>NC_035108.1:218989302-220324506 GCF_002204515.2 Aedes aegypti | reverse complement strand
AAACACTACATAGTTGCTTAGTGTTCATTTTGGCACATCTTCCTTAAGTGGTGCATATTACCCCAGGTCCCCCTATGCTTTTACTAGCACACCATTCGTTTACCTCGCAGATAAATTGCTTTTGTTGTGTTTTGATCCATAATATGAGTCGATTCGATCAATAATAGGGATACTCCTGCCTCCCTGATCCACATCTGTGGGGTGGACATTGTTTGAAATTTCTATTGAAATCGTCACTTTTTCGTAAATAACCGGGAATTTTGAGGTGTGAGTGCCCATAGAAGCATACCTCATATGGATCATACGGATTTTCGAGCCAACACCTCTTTCCATAGCCAGATTAATGTTTTATTGCACAGTCAACTCTTTATAACTTGATATTGAAGGATCGTTTGAGTTAATTTATAGACCATAAAATCAGTAAAAATGCAATCCAAGAGTTCAGTTTTGCGTCGTCCGATAAATTTGGCTCACGGTTTCGCGCATGTTTTCGTCGCCGGAGATTTTTTTTTTTTTTTTTCCTGTTTTCAAGCGTCTTGCTGGGTAGTGCTTCGTGAAGCCCAAGCAGGACAGTTCAGTTTTGCGTCGTCCGATAAATTTGGCTCACGGTTTCGCGCATGTTTTCGTCGCCGGAGATTTTTTTTTTCCTGTTTCAAGCGTCTTGCTGGGTAGTGCTTCGTAAAGCCCAAGCAGGACAGTTCAGTTTTGCGTCGTCCGATAAATTTGGCTCACGGTTTCGCGCATGTTTTCGTCGCCGGAGATTTTTTTTTTTTTCCTGTTTTCAAGCGTCTTGCTGGGTAGTGCTTCGTGAAGCCCAAGCAGGACAGTTCAGTTTTGCGTCGTCCGATAAATTTGGCTCACGGTTTCGCGCATGTTTTCGTCGCCGGAGATTTTTTTTTTCCTGTTTTCAAGCGTCTTGCTGGGTAGTGCTTCGTGAAGCCCAAGCAGGACAGTTCGGTTTCGCGTCGTCCGATAGATTTGGCTCACGGTTTCGCGCATGTTTTCGTCGCCGGAGATTTTTTTTTTTCCTGTTTTCAAGCGTCTTGCTGGGTAGTGCTTCGTAAAGCCCAAGCAGGACAGTTCAGTTTTGCGTCGTCCGATAAATTTGGCTCACGGTTTCGCGCATGTTTTCGTCGCCGGAGATTTTTTTTTTTTTCCTGTTTTCAAGCGTCTTGCTGGGTAGTGCTTCGTGAAGCCCAAGCAGGACAGTTCAGTTTTGCGTCGTCCGATAAATTTGGCTCACGGTTTCGCGCATGTTTTCGTCGCCGGAGATTTTTTTTTTTTATTTATTTATTTATTTATTTTTTTTTTTTTTCCTGTTTTCAAGCGTCTTGCTGGGTAGTGCTTCGTGAAGCCCAAGCAGGACAGTTCGGTTTTGCGTCGTCCGATTGATTTGGCTCACGGTTTCGCGCGTGTTTTCGGCTCCTAAGATTTTTTTTTCTGTTTTGGAGCGTCTTGCTGGGTAGGTATTTGGAAGGCACAAGCAAGACGGTTTGTTTTCGGGACGCCAAGAAGTTTTGCTGTCAGTATCAGTTTTGTGTTCAGTCGAGGATGGATTACCAACTGGTGAGTTCGTTTCATTCTTGTGATAATACATATTTTCTTGAAAGCGTAACTTTTAAGTAATTTTAAAACAAACTTTGTATGGTTCGTCACTATAAGTGTCGGCATTATGCTTTTTTCTTATACAATTTCAATATACATATATTTGTCTCTTTTATACGTTATTAAAAATTATCTTTTGAATTGTTCGACATTGTGAATGTTGACGTATTTTTTAAAACTTGTACCATATCGAGACAAAATGCAACGTAAATACTCATATGTAATTTTCAAAACAAACTATGTATAGTTCGTCACTACAAGTGTCGGCATTATTCCTGTTTCATATAATTTAAAATATATACATGTAATTTTCAGTTTTCGTCATTAATAAAAACATCTTTTGAATTGAGTAGTGTTTGATCCTTCGACCTTGACACTTGCTCCTGCTGGGGCGGGTGATGAGGGCAGGATCAAAAATGTCGCGCGTCGGTAGTGAAGCGGTGAAAAAGTGATCGGTTCGTTAGTAGTGTTTGATCCTTCCACCTTGACGCTGGCTCCTGCGGGAGCGGGTGATGAGGGCAGGATCAAATATGTCGCGCGTCGGTAGTGAAGCGGTGAAAAAGTGATCGGTTCGTAAGTAGTGTTTGATCCTTCGACCTTGACGCTTGCTCCTGCGGGGGCGGGCGATGGGGGCAGGATCAAACTTGTCGCGCGTCGTTCGCTCAGAGAAATGAAAAAGCGCCGCGGATCGCTAGTAGTGTTTGATCTTTTGATCGCGTCGCTTGCTCTTGCGTGGGCGAGTGACGAACACTTGTTCGGCGTTTAATGCGATTATCGAATTATTTCGCGAATCCGGTTAGGCGTGATTATATCATGGCTCGCATCACCAAACATTGGTGACTCCCAGATCTTTACCTTATCCCACTAACCCAATATCCTCTCCATGACAACCGTGGAGATGCAGAGGTGATCTCGGTCTCTAGTAACAACGGTAGTCACACTAACATTCCTTCCCTTCCCCGATGACCGTAAGGACGTGGCCGGCGCCGTTATTGACTTTTAAATTTGAGCTCTCGATTTGTGCACATTGAAGAATGGTAAGCTAATCCCAAGCCCCATTCATTAATTCCCTGTGCAACTTCGATTGTTCTGGTCAATCACGGAGTAGCAACTACGAATTGTACAGTCATCTATGCTTATGCTTATGCTTATGCTAATAACCGGGAATTTTGAGGTGTATTCTGGTAATTTTGTTTTATACAACGTCGCCATTTTTTTTAATCATATTTTGTTTCGAAAAATGATCCATAGTTGATCCATAACTGTATTGTCCATAAAAGCATAACTGTCCCATAAGGAATCGAATCGATGAAATCGATCGATGAAGTTAAATATCTTGTCGGCATAGAAACGTCGATTTAGCGTCGACAATGCCAGTATAAATGCCCTGCAGAATATCATCGTGTTCAATACTAAGCGTTTGGATCTATTTTGAGTACTTTCTCACGGAAATAATTGTAAGGATCGATTTCTTCACCCCCGTTTAGGTCTTAAACCCAGTTAAACTATATGGATAAACGTGGTTTACGGCCTAAGCGAAGGTGAAAAATCGGCCTTCATTGCAAAGCAACAGAAATAAAGCCATATCAGACTCACCGCTTGCTCATAACGATGACTAGGGGATAGGCAAAATGAATGAGATATGCAATTTTGATTCTGATTATGTCCCTGTTACATTTCAAATATCCCATGAAGCGATTCTCAATCCTATCAGCTCCACTTTCAATTATTTTCGAGCCAACTGGAATATATATAAAACATATAACAAAAGTCATCTTGATGTTAACTTTAATTTACAAACAATGCTCTTGAAAATTTAAACAAATTCCATTGTTGAAGCCAGGAGCATTGCAATTCCAAAATGTGAAGTAAAATTTGAATCCGTGATTATAGACGAAGATCTTGAACTCTTGATACGTCTTAGAACGTGAGGAGAAGGCAATCTCAACACAATCGCGATACTGCTATGAAAATTATATGGCAGGATTTGCAGAAACGAATCAAGAAACGTTTTGCACAATTAAAAAACAAAAAATTTGAAAATAAAATTTCTTAATTTGACCCTGGCTTTTGGCCCTTTTGGAAATTATCTAAATTTTTGAAAAAACCGGCATTGAAAGAGGAGAACAAATTATTACCCAGTAAACATTTTGGCTGGTATATTTTTTGCTATACATCATTCTATATGAATCAAATCACTCGTATAAAATGCATGAAAACGCTATATACACCCCAAAGTGGAGGCCATATACGCACTTCCCACGACTTCTTCAGACTTTCCATGGTCAGCAATACGATGCCACAAAATTCCGATAAAAATAAAAAAAACCTTTCCAGCGAGACTCGAATACCAGACCTTTGGATCCCTAACCCAGTACCATACCACTACACCACAGACCGCTTCATGAATAAGGATTGATTATTTGCCAATATGAAAGGAAGTTTGCTCTACAACACACACGCTTTGTTGTTCTTTGAAGCCCACCGTCAGAAGATACCAACCTCGGGTGGTAAATTTCGCTAAGTTATTGCGATTTCATTTGATGCTAGTTTGCATTGATATATGATCTGTCAGTTCATACAACTTGACGCGATTCTAGATTATACTATTTACGGCATGGTTTGTTGTCAACAAAGTTTGTCGACAATGAATCGTAGTGGAGAATTATATACAATTTGTGTTAACATTTATTCGTTTTGATTTGGCATATTGTGCGATTCTGATTTTTGACGTATGAATATGAGATTTTTGGCACACATTCTTATACGATACTTGGTTCACTGGGTACTAACTAATTCCGAAAAAGCTCAAAAACTTGCTATGCAGTTTGAAAGCGCGCACAATTTAAATTTAGGACTTACTAGTCCAATTGAAAATCAAGTTACTCAGGACTTCGAAAATTTTCCCAATTAGGAGAACGTTTTCGAAAATTCTTGGGTTACTCATTTGGAAGAAGTGAGAACAATTGTCAAAAAATTCAAAAATATGAAAGCTCCGGTGATGATGGAATTTTCTACATACTCATATAAAAACTTCCAGAAAGTAGCTTAGCATTCTTAGTTGAATATTTAACAAATGTTTTCAATTAGCATACTTTCCTGACAAATTGAAAAATGCAAAGGTTGTACCAATTTTAAAACCAGAAAAAGATCCTGCAGAAGCTATCGTCCAATCAGTTTGCCTTCCTCCATCAGCGAACTTTTTGAAAAGGTCATTTTGAACAGAATGATGGTCCACATCAACGGAAATTCAATTTTTGCCAATGAACGGATTCCGGTTTGGATTCCGCCATGGACATTCGACCACTCATCAACTTTTACGTGTAACAAATTTGATCCGTTCCAACAAATCTGAAAGCAATTCAACTGGTCTTGCTCTTCTAGACATAGAAAAAGCATTCGACAGTGTTTGGCGTGAAGGCTTGATTGTAACATTAAAAAAACTTTAGCTTTCCAACATACATTGTTAGAATAATTCAAAGTTATCTGTCAAATCGTACACTTCAGGTTAATTATCAGAACTCCAGGTCTGAAAGACTTCCTGTTAGAGCTGGTGTTCCTCAAGGCAGCATTTTGCGACCAATATCTTTGTTTGCGGATGACACAGAACTTTCCGTTAAAAGACGAAGCCTGCGTTTCATATGTAGTCGATTGCAAAAAAGTTTGGATATTTTTTCTTCATACTTGCAAAAATGGAAGATTTCTCCTGATGCTTCCAAAACTCAACTTATACAATTCCCACATAAACCAAAAGCTCTTTATTTGAAACCTTCAAGTAGACATGTTGTCACGTTGAAAGGGGTTCCAATAAAATGGTCAGATGGAGTTAAGTATCTAGGGCTCATGCTTGATAAACAATTAACACTCAAAAATCACATTGATGGCATTCAAGCTAAATGTAATAAATATGTAAAATGTCTTTACCCCTGATTAAGAGAAAATAAAAACGTTGTCTCATCCGAACCTGTGACGATTATTGGGACCCCTACGGTACAGCGTCGCCGCACTATGTATTGTCATCTTCTGGCAGCCTACGTCAGTCGAGAGGAAAAGTGAATGGTCATTGTAAACATATAACATATTGAACTAGTTGGAGATTAGTGGAGTTTATTATAATTTACGATATTAGTTGCTGTTGGCATATAAAAACAAATAATTTAGCGTTATCTTTGATTAACGGAGCTGTAAGTTTGCCAGAATATGAATTACTGTTATGTTATCATGACTATTACTATGTACTTACATGCAAACAATGTTGTTTACAGGCTTTCCCTGATTTGTACAATCAGCCAGTAACTATTACTAGCGAGTGGATTTAAAAATTACACGGTTACTTAGTTAATATGTAGGTATGTCATGAATTTATAGCTAGGCGATATTAATATGAATTTTACCATCGCTAGCTCCCTAACCTCATTCGACTTTGTGGGATTCTTAGGTGTAAGATCAAATGAGTTGCAAAAACTAATTTGTAAGTACTTTATTATACGTAAGCTACTTTTTCTAAACAATAAAACATTATTTCAGTTGAGTCTCTCTCACACCACGAAAGGACTGCGAAAAGTTTCTTTACAAACTCAAAAATTACGATGAGCACCTCGAATCCCACAAGACAAGATGCCCTATCCACATCGTTGGCTGCGTGCATCGGTTGCAAGATATTGGATTCCAATCAGAAGACCGTTACCTGCAGCAAGTGCTATGCATTATGGCATGGTAGCTGTGCTGGTATTCCCGACGGTTTCGACGGGCCATGGCGATGCAATCATTGTTCTACGTTCTGTGGTTCCGTAGCGGGTTCAATATCGTCGACAAAGTCTACATCCAGTGCTCGACTGAGACTCAAACAGCTGCAAGAGCTTAAAGCTTTGGAAGATAAGATTCAGCTCGAGAGAGCTGAGAGAGAGCGCAGATTCCTATTGGAAAAGCACAGTTTAGAAGCCGAAGCTGAAGCCGAAGAGACGGGATGCGGCAGTATCAGGAGCAGCGCCAGTCGTCTCCGAAACCGTCATCGTGATGTGAATACATGGGTTGAAGCCACGAACATTGCGAAGCAAAGTCTGCAACAAACGGAGGGTTTTGAGCAACCACCAGTAGGTGTCCACACGTCTACACCAGTGAGTGATGCTGGAGCAATTCCAAAAACTCATCCTGTGGATTCAAGAGTGGATGATAAACAGCAGCAGCAGGTCGACCAAGGTCAGCAAAATCAGCTCAACGTGTTAAATACGCCCCTCGGATTGCCGAAGCACATGCTCCCCCCGAAGAAGCCTTCGGGCATACTGGAGCCAACGCTTCCCGCCATCCCATCGGCGAACGCTCAGCTTGATGCGTATGCTAGTCAGAACGTCGGTCATTATACCTCTCAGCCATCAACACATGCTATTCCGGGGTCAGTTTTTCCATCGGGGATTGGCACTCAATGTAAAGTGATGTTTCCATCAGCGACTGCCACTGATTTCCAATCATCTCAACCAACCCGGCCTGGATTACTAACGCAGCAACTACAGAGCAACGTTATTCGGTCTTCTTTACAATTACCTCATCCAACTACAACTGTTCAGTCACAGTATCGATACGTTCCACCTTCATCGATTCCAGGGGCAATACCTGTGACAACAACCTCGATGTTCCCGAGCTTACGTCCGTTGAATCAATCAGAGTATGTACCATGGAATCAGCAGGCTAGTATGCAGTACATGCCTAATTTGGTACCCGAACATTCGTCCCAATCAACTGGTGGACTCATCAGCGCACAGCAGTTAGCAGCAAGACAGGTTGTATCGAAAGAACTCCCGAAGTTCTCTGGAGATCCACTTGAGTGGCCAATGTTCTTGAGTGCCTTCGAGTCCACGACAGCAATTTGCGGAATTCAACCCGACGAAAATCTGGCTCGGCTCCAAAGAAGCCTGGTAGGGAAAGCTAGAGAAATGGTACAAAGTATACTCACCCTACCATCAGCGATTCCAGAAATTATAGCTACGCTGCGCGATGAATGCGGCCGCCCAGAACAATTGGTACATTGTTTGTTATCCAAGGTCAGGAATGCGCCTCCACCTAATGTTAATAAACTGGAAACAATAGTCACGTTCGGTCGAGAAGTTCGTAATCTCGTGACGTACATCGAAGCTGCAAATCTGCAAATGCATTTAGCGAACCCTATGCTGCTTTCAGAGCTCGTCGCCAAGCTGCCACCGAGTATGCGTCTGGATTGGGGCTTGCACTCCCAGCGCACGCAGGACGCTTCAATAAGGGCGTTCAGTGATTATGTGTCGTCTCTGAAGACAGCAGCAAGCCACGTTAGTCTGCCATTAGAGTCAATTCATGCGGATGATTCCCGAAGGGCGAAGAAAGAGAAGAGTGGTTTTGTTAATGCTCACGCATTGGAGCAAGAACCAAATAATTCTGTCAGCAGATGGAAGGAGAAGTTAGAGGCTAAGCCGTGTCTTGGGTGCCATCAAACTGATCACAAAGTACGATTTTGTAACAAATTCAAAAGTCTCTCAATTGCCGAACGGTGGACCTTTGTTGAGAAAAATGGAATGTGTCAGCGATGCCTGGTTGCGCATGGCAAATGGCCGTGCCGTACAAAGCAGCCTTGTGGGATTGACGATTGCAAGGATTTGCATCACAAGATGCTGCATCCCGGCAAAAATACGCAAGCCAGCATCACCACTTCTCCCTCGCCTGCTTTGGTCACCATCCATAATCAAAAACAATCTTCCACACTTTTCAAAGTTCTACCTGTAAGGCTCTTTGGAAAGAACAAATCGTTGAATGTATTTGCTTTCCTCGACGATGGCTCAAATAAAACACTACTGGAGAATTGCATTGCCAACGAGTTAGGACTCGACGGCGAGAAACAGTCTCTCGTGCTTCAATGGACCTCAAACGTTACTCGGAGAGAAGCAGCGTCGAAAAGAGTAGAACTGGACATCGCTGGGATTGGGAATGCTCATAAATACCACCTCACGGATGTGTGCACCGTGGAAGAACTTGGACTACCACGGCAGAGTTTAGACTACCCGGAACTTTCCAAACACTTCCCTTATCTTCAAGGTCTGCCGGTCAGTAGCTATCAAGAAGCGAAGCCACAAATACTCATCGGACTAGCGGATGCCAGGTTGAAATTGGCTTTGAAATCAAGAGAGCGTCGGGATGGAGAGCCTATCGCCTCAAAGACTCGATTAGGATGGACGGTATTCGGTGGGCGACGGTCTGTTCCAGAAAGTGTGCAAGTTATGGTTCACGAAATCACCGAATCAGATGAAAACATTCATGATGTTATCAAAGAATATTTCGATAGCGAGAATTTTGGAATAATCGGAGCACGTCCTCCAGAGTCTCCTGAGGATCAGCGTGCACGCAAAATCCTTCAGAGCACCACAAAACGAACGACCACTGGGAGGTACGAGACTGGTTTATTATGGAAAACCGACAATGTTGAATTTCCAAACAGTTTCTCAATGGCTGAGCGACGAATGAAGTGTCTGGAACGTCGTTTAGAAAAGGATCCGGATTTGAAGAAAATTGTAAACGATCAACTGCTGGAATACTTAGAGCGCGGGTATGCCCATATAGCTATGGATGATGAAATTCAAAGCGCAGACCCGCGACGCGTTTGGTATTTGCCATTGGGAATTGTTCGAAACCCACGCAAACCAGGCAAGGTACGAGTTGTTTGGGATGCGGCGGCAAAAGTAAAGGATGTCTCGCTAAATTCCATGCTGCTGAAGGGACCGGACCTACTGGTTTCCCTTCCTTCAGTAATCTGCAGATTTCGCCAGAGGAAATTCGCCGTTGCAGGTGACGTTAAGCAGATGTTTCATCAGCTTCAGATAAGGAAGGAAGATCGGCATTCGCAAAGGTTCCTTTATCGAGCAGATCCAGCAGATCCTCCAGCTATTTATGTAATGGATGTTGCTACATTTGGAGCTGCGTGCTCCCCCTGCTCAGCGCAGTACGCGAAGAATTTAAATGCAACGGAATACCAAAATACATTTCCGGAAGCCGCCACAGCGATCATCGAAAATACGTATGTGGATGACTTCCTTGACAGCCGCGATACTGCAGATGAAGCCGCCCAATTGGTAATCGATGTTCGAGAAGTCTTCAGCAAAGCGTGTTTTGAAATCCGAAACTGGCAGTCCAACTCTGAAGAAGTTTTAAGCCGCGTTGGGGAAGGAAACCCTGAAGACGTCAAAAGATTTTCCGTGGACAAAACCATGGATTCCGAACGCGTATTGGGAATAAGCTGGATTCCCGAGACAGATGTATTCGTTTTCAACTTGCAAGTGCGTGATGATCTCAAACATTTGTTATACGGTGAAATAATACCGACCAAGCGGGAGGTGCTCAGGGTGGTAATGAGTGTCTTCGACCCACTCGGATTCATTGCCACCTACACAATCCATGGCAAGATCCTCATCCAAGACATTTGGCGGTCTGGCATTGGATGGGATGAACGAATCTTGCCGAGGGACTTCGCCAACTGGCAGCGATGGATCAAACTATCTTCAGAGCTGAGCAATGTGAGCATTTCGAGGTGTTACTTTCCCAATTATGCTCCGGAGAGTCTCGAATCAACAGAGTTAGTTGTGTTCACCGATGCCAGTGAGATGGCTTACTGTTGCGTCGCTTATTTTCGCATAATGGATCGAGGGGTTCTGAGATGTGCGTTGGTTTCTGCGAAATCAAAAGTAACCCCTTTGAAACCGCAGTCAATTCCACGGAATGAACTAAATGCTGCTGTGATGGGAGTACGGTTGGCGAATGTTATAAATGAGAGTCACACTTTGCCAATTACAAAACGAACATTTCTGACCGATTCCAAATGTGTAATATCTTGGTTGAGATCTGATCCGCGAAAATATCGGCAATATGTATCATTTCGCGTCGCAGAAATTCTTGATACTAGTCGCCCTTCAGAATGGAAATGGATACCAACTCAAGTGAATGTGGCAGATAAAGGTACAAAATGGGGTAAATGCGGACCGTCACTCGACCCTAGTAGCGAATGGTTTACCGCTCCTGAATTTTTATTCCAACCATCGAGTAGTTGGCCAACAAAATACCCGGATTCAGACGAAAATGGTGAGGAGCTGAGGGCAGTTGTTGCTTATCATAGCACAACTGACGATTGCATTGTTAAGTTCGAAAACTTTTCAACATTTCAAGGCTTACTTAAAAGAATTGCTATGGTATATCATTTCATTCATGGATGTCGCCATCGTGTACGTGAACGTACATCATCGTCCACCGCGCTGTTAACACAAGAGGATTACATGGCTGCGGAGAACGGTCTTTGGCGAATGATTCAGTCGGAAAAATTTGCCGATGAAAAAGTTTCTCTTCAAGCGAATCCTGGGCGTTCATCAAACAACCAGTGCAAACTAGGGAAAAACAGTTGGATGTTCAAATTTTCACCATTTCTCGACGACAATGGGATCGTTAGGATGGATAGTCGAATCGATCCCGAGGCCGCTTATTTTGCGTATGACTTTCGTAATCCTATTATTGTTCCAAGAGAACACTACGTCACCAACCTGTTGATCAGTCACTTTCATCAACGTTACGGACATGCCAACACAGAGACTGTGCTTAATGAACTGCGACTGAAGTATTACATCCCCAAGATGCGATCAACGGTGAAGAAGGTAGTCAACCGATGTCAATGGTGCCGTGTGTATCGTGCTAAGCCAACACCCCCAAGAATGGCACCGTTACCTCAGCCAAGGGTAAGTCCCTACGTACGTCCTTTTACCTTTGTGGGCCTTGATTATTTTGGACCAATGATCGTAAAGCGTGGTCGAACTAACATCAAACGTTGGGTTGCACTTTTTACGTGCTTAACTGTGAGGGCGTTGCATCTGGAAGTGGTGCATACTTTGTCGGCCGAGTCGTGCAAAATGGCTATTCGGCGCTTTTTGGCACGACGCGGTGCACCACAAAAGATTTATAGCGACAACGACACCAACTTTCGCGGAGCTGCCAAAGAGCTTTCAGATGAGATTAACGCTATCAACCGAGAGATTTCAGGAACGTTCACGAATGCTGATACTGAATGGCACTTTAACCCTCCGGCTGCCCCACATATGGGCGGAGTGTGGGAGAGGAAAGTTCGTTCTGTGAAGGAGGGATTGAAAGTGCTTTCGCATAAAAGGCATTTGGACGATGAAGGCTTCATCACATTGCTGGCAGAGATAGAAATGATTGTTAATTCGCATCCTTTAACGTTCGTGCCTCTGGAGTCACCAGGACAACCCGTTCTGACTCCAAATCATTTCTTAATGATGAGTTCCAGTGGAGTTAATGCCGAATCTAGAATCCCGATACAAGAGTCCACTGCTTTGAGAACGAATTGGAAGCTTATGCTGCACTTAACTGACCAGTTCTGGAAACGGTGGATCAAAGCTTATCTACCCACGATCGCCAGGAGAACGAAGTGGTTTGCAGGGGTGCGTCCATTAAAAGAAGGAGATCTTGTAATCATTGTGGACGAGTCCGTGCGAAATGGGTGGCAACGTGGTCGTATTTTGCGGGCTCATTTGGCACCGGATGGACAGGTACGAAAAGTAGATGTTCAAACGGAGTTTGGAGTTGTAAGCCGTCCGGCTATAAAGGTAGCTCTGCTTGAGATATTGGAGGAAGGTAAGACCACCTAACCTGGTGGCATTACGGGCCGGGGTGTGACGATTATTGGGACCCCTACGGTACAGCGTCGCCGCACTATGTATTGTCATCTTCTGGCAGCCTACGTCAGTCGAGAGGAAAAGTGAATGGTCATTGTAAACATATAACATATTGAACTAGTTGGAGATTAGTGGAGTTTATTATAATTTACGATATTAGTTGCTGTTGGCATATAAAAACAAATAATTTAGCGTTATCTTTGATTAACGGAGCTGTAAGTTTGCCAGAATATGAATTACTGTTCTCATAATAATTGTACATACCACGAATTCATTCCAGGATACTCAAGCAGAATCATTTCAGCTTTTTCCTCAGGATCATGATTCTTATCAAAACCATTCCCATTTTTTCAGAATCATTCTTGGATTCTGACAAGAATTGTTTTTAAATATTTAACAGAATCCTACCAGAGTTCATATAAAATCTTTGCACGTTTCTTTCCAAACATTCTAAGAATTTCATAAGAAACATTGCAGACATCTCATCTGAAATTATGGGATTCTCCGATTGTATGACGTTTGCCAGAATCAATTTGCCAGAATGATTTTTGCCAGAAAACCATTCCCTAGAATGTACCATTCGCCAGAAAGCCATTCCTCAGAATGGACCATTTGCCAGAAAACCATTCCCCAGAATCATTTTTTGTAATTAATTTTCAACCTTGAAATCAAGTGATCAAATTTGTGAAAAAAATAAGGTTACAAATTTTAATATACCTGTCATTTTGGTATCTTGAATATAGTCATTTTATTTGTACTTATAGCATAAAATATTGTGTAGCGAACTTTCAGATTGGACTACTAGCACTGCACAGGTACAGCGAAAATAAATTGAAATTTAAAGTCACTTCTGCAGTACATCAATCGCGTCATGAATGTTGCGCCAAAGCACATTATATCATTGTAGTTTTATAACAAGTATATTACAACGCAGTCAATTATTATATACTTGTTATAAAACTACAATATTAGCATGCTATTTAGTCTATTTTTAACAATCCTTCGCATACAATTTTATGCATTTTTCACAATGTGAAAGATGTGAGGCGAAACTAACGTAAGATAACCTATTTTTTGCTATAAAGCTTTTTTGCTAGCCTTTGATTGAAAGAAGGGAAAATTATGTTTAAAATATGACAAGTTTAGCGCCCATATTTTTTTTTAACAATATAACTCTAATGATGCAGCCTTAAGGCGAAGTAGGCCGTCATTGAAATTTGTACGCGCCGTTGATGATTGTTGCAAATTCATCTCACGATTTCGAATCAAAGAAAATCAGTTGGTTTTACACTAATACAGCTGAAAAAGTATCAGCACACTTCATGTATGTTGGCGCGTACAGTGATACATTTTCAAGTCAATATAAACTATCCAAAATGAGTTTTATCACTTTGAAATGGCACGCTGCAAAGTCATCATTGCTGCCAAAACGAATGACGGGCTACTTTGCCTTAACGTTTTTTCGGTCATATATTTTTACCCATTATTCAACCGTTGAAAAGATCGCTTAACTTTTTTACTTTTTAAAATAATAATACACGCGTTATTTTTGTTTTAAAATGATTATACACTATTTGCGACAGGCTGCCGAAAGAACTCTTCAACCTTCAGTATTTACCTTGATAATTAGTTTCAGCAATCAGGTACCGGAGCTATTTGGAAGTTTGCCAAGTGACCATGATTTATGATGGAAACCCAAAAACTTATTTTATTTTTAATCCTCTTTGCAGACATTTTTATTGCCACCAGTCTGTCTTTGATTTTTTCAAACGGTATTTTTTTTAAATTGATATGACATTATATTGGTTAAATAATTTCCATTGCTTCTATCAGTTGAAGACAACAAAACACCTTTGTGGTATAATTATGAAGAACAGCCAATTATATAAAGAAAGGTAAATCTACTATGAAGCGTATACGTCCTTTCATTAGTTAGCCTAAAGAACAGCTTAATATTCAAAGAGAGGAAAATCATTAATAAAATGTTGAAAATACAGTTGCCCATAATAGCTTATATAAAATAGTCTGGAAGATGATCTTTATAACATTAAAATAAAAATTATTTCATGAAAAGTATATACACTTTGGAAGTATATTAAACCTTCTTCTTCTTATCTAGCGTTACGTTCTAACTGGGACACAACCTACTTCTCGGCTTAGTGTTCTTACAAGCATTTCTACAGTTATTAAATAAGAGTTTAAATTGTCAATTGACCATTTTTTTATGTGTATATCGTGTTGCAGGTACGAAGATACTCTATGCCCTGGGAAATCGAGAAAAATTTCAATCCGAAAAAAATCTATACCGGTGGGCTTTTAACCAACGTCCATCAGCTTATCCTTGCTGAATAGCTGCACGTTTACCCTGCAGCTATTTGCCCTCTTAGTCTATAATATCAAAATTGCTTTAAAATATTTGATAAAACTCACAGTTAAAAATCTTACGAACTATTTTTTTCTCATATAATGATATATTGTACGCTGAAAATCATAATAATTCGAAGGATTTACGCGCAAAAGAATTGATATGCAAAGCATAGTAACAGGGTAATATCATTTTCTGTGAAATGGTCTTTCTGAGGAATGACTTTCTGGGGAATGGTCCATTCTGGCAAATGGTTTCCCAAAATGTACGACGATTTTATCCACCGTGTTTTGCAGGTGTGATGTTATTTGTATGAATAAATGAGTTATTACGTGAACTTTGATGTGATTTCTGGTTGTCTGGGTTTCTGGCAAAATATCCATTCAAACGATTGTACGACATTTCCTAGAATGACGTTCCTCAGAATGGGGCAATCCCCAGAATTCCATTCCCCAGAATGGGACATTCCCCAGAAAACCATTCCCCAGAATGGAACACTCCCCAGAAAAAAAAAACAAGAGATTTTTGGGGTTTTGAAATCCAGTTAAATGGTAAATAGTAAATAGTGAACGCATTTAACTGCAAAATTCGAGGAAACCCAAATTAAAGTTTTCATAGGTGAAACATTTTCGTATTTTTTTAACGGCAGGTTTGTTGCAGCCATTAATATTCTGACTGGAGAATCTTTAAATTCTAAATTCCAGAAATTCATCAAATACAGCGCTACCTATGATAGGAAATGTAATTCGAACCGTTTGGGCAATTTTTATATACTTTTGACGATTTTTTCCTTACATATTTCAAGCACGTTTAGTACCTCCTTAGAGCTGATGGACTCTGTTAAAATGTCTACAGTACATTACAGTTTACAGTCTGATCAATATGGGCCACCCTACACAGTTAAAAATTATGAAGATTACACGTCATGTTAACTTCATTTATGCAATGTAAACATGACGTCATGTGAATTTAAGTCTGAAATATTGTAAAAATGTGTTATATGTCATGTAACCACAGAGGATCCTGCTGGATTACATCATATATAATTGAAGTTTACATGACATATCATGTAAATATTTATGATACTCCACGCTCCAATTATGTGCATTATATGTCTCAGAAATTTACACGTTTCGTTCGTACTGTGTAGTGCACACAGACTACGATATTTTGTAGCTATTTAGTTTTGCTATAAAAAGAAATAACCAAAGACAATTCAAATTTTCTAGTGTTATTCTGTTCCATTAATCTACATAATTACGAAGACAAAAAACCTAGGAAGAACAGCATATGTTCAAAAGAAGGAAGAATATTTTATGAAAGCAGAAAAACAAATCCCATCAATTTATTTTGTACATATAAGGAATATTACACTATACAAAACACCCTTTGAAAATACAATTAGAAAGAACAGCCAATTTTAAAAGAAAGAAGAATAACTATAAAAACTAAAAAAAAAAACAATAGCTTGGGTTAAGCTTGATCATGAAACATAGTATAACATATGTAAGAGCAGATTATCTTAAACGGTTGTGCTACTTTTCCTCAAATGTCGGTTCCCCAAATGTCGTTTCCCTGAACGCCAGTTCCCAGAATGCCAGTGCCCCGAACAATCCGTTTCCCTGAATAGCCTAGTTCCCGGAAAGGTTTTGGCTCTCATAATTGTCATAACTTTTTGTGTTTTAAAGTGGTGAACGAACCAGTCATCTGATATGCACCCTTCTTCACCTTATTGGCGGTTCTTTCGAATTTCACCATCATCGGCATTTTTGACAAGATGTATTTAGTCGAGGATGACGTTATACACAGTTAAAAATAATGAAGATTACACGTCATGTAAACTTCATTTATGCGATGTAAACATGACATCATGTAAATTTAAGTCTAAAATCATGTAAAAATGTGTTATATGCCATGTAATCACATATAATCCTGCTTGTTTACATGACATATAATTGAAGTTTACGTGACATATCATGTAAATAAATATGACATTCCACGCTCCAATTATGTGCATTATATGTCTCAGAAATTTACACGTTTCGTTCGAACTGTGTAATCTATATTGTCTTCTTATTTTAATTGCCAATCATTCATTCTAGTTCAGCTCCCAGTCCTTCAAGACTATTCTTGCACCTGTTTGAACTGCAGCACTTGTCGGGGAAACGAGTCATTCGGGGAAATGTCTTTCGGGGAAACTAGTCATTTGGAGAGGTGGCATTCCGGGAAATGATATTCAGGGAAATAACAGTAGCACAATCATGTTAAGCATTTGCCCTATAAGATTTCGGTTGGGTCTGCGATGAACCACGTAGTCATTTATTTCGGATTTTCAAAACCATGTCCGTATAAACGTTTTTAAAATTTGTAAGGGCCGTGTCTTTGGCCTAACCATGCTCCCCCCTCGTAGATGACCAAGTGGTTTATGGACGGCCCCTTAGATGGTTTTCGTGAGACAAGGGAAGCAAACACTCACCGTTCAAAAGGTTTTTTTTAACTCAATTTCAATGCGAATAAACATGAGATCCATAATAATGATTTTGACAAAATAATATTTTGGCTGATTTGACGTATTTGTCCGGAATTTGAAGCTTCTGGAAATTCGAATCAATTCAGTAGGTACATTTTTTAACGACAAAAAAACTGAGTCATCAAATTTATTTTTTCCACTATTTAAAAACGTATAAAAACGATTCAGGGGAATGTACCATTCTGGGGAATGGTTTTCTGCGGGAATGTCCCATTCTGGGGAATGGATTTCTGGGAAATGTCCCATTCTGGGGAATGGATTTCTGGGAAATGTCCCATTCTTGGGAATGTCGTTCTGAGATTTGACTTTCTGGGAAATGTCCTACAACCCTGGCAAACGACTTTCTGGTAAATGGTTTTTTGGCAAATGTCATACAACCGATTCTCCATGTGATTATTCCAGGATTCTCATTTTAATCACGGTGTCTTTTTCATGTAACTTTATAACAAAAAAATCGGCATGTCTCAAATTTGGACCAATGGAAGACAAGACCTTCCTCTTTCATTTGCTGCTGAAATGAAAATAATCCATCGGAGGGTCTAGTGCAATTTTTTTTTTTGAAATTTTGTTGTTTGTAGTATCATTTTAAATGCACCGTAAATTAATAAATTTTGGTTAGGTGAACTGTTTGAACGTATTCAGATGAAAATGTTGCAAATCTAGTGTCAGTATCATGTAGATTATATTCTAGACAGCCTAAAAATTTACGGGCCGAGGCCGACATTTAAATATTCGAGTTGCCTCTCTTTTGCTTTCATCTTTTGTTGAAATTTGCATTGCTTTTAAAACTTAGTATGTCAAACAACCTCTTTTCAATTTTTATTTGTAACTCAAGAGCAATATTCATCTTTCTGTTTAGGAACAACCGATCGAAAGACAAATGGTCAAAAGGACAATAAGTCGAAAGACAAAAGGAAGACAAGGCAAATGGTCGAAAATGCAAAAGGTCAAAAGGACTAAAGGTTGAAAGTGATTTGCATTATGGGAAATTAAATCATTTTTGAAAAAAGATTTTTGACCTTTTATCCCCTCTTTAATCCTCTTCGATCTTTTGCCCTTTCGACCTTATGTCAGAGATTCTAGAAAATTGACAAGTTCACATTTGTGCTAATGACAGACGCAATATAACATTCCATAAATCCAATATTCCAACCCAATCGCAATAGCAATGCAATGTTGACACTATTGTCCATTTGTTTTTTGTGAGAGTTGACAGAACATTGCTTTTGTTTGCGATGGTACAATAAACAGAATTGCTGACAAATATTCTCAGATTAGCAGCCAGTCTAGGGCTGAAAATCTCGTAAATAAAGATAATAATATTAATAATAATGCTGACGAATATACACTTCCTTTTAAATTGATGGTAGAAAAAGTGCAAATGAATTCATACAAATATCGAAAAGTTTCATTAACAACAAATTTACCTGTGAAAGATTGATCGTTTGATCGTAATGTTTTGCTTAGAGATCTCAATAAGTGCTGTAATGTTCAGTTTTAGCATAGTTTTATTCGAGATGTACGGAATTCTATACTAATTAATAAAACAAATAAATTCAATAAGCTTTGAAAATGTTACTCATTAACTTTACGATTTTACTAGCTTAACAACGAAATCATACGAAGATTTAACAAAAATATCAGGTGAATCATAAAAATCTCCGATTACACCAAAAAAGGAGCCAAAATGGTGAACTTTGGTGCATACAGACTTGTTTGCTAATAATATCCAGCAGATCTCAAGTACTATGTTTTGTATAGCTTTGTTGTGTTCAAAACTTTTAAAAGCGCCAGCTCGAACCACTTTTGATGCTAATCTTCCATCAAAAGACGTTCGAGTTGGCGCTATAATTGAATAAGAAGAGTCACAGGGATTCAAAATCATGAAGTTTGAGCCGTCGCATGCCTAGTTTTGGTGCTAAATCCTAGGGTCCCATATTACGGGTTTCCCGGTGGTCATTTCGGTGCTCCAAAAGGACCAGCATAACCATCAATTCATTCTTTTGGCAAAATACATTCAAACATCATCAATCTTTATGAGTTGGACACAATTCATTTGGATTTTGGGCATCATTCCGAGTAATTTCATCCAATTGTCCAGATAGGCTACCTTCCGAGTCTCCAGGAACCGGTTCCGCATGGACCATACTGGACCGAGTTTTTCAAGGGATGTGCACCGGTAATTGGTTCCTTATTACAGAGAAATTTTATTTCAAAATATCCATCAACCGAATAGTACCGATATGAATGTAATTGGGTATGTAATACCCAAAACCGCGATGGAAACTTACTTTTCGGATGTTCCGGATTTCCGGAACCGAGTATAAATAAGTAAATGATTTGAGAATCTCTATTTACAGTCCATGTTAATACCTATTCAACAATATGAGGATGCTTCAGATTACTTGTTTAGTTACGAAACTACAGGTTGCCAAAGTAAGGGTCTCTAAAAAGACTTTTTTTTCAGATGTAGCTGGTTCCCGGTGGCCACAGTGACGCAATTCCGGATCTCCGGATGGATTTCTGAAAATCGACATGTGTGCTATTCATTTCAGCCCAACAGTACTAAATTCGATCAACACACTGATTTTTTTCGAGCTGTTTGAATTTTCGGGTCGAAAACGACTCTAAGTCACAATTTGTAACTTTTATTTTATGGAAGCTCCCTAAGAGGCCATTCAAAACTTTTGTTTCCGCAAAAGTAAATGTTCCCACAAAAAATACCTAATTGTCAGAAAACGTCAAATTGCTAGGTTATTTTAATCAAAAGTTACAATGATTTGAATTTTGAAATAGGTCGAGAACGACCCAGGGTTCTTACCAAAGTAAAGTTATATCCCAAACTCCGTAAAAAAAATTGAAAAAAAAAAAATTGTTCTAGACCCCCCGACCGATTATTTTCGTTTTGGTTGCAAATGAAAGGGGAAAATCATGGCTTTCTTGTGTCAAAATTTCAGACATGCCGAATTTTTTGTTTTGAAATTGCTCTACGAAACACACCGTGTAATGTTTGCAGAATTTCCATCACAATCCTACTACGATTTCAATCAGGCACCTTCCAGTATTGATACCAGAAACTGTCCAGAATTTCATCAGAAATTCCATCATAATGTTCGAAAGTATCTTAAATAGGAGTTGCAGAATTCGTTCTCGATTGATTTTAAAGCACGATCAAAGCAAGCGAAGAAAAACGTCCCATGTATAGTCCACGATCGGCAATGTATCGGCATGCTGATGATTGTTGTTTACGGCTGTTTTTCAACGCTTTGGACTCTACTAGCATACTTTGATTAGATGGTTTCGTTCAATGATATTATCTCAAGCCTGCGGTAAAACATCGACAGCTGCAGTAGAACTTAGCGGCTACCGCAGAACGGAAAATTTTCAAGAGAACCGCAATAATTGTTTTATTTTACTGGCACAATACAAAAAAAAACAAACATCCGATAGCAATAGTATCCCCCATGTTTGAAGCTTGGTTAGAGAGTACGATAAAGAAACTCTCACGATGTGCTGCAAATTATGATTGTTACAAAGAGCGATAGGAGAAAGATTCTCTCAATTTTCGCAGGATTCAATCCCTGCAAAAAAGTCGTCCACACCTTTTGAGGGTTAAGGCTCCTCCAAATCAAAGCAATTTTTTTATGACGATATCGACAAAAATCTCCGCAATTTCGCTGCTGTTTCGTCTATGCCCCAGCGACGCAATTTCGCTGCGATTTTCGACGCGTCAGTCTAGATCAGTGATTCCCAATGGACACTCATTTAATGGAAACATATACATCTGAAGAATTATTTATTTGACACCTAACCTGCCCTTCTACGTTTACTTGTCCCATGATTTATGTAAACCTTATGGACCGTGGGACAAATATGCGTAGAACGGCAGTAACTAATTCATCCGTTCTTGTATGTACCTCTAAACGCGCTCGTTTTTAAACTATTATAGAACAAACATGACGATTGTCATTGAGATTTGAATGGTTTTTGCCAAAGATCACTATGTATTAAGAAAGAAGGAAATATGTGAACTTTTGGCGATACTTGAAATTGATTCCGAAGTCCAATATAAAGTTTGATGACTCTTTGTTAGGGGATCTTTAGATAAAGACAGCTTAAGTTTCTATAATTTTTCACGCATTAGCTGTACTATTCGTTTTGATATTTTGACTACATGAGTTCTAATCACTTGGGCTAAAAAAGTCATTTCATAAATAAATTTAAGTGAAATTCATGGAAAAAATCTCGTTCAAATGATAAAATCAGTAAATGCCACATATTTAAATCACTTAACTTAAAAATAGGCCTGAGTAACATCAAATTGTATGGAACAAGGGCGTAAGAAAAAAAATCTAAATTGCACTAAATAAAAACAATATTATTAAATATTCATTTACTAGTGGTCCCGGCAAACTTCGTCTTGCCATTAAGTAGGCTGCTGATCGTCATGGAACGTCCCATACAAAACTGGCAGCTTCGTTCACTCCTGTTTTCGATAACTTTCCCGGTGAACATCCTAAGCTTTTTATACACACAAACACGTCGGAACACATCAGGATCATATCTAAATGAAATATTTCAAAATCCTATAGCCCGTTTTCAAGCTATTTCGTGACATACAAACACCGTTTCATTTTTATTTATATAGATAGATTTCTATTGTAGGTCTCTATTAAATTGTTTTCAAGCACGCTCATTGACACACCAAATTAAGTGTGCAGTTATTCCAAAATTACTGCCGTGCCTTTACTTAAGGCGAAATCCGAACTGTTCATTGGCAAAAATTGAATTTTCGTAGATGTGGGTTAACCTTTTCAAAAAGTTTACTGATGGAGGATAGCAAACTGATTGGACGATAGCTAGAAGCTTCTGCAGGATTTTTGTCTGGTTTTAAAATTGGAACAACCTTAGCATTTTTCAATTTGTCAGGAAAATATGCTAATTGAAAACATTTTTAGATATATCAACTAAAAATGATAAGCTACTTTCTGGAAGTTTCTTGATGAGGATGTAGAAAATTCCATCATCGCCAGGAGCTTTCATATTTTTAATTTTTTTAATAATAGTTCTCACTTCTTCCAAATCAGTCTCCCAAGCATTTTCGAAAACGTTCTCTTGATTGAGAATATTTTCGAAGTCCTGAGTAACTTGATGTTCAATTGGACTAGTAAGTCCTAAATTAAAATTGTGCGCACTTTCAAACTGCATAGCAAGTTTTTGAGCATTTTCACAATAAGTTAGTAATAATTTCTTTTCCTCTTTCAATGCCGGTATTGGCTTCTGAGGTTTTTTTTTTCAAAATTTTAGATAATTTCCAAAAGGGCTTAAAGCCAGGGTCCAATTGAGAAATCTTATTTTCAAAATTTTTGTTTCTTAATTGTGCAAAACGTTTCTTGATTTCTTTCTGCAAATCCTGCCATATAATTTTCATAGCAGGATCACGAGTGCGTTGAAATTGCCTTCTCCTCACGTTTTTAAGACGGATCAAGAGTTTAAGATCATCGTATATAATCCGGATTCAAATTTTACTTCACATTTTGGAATTGCAATGCTCCTGACTTCAACAATGGAATTTGTTAAAGTTTCAAGAGCATTGTCAATATCAAGTTTTGATTGTAAGGGAATATTAACATCAAGATTAGAGTCAATAAATGTTTTATATATATTCCAGTCGGCTCGTAAATAATTGAAAGTGGAGCTGATAGGATTGAGAATCGCTTCTTGGGATATTTGAAATGTAACAGGGACATGATCAGAATCAAAATCAGCATGAGTAATCAGTTGGCTTCAAAGATTAATAGAGTCGATTAAGACCAAATCAATCGTAGATGGATTTCTAGAAGAGGAAAACATGTAGGGCTATCAGGATATTGAATTGAGAAATATCCTGAAGATCACTCATTAAATAAAATTCTGCCATTGGAATTACTTTGAGAATTATTCCATGACCGATGTTTGGCATAAAAGTCACCAATGACAATTTTTTTTGACTTATTGTGAGTCAATTTTCGCAAGTCAGTTTGGAGCAAATTAACTTGCTGTCCAGAGCATTGAAAAGGCAAATAGGCAGCTATGAAAGTATATTTACCAAACTGTGTTGCAACAAAAACACCTAAAGTTTCAAAAACTTTAGTTTCAAATGACGAAAACAGTTGATGTTTTATACGCCTATGAATGATGATTGCAACTCCCCCACATGCACCATTGAGTCGATCATTACGATAAACAATAAATTTAGGATCTTTTTTGAGTTTAGATCCAGGTTTTAAATAAGTTTCGGTAATAACTGCTATATGCACGTTTTTAACTGTAAGAAAATTAAACAGCTCGTCCTCTTTACCATTCAGAGAACGAGCATTCCAATTTAAAATATTATTTGGATCCATTAGAAAAACGTAATCCAATAACAATTTGATTTGTAAATTTTACACCAATTTGGACTGCTTCAGTCATAATGGTGGCTTTGAACATTGCATCAATCATTAGATTCAATTGTTCAGTAAGAAAATTAAAATCTGAGGCAGACATATCACTTGAAGCGGGTCCATTTGATGATTTCCCATTAGAATTTTCGGTAGACGAAGAAGCTGAGTAAGCTGTGGCGGTAGGGTTTTTTGATTTGATTTGAAACAAGTGGAATGGGTACTCATGGAACGAACAGGGGAGGGGTTCAAATTACCTGCTACGATATCGGCAAAGGGTTTTCCGTGGGTAGATACATTCGAAATTGAAAGATTCGAATGGCTACCCGACGGATTAAAATTAGTTTGTGAATGAGCATGATTATGATCTTCCTGATGGATATGATTCATGATCAAGCGATCGTTAACTGAAAAATGAGTATTGTTCGATACTCTACCAGGGAAATTCCGGAAATGACCGTTATCGTAACGGATATTATCTTTCATCTGCCTGGCAGGAGCCTCAATGACTCTATTGCGCGAAGGGCAAGACCAATAACACTGCGGAACACGTTTTTGTCTCCAGCATCAAAATACCTCTATTTACTTAATTAAGGGTTGCTGAATCCATTGCCGTTTACATAAATATCATAGCACGTCTAGTTTTTGAGATATTGGTTGTTGAAAATGCAAAAATTGATCATTTCAGCCAACTTGCATGCAAGCTTGTAAGGTAATTTATTTGCTTAATAATTAACAGAATGCAAACTTTATGTGTATAACAATACTTATCATCAAAGTTTATACTACTTTTGATGCGGGAAAGTTATTTTTTCAAGGTTTAGAAAAGTATTGTATTTTGCCATATAAGAGAAACGAAGAATTTTGTATGGAGACTGCAAGCATGTTAAAAAAACGATTTAATCTAAATTTAATCGTAAAATTTCAACCAAAATATATCTAAAACGAAAGTTTAGGTCCTCTTTTGCATGCTTGGTGGATGAGATCACAAAAAAATTTGATAAAATATACTTCAAATTTTAGGTAAACATCAATAAAACCAATGTTTTATACAACTTTGGCGATGTGTAGCTAAAAATTGTGACGTGCTGGGAAATTTATGAAAACGGCATCAGATTCAGCAACCCCAAATCTACTAGAGACACATAATTTGATCCTTGAGACACGCGAAAATGTCATTTTTGTTGCGCTGTGTAATTGGACTTATGATTTCCCTTGCAATTGACGCAAAAGAATTTATCGGTATCTTCCTTCACTGGACAGACGTCCTTGGCGTGAGAAGAATCTCCGCAAATCATGCATTTAGAATCCATGCGACAATTTTTTGTACCATGACCCCACTTTTGGTAATTTCCTCCAGGTTTCTGGAAATGTTCCCATGTCACACGGACATCAAACAAAAGTTTTGCTTTTTCTAAAGCTTTCATATTATTTAGTTCTTTTTTGTTAAAGTGAACTAAATAATATTCTTGAGAAAGCCCTTTCCGACCAATGCCAGATTGGGTTCTCTTTTTCATAATGATTACTTGGACTGGGGAAAATCCAAGTAAATCATTTATTCCATTTTTGATCTCTTCAGGTGATTTATAGTCACTTGAGAGACCTTTCAATACAACTTTGAACAAACGTTCAGTTTTGTCGTCATAAGTAAAAAATGTGTGCTTCTTCTCTTCAAGATGTCTGAGAAGAAGTTCGCGATCTTTAAGAGTTTCCAGCAAAACGCGACAATCTCCTTTCTTTGCGATTTGGAAGGAAACCTTGATTCCCCTAATGGAGTTCAAGATCTCCTGCCTAAATCCCCCAAATTCGGAACAACTGACCACGATAGGCGGCACTCTTTGCTTCCTCACTTGAATCAAAGAGCCTGGGCTAGAGGCTGCTTCGATTTGGTGTTCGGAAAATTTGTCTAGAGCATCGAACTGATTGCTCATTTCGATACAATTATTCATTTCACCCTTGGAAGAAAGTTCGCATTCCGGGGAAACGTCCTTTCTTCCATTCTTGCCACGTGTAGTGACAGTTTTAAAACCCAATTTTTTGGAAGGAAGTTGTGAATTCAGAGATTCACCCTTCCTTTTGTTTGTTGTTGATACCATGTTTAATCAATAAACGAAAGAAGACGTGACCTTCGAGAGTTGTTTTTCCCAAGACGGTGTCCAAGAAGGATTACCACCGCTAGCTTTCGCCAACGGGTCCAACGAAAAATCGAAGGCACGGGTCCAAACAAGGATCGTAAAGGGATCAATAGTAGAAAAAATAGCACTGAAAAGTACTGTTTTAGTAGCACTGAAAAGTACCGTTTTTAATTTTAGCACTGAAAAGTACTGTTTATGTAGCACTTAAAAGTACTGTTTTATTGCTTTAGGTAGTTTTTAAGAAAACTTCCAAGAGCAGAGAGAATTCGTGTACGCACAGCACGAAGGTACGATGCGCACTGATATCATTAAAATATGATTATTCTTTCTATATACAGCATCGCTGAAACATCAAACAAGTCTAGTTGAGGATTCCGTTCATTGAATAACAATGCAACACACTTTGACAACTTCTCAAACCAGCAACTGTTTCTCGTGCGCAGCAACATCGTTATATTGTATCATTTTTTTTAAATATAATTATTTATTACTGTTTTCATATTATAGAAACATCTCACTGAATTGGATGGCTGAAATACTGGGATTATTACGTCAACATCTGCCTAAAATGTATTGATCGTGGATAGTCGCACTGAAATTCAACAAATTTTCGAAGGTTTAAAATAATCACTGTTTCTGTAAACCTTTGAGGAAACTGAATAGGCTTTAGGGCAATGGGGATGAGACTTTGAAGACAATTTGAGGGGAAAAACAACAAAAGTTGTGCAAACTTGACGATAAATACCGGATTTACATATTTTTTCTCATAGCTCTTCAGGTTTTTGCTATAATCGTTCTTTTAAGTGGGTTTATCATACTTGTGAAAGATCTTAAATATCTTTCGTCTTGTTTGCATCGTATTTCATCAATATTTTTCAGCTGTGAATGGCTTTGCAATCATATTTTCAAAAACAAGTTATTTCAATTACAGTGACCCAATGTCACCCCCTCTATGGAGTGAGATTGGGTCATTCACTTGAAGCGCCGCAGTGAATAAATATTTTTCTATAATTTTTTTAACAGTTGTTAAAGTACCATCAAAGTACATACACACCAAATTTGAAGTTTATTGGGGTTAAATTGCGAAAGTAATTCAATAAATAAATCGCACATATCCTTTTTTGAACCATTCTCACTCCCAATGACGGTAGTTTAAAACTTGATATTTAAATTTGAACTGATTGTAATGAGCTTTACAGTTGTGCAGTTAGTATCGTCAGGTATGTAAGCGGTATTATGCTTAGGGCTGTGCAAAATGAGCACTATATAAGATGGGTGTAAAAGAAAAAAACGACAATTTAATTTTTCCTTTCACACCAACTTTCAATTTTGTGGCCCATTATTTGAATTTTGAAGTTTTGATATGCTATTCCCAGCGGATATCTAAAATTTATTTGAACCATTTTTAATTATCAAATATAATGAATGAAAATATCGATTAGATTGATATTAGTGACAGCTTCGAATTACCTGACAGGTCTCTCTAACGGTTTGACGTTTTCAATTGATGATTTGGAATTTCGATTTATGATTTTCGTGAACTGGCCAAAACTCGAATCAAAGTGTCCGCAATATGAGGCAAAAGTAAGTACCCAATCATGAAAAGCCATCACATTTGTATTTATTTAAAAATATTCATGTTTTGTTTTGAAGGCTTAATAACGTGGATGAATTGTACACAATGATTCATTTTATATGCTTTTGATTAGTTATACTTCACTGAGGACTTAAGTGTCCGATATAATCGAAAATTTCGATACTTGCACTGATGCAAATTTTGAAATTTTTGCTCCCTTATGCTTAAATGTGTCAATTATGATGATAATCATTCTCCCAAAATTTGAAGTGATTTAGAAGAGATTTGGTTGTGCACACGCCATTTGAAATTTATATGGAAATTACTATGGAAAAGGCAAACCTTTCGTGTTCAGTTTTCTTGTCATAATAATCTTAGGAAAAGTGAACAAACTCTGCTCATGTCAAATCTTCCCAGCTACAACTTTGTCGAAGACCACATTTTGATGGGACTTAAAGATAATTAGCTATTATTGATAACAAAGTCTAAATCATGCTGAGATGATCATTCAATTATTTTCAGAGCAACACTGCTATTTTGTTGTAGAACATAGTAGCCTGGATTACTTTGATCTATTCTACCCGCCAGGAGCACCACACTGTTGCCTGCTAAGCAGTTGGTTAAGCATGCAAAATGCAAATCCATTTTTTAATTATGAATAGCAATTTATCCTGACGTCAAATCAAAATGTGATCTTCGGCAAAGTTGTAGCTGCAACGATTTCACTTGAGTTGGGAGTTGGTTCACTATTCCATAAAATATTACGTCGAAGAGTTTGCATAGTGTGGTGCGTAGTTCGAACGATAAATCCATTAGAAGCATTAGAGTGTTATTTTATCTATGATTTCGATGACAAATTTCAAGCAATGCAAAATTGATCAATAATGTTGAATTGTTTGTAAAATAAACCTTTTTACAAGTTATTGGACCACTGTACGAATAGTGAATAAGAAATACGAAAGCACATTTCCGATTGTTTGTATATATTTGCTGAGAGAGAACAAAATGTGGAAATTACGGTTAACTCTGAGAATAATATTCCCCGGAGAAAATTTTACATGCTACTGGAGAAATCAGGGATGAACTTCAAGAGTTCAGCTCCTAGGAAAATCAGAATGAAAGCTTCAAGAGAATACGATCTTCTCTCAGGAACTGTTTCTGGTTCTTCGCATTCTGCGTGTTTCCTTTCAGCATAACGGGATTCAGGATAGACGTACACAAACTAGTGTACAGTATATAGGGAATGCTCCTGCTTTGTAATTTATTGCATTTGATGCGCTGCTTTGTTGGAAAACGAGGTTATACGATACGTAAACGACCGCTCTCGATTCCTCTTTCGGTCACGAGGGCACTGCACTTTGCGATAATCATTGGATTCGGAAGGATCATTCCATTGCACCAGTAATTCGGATTGCCTAGATTTGGGAGTATTGTCAAACAAATTGAGGATTTCCTTGAATTATCATATTTGGTGGAGTTGAACCCTAAAGTGGATTAAGTATCCCAAATTTGAAAATAAAGTGTCGGGTAACTATAGTGCAGTAGATGTAATAGAAAAAGACATGTCTTGCGATGCAATAGGAGCGAAATGCAGGCAGGAAACTACTGGGCTGCACCTTGGTAGTAGCAAAAATTCAACCTTTGAAATGTAGGCCACCGCCAAGCCTTGTGTGCTACATATTTTCGTGCTATGTATTCCTGGCAAAGTGCGACGGGTAAATAGAAATAGCTCTGTTCCAGGCTCTGGCTGCTGCAACAAATTCTGGCAGTATACAAGGGACGTGACAGTGATTTAGACGTATTTCCGTAGACTTTTCACACGACTATAGGCAAAGCAAAAGCAAGAGTGAATTTCATTAGTGAATCAAACTGTGATAAGTTTTTAAAATTTATTCCTATAATTATTGAAGTATATTTTAAAATCATTTTTACAAAGTATATCGTGATTTAAGAAGATATATATCAAAGCACCGATGATTCGTAACGTGCGACACCTGACTGAAACATTTAAATACGGTTTATTTTAACTAATGCTTAGAATCCGCAACTATGTGCAGAATAGCAAGAAGGCGACAATAATTTCTATGGAATGGTACTTCATCTTGGAAAAAAATCGAAGCAAATCCCATAACCTGCATGCTCTACTTTTACAAGTATTCACTGGAACATTAAACCAGGACAAGGGGCTCAATTTTTTGGGAGCCATAGCTATATAACACAAATACTACAGGAATGTGGTCAGCAGCATTATGCACTCTAGGTGTATCTAAGCCAATTTGGGGATGCAACTGTCTAAACTTTCGGCAAGGAATGGCTTCGGTATTATTCTACAAACCAAATAAATTTTAGCATCAGTTTTGACCTCTATCACTTCATATTTCAGGAGTCTCGCGGCAAGAGGCCTTTAAAAATCTGGGACAGTTGGCGCAATGTCCGCAAAGGTCTCGTCGTAGGTAGTTTCGAGGAATTAATAGTTAGAGGTGAGTAAACGCATTTATTTATTACGTGATTAGCAGTTTTAGTGTTTGCTGAAAAGACAGGGCTGATTTTCCAGTTCTCAAAATAATGAAAAGTAGGCCAAACTTACTACATAGAAAGGAGGCTCTTCTGCCTAACGGAAAAGCTTGCATGTAGTAGGCTGGATTGATATTAGTTTGTCAAACATACACAGAGAACGAGTCAGTGATGAATTGAAGGAAATCGCGTAGTAGTCAGTAGTCTCCGAAATTATTCTACACGTGGTTGTATGCGTATCACTGAGTGAGGACAAATATGAAAAATTGTCACTGCGCAGTGGCACTTTTCTCTCGTCGATGCTTTTGCATGAGAGATTTATACATAATGAAAGAATGAAATGCTTTCTGTGACACTGTAAAATTTTTTAAGAAATTTTTGAAGTAAATATATTAATTCTGTTTTATGTTTGCAGGGAAGGACAAACTAGGAGTACCAGCATCAGAACCGGTTCGATTGGTTCTAGAATGCGATGGCACTCAAGTAGAGGATGGAGAGTACTTTAGAACGCTAGCGAACAATACCGTACTGTTGCTGTTGCGACAGGGAGAGAGGTGGTACCCAACAGGTGTCGATGTGATCAAAGCTGGTAAGTTTCAATTCCGATTATTTTTTATTTAATTGTGAATATGTTTGTTTGTTTAATTGTAACAAATGATTTATTGGGGGTGACCCATTTCGTTTATAGACGTTTCGCATAAGGACATTTCGCATACAGACGTTTGGCATAATGGACGTTTCGCATATTGCAGTTTCATAGAAGAAGTAGCATTTTCTTCTTCTTTTCTGGCGTTACGTCCCCACTGGGACAGAGCCTGCTTCTCAGCTTAGTGTTCTTATGAGCACTTCCACAGTTATTAACTGAGAGCTTACTATGCCAATGACCATTTTTGCATGCGTATATCGTGTGGCAGGTACGAAGATACTCTATGCCCTGGGAAGTCGAGAAAATTTCCAACCCGAAAAGATCCTCGACCGGTGGGATTCAAACCCACGACCCTCAGTAGCATTTTAAAGAAGGTATATGATTCTCATTATGCCGTCTACTATCTAATTTTCATTATGAGAAACGTCCTTATGCGACTCGTCCTTATGCGAAACGTCTCACTCCGTGAATTCCGAAATAAAGTAATTTTTTCCATACTCGATATTGATGGGTTTAGAAATACAGAACGAACGTGTTTCCAAGTGTTCAACAATGTGTACATAAAGAATATACAAATTTAAGCAAATTCACATTTTATTAATAAACCTGAAAATCTTTCGTATTTTCACTCTTTAAATGGTTGGCAACCTTCGTTTTATATTTTACATAGCTATAACATTGAATTGATATTTATGACTTATTTCTCGAAGATTTGAAGTTGCTGAAGGAAAGTACCATGCCCACACAGTTACGGATCACTTTGGCGTTCAACATCGGATAACTCGCTCAAAACATAAACAAAGGTTGTAAAATTCAAATGTTATAGCATAAAACATGCTCGTTCGCTACGATTTTATATGAGTTCATCTTTGGAAAACATTTTTCTTGATTGTTGATTCTAAAAACCGAATATTAGCACTTCTAACTAGTGATCCATAATATGGGCCAGGAAATGATTGTTTATCACGGTTATGGATCAATTCCAAAGAATGTTGATTTCTGCCATTTTACGAATTGGATTCGACATTTTCAGACAATAGTACTAAGTATAAAACTCATAAAACATCAAGGTTTGTAAATTACAGTTTTTAGCAGACAAAAATGGGTGGAAAACTTGGTGTGGAGCTAAAACAGTTCATGTTTCAGTTACTACTATGCAGTATCACAAATAAGGTCATTTTACTATCGTTTGCAGCTCTAACTCTGCTATTTTTTGCAGTATTATGTAACAAATTGTTAACTTTCGCTAAATCATGCAATGCAATGCATATGTGAGTTGAAAATCTCTTGATTTTGCGCAGTGATCCGTAATGTGTCACAATTTGATCCATAATATGAACATTGATCCATAATATGGTTTTCAGAAACCGCTATGCTATCTTATGTAAATATTACACTCAAAACAGTTTACTAACCGAAGTTCCAATTTGAAAGGATTCATTTCGTGCTTTTAAATTACAATTTTACGTTTTTCATGTCGTTTTATTGAATTTTATAGGTTGGACTCCACACTATTTGATCCATAACTGTGGGGTCATGGAATCAGGAAAATATAGGTTCAGATTCAAGTTCTCTCGATTTAATCTCATAAGACATTAGTTAAGAATGCCAAATGTATAATTCTCTGTTAACCTTAACAGTATTGGGTGTCTACATCGAAGTTTCAAAATTCTGTATCTTCGTCATCTCTCATTTGGTTCTGATGAGATTTTCAAGAAAAATCACAAATGAGTTATATTTTTTTTCATTCATTCAATTTTGAATTCGGTGGTGGTTTCAGACTTAGGTATTAATGTGTTGTGTTACCTTTATATTTCTAAATTGAAATGATGAGGAAATGAAAAAAAAATGATCAAAATAATTGAAACAAATTATTGCAAACTGATCTATTTGACATAATCTATCACCTGTTTCAGCTTATAGACTTTCACATACAAATACAAAGAATATCAATTTTCAAAGAAAGTTCTCAGGTAAATAATATAAAACAGCTTGTGAAATAGTAAGCCAAGAAAAAGGCTCTTATCTGGCGGGACGCAACGCCAGGAATAAGAGTAAGCATATGAGATGATGTCAATTCATTGAAGCCCCATTGGAACCTTCGGTGGTCAGGAACTATTTTATAGTTTCTGACACGATATTTAATCACTTGTTGGTGAAAAATCATGAATTTTGAGCCGACAAAAGATAATGCACTGATATTCTAGAAATTCTCATCAAAGACCCTACTTGAACCGGTTTCCGTTGACCACAATAGTTTTCAAACTGAAACAGATAATATATTCTATCTATGAAACATTGATCTATTTAGATCAATGATCCATAGGATTTTTTTACGAGATTTCTTACATTCATGATATTTATTTTGAAATGCCCAGGGCACCCCAACAAATTCTAATGAGATTGATTCTATGAGATGATGTCAATTCACTTTAATGTGAAAAAATCATATAATTCAGGCCATCATACGACAACAGCAGCAGTGGTTCCAAAATCAACCATTTGAAGCCCCATTGGAACCTTTGGTGGTCAGGTACTATTTTATAGTTTCTGACACGATATTCAATCACTTGTTGGTGAAAAATCATGAATTTTGAGCCGACAAAAGATAATGCACTGATATTCAAGAAATTCTCATCGGAACCCCTACTTGAACCGGTTTGAAACAGATAATATATATTCTATCTATGAAACATTGATCTATTTAGATCTATGATCCATAGTTTTTTTTTACGGGATTTCTTACATTACACAATGGTCGGAAAAAAGTGAAGTTTGGCCAAAACTATTTTTATCACCTTAATCGATGAAATATGTAATCTGAATATGTTTTTTGACGTTTTTGTTGTTTCAGAAGGGGTTATTCACAAATTACGTAACCTAAAAAAAAAGAATAAAAAATAAATAAAATTGTTATCAAACTGGGCTGAAAGCACAAATTTTGTTTATATTTTATCGAGTTTGATCAAAATATCTATATAAATAAAAATGGATTGGTGTTTGTATGTCACGAAATGGCTTACGAACGGGTCAACGGTTTTGAACGATTCTTTCTCCGTTTTGTTCGTCAAGGGTTCCGACGTGTTTGTGTGTATAAAAATCTCAGGATATTCACCGAAAAAGATGAAAAAACGAGAGTGAACGGAACTACCTTTTTTATGAGACGATCAAAAGCGTTTTTCAACAGCCTACTTGATGGCAAGACGAAGTTTGCCGGGACCACTAGTTTTAAATAAACTTTGTATGAAAAATATCGTCAAAATATATTTAAAATATTGAGTTATTCAAATAGCTCTAACTTGCAAATCAGCAAATTTCTGCAAAAAATTTAAAGGTTTTTTTGTGAGATCTGAGGATGCTTTTTGATGTGCAATATTCAAAATGGCGGCGACATGACGTGACAAGAGTTGTTTTTCATGTTCAAAATCATCAAAATTACTAAAGTGTAATATTGAATAGTATTAAAACTTCAACCAAATATTTTTTCCATCCTCATGCTCGATAAAAGTGTTGAGCCATAAGCTTTCAGATAGTGGGTAACTATGGGGAAATATTACATTCCTAAATTATAAATTTTGCGCTTTATTTTATTGTTACATTTTTAAATTTTTTGACTTCAGCCGGTTTGCCGTCATAAAAGTCATAGAAATTTAAATTTTAGTTCAATTTCAATTAAGGATCATAATAATATAACACATGAGGTATATTTAAAAATTAAAAAAATCATAAAAATCTCAACAAAGTTTTTGGTAGTTTTGGCTGCCCCTTTATATGGAGCCCAACCATTGTGCATTCATGATGTTTATTTTGAAATACCCAGGGCACCCCAACAAATTCTAATCAAAATCCGAAACTATCTCCGAATTCAAATTTTGTAATGCATGAATCAAAAATATAACCCATTTGTAATTTTCCTGGAATACTCATCCAAATCGATCGAAAAAATTAAAAGCTTCGATGTCAGTATCTAATACTTCGAAGGCTAAGTCGTATTTTGGGTCTGAAGTTTATTTTAAAACGATTTGATTTTATTTAATGCTAGCCTTCGTTTCAGTTCTCGAATCGTCAAAAAAAAGAGGAATATTAAACGCATGTTCGAATAGACTGCACAGCCGAAAGCAAGAGTTATCATTAATACAAAAGTTTATAGTATAAATGCAATGAACCAAAGCAGTTCATGGTATAAATGCAATGAACTAAAGCAGTTGTTCATTGAATTTATACCATAAAAGGTTTTGTCACTCTAAGAATCGATTTTAAATCATGGTTAAAATAATCTTAGAGATAGGTCCATAACTTAATGTCACAATGGTTTTACTCTACCCCAATAAAATATTGTCAAAGTTTTAAAGAGCTTGCTTAATAAATAGAGCTCATGAATTTCGTATGAAAATCTTATCGATACTATATTTTTGATGATTGAATCGCTTGATTTTACACATGCGTATATATGAACCCTAAAATGAATCATATGAATATGCTCTCAATAACACAAAGTCCTCTGTAACTTGTGATTCCGACTTCGAAATTTCTTCAAATTCACAGGATAGATGCTTAGATATCATATATGTTGAATGTTGAATGTGAACCTGATGGTTATTTAATATTTTTTTGTATGTTAAATTATACAATGCGAGATTCTTCACAAATATAGAAATATCCCCAGAAAATGACCCTCTATCTTAAAATCTCCAAAACTTTCGTTTTCCTCGATGAACCATTTTCAAATTCACGAAAAGGATGCTAACAAGGATACCACAAATTTCAAATTGTAGGTGCCGAATTGATGGTCATTTGTTTTTGTTAATAACGGTTTTCGACACACTCTGTAATATAAAATAATTGCTTTATCAAAATTATGTTTTTGGCAGCTTTTGGATAAATTAGTTACACTGCGAAATATATGCTTGTCTCAAGCACCAAAATACCGCTATTTACTCAATTAAAGGTTACTTAATCCATTTCCGTCTTTAAAAACATCATAGCACGTCTAATTTTTGAGATGCACCCTAACCTCTTGTAACGAACGTTGTCGGGAGGTCGTTAAAAGAATTGATCTTAAAAATCAGGGTTATGATTATGTCTTTGAAAAAAGCAGCGTCTAGATGTGGAAATACTGATCCAAGATATTCGACAAAGCTAAGGCATGAATTGAGAACTGTTCAGAATGATCATTCAAGTTTTTATATTCTGATAATAGATGGCAACACTGCTCGAGTGTTATCAAAAGAGCCAAAGATATGGGTTTGTGCAGTCTCAGTTTTCATCCGAATGAGCTCAAATTTTGGGAGGACACTCAGAATTTGATCTAGAATCGAATGAGCGGTGTGGAGCAAAAACGATTTTTTAAAACACTCTAATGGGGATGTTATATACACATACCAATAAATTTTAAAGATGACGATCCAAATGTTCACCAAAGTTGAAGGAATTGTGGCATGCCATACAGTCAGCCGCAACACAAATGCTCATGTGGCTAACAACACTGTATTACAAGAATTAAGAAAAGATCGAAATCATAAAACTAAAATTGGACTAGAAAAATAGAATGCTTAACAACATAGCAATACTCTTCAACCAAAGACGATCCATGTTCCTTGCAGTTGTCCGAAATTTTATGGCACATAAGGAAAAAGTACAAAATCTAGAGCCGTGAAATGGACCAAATGCAGTACTAGAAGTGTTACCCAATCTGAACCCGACTACTATGTCTCTATTCGTATCTGCTTCAACGGTAATCCAGTTTTTCATGACGGATTCAAAAAGCTGGCAACACTGCTCAAGCGAAATTCTGCCACCAGGCAGAGCTAGTGTGCATGAAACATTTGTTTTGCGGATAAATCAGGATCATGACCACTTAGAAAGATGGCGTCTTCGGCAAAGTTGCTCAAAAGCTCAAGCTATCAAAAGCTTTCTTTCTTTCTTTCTTTCTTTATTAACGAGATTTTTAGCCCTGTGCAAGTCCATCTCGGGACCAACGGCTTTGCTTCCCTTCCAAAGGAAGTCGTCACTAAATTTTTAGTGACTATCTCGGGGATGGGATTCGATCCCAGGTCCTCGGCGTGAGAGGCATGTGTTCATCAGAAGCTTTCATTCAAATCATGTATCTAAACAATTTATTACTAACTAATTGCGAAAAAGCTCAAAAACTTGATATGCAGTTTGAAAGCGCACACAATTTGAATTTATGACTTTCCAATAGAAAATAAAGTTACTCATGACTTCAAACACATTCTCAATCAAAATAACGTTTTCGAAAATTCCTGGGAGACAGATTTGGATGAAGTCCAAACTAATTTACTCATTTAACAAACACCATTATGGCAGTTTTCTTCACCATCATGTTTAATAACATTTGAATAATTTTCATGCCCAACCTTTGTTCAGGCGTTGTTCACACAAATTTGGAGAAACTTTAAGGCATACCGTTGAATACCAACTTTATTTTTCAGCTTTCGAAATGTTTCACAATCATTTAGTTCAGCTTTCATACTGCTGGTCCAAAAATAATTAAAAACAAATAATGAACAAACATTTATTTTTCTAGGCACTTTAAATGTAGTGTACCCAATTATAATGATACACCAACCATACAGTGAGAGGCAAAATAAAGTGCCCACCTTACCAGTTTTCGAATTTCTCTCATTGATTTGGTTCAAATTAAAGTTAACACACCTAAATCTTTTGTGATATTTTATTTTTGATGTTCTTTTAAAGTTGCACTTACGAAATTTTGATAAAAAAAAGAATTTTACTTATAGAAAAAGAAAATCAATTTGTATTGAAAAAAAAGTAGTGACAAAAATAAGTGCCCACTTCCTTCTTGGCCCCAGAAAAGATGATTTAAGAAAAATAAAAAGCAATTTAATAGTTAATGTGTCCTCCTTTGGCCTTAAGGACTTGCTGGAGGCTCTTCGGCATGCTTTTCACCAGGTTTTGTAGGTGTTGTGGATCTAGTTCTTCCCAGGCGCGCTCCAAGGCTTCAAAATAATTATTTTTGTTGGTAACACCAGTTTTTTCAACCCTGGCATCGAGAATCGCCCACAAATTCTCGATGGGGTTGAGGTCTGGGCTTTGTGGAGGCCATTCCAGCGGTTTAATCCGACAAGACCGGAAAAAAGACTTGGTCTTCTTTCCAGTATGCTTCGGGTCGTTGTTCTAGAGAAATATGAATTTCTCTTCAAGGCCCGTCTGGATCAGCGAAACCTCCAGATTTTCCAGCAAGATGTTAATGTAGGAATCTGCCATCATTATTCCGTCGATTTTCACGAGGTTTTCTACTCCACTCCATGAAAAACACCCCCAGACCATCACATTTCCTCCTCCATGCTTCACCGTTCCTTGGATGTGGTGCTCTGCATCACACACGAGCCCGCCGCTCTCGGTTAGACAGCTCGAGCTTCAGGAGCGCCACATCCAAGGAACGGTGACGCATGGAAGTGTGATGTGATGAAATGTGATGGTCTGGGGGTGTTTTTCATGGAGTGGAGTAGGAAGCGTCGTGAAAATCGACGGAATAATGACGGCAGATTCCTACATTAACATCTTGCTGGAAAATCTGGAGGTTTCGCTGATCCAGACGGGCCTTGAAGAGAAATTCATATTTCTCTAGAACAACGACCCGAAGCATACTGGAAAGAAGACCAAGTCTTTCTTCCGGTCTTGTCGGATTAAACCGCTGGAATGGCCTCCACAAAGCCCAGACCTCAACCCCATTGAGAATTTGTGGGCGATTCTCGATGCTAGGGTTGAAAAAACTGGTGTTACCAACAAAAATAATTATTTTGAAGCCTTGGAGCGCGCCTGGGAAGAACTAGATCCACAACACCTACAAAACCTGGTGAAAAGCATGCCGAAGAGCCTCCAGCAAGTCCTTAAGGCCAAAGGAGGACACATTAACTATTAAATTGCTTTTTATTTTTCTTAAATCATCTTTTCTGGGGCCAAGAAGGAAGTGGGCACTTATTTTTGTCACTACTTTTTTTTCAATACAAATTGATTTTCTTTTTCTTTAAGTAAAATTCTTTTTTTAATCAAAATTTCGTAAGTGCAACTTTAAAAGAACATCAAAAATAAAATATCACAAAAGATTTAGGTGTGTTAACTTTAATTTGAACCAAATCAATGAGAGAAATTCGAAAACTGGTAAGGTGGGCACTTTATTTTGCCTCTCACTGTATTTAAAAATCGCCAGAATATTGGATTCGAACTCGAGACCTTCCAATCGTCAGCGGTATGCCTCGGTGTAACACGGAGATCGTAACTCTATCCAATATCTTGTTATATGCTATCGATCAATTTGTCCCAAAAAGATCTCGCAAATCGTTACCTCAGCCACCATGGAGTAACAATTGCTTAAAACAATTAAAGAGACTAAAACGATCTCTCTTAAGCAAATATTCAAAGTTAAAAACTACCCGTGCGAAGCAAAATGATCATGCTGCCAATTCTCTTTACAAAACCTTGAATAAGAATCTATTTCTTTCACCCCAACGAGCAGTTCAACAGAAAATACAACATAATCCTAAAGGATTCTGGAATTATGTCATCGAACAACGTAAGGAATCCGGTCTTCCTACGGTCATGTTCAAGGGAAATTTTGAATGTTCATCTACAGAAGGCATTTGTGATTTGTTTTTAAGTCAATTTTCTAGTGTGTTTACGAATGAATCTTTGCAAGAACACCACATTAATAAAGCTGCTAGTGCTATGTCTGTTCATTAGGGTGCGGCTTATTTTTCAAAAGTTCTCAAAACCAAAAATTCGTGTGCTCTACTGAATTCAAATCACATTAAAAGGGAAACCTTAAATCAGAGCCAATAATATTAACATTTAGAGGTGGCGCTAGCGTCTTGAAGGTGAATTTTCAGGCGATAAAAAATGACCTACAGTGAAGTACACATTACTTTGTTATTTTTCAACCGATTTTAACACTTTTAGCATCAATACCTTCAAAATTAAATGTGTATTAACTTTATTTAACACCAATTTTGTCTAAGATCAAAACAAGTTTAAGTTAAAAGCAATTTATTCAAAATTTTTCCCTCATTTTACTAAAAATTTAAACTTTGTTTGACCATAACTTCATGATTACTCAACCGATTCCAAATCTTTTACATGCTTTTGAAACTAATTCATTTTTTTTTTTCAAACCTTTCATGCACCACATTTCACTAAAAAAAATGTCTTGACCAAGTTATTCAGCAAAAAACTGCACCAAAATATGATTTTTAACGAAAAATGCCAGTTTTTTTTTATTTTTGCCGGTTAAATATTATCTCTAAAACTGAAATTGGTTTTTCTCATTTTTTAAACCTTTGGTAAGGGCTTTGCAACATTTTTTAAATAATTTTGAAACAAAAATATTTTTGCATATGTTAAAATATATGCGCACTATTCAACTCTTAATTAAGGCAAGATGCTTTATAAATTTAAGTTTTATAGAAAAAACACAATTTCCGGCGAAATAACTTAAATAATCCAAAGAAATTTGATTTTTTCATAAAAATAATCATGGTTTTGGATAGATTTTGTTGAATACCTACGTCAAAATTATTTTTTAGAGAAATGTATGTATGTTTGTATGAACAGTTTGAAAACAACTAAATTTGCTTCGAAAACATGTAAAAAGAATCGGAATCGATTGAGTACAAGTTGGAACCTTCCCTAACCATTGGAAAAAATCATACATATTTCCTGTTTTCAAGAAAGGAAATAAGCAATTATCGTGGTATTGCCGCTCTCTGTGCCATCTAAAAATTATTTGAGAAATTGGTGTATGTTTTTTAATTCCACAACTGCAAGCTTTTTATCTCCGAGCATCAACATGGTTTTATGCCGAAACGTTCAACGAATACCAACTTGGTCCTCTACACTTCGTTTATTGCTCAAACACTGCAGAAAGTTGTTGACCTTTCTGCAGTGTTTGAGCCATAAACGACTCGACTCGATTTATACGAATTTCTCAGCTGCATTTGATAAAATTAACCATCGTATTGCTATTGCTAAATTCAATCGGCTCGGTTTTTCTGGATCATTGCTCAGCTGGCTTCAATCTTACCTGAGTGGTCGTGAAATGGCCGTCAAAATAAGAGACACTACATCTAACTTCTTCTTGCAGTTCGATCCTGCACATTTCTTTTTCTTCGGAGTGCTCGCATAAATTATGGGCACAACAAACCGTTAATTAGCATGTGTCGAATCTTCAACCGTTGTTCGTCTGAATTCGATTTCCATCTCTCTCGTTGCATCCTCCGTAAAAAATATAGCCAAATACATGCAGCCTCAGTTAGTCGAAGTAGTTAATCTTTGTTAGATAGTTTAAGATAAAACTAGTTGTATTTTAGATGTAATTATACTGCCCATAACTGCATATCTGTAACATTCGACAAAAGTAGGCATTGAGTAAATGGAGTACCAAGTATGCATTTTATGTCAGTATGGGAGGAAACTAAAAGTTCTAAAAATTACCAGCAACTCAAAAGTGCTTATTTGAGGCTAATATTTCGTACAACACAAATCGCATACTAGATGAATAGTCAGAAAATAATTCTGATAGAAACTTAATTGCTATTACAATACGTTATCTTATTATTATTATAATTACCAATGTGACAAAACAACTTGGTATTTTTTTCGAATTTTCTAGAACAAACTCACAGATTTCAGTTAGTTGATCGAAAGTATTTATCATTTGATGACTCTCCATGGTATTAACTCCAATTTGTCGAAAATTTTGAATGTGACTGTTATGCAGTTATGGGCAGTATAGATGTAAGCCAAAATTGTATCATTTGGAAACTATGTAAATTCTGTTGATACGAAAAGAAGAGGTTTTGGGCCCATTTGAGGAAGACTCTAATGTTGATCTACTCAAATGGGCTTTTCCCTACTCCAAATAAAAAATAAATTTATAATTAACAGTTCGGATTCCGACATGGGCATGAGAACCAACTGTTACGTGTAGCAAATTTGATCCGTTCCAACAAATCTAAAGGATATTCTACTGGTCTTGATCTTCTGGATTAAAAAGCATTCATCAGTGTTTGGCATGAAGGGTTGATTGTAAAACTAAAAAACTTCAATTCTCCATCATAGGGGCTCCTGGGGTAATTTGCACTGCCGGGGCAAAAGGCACCTTGTCAATTTCTCTGAAATTAACGAGTTTTGAGAGAAAAACATTATGCAGATTTCTTCCTAGATCTTGTTTGATACACTTTCCATTCGGGATCTAATTTTTGGCTGCCCTGGCTACACGATCGCTTCGGTACATTTTCTTCTGTTGCGCCACTGTTTGTCTCAGTTGACAACCGTCTCTTCCCGGCAGATTCGATTGTTTCGCTCGCATGCATATCACCGCTATTGCTGTGACCGTTGTCGTCGTTGTTGCTCTCGTCCCCGTCGTCATCGTCATGGACACTCGAGTCATCGGCAGAGTGAACCGATGGTGCGCCGCAGTAGTTGTTTTCGGCTTTCTCGTCACTGGAGGTTGGTGGTACTTGGGATTTCGATTTTGTTGCTGTGATTGGTGGTGTGCGTTGCTGTTGATTGGTATCGACTTTCGGGTAACTGATGTAGCTGCGGTGACCGTCCACGGCAACGTATGACGGCAAGGGTTTTTCTATTCTCATTCGCACAACTCGAACACCGTTCGGGACCCCCGGAAAAAAGTTCTTCCAAACGTCGTTTTGAATAGAAATTACCTTGCCGTACTGTTGCATGTAGTTGATAGCGATGTATCGTATAAAGTAAAGTTTTTCGATTTTCAGACACGAATGCACCAGATGGTGTAAAGTGTCTAATAAAAAAAAAAAAAAAAAAAAAAAAAAAAAAAAAAAAAAAAATTATGCAGATTGATGAAAAGTTGCAAATGGTTGACACCCTAAGAATTTCATACATTTTGAAAAACTTAACAGGGAGATAGAACAATAAATTCAAAAAACACGATTATTATGTAACTTTCCCGACCATTTTACTTGTTGTTTTGAAAGCGATGAATTGGGAATTTTTACAACCTTTCACCATAAAACAGATGATTAGAGACTGGCTAAGTTATTGGTGACATGATTTAGTTAAATAACACAACGATTTCAATTTTCCATAACATTTTCTGTTAGGCGCTCGGTTGGGGCAACATGCACTCCATAGGTCGGGGCAGAACGATCCATTTCAAAATAAACTACAATCATTAAAGTTAGGTCATTTTAAGTCGTTACTTACGTATTTATGCACAATTGTACCTTCTTGTAGACGAGAATCATCCAAAACTCATGTTTTCACGATAAATAAAATAACGTTTAAAACACGATGGTGCGTCTTGCCTCAATGTTGTAGTGCGTTCTGCCCCAAAAAACGGTGCATTGTGCCCCGCATCAATCTTGATTCACGCAAAAGTAGTGTTTGAATAAAGTTAAAATTTCCAACAATCTAATGTAATTATGATGAAAATTCGCTCAACACAATGTAGGCTGAACCCAAACCAACTAGATTCATGTATTAAAACACTACATACATGGTGTTTAGTGTTCATTTCGGCACATTTTCCTTAAGTGGTGCATATTACCCCAGGAACCCCTACATTGATAAAATAATACGTTATCAGAATATCACGCTTTTTCCCAAGCCCCTAGTACATGCACTGTTACACTTTCGTACTTCCCCACTCCCCTATATAATTGACGTTATTTTTTAACGTTCCTCAAAAAAGTAAGTTTTTCTTAAACTTTGCTACAGGATATTTAATCTATCATCATTTAACCAATCTATTTCAAATATGGACGAATAAAAATAAAAGGTTTTGAACCTTTAAGTTTCTGTTACATAGTTTTTGTACGGTACATCATATTTATGATTCGTACGTAATCACTCATTCATGTTTCAATGCAATATTATGCACTATTGTGGACATTACAATCAGATTCTTGATCAAAATACTGAAAATGAAAATTGGTAGTCCACAACAAACATCGACCGGGTAAGTGCCGGCACCAGCACAATTGTGCTGGTCCCTTTTGTCCCTCCAGAAATCTTTGATGTGTGAATCAAATCACATTTGGTCTTCGCCATTTAAAAAAATGACTCCTTACTTACTGAGTTACTTTCGATTCGTATCTGTGCATACCTGAAAAAACGAATAGTTGAAAAGTTGCGTCAAATAAAACTTTTTCAATTCTTACGGCGTTTGTTTACATTTTGTTTACCCTGAGCTGGTGTTTTCGAAACACGATTATTGGCTAAACGAATCATCCAATGCACAGTGGGCAAAAACTGACCCAAAATCGCACTTATTTCGTGCCGCTGATTTCAGGAGGTGGGAAGTAGCTATTTTCATTGAAAAACATACGAGGAATCAAATGGCGCCATTTTCATTCAGCGCACGCCATCGGAAGTATCTCATTTTGCCCCATTTTCCCCTTTCTGATTTGAAAACTAGAGTTTTTAGGAGTTTATTTGCTTCTGCTGATTAAAATCGATGAATTATATAATTGAAAACCCATCGGCAAACCAAATATGTATATGAAAAATAATATTTTTGGACAAACTTGACCAATGTACCAGTTTACCCCTTTTTCCCCTATAATTTAGTCTTTTTGATAGTTTCAATAAATTCCTCAAAACTGACACTTGATTTACAATTAATAACTCGCAAACCCTTCCATTAAAAGTTTGCGAAATGGACTGAGGGATCGAACTATGCGGACCACGACGAATAGCTCATTTTACCCCTTTTCCCCTAATATTTCTTCATATATGGCAGTTTTACGATACTTCATACTACTGCCGCTAGATTTTCAATTCAAATCGACAAATCCTATTGTAAAACAGTAGTATGTGAAAGCGACATATGCGTGAATCATGGTTTACTAACCATGTTAAATAGCTCATTTTGCCCTTTTCCCCTATAATTAGCTTTATACGAAGGTTTTACTATATTTCTGAATACTGCAGTTAGATATTATACTTTAAACATATAATTTATTTTGTAAAATTGGAAAATTGAAAGATGCATATATCAAGCTTAAGGTAGCACGGTGAATAGCCCATTTTACCCCTTTTCCCCTACACTTCGATACATATGGAAGTTTAACGATATTTTACATTACTGCCGCTAGATTCTCAACTCAAACTATCAAATCCTTTCGCAACACAGTAAGTAAAAGCGACATATACTTATATCCTATTTAACCAGTAAAGGAAAATAGCTCATTTTGACCTTTTCCCCTCATAATCCTTTTAAAATCGAACTGCAGTATTCAGAAAAACTGTAAAACCTTCGTATAAAGCTAATTATAGGGGAAAAGAGGCAAAATGAGCTATTTACCATGGTTCGTAAACCATGATATACGCATATGTTGCTTTTACTTACTGTATTGCGAAAGGATTTGGTAGTTTGAGTTGAAAATCTAGCGGCAGTTATGTGAAATATCGTTAAACTTCCATATGTATCGAAGTGTAGGAGAAAAGGGGGAAAATGGGCTATTCACCATGGTACGCTAAGCTTGATATATGCATCTGTCAAATTCCCATACTATTTTACAAAATAAATTATATGTTTAAAGTTTAAAATCTAACTGCAGTATTCAGAACAATAGTAAATCTTCGTATAAAGCTAATTATAGGGAAAATGGGCAAAATGAGCTATTTACCATGGTTCGTAAATCATGATTCACGCATATGTTGCTTTTACTTACTGTATTGCGAAAGGATTTGGTAGTTTGAGTTGAAAATCTGGCGGCAGTAATATAAAATATCGTAAAACTGCCATATATGAAGAAATATTAGGGGAAAAGGGGTAAAATGAGCGATTTTTCGTGGTCCGCATAGTTCGATATATCCCTTAGTCCATTCCGCAAACTTTTAATGTAAGGGTTTGCGAGTTATTAATTGTAAATCAAGTGTCAGTTTTGAGGAATTTATTGAGACTATCAATATGTCTAAATTATAGGGGAAAAAGGGGTAAACTGGTACATTGGTCAAGTTTGTCCAAAAATATTATTTTCATATACATATTTGGTTTGCCGATGGGTTTTCAATTATATAATTCATCGATTTTAATCAGCAGAAGCAAATAAACTCCTAAAAACTCTAGTTTTCATATCAGAAAGGGGAAAATGGGGCAAAATGAGGCGTGCGCTGAATGAAAATGGCGCCATTCGATTCCTCGCATGTTTTTCAATGAAAATAGCTACTTCCCACCTCCTGAAATCAGCGGCACGAAATAAGTGCGATTTTGGGTTGGTTTTTGCCCACTGTGCAATGTCATGGGTGCCGATCATCACAAAAGGGTCCTGAAGCCCTGTCCCAATTTTATTGCCAAACGCTTAAGTTTAGGCCAAAAATACAGTTTTACTAAATTTTTTTTATGTATTTTGTTTGTTTGAGTCCAAAACAATTGTCTTTATGTTTTTGTAGATTTTGTCACACCCCTTGGCTTAAACTCAAATTTTTGGGTGTATTTTGTTTTCCGTGTCCCTCCCGAAATGTCAGATAGGAACAACCCCAGTGCAAAAACTAAAACCCCTGTGGTGTTTTTGTCGACGTCAAACATGATCTTAAGTGTCAAGGTTCATTTATGGACCCAATTTTTAAATTGAAGTTTAAATGTGATATACCTGTTATTTGAGCGGGGAAAAATGCTAAAGTAGTTACAGTAGCATGGTTTTTCGTGTTATTAAATAAAAACAAGTTTCATTAAATATTTTAGGGCCCTATTGTACTGGTTCATCCCGAAAAGGTAATGCATGTCATTGCACTATACAACCTTTTCCATCTGGAATGCAACGAAATGATTGTCGTTAATACTTTTTAAAATTTGAACGAAAAAAACAATTTCTTATTTTTGAAGATTGAGCCTTAAGCTCCTAATTAAAATTTTAAAACTTCAAGCTTCAATTAGAGTGTCCGTTTCCCGACTATTTTTTCAATAAAGCTTGTATTTGTTGGAAGCGAAGCGACTATGAAACTCCAGTAGTAAAATTAAACTTTACAATGTGTTAACAATTAAAATTAAAATGAAAGATTTTTTTCAAAATAAATAGTTGAAATGAAGCATCAATTACAACAAATTCACTCTATTGAAATTACCAAACAATAGTCAAAGCTTACCTTGGCAGCATATTCAGAACCATTAGACGCACTAACAACTCTATAGTAGGCTTGTATTCAAATCAATTATAATTAAAAAAAAAGAAAATAATTAAATTAATTAACTCATTATGTGTGGTAAATATGGATATATTATGGGTGAAATTATGAAATTATGGGGCACCGGGAACCTACTATAGAATGGTTAGTGCATCTAATGGTTCTGAATATGCTGCCGAATGTATCACCATGAAGTTTGATGCTCATTTGGATATAGCTCCAGATAATATTTACATGGTTGGAAATACAAACAAAAAACTAACCATGTTTTCCGGAACCAGTTGTACGGAAATTGTCATATATCTGAAGATTTTCAACGAATCTTAATGCATCCACCGGCATTCGACTTCCAATTAGATCTAGTTTCTAAGAAAAATGTAATCATCTATACAACATCACACCGCACAAAAATACAAGCGACAAAAAAAATGCCATTTTGACATGACCTCGGAAAATCCGGTACATACAATATGCATGACCAAACAAGTTCCTGAAACTTGACCAAATTTGCCATCGATTGTTTCCATATGCATCGAATTTCATCTATTTTCATAAAGTTATAAGCATTTGAACTCAGGCAAAATTTTGCCTATCTAAACCATTTTGCCTATCGCCTGTATCTACAGTGGGATTTCGTTTTTGGCAACAAAGTCGTAATTTTCAGTTGCCAAAAACGGAACCGTGCCGAAATCGGAATTTTTAATTTCATTTTTCAATTATTGATTTTAAAAACAGCATGAGAATGTTTTAAAAGCACCCTCATGGAACCATACGAAATCCAGACTTTGAAACAGTCCACTCGAAGCAGATTCTTGTAGGTTTGGACTATGCTATGAATCTATAGCCCCATAATGTTTATTGTAACATACGTTCTACATACTTTTATTCGCTTAAATGTCTTCTATGATATAACCTTAACCTTGACCTTAACCTTAACCTTAACCTTAATGAACACAATTTATATTTTATATTTATAAGGTTTAATCACCGCATGACTTTAATATTATGAAAATTTATTGGCTTTTTTCGGCGAATACAATATCAATACTCAGAGTGAAAGGGAGTAAAGAAAGTAATGAAATGACAAGATGAATAGAATCGCAAGCGAGCGACGAGAGAAATGAACAGAAGGTGAAAATTTGTTTTAACATAAATGTAGAATATAATTGGCAAAGAAATCTAACTTTAGTTCGAATAGGATCACTTGGGAAAATTAGAGGTATGCGAGATAAGGCGCGAAAAATCCAATGAGTAACGTCACTTTCGTATCAAAAAAAATGCCAGCGATCGAGATAACTGTTATAAACGCCGAACAATATAGTTAACAGGTCAAGGCGACAAATTTTGCCTGTCTAGTGTTAGCAGTAGCGTAGCTAGGGGGGTGCGGTAGGTGCGGTCCGCACCGGGCCCCGAGTTCATAGGGGCCCCAAATGGTGGTATGAATTTCATTTAATATTATGAATTTGATTTCGTGAAAACTAACACATTATCAAGCAGATAAAAATCCAATTTCAGGTGACCTTGATCGGTTGCAATGTGTAGGGGCCCCATGATCAATAGTGATAGTGATTAGAGTAGCCTTAATATTTATTCACAAATTCATTCTCGGTAAATCGGATTAATTTTGTAGTTCAGCCGGATCTACGTAAATATGCGGGGCCCATGATCGTATCTGGAACGTATTAATTATGAGGTATGCTACGGACAATGCTCTTGAACAAGCCGATTTTCATTTCAATTAAAATTGAAAAAAATCAGTTACCATCTTCGAGACATGGTTTGTACACATCAGAGGCTTGTTCCAGATCTGTTTTTAGAGGCTTAGTATCTATTTTAATGCAAATCTCTCTTTTTAACTAGCCTTTTTTAGTCCTATTTTAACCAAAATTGTCAAAAAGTGACTTTTTTTCCTTATTCTGCTTGCAGTGAATCTTGCTTGAAGAGGTTCTAGGGAGACCTTCAGAGACTAATACGCGATATTTAAACAGATTCTTCAAGAATTTATTTTCAGATTTCTCGAGAAAAAAAATTTGGAGTTCTTCTAGTGATTTCTACAAAGATCTCTTCAGGTATATTTCGGGGATCTCCTTCAGAAATTTATATACTGATCCCAACACCATGTCTTCAAAAATTAAATCTTTCAACCTTGTTTCCAGAGATAGATAGTGGAATTTTTTCGTAATTTGCTCCAGGAAATCCATGAGCAGTACAACGCTATCTTGGTTTTCCCAGTTGTAACTTTAGGAGACTTTCCAAAGTTTCCTTCAGGAGTTCTTTGAAGAAAAAATGAATAATTTCACGGTTCTTAAATAAATTCATTTGAGGATTTTTTCAGGAAAGTTAGTGAGAGTTTCTATGCTAGTTTCTCCAGTTATCCTTTCAAGAATTTTTATATGGATTACTTCAAGGATTCAGTCACATTTACCCTAGGCATTGCTCCTAAAATTACTCGAAGAAATATATTTAGTACTCTTCCAGGAATTCATATCTAAAATTTGACCTGGAATTCCTCATGAAGTTCTTTAAGAAATTTCTTTAAAGATTTCTCAACATTTCATGCGATATTACTCCTGCAGTTCTTTCAAACAATTTTTCGTGTATTTTTTCTAGTAAAATCCTCATGGTTTCTTCAAAAGTTCATCTGAGGTTCCACACCAGCTAATACTACAGTAAATAATCTAGTAATTCCTATCATCTAAGCAATTTTTCTAAAAAAAATCCTTCAAGACTTCCTCAAGAACCTTTTAGTTCACTCAGAGAACTTCGTGGGAATTCATCATAGGTTACTTTCAAACTTAGTCAAGTTCCATCAGATGATTTCATTCTGAAATATCTACCGGGTTCTTTTCAATTCTTTTCTCTATCTCCCGGGGTGTTGAAAAATTTCACCAATAGTTTCTGAAAATTAATCCTTGATCTTTTTTTGGAGATATTTCTTGGAAAATAATTGGTGTTCTTTGAAAACATTTTTGAGAAATTTATCTAGAACTGGTAGAATAATTTCTGAAGGAATCTTTGAAGCTATCTCTGGAGTAATTCCTGAAGGAATTTTCCGGAAGAAATCTGAATAATAATTTTGATGGAAATTCTATAAAATCCATAGAGAAAACAATAGTAAAACCTTGAAGGTGTTGTAATCAGGACCTTGGTAGAAGTGTAAAGAAAACTTAAAATCATTGGGTACAATCTTGGAGTACTTATGATTTTCTAGAAAAAAATTCTGTTAGAAACTTTAAAAAAAATCATGATGAAATCTCTGAAGTAATTTCAATGGTTATGCATGGAAAAAAAAACTGCGTTTAGATATTGAAGGTATCTTAAACGGAATTCAAAGGAAGTTCGTGAAATTTACAAAATGAACTTTTGAAGAAATTTTCGGAGTTCATTTGGGTTTAATTTTGTTTGAAGCAAACTTTGATCAAATGTCTTGATTTTCAAGGCATTTCGTTTATCAAGAATTGCAAAATGAATCCCAACCCAAAAATAAAAATACATTAGGAAATGATCAAATTTTCCAAGAATGCCCAATTCAAGCTGTAAATGAATCACGGATATATCCGTGACAATTCACAATGGCAAAAATCATTAAACTACATCAACAACATATCAATCTAAGTTACATCAGTCATAATTCTACAAAAGTTATTTGTTCATCGATTATTTTAATAGTCGATTTGACATTAGCGCATTACATTTAGACGGCGTTCACCTTAATTTTGGGGGCCCCTAAATAGATCTCCGCACCGGGCCTCAAAAATCTTAGCTATTCCCTCGAGTGTTAGTAGTGACCAACACTACATCTAGCCGTTCAAGACCAGGACGTAAGGCAACGATTTGTTGTTTCGATTGTGTTGTTCACACACATGGCCCTCTGTTAAAACAAATTTTCAACTTCTATTCAATTCTCTCGTCGCTCGCTTGCGATTCTATGCATCTTCTCATTTCATTATTTTCGTTACTCCAGTAGGTATGTAACAAAATTATAATAATTTTTTTTTCAGAATATGATATGCATATCATATTATGATATAATTTTGTTAATCTCCGTTATCCATAAAACATAATAAAACAGAAATATAACATTTCCCTTTCAGATATTTTTTGTTCATTTTTAACATCTTTATAACAAAATAAATAGATAGTTATGCATTTCAGTAATATACAATATTATCGCATATCGAACAGTATTATAATTTTGATACTTTGTATCAAACATTATAACTTGGTTTGATATGTTTTTGACAGAATTAAAACAAATTTTGTTATGTTTATGTTACTATTCATACGCTTTTTGTTATAATTTTAGTTATTTTAACAACATCCTGCATCAAGTTTGTAACAACTTATGTTCGAAAAAAAACTTTTAACATAATAACATATGCTGATATAATTTTGTTACGTACCCTTAGTCGGGATTGTGTTCACCAAAAAAAGCCAATAAATTTTCATAATCATAAAAATGTATATTTATGGACCATGTGAAATCGATAATCGCATTAGTGACCTTTAAGGCCCAAACGCAATGATAGCGGAACGGCAACGGAAAGCGGAACCGATTCGCCAGCATGGACTACAACAAGCTTGTCGACTCAGTGTTAGTTCAATTTCATTCGTTGTCAGCGTCATCCTGACGAACCGGTACCGCATTCCGTTGCCGTTCCGCTATCATTGCGTTTGGGCCTTTATTCAATAACTGGATATTTCCTTAAAACTTTGTGAGGATACAAAACAAAAACAATGAAATGTAATACTGTATTCTTAAGTCTTTGATTAAATTAACGTTAAACATCAGTTTAAGTTTTAGGACCAAGCGTAGAATTTGAAAAAAAAAATCGGTAAGTTAAGAATGGCTCTGAGAAAGTAATGCATCTCATAACGAATAATTGAATGCAGTCAATAGGGCAATCAAAAACAACAAGAAACATAAATGCGGCTTCTTAATTCGTAGAATACACAAATAAGCTGCCGTTTTACGCAAATTTGTATTGCGGTTCATAAGGTTTACATAGAACATGGGACAAGTGGGCGTAGAAGGGCAGTAAGCTTCTTATTATTTTTATTTGAAAAGAGATTTTTTAAAGACGAACCAGTGTGCTTCCAGTGGACGATAAGTCTCCTTTGGAGAAAGTACCACACTAGACAACGTACTAGCATGCATCGCCCAGTGGCATAGTCGAAGTACTTTCCTGGTGAAAAATTTTCCGGGCTGAAGCGAGAATCGAACTCACACTCTTTGAGTATATGCGGCCAAATGCTTTGTAATACTTACCGCACGAAGCTCACAAATTTGTTATTTGAAATTTACAGGACTTTGCAGCATATTGCATATATCTCATCTATACTTCTCAGGATCTCATTTAGTATTCCGATTGGATTTGATATCTTAATATTCCAAAACGATATTGCTGAAAATGTTCAAGTCTCCTATGAAAATATTAAAAATTTTATTATTCTCAGCTTATCACTACGATTTTCACCATTTCTCTGGAAACCTTTTAAGTAATACTCAAAATACCACTTTAAATATACAGTATCACGCTGAGAATTCACAGGATGCCCTCGAAATGTTAAGAGTTTATCAGGAATTACCAGATTTGGCACAATATTCCCAATGCCCAATTACTCATTCTCAAACTCCCGCAAGAAACCCCCCCCCCCAGTGTCCAAAAGGAATCTCCAGACATCCTCAAGGAACCATTGATGCCCCTTGAAACCATGAATCCCCAGAGGATTCTCCAGGGTATAGTTAGGAAACTCATAGACCCGGCTAGTAAAGTACATTTTGATCATTTAATGGGACCCGTATTAAAAACAAATTTTGTATGAAATGTTGAATCGTATAAAAAACAAACATCTTATAGATGTATAACACAATAAATTGTGTTAGTAAACTGTATTATAACTAACGCAATGAAATTCTTTAAAAGGCAAGATGCACAACTTTTTGCTTTATTCGTTTAAATTAATGCGGTGTGTTTTTTGCATACGGAAAGTATGTAATTCTACAAAAATAAGAACAGTGAGCTTAAAAGTGTGAAAAAATTCATTGAAACTCTGTGTGAGTCATAGACTTTTAGTTCCTTTTGTGTCAGTGCTTGTATTTTCAAACGAACAGTTTCCAAATCTGATCTGGTTATTATTAAGTGTATTACCTACTGGCAGACTCAAGTGGGCTGGTTACATAGTATGAATGCCTGAATAAAGAGGTTGGCCTCTTGTTGAGATACTGGTGGACATTGATGAACCCACGAAATGTTTCGAATGCGTGACCAATGACCATTCCGAAGTAAATAAGCGCGTACGTGAGCCCGTAGTAGTTGGTGGGATTTGGGAATATCGAAAACGATGGAGCTCTGGAACGTAGTAGATGACCTATTGTTTAATCGACTTAAGGCTCTCCCAGATCTAAGTGGCTTTTTACGGCGACAGCGACAGACAATCGCCGCGATTTCGCTGATGTTTCGCTGCATGCACTGTTTGATGAGCGCGTCTAAGCTACAGCGACGCGATTACGCAGCGATTCGCGTCGTGTCAGTCAAGATGGTTCCATAGAAGAGTGCTTGCAGCGACACAACAACGAAATCGCGACGATTTTTTGTCGCTGTCGCCGTAAAAAGTCGCGTAGATTTGGGGGAGCCTGTAAGCAAAATACGCGATTCGTATTAAAAAATGTTGCCAAAAACGGATCCATTTTGTTGCCAAAATCGGGGGGCCAAAAACGGAGCTTGCCGTCATCTACTAATTACAAGAATAACGTTTTAAAATTACAAGAATAACGTTTTAAGGATCAGACTGAATGTTAACTATCCAACGAAGATTGCCGTGTTGGTAATTACGACAAGTGCTTAAAAATCGAGGTCTGCGACGAGTTGCACATTTTGATGCTATTTTGTAGAAGACCACTTGAGGGTATCTGGCATCATATCGGGATGCATTCACCATTATTTTGCAATTTTTGTGTGGTGATTCATTTTGCAACTCAAAACAGTTGCGTAATGGAAAAGCGTTGCGTAATATTCATTACACAAATGATTCGGATTTCAAAAATTCAAAGATTTAAAAAAAAAAATCCGGCATTCATGAACTAAATATTGTTATCAATTTTACTTTCAGCGATATCTGCCATACCAAAAATCGTCTGCGAGACTATACATGCCTTGGAACTGCAGGATGAAACACCATCTTGGAAGATTATGGATAACAAGGGACGTGTCACCGTTGTTTTACACTGGGATCAAAGACAGGGCGGTCAAGGAGGAGGCCAAGGAAGCAGCAGTAGTGGACTCGGTGGTGGAGGAATACTGAGTAATGGTCCTAGTTCAGAAAAGTTTTCACCGTCGAAGAAAAGCCTATCTACCCAAAATTCATTGGACAAAGGATCGGTGTCCAGTCAACAACGATACCCCAGTCCTCAGATAACGGTAATCAATCATGATGATCCACAGTCTGCCATTTACCATTCAGCAAGGCGACTGTCGAAACAGGGTGGGTCATTTGACAGCGCTGTGGGAGCTGTGCATATTCATACTCCTGAGTGTGCACACCATGCTCACACACCTACGAGAGCAGGAAGTCCAGGAGCAACCGAATGTGACTTCCACTGTTGTGCACTGCACGAAGAAGGACGTAAAATCGCAGTTCATAAAAATGTGGCTACATCTCCCATACAGGATGGATCTGTTAGTCCACAACCGCCACCCAGCAGCCTTTCGGACTCCAGACGGACGTCGGCCTCAAAAGGGCATGTACGATTCTTGGACATCGGCCCTGAGCGGGACAGTTCTGAAAGTGAAACAGAAAACACCGTCATGGAGGACGAAACTGTCACGTCGGAAAAGTTTCTTCTACTGATCGATCAACTTTCGGTAGACCAGAAACGGCATCTTAGTATAAAAGATATTGGAATCATCCTCGAACGACTAAGTTCAAAAATCCTAGACGTAGAACGGTTAGATCGCGAAAGTGAATCTGACGATTGCTACAACTGGACGATCAAAGCAACGATTCGTGGTGATGCGTTACGTGAGTTAGGTGTAATATATAATGGTAATTACTACGCAATATCGGAACATCCTGGTTACAAAGAAGAAAACGAAGAAAATGGTGAAGACGTGGAAGAAGAAGACGAAGATCGGTTATAAGAATAAATCGAATGATTGCAGTAGCGGTAGTAAACTGCATACAATAAATCGAATTGGATTGAAATGCTAGTAAGAGCAGACAGAAAATTCAGAATAAAGTCAGCAGCACGTGCAAAAAAATGGTTGAAATCGAATCACGTGTGCAAGACGAGTGTGGATCCGGAGTATTGTTAGGGCGTGTGATGCCACAATCAGTGCCATTTCGAGCCACGTGTTGAACAGTGAAATGGAACCGGAAAGCGAAAGCCACTCTCTCGAAAACACAAATGCTGCCATTAAAACAAAAAAAATCGTTTAAAATAAATACATTAATTTGTGGAGGTTATTGCTAATAAATAACGAAATATCTGAAACCTAAATAAAACATGGAAACGCACATCATTGTAACCGTTACATAAAAATGAAGCAATTAATAGAAATCAATCTAATACAGCAGGCTAAATAGAAGCCTGTGACGACAATGGAAAATGCACCGAAATAAAAACGGACAGTGACGAGACACACAAACAAGAACGTTCGAAATTCAAAGTAAGGCAAAATGTGGACAAAATTTTAAGAAGCAAACAGTAATGCATACCTTAGGCATCAGTCGTGTCTAATTTCATGATAGAGTTAGTAGGTAAAACAAAATGTGGGATACGATTGCCATGAACTACAATAACGGGGCAAAACCTTGTAATCAACAATAATGGTAAAATAGTAATACTGTAATTACGGAGCTAATGTAACCTACAAAAAAAGTAAAGGCAAAAACCAAAACCAGATAAACACGTCAAACTGCAGTCGTATCGCCAAAAAAAAAACTAGAATTTAAATCAAAACAAAATAATAATATATATTATATTATTAACAAATTATGTATTTAAATACGTCATTTCTGTAGAAATGATCCACTTTTTACTAAGAACAAAGGAAGACATGAAACCATAGTTATGTATCAAATGATTATCAATTAAGTAAATGTATTTGTACACTTGCACATATAGCTGTGTATACGTATGGATTCCTGCATGTACGTGTGTATATTTGTATGTGTAGATGTGTATGTGTGTGGATGTGGGCAGACGTAGTGTTTGCGCCACAGAGTATTAAGCACATATTGTGAGAGAAATCTGGCTTCAATCGATTCTCTCGTCATTTATGTTGCTTTTCCCCCTCTGGATCAAGCAAATCACACGTAATGGTCTAATCTCGCACCATCTATAACTAAAATAGTAAAAAAGCAACAAACATTAACAACTCACACTTATTCTGGCACTAAACATACTACTACTACCGGTGAAAATCACTAAAGACGTTTTAACGCATACGTAGACACACAACAACTATTTAACCGCTAGTAGAAGGTACGCAACAACAACCAACCAACAACAAAACTAAAACAAGTCTATTAAACGAAAATCACCACGAAAGCATCCGTTATACACACTAGATGGTCTCTTAGCGAATAATGATGTGTGTACTTACTTAGTCACATTCATACACGAACACACATTCACATATTCACACAGTCCATTCGCGCAAAGGCAAACGCCGTATTCCTATCCATGTTCACACACAAACACACGCGTATGCATCATTACGCGTATAAAGGGAAAAAAACATCATGGGCTGTTCTTACAATCGCATAGAAAATCCGTACAGAGATTAGCGCATACACAGTAAATCCTAGCGACGTTAAGGAGAAAAAGATGTGTTGATTCCTCGAGTTCAGTTCTCACGTGAAAGAATATTGTACTTCTCAGTTACGAATTGAGTGTTGAAGGGAGATTTATCAGTTACCGCCAAGTAAACTAATTGATAGTACAGCGTAACTTTTTTCTAAAGTGACATTACGAAACTGATATTAGCGTGCGAATCGTGTCAACTCTCCATTGGTTAGATTTAGATCTTAGATTTATAAACAACAATCTGTGTTCATTTGAATCCATAGGAAAGAAATGTAAAACGAATGCCAACTCAAAAAGAACAAAAAGTTGCCAAACAAAAAGGATGGTTTATATCAACATGCACGCCAAAACATGTGCCAAAAATGGTGATGGGAAACGAAAAGAAACTCTACGTGTACTGCCACTGGCACCACGCCTAGCTCGTCATTCTGTTAGGATACTTAAATTCCTATTACTATTATTATTTCAATCAAGACGGAACATAAAGAACCGCGTATAACAAATAGATTGCAACGATGTAGGTATTCGACGGGAAATGAAAGAGAGAAACAATCAATCAATATGTGCTAAACTATGATCTGGATATTTTTTGTTTCCTTAAAACTTGAGAACTTCTTTAAAAATTAAAAAAAATATCTGAAATTCGTCGCGACTTTAAAAACTAGAAAACTTATTTTTTTTATCTTGTTTCCATGTTTTGACTCAGATTTAAATTTTAATAGTTTTCATTGAACAATCATTCAGAGCAATTAAAAAACCAAATGAATGCACTAGCGGAACTGCTCATTCAGACATGCGTCAGCAATGTATTTTTAGGAATCAAACGACAAAAGAAAGAAAAATCTTGACAAACGAGAGCAGTAGGTTAACCAGATTAATATATTGTAATCAAAACCCAAATTGTAATGAACCCGTGAATGGATGCGTTACTTTGTTAATCCACGTACATAGGACAGAGCAAGAAAAGTTTTAAAGAAATATGTGAAACAAAGGAGAAATGAAAATAAACCGGTGAGAGAATTGAATTATTTTATACAAACAAAAGAAACACACGAGAAAGAATCTCCTAGTAAGCAAACCCTTACTCAGCACACGGCAAAGGAATCCCTGCTTCCTTGTACTAACTCATGAGTGATTTTCTGCACATATTCGTTGGCTGACGTAATCTCGGAATAATATGACTGTGCAATAGTTATCATTTTATCGGTTGTTCGTCTCTTATCGTTAAGCATTTGCCACTAATTTTCCCTAAACAATCATGAATCAAGAATGAGAAACTGTTTTTATTTTGCTAAAGTCAAACTCTAAAGAAATGGTAAAACGACTAATACTGCAAGTGAAACCTATATATTTTGTATACATATTTCTATGAACAAATGATTTGTTTATTTGTATGTCAGGTTACTACTTCATCTATATTTTGTAATCGAAGGATAGTAACGCAGACTAAAACTAATAATAAGTAACATTAGAAACCAATAGTTTTAACTGTTTCTCAAAGAGAGCCAAGTAAAGCGAACTTAAAACTGAAACCCGAAGTAAAACAAAATCATAGAATCGGAAAAAGATAAACAAAACTGTGGAAATCAACTTATCAATCAACCAAAAATGCATGGACACAGGCCACAATGAAATGAAATATTGAAACAAAATCTCTTCGATTAACCAAACTCCCAATGCACTGATGTTATGTTCTACTGTCGCTTTTCGATTGAAGCAAAATGTTATGATGAAGTTCTTCCCACACAATGAATCAACCACGCCTTTCTTCACTTCCATTCTGCGTTACCTTATAAAATTGGGGCGTGGAAAAATATTCACCAACGTCAGCAAGCAGCTCAAATAAAATGTTCGTTCACAATCCCGTTACGATGATGGACAAGAATATCAACCTTGCGCACCATAAAGCTACCAGTAATCGCAGGTCACATCTGGTGGCCACGATTATCCGTTCGAGAGTGTTATCGTAGTCATGAGAAATTAAATGAGTATTAGTTTACATAAATATCTGACACTGCCCTAAGCCCTGAAAAAAAAAAACATTAGTGAAATCAAGTACTAACAAATCACACGAAAACGAAATGTGCGCATGTTTTATGAATATTGAGAAAACTAACAACATCAAGTCGTAAACATTAAACAAGAAAAATCATAGTGAAGGGCCGACAATCCTTCAAATTAATTAAATGAAATAAAACAAACTAAAAATTATAATACTAACGATATCGGTAAATATTTTTTTAAATAAATAGTAACGAAGAAAAAGAAGAGAGAATACATAAGTCGATCAAAAAAGATGTGCGATTATCGATTTAAATTAGCCAAACAAAAAAGTGAAACATTGATCAAGGTCGAATTCTTTAATATCTAGAATTATTAACCTAATTATTCAAGTAAAATGAGAAAATAAAACTAAATAAACGGGTTTTGAATATAATTCAACAAAAAAATAGAACAAAAAGAGCAAAATCGACGAATAGACAAATGAAGAAAAGGAATAAGAAAAATTTGTTCAAACGACAAGATGATGGCAGAAAACATGCAAAAAATATATGGAAATATATTTAACAAAAATACAACCTAATGTTTTGTATAGAATATTTCTGTTATATTATGTATAAATTATTTAAAATAAATAAACTTAATCGCTTAAGAAAAGTTTAAAATAAAATTATAACACAGGTTGTTTAAATTAAAACATTCTTTTATTCTTTTGACAAAATCATAATTGATTCTTGGGCAAGTGCTTTGCAGATTTCATCCAACACTTTACAAGTATGAAGTAAAACATGGACATATGTATTAGAGATGGGCAAAACGGCTCATTTCAGTGAACGGATCCGATCCGAATCATTCATTGTAGTGTACCGGATCTTTCGAACGAAAAAAAAAAGAGCGGTTCACTCGCTTTTGCTTACCTTTCATATCTTTTGCTCTCTCATTCTTTCCCAGAAACTCACGATATACTTCAAGTGGCTACATTTTTCTTTATCTTTCGTCTGTCTGTGTGCGAGAAGCCGGGGCAAATTAGTTGTTAGGTTGTGTATGCTGAGAGTGCGGAGCTGCAACAAATTGTGTTTGCGTGGCGTGCAAAGCAAGCGTTGTAATAAAGCCGGAAAACAAACGAAATAGAATAGAAGAAAAGAATCAGTTACTTTTTTTTTTTGGGCACATTTTGTCTGATCCGTGCTGATCTAATGAACCGGCTCTCGCCAAAAAGGAGCCACGCATCACTCAGTCCTCTGAGTGATCCGTCTTTTGAACGGCTCCAAAGATTTTTGCCCATCTCTACATTCAACTACAGTCAAATCTCTTTTACTCGGTTTTGACGGGACCATCAAGTAACAGAGGTATTGAACCAAATGTATATCACTAGATCAGTCCAACCAAAAGTGTTCTTTTTTTTGTCGGTGCGGTTCCCTTGTTTCTCCATTTGCGCGTGAATTGTTGGGCAGTGGGGTTTTGTGTGGTCCTTTGATTGTGTTCCATGTTCCAATGGAGCGAGTGATGGAATCAAGGTCAAGCGTGTCCGGTTCACGTTGTGCGAGTGCAAAAAGATGTTTGTGTTAAGTCGAGGATGGATTACCAACTGGTGAGATCGTTTCATGCTTATGATTGCCCATATATATCGAGGCAACCTTACGTTTGTAGTATATTTCAAACGAACTACTGGAAGTAAAATGAACACCCTAAGCAATTTTCATGTTTCTATATCGCTCATAATTGAAAAAGGATGTTTATGCAACGTAACAAGTTTAAATACTGAGATGAAAATAGAATTTTATCCACATTATTTTAATTTTGAAAATTTCTTTCCACAGAGTCACTAGACTCTTCATCTAGCTGGCGTACGAGAGGTCCGCCAATTTGAGAAAACCGAAAGGACCACTCTTAAGTTTTATCGAAAACTAACGATCAGTGACACAAAATTGGAATTCTAACGATGGGTGCCGATGGCGGCCTGGTTTCAACGAGAATTGCTCTAATTGAAATATAGTGATGGAAATAGAATTTTATCAACATTATTATAATAATGAAAGTTATAAACTTGAGGGTAAAATGAACATGTAATGGGGGTAAAACGAACAGATGCTGCGGGTAAAATGAACATGCGGCCATTTGGATAGTTATCCATGTCTGTCTATGTATCTAGAGAAAATACATAGGCAGACATGGAAAGTCTCGACATCTGAAATAAGTCCGATAGTATTCGCCCTGTTCCGGTGTTCATTTTACCCCTAAAGAATCAATATATTCAAAAAATTTATTTTGAGAATTTAGAAGATAAAATTACTTCCAATTTCCGTCTACTAATCATAAATACTTGAAAGATAAGATGTACCACGCGGTTCAGTCGATGTTGTATGGTTTCAGTCATAAAAACCTTAAATTCCAAAAGTGAAAGTTTACATCATATGAGAAAACGAAGAGTCGTTCTTTGTTTTTGTTTACTTTTCGAGCTTTTGATAGTTCTAGATCATCCTAGTGCTGTTGAAATAGTTCCTTAGTCTGAGAATTAAGGTTGGTGCAATATTTTGCATAGATTTATGACATAATTAACGTAAAACACGAACCTGTTCATTCCGATTTCTTAACTGTCTAGCGTAGGTGTAGGTGCTCGACATTAATGTTGAAATTTCAGCTCTGAGGCTATTGAAAAGAATTTAAATTGCTTTCAAAAAAATTTAAAAAATATAATATTTATGTGTTGATAAAAACGGAATAATTTGTTGACAAAATCGGAACGTGACAAAATCGGAGCGTGACAAAAACGGAACGTGATAAAAATGGAACATACCTGTTATATAAATAACAATGGACCTAAATGCGAACCTTGGGGAACTCCTGATGTAATGTGAACAGGTTTAGACATTTTTCCGTAAAATCTAACTATTTGTTGGCGATCTGTTAAATACGATTCAATCCAGTTGAGGAGTCTCATCGCAATTCCCATTTTATTGAGTTTGAAAATCAACATAGGAATGTCTAGTCTGTCAAATGCCTTGACGTGTTCTTGCAACGACTTTAGCTATTTTTCCAGCTCAAATAACGTATAATATATTATATTATAACATATTAAAACTTCAATTTTTAAAATGGTTCCTTAAATGACCCTTGACACTTATGATCATGTTTGATGTTCACTTTGTCGACAAAAATGCCACAGGGCTTTTAGTTTCAACACTGGGGTTGTTCCTATCTGACATTTCGGAAGCAACAAGGAAAACAAAACATACCCAAAATTTTAGTTCAAACCAAGGTGCGTGACAAAATCTCAAAAATCGTAAAACAAATGTTTTTTTTTTTTTTTTGAAGTAAAACTAACAAAAATCATTGAAAAATTAAGTAAACATGTGTTTTTGGGCTAAACTTAAGCGTTTGATACTAAAATTAGGACAGGGCTTTCAAACCCTATTACCGTAAAATTCCCCTTAAAACTTGTTCATTTTAACCCCCCTCCCCAGTTCATTTTACCCACAGTTTCCGTAAATGGAAAATTATTCCATGTATTTGTCCAAAAGTTGCAAAGAGTGTTCCTTCAAAGAATCCAGTAAGGGATTTTCAAATAATTTCATCCAGTGTCTTCATGAACATATATATTTCCTAGAATTTATAGTAGTAGTTTTGTAGAATTTTTAGCAGTAGTTTTGTAACATCCACAATGAACTTCTTCAACCCCTCTACTAGGATCACCATTTCTTACCATAATACAAATATTTCGGATTGTGACTGCTCAGTCAAGGATGAAGGATGAATTGGTGATCTCGTTTTATGCTTTTATTTATTTTAAATCTGTCAAATTTGCATTACTACACATTTTCTCGTTTGAACGGTAGGACGTAAATATGGTTTTTCAACAAATTATTAATGGTTCGGCACACCCGATCCTTTTGCTTTTATTTCGTAATGAAAAATGGTCGTAATGGGAAAAAAATCAAGGGCTCATTCACACATTTCATGACGCTGATGGGGGTGGGTGGGTGCCCGACTAAGGGTATATAACAAAATTATATCAGCATATGTTATTATGTTATAAGTAGGTTGTTACAAACTTGATGCAGGATGTTGTTAAAATAACTAAAACTATAACAAAAAGTGTATGAATAGTAACATAAACATAACAAAATGTGTTTTAATTATATCAAAAACATATCAAACCAAGTTATAATGTTTGATACAAAGTATCAAAATTATAATACTGTTCGATATACGATAATATTGTATATTATTGAAATGCATAACTATCTATTTGGGGACGGACCTGGTGTAGTGGTTAGAACACTCGCCTCTCACGCCGAGGACCTGGGATCGAATCCCATCCCCGAGATAGTCACTAAAATTATAGTGACGACTTCCTTCGGAAGGGAAGTAAAGCCGTTGGTCCCGAGATGAACTAGCCCAGGGCTAAAAATCTCGTTAATAAAGTCAAACCAACCAACCAACTATCTATTTATTTTGTTGTAAAGTTGTAAAAAATGAACAAAAAAATATCTTATAGGCAAATAAAACACATTACGTTATATTTCTGTTTTATTATGTTCTATGGATAACGGAGCCTTACAAAATTATATCATAATATGATACGCATATCATATTCTGATAAAATTTTATTATATTTTTGTTACAAGCCTCTAGTCGGGTGTCTACATGATTTTACAACTCATACAAAATTTATAAAGTATTCGTACAAAAATCGTTAAGAGGGTGTGGATGGGTGTCGAAAATAACCATTTTCGGCGTTTTGAAATATATTAATGAACGCCAATGGTCCAGCCAATCGAGTTCGTTTTCTTACTTTTCACATCAGTAAAATATGAAAACACATTTTTTCGTCCTGACAACGGTAAGAATGTTGCGTTTAAGTATTTGTTTAATAAACTTTGAATGTTTTTTTAATTTAATTATTTCATCGTTTTACGGCTAACCAGCAGCAGATTTCACATAGATTTGTTCGTTTAATCCAATTGCGAAGTATATGTAATGTAGTTTAAAAGTAGTGATTTGTCACTTCAAGTGTCGACATAACTTTCTTCTACTTGGAAATTTTTCGACTAAATAAAAATACTACATTTATAAGCATGTTCATTAGTGTGGGACTAAATTTAGATTCTCGCTCCAGTCCACTTTTTGGATTGCATTTAGGTCCCATAACAACTGTGCAAAATTTCAGCTCGATCGGAGAAACTATATTTAAGCGCCAGCCTTTCAAAGTTTGTATGGGATTTACTATGGGAAAACTTACTTTTGCAAAGAAAAATCGCCAGAGGTCGCCCATTGACCTCTATAAAAATTCTGAACACAGAACTCGATAGGTATTTTTACGATGAAGAATATTGCCGAAGACCGCGAAACAATCCGATACTTGTGAAAAAAGTTATTCAATGAAAACCTATCGGCAACGCGACGTTGATTAACACGTAAAGGAATAACAATTATAACAAAATCGGGCAAAAATTCCGAATAGTCTATGCTTAATAACTTTTTTATGTGTTTTTATTTCCATTACGTAGAGAAATACCTTCATCTCCGACGTTATTTTGCGACACTGTACACTACCAAAAAATTTAGTGATTTACGTCTTTTGGGATGCATATAAAAGAAGCGAGCCGAATGATGTAAATTTGGGTCAAATTATGAATACGTTAGGGTCTAATTCGGGAAATGTCGAACACAGTTCCATCGTTTTCGTGTCCTTTAACATGTAAAATTACATTTTTGATAAAACATCTTCAACGACACGTTTTTGTGTCGTTCCATTACTTACATCATTCAGTCATAACCAGAATTACGTCCACAGTAATTTTCATTATTTTTAAGAATGACATATAGATTTCAGCTTAATCGGTGCTGAGTATTTTACAGCCACCCAAGATTACTACAGTCGTTAATGCTTTGCTATGCTGCTGCTTCGTAGTAATTGAGACATGAACTGTTTTCGCTTCACATCAAGTTTTTTACTTATTTGTGTTGATTTAAAAATTAAATTTACAAACTTTGATGTTTTATGAATTTTATCTTTAGTGCTCTTGCCTAAAAATGTCGAATTCAATGCTTGAAATGGCAGAAATCTACAATCTTTGGAAGTGTTCCATAACCGTGGTAAACAATCATTTCATTTCCTGGTCCATATTATGGATCACTAGTTGGAACTGCTAATTCAGTATTTGAAATCAACAATCAAGAAAAATATTCCAAAGAATAATTGATTATAATATCGATAAACATTCTAACAATAGAAGAGCAGTTTTGAAAACTTGTGAAAACATGTTGCAAAATTATTGAGAAACAAAAAAATATATAACATCTTGAATATTTTTTTGTGGTAAAAAATTTAGCTGCTGGTAGAAGGGTTAAGGATCACTGCATATTCATCTTTACATTCCGCCACAAACTCTTCCATAATATTTTACGCCACGAGTATCTCTAAGATGTACTGTTAGCACGCCTCATTTACCGTTATTATTAAATAAGAATAGCCATTTAAACTTTAAACGCCAGATGGTTTATATACATCCGGGCAGATAAAAAAATGGCTTGTCAAAATTTTTAGTGACGCCCTTTTGAAGGCGTAAACTAAAAAAACGTTGGTTTCTAATGCAGTAATGATGTATTTCAATACCGGAAGCTGTTTTGGAATGCATCCAACTACATTCAATCATTTAATATTATGAAGACTTATCATAGTTATCTGTCTATCTACAAAAACGTTTGCCAAACTTTGTTGATTTTTGCCCCCTTGAGACCAACATATTTTAGAATCGCCCCCTGATTATTCTTCTTCTTCTTGGCATGACGTCCTCACTGGAACAGAGTCTGCTTCTCACCTTGTTTTCAGTGAGCACTGCCACGTGTGGCAGGCGCTCACTGATACATGACGGATTTCACGCCAACTCGACAAAGGGATTGGCAGTACCCCTTCAGAATTCAATGAAACTTTCTGGGTGTGAAGACTATGTGAAACTAAGATACTTTACATACTTTGTTTTTTTCAAAATCGATCTAGACCAACATTTGGAAAGGGTCAAAGTTTTTTTTTTTACTTTTTTTATAAACCCGTATAACTCGAAAACGATAAGACCTACAAAAAAGTGTTGTATGGGGGACTGTCGTGAAATTTCCTGACGTTTTAGAGAAAAAAATGAAAAAATAACAACACATTTTCTACACTGAAAAAAAAATATTCAAAACTTTAAAGTCGATTTAAAAAAACGGCCATTTCAGATTTTGATCATCCTAAAGCAAAAAGTTTCGTAATTAAATTTACAAAAAGTCGTCCATACATTGCAAATTGGGCATATTTTAGGGAAAAAAGTTTTTCTATCATAGAATTTTTTAAGTCCCAAAGTTTTTTTTTTTACTTATTGTTATAAATACGTATAACTCAAAAACGGTAAGACCTACAAAAAAGTGTTGTGTGGGGGATTGTCGTGAAATTTCCTGAAGTTTTAGAGAAAAAATATTGAAAAAATAAGAACACATTTTCTACACTGAAAAAACATTATTCAAAACTTTAAAATCGATTCAAAAAAACGGCTATTTCAAATTTTGATCATCCTTAAGCAAAAAGTTTCGTTATTAAATTTACTAAAAGTCGTCCAAACATTGCAAATTGGGCATATTTTAGGGAAAAAATGTTTTCTAACTTCAAATTTTTTAAGTCCCAAACTGAAATTTATTTTTTCAAAGATTTTGTTTTAAACCGTCAAACATGATTGGGTTTTCAAGTGATAAATGAGTTTGAATCAGAAAATAGATTGTATTTTTTATTGAGAATAGTTAAAAAACGGAATTTTACAGTGATTATGTTTTTTTAAATGCAGGCAATCAATGGACTTCGCCTCTGCCTATGAGAAAATCAACTCCGTCTAACAATCCGACGGATTTTTATGGTTTGAAAGGTATCACAACAGTATTGCAAACATTGAAAAGTAATAACCTTATCCATACCCCATTAAATTCTCTTTTAGAAAAAGTTTTGTGAAAAAAAAAACTTACTAAACGTACCTGCGTTAAACGCCATATGAATAAGAAATAATGAATATGTTTGTATTGTTATCTAGCTAAGAAAAGTTGATAAGCTTATAACTCATGATTTAATTTGCAATTAACAGTCTGCTTTTCTACGAAACAAAAAAGACTCCTTAAAACAAGGTTAAATACTGGTAATTAGCGACTCTTCTGAAAATTATAACGCTGCTCGAGGATATCACTGGAATGATTCCCAAGCAAAGATACACCAATTTTAGATTTACCATAAAAAGATAATAAATTGGAAATTGTTAGTTTTATTATAATATCAGACCCATGGCACAGTAGCAGTTCAGCTATTTATTTCAAAATTGATAAATTTTGTTAAACAAATCAAAAGTTGTTTTCAAGTCAGATGGAGCTGCAGCTCATGGCACTTTTTTGCCACATCCCACGGCGAAGGCCCCTGTGACGCTATTGGTGGCACTCTCAAATGAATGGCAAAAAGAGCAAGTCTTGCAAAATACTATGGAAACACAACCGCAACTTCGCGAGAACTATTCGGCTGGGCAGTGAAACAAACTGATACATTTATCACCAAATTAAATTTCTGTTATATATCTAATGAACAATATGTTAAAATGTCAGATGAATTGGTGGAATTTTTTGATAAGGTTAAAAGTGTCCCTGGTATCCAAAAATATCATTGTTTTATGCCTATTAGTGATACACAAATTGCAGCCAAACGGTATACCAATTCAGAGGATGAACCAGAAATATTCAATTTATTCAGTAAAGCCCAAAAATAATGTAAATATTCATGTGCAGATACTACGTTTTAGGATGTATAGCAATAATAAAAATAAAAACAAACCACGACTTTTTTCATAAGCATAATATTAACCCTTTCCAGACACCTGTTAAGATTGGCTTTGACCAAATAAGAAATTTTTGTGATATCTTTCCAACCATAAAAAACCCATCGGATTGTTAGACGGAGTTGATTTTCTCATAAGCGGTTTGGTGTGAGATCAATTGAATTTAATTTAAAAAGAAAAACTCTGTATAATTCCGTTTTATTTCTTTTAAATACTCCCAATAAAATAAATATGATCTATTTTGTGATTAAAACTCATTTATCACTTGAAAATATGATCATACTAGACTATTTGAAGCAAAATAATGATAAAATAAAAAAATCATTTTGGGCTAAAAAATATCGATGTTAGAAAAACTTTTTTCTCTAAAATACACTAAGGTTTTTTTTTCACGGTCCCCCGTGCCGTGCAAAAAAAACCGTGCTAATTCTGGAATTTGTGTTAAAATAAACCGTGGTAATTCTAGAATCCGTGGAAAAAGTACCGTGTTAATTCTGAAATCCGTGTGAATAGGAAAAAAAGCCGTGTTAATTTCGAAATCCGTGTAAATAAGTAAAAAAACCGTGTTATTTCCGAATTTTGTGCAAAAAAAGTACCGTGTAAATTCCGAAAGGCGTGTAAAAAAATCCGTGTAAAAAAAAGCGTGTAAAAAAAAACCGTGTAAAAAAGACTTTAGTGTATGCCCAATTTGCAATGTATGGATGACTTTTAGAAACCGTTTTTTTATATCGACTTTAAAGTTTTGAATATTTTTTTTTTCAGTGTAGAAAATGTTTTTAATTTTTCATTTTTTTCTAAAACGTCAGGAAATTTCACGACAATCCCCCATACAACACTTTTTTGTAGGTCTTACCGTTTTTGAGTTTTACGGGTTGTTACGCACATTCAAGCGTCTTTTGGGTTGGTGCCATCGATCTTCTCGAGATTAACAAGTACACTGGATTTCACGATAATTTACTAGGACGAAACTGATATTTTATTTTGTTGGACTAACGGAACTTAACTTGATGCAGTTTTAACATTTAACAAATCAGTTTTAAGGTATGTAGCTGTATTTTCTGTGCTTCTATCTTATTTAAAGCTCTGAAGACTGACTTATTTAATAGTATGAAGACGGTTTATATAGTGTAGAGGTAGGAAATTTACCGGGAAGAACGATCTGAACCGAAGAAAAATTGTAAAGAGTTTACAATCTAATTGGATTTTAACATTAATGGCTTTACAGTAAATTTTCTAATAATTGGTCTGTCTAAGGTCAACTAGGGTTTGAACACGGGTTTATAAAAAAAAAGTAAAAAAAACTTTGACCCTTTCCAAGTGTTAGTCTAGATCGATTTTGAAAAAAACAAAATATGCAAAGTATCTTAGTTTCACATACTTTTGACATCCATAAAGTTTCATTGAATTCTGAAGCCAATCGCGTGTCGAGTTGGCGTGAAATCCGTCAAAATTGGCTCATCATAAAAGTAGTATGCCAATACCGGACACAATCTGGAAATGGCTAGATTTCTGGAAATTTGTACAACATCGAATGTTTTCTCTCCATGAATAGTATTTCATAGTCAATATAATGCATTTGCAACGTTTATAAGAACCATTCGAGTTTTATTTAGTTTGCAAGATGTCCTTCAAAAGTCTCTTTCATACATGACGAAAAATAACACATTTTACTATGTTATTCTGAATGTTCATTCTTTCTATTTTCATTGTATGTTTGATACCATGATCGACATAATCCATGAAAAATGAATGTATTTTGAGACACTGGTGCAAAAGTTACAAAGATATCGCATAGCAAATAAAGCTTTCCGAAACTGGTGGAAAGGAGGTGCATTATCAAAATTGTAGTTTGTCCATATTTAGTTTAAATATGGTACGAAATATATTCATACTTTCAAATTATGATTATATTCGATCATGCTTACATGATCCAAAATATTTTGCCATATTCAAAATAATCACTAATTAGACTCAAATTTAAGGCGATACGTCAATTTTTCAACGATTTTCAAACATCTCTAATTTTTCAAAAAGGCATGCATATTTCAACGATGTGTTAGTCTATGCAAACATTACTCTCCATAATAGCTTTCTTTTCTTCTGGGGACGGACCTGGTGTAGTGGTTAGAACACTCGCTTCTCACGCCGAGGACCTGGGATCGAATCCCATCCCCGACATAGTCACTTATGACGTAAAAAGTTATAGTGACGACTTCCTTCGGAAGGGAAGTAAAGCCGTTGGTCCCGAGATGAACTAGCCCAGGGCTAAAAATCTCGTTAATAAAGTCAAATCAATCAATCAATCTTTTCTTCTAATGCGCCAACTTGATTGGATCGTGATTTCCCAATTTTTCGACTTTGTCCGGTAATGGGTGCTGTCCGGAACTAGGGGATCTCCTTCTATTGATTTCTCTGGATCCAGTTTTTTTTTGTACCGCAGACTGTAGCGGTATTTGCTACAGTAATTAATTAAGGATATTTTGTTATGGTAGAAGTATAATAAAAGGCAAACGAACAGCAATATAAATTCATTTACGTTTCAAACGAACAGCAGTATAGTTCACTTGCACTGAACTTGCATGCAAGAGTGAACCTCAATCACTCGCAAATAAACTCTTCAGCGAGCTTCACTCGTACAAGTTATCGTTCACTCACTTGGCGCGAACATAACTCATCTCACGAAGCATGCGCCGGGGGCCGTTGGGATTGAGTATGCTCTCCCGTCGGGACCACTTGTCGTTAGATTTAAAGAATAAGACGTTACGGGAAAGAATTGACACGAGCTAGCTAAATGCGAAATGTTTGAGAGGGAAAAAGACAATATTCACTGATCGGCTCAAGGGATAATCGGGAACCGACTTTTGATAAGATCGTTCCACGATTTCCAGTACGAATGCCGAAAACATAAACTGCGACCTTTCTGAGGCATCTCGAGTTCTGTCTCGTCCACTTTGATCTGACCCGTGGAAGAGGCAGGAGTGTGAAGTTTTGTTTAAGTAGTTTCGCGGTGTGTTTGTAAAGGTAGTTAAAACGTGGAAAGTGTCTTAATGTTCAGTGTAATAATTGATAGGTTTTTCCCTCCCGATAGGTAGTGCTAGAGTAATAAATTAGCTAGCTTGTGCGGTGCTGTGCGTGATAGTGAAGATAAAAATAAAAGGTAATATTTCTTAAACGCTTTCGAACAGAAGCTTACCCCGTCGAATAGCCGTTGGACGGCTTTTTATTTGCTAGTTTTGTTTCCCGCACCAACCCACCTCCCGCTCGGCACACCGCGCCCATTTTCGCCACATTTCCACACTTCTGACCCCCCGTGCCAGCTTCGAAGGTATTCCTAACTGCCGGCCGGAGTTAGAAGGGAGTTGCGCCGTCACCATCGCACTCCGGAAGAGCGATTTAAGCTAGGGATATTCATCGTATCGACGACGACAACGGAACAGCGCTATTCATTCCGTGCGCTTTTGTTCATTCGTTGGCAAGCGTCGTAGAGGCGACGCGAAGAAGGAAGCAGCCGGTAAAGCAGAAGCCAGACTGTAAGTAAAAGGCTATTTTTGTACATTGCTCGAGAGTTGGTGAAGCGTTCGTAAGCTTGGGAAGCGTTTGAAAGCTCCGGAGCGTTTGTTTAAAGTTTAAAGGTTAAAGTAGATAGCTAGAGAAATCCGCACAGTTAGGTGAGAGTGAAGGGAGAGGAAAGTTCAAGAGAAAGTTATGTGGAAGTGGGTACCCGAGTAGAAATGAATGTTAGTAAACTAGAATTGAATAAATGTTATTAGTATTTTTGCGTTTCCCTAGATGTTGTAGTTATTGCTGAGTTGTAGTCCCCGTAATTGAATGCACTGGTCTTAGGATATTTCCCACGTTTCGTTGTTTCGTTGTTGTAGTTTAGTTGTTTGTTGTACTCCAAGTCGGACTGCTTGGGAATCTCAGTCCTCCATTTTTGTCCTGAAGCGTGAAAGGGAATTGTGGTCGTGACGAACTTGGCCAGTGATGATACCCGTCGACCACGTGCATTCGTTATCGGTAGAAAGTCGAGTTGTCGGTTATGTTTTGAGCCGGTCAGAGGGTAGCGTTTTGAGTACTTTGACTACACGGAGCATTTGCTAGATCGTTCGGTAGTTTGATAGGATAACAGGACTCGCCCTGAGGTTTGAGTTTGCCGGGCAATATAAATCGACAAGTGGTCCTCTAAGGAGGTGGCGCATAAGCTACTTGTTTCTCTCCCAACCCGAACGCCCTAGCAGATTGGTTCGCTCGCTGTCTCGAGCCGGCTACAAGACCCATAATTTGTTATGTGGCCTACTACAACTTCCCCTACTTACAGAAGCTTGTTTTTTTTTTGTACAAACATTGTATTGCAAATTGCAATATAAGTCAATTTCCGCTTTCCAATAAATTATGTGAAATCGTCTCTGTAATGCCCCATAGCGCTTGAGCCTGTAGATCAGTGATTCCCAAAGTGGGCGAATTCGCCCCCCGGGATGCGATTTTCAGGTTCAGGGGGGCGATTATTTGTAGTTCTGAATTTGGGGGGCGAAAACAGTAGAAAGGGGGGCGAAAATTATAATGTAAGAGAAATTGAATATTCATCATAGACTAAGTGTTGGCTTCGTGGCCGTGCGGTTAGTGCCGTCAGACATTTGGCTGCATTGTGTCAAGTAGTGTGGGTCCGATTCCCGCTTCAGTCCGGAAAACTTTTCACTGTGTCACTGGGCGTTGCAAAGAACTTTGCCATCTACTGGAAGCATTAACGTGTTAAGCTAAGTATGCTGTTTTGCACAAGAAAATTAAAAATTTCTGCGGAAGTAATGGTCAAGAAATTTTCTACAGCGAGCTCCATTTGAAATGACATTTCTTTTCGACTGCGTACTGCGATCAAAGAAAACTGATTTTCTTGAGAATTTCTTGCAAGAAATTTCCCACGTATCGAGATAGGCGATTACTTTTCTGTTGAAGTGCATACTTCGCTTCAATGTCTAAAAAAAACCTACACACAAAACTTTAACATTATTCATTCATTTTTTTTTCACTTCTAAAACATAAATGTGCATCTAAGAGTTTTTCCGATCGATAACGTTGATCAGATAGCATTTTTTGAGTAAAATATGTGAGAGTTCATCATAATCGTCACACTTAGTTTTTTTAACAACTTTGGCTATGCAAATCTCGGTTTTATAATTTCATCCGAGATTTAGCTAGCAAAATGCCTTCATTACGAAGGTTACGATTCACTGATACTCGGCTTGTATTTCCTGAGATTGAAAAGTAGAAAGTGAAGCAACTTTGTATCGATTGTCGCAGTTTAGTAAAAAGCCTTTAAACCACGTAGGACTTTTGCTAACGTGTTTCAGACAGATTTGATTGATATTAATTAGTAAATTATCATAATAAATTTGTTGAATTTTTGAATTCTATAAATGTGATAGTTTTTAACATGACTCTTTTATAGATATGCAAGTTGATAACATTTATATCACATTTTAAGTACTACACCAGTCAACTTTACATTTGGACCAATTTACGGTAAACTTATGCTAAGATTGATCAAAACTTCAACTTAGCATAGCATTTAATTTAAATATTTGAACTATATTAGAAATCATCATCAAAATTTAATGTCAAAATTCATATTTATATTTTCAAATTTTATTTTGTGCGCTGCAAAAATGATAAGATTTATCATTAATGGGTACCGTCAAACGGGGTGACTTGCAACACTTTTTAACTTCAATCAACCAAAACCATGATCTAAACGTCAACTAAAAATCTTAATTTCACGTAGAACTTTGAATGGCCGGCCCCGCCCACAGAATGGTATGACAGAAGATTGAATCGAATTATTTAGTCATAAAGGTGAAATTTTTTAAATGTCCTTGTGCAACACTCAATGCTAATTTAGTTTTTGCCAACAACATGTTGATATTTTTTATAAGTCACACTTGTTAAGTATTGTTATTCATGTATTTAAAGCATTCGAACCAGAACAAGAGCATTTTGAATACCTTTTTTTAAGAAAAAAAATTGAGCTATTTTTGTATGGGAAAAAGAGTCGTTAAATCATCAAGGTCCAATTACATAACTGAACAATATTTTTAAAGAGTGTTTGTAGTTGATTGATGAATTATTACTCTTTTAATTATAAAGTAGACCTAAGACAAAAGTTTTTAAATTTTATAAAACTCTAAATTACTTAGAAATAAAGTGTTGCAAGTCACCCCGCATATGTACATTTATATAAAAATGATTTTTATTAATAAGTTATTGTTTCAATTTCGTGAAATAAAATTTGTCATATTATCACTTATTAGTTATAGAAACTCCATGTAGAGTATTACTTTTGTAAATTATATCTGTCTCATGTTTTCAGGTCACGATTTGAAACTCCATCAAGTATCAGTTTTCAAGACATTTTAAAGAATTATGTTTAATGTATAAATATATATATAATAATAGCATCAATGGTGGCCGTTACTTGAATTGTGAGTCACACGTATTGAAGCACCGATTTGAAACAAATTTTCTTTTGAAATTTGGGTTTTATAGTGAAAAGTTGTAAATTACAATGTGTTGCAAGTCACCCCGCCGTTGCATGTCATCCCGTTTGACGGTAACAAGATTAAATAAAACCAATATTTTTGGAATTATGAATTTAGTGGCTTAAGTGTCCGGTACTGGGGGATCTCTCCCTATATATTTTACTGATAATACATCTTCGAGATATTTAGTGGAATGCCTATGAGTAAATTAAAACCTTATTGACACAAAGGCAATGATATTATCACGCCTTTGAACCTACGAGCTAGCAACGTCGTATGTACACTCCCGTGCATAAGTTTGGGTTTACCCCCTAAAAAACATACAAAAGTGTTCTGTCCATATCTCTGTGATTACACGTCCAATTCAAACTCTCTTTGGCGCATTCGACAGACAATGAGCTATTTCTTTATTTGACGTCAAGCATTTGTAGACCATACTAAATTAAATTATATTCTTAATATCTATGTGTTTATATATTATAATTTATGTTTAGTATCTTCGATTCATAATACATTCCTTAGTTAGGGCAAACGCTCCCTTAGTGGAGGTAGCTCCAATAGTGGATGTAGTGTGCTTTGGCATGTTACGCAGTAATAGGGAAAAAGCACCAATTTTCGACCCAGTACTAATTTTCGACCCATTCATACGATTTTGGCCTACTTTGTATGGAAATCCGAAAATTGGCACAGATTTCTTGTAGGCCAAAAATTAGTGCTTTCCCCCTAAATGATTATGTGATATTTTTCTGTGATGTACGATGCGAAAATGATATAAGTAATCTAATAAGTAATATTCATGAAATTTAACCGTAAAACTATTTAAAACAATTATTTTGCTTAAAATTTTTGCTCCTCTGCACCTATAGTGGTGCATTACTACCCATAGTGGAGGGTCCCATAATAAATCAATGGATTGCGCCACTAAAGGAACCATTCTTAAAACATACCTCCACTAAAGGAACAGTGTTCCTATTATTGGTGCAAGGCTATTTGCAGGAAAATTTCAGATGAATCGTGATTTTTATACATTTGAATGATTTGAAATCTATCGACTGATACGTTAAAATCATAAATTTTATGATTTTATCACCTTGTTTTAGCAGATTTCCCTTATGTGCACCACTAATGGCACATTTGCCCTATATTGTTTTGTATATCAAAAAAGTAATTTTTCAGTTTTGTGCGAGACATGTTAACATCAATTATTTCACAATGCTGATTGTATATAGTCATCATCTGATTCAATGGACTAAATTTAGCGTAGTTCATACGATGATGACCTACAGTGAACAAGTGACGATTGCGCAAGTGACGAGTTGGAGTATAAAAATTCAGTTTTGAAAGTATATCAGCAGAATCAATGCGCTGTGATACAATATCGTTAACAAAAGAAACCATAGCATAATCTCAAGGCACTTTCAGTGAATTCGTATTGATAAGCATGTATCGTGATTTATATAATGGTAGAGGAAGTACTGGCCAGCCTAAATTAAGTAGTGCGTGTAATAAAAACTGCTTTCGTATCGATTTTATACGTTCTTCATGTTTTTTGTGCAAGGTGACCAAACCATACTACAATATTCTAATATTGATCTTACAAATGCAACATAGAGAATTTTTGGCCAAATCGTTTTCTGAAATTCAGCATATTTCCTGCTCTATGAATTATTGCATTATAGTGATCTACAAATGATAGTTTTGAGTCTAAGATAACTCCTAACTCTCTTATTTTATCCCATTGTTTTACATGTTCGATTTCTAAAACAATATTTGGTGTGGTTCGTTTTCTACTATAACTTATGAGGTTACATTTTTTTATATTCAATTCCGATAAACTTTTGCAGCACCACGTGTAGAAAATTTGTATCTCATTCTTTAAAAACATTATGATCGTCATCATTTTTTATTTCTAAAAATAGCTTCACGTAGTCAGCATATATAAAGACCCTCAGTTTGTTTAGAATATAAGAAACGTTATTAACATGTAAATTAAAAAGAAGAGAGCCAGGTGTGAGTCATGAGGTACTCCAGATGTAACATGTATTGGATTTGATCTTTTCCCATTGCATTTTACTATTTGTTGACGGTCATTTAAATAGGGCTTGATCCACTTGTCTTGAAACAGGACATGATTTCGATTCCCATTTTTTCAAGCTTGAAAGTCAACAATGAAATGTCAAGTTCATCAAATGCTTTACTAAAGTCAGTGTACGAACTAACCTTTATCCATTGCACTCAGTGAGTAACTTTCAAATTCCAGAAGGTTCGTAGAGGTCGAACGACCTGTTGAGCATTTGTTATACGATTTTTTATTTGGGCAAACATATTTTTCTTTTTAAAATTGATTCGAAAAGTTTTGGAATACATGACATAATAACAATACCGCGATAATTTTGAATGTCCGATTTTTTACCTGATTTATATAAAGGTATAAGGAATATTTTTTTCCATACCTTTGGAAATTGACCAGTTTGAAGAGACATGTTGATAACAGAAAATAATGAAGTTGTGAGTTCAGTTGCTAATTTTTAATGAATCCGGGTGGAATTTCATCTGACCCTGATCCTTTAGTGGCATCCCAATCTTTAAGACCAAACAATATGTCATGAACATTTATAGAATTAACGTCAACATCTTCCCGAGTGATGTGAAATGTGAAAAAATGCAAATATCTTCAGAATTATTTTCTACCTTTTCATCGAAGGTCATTGTTGATGGAAAATTGCACGACTTCAGTTTAGTTTTAACGTAATTGAAAATATACTTTGAACATGACTTCATTCCATTTACGATTTTTATGTTGTTTTTATGCTGTATAAATGGCTAAATTGAGTTGGTCGCAAACAATCAAATATCTTTCTAAATCGTCTGGGATTTTATTTTTTTCTGTAAACTTTGTGAGAGATTTTCTATTTTTCAAATTTATTTTCAAATTTATGATTTTTTGAGTTGTGATTCCTTCGTCTCTTCTGAGCAGGTACTTCCTCTCCAATGATTTCCCACAATAAATTATAAAAGATTTCTACTGCACATTCAATATTATCTTGATTTTTCAAAACAGATTGCCAATTTGCTTTATCTAATTTAAGTCTAATATTAGTATAATCAGGGGCCTTCCTTAGCTGAGTGGTTAGAGTCCACGGCTACAAAGCAAAGCCATGCTGAAGGTGTCTGGGTTCAATTCCAGGTCGGTACAGGATCTTTTCGTAAAGGAAATTTCCTTGACTTCCCTGGGCATAGAGTATTATCGTACCTGCCACACGATATACGAATGCGAAAATGGCAATTTAGGCAGAGAAAGCTCTCAGCTAATAACTGTGGAAGTGCTCATAAGAACACTAAGCTGAGAAGCAGGCTCTGTCCCAGTGGGGACGTTAATGCCAAGAAGAAGAAAAAGATTAGTATAATTAGCTCTGCTATAATCGAAAATATCATCATATAAATATTCGTGAGGAGTGTGATAAATATGCATAAACATAGAATATTCTATAGAAATGCTTAATTTTTCGACAATGGTGAAATTGACTCAATTATACAGAAATCTTCAAGCATATTTGTCAATAAAAAATCTAACAGTTTGTTTATTTTTTACGTGATTTATTTGAATAAGGCCTAGGGATGCAGTTTTGTCAAAAATAAATTGCAATGTTTCATTATCGCCAACAACAGGGAGTAGAATACTCTCGTTTTCAAAATCAGGAATACAATCTGCATTGTGTTGATTGAAATCGCCATAAATATGCACCTTGTTTTTGGGAGGAAATTGAGTTATGAATTCTTCTGCTATCAGGAAAAAACTCTCATATGTTGACTTACACGCCTGACCTGGGGGAAAGTAAACCGATGTAAAAATATGAGTTTCATGTTGGTAATGAATGTTCAACTATTTTAAATTTAGATGAAGCAATGATTTCAGAACTGAAATTTGATGATATTGCAACGACGACTCCTCCGCCCGATCTTCTTCGTGTCAAAATTTATTGCTACCAAAAATTGATTCACTTTTCACATCATCATTCCAACTTGTTTCTGTACCCAAAATGATTGAGTACGATGAACTCAATATATTTTTATGAATTTCATTAATTTTAAAAGCACTTGAGTTGTCTCTTTAATGAATGTTCGAATCCTCTGAGCAGAATCTCAAATAGAGAAACTTTAAAGTAGATGGAGTACCGTGTACCTTTTAATTCCGCTCCTAAATGCTTATCTTTGACAGATACGCGTATTTCGACTACCACTTGCAGTCTTCTTCAGTGTCAGTTACTCGTATCCACTGAAGAAATCGTCGCATCTCTCTACCTTAAATACTAACACCAGATAAGTACCTACACAATCAAACTACCTAGGAAAAAATTTCGACAGGAGTATACCTGACATGTCTTGGTCAAAAATTGAAAAGGGGATAATAATAATTATACAAATCCCTAACTATCTACCTATGTATTCAAGTTCGTTTATATTTCTTAGGTACAAACTTAAATAGCCTTGATTGTCCGTTTCCTTGATCCCTATTAAGAAGTAGTGAAGGCTTTTGTTTGTAAATTTCTAAACTTTCAGCGACGTCTAGTTTCTAGTTCTTCATCTTGGAAACTAGACGTCGCTGAAAGTTTAGAAATTTACAAACAAAAGCCTTCACTACTTCTTAATAGGGATCAAGGAAACGGACAATCAAGGCTATTTAAGTTTGTACCTAAGAAATATAAACGAACTTGAATACATAGGTAGATAGTTAGGGATTTGTATAATTATTATTATCCCCTTTTCAATTTTTGACCAAGACATGTCAGGTATACTCCTGTCGAAATTTTTTCCTAGGTAGTTTGATTGTGTAGGTACTTATCTGGTGTTAGTATTTAAGGTAGAGAGATGCGACGATTTCTTCAGTGGATACGAGTAACTGACACTGAAGAAGACTGTAAGTGGTAGTCGAAATACGCGTATCTGTCAAAGATAAGCATTTAGGAGCGGAATTAAAAGGTACACGGTACTCCATCTACTTTAAAGTTTCTCTACTTGAGTTGTGTTTGATCCTGACTTCGACCTTGACGCTTGCTTCTGCGGGGGAGGGCGATGAGGGCAGGATCAAACATGTCACGCGTCGGTCGAGTGAAAGTGAAAAAGTGGCGCGATCCATTAGTTGTGTTTGATCCTTGAGTAGTGATTGGTCCTTCCAGTGCGACGCTCGCTCCAGCGAGGCGGACGGGAATCAGGATCAAACGTGTCGAGTGTGAAGTACGCGTCGTATGATAAGTGAAAAGTAGTCAAAATTGGTTCAGTAGTGATTGATCCTTCCAGTGGGTGAAGAAATCAGGATAAATCGCTTTAAGTATGTTGTTCGCGAAGTGCAGTGAAAACTTGTATTCTTTTATGTTTAACTAATTAAAAATTTTATTTCAGTATTGATTCGAATCTATCAGGTAAATTTAAGAAATTATTATAGGGGACCTTACGTATTCTCGGCAGCTTAAGCCAATGCCGTGCTTCTTTTGTAATTTTCTCGAACATCAGCAGACAAATTCCGTGTTTGTCTATTTACATTTATGCGTTGCTCAATCCCCTATCGATGCACACCGACAGACTTGTCAAAATGCTTCTGGAAACGTTTTTACAACGCTGCGAACATCCCTTGTCAGTGTGACTATTGTCGGCAGCCTCACTCTCTTCGGCAACTTTCCCATAACAACTGCTGGTGAATCTCTTCGGCAGCTCCAAATCAGTCGCATTTTGAGGCGTGCTCATTTGAATTAATGACATTTCCGGCGATATCGTTTTTTAGTCTCGGAAATCTTGCCAGCGGAAAGCGGGCAGAACAAAGAATCATCTGCATGTTTCCACTGATGTGTTTTGATAGAAAAATACTGTGTATTTGGCGTTTGAAATTTGGTTGCCGATAATAGTCGAATGGTGCCGAAGCCGTAAGTCTCCCTATATGTATTAACTATCACACGTTACCAATATCGCTCGGAATTGTCCTATTGAGCTCATCCTCTCATTTAACCTACCCTACTAACACAATATCCCTATCCTGTGACGTCTATGGGTTCCCTGTATCTTCTTAAGTAGATGTTGAACTAAAATTCCTTCCCTCCCCCAGCGATTGTACAAGTGAATCCCCAGGTGTGCAATGTAATGCTTGTTTTGTTAGTTTCTATTATGTAGAAAAGTACGTTCATCCCAAATATGTTTTTGCTACACTACATTTAGATTTCTCAAAATCGATATAGTTAAGCATTGTACAGTCACCCATGGTTTGTACAGTCGTTAATGCTATGCTATGCTATGCTTCATGAATTTTAAAAGCACTTGTCATGCGATAAAAGTTCTGACAATAGATCAAAATTCCAGTTGGCTGAAGAAATTATTGGTAGTTCGTTATTTAAGTCTACTAAGCCAAATTATCTATTACCAAGTGCAGATTAGCTTCACAGGGTTCTTACTTCGTATGTATTTCTCTAAAACCGTTTTTTGAATATTGTTTACTAAATTATTACTTAAAGTTGTGGCATTTTTTCGAAAAAACACACAGAAAACATGGCAAATTCCTCAGCATCGGATCGTTCAAAATTTTCAATTATTGTGTCATTAGAATTATAATCTTTCATTCTTTGAAAAGCAATGAAAATACCATGAATTATTAAAATCAGTTGAAAAATGGTTGACTGTTCAATTGATTTTGAATACTTTTCAGATTTTTTCGCCAAAATTTCGTGAGTATTCTTCAAAGAATACAAGATTACGATTCTAATGACACTAGGATTTAAAATTTTTGTCGATTCAATGCTGGGAAATTAGCCAAGTTTTTTCAGTGTTTTTTTTTTCTAAATGTCACAACTTCAAGTAAACATTTAGAACACAAAAAGCTAAATATGTTTTTGGAAAAATACATACGAAGTAACAATAACTGCCTTTCGAATGCGCCATAGAGAGTTTCGATTGGACGTGTAAGCACAGAGATATGGACAGAACGCTTTTGTATGTTTTTTAGGAGGTGAACGCAAACTTGTGCACGGAAGTGTATATGTGTTATGATTAAACTCTAGACAGATGCGTCCTCAACAATAGGCGCTGCGATTATCGTAAGTAACAAAAATGTGAAACAAAATAGGCTACCAACGTTTTTAAAACATGCTTAACCCCTCTACCGGCAGCTTCATTTTTTACCGCAAAATAGATATTTAAATCGTTATAACTTTTTTGTTTTTCAATATTTTTGCACCATTTTTTCACAAGTTCTCAAACAACTCTTCTAGTTTAGGAGTCCGTGTCGAAATCAATTATTGGTGATCTGGTTTTAAAGATATTTCGATGTTCCTTGGGGGACCGACGTTTTCCATATAACATGTCTTTGGCGGCCATTTTGTTTTTGATCAATTTATCAAAAAAATAAAATGTGGGCTATATAACGCCAGGTAATAAGAAGCTACTCTGAAAAAATCATACAAATCGGTTCAGTATTCTTGGAGATATCTGAAAATTACGATATGATGTTTTTTGAAGTTTTTAAGATATTAATTTGGTCAGCGTGGTTCCAGAAACCTAAATGCTCATTACTTAAAGACGGCTGCACCAAATTGCTTCATTTTTTCACAACATACTCTCATTAATGAATTGTTCCGAGGAGTGAATATCCGAATACGATTAAAATTCTGTAGCCTGAGAAATTAACGGGGGGTTCTAGTTACGGGTCGGTCCCCCAAGGAATTTTGGAATATCTTCAACACCAGATGACCAATGATCAATATCGACACAGATCCTGAAACTATAAGAGTTTTCTGAGAACTTGTGAAAAAATGTGAATATATATATCTCTGTGATCACCAGGAACCTGCTACATCTGAAAAAAAGTCCCTTTAGAGACCGTTAGTTTGACAACCTGTAGTTTCGTAACAGAACAAGTACTATGAAACGGCCATATGTGGTTGAATAGGTATTCACGTGGACTGTGAATATAGATTATCAAACCGAGTCCGCATTCATACTCGTTTCCGGAAACCCAGGGCATCCGAAAAGTAAGTTTCCGTCATAGTTTTGTATATGAAATTCACTTCGGTACTATTCGGTTGATGGATATTTTGGCATGAAAATTATCTGCAATAAGGATCTGGTTATCAGAGTACATCCCCTGAAAATTTCGGTGCAGTATGGTCCATGCGAAACGGTTCCTGGAGTCTCTGAAGGAGGCCAAACTGAACAGTTTGATGAAATTTCTCGCATGTACGTCCCAACACCAAATGAACGACGTTCAAAAATTTATGAATTTTTATGTTTAGATGTGTATTGTTAGAAGAATGATTTAACTCAGGAATGACCACCGGAGATACTCGTATTTTGAGATCATTCAGTACCAAAACTTGGTATGTAAAGGCTCAATCTTCATGATTTTGAATACCCGTGACTCTTTTAATTCAATTATAGATGAATGACTATCCGCGGGAAGGATACGATCCGGTAGGGAAAAAATAATACGGAGAGATAAAAGTTCTAATTCACGGTTTATTTCAAACTGATTTGGTACATTATATGGTGTTGTTTTTATAGTCCTCTACCCTATTGTACTTGCATAGAATATTCTCGTTGTGCATTGCTGTATACAATAATGTGTTGTGTCTAAACTATTATACTATTGACGGACTGAATATCCGGAACTGTCAGACAATAGAGAGAATGAAAATGTTAATAAACAATCGTTAGATTGTGTTCGGTCTGGGAAGATCGAAAGGTAAGTTGATTACTTATGATTAATGTTTCAATACTAATATTTCTATGTTTTAGGTATGATATCTGAATGAGTGTATGCGGGATCAATTCTGGTGAGTAAAGTGTTGCCAGTATGGCTGATTTGCGTGTTTGTGGCCGGCAGCATGAGGAATGCTGCATCCACTGGTGCGGTGCTTAGATGAAGTACCCCGGTGGCTTGCTGCTGGCCTGAACATACCATTTTGCTTATTATTCAAACAATTCAAATACCTAATACGCACTTGCGAAAATTGATTTCACATACCTGACTTTATAGTTCAAAGCACTATATGAATTTATTCACAACTAGTGGTCCCGGCAAACTTCGTGCTGCCAAAAATGTCATGGAACATCGCATACAAAATGACATATTAGTACTTTAGTGGAAACGAATGATCGAAGAGAAAAAGACAATTGTTGTTCTGTTTTTGGATTTAAAAAGAGCATTTGAAACAATATCACGCCCTATCTTGTTGAAAACATTGCGTGATTATGGAATTGCGGGAAAAGTCCTTGATTGGTTTGAGTCATATTTGACTAATAGAACACAAATGTGTCAATGCAATGGTACAACTTCTACACCAAAAGCTGTACCGTTAGGAGTACCTCAAGGAAGTGTTTTAGGGCCATTATTATTTATAATGTACATAAATGACATGAAAAAAGGAATCAAATATTGTGATATCAATCTGTTTGCAGACGACACTGTTTTATTCATTGGAGAAAAAGATCCTTCGACCGCAATATGGAAAATAAGAGAGGATATTGAAACGTTGACAAAATGGCTAAAATTCAAAAAGTTAAAATTAAACGTACAAAAGACCAAATTTATGATTATAACGAATAGAAAACAAATTAATATCGAAGAATTTAAACTTAAAATTGACGGCGCTGAAATCGAAAGAGTAGAAGTATTTAAGTATTTAGGGATTTATATTGACCAGAAATTGACATTCAAAGTTCATATAGAAAGTTTAGTTAAAAAAGTAGCTAGAAAATATGGTATGTTGGTGCGTCTGAAAAGTCAGTAAACATTCAGGAGTAAAATATTTCTATATAAAACATTAGTTGCGCCACACATAGACTATTGCTCATCGGTTTTATACCTCGCTAGTGACATACACCTGAAATTTAGTTTATGTTGTGGTAAGTATACCCCTGTTCGAACTATGTTAGAGACACTGCAATGGCAGTCTATTAAGCAACGTATTATTTTCAATGTGCTTGTACTGATATATAAACTGACGAACAATCTTTTGCCAGATTACTTGTGTAATATTGTTGTAAGAGGGAGAAATTTACACCAGTACAGGACAAGACATATTGACGATTTGCGTGTTGTGCCGTTCACAATGACCACAAATTAAAAATCAATATATTACAGTGGGATAAGAATATTCAATCAGTTGCCATTGGATGTAAGAAATGTAAGAACTGTTAATGAATTTAAACGAAAGTGTTCTGTATGGATTAAAATAAGCATAGATAAAGATGATAACTTATGAATTTTTGTTTATATATATATATATTTTTTTTTGTAACAATTTGTGAATTCTTGTAAACCAAACTATCTGAAGATAAATAAATATGAATTACTACTACTACTACTACTTTCCCGTTTTACCAAATTTTCCGAGAACTTCTTTAAACTTTTTCATCACACGAACAAGTCGGAACCCTTCACGAACACATCAGTGAAAGAATTGTGCAAATCGGTTACCATATTTTCTAGCTACTTTTTTAACTAAACTTTCTATATGAACTTTGAATGTCAATTTCTGGTCAATATAAATCCCTAAATACTTAAATACTTCTACTCTTTCGATTTCAGCGCCGTCAATTTTAAGTTTAAATTCTTCGATATTAATTTGTTTTCTATTCGTTATAATCATAAATTTGGTCTTTTGTACGTTTAATTTTAACTTTTTGAATTTTAGCCATTTTGTCAACGTTTCAATATCCTCTCTTATTTTCCATATTGCGGTCGAAGGATCTTTTTCTCCAATGAATAAAACAGTGTCGTCTGCAAACAGATTGATATCACAATATTTGATTCCTTTTTTCATGTCATTTATGTACATTATAAATAATAATGGCCCTAAAACACTTCCTTGAGGTACTCCTAACGGTACAGCTTTTGGTGTAGAAGTTGTACCATTATCGTGGTTTTGCCTAATGGTGGAGAAGGACTACGAATGGATACCGGTGATGCATCACTTTGTAATTATAACACTTTGCTTTAGTTCTAAAGATGGTCACGGAAGGTGAACCTTCTTCATCAATGTCCGAAGTTGGACTCGTCTTTATTCAATCATATACTTCAAACGTAAACATAACAATCAAGAAAAGACCGAAAGTTCCTGGTTCATAGTTTACCAAAACTAGGTTAAACAACATCGGCACCAAATTCCAATGTGTCAAATATTTATAAACTTTCGCGTGGTGTTGTTCCACACATGCTACGTTTGAGTAACATGTTATTGAACAAAACGCACTCCAGCGACTTCCTATGAATTTGATCAATTCATCTACTAATATTGAATACATTACTCAACACCTTCCCCTTTTAGGAGAATGATGTTATATCATTCTATGACCAAGTACTTTTTGTCTTAAATTTTTATTAGTCGATTTTTGTGTACAATTTGGTTTTGATTTGTAAGCATATTTTCTATAGTAACATTTGGGTCTATAATATTTTTAACAATGTATGGTCCTGAATATAAAGCATCTAATTTTTTTCTATTTTCGACTGTCAACCCTACTTTATCTCCTACTATTATTTCAATCGGTTTTACATTTTTTTGATTTTGTATCGTTTTCAATTTTGTTTGTTCCAAATAGTCTTTAGCTCTGTTGTAAGCAATTTTTAATCTGTGTTGAAATTCTTGATTGTAATCATCTACGTTATAAATTGGATTTATTTTTGTTGATAATAGTTCCTTATTAATTTTTTCTGATCTGCCAAATACTAGTTCAAAAGGTGTATAATTTGTTGAGAAATATGGCGTTGTATTATAAGAGAAACAATAATAATTTGTCCATTCATCCCAATCATTTCTGTGTTCATTGGAAAAGATTCTTAAATATTCGTTTAAACATTTATGATTCCTTTCCAGTGAGCCAATTGTTTGGGGATGATATGCTGTTGAGGTGATATGATTAATTTCAAAAAAATTGTTTATTTTTGTAAATAATTCGTTTTTATATTCTGTCCCTAAATCTGTTCTTATTGCCTTTATTGTAGTTCCATATATCAACATAAAATGTTCAACTATTGCTTTTGCGATTGTATGTGCTTCTTTATTTGGTGTTGGAATAATGACTATGTATTTACTAAGATCACATTGTATTGTGACTGCGTATCTATTGTTGTTTATTGTTTTGACAAATGGTCCAACGGTATCTATACTTATAATTTCAAATGGTTTAAGTGGTGTAGTTGTTTTAACAAATTTTTCACAAGTTTTTTGCTGGTTTTTATTCATTTTACACGCGTTACATTTTCTTACGAACTCTGCGATTGTTCGTTTCATTTGCTTCCATTCATATTCTTTCCTAAGTTTTTTATATAATTTGTTCTGTCCTATATGACCTCCGGTTGGTGTGTTATGGTTTTTCTCGAGAATCTCGGATATCATATGGGAATCAATAATTATTTTTGGTCGTTCAAATAGTACGATGTTTAGTTTTTTGAGTATTTTGCTTGCAAGTTTCTTCAATATATCGACGTCTAATAATTTCATAAACGTTGTGTTAACATCAAGACCTATTTTGTGCATGCTTTTATTTTCAGCAGCTATTTCAATATCTCGAACCATGTACTCTAATGCGACAGGTTCTTGGAGACAAATTCTGTACTCTCCTACTAATAGAAGAGACTTCTTGTAGTTTTTATTCATAATATATACTACACATTGTACGAATTTCTTGTTTCTTTTTATAACTTCGATTTCAAGCTTTGGAATACCTCTAACCTCCTCATTTGACAACGAGTCATACATCTTGAGTTGATCAGGCTGCAAGGTGACTGTTTGATTTGGGTTTGGGTTGTCTTGTTCTTTGACCATCCTTCTAGTTAAAACGAACATGGATTTTAAATCATCTGAATTCAACTTTATTCGTGATAAAGCATCAGCGACTATGTTTTCTTTTCCTGCCATATATTCAATTGTAAAATCGAATTCTTCAAGATCCAATCGGATTCTGGTTAGTTTAGAAGTTGGATTTTTCATTCCAAACAAATAAACTAATGGTCTGTGGTCTGTTCTAATTTTGAATTTACGTCCATATAAATATGATTTAAAGTAATTTATAGACCAGTGTATAGCAGCTAATTCTTTTTCAATTACAGCTTTGTTCTCTTCACCTTTTGTTAAAGTTCTACTAGCAAATGCTATAGGTAGATCTTTTCCATTGTGGTTTTGAGACAAAACTGCACCACATGCGAAGGATGAAGCATCAGTGGTTAAAGTAAAATCTTTCGAAAAGTCGGGAAATTGTAAAATTTGAGGTGAAAGTAGTTTTTTCTTCAAATTTTCAAATGACTCCTGGCATTCTGATGTCCATAAAAATTTTACATCTTTTCGTAATAATTTATTTAACGGTCGTGCTATTAAAGCAAAATTTTGAATGAATTTCCTATAATAGTTACAAAACGCGACGAATCTTCTAACTTCATCAGCATTTTGTGGTGCTGGATATTTTTCGATGATTGAAAATTTTGCGTCATCAGGTGTTATACCTTTATCTGAAATTTTGTGACCTAAATATGTGACTTCACTTTTGAAAAAATCACATTTTTCAGGATTTAATTTTAAATTGTACATTCTTAAACGTTCGAAGACATTTTCTAGATTTCTAAGATGATGATTTTCTGAACAGCCTATCACAACAATATCATCTACGTAAATAAATGCACATTCCGGTGATAGTCCAGCCATTGCGATAGTCATCATCCTTTGAAAACTATTAGGAGAAATATTTAGTCCAAAGGGTAATCTTGTATATTGATAATGACCATCGCTAGTGGAAAAAGCAGTATACTTTTTTGAATTATTTTCCAAAGGTATCTGGTGAAATCCAGACATTAAATCTAATGTAGTAAAATAGCGTGCTCTACCCAGTTGATCAAGAATGGTTTCAATCCTTGGCAGTGGAAATTTATCGGGTAAGATTTTTCTATTCAATTGACGAAAATCTGTAACTAGACGCCATTTTTTACCAGAGTCAGATTTCTTTGGTACTAATAATATGGGTGAGTTAAAATGCGAAACAGATGGTTCAATGATACCATCATCGAGCATTTTCTTAACTTGGCTATTTATTTCAGTTTGTTGGGAATGAATCTGTTTGTAGTTAGGAATGTAAACGGAGGTATTGTCAATTAATTCTATTGATTGTTCGTAAAAATTATTTGCTGTTAGCCTATCCTCTGATATATGAAATACATCATTATAGTTCATCATCAATTTGTAAAGATTTTTCTGAGTTTTGTGTGAAATATTCCCAATTTTCACTTTAGTAATTAATTCTTCAATCCTATTACTATGCTTAATGTTCGATTTTGAGACGTTCATTATTTTATAACAACTTAGTTGTTCTAAAGTAGGTTTGAAGGGTTTTACTACTACATGCTCATTTAATGTATTAATAAATTTTACGTAAGGATTTTTCTTAATTATAATGGAGTTTCCTATAAAAATTCCATGCTGAACTTCTTGTGAGCAAACAAGTAGTTCATCTTCTTCATTATCTGGAACGTCAATTCTTTTCACCATTTCACATCTTCCAGGTATAATAAATTTTCCATCTACGTTATCTTCTATAGGAATGGTAAAAACTTCGTTACTTATACTGATATTAAGCAACCATAAATCATAATCTATTGTACAACGATTATTTACAAAAAAATCTCTTCCTATTATACCATCTGTCGGTATTGGAAAGTCGTTTTCAACTATGTGAAAAATTTGATCTATCATATGTTCACTAATATTTATTGTACTTTTGGTACTACCTAGAGAGGCTATTGTACCTTCACCTATACCTACTACACCCGATTCTGTTTTTGCACGGGGGATGCGTACCGTGCAAAAAAAGTTTTCAGTTCAAAATTTCAAAAACCGTGCAAAAAAAGTAACACCTTTTCTCGACGTTTCATGCAAAAATAAGGTTTTGGCGGAAAAAAATGTATGGAAACTTTTTTTGCACGGCCGTGTAAAAAAAATCCGTGCAAAAACAGAATCGGGTGTATATTACAATTTTGGTTTGGGAAGTATGTTTTGGTGGGCTTAACACATTTCGCTTTGATCACTGATATATCAGAACCACAGTCTACAATAAATGTACACTGAGTGTCTGACAGATCAGTTTTGAGCAAGACAAAATTTGATGCTGAAACTCTTATTGAGTACACCCGTACTGTACCTCTAAAAAAGGATTGTTTGTCACTTGTTGTTGGTTTGATTGGTTTGTTGATTGTTGTTGACTAGAATTTTCCTGTGCAACATACACACGAGAATTCGTACCTCTTCTACCTCGGTTATTTGATTGATGACTGTGGTTTCTATCAGGGAAACTGTTTGTTTGCGGTCGTGGCTGATACTGGAAACGATTTGCAGTATTTGTGTTTCGTCCCCTATAAGTTGATCTTCTACCTCGATAAGTAGAAGTTATCATCCTAGGCTGGTGATTTGAAAAGGTTGGACGTGATTGATAACGTGGTTGGTGGCCATTGGTCCAGAAAACTTGTTTCTGTTGACTTTGATCAGCCTCCAATTCAGTTACCTTGGTGATTGCAGAAGTAAGGTTTTCAAATTGTCCGGCTTTAAGTATTAGTTGGATTTCGGAGTTCTTTACTCCATTGGTCAACGCTTTTACGGCAGCTTTAGATGCTAACCTGGTTGCGGATGCTAATGGAACGTTTTCTGTTAAATAAGTTTTTTCCAACTCCAAAGCGAGTTTTTCAATTTTGTCAGTAAAATCTACGATAGTGGAAGTCTGTCTAGTTGCGTTCAATTTAGCAACTACAGCTTCAGGAGACTGCGTAATTCTGCATCTCTGTTCCAAACTTGTAATGATTTCGTTGACAGTTGCAGGAGCAGCATTAACAGCTGATCGTGCTTTGCCTTCAAATCTTGAGAGTATCACCTGAATGGCGATAGCTCTATTATTATCGTTTACCATCGTATCAATAGCTCTCAAGGCGGCGGTCGTACCTTCAAGCTTATCTGCATTGCCATTGAATTGAGGCAAAAGCGTAGCAATAAGCTTCACAATTTCCATATTATTTGCCATGGTAACTTTTCGACTCCCTTTTTTAAGAATTTCAATTGCAAGTACTACTTGTGCTACTTGTTTGAACTTCAACAGATGAATACCTGTATCAAGCCTGGTATCAATAAAAATTTTAATCTGGCTGTAAATATCACGTACAGCTTTGGTTAAAAATCTTTGTCTTGTTTCATCAATTAATTGAAATAATTCTATAAGATTGTCATAAATTTGTCGACTTTCACTTGCTTTAGCTTGCAAAGTACTCTTTAGATATTTTCGGTTTGGACACTTTTTTAGATTTCTCAAAATATTGGAAAGTTTTTTAATTAATGGATCGATATCTTCATCCATTGAATTTTAAAACACGAAAAACCATTACACACTTTGTTCAAAGATTACCGGTTTTACACATTTACAATTTAACACCTTTAACACAATGATTTATACTACGTCAAACGCATTTTACAAATTTACAACATATTACTTAACACTATCTATTTCTACTAATCTTTGATTATAATTATCCACTCCATTACTTTGTATGTGTAGTTTGATGCGCTCAATCCTGGATCAACAACAGCCGTATCAGCAACAGTAGCGGGTTTACAGTTAATCATTCTACCACTCAACGGCTCTACCGTGGGTTGTGCGGGGGACTCTGCTTTGTTGATGCCTTTGGTTCGCAATGATGTGACGCTATCCATAAGCGCAGTGTGGTTGAATTTGACGATATTGTTAACTTTCGCGCACTTCGCGATGACATTACGATTTTCACACTCTACCACATTCGCTATAGCGATTGCAACAGCTAATTTAAATGATTCAGTTCAATGTTCAAACGTTTTGCACTTTATTTGCGGTGCTTAATGCTTTAAGAGTTTGCTTCTTACAGCATTTCCACATCATTCTCACTAATTTTAATGTTAATAAGGCACTCGTTATAAATAAAATTATCCACAGTTTTATATCGTGCTGGTTATGAAGCTGTGTGCTAATTTGCTGATTTTCAATAATAGTGACTTGCTGGTCACCTAACTGTTTAACGTGTGTGTTTTGGTCGTTACTTTCCGTATTTCCCATTTCGTTCGTTTAGGTGGCACTTTTTTCGAACGAGGCCGGGCAATGGAATCGCACTTTAACTGTGTCGGTTACAGGTTGTGGAAGGTAATGTTTTCTCTGGCAATGTTCTTCGCTTCACTTTCTTACGCGAACGTAATTCTTCTTGCTTACCAATGAGCAAACAGATGGGCGAATTTAGCCTTATCGGTCACTTCTTTCTGCTCGACTATTAATTGCATTACTATTTTACACATTAATGCCATTAGTACAAGTCCAATAATCAGTACCACACACGGCACTTTGCCTGAAGGCCGCCAATTATCGGTCATGACGAATATATTTTTTGGTTACCGATTAATGGCACATTTTTGCTCACTGTTACACCAACTTCACTTTTTCGATAACTACGAAGACTGTAGGCTTAGGGCACGTGTCGCCATATCGTGGTTTTGCCTAATGGTGGAGAAGGACTACGAATGGATACCGGTGATGCATCACTTTGTAATTATAACACTTTGCTTTAGTTCTAAAGATGGTCACGGAAGGTGAACCTTCTTCATCAATGTCCGAAGTTGGACTCGTCTTTATTCAATCATATACTTCAAACGTAAACATAACAATCAAGAAAAGACCGAAAGTTCCTGGTTCATAGTTTACCAAAACTAGGTTAAACAACATCGGCACCAAATTCCAATGTGTCAAATATTTATAAACTTTCGCGTGGTGTTGTTCCACACATGCTACGTTTGAGTAACATGTTATTGAACAAAACGCACTCCAGCGACTTCCTATGAATTTGATCAATTCATCTACTAATATTGAATACATTACTCAACACATTGCATTGACACATTTGTGTTCTATTAGTCAAATATGACTCAAACCAATCAAGGACTTTTCCCGCAATTCCATAATCACGCAATGTTTTCAACAAGATAGGGCGTGATATTGTTTCAAATGCTCTTTTTAATAAGGGTATGCGATATGATTTTTTTCCATGTCGATACGAAACGAAACGATACGCGGAATATCTTGCGCTGATAATGACGAAACGAAACGAAATTTAAAAATGTTTCGTGAAACTCGATACGAAATCAAATATTTCACGGAATTTTTCGAAACGAAACGAAATTTTCAATTTGTTTCGCGGAATACACGTTTAAGTTTTTTTTCTTGTCAAAAACTGGAAATTTGACCATAGGCATAAAAAGAGTATTTTTAAATCCTCTACCATATGGAAACCTTAGTGTTGCTCAGCGGAATCCTTACATGTTTTGGTAAGGCTCTTTTCTGTTTGTTTGAAATTTTCTTAATAACTTTATAAGGTTTCATTTCAACATATCTGACATTCACACAAGGCAATGAGTGGGTTTAATTTAAATGTTACAACTAAGAAGTGGGTCGAAAAGCAGTTACAAACATTTAAAACAATCTCAAAAATATTGAGAGGAGCCCAAAATTAATTTGATTTTTAGAAATGCCTTACCATTTTTTTAATCATATGGATGTGATGTTATGCTAATATATACCATAAAACATGGAATAATGATATTCATTTTTTTACTGTACTGTATGCTTTGTGGCATGAATGAATGAGATAGGGGACACAAGTCGATAAGTGATCATGAAAACACTAAACTGAGAAGCAGACTCTGTCCCAGTTGGAACATAACGCCAGAAAGAAAAAGAAAAATAAGTAGAACAGAGGAATCACTGGAATATTTGCTTTAGTATTTGCTGGAGTATTGAATTAAATTAAATTTTAATGAATCCATCAACACATACCTAAGAAATCAATCAGGATAAATTTAAAAGAACTGCAAAAGTAATAAATTCCAAGAGATATTGCGGCAGCACAGTGGCATAGCTAGGGTTTCCGGGGCCCGGTGCGAAGTCAAATTTAGGGGCCCTTCTAAATATGTCTGATGTCTGAAAACTTAAACACACAAAATGATCAAACATTTAAAAACAATTAAATTATCACGTATGGCGAAATAGAGAACCATTATGTCCATAACTGGTACACAAAGTTACCTCATGTGCCAATTCACTGTTCAATTAATCGAAATAATAATATACTTTTAATCAACATTAATATTTGAGATTGAAAATAATGGATTTCGTGTTCATCTATTGTTGAAATCAAACGGAATCACTTCATGGCTGATAGCGGATAAGTGTTTAAAAGAGGAACTTTAGAGACCTCATGCCACAAAAATGAAACCAAGATGAGACTGAACAGGAACCACATTTCGATTAGGATTCCTCAATCAATCCGACCAGACAACTCTCAAAGCGTCTTTCTGAAAGGTTGTGTGGGGTTTATTGATTTTCTTTAGAAAGTTCATCAGAATTTAATTAAGATGTTTGACAAAAGTTTGCTTCAACTATTGGTTCGAACATTTCTTTACAGACTTCCCAAGGAATTCCTCCAGAATATTCGTTCAACTACTCAGAACTTTTTCCAATGATACACACTGATTTTTTTTCCATAGATTCCTTTAAAAAATTTCCCAAATTAGTCCTCAATGTTTTGTTACAAGATTTCCTTAGGCATTTGCCCAAGGAAATTTCTCAGATTTTTATTGGAGGGGATCTCTTAAAAAAGCTAGATACATTTCTAAACAAAATCGTAAAGATATCACTGATGATATATATAATATGATAAATTCTTACAAGAGAGAAGTCTTTCAAAGATCTCTGGATCTCTTCTGGACTTTGGAGAAAGTCTTGGATTCAGTCTTCAGAGTGGATTAGTCTTCAGAGAGACTAATAATGAAACAATTGGAAAATTACCCAACCTAAATATGCTAGACGATAATCGCGAGTGCAACTGTGAGGAGCTGCAAGAATAATTTCTGTAGAATTTTGTAGTTTTAAACAAATATTGGTAAATATTGAAAGATAATAATCGTAGATTAAACCTTTGTTATTTTCGTGGTAAAAAATCTGTAGGAATAAGGTATCAGTTTAATATCTGGAGAAATAATTACAAGTATTTCTAAAAGAAGAAGTGCGCATCGTACCTTCGTGCTGTGCGTACACGAATTCTCTCTGCTCTTGGAAGTTTTCTTAAAAACTACCTAAAGCAATAAAACAGTACTTTTCAGTGCTACACAAACAGTACTTTTCAGTGCTAAAATTAAAAACGGTACTTTTCAGTGCTACTAAAACAGTACTTTTCAGTACTATTTTTTCTACTATTGATCCCTTTACGATCCTTGTTTGGACCCGTGCCTTCGATTTTTCGTTGGACCCGTTGGCGAAAGCTAGCGGTGGTAATCCTTCTTGGACACCGTCTAGGGAAAAAACCTCTCGAAGGTCACGTCTTTCTCGTTTATTAACTAAACATGGTATCAACAACTAACAAAAGGAAGGGTGAATCTCTGAATTCACTACTTCCTTCCAAAAAAGTGGGTTTTAAAACTGTCACTACACGTGGCAAGAATGGAAGAAAGGACGCTTCCCCGGAATGCGAAGTTTCTTCCAAGGGTGAAATGAATAATTGTATCGAAATGAGCAATCAGTTCGATGCTCTAGACAAATTTTCCGAACATCAAATCGAAGCAGCCTCTAGCCCAGGCTCTTTGATTCAAGTGAGGAAGCAAAGAGTGCCGCCTATCGTGGTCAGTTGTTCCGAGTTTGGGGGATTTAGGCAGGAGATCTTGAACTCCATTAGGGGAATCAAGGTTTCCTTCCAAATCGCAAAGAAAGGAGACTGTCGCGTTTTGCCGGAAACTCTTAAAGATCGCGAACTTCTTCTCAGATATCTTGAAGAGAAGAAGCACAAATTTTTTACTTATGACGACAAAACTGAACGTTTGTTCAAAGTCGTCTTGAAAGGTCTCTCAAGTGACTATAAGTCACCTGAAGAGATCAAAAATGGAATAAATGATTTACTTGGATTTTCCCCAGTCCAAGTAATCATTATGAAAAAGAGAACCAAATCTGGCATTGTTCGGAAAGGGCTTTCTCAAGAATATTATTTAGTTCACTTTAACAAAAAAGAACTAAATAATATTAAAGCTTTAGAAAAAGCAAAACTTTTGTTTGATGTCCGTGTGACATGGGAACATTTCCAGAAACCTGGAGGAAATTACCAGAACCCCACTCAGTGCCGTCGGTGCCAAAAGTGGGGTCATGGTACAAAAAATTGTCGCATGGATGCTAAATGCATGATTTGCGGAGGTTCTTCTCACGCTAAGGACGACTGTCCTGTGAAAGAAGATACCAGAAAGTTTGAATGCGCCAATTGCAAGGGCCCTCACAAAGCTAACTTTTGGGAATGCATTTCACGCAAAAGAGTCATTGAGGCTCGTGCCAGGCAGATGAAGGATAATATCCGTTACGATAACGGTCGTTTCCGGAATTTGCCTGGTAGAGTATCGAACAATGCTCATTTTTCAGTTAACGATCGCTTGATTAGGAATCATACCCACCAGGAAGATCATAATCATGCTCATTCACAAACTAATTTTAATCCGTCGGGTAGCCGTTCGAATCTTTCAATTTCGAATGTATCTACCCACGGTAAATCCTTTGCCGATATCGTAGCAGGTAATTTGAACTCTTCCCCTATTCGTTCCATGAGTACCCATTCTACTTGTTTCAAATCAAATGGAAAAAACCCTACCGCCACAGGTAACTCCTACCCCGCTTCTTCGTCTACCGAAAATTCCAATAGGAAATCATCAGATGATATGTCTGCCTCTGATTTTAATTTTCTAACTGAACAATTGAATCTAATGATTGATGCAATGTTCAAAGCCACCACTATGACTGAAGCAGTCCAAGTAGGTGTAAAATTTACAAATCAAATTGTTATTGGATTACGTTTTTCTAATGGATCCAAATAATAATTTAAATATTTTAAATTGGAATGCTCGTTCTTTGAATGGTAAAGAGGACGAGCTGTTTAATTTTCTTACAGCTAATAACGTGCATATAGCAGTTATTACCGAAACTTATTTAAAACCTGGATCCAAACTAAAAAAAGATCCTAACTTTTTTGTTTATCGTAATGATCGACTTGATGGGGCATGTGGGGGAGTTGCAATCATCATTCATAGGCGTATAAAACATCAACTGTTTTCGTCATTTGAAACTAAAGTTTTTGAAACTTTAGGTGTTTCTGTTGAAACACAGTTTGGTAAATATACTTTCATAGCTGCCTATTTGCCTTTTCAATGCTCTGGACAGCAAGTTAATTTGCTCCAAACTGACTTGCGAAAATTGACTCGCAATAAGTCAAAATTTTTTGTCATTGGTGACTTTAATGCCAAACATCGGTCATGGAATAATTCTCAAAGTAATTCCAACGGCAGAATTTTATTTGATGTGTGCTCTTCAGGATATTTCTCAATTCAATACCCTGATAGTCCTACATGTTTTTCCTCTTCTAGAAATCCATCTACGATTGACTTGGTCTTAACCGACTCTAGTCATCTTTGTAGCCAATTAGTTACTCATGCTGATTTTGATTCTGATCATGTCCCTGTTACATTTCAAATATCGAATGAAGCGATTCTCAATCCTATCAGCTCCACTTTCAATTATTTACGAGCCGACTGGAATATATATGAAACGTATGTTGACTCTAATCTTGATGTTAACATTTCTTTAGAAACTAAAATTGATATTGACAATGCTCTTGAAACTTTAACAAATTCCATTGTTGAAGCCAGGAACATTGCAATTCCAAAATGTGAAGTAAAATTTGAATCCGTGATTATAGACGATGATCTTAAACTCTTGATCCGTCTTAAAAACGTGAGGAGAAGGCAATTTCAACGCACTCGTGATCCTGCTATGAAAATTATATGGCAGGATTTGCAGAAAGAAATCAAGAAACGTTTTGCAGATTTCAGAAACAAAACTTTTGAAAATAAAATTTCTCAATTGGACCCTGGCTCTAAGCCCTTTTGGAAATTATCGAAAATCTTGAAAAAACCTCAGAAGCCAATACCGGCATTGAAAGAGGAAAACAAATTATTACTAACTAATTGCGAAAAAGCTCAAAAACTAGCTATGCAGTTTGAAAGTGCTCACAATTTTAATTTAGGACTTACTAGTCCAATTGAAAATGAAGTTACTCAGGAGTTCGAAAATATTCTCAATCAAGAGAACGTTTTCGAAAATGCCTGGGAGACTGATTTCGAAGAAGTGAGAACTATTATTAAAAAATTCAAAAATATGAAAGCTCCTGGCGATGATGGAATTTTCTACATCCTCATCAAGAAACTTCCAGAAAGTAGCTTATCATTTTTAGTTGATATATTTAACAAATGTTTTCAATTAGCATATTTTCCTGACAAATGGAAAAATGCTAAGGTTGTTCCAATTTTAAAACCAGACAAAAATCCTGTAGAAGCTTCTAGCTATCGTCCAATCAGTTTGCTTTCCTCCATCAGTAAACTTTTTGAAAAGGTTATTTTGAACAGAATGATGGCCCACATCAACGAAAATTCAATTTTTGCCAATGAACAGTTCGGATTCCGCCATGGACATTCGACCACTCATCAACTTTTACGTGTAACAAATTTGATCCGTTCCAACAAATCTGAAGGCTATTCTACTGGTCTTGCTCTTCTAGACATAGAAAAAGCATTCGACAGTGTTTGGCATGAAGGTTTGATTGTAAAATTAAAAAACTTTAATTTTCCAACATACATTGTTAGAATAATTCAAAGTTATCTGTCAAATCGTACACTTCAGGTTAATTATCAAAACTCCAGATCTGAAAGACTTCCTGTAAGAGCTGGTGTTCCTCAAGGCAGCATTTTGGGACCAATATTATACAATATTTTTACATCTGATTTACCTGAGTTACCTCAGGGATGTCAAAAATCTTTGTTTGCGGATGACACAGGCCTCTCCGCCAAAGGACGAAGCCTGCGTGTCATCTGTAGTCGATTGCAAAAAAGTTTGGATATTTTTTCTTCATACTTGCAAAAATGGAAGATTTCTCCTAATGCTTCCAAAACTCAACTAATAATATTCCCACATAAACCAAAAGCTCTTTATTTGAAACCTTCAAGTAGACATGTTGTCACGATGAGAGGGATTCCAATAAATTGGTCAGATGAAGTTAAGTATCTAGGGCTCATGCTTGATAAGAATTTAACTTTCAAAAATCACATTGAGGGCATTCAAGCCAAATGTAATAAATATGTAAAATGTCTCTATCCCCTTATTAATAGAAAATCAAAACTTTGTCTTAAGAACAAGCTTTTGATATTCAAACAAATTTTCAGGCCAGCCATGTTGTATGCTGTACCAATATGGACTAGCTGTTGTAATACCAGGAAGAAAGCTCTGCAGAGAATTCAAAATAAAATTTTGAAAATGATTCTGAGGCTTCCTCCCTGGTATAGTACCAATGAGTTACATAGAATATCCAATGTTGAAACATTGGAACAAATGTCAAATAAAATAATAAATAATTTCAGGCGAAAATCGTTACAATCTTCTATTGCCACGATTAATGCGTTATATGTTTAGGTTAAGTTAGGTTAAGTATATTAAAAACATTTGTTTTTCTCTTATAAGCAGGTGAAATCAACTCACCTGTAAAAAACTGAACTGCTAACTGCTACGGCAAATGAAATGTAATATGTTGTTAACAAAATGTTAATAAAATCTTAGATTTGTTTTACCAAATTAGGATGATAGTGTTGTCTAATAACACAGAACACCTAGATATAAGAAATAATGAATGTAATGTTTGGAATGATACTAATAAAGAAATTAAAAAAAAAAAAAAAAAAAAAAAAAATCTAAAAGAATTTTGTTGGAATTCAGTTTTTGGACTACTAATGGATTTTCTGGAGCAAATTTTGAAGGAATTCCTCTTAGCATATCCTAAGAAATCATTCAAGATATTTCAAGACCAATTCATGGGAGAATTGCTAGAGGAATCTTCATACGAATCCATGGAGAAATATTTTATGTATATCTTAATACAGCTCCAAATGAATCTCTATAAGAACTCTTGAAGATAAAAATCAACTGGGGTGGCCCATTTCACATAAAGATGTTTCGCATAAGGACGTTTGGCATACTGATATTTGGAATAATGGACGCTTCGCATAAAGCAGTTTCATACAAGAACAGGTAGAATTTTTAAAAAGGCATATAATTCTGGTTATGTGAAATGTCCATTATGCCAAACGCCTGTATGTGAAACGTCATTATGCGAAATATCCCACCCCCAAAATCAACGAACCTAAGAAGTAGGTAATATCTGGATCCTATTACATTACGAATATGGAACTATAAACTTCAGTTAGATAAGATGGTTTGCGTAGAAAAGAGACTTTAGACACCTTTCTTCACCTTTGTTTGCGTTATCGAAATATGCTTTGGTACTTTTCAAGAATATATTAAATATTTTGTACAAATATTAATTTCGATTTGGTTCAGGATATGGCTCATAATAAAATGTTTCCAAACCAGTTCATGGCTTCCTCAGGCACAAGTTATAGAGGGCCCTCTGATATTCGATGATTAACAGAACAATGTATTTTTGAATCCAAAACCACCATGTTCTGCTAAAAGAGCTGTTCTATAGTGTTGAAATAAACGCTGTACAGTGGTACCGCCCATAGGCCATAAATCGAAAAACAAAATGTCTTGGTTGTCATTCCTTTACCTTTTCATGTATCAATTATGATCTCAATAATGTAAAAACATAAAAATTATAGACGTTCCTGTATGTATGATTCCTGAGTAGGGCTATGAATGATTGAGTATATTTTTCATGTATAAAAAATACGTTGAAAATTAAGCGATTTCAGCACTTTGTTTATTCCTCTCGCAAATCAGAATCAATTGATTTTTCAATCAGTTTTGATTACAGAACATTAGTACATATGTATACCTATCACTTCAGATACATTTTAGAGTGTTATTTGACATCTAGGATTCAGTATTGATGTGAGTAATAACGATAGAAATATACTCACTTCGTAACTACATTACTTTATTTGAAGTACGATTTCGAATATGTGCTTAATCACATTTAATCAAACTTCTGCCACCAAATGATCATGTTTGAGTAGAAAAATGATCCTGTGAAGGTTCTAGCTGCAAATATTTGCAAATAAGTTAGCAGCGTACCTTCAAAGTTGTTAGTTTTTATCAATAAAGGCAATGGTAAAAAAATTCATAGCATTCATCACATACCAGTATACTTGTAGATAACTGGAATAAATATACAAAATAATGAAATTTTCACTCCTTATACTTCAATTCGATATGAATGCACTTGCAACATTGTATATTGATTAAATAAGTAGTTCTAGTGAGGGCGCTGAGACAATAAAATCCTATTAAATTAGTATTGGTGCAACAGCCATTCCAATAAATATGACATGACTTCTTAAAGTGTGGGAGGAACGACATAAAAGTGTTCTTGTATTTTTTTGCGCATCAAAACAAGATATTCAACAACATTCCAGTATCTATACATCCAGCGCTAAAAAATTAAATTGTGAAAATAAAAAAAATATTAAGAAGCAACAAAATATTGACATATATTACATTATTTTTTCTATGTTGTAAGTATTTGAATCGTAAGGTTAATGGCATTAAGGTGAAGATAAATCGAAGCCAAATTTCAAATTTTCAAGAGCACGGATCTGGAGAACCAAACAGCCGTTTGAGCTGAAAACTTAATCGATGGGTCACTAGCTGGTGGTGTTCAATCGATTAGATTTTCAGCTCTAACAGATGTTTGGTTCTCCAGATCCGTGCTTTTGAAAATTTGAACTTTGGCTTCGATTTATCTTCACCTTAAGTGACACGTCTGTTATTTGGCATTGGTAGAGATTTGATGTAAAATTGTCATTATCATCAATAAGTATTTCAAGTATTTATTTGATACATACATCTTCGTCACTGTGATCAGTAGCTTTTTGATCCACATACCAAATGTAGGCTTATGAGCATGTGAAGCAACTCTGAGCGGGGAATCTTCTCAAGTTGGACGACAATCCTGATATATTGCTTTCGATGTATAGATTTCATGGTACTTATCAATAAAATATTCAATACTATTGGTAATCTTAGACACGGAAAATAAGATAACTGCAAAGTCAGTTTTATGCACATATAATAATTCATTTAACAGAGCATTCGCAATATGGTCTCCGCACCGAATTAGACTTTTTAACTGATATTAATAACGAAATCAACCTCGATAGTGTTTCAACAGTCAAAAATAATTAAAAAAAGACAATTTACACCGTCTTCAGCCAGAGGCTGCACAGACTGAACATAACTTACATTAGACAACGGACACACGGAACGACCAGTGGACCAATGAAGAATTTTTCGTTTGACGAAAAGTTTTCTCCGACTGGGGTGGGAATCGAACCCACACTCCGTAGCACAATACGCCTAAACGACTGACGCCGCTAACCGCACGGCTACGAAGCCCACATGGCCGCTTCATAGAACAAATGGAACCACTGTGCGCTGCCTTTATCACTATACTAGATTATTTCAGGGCCCCTACATATTACCAACTCAGGGCCCCTCCAAACCTGATTTTCCTTACCCCGCTAAATTTTAATTTGTGAAATATTCAATTTCTAATGCTATGAAAAATTTTCACCATGATCTCGGGGCCCGGTGCGGACCGCACCCATCGCACCCCCCTAGCTACGCTACTGCGGCAGCAACTTAACCAAGATTACCTGTTGGTGTTAATTTAGAAGTTCCTAATAAATTTTCTGGAAAAGCCTTGAATAAACTGTGAATTAATTCTTGGAGGGATCAAATTTGGACGAAAGCAAACTTTTAGAGTAAACCTTGTAGAAAATACTGAAGGTATTTCTATTATTTTGAAGAGCAAATACTGGAGAAAATACTGGAGATATGATCCTATTTTAAAATCTGAGAACAAAATTCTGGCCGATTTCTGGAAGAATTAAGGATTGTTGATATTATCTCATTTTCAGATTCTTTGTTTAAAACTGACTACAAAATCACATTATCACTAAAAATGAATCAAATTTATAACTGATTTGGCGAAACTAGAGAATTTTGAAACTTGATGTCGGTATTGAAAAGGTTAAGACTTTTGCCTTGCGGCATTTGGCTTCTAATACTTCTCATGATATATTATCAATATTCGCATTTTTTTTTAATTGGGGGTCGTGAAGAAATTATGTCACGTTATAAGAGGAGAGAGGAGTTGGTGGTGTGGTACAGCGTGAATAAACCTAGATTCACTTTTCGATAAAAAATAATGTATGCATCTTCCTTGTTTAAGGTGAATATAAATCGAAGGCATACCTCAGAATTTCAAGAGCACAAATCTAACGAACTCGACAGCGGTTCAAGCTGAACACTTGATCGATTGGCCATCGAGTAACCAATCGATAGAGTTTTCAGCTTGAATGGACGTCTGGTTCTTTAGATTTGTGCTCTTGAAGATTTGAGGTGTGGCTTTGGATCACCCAAATCAACGCGATTTTTTACGGCGACAGCGACAAACAGTCGCTGCGATTTCGCTGCTACATGTAGAGTTTTATGACACAACAACGAAATCGCGGCGATTTTTTGTTGCCATCGCGGAAATAATCGCGTTGATTTGGGAGAGCTGTTCTTATGCTGTATTAAAAATGACGTCATAGCGGGAAAGCAAGAGAGAGAACTAATGCGCGCGCATCAATACTCTGCACCACCTGAGCAAATCCAGAACATCAGGGACTCACGCTCCGCAGTTTTTGCGATATATTAACGGATTTGCTCAACAGGACACGCGATTTTTCCCGGAGGAAACCGTGATTTTGCTTTCTTTATTCTTATGGAAGATAACATTGCGATAGTTCATCAAACGCAGTTGTTCCTTTCCTGGGCTATTCGCCGCGAGGAATTTAGGACAAATTGGCGTTTTTGGAAAATTTACAGCGGCAGTGCAGTTTATCATATCCTGCGGACCAGTAAATACTACAGTCATCCAACAGTTATGGATAGCACACAGATATGGATCAAAGTTGGATTAAACGGAGAATATCTCCTCAAATAGAGTAGCAATTACGCAGAACCTACTTTAGCTACGTGAACCATAAATCTATACAGCATCGCAATCAACAATAACATGCTTAAACACTTTTATTCCATTCGTAGGATATAAAATTTCATACATATGCCTAGAAGCGTCGATTCATATTTGTGGGACATTGAAACCCATACCACAGGGACATTGAAACCCATACAACAGTTAGTCGGTGTTCAGACAGACCGGACTAGATGATATTTTGGCGTTCTAAAGATACGTTAAGGACTCAATCAATTGTGATTTTTCCTATGCTATTTTTATACAGATAAGTTCCATTATTACAGAAAATAACATAAATATTTGACAACTACCGAAAAGCTAAACATTACATATAATTTGCAATTGGATTAGATGGACAAATTGATGTGAAGATTTGCGAAAAAGTTACACGTCTTCTCAGTGAGAATCGAACTCACGACTCCCCGATCTCTAGTTGGGGCGCGTTAACCACTACGCCATGAGAGGACTCATGAACGCAGAAGTTAACCTGAATTCGATTTCAGCTCAATAATCACGTGGTCCTCTTTCGCAAAGTGCACCTCTTTCGGAAGAATTAGATGCCCATCCAAACACAACGCTTTCTATATATATCCAATGCCTAGCCCGAGAGCGCATTGTTTTTTAGATATAGGAATAGCACACTACACTAGCCAGCAACTGCGCTGGCTGAGGTTTCTATTGTGTGGGCTTCCAATGGGTCGCGACGTTCTCAAACGACCGGTTACGGAACATGAGTCCGTTGCATGATAAATACTTGTTTTTAATTATGAATCGTGGTTTACGGCCAACCAGCCGAGTGGAAGTTTAACAACTACCGAAAAGCTAAACATTACATATAATTTGCAATTGGATTAGATGGACAAATTGATGTGAAGATTTGCGAAAAAGTTACACGTCTTCTCAGTGAGAATCGAACTCACGACTCCCCGATCTCTAGTTGGGGCGCGTTAACCACTACGCCATGAGAGGACTCATGAACGCAGAAGTTAACCTGAATTCGATTTCAGCTCAATAATCACGTGGTCCTCTTTCGCAAAGTGCACCTCTTTCGGAAGAATTAGATGCCCATCCAAACACAACGCTTTCTATATATATCCAATGCCTAGCCCGAGAGCGCATTGTTTTTTAGATATAGGAATAGCACACTACACTAGCCAGCAACTGCGCTGGCTGAGGTTTCTATTGTGTGGGCTTCCAATGGGTCGCGACGTTCTCAAACGACCGGTTACGGAACATGAGTCCGTTGCTCGATAAATACTTGTTTTTAATTATGAATCGTGGTTTACGGCCAACCAGCCGAGTGGAAGTTTAACAACTACCGAAAAGCTAAACATTACATATAATTTGCAATTGGATTAGATGGACAAATTGATGTGAAGATTTGCGAAAAAGTTACACGTCTTCTCAGTGAGAATCGAACTCACGACTCCCCGATCTCTAGTTGGGGCGCGTTAACCACTACGCCATGAGAGGACTCATGAACGCAGAAGTTAACCTGAATTCGATTTCAGCTCAATAATCACGTGGTCCTCTTTCGCAAAGTGCACCTCTTTCGGAAGAATTAGATGCCCATCCAAACACAACGCTTTCTATATATATCCAATGCCTAGCCCGAGAGCGCATTGTTTTTTAGATATAGGAATAGCACACTACACTAGCCAGCAACTGCGCTGGCTGAGGTTTCTATTGTGTGGGCTTCCAATGGGTCGCGACGTTCTCAAACGACCGGTTACGGAACATGAGTCCGTTGCTCGATAAATACTTGTTTTTAATTATGAATCGTGGTTTACGGCCAACCAGCCGAGTGGAAGTTTAACAACTACCGAAAAGCTAAACATTACATATAATTTGCAATTGGATTAGATGGACAAATTGATGTGAAGATTTGCGAAAAAGTTACACGTCTTCTCAGTGAGAATCGAACTCACGACTCCCCGATCTCTAGTTGGGGCGCGTTAACCACTACGCCATGAGAGGACTCATGAACGCAGAAGTTAACCTGAATTCGATTTCAGCTCAATAATCACGTGGTCCTCTTTCGCAAAGTGCACCTCTTTCGGAAGAATTAGATGCCCATCCAAACACAACGCTTTCTATATATATCCAATGCCTAGCCCGAGAGCGCATTGTTTTTTAGATATAGGAATAGCACACTACACTAGCCAGCAACTGCGCTGGCTGAGGTTTCTATTGTGTGGGCTTCCAATGGGTCGCGACGTTCTCAAACGACCGGTTACGGAACATGAGTCCGTTGCTCGATAAATACTTGTTTTTAATTATGAATCGTGGTTTACGGCCAACCAGCCGAGTGGAAGTTTAACAACTACCGAAAAGCTAAACATTACATATAATTTGCAATTGGATTAGATGGACAAATTGATGTGAAGATTTGCGAAAAAGTTACACGTCTTCTCAGTGAGAATCGAACTCACGACTCCCCGATCTCTAGTTGGGGCGCGTTAACCACTACGCCATGAGAGGACTCATGAACGCAGAAGTTAACCTGAATTCGATTTCAGCTCAATAATCACGTGGTCCTCTTTCGCAAAGTGCACCTCTTTCGGAAGAATTAGATGCCCATCCAAACACAACGCTTTCTATATATATCCAATGCCTAGCCCGAGAGCGCATTGTTTTTTAGATATAGGAATAGCACACTACACTAGCCAGCAACTGCGCTGGCTGAGGTTTCTATTGTGTGGGCTTCCAATGGGTCGCGACGTTCTCAAACGACCGGTTACGGAACATGAGTCCGTTGCTCGATAAATACTTGTTTTTAATTATGAATCGTGGTTTACGGCCAACCAGCCGAGTGGAAGTTTAACAACTACCGAAAAGCTAAACATTACATATAATTTGCAATTGGATTAGATGGACAAATTGATGTGAAGATTTGCGAAAAAGTTACACGTCTTCTCAGTGAGAATCGAACTCACGACTCCCCGATCTCTAGTTGGGGCGCGTTAACCACTACGCCATGAGAGGACTCATGAACGCAGAAGTTAACCTGAATTCGATTTCAGCTCAATAATCACGTGGTCCTCTTTCGCAAAGTGCACCTCTTTCGGAAGAATTAGATGCCCATCCAAACACAACGCTTTCTATATATATCCAATGCCTAGCCCGAGAGCGCATTGTTTTTTAGATATAGGAATAGCACACTACACTAGCCAGCAACTGCGCTGGCTGAGGTTTCTATTGTGTGGGCTTCCAATGGGTCGCGACGTTCTCAAACGACCGGTTACGGAACATGAGTCCGTTGCTCGATAAATACTTGTTTTTAATTATGAATCGTGGTTTACGGCCAACCAGCCGAGTGGAAGTTTAACAACTACCGAAAAGCTAAACATTACATATAATTTGCAATTGGATTAGATGGACAAATTGATGTGAAGATTTGCGAAAAAGTTACACGTCTTCTCAGTGAGAATCGAACTCACGACTCCCCGATCTCTAGTTGGGGCGCGTTAACCACTACGCCATGAGAGGACTCATGAACGCAGAAGTTAACCTGAATTCGATTTCAGCTCAATAATCACGTGGTCCTCTTTCGCAAAGTGCACCTCTTTCGGAAGAATTAGATGCCCATCCAAACACAACGCTTTCTATATATATCCAATGCCTAGCCCGAGAGCGCATTGTTTTTTAGATATAGGAATAGCACACTACACTAGCCAGCAACTGCGCTGGCTGAGGTTTCTATTGTGTGGGCTTCCAATGGGTCGCGACGTTCTCAAACGACCGGTTACGGAACATGAGTCCGTTGCTCGATAAATACTTGTTTTTAATTATGAATCGTGGTTTACGGCCAACCAGCCGAGTGGAAGTTTAACAACTACCGAAAAGCTAAACTCATAATTAAAAACAAGTATTTATCGAGCAACGGACTCATGTTCCGTAACCGGTCGTTTGAGAACGTCGCGACCCATTGGAAGCCCACACAATAGAAACCTCAGCCAGCGCAGTTGCTGGCTAGTGTAGTGTGCTATTCCTATATCTAAAAAACAATGCGCTCTCGGGCTAGGCATTGGATATATATAGAAAGCGTTGTGTTTGGATGGGCATCTAATTCTTCCGAAAGAGGTGCACTTTGCGAAAGAGGACCACGTGATTATTGAGCTGAAATCGAATTCAGGTTAACTTCTGCGTTCATGAGTCCTCTCATGGCGTAGTGGTTAACGCGCCCCAACTAGAGATCGGGGAGTCGTGAGTTCGATTCTCACTGAGAAGACGTGTAACTTTTTCGCAAATCTTCACATCAATTTGTCCATCTAATCCAATTGCAAATTATATGTAATGTTTAGCTTTTCGGTAGTTGTTAAACTTCCACTCGGCTGGTTGGCCGTAAACCACGATTCATAATTAAAAACAAGTATTTATCGAGCAACGGACTCATGTTCCGTAACCGGTCGTTTGAGAACGTCGCGACCCATTGGAAGCCCACACAATAGAAACCTCAGCCAGCGCAGTTGCTGGCTAGTGTAGTGTGCTATTCCTATATCTAAAAAACAATGCGCTCTCGGGCTAGGCATTGGATATATATAGAAAGCGTTGTGTTTGGATGGGCATCTAATTCTTCCGAAAGAGGTGCACTTTGCGAAAGAGGACCACGTGATTATTGAGCTGAAATCGAATTCAGGTTAACTTCTGCGTTCATGAGTCCTCTCATGGCGTAGTGGTTAACGCGCCCCAACTAGAGATCGGGGAGTCGTGAGTTCGATTCTCACTGAGAAGACGTGTAACTTTTTCGCAAATCTTCACATCAATTTGTCCATCTAATCCAATTGCAAATTATATGTAATGTTTAGCTTTTCGGTAGTTGTTAAACTTCCACTCGGCTGGTTGGCCGTAAACCACGATTCATAATTAAAAACAAGTATTTATCGAGCAACGGACTCATGTTCCGTAACCGGTCGTTTGAGAACGTCGCGACCCATTGGAAGCCCACACAATAGAAACCTCAGCCAGCGCAGTTGCTGGCTAGTGTAGTGTGCTATTCCTATATCTAAAAAACAATGCGCTCTCGGGCTAGGCATTGGATATATATAGAAAGCGTTGTGTTTGGATGGGCATCTAATTCTTCCGAAAGAGGTGCACTTTGCGAAAGAGGACCACGTGATTATTGAGCTGAAATCGAATTCAGGTTAACTTCTGCGTTCATGAGTCCTCTCATGGCGTAGTGGTTAACGCGCCCCAACTAGAGATCGGGGAGTCGTGAGTTCGATTCTCACTGAGAAGACGTGTAACTTTTTCGCAAATCTTCACATCAATTTGTCCATCTAATCCAATTGCAAATTATATGTAATGTTTAGCTTTTCGGTAGTTGTTAAACTTCCACTCGGCTGGTTGGCCGTAAACCACGATTCATAATTAAAAACAAGTATTTATCGAGCAACGGACTCATGTTCCGTAACCGGTCGTTTGAGAACGTCGCGACCCATTGGAAGCCCACACAATAGAAACCTCAGCCAGCGCAGTTGCTGGCTAGTGTAGTGTGCTATTCCTATATCTAAAAAACAATGCGCTCTCGGGCTAGGCATTGGATATATATAGAAAGCGTTGTGTTTGGATGGGCATCTAATTCTTCCGAAAGAGGTGCACTTTGCGAAAGAGGACCACGTGATTATTGAGCTGAAATCGAATTCAGGTTAACTTCTGCGTTCATGAGTCCTCTCATGGCGTAGTGGTTAACGCGCCCCAACTAGAGATCGGGGAGTCGTGAGTTCGATTCTCACTGAGAAGACGTGTAACTTTTTCGCAAATCTTCACATCAATTTGTCCATCTAATCCAATTGCAAATTATATGTAATGTTTAGCTTTTCGGTAGTTGTTAAACTTCCACTCGGCTGGTTGGCCGTAAACCACGATTCATAATTAAAAACAAGTATTTATCGAGCAACGGACTCATGTTCCGTAACCGGTCGTTTGAGAACGTCGCGACCCATTGGAAGCCCACACAATAGAAACCTCAGCCAGCGCAGTTGCTGGCTAGTGTAGTGTGCTATTCCTATATCTAAAAAACAATGCGCTCTCGGGCTAGGCATTGGATATATATAGAAAGCGTTGTGTTTGGATGGGCATCTAATTCTTCCGAAAGAGGTGCACTTTGCGAAAGAGGACCACGTGATTATTGAGCTGAAATCGAATTCAGGTTAACTTCTGCGTTCATGAGTCCTCTCATGGCGTAGTGGTTAACGCGCCCCAACTAGAGATCGGGGAGTCGTGAGTTCGATTCTCACTGAGAAGACGTGTAACTTTTTCGCAAATCTTCACATCAATTTGTCCATCTAATCCAATTGCAAATTATATGTAATGTTTAGCTTTTCGGTAGTTGTTAAACTTCCACTCGGCTGGTTGGCCGTAAACCACGATTCATAATTAAAAACAAGTATTTATCGAGCAACGGACTCATGTTCCGTAACCGGTCGTTTGAGAACGTCGCGACCCATTGGAAGCCCACACAATAGAAACCTCAGCCAGCGCAGTTGCTGGCTAGTGTAGTGTGCTATTCCTATATCTAAAAAACAATGCGCTCTCGGGCTAGGCATTGGATATATATAGAAAGCGTTGTGTTTGGATGGGCATCTAATTCTTCCGAAAGAGGTGCACTTTGCGAAAGAGGACCACGTGATTATTGAGCTGAAATCGAATTCAGGTTAACTTCTGCGTTCATGAGTCCTCTCATGGCGTAGTGGTTAACGCGCCCCAACTAGAGATCGGGGAGTCGTGAGTTCGATTCTCACTGAGAAGACGTGTAACTTTTTCGCAAATCTTCACATCAATTTGTCCATCTAATCCAATTGCAAATTATATGTAATGTTTAGCTTTTCGGTAGTTGTTAAACTTCCACTCGGCTGGTTGGCCGTAAACCACGATTCATAATTAAAAACAAGTATTTATCGAGCAACGGACTCATGTTCCGTAACCGGTCGTTTGAGAACGTCGCGACCCATTGGAAGCCCACACAATAGAAACCTCAGCCAGCGCAGTTGCTGGCTAGTGTAGTGTGCTATTCCTATATCTAAAAAACAATGCGCTCTCGGGCTAGGCATTGGATATATATAGAAAGCGTTGTGTTTGGATGGGCATCTAATTCTTCCGAAAGAGGTGCACTTTGCGAAAGAGGACCACGTGATTATTGAGCTGAAATCGAATTCAGGTTAACTTCTGCGTTCATGAGTCCTCTCATGGCGTAGTGGTTAACGCGCCCCAACTAGAGATCGGGGAGTCGTGAGTTCGATTCTCACTGAGAAGACGTGTAACTTTTTCGCAAATCTTCACATCAATTTGTCCATCTAATCCAATTGCAAATTATATGTAATGTTTAGCTTTTCGGTAGTTGTTAAACTTCCACTCGGCTGGTTGGCCGTAAACCACGATTCATAATTAAAAACAAGTATAAATATTTGGATATTTCGCATGCCTGGGAAACGTTTTTCTGGAACCATGAAAAAACACTTGGTTCAGTCTGTCTGAACACCAACCAGTTATGAATCTAATGTCGAATTCATTTTTGAACCCAGGTTGGAACTGGCGCAACCCGTTCATCACCGACCCAGTTCCTAAAAACGAAAACGACATAAGATAAGACGATTCCTAAAGAAACGCCCAAACGTATGCTTTCACTAGCACACCGTTCGTTTGCCTCGCAGATAATTTGCTGTTATAGTGTTCTGATCCATGATCCATAATCGCATGATATGAGTCGATTTGATCCGTAATACGGACCCATTTTTGACTGTAGCTAGGAGTAGAAGCGAACGCTTTGCCTTTTTTTTTTGTTCGAAATTAAACTCGAATTTCGCGAAATTCCGTTTTATTCCGTTTGTTTTCAATTTTCCGTGGAAATATTTTAACAATTTGGCGAAACGAAACGAAATAGCAAAATACAAATTTCGCCTGTGCGAGTTCCGTGGAATTCCGCGGAATTTCGTTTCGAAGCGTATTTGACGGAATCATTCGGTATTTCGCATACCCTTACTTTTTAAATCCAAAAACAGAACAACAATTGTCTTTTTCTCTTCGATCATTCGTTTCCACTAAAGTACTAATATGTCATTTTGTATGCGATGTTCCATGACATTTTTGGCAGCACGAAGTTTGCCGGGACCACTAGTTGTGAATAAATTCATATAGTGCTTTGAACTATAAAGTCAGGTATGTGAAATCAATTTTCGCAAGTGCGTATTACGTATTTGAATTGTTTGAATAATAAGCAAAATGGTATGTTCAGGCCAGCAGCAAGCCACCGGGGTACTTCATCCAAGCACCGCACCAGTGGATGCAGCATTCCTCATGCTGCCGGCCACAAACACGCAAATCAGCCATACTGGCAACACTTTACTCACCAGAATTGATCCCGCATACACTCATTCAGATATCATACCTAAAACATAGAAATATTAGTATTGAAACATTAATCATAAGTAATCAACTTACCTTTCGATCTTCCCAGACCGAACACAATCTAACAATTGTTTATTAACATTTTCATTCTCTCTATTGTCTGACAGTTCCGGATATTCAGTCCGTCAATAGTATAATAGTTTAGACACAACACATTATTGTATACAGCAATGCACAACGAGAATATTCTATGCAAGTACAATAGGGTAGAGGACTATAAAAACAACACCATATAATGTACCAAATCAGTTTGAAATAAACCGTGAATTAGAACTTTTATCTCTCCGTATTATTTTTTCCCTACCGGATCGTATCCTTCCCGCGGATAGTCATTCATCTATAATTGAATTAAAAGAGTCACGGGTATTCAAATTCATGAAGATTGAGCCTTTACATACCAAGTTTTGGTACTGAATGATCTCAAAATACGAGTATCTCCGGTGGTCATTCCTGAGTTAAATCATTCTTCTAACAATACACATCTAAACATAAAAATTCATAAAGTTTTGAACGTCGTTCATTTGGTGTTGGGACGTACATGCGAGAAATTTCATCAAACTGTTCAGTTTGGCCTCCTTCAGAGACTCCAGGAACCGTTTCGCATGGACCATACTGCACCGAAATTTTCAGGGGATGTACTCTGATAACCAGATCCTTATTGCAGATAATTTTCATGCCAAAATATCCATCAACCGAATAGTACCGAAGTGAATTTCATATACAAAACTATGACGGAAACTTACTTTTCGGATGCCCTGGGTTTCCGGAAACGAGTATGAATACGGACTCGGTTTGATAATCTATATTCACAGTCCACGTGAATACCTATTCAACCACATATGGCCGTTTCATAGTACTTGTTCTGTTACGAAACTACAGGTTGTCAAACTAACGGTCTCTAAAGGGACTTTTTTTCAGATGTAGCAGGTTCCTGGTGATCACAGAGACCTACTTCGGATCTCGAAGGATTTCGGGAACTAGACATGTGTGACTTTCATTTAAGCACAACAGAACTTAAATCGGTCAACACACTGCTTATTGCGAGCTGTTTGAATTTTATGATCGAAAACGACCGTAAGTCACAATTCGTAACTTTTTGATAGAGACTAAAGAAGGTTTAAAGTATTCATACGACCTTGAATACTCTAATTAATCCGGGGGCAAATTGATCACTATTTTATAACTTTTTGCTGTGTTGTCCTTCGGAATTCAATTATTGTCAAATAAATTTCGGCAAAACCAGTACTCCATTGATCTTTATCTGTTCATGTAATCGATTTTTCATGAAATAAAATTTAACATATCATAAAAGAAGTTTTAATATCAAAAAATTAGAATGACGCACTGGGGCGAAATTGATCACCATATGAAAAAGCAGGTTTGAGAGTAAAAAATTTTCCTATCTACTAAATTTGGGTCTCCTGATTCAGAATATGATGTCAAAAATCTTACAACTCTAGTATTTGATCACATCATTGCAAAATCAAACTTTGAAAATCTGCCTAATATGCCTAAATGTAGGCAATTTCCCTTGAAATAAGCACATTATTTGAGAATAAACGATTTTATGAGCAAAACACTATACTTTTTATACTGTATGATATCAAAAATGAGTTCAGCAGTTCATACTAAAGTTTAAACAACATTTTAAACACTTATAGTTGACATGTACGCATGGCACCAGTGGATTGTTTAGCATCGACATTTCCAACTGTATTGCTTACACCTTCAAAAAGTGTGAATATTTATATGCAAAACTGACACTTATTAAAATGAAATAGTTCCAAATCATCATTAGGCACCTATAAACTTGAAAACATGGAATGTGTTTGGTGCCAACGAACCCTTCAGCATCCTTGGGAAGAAATGTTTTTCGGTACCGACCTGATCAAATTCGCCCCAGTGATCAATTTGCCCCCGGTTTACGGTATACTTTTTATGCGAAAAAGCAATGAACCTTCATTAACCACCGCAGCAGCTGCTTGTTTCTGGTGTCATTCATCTCTAGAAATGCAAAAATAACAAGCGCAAGTCAGTGTCGACTAGAAGATATAATACGGTATGGAAAAGTCTTATCATTTGAGTGTGAAATAAAATATCTTTTTAAGTTATTAATATTGTGTATTTGAGCATAAAAAAAATAAAAAATATACATAATTTGATTATTTAACATTTAACAACTTACGACATTTCGTAACTTTAAAAAATAGTCAGGGCACGCTATTTCATATATCACATAGCAGTTGCAATCTTTTTGCTTGTTTTGTACCACTTCGTCTTTTTCTTCTCAGATTTTTCGCCGGTGCCATCCAAGCTGGACTTACTGGACGATAAACCCAGCTTGGAATACCACTTTACTTTTTTCAATTCCTGATCACTGTTCTCGGCACCGGTTGGAAGTTCTGATGTACTCGAAGATGCATTCTTAGACTTACTTGTTAGTACACGGTTGAGCGCATTGCTAACATCCCACGATGATAGTGATTTCTTGATGGGCTGAGAAACTGAATGGGATGTACCAGTTGTGAGTTGTTCTGGTTTGGTTTGCGTTCGATCAACTTTATCTGCCGATGATTCGTTTGCATCTTCAACTGTTATTTTTGGAATGCTTACAGTTTCTATTGCTTTTGATTGATTCCTGCAAATAAAAAGATTTGTTTTAATGATAAACTAAAGCTTGGAAGCATTTGATTTAACATACTTAATTTCAGTCACCGGGGAATCTGTTCGAACTTTTATGGCATCTTCCAGCTTGTCCCAAAAATTGTACAGCTTGTTCGAGCGCTTGTAGTCCAAAATGAAATAAAACTTTAGGTTTGCAGGAAGCTCCAATCGCTCGTACACACAAGGAATAATTTTACGTTTCTTTTGTTCAATTTGCAAGGCTTGAGCGTACATAACAAAGAAATTGTTCAACGGACTTTTCAAGAATTCTCTGGAAATAACAACCACCAATCGCCGGCACCGCTCAGAAATCAGCTTAATGATAGCTTCGTGCTCAAAAGTAATACCGGCAAGAAGATCTCGATCCTTTATACAAATCTGGAAGAAAAATATACGTTTAACAAAAATAATTCAACTAGAATTTTTTGATAATATCAGATGTTACCTTCAATTTTCTCTCCTCCATGCGCTCCATGATTTTTGTAGCAAATTCAATGTCAGCATCAGCAAACAAAATGAACGCATCGTAAAACTGCTTATTTTGTCGAGTATCATCTTTTGTAATAATGTCTTCATCCGCTCCAATGCTCGTTTCCTCTAATTGATCTGTACTGACCTGTTTAGCGGTTTTGGAAAGAAACTTTTCTGCGTCGTCATCTGCAAAGATTGTGTTGAAAATGTTAATTGTGATGTTAAACCCCAAATACATTACACCAGCTACTTACAAAATAACTTATTGCTATCGTCCAAAACATCCCATCTGTCGATTAAGCCAAGCACATTTTGAAGGTCCTTAAGATTAGCTCCTTTCAATGAGTTCTCCCAAAGATCCAAAACTCTTTTCGTTGGATTGTTATGGTTTTCCAGCTCTGCTACCAGATAGTTATCCAATTTGAGTACTTGAAACAACCCTCGCCAATCACGATAATAGCCGTCCTCTGATTTAAATATTTTCTTTCTATTTAGCAATGCCGACAGCAGTTCATACGTTTTGTAATTCAATGCACCTAATGGTACTTTGCTCAAATCTACGCATTCGTTTAGAGAAACTTCGACGGGCGTAGAATTGACCATTTTAATGCGCAACAATAGAACTTCCCGGAAAAAAACAAACTGAGCACACTTTAGAATGATGTCACAAAACGTTACTCAAGAATGCTAAATCTTATCTTAAATATGATTAGCAATAAACGATTATTTTTTGACAAAAAATCACTGTTTACATTCACGGACTTTGGTTTTGACAGGCAACTAATCGAGGTATTTATTTTCCTTTCTTTTCTTCACACACTTCAACAGGTTAATGCAGGTTTCACAAGCAGATGTCTCTATTCTATCTGTGTCAGGTACCATCTATATCTCGGGTTGCTACCCAAGTTTGTACACGATATTAAAAATACACCCAGCGGAATCAAAATAGCAGCACTCTTATGTTCCACTGCTAGGTACGTAGGGTAACTCGGTGCAATACAAACAACGCATGTAGATATAGCGCATGACATTGTCACGGTATCAAATATCAGAAGGCTTGAATTGTGATTGTAGTATTCATAAATTATAAAAAAGAGCTATGAGCTAAACCAAATTAATCGATTTGGATCGACTAATAGAAAAGTCAGAATTCAAGGCTTTAAGATTTTTTCATAATTCAAAATATTGTTTTTTTTTTTTTGTTCCTGAATGTAGGTAAGGACTGTTTGATTTTATGCGATACACTTGCGGGTAGCTCATAAGTACATATAACATGAGGCATTACGCATTTTTGACTCTAATTTTATTATTCTAATTAAAATAAAATATTTTTCTAATTTTATTAAAGTTTTGCCTTTTCTTCAAAAATCATAATTTATTTAATTTGTTTTTTTTTTTTAAATTAAATTATATCATTTTTGAAACGTACAAAAATAAATTTGAAAATATAAATATGAATTTTGACATTTTTTTCAATGTATTTTAGTACCGATCAATTTAAGGTGACTTTCAATACCGGACACAATCTGGAAATTCCTCGAATTCTGTAAACCAAGCGTGTGCTAGAATAAAAGCGTAAGTCGCATGATCGATTTCTCTTCATCGATCATCTCTTCTGCGAATAAAGGTGACAAGTAGCGGGTTTGTCAGTATTTTTTTACCTCACGACACAATATTGCATTGACAAACTCTACCCAGAATGAGTCGAAAAAAATAAAAATCGTGCTCGATAGTCTTCGATTTGGCTAAAATTTTGCACATGTTTTTGGTATGGTAGAATAAGTGTTTTCCATGGAAAAACTGATCATTTTAACTCAAGTGTAACTTTCGAAAATGGCCTATAAATTTTTACAGGCTACTTGTTTGAAAAATGCTAACTCCGAAACTGTTGATTTTAGAGAAAAATATTCTATGAAGAAGTTGTAGTGAACCGTTTGGACTTTTAGAAAAAAATAAACACTGAAAAAATATTTTAATAATTTTCATTAAAAAATCAAAAATAAAACTTAAATTTTAAATTACACGAAAACCCCATTTTAAATATTTTTCAAATTTTCACCATAGAATCTTGAAAGTAAACAGATGTTTAGAACAAAGTTTCATGATGGAGAAATTTGTAATAATTTTTTTTTCTAATAACAACTTTTGATCGATTTTCAAAATTTTTATATTTTGTCAAAATAAATACGTTCTGATGATACAGTAAGCATCTTGAAATGATTCTAAGCCATAATGATTGCATGTATAATTTCTCTAGAAGTAGCCATTTTCAAATTATATCGAGTTTATTGCAAAATATATTATTTAAATATTAAACAACTTCTTCATAGAACATTTTTCTATAAAATCAACAGTCTCGGAGTTAGAATTTTTCATATAAGTTGCAAGCAAAAATGTATAGGCCATTTTCAAAAGTTACACTTGAATCAAAATGATCAATTTTTCTATGGAAAACACTTATTCTACGATACCAAAAACATATGCAAAATTTTATCCAAATCGAAGATGGTCGAGTTCTGTGACTGACCGATTTGAAATGGAATCCGTCCATTGCTACCCAGCGTCCTAAAGTGAAAAAATGCTATCATAATCGCTTCTTGTCACCTTTATTCACAGAAAAGAGAATCGATGAAGAGAAATCGATCATGCGACTTTCGCCCTTATTTTAGCACACGCTTGAAATGTTCATTAAATGTTTTTACTCCAGGAATAGTATTTCATTGCCAATTCAATGCATTTGCAACATTCACAAGAGTAATTTGAGTTTTACTTAGTCTGCAAGTTAGCCATAAAAAACCTCTTCCATATATGATGAAAAACAACACATTTTATGTGTTGTACTGAATTTTCATTATTCTTATTTTTATTGCATCTTTGATACCATGATCGATGGAATCCATAAAAAATGAACGTATTTTAAGAAACTGGAGCGAAAATTACAAAAAATTCATATAACAAATGAAGCTACCCGTAACTGGAGGACAGGAAGTGCTAGATCTAAATTGTAGTTTGTATCTAGTTTAAATATAGTTCAAAATACACCCATTCTTTCAAATTATAATAATACTCAATCATGCTTGCGTGATCCAAATTTTTTTGCCATATTCAAAATAATTACTTATTATGCTCAAATTTACGGCGATACGTCAAATATTAAACAATTTTCAAACATCTCTACTTCTTTGAAAAGATATGCAAATTACAAGGATGTGGTATTCTACGATTGTACCCCGTATGGCATAAGGTCGTTGGGCATAAAGTTGTTTGGCATAATGATCGTTTGGCATAATAGTCATTTGACATAATGGCCGTTCGGTATAATGATTGACATAAAATAAATATCGGCATTTTTTAAGCTTTTACCGAGATCAACACAACCGAGCCCATAGCAAAACATTATGGTAGGTTCTAAACAAGCGTGGTAATAGTTCAGAGATTTTCCAAGCTAAGAATTTAAAAAATTGTTGTGACATTAGAGTGCATTACTAAACAAAACTCGTGACGGGTCCCTACATCTCAGAACATAGAGTATCTTTGAGCTTGTTGCGTTATACATATTTGAAAACAGTAAATTGGCAAAGAAAGTTCGTAGTTATTCACCAAGGGAACGCTCATAGAATATTTCGCTGCAGATCAAGCTCTGTCGCAGTTTGGACGTAACACTCGATGAAAATTACTTGATAAAATAATGGATTTTTTTGCTTCTAGTTCAAATGAACTTTTCAACGGTTCAACTTAAATTCTTATTTTAGAAGTGTACATCAAAAACACTGTCTATTATCGAGAGATGGGAAAATTTGTGATTGAAATAATATTTTTTCCAGCATATCTCGGAAGGAGATCACGCGTTTGCACCAAAAAAGTATATGTTGAATATTGGCAGGATCTAAAGTAATTATCATTCTAACAACACATCTGGCAAGAATTGATAAAACAGCAAAATAAAAAAAATGGTTAACATTTAGTTTTACCAAATAATAAAATTTAAAACAGTATAAATATAAAGCACAGCCTATTTTTAAAAGAAGGTAAATTTCTAATTAAACCAATAGAAGAATGGACGCCAAAAATTATTACGAAAGAGCGATAAACAGTCAAAAGGAAGAAGTATTCTGTCATTCTCGGCGAAACACATGTTGGCAAAAACGCTGAGGACGGTAAAACTCGAAAGAACCGCCAGTTAAATAAAGAAGGGTGCATTATAGATGGTCATTTAGTTCACCACCCTGAAATGTATAAAGTTACGACGATTATGAGTGCTAAAAACTTTTCGGGGAAGTGGGCTATTCGGAAAAACGAGATATTCCGGGAACTGGCGTTCGGGGAAACGACATTCGGGGAAACGACATTCGGGGAACTGACATTCTGAGAAAAGTAGCACAACCCATCGAAGTAATTGCAGTAATCGATTTCTCTTTCCGCTGATAATTTGAGCAGATCAATGTTATCGATTGCAGCCCAGATTAATTTCTGGATAAATAATAACATATTATTGGAAATAACTTTCCTTATATGCTTGAATTTATTCAAGAGTGAATGATTGTTGAATAAAGTTTCATTTTTTATCAATTGACTCCAAAACAAGCCTGATGTCATCAGAAAGATTCAATAGAAACGTAAAAACGAAAAATTGAGAAATTCTTGGATTCAGACCCATTATGCCAAACGACTATTATGCCAAGCGACTATTATGCCAAACGACCATTATGCCAAACGACTTTATGCCAAATGACCATTATGCCAAACGACTTTATGCCAAATGACCATTATGCCATACGAATTTATGCCAAACGGCTTTATGCCAAACGACTTTATTGCACATGACCTACCACCGTATTCTACACAAACATTAATCTCCATAATAGCTGCCTTTTCTTCTAATACACCATCTTGATCGGAGCATGATTTCGCAATGTTTCGATTTTGTCCGGTATTGGGTGCTGTCCGGTACTGGGTGATCTTCCCCTCCATCGTAAAATCCCTTAACACCCCACTTATATGATGCACGGAGCGAAAATGAAACAAGTAATCGAATAATATTCATGAAATTTGACCGTAAAACCATTTGAAATAATTATTTTGCTTAAAATATTTGCTCATTTGCACCTATAGTGGTGCATCGGTACCGTAAATTCGGGTGAAATTGATCACCATGTCACTCGATTTGACTTCTTCCTAATGGAGCAAAATATCAATAAAACCTCCAGTAAGCGAACTTTTTTTTGTTATAAGTATTGTCAAATTGCACGTTATTGAGTTTTTTGCGTAAAAGAATGTTTATTTCTATGCAAATAATGTAAAATTTCAAAATCATGTCCGGTACAGTATTGACAAACATCAATTAACTTCTAGCTCTAGATATAGATTCATACATGGTATCATCTCGAAAGTTTGTAAAGATGCTTAATATATATCTCCAAACCAGATTCCATAACGAAAATTCGTACCAATTCGCTCATTCGATTGAAATAATTGAACTTCTGTTAGATATCAGGAAAGTTGTTTAAAATTGCATACATTTAGGCGTTTTCCGCGTTATTCTTAAAATTTAACTATTTATAATTTCTATTAATATTGTATTGTTAAGAATTTAGATAGCATATTCGCATGCAGGGACCTCCAATTTATTATGTAGAGTTGTTTCGAAAACTAACAATAATCGCATTGACAAGTGATTTTTGGGGCCCAAATAGCCGTAGCGGTAAACGCGCAGCTATTCAGCATGACCAAGCTGAGGGTCGTGGGTTCGAATCCCGCTGATCGAGGATCTTTTCGTAAAGGAAATTTTATCGATTCCCAGGGCATAGAGTATATTCGTACCTGCCACACGATATACACATGCAAAAATGGTCATTCGCAAAGAAAGCTCTCAGTTAAAAACTGTGGAAGTGCTCATAAGAACACTAATCTGAGAAGCAGGCTTTGTCCCAGTTGGGACGTAACGCCATAAAGAAGAAGAAGTGATCAATTTCACCTCGAAATGAGAACCCCTGATTTTTTATTTCAGGGATATTTTTTACCATCAAAATTACATTTGCTAGAAAATTTCGATACATTAGCCAATGAGGCACACCTTCGCACCTGTTTTTCTGCAGCTGGATTGGAAGGAGGTAGTTTCAACTGCGGTGATTGATATGCGTCTGAAGATGGCCGAATTAGTGCAGTAGGCCAAAACGTTACGCAAACGATAAATCAATGTTTTATTTGTTCACCGAAAAACATCAATAAAATAGATAGATATCAATCAACGGTGATTAAAAAAAATGTGTTTACTGTGTTTCGGTAGGAGAACAGATTGCAGTGAACACATTTTCTTGTAAATTTTCTTGATTTTGAACGAAAAAACTGCTCTTGCAAATTCCGAAATCAATTACGGATCCTGCAATGGTACATTTATCCTATATCCGTTGGGCGATCCGAATTCGACTCAATTCCGATCTTCAAACAGATGTAGAACCGAAACCTAGTTGATTAGGTTATTCAGATATTCAGAGCAAATTGCTAAATTACGTATAGAGCCAATCAGACATTAAAATGACAACTCACAAACAGTTATGACAGTGCTTTTTTCGATACCGTTATTAGTGCTGAAAAATAACACATTTCAGCACTGTTTTTTTGGTAGGAAAGGTAGGTCGTTATGTTGATCAATTTCTGGTTTAAAAGTTGGCAACGGAATTGCAAAAAGTAAATTTTGAAATCAAACATAAACTGGTGAAGATGAATCGAAGCCAAACTTAAAATTTTCAAGAGCACGGATCTGGAGAACCAAACATCCGTTTAAGCTGAAAACTTAATCAATTGGAAACTAGCTGGTGGTGACCAATCGATTAGGTTTTCAGCTCAAACGGGTGTTTGGTTCTCCAGATATGTGCTCTTGAAAATTTTTATTTTTATTTTATTTAACCTTAAAGAAATCTGAAGCTCTTCCTTAGTCCCATTATTACGCCATTTCGTCCTATTGTTGTGGTATACCACAAAACATATACAATCGACTCTCCACATCTAGATATCGAAGGGACCATAGAGATAGGAAGAGATCGAGACTAAGAATAAATTTTTAATGAATACTAGATTGAAAATCACTCCATTACCAGGAAAACTAAAAACGAACAGGCGTCATTTCGTGTTTGTTAATTGTTTTGAACCACTAAAATCTAGTCTAATGACCTTTGATAATAGGCATATCGACATACGGAGAGAAATTCGGGAATGAAAATCACAAAAATGTATGCAGAATGAAGGGACCTAAAAAAATATCGACATACGGAGATGCAGTCATCTCTCCCTAACTCGATATAAAAGGGACCATCGAGATAGGAAGGTATAGAGTTACAGAACACAAAACCAAAGCAACTGCGATCCAAGGGACCATCGAGTTAGCCATGAAAACCAACTTTTACTATGGTTCTTTAACTCGATATCGAGATATGGAATATCGAGTAAAGGAGAGTTAACTGTACATCGAGATGTGGAACATCGAAATGAGGAAAGTTGACTGTATTTTATTACATTGATCATACATATTTATATTGAAAACTAATTAATTACTTTAAGTATTAGAGTAAGGTGGGGCAAAAGTTCGACCTTAGTGGTATAATCAAAGTTTCCAGAAAACAATAGTGGTTGAAACAGAACAAATACCATACAGTGAACCTTCATCATATTGGCTACAATTTTGCTCAACAAACTTGTGTCAAATTATGTACCCATTTTTAGTTATAACAGTTTCAAAATTGATTGTCTTATTCGAACTTTTGCCCCACCGGTGGGACAAGAGTTTGAATCTAGTGTAGGGCAAAAGTTCGCTGGTTAAAACACAAAATATCGATACTTTTATGACAGGCATACTTTATACCAGCCGTAAACTTAAGTTTGCCGAAAAATACACACTAAATTTTCATCTAAAAATTGCCCAAAACAGGGTTAATTGTAGTATACTCAAAAATAGCAGTTTTCCGCCAAACTTAGTGGAAATGTAAAATTTTGGTGACATTTTTCGCACGATCAGGCAAATTTAGCTAAATTTGAAGATAATGTGTGGATTCTAGGCAATTTGCAATTTTTTCCGTGAATTTATTCATGGGTCGAACTTTTGCCCCGCTGATTCGAACTTTTGCCCCACTATGGGCCAAACATTGTTTCCAAGCATTTATGCAAAAACTAATACACCTCAATGCCTCCTTATGATAGGCCTAGAAACGCCCTTACATAAAATATTGAAAAAGATTTTATCTTCATTTGGTTCCATGCAACGAAAGTTTGACCAAAAATTACAATATTATCGTCGAAAAACAACAAATAGTCATAACTTTTCGAAATCACAATCAATTTTCATGATATTTGGAGTAAAAGTCTCTTACCTAGATAGAATTCGAACCACCATGACATATATAAGTTTTGTTTTGAATCGAGCTAAAAATCTTAAAAAGAAACTCTTGCCCCACTCAAACTTTTGTCCCACTTTACTCTATACTATCTTAACTGGAAAGAAAAATAAACTGCTTATTAGTTATTTTTAATGACTTATTTGTCAATAAAACATGATCAAAAGTAGAGATCCCTTGAAAATTTGCAAAGCATCCCGACTAGCAAATCATATCAAAATTAAAGCACAAATGTATCATATTGAAATATGTCATTTCATTTCATTTAATGAAATGACATACACTCCAACCTCTTTTTACGACCGTTTTTTACCGACGGTTCTTTTTCCGACCACTTTTTTATTTATTTGGCAAATACTTGCTAAGTAAGGTACAACCTTTTAAATTTTAGCAATCGGAATTCAATAATACTTTATCGATCCTTTACTATTCAACTACTTAAAAACTACTTAATTCCTTCTACTATGATGGTGTATGCACTGCCTGCGAAACTCTTTAATATTGGTACAGGATTTAACATAAGTTGGAAGCTGATTCCAATTTACAATACCACGAACGAAGAATGAGGTCCCATAATGCGAAGTGCAATATTGCGGTATAACAAAGTTATTTACGCGAGTGCTATGAAATGGCTGTAATTTGTCAAACAAGGAACGAGGTAAAAATAGCAGAATTTGGTGAACCAAAGTAAAAATAGCAGAATTTTGTGTAAAAATAGCAGAATTTTGTGAATCAGAAAGAAAACGTAAATCTTTATCAGAAAAATTTAATAAATTAAAGTATCAAAATCCAAAGTTTTCACGTCCTTCTCAAAGACCTAACATACGGAACATAGATGGAATAGTGGTTAATCGTTCATCTGAACTATTCACAGATGAACAATTGATACTACTCAACAAAGGACTGACCTACGCTATACCAAAAAAACCTGACACGACACAAACAGTCATAGACATTGAAACAGCAATCAACAATAATAATTTACAGACTTCACAAATACAAGAAATCAGAACACACACCGCCAACATCATCCGCAACACGAACACTACACCCCAAAACAAAGAACACAACATAATCAAACAACTCAACACAAAACCGGTTTTCTATTTAAGAGCAGATAAAGGTAATTCTACTGTAATTTTTGATAAATCTAAATACGAAGAAATAATGCAGAACAAAATTAAACATGGACCTTACCGTATTCAAAGAACAGATCCTCTTCCAGATAAGACGTGTTGACAAAGCGTTAAAAGAAGCAAAACCGGTTTTGGGTAATGTTGTAAACTCTCTGAAAGAATCTAACCCTTCATTACCAAGAATTAAAGGACTTCCTAAAGTTCATAAACCTGGTAATGAAATGCGTGAGATTGTTTCAGCTATTGGATCACCCACCCAGTGCCGTAGCGTGCGGTTGGCCAGGTTGGCACCAGCCAAGGGCGCCAGCTCTCAGGGGGCGCCAAAATGCGTGACGCACTTGGCAAACTTTTGGAAGAGACATACTCTATAAATTTCATTTTCAAGGTGGAAAATTTAAGACATTTTTTATAGTTGTAGAAAGTATCTCAGTAGATTTCAATATTCATAACTTGAAGATTCCTGACAAGAGTTTTTAAAATTATAAAATGCATAAATTTATTTTGAAATTTGCTAGTTGTTGTTTGAAATTTATTTCTAAATTAAGCATCACAAGATACGCTTTCTCTCCCATGCTTTTTAAGTTGTTTGAAAGCAAAACTGTATTTCTAATAAACCTGTAGAAAAACTGTTGCTCTTCAGCGAAGTTCATCAAACACAACTAATAAAATCCAGGAAGAACACTCTGAGAAAATATTTCTTTGTGAATAGGGTACCGTTGTTATACAATCATAAATAGCGAATTCCACAGAACAGGACACAGACAGGATTCACACATGATTGGGGTCTTAGAAGAACCAGTGTATTTTCTGCAGTTTTTACTATTTGTAATGAAATGTTTTTGGTTGTCAAACATTCTGAGATTTAGCTGCATGATATATTTTTGTGAGAAGAAATATTATACGAAATTTAGAGCTTCATTACAACAATAATAAAGCTGTTGAATATATCATATCTGTTACCACAGGAAATCGTGGACATATCTCTGGATTTTAACATAATAGTTGATGTCATTTTGCTTGAACACTAGCCAGTATAATTTTGATTGCATTCTGAGTATAATTTTATGAAATCCATCACTGCAATGATCATATTGTCTTGGGTACAATTTTTAAAGAATTACCTGACAGTATCGTAGATAAAACCTTTATAGGGACCTGACAAGTTTATCTTCAGAATCCTTGTTTACACCAATTTTCATTTAAAAAAATATGGAATAAAAATGACTTATTCGGACGAACTTATCAAACACTATTCAAAAAATTAAACTCCATAGTATTGTCTGTTTTCTATCATGCTGACAAACTGAATGCAGGAAAAAAAAGTATGGTGGTGAGTTTTCTGAAAAATTCAATTTCAGTGTTAAAAATCATCTCTAAAATAAAAAATCGAGGGACCCCTTTTTCGGGTGGAATTGATCACTTGTCAATGCGATTATTGTTAGTTTTTGAAACAACTTTGCAAAATAAATATGAGTTCCCTGAATCCAAATCTGCTTTCACAATTCTTAACAATACAATATTTATGGAAATATAGAATAGTTAACTTTCAACAACTACGCGGAAAACTCCTAAATGTAGGCATTCACCAAAGGAATTCACTTATGTCTACAAGAAGTTCAATTTTTTCAAGCGAATGAGTAAATTTGTCCATATTTTGATGACAAAATATGGTTTGAGGATGTATTTTGAGTCTCACAAACTTCCAGGTTGATACCATGTTCAAATCCTTGTGTATAACTAGAAGTTTATGGATGTTCGTCAAAACTACACCATATATGATTCTGAAATGTTGCATTATTTTCATAGAAATTACCATTTTTTAACGCAAAAATCTTCAAAACACACAATTGGACAATAAGTATGACAAACAAAGTTCATTCAATGCAGGTTACAATGATATTAGTGCTCCATTAGTAAGAAATTAAATCGTATACGGTTATCAATTTCACCGTACTGATCAATTTCACCCGAATTTACGGTATGCTAAAATATTAAAAGCTTATTATTTTTCTGCCGATTTCTTACATGCCAATATCAAGGAATTTCATCAACAAATGTATTAAAATACAATTCTCAGACAGTTTATCTTGAAACAAATTTTAGAGTTTCATTTAAGATCAATCAACAGTTCATGTATTTTAAATAGAAGTGAACACTTAAGCTTTAACATGACATTTCTTCTGTGTTTTTGAAGATTAGTTCATACAGAAGTTGCTTAAAATTTAAAAAATTAAACTTTCGAAATTTGTATGGTAAGTGCAACGTAAACTTGTTTCATAAGAAAAAAAAAGTTGAATTTTTACTTTGACTAGGGGCGCACAAATAGAGGTTCGCCAAGGGCGCCATGAGGCAACGCTACGGCTCTGCACCCACCCACAAGATTGCAAAGTATTTAGTCCAGAAATTCCAAAATTTTCCAAAACAGTTTCATAGTAAAACAGTTAAAAATTCCAAACATTTTACAGAAGTAATTGAAAATTTAAAAATAGCCAATGATGAAGTTTTGGTTTCTTTCGATGTCAAATCTTTATTCCCTAGCATTCCTGTTAAAGAGGCCATAAGCCTATTAGAAGATTGGCTACTTAGTCAATATGAAGGCACAGATTGGATAAAACAAGTACGTACATACATTAAATTAACTAAACTTTGCATGGAAGAAAACTATTTTTCCTTTAGAGATGAAACATATAAACAGTTAAATGGAGCCCCAATGGGAAACCCTCTTTCTCCATTTTTAAGTGAGATTTTTATGGCAAATTTAGAGAAACGATTAGAAGATAAAAACCAGCTCCCTGAAATCTGGTGGCGTTACGTTGATGATGTTTTCAGCATAGTTAAAAAACACATCTTACCCCAAACTTTAGAAACAATTAATAAGGCTCACAAAAACATTGAATTTACTTACGAAGTGGAACAGGATAACAAATTGCCTTTCTTGGACTTACTTATTGTAAAGGAACACTCATCACTTACATTTGAAATCTATAGAAAACCAACTAACACTCAACGTATTATTCCAAACACATCAAATCACTCACACCAACACAAAATGTCTTCCTTCAATCACATGATACATCGAATGCTAACAATCCCTCTCAGTGAAACTGGTAGAAGAAAGGAACTTAACTACATTTTTGAAACAGGACAATTAAACGGTTACACAAGACAAACAATACAACAACTCATCGACAAAAGAACACGAGAACAATACAAACGTTCACTTACTACTCTGACACAAGAACAACCAACACTCAAACATATAGCCGTCAATTACAACGATGAAACAAAAAAGCTACGCCCAATCCTACGAAAGTTTGGTTTCGAGTTAGTTTTTACCAGTAGAAACAACCAACTCCAAACTCTCCTAGGTTCAACAAAAGACCCAATTGACAGTTTATATAAATCAGGCGTTTACCAAATTACATGCGACCACTGCAATAAAATTTACATAGGACAAACAAAACGGACTCTCAATACACGTTTTAAAGAACACGTAGCAGAAGTTACTAAAGCACACAAAGACACAGAAAAAGGACATGTACACCATTTCAAATCAAAAGTCGCAGAACATATTTACAATGAACAACATTTCCTTAACACAAAAAATATCAAACTCTTACGACATATTTCAAATCCTTGGAAGCTTGACGTAGCGGAAAACATAGAAATTTTCAAACAAAACCACAATAAATTACTAAACAAAGATCAAGGAAATGGGTACTCTTGGCTGTTTAGACTTATACCTAACCTTCACACACAATACATAAACACATTGATTGACCACCTGCCAAACAAGCAGGAATTTGTAATTTTGACAATCCTTTCATTTGATTAGGTACACAATTAAAAATGACCTCCTGTATACGATTACAGGTAGAATCTAGTTCTAACATACCCACACACTTTTTCTAGTATAAATAATAGATCCATGCGATGTTCTCTTCAAGTCGAGCACTCGACACTGAAGAAGTCTGTAAGTCGCAGACGAAATAGGCCTCTGTCAAGATAAGCAACACATATTAGAGTTTAAAGGTATTTGCTCACCTTTGTGATTTAAGTATTTTTTTTTTTGCAAAAAGTGAAGTGTTAAAGTTCATTTGTAGTTTTAAGAAACGAGGTGTTTTGGTATTAATTAACTTAAAGAATGTTGTGGTTGTTCTTACTTTGAAAAAATCCTAGAATCCACATCCAAGTAATTCTGGCTGAAGATGAGTGACACTTGAGTAGGAAGACAAATTGAAGATCCATCGTACGCAGCAATTTAAAGCAATCCTAAGTATATCGAGCGCTCTCACAGAAGCATTGAGGAATAGTTCTAAGCCATACATAAAATGAGGTAATAAAAGAGATTTGAACAAACGTAGTTTCACTTGTGTGGTTAACATACTGACAGTTTGTTTCAGGTGGCGTAAGCTACCAAAAATTCTTCCGCATAGAGCATCTATATGAGCATCCCACTCTAAATTATTCTGAAATATGATACCAAGGTTAGAAACTTTATCTACATATCCGATTATCTCATTATCAAAAAATATTTGGGGGAGTGGGCTAGGTGTATCACGAGATCGTGAAATATATATTATTTTGGTTTTTGATGAATTTATTGGCAGACGATTTGGATTAGACCACGACAAAATATTTGACAAATCATCATTAATCAGATGTGCCATCCGAAATTCGGAAACGTCGGTAGAACAAATATAAATTTGTACATCATATACATATGTATACAACAATGTTTCAAAACAGACGGTAAATCATTAATAAATAATGAGAAAAGTAAAGGACCCAATACAGATCCTTGTGCCACACCAGATGTGATTCCTACTGTGCCAGACAGTTTTCCATTCGCTTCAACAATTTGTACACGAAGTAAAAAGGCTTTGCCCTTTTTATCAATAACTTCATGTATATCATCGTGCACCTTTAATAGGGCAGAGAAGGTGTTGTGACTCGCTCTGAAACCAGATTGACAAGGATGAAGAAGATTTAACACAGAAAGGTACTCTTGTATTTGGTTCTTCAAAATTATTTCTAAGGCTTTTGATAGTGCGCACAGTATACTGATAGGTCTCAAATTTTGCAAGTCATTGTTTTGTGGCTTTTTCTTGATAGGCAAAATTTTTGAGCGTTTCCATGCAACAGGATACGTGCCAGTTGTAATAATTGTGTTGAAAACATGAGCAATTGGACTTATAATATAAGGTAAGATGAGTTTGACAAACTTCAGTGGAATTTCGTCGAGCCCAATAGCATTAGATTTAATAGAGTTAATCGCTATAGAAACCTCATACTCATTGGTTAGAGTGAATTTGAAACCGTTTTCATTAGGAAGTGCTGCTGATGGCAGGTTTTGATCTACAGTGAAATTTGAGCTGAAAAAATTGTTAATTTCATCACTTGTATTGGTGAATTGGATGGATGAAGGTTTATTCATAACGTTAATTTCTTTGAGTTTCCTCCACAGATTTTTAGATGAATTTGAAGTATCAGCTACGTGAGAAACATAATTAGACTTAGCTTCTTTGATCATATTGGTTACTCGATTTCGCAATCTTCTATACACGCAATGGTCGTCTTGATTTCTACTCATTATCCAAGATCGATAAGCAATGTCACGCTCCACCATAGCTAGACAAATCGAGTTATTAAACCACGGATTACAATTTTTAGGCTTAATCCTGCGAATTGGTACAAATGTTTCATAGATTCTAGAAATAAACTGATTGAAAATGTTTAAAGCGATATTAGAATTATTGACTGCATAGAAAGAAGACCAATCGATATCATTCAAATGGTTATATAGAGCAGTTTTGTTGATTCTAGAATAGTCTCGAATCAACGAGATAGGATCAACAGGTTGCGTACGAAAAATGTTCAAGGATGAGAAGATGATAACGTGATATGAAAAGGCTAAAATATTAACGTCCCATAAAAAAATATAAAATTTCCATAAAAAATGCAAAATTTGCCAGTAAAGAAACAAGGGTAAAATCAACAGAAAAGTTAAAAATTTAAATAAAAAAATAAAGAAGTGTATAGAAAAAACAAAATTTTCCATAAATAAAAAAATTGTGAGCAATAAATAGATTCAAAAGTGCAGTTGAAATGAAACATGGAACATAGGATATCTAATCTTCCAATATTAGGAACACTTATGTCACTGCTTGGGTTATGTCCAACTACATTGATGGTAGAAGCTTATGCTCTCATGCCCCACCAGCTAGGGAACTGGTGTGTACACTTAGCGCGCTCGGCAAAGTTCCATCATGCCGCATAAATTATTGCCACAAATGATGCTTAGTTTGTAAACACCAAAAAAAAAAAAAATCCTAGAATCCACATCCAAGTAATTCTGGCTGAAGATGAGTGACACTTGAGTAGGAAGACAAATTGAAGATCCATCGTACGCAGCAATTTAAAGCAATCCTAAGTATATCGAGCGCTCTCACAGAAGCATTGAGGAATAGTTCTAAGCCATACATAAAATGAGGTAATAAAAGAGATTTGAACAAACGTAGTTTCACTTGTGTGGTTAACATACTGACAGTTTGTTTCAGGTGGCGTAAGCTACCAAAAATTCTTCCGCATAGAGCATCTATATGAGCATCCCACTCTAAATTATTCTGAAATATGATACCAAGGTTAGAAACTTTATCTACATATCCGATTATCTCATTATCAAAAAATATTTGGGGGAGTGGGCTAGGTGTATCACGAGATCGTGAAATATATATTATTTTGGTTTTTGATGAATTTATTGGCAGACGATTTGGATTAGACCACGACAAAATATTTGACAAATCATCATTAATCAGATGTGCCATCCGAAATTCGGAAACGTCGGTAGAACAAATATAAATTTGTACATCATATACATATGTATACAACAATGTTTCAAAACAGACGGTAAATCATTAATAAATAATGAGAAAAGTAAAGGACCCAATACAGATCCTTGTGCCACACCAGATGTGATTCCTACTGTGCCAGACAGTTTTCCATTCGCTTCAACAATTTGTACACGAAGTAAAAAGGCTTTGCCCTTTTTATCAATAACTTCATGTATATCATCGTGCACCTTTAATAGGGCAGAGAAGGTGTTGTGACTCGCTCTGAAACCAGATTGACAAGGATGAAGAAGATTTAACACAGAAAGGTACTCTTGTATTTGGTTCTTCAAAATTATTTCTAAGGCTTTTGATAGTGCGCACAGTATACTGATAGGTCTCAAATTTTGCAAGTCATTGTTTTGTGGCTTTTTCTTGATAGGCAAAATTTTTGAGCGTTTCCATGCAACAGGATACGTGCCAGTTGTAATAATTGTGTTGAAAACATGAGCAATTGGACTTATAATATAAGGTAAGATGAGTTTGACAAACTTCAGTGGAATTTCGTCGAGCCCAATAGCATTAGATTTAATAGAGTTAATCGCTATAGAAACCTCATACTCATTGGTTAGAGTGAATTTGAAACCGTTTTCATTAGGAAGTGCTGCTGATGGCAGGTTTTGATCTACAGTGAAATTTGAGCTGAAAAAATTGTTAATTTCATCACTTGTATTGGTGAATTGGATGGATGAAGGTTTATTCATAACGTTAATTTCTTTGAGTTTCCTCCACAGATTTTTAGATGAATTTGAAGTATCAGCTACGTGAGAAACATAATTAGACTTAGCTTCTTTGATCATATTGGTTACTCGATTTCGCAATCTTCTATACACGCAATGGTCGTCTTGATTTCTACTCATTATCCAAGATCGATAAGCAATGTCACGCTCCACCATAGCTAGACAAATCGAGTTATTAAACCACGGATTACAATTTTTAGGCTTAATCCTGCGAATTGGTACAAATGTTTCATAGATTCTAGAAATAAACTGATTGAAAATGTTTAAAGCGATATTAGAATTATTGACTGCATAGAAAGAAGACCAATCGATATCATTCAAATGGTTATATAGAGCAGTTTTGTTGATTCTAGAATAGTCTCGAATCAACGAGATAGGATCAACAGGTTGCGTACGAAAAATGTTCAAGGATGAGAAGATGATAACGTGATATGAAAAGGCTAAAATATTAACGTCCCATAAAAAAATATAAAATTTCCATAAAAAATGCAAAATTTGCCAGTAAAGAAACAAGGGTAAAATCAACAGAAAAGTTAAAAATTTAAATAAAAAAATAAAGAAGTGTATAGAAAAAACAAAATTTTCCATAAATAAAAAAATTGTGAGCAATAAATAGATTCAAAAGTGCAGTTGAAATGAAACATGGAACATAGGATATCTAATCTTCCAATATTAGGAACACTTATGTCACTGCTTGGGTTATGTCCAACTACATTGATGGTAGAAGCTTATGCTCTCATGCCCCACCAGCTAGGGAACTGGTGTTTACAAACTAAGCATCATTTGTGGCAATAATTTATGCGGCATGATGGAACTTTGCCGAGCGCGCTAAGTGTACACACCAGTTCCCTGGCTGGTGGGGCATGAGAGCATAAGCTTCTACCATCAATGTAGTTGGACATAATCCAAGCAGTGACATAAGTGTTCCTAATATTGGAAGATTAGATATCCTATGTTCCATGTTTCATTTCAACTTTCCCGAAATAAATAAAATTGTAGCGCCTAACGATGGGGTGTATTAAAAAACATTTTTTTGTGATTTTTCGAAACCTCGTCTCCCTCCATGTATGATTTTTTGTATGAAACATTATTTTTTTCTATATGGTAAGAAATATTTTTTCAAACCCGGCCAATCTCCCCGCTCTCTCCTCCCCTAAATTCTTACGTAGTTAATTATCGAACTCTAAAATGCAATTACTACATCTACATACGACGACTAATTAGCTCCAACTGTGAAAACAATGCTTCAGTTTGACTGAAAATTTATGAAATCCATTGCACACATCATTATTTGAAAATTACGTTATTTTTATGGAAAGTTTTACTTAAATATTGGAATTTTCTACAACATTTTCATGTATTGATTGTCATTTTGAATTGCTCAGTTGGGTTTGTTTATTGCAACTTTGCATTTAATGCTATTGCTCTTTTTGATTTTTTGAATGGAAATTTTTGATTTATTGTGGGCGAATTATTATTTATTTATTGCAAATTTTGGCTTTTTTTTGTGGAAAATTTATAATTATTTCTTGCTTTTTGGGAAGAAAATAGGGACATTTTGAGGTTTTTAAATGTAAAATTCGATATTTTTTATTGAAATTATTGTCGATTCTACTGCACTTTTGAATCTATTTATTGCTCAATTTTTTTTATTTATGGAAAATTTTGTTTTTTCTATGCACTTCTTTATTTTTTTATGTAAATTTTTAACTTTTCTGTTGATTTTACCCTTGTTTCTTTACTGGCAAATTTTGTATTTTTTATGGAAATTTTATATTTTTTTATGGAACGATTAATTGTCTGCCGATATGAAAAGCCTGGAGCAGCCACTTGATTGAATTTAACTATGAAATCCGGATCATTTACCAACAAAAGATCAATCAAAGACCTACTTTCAGAGGAACAATGCGTTGGTTCCGTTCCGATACTAGTAAACCCTAAATTTTCAATTACGCTGCGGAATTTGTTGGATTTGTTGTCGTACTTCATTAAATCTGTGTTAAAATCGCCAATTAGAATGCATTTCCGATACAACAGAGAGAGATTTGTGAGTTTATCAAATAAAAACTCGGCACAGTCGCTCCTAGGAGGGTTGTAAAAAAGTCCAAGTAAAAATTGTTCATTATAGGCGACCACTTCAACAATCAAATATTCGGTAATGTTGACATTTTATGAACTGTAATATAACTCTGATGACGATAGTATTTTACAAGAGACGTCATTTTTGTAATAAATACACAAACCACCACCACGACTATAGATTCGATCATTTCGAATAAGATTGTATCCTTCAATAGCAATTGAATCATCCGAAACTCTATCCGACAACCACGTTTCTGTTAGACAAACTATATCCACTTTACTGTTGTAGAAACATTGTTTCAATTCATGAAATTTACTGAACTGACGCGCACATATGCTTTGTACATTCATATGACAAATATTTAAGGAATCCGAAAGCAAAGCCACATTCATTACTGCACGTGGTATAAGAGATATGTGATTATTCGTTCGGGTATTGCTGGTCAACGATTCAACCGACATTGATTGCAAAAAACGAATACAAGAACCTTAGACAATACACACCCACCAAAAGTAGAAGGAACTTACTTGCTAAAAGGAACTCCGAGTGATGAGACCTCATCTTTAAACAAATACTAAGTTTCATTTACAATGTGTTTCATAAGTTCAAAGTCAGTTGTTGTGATTCATAAGGAACAATTCATAAAAAAAAATCATTCAAGGGTTGTTCGAGGTGATAAAAGCAATGAAATAACAACAGCAACAGAGTAGCAGCAGCAGAGCGACAGCAGCAACAACAGCGATGGTTAGCAGCACCAACTACAGCAACAGCTTCGGTAGTTACACAGATTCAACCAAAAATCAGCAGCTTTGATCCATAACTTTTTTTCGCTTTATAAGCGGAAGGTCATGGATTCAATTCCCAGCCCCTCCACAAAAAAAAAAACCGTCCAGCCACCAGAAGATACCGCACGGAGGAGCGTGCTTTGGGGAGCACATCCATCCTCTGTCAGTATCAGATGATGACTGGGACAAACTGACCCTCTTCGCAGGCAGCTAGCCTCACTAATAGCAGAGCTCTCTCCTACCTGCTCACTGTGAGAGTAAAAGAGTAGGAGAGAGTGAAAGTTGATGTAAATATAGATAAGTTAAAAATAGATCAGTATCGATAAAAAAACTACAGATCAACTGATTCTGGCACAGTAGTGACCACAAGCACAGAGTGCCTTAAAAAAAAAATCCATAACTTTTAGGAAGGAAGAAAACATGGATCATCTTCAGGAGAGGAGTCATGGATTATTTTGGAAGGATAAATAAGAAAAACTTTTTGGATAGGTTTGATATTTCAACTTTCAGGAGAGGAAGAATTCATGGAATTTCTGATGATTGGATACAAGGATATTTTTGGAAGGAAGCGAATAAACCAGGAAAGGTATTATTCAGCCAGTTTTTCCTCCGAAAAAATAGGCTTAGCAGCAGCATCCTGGCTTGTTTTGATGAAGACTGTACCATTTCTCGTGTAGACGGATACGAGTTTTCCTGATTTTTTCATCTTGACCGCTAAAGCCTTGACTCGTCTCATCTCCTCGGTGAGGTTTTCGTTGATGAAAATCCGTTTGTCAACATCAAACCCAAGGTGAGCCAATGAAAGATTACGAGATGACAAATATCGGCTGTAAAATTCATCCCTCGCTAGTTTGAATGCGAACTGCAAGATAATCGGAGGTGTTGCCCCTGCAGCGATTGGAGATCTCGCTAATCGTTTGGCGTATATCAGCCGAACATTAGCTTCGTCAAATCCAAGAGCATTTGCAATCTTGCTAACATGGCTCAACAAATCCTCAGATGAATGATAGGGAACTCCGGAAAGCAGCAAATCATTGATCCTTTCTCCAACAAGAATGCGTTGCTTATTGGATCGCACATCATTGGCAACTTCTTTTACTGCGTCGGACAGACTGCGAATTTCGGATGAACACTCTGTTTTGATTTGTTGTACTTCAGCGCGTAGTGTGTTTATCTCTGTCTGAAGATCTCGTTTGCAGTTCTCCACACTAGCCTCTATCCTGGTGTTAGTATTTTCGAACATTCGTTCCATTCGTAGTAGAAACTCATCCAGAGATTCAACATGGTCGTCCGGCTTCCCCATATCTTTAGACCTTGCTTTGGTGGTAACCGTAGTAGAAACCGATGATGGTGTTCTGCTGTTTATCGTAGAGTGAGTATTGGTGACAAATGCTTTAGTGTTCGCCGAACGAGTGAACATTGAGTGCTCGTAATAGTATACAAGAACACAAATACAGCTAAGGACGTTGCAATATGTCAGCTCACAGCAACCTAACTGCACCAGATCACTAATTTTATTGAACGAATGATACCATGCCCACACAGTTACGGATCACCCACAGTGACGGATCACTTTGGCGTTCAACATCGGATAACTCGCTCAAAACATAAACGTTGACGTAAAACATATTTTTCCCATGTTATACTATTTGTCTTCTACCATTTGTAATGTTAAGCACAACATTCAACCGCTAAATAACGGTATTTTTGACAAATGTTTAGTTGATACCACACAGCTATCATTATATGGTCGTTTTCTGTAGGAAGTGCCGTCAGCATTCATAAGCTCCCACAGGTGGTAAAATTCAAATGTTATAGCATTTTTTATGCTCGTTCGCTTCGATTTAGTATGAATTCATCTTTGGAAAACATTTTACTTGAATTTTTATTCAAAATACCGAATATTAGCACTTCTAACTAGTGATCCATAATATGTTCCAGGAAATGATTGTTTACCACGGTTATGGATCACTTCCAAAGAATGTAGATTTCTGCTATTTTATGCATTGGATTCGACATTTTCAGACAATAGCACTAAGGATAAAACTAATAAAAGATCAAGGTTTGTAAATTTCATTTTTTAGCAGACAAAAATGGGTGGAAAACTTGGTGTGGAGTGGAAACAGTTCATATCTCAGTTACTACAATGCACTATAACAATAAAAAGGGCATTTTACCCTTGTTTCCAGCTCTAACACTGCTATTTTTTGCAGTTATGTATGACACATTGTTAACTTTCGCCATACCATGCAATACAGATGCATTGAGTTGAAAATCTCTTGATTTTGCGCACTGATCCGTAATATGTCACAATTTGATCCGTAATATGAAAATTGATCCATAATATGGTTTGCAGGAACTGACACAGTTTTTAATTTTTATGCAATCCTATGTAAATATTACACTCAAAACAGTTTACTAACCAAAGTTCCAATTTGAAACGATTCGATTCGTGCTTTTAAATTACAATTTTACGTTTTCCATGTCGTTTTATTGAATTTTATTGGTTGAACTCTACACTATTTGATCCATAACTGTGGGGTCATGGTACGATAAAATCGAATCCAACGATCAACCTTCACCATCCACTGTAAGAAATGCTGTTCTTCGATGCTTGGAAAAGCTTTAATTGACTTTTAGGCGAAAAAGAATCGAGAAATCTAGTGAAGAAACACAGCACTGGGATTTCACTCGTAATTCACGATCATCCCTTCAGAAACTATCAATTTTTTTTTTACGACTGATATTCAGATTAACGACCGTTTTTATTAATGATCATTATCTTAAAAAGTATTCAAAATAGAGGATTATGATGTTCAGCAAAATTGTTCAGTAGTTCAAAGGCTAACATATGGTGGTCATTCAATTGCGAAATTCTGCCACTAGGCGGCGCTAGTGAGCATAGAACTTTTGTTTTGCGGATATCTCAGGATCCTGGCCACTTAGAAAGATGGCGTCTTCGGCAAAGTTATTCAGTAGCTCAAGGACTATCATTATTCTAGCCAAGAGATTCGAGATTTTGCCACCAGGCGGCGCTAGTGAGCATAGAATTTTTGTTTTCCCGATAGCTCAGAATCCTCTGACCACTTAGAGAGATGGCGTCTTCGACAAAGTCGTTCAATAGCTCAAGCGCTATCATCATAAACGCTATGAGGTTCAAAATTTTGCCACCAGGTAGCGCTAGTGAGCATGAAACTTTTGTTTTGCGGATATCTCAAAATCCTGACCACTTAGAGAGATGACGCCTTCGGCAAAGTTGTTCAGTAGCTCAAGCGCTATCATTATAAAAGTTATGAGATTCAAAATTTTGCCACCAGGCGGCGCTATTGAGCATAGAATTTTTGTTTTGCGGATAGCTCAAAATCCTAGCCACTTAGAGAGATGGCGTTTTCGGCAAAGTTATTCAGTAGCTCAAGGACTATCATTATAAAAGTTATGAGATTCGAAATTTTGCCACCAGGCGGCGCTAATGAGCATAGAATTTTTGTTTTGCGGTTATCTTAGGATCCTATCATTACAAAAGTTCTTCTTCTTCTTTCTGGCGTTACGTCCCAACTGGGACAAAGCCTGCTTCTCAGATTAGTGTCCTCATGAGCACTTCCACAGTTGTTAACTGAGAGCTTTCTTTGCCGATTGACCATTTTTGCATGTGTATAACGTGTGGCAGGTACGAAGATACTCTATGCCCTGGGAATCGAGAAAATTTCCTTTACGAAAAGATCCTCGACCAGCGGGATTCGAACCCACGACCCTCAGCATGGTCATGCTGAATAGCTGCGCGTTTACCGCTACGGCTATCTGAGCCCCACCATTATAAACGCTATGAAGTTCAAAATTTTGCCACCAGGCGGCGCTAGTGAGCATGAAGCTTTTGTTTTGCGGATATCTCAGGATCCTGGCCACTTAGAAAGATGGCGTCTTTAGCGAAGTTGGTCAGTAGCTCAAGCGCTATCATTATGAAAGTTATGGGATTTGAAATTGTGCCACCAGGCGGCGCTAGTGAGCATAGAATTTTTGTTTTCCCGATAGCTCAGGATCCTGGCTACTTAGAAAGATGGCGCCTTCGGCAAAATTGTTCAGTAGCTCAAGCGGTTTCATTATTAAAGCTATGAAGTTCAAAATTTTGCCACCAGGCGGCGCTAGTGAGCATAGAATTTTTGTTCTTGGATAGCTCAGGATCCTGGCCACTTAGAAAGATGGCGTCTTCGGCAAAGTTGTTCAGTAGCTCAAGCGCTATCATTATTAAAGTTATGAGATTCGAAATTTTGCCACCAGGTGGCGCTAGTGAGCATAGAATTTTTGTTTTGCGGATAGCTCAGGATCCTGGCCATTTAGAAAGATGGCGCCTTCGGCAAAGTTGTTCAGTATAATGATAGTCCTTGAGCTACTGAACAACTTTGCCGAAGACGCCATCCTTCTAAGTGGCCAGAATCCTGAGATATCCGCAAAACAAAAGTTTCATGCTCACTAGCGCCAGCTGGTGGCAAAATTTTGAATCTCATAGCTTTTATAATTATAGTCCTTGAGCTACTGAACAACTTTGCCGAATACGCCATCTTTCTATGTGGCCAGGATCCTGAGATATCCGCAAAACAAAAATTCTATGCACACTAGCGCCAACTTGTGGCAAAATTTCGAATCTCATAACTTTAATAATGATAGCGCTTGAGCTACTGAACAACTTTGCCGAAGACGCCATCTCTCTAAGTGGTCAGGATTCTGAGCTATCCGGAAAACAAAAATTCTATGCTCCCTAGCGTTGCCTGGTGGCAAAATTTCGAATCTCTTAGCTAGAATAATGATAGTCCTTGAGCTACTGAACAACTTTGCCGAAGACGCCATCTCTCTAAGTGGTCAGGGTCCTGAGATATCCGCAAAACAATAGTTGCATGCACACTTGTACTACCTGATGGCGCAATTTCACTTAAGCAGTGTTGCCAGCTACGAAAAAAATTTTGAACCCTGCATGAAAAACTGGATTACAGTTGAAGAGCATTGCTATGTTGCTAAGCATTATATTTTTCTGTTCCGCTCAAGTTTGATGGTTTTAGTCTTTACTTCATTCTTCTTAAACAGTGTTGCCAGCCACATGATCATTTGTGATTCGGCCGACTGTATGGCACGCAACACTTCCTTCGACTTTGGTGAACATTCGGTATCGTTATCTTTAAAAAATTTTGGTGGTTGCATATCACACCCCCATAAAATTGACTCTTTTGATAACAATCGAGCAGTGTTGCCATCTATTACCAAAATATAAAAACTTGAACGGCTATTTTGGAAAGTTCCCATGCTTCAACTTTGCCGAATATGTGGAATCAAGATTTCCGCATCTAGACGTTGCATTTTTCAAAAACATAATTATAAAAAGAGGATGGGGTGTATCTCTATATTATACATTTGTGCATATTAGGGCGGTTCAAAATCTAAAAATGTTTGAGAATCCAATCTCCCATATGCTCCTTACCATCCTTACCATAAAATAGTGTTCTGTGAAATTTTCAGCTTTCTAGGTGGTGATTTAAAGGTGGCCCAAAGACAATGTAGGTTTATATAGAAATTACTATGGAGAAATTTTGAGAAATGTTCCAAATACGCTACTACTGTAATGTAGATACAAACTTATTATCCCAAAGTAGTCTTTCTTCAAACCATAATAAAGAGATTTGCTGAAAAGAGAAATTCAATCCGACGGATAGCAGAAGAGATATCCATGAGTTTGTTTGCTATTATTTAGCTTAATATGGAATTAAAGCCCTGCAAACATGTATTAAAATCCCAAAACAAAATTAGCTCAAAAGGGATTTGTTTCTTCAGCAACATTCTTCATTAAGGTTTGAAGAATGAGTTTTCAATATGGGATGATAAGTTTCTACTTACATTCCAGTACTAGCGTGTTTGGAACATTTCTCAAAATTTCTCCATAGTAATTTCTATATAAACCTACATTGTCTTTGAGCCACCTTTAAATGACCATCTAGAAAGCTGAAAATTTCACAGAGCACTATTTTTATGGTAAGGAAGGTACGGAATATATGGGAGATTAGATTTTCAAACATTTTAAAAATTTGAATCGCCCTAGTGCATATTGAGATATGTACCGTTGTAATAGTTTAGATATGGTGAAATTTATTTTCAATGATTCATAACAAAATTATAGAAGAATTTATTACAAATAATTTTAGAACACATGATTTAAAATTGTGTTATATTTAGAACAGAATATAATATTATTAAGTTTGTATGAAAAAATATTTTCGAAGAACAAGCAAGTTTGTCATTTAATTATGTCACGAACTTTTCAATTCTAATAAGTGTTTACCCAAAGTAGCGTTTGTAACAAAACATGTAACAATTTAGATATGGTGTTGTGAAAAATTTATATTGTTTTAACATCACCCTGCATCAAATTTTATACAACCGTTTTAAGAAAAAAAAAAGGACCATAACCAAATGATTCGTCAAGTTATAATTGTGTTAGATTCAGGTAGTCAGAATGGTTTGTTGTAAAATAACACTTGAATAGCACGGCTTGGTATTGATTTCAATATCTAAAAAATTTTGAGGTCTTTCAAACTTTTTGTTATACACTTATGCTACGTTCAGACCAGAGCTGATATTACGTAATATAGGCTGTTTTGATATCAGAAACCGAACATCTAGTTTTCACTGGAAATAACAAGTATATCGTTTGATACAAAATATCAGCTCTAGTCTGCATTAAAATAATTCATGCTGTCATTTTGTAGGTGGTATTCATAAATGTATTATGGTATGATGGTATTCTCCACACTCCAGGCTTATTCTATGTCATCCGATGATGAAACTTGTAATACAAAATTTTCAAGTGTCAGTTTAACTGGTAAATTTATTGGTTTGAGGTAAGAGACAGTTTGGGGAGCCTAGAATATCTCAAAAACGGTGTTACAAGGAATTGTTTTTGAACAGAAGAAAACTTTACAGGCCTTGGTAAATTGAAAGATTTGAGCTTCAAAACAATTTGAGGCACCTACAATGTCTTGATTATTTTCCATGCTTTTGATATGACATATAATCATATAATATTTCAAATAATTCAATGGGGCTTTCTGGACGAAGTCATGTAAAAGTAAAATTGTTTATCCCTTCCAAGCCAAACCTTGAAATTTCTAGAGCACAAATCTAGAGAACCAAACAACCGTTTGTGCTGAAAATTCAACTCACTGGTCACTCGCTGGTGGTGACCAATCAATCAGTTTTTTTTAGCGCGAACGGTTGTCAGGTTCTCTAGATTTGTGCTCTTGAGAATTCGAGGTTTGGCTTCGATGCATCTTTTCCTTAAATGGAGTAGAGTGGGGTAAAGGTTTGTGTGGGGAAAATTTCTTATTTTAAAGATTTTTTAAAGAATTTTAAAGATTTCGAAACAAAAAATATAACTGTATGAAACGAAACAAAAATATAACTGTAATATATTTAAGTAAGGGACATTCCCTCGAAATATAATATAAATCAATTGAGATTTGGAAAAGTTTTTAAGTTTTCTTAAGGTGAAAATTGTAATTTTCAATCGAACTTTCATGTTATGGAACAAATTGAAAATATAGTATTAATATTTTTTATGCAAGGACTTAGCTAGGCCTAACGTAAGGATGTTTTGAGATGAATTAGTTTTTACATAAATGTTTTGGAATCAATTTTGGCCCACAGTGCGGCAAAAGTTCGAATTAAAAGTATTACAATCTTCCTTGATACGTATTATTTCAGATCTTAAAACAGATTTCTGTTGTAAATTAAACACATAAATATACATACAAGCTGTCAAACTTGTACGCAAGTTTGCTATGATCAAAAGATAATGCGTTTTCAACCATCAATATCTTAAAAACAGACGTGCTATGATATTTTTGAAAACAGCAATAGATTCAGCTACATCAAATTTATTAAATGGCGGTAGTCAAGTGCTTGAGACAAACATTTGTTCCGCTTTGCTATTCAAACCTAAATAAATTGTTTTGACTATGTTGGCTTATATGCGTCTAATGGTCCTACTTATCAGCTAAATATAAGATTTTTTTGGTTCCCGAGCTACAAAAAAAAATAAAAAAAAAAATCCGACAGGAATCTAAGGTGGGGTTAAATATTGAAGGAATAACAAAATCTGCTCCGCGTGTACTGAATACACGATACGACCGATCGTGTAACTTTCTTTTGTCCGACTGACAGAAGAGCAATGGGTTCCAGTGGGCTTCGTGGCCGTGCGGTTAGTTTACACAAGCATTTAGCCGCATCGATCCAAGGTGTCTGGGTTCGATTCCCGCTTCAGACCGGATTTTTTTTTTTTTTTTTTTGTTAGAGAGGTTTTCCGACAGCGTCACTGATCGTTGCATGCTAGTACGTTGTTTAGTGTGGTGCTTCTTTCAAAAGGGGATTTTTTTTATTATCGTACTAATTGGGCCGAAGGGTCTCAGATTTTCATGAAACTTTTTCCACAGGCAGGGCTCATGGATATATGAATAAAAAAAAATTGAGAAAAATTCAGGGTCGCCTATTTTTCCGGAAAACTCAGGTGGAATTTTTTTGTTTTCCCTTAACACTACTTACTTTGAAAAATCATAACTCAAGAACAAAGCATCGTAGAAACAAAGTTTTTATATGAAAATTTAAGCAAATTTTCTCAAAAATCCAAAAAAAAATATGAACTGGAAAAAGTTTTCCACAAAATTTTCCACCGTTGGGAAAATTCGTAAAGAAAAACCGGAAAAACTATGCCCGAACTCGTGGAAAATTTTCAAAAAAATATTTTCGAGAAGGTAATTTTATAAACTTTAATCACTGAAATTTTTGGGATGCACTTTTTTTTCGTTTTTGAGTTATGGCCAATTTTGTGAAAAATGTCCAGATGTGCCATATAAGACTTTTTTTTTGAAAAATCATAACTCAAAGCAATTGCAAATTTCCTAAAAGATCTGAAAGAAACGATATGGGATTGGTTTTAATGAAGTATAAGTCGGATTGGATTTTATTTTTCAGGAAACATTACACCGTTAAGCAAAGCTGAAAAAACTGTTTCTTTTCCATTCCAAGGGATTCTTTTTTTTTTCTATGGAACAAATAAGATTATTTTTATATTTTTCTTTAATTTTATTTATTCAATTATTCAGTACATAACTTACATTTTATCTTGAAACTATCTTTTTTTTCAACCGGGAAGATTGCCTTTGGTTGCCACGGTTCCAGGAATTGGAACAAGGTTAGAAAATTTCTCCTGAAGTAATTTTTCAGCCTCTGAATAGTCATTTTCAGTTGCATAGATGAATTCCCAATCTTTTTTAAATTGGCCTTTCGCCTTTTGCGACACAGCCCAGTCAAAAAATTGTTTGGCGTTATTAATTTCCGCTGACTTTCTAATACTAGCATCTCTAGCCATTCGCTTAATATTGCCACCGATACCATCACATGGACCTTTTCCATGTGAGGTTGGGAAAAAGTGCCATTCTGCTCTAATTTTAAAATCATTTTCATGGTTGCATACATTTTTGAAATTTGATGTATTTTTGTACTGCTCTCCGCAACCATCAGAAAGATAAATGATTTTTTCAAGCTCAGGAAATTTATTTTTCAATCTTGAAATTAGTTTTGTTTGAAAAGCATAAAATGATGTCGTGTTATGCTTTTTTATGTCAGCAATTACAACAAAATTTAAGACTTTGATCGAAGATTTGTCTTTGTAATAAATTACAAATGGATGTATTGTTACTTGAGGTCGTACAAAGCAATGACTTTGAATGGAATCTTGTATCACGCACGAATAATTTTCCGCGAAATCCATCTGGCACATTATTTCTTTGTTTTCAACTAGTGATTCCTTTTTAGTTCTTATAAATTTATTTTGTTTATCTACTTTGAATTGATGCACGAGAAATTTCTCTGTGAGACTTTTCAAGTTTTCTATGAAATCATTTGCATTTTCCTCTTTGTTGATAATTTCACAACGAGGAGAAATAATCCAAAAACAATACTTAACTTCTTCAACGTTGTTTTTATTTAAGCGATTGGCAACAAAATCTAATTGCTTTAATTTACAATCCTCACAGGACCTCAAGTAACAATCATCTGTACTATCTGGACATATCATTTAACTAGTCAAAAAGGTGTTAAGTTTTTTTTCTGTATTATGAACTTCAAAGCAATTAGTTTTTTTCAATGCATCAACCATGAATTTCATATTCTCATGTATCATGCAAACACAAACATTCATGGCCGATGAATCCTTTGTATAAACACATTGTTTTGGTTTAAGTTTCCAGAACGATGTGAATGAGACAGATTCCTGTTCACTCTTACAGGTTTCCAAATATTGTTTATATTAAGTATCCAAAGGGTCAAGCAAAAGGCGTTTTTCAACATTTTGGTGCACTCCATTGGGTAACTTAAAAGATATGGTATTTTTCAAGCCAGGAAATGGCCGACTGATATCATCCGTTAGGTAAAAATTTGAAACTATGTCTTGGACATCTGATCCATGCGAGGGTCGTCCTACTTTTGAAAGTGGTTGAATCCCTAAATTTTATTTTTTTGATTCAGTTATAACGTGTTGAGACACGTCAAAATGAGCTTTAACTTTGGCATATGACCAATTCCTAGGAAGTAATTTTAGAAGTTCAATTTGCTTGTCAAGTTCGGCTTTTGTAACAGCTGAGTTCAAATTTAATAAAACGGAATTAAAATCCTCTGTAACATCGACAATATTAGGCGGAAACCAAATCTTTATTTTATTACAAATTTGATTGAACATTTCGTCCATAGAAGCATTGCGATAGTTACTACTAGAAGCATTTTACTTGAAAAGAAATTTCCAAGAATTTAGCAAGCTCTTGTATTTTTTGTACATTATTTATAGAACCAACTGACTCACCCGAGGAAGGAGTTTCCTTTGGCGACGCCAACGAAGATAGTGGTGAAACTTGTTCCTCAAACGCCATTGCTTCTGGAAGATCCGTTACGAGAGCCTTCTGGTCACCGGTAATGGAGCACTTCACGCAAATTTTCATCTTTTCCGTAATCCACCGAACTCCATTCGAATGAAGCTTACTGATGAGGCCTTGGCTGATCGATCGTAGATTTGTCCTTACTGATTTGTGGCCGTCCAGTCCGAAGGGGTTACAGCATAAAGAATTGTATTCATTACGAAATTGAAATGGACAAAGTTCAATATTACATTGAACTTTGTCCATTTCAACAGCTTCGGGAAAACTTTTTTCACTTTACAAAAAATAATAACAAGGAATATACAGCTGATTGACAACACTTGCACTTTCTCACTGCTCTTTGTTAGTTTTTGGTAAACTTATGATTCTCAAGCCATTTCAACGCTTTAAACTTGAATTGGTAAATACCTATTTGTCATACTGTCTACCCATTTATTTAACTGTCAATTTTGTAGTTACCTAACAGGAAAAAATTGCCTACATTCTGATTGAAGAAAACTTTGTTTCTATGTAGTTTCGTTCTTAAGAAATTTTGTTTATGAACTTATAAATTTGTAAATATATAGTTCAAACAGCTCATCCTAGCAATATTTGATCATGTTTTAGGAACGAAAAATGAGCGTATTGAAAAATATTGTAGGATTGGATCTTATTGATCGCTCTTTTCAAATACACTTTGTTTGAAAGCTGGAATAGCTAATCGGGTTTCCATTATTTGTTTTCATAACCGATGAAAAATGTCCTGGGAAACTGATTCCATTTCAAAAATGTCATATTTTTGAGATAATTTGAATCCGGTTCGAGAAGTCATGATGAGTCTTAAGTCATGATTTATAAACGAAAAGGCATGTATGGCAAATCTTTGCATTTTTTACAAAATTGACCATAGATCAGGAACTAAAGAAAAGTACATCCTAAAAGTTACCAGAATTGAAGTTTATAAAGTTTCTTTCTTAAAAATATTTTATTAAAAAATTTCCGCGAGTTCGGGCACAGATTTTCCAGCTTTTCTTTATGAATTTCCCCAACGGTGGAAAATTTTGTGGAAAACTTTTTCCAGTTCATATTTTTTTTTTTGGATTTCTGAGAAAATTTGCTTAAATTTTCATATAAAAACTTTGTTTCTACAATGTTTCGTTCTTGAGTTATGATTTTTCAAAGAAAAGTCTTATATGGCACATCTGGACATTTTTCACAAAATTGGCCATAACTCAAAAACGAAAAAAAAGTGCATTCCAAAAATTTCAGTGATTGAAGCTTATAAAATTACCTTCTTGAAAATATTTTTTTGAAAATTTTCCACGAGTTCGGACATAGTTTTTCCGGCTTTTCTTTACGAATTTTCCCAACGGTGGAAAATTTTGTGGAAAACTTTTTCCAGTTCATATTTTTTTTTTTGATTTTTGAGAAAATTTGCTTGAATTTTCATATAAAAACTTTGTTTCTACGATGCTTTGTTCTTGAGTTATGATTTTTCAAAGTAAGTAGTGTCAAGGGAAAACAAAAAATTTCCACCTGAGTTTTCCGGAAAAATAGGCGACCCTGAATTTTTCTCAATTTTTTTTTATTCATATATCCATGAGCCCTGCCTGTGGAAAAAGTTTCATGAAAATCTGAGACCCTTCGGCCCATACCCGTACGGTAATAAAAAAAATCCCCAAAAGGCAAACGTGTTGACGTCTTTGAAAAAATTGTAATGGTCAGGTGATATAGCACTAACATATCAGAAACATACAAGTTTGCAAAAATACACAAATACTCTACTTTATTGTTCAGAATTAGAATTCTTTCTAAATAGTCCTCTACTTCAGAAAATTTAAATTTCATCAAACATCAACTATTTTGTAAGGTATCCTATAAGCTAGTTGGATTATTGACTAAATCTTTCTCAGCTACCACCCAATGAACGCGACGATGGCAGATTCTTCAAGCCTTTCTCGAGCTTATCGGCATCTCCAGCTGAGAAACGATTTTTCGCCGGCACTCGCTCTTGCCGTCGAAGAACATGATTGCCTGCAGATTGCTTCAACATTTTGATATTTTCATCAATTACTATAGAGCAACTATTATCTCCTAAGACTCTCGCCATTCTGTTCACATCATCCATCAAAAGTGGCACAGTGTCATGCTTTAGTGGTGTCAGGGAAGATATGTTGTTATTGTTAATGCTAGTGTTATTGTTAGTGTGAAATTCATTAGAACTACACACAATTGGTGGGTAAATTATTCGGTGATCGGTTCCTTGAATCGATCCATTGGTGTTTGATTTATAATTATTATCATTATTAGATATTTCTTGCACCTTTGATGAGATTGTCTCGCCAGAACTGGCCGCCTCCGATATAGTATTCAATGGATATAGCTTAACTTCTTCATTATTAAAAACAGCTTCAATGCCTAAAATCTTCAGTACCAGATGTGGATGGGCTAAAACCACCTTTTCGAGTGTTTCGAAATCAATCACATTTTCAGTCTGTGTTGAGCACGACAGCTCTTCTGAATACTTTTGTGACATGATCGATTTCCTACGATACATATGCTCGGAATAAGTTTCGGTTCCATTTGGACTGGGTAATGCTTCACCAAATGCGTTCATCTCACGACACCACATCTCAGGCGGATGCGACGAACTTCGAGCCATGGTCGGTTCTGGGTCTCTCATAATACCCATGGCTCCATTCTGTAGATTCGGTATTGAACGGGCTGGTGGAAAATGTCCTAAATCGAATTGCGAATTGATGGTGGAGTACGTCATTTCTTGCAGTGCCTGAATAGCATTTCGTACCTACGAGAAGTCAGGATATGTAAAAAAATGGGCTAGTTGAACATTTACATAAGTGACGGTGCTTACCTCTATGCTCAAAGCAGCCACATCGTTATGAAGCGTCGTTACCTGGGTGTCTAACCGCTCAACCGATACTCGGGCTGGATGAGTCTTTTCTTTACTTCTGAGCTCCAAATTTAAACCCTCGAAAGAGTTGTTGTCTTCGGGAACAGCACTTACGGTGGTGGCCTGCACCGATCGTTGGCGTTCTACACGCTCCCGTAAAGCTACCAAGGATTTGTTACGACTGCAAGAAAAATGATTGTGAGAAATGTGATTACTACGTTCTTATGCCTACAGCTTAATTATCAACATATAATCGATGTTCAGATAAAAAAGTGCAGTATTTGAGTATTCCAAGAATAAATAGTTTGAGAAAATTGTAGGTTTTATATCATCCAAATCTACACATTCATTAACAAAAACATAAAGAAAACTCAACTATCAAAATCATCAAAGTCCGTACCGGGCCCCAAAATCGTGGTAATACTATTTTTTGTTGGACAGGTTGAGCCAATAGATCAATTAATGGTCGCAGTGGTTCAAATCCTAACAAAAAAAAAAAAAAAGGTTGAGCCACTGCGTCCATTTGATAGAGCTTGTGTGGCCTAATACTGCGGTAATACATAATTTTCATATCAGTAGAAATTAATTTTTGTCAAGCAACTAAATCTTAATAAGGTTCGTTTGGGACTTGAGTCCCTAATTGTAGGGCCCCTACAAAATTATAAGAGATAACCTCAACACTGAGCATGAGCATGATTGGCCGCCCGCAGTTGCTACTCCGTTATTACAAGAACAGCTGTACTTACACAGGGAACCAACAGATGCTGCTCATGATCAGTAGCATCTTCAATGTGTAAGTACTAGTGCTCTCATTATTATTACAAACAATATCGGCGCCGGCTGCGTCCGAATGCAGGTCAATTTAGGGATGGGAGAGAAATGTTGACGTGTTACTTTCTTTACGGAAGCCGAGGAGTCCTCTGCACTTCTACAAGAAAACACTGGGAGTTTGGATAAAAGAAAGGATTCGTTTTGGTAAACGATAAAGATATGGTTTGAAACGAATACGTGAGCATATACACTAATGACCGATACCGATAGTGCGATTACTACGTGAACCGGACACAATTTATCCGGATTCCGACGTTCGCCCACAAAGGAGCAAGCAACAGAAATTCATTAGAACTACACACAATTGGTGGGAAAATTATTCGGTGGTCGGTTCCGGAACTCTGAAGGAACTCCCGGAAGAAATTAAAAAAAAATCAATGAAAAATGTCGAAGAAATTCCATGAGGAACTCTGAAAAAATAATTGGTGGGCCTCCAAAGGAATTCCTTTAGGGGCTCCGAAGAAATTGCTGGAGAAACTGCGGAATAAATTTTAGAGAAACTTCGAGGAAATTGGAGAGACTGAAAAGTAGATGGGAGTACCTTGAACCTTTTAATTCCGCAAACTCCGAGAAAGTTGCTAAAGCAACAATGAAATAGTTTCTTGTGAATCCATAAAAAAAAACCCGAAGGAGTTCTCTGAGTGGAGCTCTGAAGGAATTCCCGTAGAATTCTAGGACAAACTTTGAAAAAAATCCAAATGGAGCTCCGAAGGAATTCCCGACAAGTATTCTGAAAAAAAATGCTGGGGGAAATCTGGTGTAACTTATAGGGGAACTCTGAAGGAATTCCTAGATGAACAGCGAAGCTAATCCTGGAGGAACTAAGAAAAAAATCTGAAGATATCTCCGGAGTAATTCATGGTACAAATCCCCAGAGGAATTCCTGGAGGATATTTCCGGATAAATTCTCTGAAAAACCCCTAGAGGGAATTTCGGGAGAAAATACCCGAAGGGATTTCTTAATGAAATGCCCGGAGGATTTCTTGGACGAAATTTCTGGTATTCAAAATTTTGGACGAAATCCCCACGAGGAAGTTCTGAAACGAAATCCCAGGAGGTATTGCTATTGGAATCCCCGTGGAGAAAATGCTCGGACGAGTTTTAAGGGATTCTTATCTTCGGAGGAATCCTTAAAATTTCCGAAGGAAACCCTCGCAGGAATTTTGGAGAAAATCTCCGGAGAAATTCCTGGAGGAGGAATCTCTAAATGGATTTATTGGAAGAATTCCTGGATGAAATCCTTTAAAGAATTACTGTTGGAAATCTCCTGAAGAATTGCTGGAGAAAGTATCCGGAGGAGTTCTTGGGAATATCTCCGGAGGATTTCCTGGACGCAATCCCCGGAGGTCTTGCTATAAGAATAACCCTGACGAATTCCTCGCGAAAATTCATGGATGAGTGCTCAAGGATTTCCCGGATGCGTTACTGAAAGAACTCCGAAGGCGTTTCTCCGGGGTTATTGTTTGAGGAACTCCGGAAAAATTCCTGGAGAAACTATGGAGGGTGTTCGTAAGAATTCCCGATGGATCTCCGGAAGAATTTTCCAGAAATTACTGGACGAAATCCAAAGCAAACGCTTGGGGATTCAAGAGAAATTTCTGGATGAACTTCTGCAGAATTCCTGGTGGAAATTCAGAAGAAGTTCCGAGAAATTGCTTGATGGAATCCAGAGGAATCGCCAAAGGAAAACAGGAAAATCCTAGAGAAACCCATGAGGAATTAAACGAGGAACTCTAGCGAAATTCCCGAAAAAACTCTTGAGAATTTTTTGAGAAACTCTGGGAATTCGCGGAAGAAATGTAAGGATTTTTTCTAAAAAAAATCGTGAGAAATTCCTAGTGGAAATCCATAGGATTTCCTAGGTATTACTAGAACTCTGAAGAACTCCTGGAGGACTTCTAGGAAAAAGCCAGGAGGCACTCTGTAAGAGATCTTAATAAATTCCCAGTGGAGCTCCAAAAGAATTCCCGGAGGAAACTGAAGAAATTCCCGGAGGAACTCTGAATAAATTCTTGTAGGACTTTCAAAGAAATTCTTACAAGGACTTCGAAGGGATTGCCGAGAAATAATATTTAGAGAAACTCCGAAGAAATTCCTGATGGAACCCTGGAGGCAATTCTCCAAAGATATTCATGAACGAGCACGGAGAAATTTCTGGAGGAAATCATAGGAATTGCTGAAAGAATTCTGAAAGATTTCATGGAGAATCCATGAAGGAAATCTAAAAGCACTCCCGGTGTAGCTCCAAAGCGATTCCCGTAGTAACAACGGTAGAATTCTTGGAGGAATTCTGATGAATTTCCCGGTGGGCTCAGAAAGAACTACCGGCAAAAATTCTAAAAGAACTCGTGAAGGAACTCCGGAGGAATTTCTAGAGGAACTCCGAAGGAATTCCTGGAGAAACCATGAAGAAGTTCATTGGGGAGGTTTCGGAGAAATTCTGGAGAAGTTCCCTGGAGGAATTTTTGGATAAAATCACCGGAGGAATTTCTGAATGAAATTTCCGTATGAATTCCTGGAGGAAATGCCCGGATGAATTCTATGAGGAAATACCCGGAGGAATTTCAGGAACAAATCTGCGGAGGAAGTCCAAAAGGAATTGCTGTAAGAAATCCCTGCAATAATTTCTGGATGCAATCCTGGTGGAAGTCCCATGAGAAAATCCCGTATGAAAACCGCGGAGAAATATCTGGAGGAATTCTTGGTGGAAATCATTAGAGGATTTCCTGAAGGATATTCCCAGATGAATTTTTGAACCATTTCCCCGGTGGTATTCCCAGAGAATATTTGAAAGAAGTCTTCGCAGGAAATCCTGGTGGAAATCCCATGAAAAATTCCAGAGGGCGATCCCCGAATGAATTTCTGTAGGGCAAACGCTCCCTTAGTGGAGGTAGCTCCAATTGTGGAGGTAGTGTGTTTTGGCATGTTACGCAGTAATAAATGATAATGTGATATTTTTCTGTGATGTAAGATGCGAAAATAATATAAGTAATATAATAATATTTGTGGAATTTAACCGTAAAACTATTTAAAACAATTATTTTGCTTAAGATTTTTGCTCCTTTGCACCTATAGTGGTGCATCAGTACCCATAGTGGAGGGTCCCATAAGAAATCAATGGATTGCGCCACTAAAGGAACCATTCTTAAAACATACCTCCACTAAAGGAACAGTGCTCCTATTATTGGTGCAAGGCTTTTTGCAGGGAAATTTCAAATGAATCGTGATTTTTATACAAATGAATGATAGAAGGATTTGAAATCTATCGACTGATGCATGAAAATCATATATTTAATGATTTTATCACCGTGTTTTAGCAGTTTTCCCTTAGGTGCACCACTAATGGTACATTTGCCCTATACGAGATAACATCAACACCCATTCAAAATTGCAAAATAGCACTTTAAAGCAACTCGTTTGTGAAAAAACACATTTTGGTTTCATGAATACTGCCATAACTGCAAACAGTCCATTCGACATTTTGACAAATGGGTTAATACCATAGAGAGTCATTAAATGATAAATACTTTCGATCAACTTACTGAAATCTGTGAGATTGTTCTAGAAAATTCGAAAAAAATACCAAGTTGTTTTGTCACATTGGTAATTAAACCGCATAACAGTCACATTGAGATTATAAATGAGCCTCGTAATGTAAAAGCAATGAAATTTCTATCAGAATTATTTTCTGACTATTCATCTAGTATGCGATATGAGTTGTACAAAATATCTGCCTCTAATAAGCACTTTTGAGTTCCTGGTAATTTTTAGAAATTTTGGTTTCCTCCCCATACTGCCATAAGATGCACACTTGGTATTCCATTTACTCAATGCCTACTTTTGTCGAATGTTACAAATATGCAGTTATGGGCAGAATAGGTTTCTACGTTTTTTTTGTTATCTGAATGAATTTATTTATCACTAGTCGTCTTGCATCAAGTAGGCTGTTGAAAAACGCATGAAACGCCCCGTACAAAATAGAAGTTCTGTTCACTCCTGTTTTTTTTTTTCAACTTTCTCGTTAAATATCCTTTGCTTTTTATACACACGAACACGTCGGAACCCTTAAAGAATTCAACTGTGAAGGATTCATGAAAATCCGTTGGCCCGTTCTTGAGCCATTTCGTGACATACAAACACCGTTCCATTTTTATTTATATAGATAAGGGGGCCACTAGGATCTTGAGCCTGGGAAAGTTCATTACTGATGGAGAAAAAATAATGTAAAGCCGATATAAGTTGCCCTGTTTGAGTTTTTGAAAGTTTTCTACCAAGGTTCTTTATTCTGCCATGTCTGATAAAACTTATTTCAATTGAACAGTACATAATTTTGTGCAAAAAATCATTTAATTTGCATGCAACCGAGCTCATCATGAACCCAGCGTAGTAATATTGCACAGTGCACTGCACCACTGCAGTGGTTCGATCTAGAACAAATGCCGTCCAAAACCTCAAACTCTATTTTAAATGGCTTAAATAATATAATTGGCAAATTTTATGCCATATTCAAGCATTACGGACTTTTATTTTCAAATGTTTCTTGTTTTTGACTGATAATTGGAAAGTACATTTGAAACTTTTTCAATTTCTCAGACAAAATGGTCAATTTGGGTAGGCTAGGTGTTTTGACCAACTTAAACGAAATTTTCGCTGTATGTCAGGCAATACTTGATTTTCATCATAAATTTTTGTGTCATTTTTTCAACCACGATTTCAAAAATAATAATATTTTTTTTTTAATTCGTTCGAATAACACGTTCTCGTTACCCTCTTAGACCGTTCAAACACTGTGTTGTTAGTCGTTAGAGACGATTTTCTTCCATCGTTGATTATATAAGCAATATAAAAATCAAACGACATAATTAATCTCATGTGAATTAATCATAACTTTTTAACTCAGTGTTTTCTTTCCCTAATAACACATCGAACTATTCTTTCTCGAAACATTGTTAGGATTATAATTACCCATGTGAAATAACCAGCATGATGCAATTTAAGTCGTAGATAAATCGAAGCCACGACAAGAATTTCCAAGAGCACAAATCTGAAGAACCAGTGCGAAAATTTGATCAATTATTCATCACCAGCGAGTGACCAATTGGTCAATTTATCGGTTGAATAATTTTCAGCATGATCGGTTGTCTGGTTTTCTAGATTTGTGCTCTTGAAAATTAGAGGTATGGCATCAATGCATCTCACTCTAATGGTTATTCCGATCTTATACCATGTTTTTGAAAAGTAGATCATAAAATCATGGCAAATTTGTCTGCTGTTCTGTTAGACATTTGAATATTATAACAAATAAATAGACAACCAGCTACAGGGGACAGGCATAATTTTGGTAAAATTTAAATTCTTATAACCATCAAGAAAAAATCGATAAATTTGGTCAATTTCAGTAATTTACTTGGCCATGCATATTGTCCACTGGACACCGAAGTTGTTCCGGATTTTCTAAGGTCATGTCCAATTCACGTTTTTTTCTGTTGCTTATTTTTTGTGTGGTCTTAAACAAATTTTTCATCGAATGCTTCCGGACGCATAGAATTTATCAATTTTTCAAAAAGTTATAAGCATTTGAATTGAGGCAAAAATTAACCTATTCAAATCATTTTGCTCAAAAGTTTGTCCTAAACCATATCGCTCCTCGTAGCTACAAACTTGATGCAGGATGTTGTTAAAATAACTAAAATTATAACAAAAGTGTATGAGTAATAACATAAACATAACAAAATGTGTTTTAATTCTATCAAAAACATATCAAACCAAGTTATAATATTTGATACAAAGTATAAAAATTATAATACTGTTCGATATACGATAATATTGTATATTATTGAAATGCATAAACTATCTATTTATTTTGTTATAAAGTTGTTAAAAAATGAACAAAAAAATATCTAAAAGGGAAATAAAACACATTATGTTATATTTCTGTTTTATTATGTTCTATGGATAACGAAGCCTAACAAAATCATATCATACTATGATATGCTAAAATTCATGGGTTCAATCCCAGGCCCGTCCCTTTCCTCGTACTTTGTAGTTGTATATCTCTCACTTGCTTCTATCTTCCATTCCAAATCTATCACACTCAAAACTATTTGTTCATAGCAAACGCTAGAACCAGAGACGGACGTGTAACCGTTTCCCTAACGCTTCCATTCTTCCACGCGCATGCCTTTCCTTACGTCTGATACATAGGCAGTCTGCTAACCACAAAAGCAAACCTCTCTGCCATGCCTTTCCCCCAATCCATACACTCCCGCATGAACTGGCTTAGATGCAGTGGTATATACGGTCCACGTGGGAGCCAGTATAATGCATCATCAATTCCTCCCCCTTCCCCACATTGGTCTGCATTCTGACGTGGCAGGCACCATTGTCGCTAAAAATAGAAGATCACCAGCACTTATACACCGAGGATGCCTGTTAGTACCAAGCAGTCATTCGGTTGGTTCCTTGTATAAGTGCAGCTGATCTGGCGAAACTGGAGGAGCATCCACGGGCGGCCAATCAAGCTCAAGCTCAAACCATATAGCTCCTCGTAGCTAAAGTTTTCTGGAACACAAGAGAAAGCTTTGTTAAACAAAGAGGCATCCAAACTTTTTGAACTCTCTTAACAATTCTTTGTTGAGCATGAGCATGATTGACCGCCCGCAGATGCTACTCCGTTATTGCAAGAACAGCTGTACTTACACAGGGAACCAACAGATACTACTCGGGATCATTAGCATCCTCAATGTGTAAGTACTGGTGCTCTCATTAATATAACAAACAATAACGGCGCCGGCTGCGCCCGAATGCAAGTAAATTTGGGGATGGGAGGGAAATGTTGACGTGTCACTTGCTTTATGGATACCGAGGAGTCCTCTGCACTTTCACAAGTAGGCACTGGGAGTTTGGATATGGGAAAGGTTTGGGTAAAGGATTCGTTTTGGTAAACGATAAATATATAATTTGAAATGAATACGCCTAACCGGATTCGCGATATTACTCGATAAAAGCATTGAACGCCGAACAAGTGTTCGTCGCTCGCCCCACAGGAGCAAGCGACAAGATCAAAGGATCAAACACTACTAACGCGATCCGCGATACTATTTCACCATGGTACGCGAACAACGCGCGACATGTTTGATCCTTCCCTCATCGCTCGCCCACGCAGGAGCAAGCGTCAAGTTCGAAGGATCAAACACTACTAACGAACCGATCACATTTTCACTACCGTACTACCGATGCGCGACCTGTTTGATCCTGCCCCAATCATCCGCCCCCGCAGGAGCAAGCGTCAAAGTCGAAGGATCAAACATTACTAACGAACCGATCACTTTTTCACTACCGTACTACCGACGCGCGACATGTTTGATCCTGCCCAATCGTCCGCCCTCGCAGAAGCAAGCGTCAAGGTCGAAGGATCAAACACTACTAACGAACCGATCACATTTTCACTATCGTACTACCGACGCGCGACATGTTTGATCCTGCCCCAATCGCCCACCCCCACAGGAGCAAGCGTCAAGGCCAAATGATCAACCACTACTAACGAACCGATCACTTCTTCACTACCGTACTACCGACGCGCGACGTAATTGATCCTGCCCTCGTCGCCCGCCCCCGCAGGAGCAAGCGTCAAGGTCGAAGGATCAAACACTACTAACGAACCGATCACTTTCTCACTACCGTACTACCGACGCGCGACATGTTTGATCCTGCCCTCGTCGCCCGCCCCCGCAGGAGCAAGCGTCAAGGTCAAAGGATCAAACACTACTAACAAACCGATCACTTTTTCACTACCGTACTACCGACGCGCGACATGTTTGATCCTGCCCCAATCGCCCGCCCTCGCAGAAGCAAGCGTCAAGGTCGAAGGATCAAACACTACTAACGAACCGATCACATTTTCACTATCGTACTACCGACGCGCGACATGTTTGATCCTGCCCCAATTGCCCGCCCCCACAGGAGCAAGCGTCAAGGCCAAATGATCAACCACTACTAACGAACCGATCACTTCTTCACTACCGACGCGCGACGTGTTTGATCCTGCCCTCGTCGCTCGCCCCCGCAGGAGCAAGCGTCAAGGTCGAAGGATCAAACACTACTAACGAACCGATCACTTTCTCACTATCGTACTACCGACGCGCGACATGTTTGATCCTGCCCTCGTCATCCGCCCCCGCAGGAGCAAGCGTCAAGGTCAAAGGATCAAACACTACTAACAAACCGATCACTTTTTCACTACCGTACTACCGACGCGCGACATGTTTGATCCTGCCCTCGTCACCCGCCCCCGCAGGAGCAAGCGTCAAGGTCGAAGGATCAAACACTACTAACGAACCGATCACTTTTTCACTACCGTACTACCGACGCGCGACATGTTTGATCCTGCCCCAATCGCCCGCCCTCGCAGAAGCAAGCGTCAAGGTCGAAGGATCAAACACTACTAACGAACCGATCACATTTTCACTATCGTACTACCGACGCGCGACATGTTTGATCCTGCCCCAATTGCCCGCCCCCACAGGAGCAAGCGTCAAGGCCAAATGATCAACCACTACTAACGAACCGATCACTTCTTCACTACCGACGCGCGACGTGTTTGATCCTGCCCTCGTCGCTCGCCCCCGCAGGAGCAAGCGTCAAGGTCGAAGGATCAAACACTACTAACGAACCGATCACTTTCTCACTATCGTACTACCGACGCGCGACATGTTTGATCCTGCCCTCGTCGTCCGCCCCCGCAGGAGCAAGCGTCAAGGTCAAAGGATCAAACACTACTAACAAACCGATCACTTTTTCACTACCGTACTACCGACGCGCGACATGTTTGATCCTGCCCTCGTCACCCACCCCCGCAGGAGCAAGCGTCAAGGTCAAATGATCAACCACTACTAACGAACCGATCACTTCTTCACTACCGTACCACCGACGCGCGACATGTTTGATCCTGCCCTCGTCGTCCGCCCCCGCAGGAGCAAGCGTCAAGGTCAAAGGATCAAACACTACTAACAAAACGATCACTTTTTCACTACCGTACTACCGACGCGCGACATGTTTGATCCTGCCCTCGTCACCCGCCCCCGCAGGAGCAAGCGTCAAGATCGAAGGATCAAACACTACTCACTCCCTTAACAATTATTTGTTTTGCAAATACTCACGTTTAACTTATCGAATGCCTTTTGGGATTTTGAAGGATATTATTTTTCAATATGGATAATATCTATAAAATGTTATTTTCATTTTTGTGGATAGTATCGGATATTTTTTTAGATCAATTTATCGATTGATTTCATATAAACTCATAAATTTAATACTGAAAGACCTGCGCATCACAGAAAAGAGAATATATTCCACAGCGCAACACAAAATACATTTTTGCGTGTCTCAAGGATCAAATTATGTGTCTCTAGTAGATTGTGGGTTGCTGAATCTGATGCCGTTCTCAGAAATTTATCAGCACGTCACAATTTTTTGCTACAGGTCGCCAAAGTTGTATAAAACATTGATTTTATTGATGTTTACCTAAAATTCGAAGTATATTTTATCAAACTTTTTTGTGATCTTTTCCACCTATCATGCAAAAGAGGACTTAAACTTTCATTTCAGATGTATTTTGATTGAAATTGCACGATTGAATTTAGATTAAACCGATTCTTAGAATACGCTTGCAGTCTCCATACAAAATTCTTCGTATCTCTTATATGGCAAAATACAATACTTTTCTAAACCATCAAAAAATAACTTTTCCGCGTCAAAAGTATTACAAACTTCGATGATAGGTGTTGTTATACACATTAAGTTTGAATTCTGTTGCAAATTAAGCAAATAAATTGCCTTACAAGCTGGCAAACTTGCATGCAAGTTGGCTGAAACAGTCAATTTTCGCATTTTCAACAACCAATATCTCAATAACTAGACGTGCTATGATATTTCTATAAACGGCAATGGATTTAGCAACCCTTAATTAAGTAAATAGAGGTATTTTGATGCAGGAGACAAAAACGTGTTCCGCAGTGTAATAAAACAATTGGATACCCTTAAAATGAATCCATAAATATATTGGGGCTCACGTTTTTGTGTTGACAGCGTTGAGGTGGCCCGTCTAATCAGTTAGGCTGAACTAAAACATATATATACAGTCAACTCTGCCTAACTCGATATTTCTCGCCGAAAACAAATCGATGATTCACTAACACACACTAACTCCATATTGAAAGGACCATCGAGTTAGGGAGGTATCGAGTTAGGGAGGTATCGAGTTACAGAACACAAAACCAGAGTAACTGCGATTAAGGCCGCACGGGACGTCATCATAATCACCCTATCCATTTCAAGAAGCAAATCTCAAGAACCACTCCATATATCGATGCGAAAATGTATCACTATGATTCTATATATGTAGTGCACAACCCGATAAATTTTCAGCTTCTTCGGTTCACTAAAACTCGAGATTTGCTTCCACAAAGTTTTGATGATTATTGTTAGAGTGAGACGAAAGATAGGGAAAATAACACGGTCTCCCGTGTCCCCTTAAAGGGACCATCGAGGTAACCATGCATACTAACTCTTACTATGATTTTCTAACTCGATATCGGGATACGGAATATCGAGTAAGGAAGAGTTGACTGTATGAAACTTCGTACTATTCAGAAAAAAAGTTGGAAATGCTAACGCACAAAACAATCTCATTCAATAATTTGTGATTAACTTGGAAATCTTACCATGTATCTAAATTATGTATGTTTTTGAAATCCAGATAAAAATATACAAAATACAAAACCACATGGCTTAGCTATCAATTCAACCACCTAACCCCAACTTTTTTATCAGTGTCCTCCCTTTGTAAACTTTACTGACACATCACGTGATTTATAGACAAGCATAAAGTGGTTTTACGAAGTGTCGAAATTTGCGTACCGTAATCCGGGGTAAAATTGATCATTTTTTTTGAATATTTCTTAAATATTTCGTTTGAAAATGCAAATAATGCAGATTTTATATTTTTAAAACAAGTACTGCCACCCATAGCTTGTAACTATATACTGCATTTTCTTTTCTGAAAGATTTAAGCATGTTTAAAAAAATGTTTTAAGTAATTTTTTTATTTAGCTGATATGGGGTAACATTGATCACCTATGTAAACAACGTTCGGTAATATTGAAAATGTCGTTATTTACTTAAACCATGACCCCCGAAGCCGAATATGAAGGCCAAACGCTTACAAGTCATTTACTTTTTGAGGTATTTTTAAAACTAAAAACACCTCGAACCACGGAATACGCCTAAAGGTAGGCAATTTCCTAAGAGAAATTTACATTCTTAACAGTAATTCGGTAATGTTGCCTAATTGAACATACTTATGAAAGTTTTGACAACGGAATCGTTTTCGGCGATGTCGTTTTTAGTAAGAATCGCATTTTCCTTGCTCATGTCGTTAACAGAACTTATGTGAAACATAAATGTTTGGTAGTATCATCCTTAACCATTAAAATCATTGTTTCGAAAAGTTGCCAAATTTGCGTATAAGGTAAACGCAATTTTCCCAAAAATCTTCACTTTTATTAGCTCATTAATATATGAAAGGGAAGCACCATTCATGGTTTGGAAATGTTCCATCAATAAATGATAATGTGAACTTTTTACGAGATGAGTCATTCCGATCAATGTTACCCCGCTGATCAATCATACCCCGGATTACGGTACCAGCATTGAAAAAAAACATATAGAAATTGAACGTTTTACCATAAGGTAATTCAGTAAACTGAACTTAAAACTTAATTTGATTTTCATGGGATATGTACTTCCCTGGTCTCATCGACATGTGAAATACATGTCAATTGTTCAAGCAACATGTAAAAGATCCGAGCTTGGAAACCTTTCTGACAAAAAGGAACACCGAAAGGGAGCATAATTAACAGTTGATTACCTGTGTATCAGCTTGGCATGCCTTGGACTGGCGGTGGTGTTGTGTGCAGGTGATTTGGCAAGGGACGTGTGCAAAGGAGACGTCGTACTGGAGTCCACATCAGACTGGTTTTCATCATCCTCGCTAATGGACGGTAGTGCAAGGCACGGTCCGTTATTTTCCGTTTCCTCCTCTGCCTCATAGCCCTCTCGCAAATTGTACGTGAGATCATGCTGTATATCGTTGGCAAACTCCTGCTGATACTCCGGATAAAGACGCAGTACATCGACTAACCCACTCAAATGAATGCTTTTCAAATCACAATAGGTAAGAGCCTGTACATTGAATATGCAAGAGATGAATATCTTGTAAAACTTAGTTGTAAATTAGTTTGAAACTTACTTTCACATCGCCACTACTTTTCACTATAGCATCTTGAGAGCCTTGATTGCCGGAACTTCCCTGGCTTCCATGTGTTAAATGTATACTTATATCACAACCGACTAAATCACCTTTTCCTGTTCGCAAAATGAAAACTCAAATTAGTTGCTCACATGAATAAATCAAAGTCAAATTCATAATCTTACCAAGAATGGCAACGACCATATTGTTCTGCATAACCTCCATGGAACCATTGCATATGTAATAGATATAGCTCAACGCATCACCCTTATGAATAAGGTACTCACCAGGAGCACAAAAGTTTGCTTTGATATGTAAAGATAAAAGTTTGAGACAGCCCTGGAACGAAACGCACAAATGGAATAGCAATGGCAAGGAATTAAACTTTTTGTAGCATGAACTTTGACAATAGATAAACTTGCGACGTGAGGCAAATGAGTTAAATTGGGCATTCAGTATGTAGTGCTCACAGCCGATTACAACGGAACCGCTATTGGGATTCATGAAACATTAAGACCCTAGTGAAATCGAAGCAAAAAGAACATGATAGACAAACAACTTTGGAGTGTTAACGTGCAGTTTGTTGATTTATCAGCAAGAGTCGTACATTTGATAATTACGATTAGTGCTGTAAAAATAGAGTTCTGCACCGAGTTAAGCACAATTTTTTTTTAAATTTTAAAGGGCATTCTTTGAATATCAGAAATTATATCAGGGGCCCAGATAGCCGTAGCGGTAAACGCGCAGCAATTCAGCATGACCATGCTGAGGGTCGTGGGTTCGAATCCCGCTGGTCGAAGATCTTTTCGTAAAGGAAATTTCCTCGATTCCCAGGGCATAGAGTATCTTCGTACCTGCCACACGATGTACACATGCAAAAATGGTCACTCGGCAAAGAAAGCTCTCAATTAATAACTGTGGAATTGCTCATAAGAACACTAATCTGAGAAGAGCAGTCTTTGTCCCAGTTGCGACGTAACGCCAGAAAGAAGAAGAAGAAATTATATCAAAATGCATGCATCATTTATTTTTATGTAATGATTCATTATGTAGTTTGGTAGAGTACTGAATAAATTATTACGCAATAAAAAAAAGGTGCGCAGTGATTACACAAAAAAAACCTAATTTGAAATCGTTATGATACATTTTTGAAACCAGATTTTGCTTCCATATACGAAAACGTCCCATTGCACAGTTAACAGCTTAAAATGTGCTCACTTGATCTATCACATTTAATTTATTCATTTATAGTAAAGCCAGAGATGGACAAGAAACCGTTTCCATTTTTCCATCATTATAACATGCCTTTTCTCATGCCTGCAACATAGGCAGTCTGCCAACCAAAAGCAAGCTTCTCTGGCATAAATTACCTTACACTCAATACCCATACTCCCGCATAAATTGGCGATGCAGTGGACTCCATGGTCTACAGTAGGCTAGTTATAAAATGTAACATCAATTACTCCAACTTTTCTATATTGGTTTGCAACCTGACCACTAGTGTGGGACAAAATTTAGAATTCCGTTCCAGTCCACTTTTTGAATTGCATTTGGTCCCATAACAACTGTGCAAAATTTCAGCTCGATCGGTGAAGTTATATTTTAGCGCCAGCCGTTCAAAGTTTGTATGGGATTTACTATGGAAAAACTTACTTTTCCAAAGAAAAATCGCCAGAGGTCGCCCATTGACCTTTATAAAACTGCTGAACACAGACTTCGATAGGTATTTCTACGATGAAGAGTTGCCGATCGAGCTGAAATTTTGCACAGTTGTTATGGTATCTAAATGCAATCCAAAAAGTGAACTGGAGCGAGAATCTAAATTTTTCTTATAACCGTGTCTCAGGCTACCGGAAGCACTATGGGCAGTTTCCATACAACTGGCGGCCAAAAATAATTTTTCCATCTCATGTCGTATTTATGAGTTTTGTGATACAAATTTGATAAACCAGTTTTCGAGACAAACTTTTGAATAGGGCCTATAGCGAAATAATAAGTTGTGCAAACCATTATAAATATTAGAACTTACATAGAAATGATGATATAAATGATTTAGCGATATTCAGTTATTCTCTGAATTATTTTTTAGCTGTTTTTAGTAGAAAATGATTAAAAATATTGGAAAAAGTCAAAAAGCCCTATATTAAGTACAAATTTGTGCTGCTAAATTCGTCACGATCCTTTCTTTTTCATCTCAAAGTACCCTTGGATATAAATTTTAGCCTGGAACAACTTGGGACTTAAAAGTATGGGATGTGTAAAGTATTGATAAAAAATCAAATATATTTTTTTCAGTGCACTCTCTGCATTTTCCGACCTAAACCATTCTATTTTAATAAGATAGCTCTTTGAATATGCTTTCGGACAGTGTATAAAGATCTGTATAAAATATTACGATTATGCAGTATAGTGTATTCAATGTGTACCTTGTGTTTGCACTGAATTCTTTATTTTTCTTCAAAACTCTAACTTTGACATACTGTATCAATTAAACTATAAAAGATCTTGGCCTGATATTCCAGAAATATCTTAATTTAAGTGTTTACTATGGAATGATGTACAAGAAAAACCTATCAGAAAGAGTTATTTTTTCGATTATTGGTCACCTGATCACCCATAGTGCTGACGTTGCAAGCGCCATTGTTGCATAAAAAATAAAAGATCACCAGCACTGAGAATGCTTGTTAGTCCCAAGCAGTCGACTGGTTAGTTCCTTCAAAGTAGCTGATCTACTAGGGTAGGTGCCAAGCGCGAAAAGGGTGATGCGATCATCATCAAGACGGAAGAGTCCAAGTACTCGGAAGTCCTGAAGGCGATGCGCAGTGACGCGAAGCTTGCGGATCTAGGAGCCGACGTACGCAGTGTCAGACGCACTCGTACAGGTGAAATGATCCTCGAGCTTAAGCGCGACAAGGAGCGCAAGGGCGCCGCTTACAAAAGCTTGGCGGAAGAGGTCCTTGTCGCTGGTGTTGAAGTGAGGGCTCTGACGCAGTCAATGACTCTGAAGGTGATGAACCTTGACGAGATCACCAACGCAGAAGAGCTCGTCACGGCACTGCAGCAACAGTGCGAAGTTCAGGTGCCCACCACCGCCGTTCAGCTACGGAAAGGTCCGGCAGGTACTCAGGTGGCCTTAGTACACCTACCTGTGGCGGACGCAAACAAGTCCGCTAAGGGAGGTAAGATCAAGGTTGGTTGGTCAGTATGTTCACTGAACATACATGAGCAACCGGTGATCTGCTTTAGGTGTAGGGAACCTGGACACAAGTCCTGGGGCTGTAAAGGCCCTGATAGGACCAAGTTGTGCAGGTGTTGTGGTGAAAAAGGTCATAAGACACTAGGCTGCAAGAACCCTCCGAAGTGCTTGATTTGTTCTGGCAAGTCCGTGAACAACAATCACCCAACGGGAGGCTCAAGGTGCCCGACCTTCAAACGAGCCATTAACGAAAAGTCACAGTGCAGGTAACGCAGCTGAACCTGAACCACTGTGACGCAGCTCAGTAACTGCTGTATCAGTCAGTTGCTGAGTGGGGGACGGACATCGCCATCATATCGGACCCATACCGAGTACCCGCCGGCAACGGCAACTGGGTCGTGGATGGATCCGGAAAAATGGCGGCAATATCGACAACGGGTAAATACCCTGTCCAGCAGTTGGTGTCTACTACCTACGAGGGCTACGTGATCGCCAAGGTAAACGGGGTCCTCTTCTGTAGCTGCTATGCGCCTCCGAGTTGGTCGACCGAGCGGTTCACGCAGATGCTGGACTGTATGACGACCGCGCTGACAGGGCGAAGGCCAGTTGTAATAGCGGGTGACTTCAATGCCTGGGCCGTGGAATGGGGAAGCCGTAACACGAACCAGCGAGGTCAAATCCTGCTTGGAGCACTGGCCGTGTTAGATGTCGATCTGGCTAATGCTGGTACCAAAAGTACCTTCAGCCGTAACGGAGTGAAGTCGATTATCGACGTTACTTTTTGTAGTCCTGGCCTAACGAGTAGTTCGAACTGGAGGGTAGACAATGCCTACACTCACAGCGACCACCTGGCGGTTCGCTACAGTATCTACTACAACAACAGCAGGCAGCGGGTTGAGGAAGCGGCTAGGTCAAGGCCAAGCCCTCGTAGGTGGAAGACATCGTACTTCAATGATGAAGTACTTAGGGAGGCGCTCCGCCGTGAGCGTAACCTACTCGGCCTAAGTGGGGACGAACTGGTAGCGGTGCTGACGCGTGCATGCGATGCGACCATGCCTGGAAAAGTCCACCCTAGGAATGGGAGACCACCGACGTACTGGTGGACTCAAGCTATTGCGAACCTGCGCCGTGCCTGCCTACGGGCCAGGAGACGGATGCAGCGAGCACGTACCGAGCAGGAGCGTGAAGAACGACGGGCGGTGTTCACCGCTGCCAAAGTCGCGCAGAAATCCGAGATAAGCGAGAACAAAAAGGCCTGCTTCGAATGACTCTGTCAGAGTGCCAACGCGAACCCGTGGGGTGATGCCTACAGGATCGTTAGGGGTCATGCACAAATTACGTCACGCTCCAAGGGGGGGAGAGGGGGTCGAGCCAAGCGTGACAAGCCTTACAAAATTTTCGGAGAACTCATACACAGTGTGACAAAGAGGGGGGAGGGGGTCGAAAAAGTGGAAATTTAGCGTGACATAATTTGTGTACCATCCCTTATGGCGAAGACAAGAGGTGCAATTGCTCCTACGGAGCAATCTCCACAGATGCTGGAGGGGATCATCGAGGGGCTCTTTCCGCGCCACAACCCTAGCCCATGGCCTCCTTTTGTAGGACAGCCGGGGATTGGGGCTGGCGATGAGGATAGAGTAACCGATGAGGAACTTGTAGGGATTGCAAAATCCCTAAGCATGGGGAAGGCACCAGGTCCGGACGGAGTTCCAAACCTGGCCCTCAAAGTCGCAATCTTGGAGGCTCCCGATATGTTCAGATCTACTATGCAGATATGCCTGAACGAGGGAGTATTTCCAGATGCGTGGAAGAGGCAGAGCCTGGTACTATTGCCAAAGGCGGGGAAACCACCCGGTGACCCGTCGGCGTATAGACCAATATGCTTGATTGACACGGTGGGGAAAGTGCTCGAGAAGATCATCCTCAACAGACTGTCGAGGTACACCGAGGTTGTAAATGGTCTCTCAGGCAACCAGTTCGGCTTCCGGAAAGGGAGGTCCACCGTAGACGCTATCCTGACGGTTAAGAAAACCGCTGAGATAGCACTCCAGCGTAAGAGGAGGGGTATTCGCTACTGCGCAGTAGTGACTCTGGATGTAAGGAACGCATTTAATAGTGACAGTTGGGCGGCTATTGATGATGCGCTCCTGCGTCTGGGGATACCCGAGTACCTGTACATGATTCTCGGAAGTTACCTCCAGAATCGGGTATTAGTCTATGACACAGAGGTGGGTTGGAAGTGCTTTCACATAACCTCAGGAGTCCCGCAAGGTTCCATCCTGGGTCCGGTGTTATGGAATGTCATGTACGACGAGGTGTTGAGATTAAAATTCCCGGCGGGTGTGGTCATCGTTGGCTTTGCCGACGATATTACGCTGGATGTCTACGGTGAATCGATCGAAGAAGTGGAATTGACTGCAGTCCACTCGATCGCAATTGTGGAGGAATGGATGAGCTCCAGGAAACTGGAATTGGCTCACCACAAAACTGAGGCTGTTGTTGTCAACAACCGAAAGTCGGTGCAGCAAGCGGTGATCAGTGTAGGCGACTGCACAATCACTTCGAAGCGCTCCGTCAAACACATGGGGGTGATGATCGACGACAAGCTTACCTTCGGTAGCCATGTCGATTATGCCTGCAAGAGAGCCTCCACAGCTATTGTGGCACTGTCCCGGATGATGTCCAATAGCTCTGCGGTGTACGCCAGTAAGCGTAAGCTTCTGGTCAGTGTCGCCTCGTCCATACTGAGGTATGGTGGCCCGGCTTGGGGCACGGCTTTGAGTACCGATAGCTACCGTAGCAAGCTAGAGAGTACTTATAGGCTAATGTGCCTGAGGGTTGCGAGCGCGTACCGTACCGTGTCACACGATGCACTATGTGTCATCACCGGTATGATGCCTATTGGTATCCTTATCATGGAAGACATAGAGTGCTTCGAAAGGCGCGGCACAAGAGGCATACGCAGGACTGCCAGACTGGCCTCCATGGTCAAATGGCAGCGTGCGTGGGACAGTTCCACCAAGGGAGTGTGGACTCACAGGTTGATTCCGAGGTTAGATATCTGGGTCAATAGGCGCCATGGGGAACTAACATTCCACCTAACACAGGTCCTTTCGGGCCATGGATGCTTTAGACAGTATCTACACCGTTTCGGTCATGCGGGTTCTCCCGAATGTCCAGTTTGTGTGTTTGCCACATGCGGTCGGGACACGACTCCGGACAATTTGGTCCAGAGGATGTGTGCAGACGAGTTTGGCTGGAATGCCGTTTCATCGGCTATCACCCACATCGTCTCGGAACTCCAAAGGAGGTGGCGTGTGGACTCGAGGAGTGACTAGTGCAGACGCTAATCAACAGGTGGTCCAAGGGTTCGCAGTCGGCTACGTAGGTCATACCGGTGCCCTACGGTCGAAATCGACCCTTACAGCGATTAAGTGGCCGCGGGGAGAACATCCTGGTAGCGCTGCTGTCGTGGCGCCGGCCTACTGGGTGGATACGAGCCTCTGGTTGTTCGGGGCAGGTGGAGGCCCCTTCGTCAGCAATCCCAGCTGGTGCTAGCTGATAGGGCCTGAGCCTTCAGTAGGTCAAATTGCGAAGCCCGCAGTATCAGTTCTTGATACCTGCGGTGCAGCTGGGCGCGGGCTTAGTGGTCGACCCTGCCCGCTTTCAGCGGACAACGGGAGGTGAGGACCACCCGGGAAGCTGGCAATGCGCCAGCATGCTACCTTGGTGGACCCTCCTAAGTGTCATCGATGTTCGTTGCTGCATGGCTACGCAGCTAACCTGGAGGATGCGATGTGCAATAGCCCCTCTCCGAAGCAATGCCTTCTTGGTGGTCCCGGAGAGACGAAGGGTTTGGCGGCAATGGAAATGGTTTAGTGGGTCGGAGGTGTAGTCCTGTTTACTGCTTGTACGTAGTCAATGGTCCCCAACCCCCCAGACTCGGTCCGGAGTCTGTTGAGCAGATTACCCCCCATTGCTTAGAAAAAAATAGCTGATCTGGCTGTACTGGAGTAGCAACCATGGGTGACCAATCAAGCTTAAGCTCAAGGAATCAACTGGTGAACACAGATTTGATGGAGATTGTTTCTATTGATAACGGCCGTGTAACGTATGGTCGGTGTACCATTAGTAGACAGTCTACTTAGGAAAACATAAGTGGCTATTCAGAGCCGTTTTGTTATAAATCGATACGAATTATTTTTTGACATGAAGGTCAGGAGCATTAATGTATAGCTCGATTTTTTTTGTAGCACTACTAAGAGAAACTTTTTAAACTTTCAGTCGTCGCGCGGTTTGACGCCGTCCGAACCACCACGCTGATGCCGTGTACACAGTATGGTAAGCGAGGTTTTTTCACCACTGTTGTACAAAATACAACAGCGCAACGACTGAAGTGTTAATGAAACAAAATAAACGAAGAATTAAGCACTTTTTTGCTTCAACCGAAAGCTTTTGATTAATATGTAAAAGGAAAAACATAAAAGTTTTGTGAAAGTACGATATTGGTTTGTGTTTTGCCTACGTCGCGAAGCTACTATAAAAACGGAAAATAAAAATAGTGCTACTATAGTGCTACTGTGGCACAAGCGATATTGAATACAAAAATATGATTTTTCGTAGTTTTCATATTTTTGTATCCACAAAACCAAGATAAAAAGTTTTCAAAAGACGTAAAAATAATACAGCTCTATTTTTCAATTTTATTCGAATATTTGTTCTAAGATGTGCGTCTATTGATATACCAACCTTAAGCAATCTTTACAAATTGAATTACGCTGGAGGGTGTGAATTGCTATCATTATGATGTAACAATTAATTAAAATGACTTTTGTGTAAATATAAAAAGCTTTATAGAGGAGAACGTTGGTATCAAAAACAGCCATTATGAAATTTGTATATAAACCCATATAAAATGACATCCAAATGCAAAAGCATACCTGCGACGCCGACTCAAAAATAGGCAGCTGCAAAATCTCTCTGTGTAGATGCATCGAGATGTCCCCTCTCAACTCCTCGGGGAACTCCTTTAGGATCTGCAGGGTCAAGAAAATATCACCTTCGTTATTATAGGTCATATTTGTCTAACGTGACCATCATTTACTCACCTCGTACACATCGATCCCATGATTTAACGACCACATCGTCTGAAAATAGTCCTGCATTCGCTGCTTCAGCTCTTTCGGCATCTACGAATGGAACATGCATCAGGATGCATTTTTCCCGGGAGACGAAAGAAAATAACATGAAGGGAAAAAACAAACAGAATTCATAATATTTTCCGCTGCCATTCCGCGAGAAAGCACAAGTTCGGTTGGGGTGGTGCATTGCGGTGAAAATTCACTCACCTGATGCAGAGCGATGAAATCTTTCAAATCACGCCACTTGCTTTGGTACAGTGAACGCCGTGAATACATCCGTTGTATAATAGCAGTCACGTTTCCGAACACTACGGCATGCATCAGAGCTGAAACGAGAAAAGTAAAAGCACAAACTAATCAGGTTCCTGAGCATACATTGACAATAAATAGAGGACGTACTTCGTAAATCCACAGATTCTGTGAATTGTACATATGCGACTTATAGTTGTCGACATTCGTTTAGCCGAGAACCATTGTTTCCGAAAAGTGTCAGAACAACCGAGTTATTACTTTAACTGTAATTTTTTTGTTCGTGATTAAACTATAAGTAATACTTTTTCATGAGTAGACGATATACGAGACATTCGTTTAGCCGAATGGCGAATGAGTGTTTCTTTAGAATATATCATGAAGTATCTAGTCTTCAAGGTGTGATTTGAAGTTTGAATTAAAAAAAATATAAGCTCTTTTTGATGTACTTGGAGCAATAATTTAAAAAAAAAATGATAACATGGGTAATATGACAAAACTCTTTTTTATGAAAATGGTTACCATGTTTGTTATGGTTATGTTTGTTATAAAATAAAACAAATTTTTCAAGAAAATAGTTCTGAATAAGCAATAAAATGATATGACAAAAAGGGCATAACTCGTTTTTTAGTCATTAAAATACCAAAAAACTTGATTTGATTGGTGAACAACACAGATAGTTTGATTGTAATCGCTACAAACTGAAATTTTACTGTACAGTTTGTCCCAACTTTTTTTGAGTCTTGTCGAAAACATTTGAGTAGTGTTGTTAAAATGTTCAAACGTTTAAATGCTTAGAATTAATATATGGTGAAATTAAAAAGAGTTTCATTGTAGTCGGTCTTACTTGACGTACAATACAATATGTACCAAATTATTCTATGCAAAGTTCCTTCCAAGTCGTCTTGGACATAAAAAAAATGTTGTTTGTATGAAATTAAATGCGGCTCGGCTAAACGAATGTCGTCAAAAATGTAATTTTCTGTGTTTTGACGATTCTATGACCCCGAATGCCACTACCCCGAACGCCACTACCCCGAAAGCCATTACCCCGAATGGGTCATTACCCCGAACGCCACTACCCCGAATGGGTCACTGCCCCGAACGCCATTACCCCGAATGGATAACATTTTGAGACATATTCTAGTTAGAAAGTGGGGAGATAATTGTCCGATTCCTTTTGAGTATTTCACGAGTTTGGCTCAAAAATGTATTTTTCAAATATTAGAAGATAAAAAAGCAGCTAGTTGTTCAGCAAATAATTTGTACACACTTAGTTTTGTCCTCTAATTTTGGGAAGATTCACACAGCCACATTGCGATGCTCTGAAGAACAGCCCATTTCGAAAAGAATGGTGAATTTATTATGAGAAGAATAGCTTTAATATGTACAAAATAAGGATGTAGTAAAATCTCTTATTGGACGTCGGTAGCCACTTCCTTTATTCATTTTATAGGTGTCGGGCATTAAGATTAAGATCGTCTTAAAGATTTCGTTCCGTAAACGATGGTAATGGAAGTTTACCCTGAGATAGTCGCTGCAAAAGTTGTTCTATGGAACCCGCCTAAAAACCAACCTAATAGACGACCGTTCCGCTATCGCACTTGTACACTTGTACATGTTAGAAAAATCGGCGGCCTCTGATTGACGCTACAGTAAGAACTTTTGTTGATTTGTGGGATCATTAATTTGAATTTCTGTGATAACCACAAAAAATTTTTTTTTTTGATTCAAGATAATGAAGAAATGATGGCAGAAAAGTGGTGGGTAAATCCATAAGAGATCTGTCTTTTTTAATACAAGAATATAAAGGGAGAAGGAAAATTTTTGATTAGAATTACACTGCGGAACACGGTTTTGTCTCAAGCGCCAAAATACCGCTATTCACTCAATTAAGGGTTGCTGAATCCATTGCCGTTTTCAAAAATATCATAGCACGTCTAGTTTTTGAGATATCGGCAGTTGAAAATGCAAAAATTGACTATTTCAGCCAACTTGCATGCAAGTTTGCCAGCTTGTATGGCAATTTATTTGCCTAATTTGCCACAGAATTCAAACTTTATGTGTACAACAATACTTATCAACAAAATTTATAATACTTTCGATGCGGAAAAGTTATTTTTTGATGATTTAAAAAAGTATTGTATTTTCCCATACAAGAGAAAATAAGAATTTTGTATGGAGACAGCAAGCATGTTGAAAAAATCGGTTCAATCTAAATTTAATCGTGCAATTTCAACCAAATAATATCTAATATGAAAGTTCACGTCCTATTATGCATGCTTGGTGGATTAGATCACCAAAAAGTTAGATAAATTATACTTTAAATTTAACGTAAACATCAATAAAAACAGAGTTTCATGCAACTTTGGTGACCTGTAGCTAAAAATTGTGACGTGCTGGAATATTTCTGAGAATGGCATCAGATTTAGCAACCCCAGATCTACTAGAGACACATAATTTGATCCTTGAGACACGCAAAAATGTAATTTTTGTTGCGCTGTGTTATAGCAGGAATCACTTTAGTGAATGCCTTCAAGATATATTCCTTTATGAAAAGCTGTTCTATATGGAAATATTAGTGACTAGCTTATCAAACAAAAACGTGAAAGAACAGCCTCTTTAAAAAAGAAGGGCAAATTTCTGGTGAAATGTTTGCAGCTATGACGTGAATGATCACTGTAACAACGTGATGCTATGACACAACCTATATTCATAAGAAAGAAAAATATTTGTTCAAAAACAAAATTGAAATATGAACACCACCAACAAGTCCAAATACCGGTGATTACGCATCTGTTAAGCAATACCATATTGAGGGTTATGGATTCGAATTCCTTTCAGTCAATAAAAGGCTTATTTTATTAAAGCCCATTGTGGGTGGTTGTCCTCGAAATGTTACAGCCCATTCACAATATGTAGAATTTCCATACAAAAAATTAGTACGAGGGGGTGAGTAGGTGTTAAAAATGGCAATTGTTGGCGAAATGAAATTTGTGAATGAACCCTTGAATTGCGAAGGTGCCCACTGAGCTGATAAACAGGTACTGTCTCAGAAAGAATGAGAAGAATATAGTTGCCATCAAGATATTTCGAAAGAATAAATATATGATGAACATTTTACCGACGAATTTTACGTGCCATTAATTACCAGCCTTCATTAGAGACGCATTTTTGCACGCAAAACAAGATACTGTACTGTATCTCATACTATTCGGGGTAATGGCTCATTCGGGGTAGTGGCGTTCGGGGTAATGACCCATTCGGGGTAATGGCGTTCGGGGTAATGACCCATTCGGGGTAGTGGCGTTCGGGGTAGTGGCGTTCGGGGTAATGGCGTTCGGGGTAATGGGAAGGAGCCGTTCTGACACTGGTTTATTTTTCAGTGCATGTGTGCTTAGTCACCTACTCATGAAAGAGTATTAGATCAAATATAACTACGACCAAAATACATTCTGGTAGAATGTAGAATCATTCTTCTGTTCCATTTTAGCAGTTCGGCTAAACGAATGTCTACCACTGTATCTATGCGGTTATGATTATGATGCAAGAAGTCTACTTATAAATCTATCTGTAAAAATGGTCAAACTAATGACTTTCTCACGTCATTCATCTGCGGAATTGATATGCATAGGAATATGCACCCGTATTCCAAAAGAGAGAGAGAGAGAAACTCCGCTCGGTGCTTAATAATTGGAAGCAACAAGAATTGGAACCAATGAATCATGCATATTTTATGAACCATGCAACCTTGAATTGAGGGTAACGATGACAAAACCGATAAATTGACTGATTGTTAAAGTTTTCATTCAATTGGAATCTGGAGAACATTTAAACTTAATCATTCTCCTGATTGGTCCAAAATTTTGAATACCGTTTTGTCTCAAATGCCGATCAGACTCAAATTCCGAACATTCGACTTTTATATGGCGATTTAGTTGAAATATTTCGCTGAAGTAATCAACAAATTGCCAGTAAATGGCAATCAATTGGAATTCAGTTTTAACGTTTTTCAATCTATTTTATTCAATGGGAGTAATAATTATTCTCTGGTTCGAGGTCAGTAAAAATAGCCCAGATACGATTTATTCTTGCTGTTCGGAATTTAAATCAAGATTTTCAGAACATGAGAACACAGAACATTTTTTATTTTAATGAGAATGAACACAGTGTTCGGCATTAAAATAAAAAAATTGTAACATACTTTTACGTTAAAAAATACAAACATAAATTAAATCAACATGTTTATTGACAAATCCAACAGCTTATAGTCAAGCTTTGCAAATAAATAAATATTTTCACAAATATCATCTAATTCATTTAGCCTTTTGGTTAAGATAAATTCAAGAGCACAAATATAGATAACCAGACATCCGTTCAAGTTGAAATTTTAATCGATTGGTCACCACCATCGTATGTATGATCGGTCGAACTAGTTCGATCTAGATTTGTGCTCTTTAAAATTTGAGATTTGGCTTCGGTTCATCTTTACTTTAAGACGAATTCTATGTCAAATCGGTCAGTCTTAGAACTCGACCACCTTCGATTTATATTAAATTTTGCACATGTTTTTGGTATGCTAGAATAAGTGTTTTCCATAGAAAAATTGATCATTTTAACTCAAGTATAACTTTTTGTCCTAAACATCTGTTCATTATCAAGATTCTATGGTGAAAATTTAATAAATATTAAAAATGGAGTTTTTGTGTAATTTAAAAGTTAGATTTTGTTTTTGATTTTTTTATGAAAATAAATGAAATATTTTTTCAGTGTTTATTTTTTTCTTATAGTCCAAACGGTTCACAACAACTTCTTCATAGAACTTTTTACTCAAAAATCAACAGTTTCGGTGTTAAAATTTTTCAAATAAGTTGCATGCAAAAATTTATAGGCCATTTTCAAAAGTTATACTTCAGTTAAAATGATCAATTTTTCTATGGAAAACACATATTATACAATACCAAAAACATGTGCAAAATTTAATCCAAATCGAAGACTATCGAGCACAATTTTTATTTTTTTTCGACTCATTCTGGATGGAATTCTTCTTAAGGGTTCGGAATACGAGTCAAAACGGTTCACGCATAGGAAAAGCTACATGTGATTGAGTACAATCCACTCATAATCGAGCACAGGCGGATTTACTCAAAATTTGTGTTGAACTTACAAACCCATTCCTCTGATTTCTAATAATATTAGGCTCTGTTTAGTGCTAAAACGATTGATTACACAGCGTGGTATTTTTTTTTCGGCTTCCTTTTATGATCTTTAGATTTTGATTTATTAACTCAGGGTGCCACTTTGATTTTTTCCGAAAAACATTTGTTTTTATATTGATCTAAATCTTATGGACATATCGTCTCAGCAACGATGGAAATCTACCTCAAAAACGGTGGGAAGACAAAATCATTGTTTTATATTTTTTATGTTTTAAACTAGATAAGTTACACAAATATACAATGAACTGTAACCATGATATTAAATATGTTAAAATTTGAGCATAATTAAAACACAGGTCTAGCGAATGAGAGCCACGGCCGTTTCTTTTCGGTCATCATATTACGCTTACTGAAAGTGTGTTCTTGTTTTTGACATTCTCATCGACTGAACCTTCCAGCACAGACAAACAGACGTCACATTCTCATCATTTCGTTCGCGTTTGACGTTTACACACTACTACCATCTTTTGATCCATCGGCCAAACACATCGATTTCAACATTGGGTGTACATCTCCTCGGGAACTATGGTTTTGATTGCGATTTTTTCAAAGTTTTACGTCAATAAGAATATTACTCAAATCTTGGCACAGTGTGCGGCGTACCCTCGTGCTGTGCGTACACAAATTCTTTCTACTTCGGAAGTTTTGAAAACTACATAAAGCAATAACACATTACTTCACAGTACCAGTACCTTTAAGTGCTACTTTTCTCAACCTTTTGATCCCTGTTTGATCCTTGTTTCGACCCATGCCTTTGAGTTTTCGTTGGACCCGTTAGGAAAAGCTAACGGTGATATACCTTCTTGGACATCGTCTTGGAAAAAAAAACCTCTATAAAGGTCACTTCCATATATTCACTGAATATGATTGCTACCACGAACAAATGGACAGCGAATTTCCTCATTCACAACTTCCTTCCAAAAGAGAAGGCTTTGAACTGTCACAAAACGTAGTAAAAATGGAGGAAAGGACCTTTCTTCGGAATACACGCTTTCTTTCAAAGGTAAAATAGTTAATGTTAAAAATTGCATCGAAATGAGCAATCAGTTCGATGCTTTAGATAAATGTTTCGAACATCAAGTCAAAGTAGCCTCCAGCCCAGGCTCTTTTATTCAAGTAAGGAAACAAAGAGTGCCGCCAATCGTGGTCAGTTGTTTCGAATTTGGGGGATTTAGGCAGGAAATCTTGAACTCTATTAGGGGAATCAAGGTTTCCTTCCAAACTCGCAAAGAAAGGAGACTCTCGCGTTTTGCCGGAAACTCTTAGGGATCGCGAACTTCTTTTCAAACATCTGAAGAGAAGAAGCACAATTTTTTACTTATGACGACAAATCTGAACGTTTGTTCAAAGTCGTCTTAAAAGGTCTCTCAAGTGACTATAAGTCACCTAAAGAGATTGAAAATGGAATAAATGATTTACATGAACTTTCTCCAGTCCAAGTTATCAAATGGCTTCCTCGAGTATTTTATTTAATTCACTTTAACAAAAGTGATCTGTATAATATCGAAGCTTTAGAAAAAAAAAGTAAAACTTATCTTCGATGTTCATGTAACATGGAAACATTTTCAGAAACCTGGAGGGAACTTCCAAAAGCCCATTTATTAAGAAAAATATTATTGGAATACTTTTTGATAGTGGATCCAAATAAATCTTCTAATCTAACGGCTCATACAAACATATAGCAGTCATTACTAAAACTCATTTAAAACCTGGATCCAAACTCAAAAGAGAACCAAACTTTTTGATTATCGTAATGATCGACTTGATGGAGCATGTGGTGGAGTTGCTAGCATCATTCATAGGCGTACAAAACAACAACTTTTTTCGTAATTTGAAACCGAATTCTTTGAAACTTTGGGTTTTTGCTGTTAAATCACAGCTTAGTAAATATACTTTTGAATAGGCAGCATTTACGTATATCGCCTCCAGCTTTGTACTCTTATGCACTATTGTATAAGATTTCGTGTTTACTGGGTCAACTGGATCAAGTGGTAGTTGAAATACGCGATCTGTCAAAGATAAGCATTTATGGCGGAATTAAAAGGTACATGGTACACATTCTACTTTTTAGTTTTTTTTATTGAGATTCTGCGCAGAGGATTCAAATACATGAAAAAGAGTGATTACTTACCAGAGATGATCAGGTTTCACATTTTCTAAAGCCGAACCCGAACCGTACCCGACTTATTTTATTTCTTTAAACCCGGACTTGACCCGAACCCGAGACAATACTTGAAAAACAAACCCGAACCCGAAAAATTTTCGCTGATCAAACCCGAACCCGACCCGAAACCCGAAACATTTTTGTTCGAAAAACCCGAATAAAACCCGAGTTCAAAAAGATGATAAATTCTTCGTTTCTGATGCATAGGGAAATTACTCTGTTCACAATTCTCACCAAACCCGACCCAAACCCGACTTTTTTCAAACCCGAGACCCGGCCATCTCTATTACATACATTGATTTCGATTATGATCATAACCCTGTTGCATTTCAAATATCCCATGAAGCAATTCTCAATCCTATCAGCTCCACTTTCAATTATTTTCGAGCCGACTGGAATATATATGAAATGTATATTGACTCTAATCTTGATGTTAACATTTCTTTACAAACAAAACTTGATATTGGCAATGCTCTAGAAACTTTAAAAAATTCCATTGTTGAAGCCAGGTGCATTGCAATTCCAAAATGTGAAGTAAAATTTGAATCCGTGATATAGACAATGATCTTAAAACGTAAGGAGAAGGCAATTTCAACGAACTCGCGACTCTGCTATGAAAATTTGCAGATCCTGCTGCAAAAAGAAATTAATTACCGTGTTTCTCAATTAGGGAAAACACATTGAAATTAAAGCTGGACCCTGGCTCTAAACCATTTTGGGAATTATCCATTTGGAAATCATGTTCATCAGGATTTGGAAAGCATTCTCAGTCAAGAGAACGAAAATTCCTGGGGGACTGATTTGGAAGAAGTGAGAATTGTTATTGAATAAACCAAATATATGAGAACCCTTGGCAATGATGAAATTTTTCACATCCTTGTCTAGAAACTTCCAAAGAGTAGCTTATTATTCTTGGTTGATGTATTTAACAAATGTATTCAGTTGGCATGTTCTCCTGAAAAATGGAAAAATGCCAAGGTTGTGCCAATTTTAAAACCGAACAAAAATCCTGCTGACATATCTAGCTATCGTCCAATCAACTTGATGTCCTCTATCAGTAGTTTTTTTTTTTTTGAAAAGAATAATGGTCCATATCAACGAAAATTCATTTCTGGTCAATAAACAGTTCGAATTTAATATGAATCAAAACGGTACTTCTTGCTTTTTTAAATGTTCATGATAGAAAAAGTATTCGACAGTGTTTGGCATGAAGTCTTGATCGGTAAATTAAAAAAAAACTTGAATTTTCCAACATATATTGTTAGAATAATCAAAAATTATCTGTCAAATCGTCCACTTCAGGCTTAATCATCAGAACTCCAAGTCTGAAAAACTTTTTGGTAGACCGATGTTTCCTCAAGGCAGCATTTTGGAACCAATATTATACAATATTTTCACATCTGCTTTCAAGTCAAATGTAACAAATATATGAAATGTTTGTATCCACTAATTAGCAGAAAATCGAAGCTGTGTCTTAAGAACAAGTTTTTGATCTTTAAACACATCTTCAGGCCGCCATGCTGTACAAATATGGACTAGCTGTAGTAATACCAGGAAGAAATCTCTTCGAAGATTCGAAATGAAATTTTGAAAATGATTCTGAAGCTTCCTCCTTGATTGTACGACATTTCCCAGAAACCCATTCCTCAGAATAACATTACCCAGAACGGGACATTCCCTAAAATCCAGGTAAATTGACACCAATATTATAGGAGAAGAGCACCAATTTTCGACCTAACATTGGTTTTCGATCCATCCAGACGGTTTTGACTACTTTGTATAAAAATCCGAAAAATTGCTACAATTCTTGTAGATTGAAAATTAGAGATTTTTCCCTACAACAGCATTTAACTGGAATTAATAGACAGACGGTAATAATTTTCTTATAAGGATGATCCATTCCTATATGGAAAAATACACTTGAAAAAATCTCAAATTAGTTACACTCCAAATTGGTGCATTTGGATCCCAAAATGCTACTCTGGAAATAAGAGTACAATTCGTCAAATTAGAGCTGATGAATTCCGCTCAAATTTTCACAGTAGCTTCTTGGACCTCTAAAAGCTTAACAAATTTGGAGGATGTAACTTAAGATTTATGTTGGCTGATGAATATGGGTAACCCTAGTTTAAAAAGGTTTTGATATTTTATAGTCTTTACATTTTGTTGCAAATCTTCTAAAGACATTTATAGAAGGGAAGCGGACTTCTCTTGTGTAATTCGGTTTCATTATTCTTAATAAGACGAAGAAATTAAACCTAGGAAGAAAAGTCAATGTTCGAAAGAAGGAAGAATATGCTATGAAAGCATCAAAACAAATTAGGGAGCCGGATCCTATTCTTGGCACTTTTGATTCACTTCGGCAGTGGGTTTTTTTAAAGCTACAGAGCTCACATTTGGCCACAATATGCGTCATATTGAAGTGCTCATTTTTGCAAAGTTTCAGACGATTCGGCCGAGAAAAACCCCCGATGCTAAAGTGAATCATGGAACTGCCCAAGTACCACTGCATCCTACATCAATTTGTTTTGAGAATATGAAACATATAAAACTAGTACAAATCACTTGTTTGAATACAATCAGAAAAAACAGCATTTTTTTAAAAGAAGGCAGAATAATCTATGAAAACAACAAAATACTTATTTTTTCCAACTGCTTGGGCCAAAGTTAATCAAACAACCTGGACCTCCTTGCCTCCCTCTATAGATGACCAAGTGTCCCTTAAATGATTTGTCTAGTTCCATAAAGTCCATATAAGGCTTCCATAATAAATTCTACTTGTTCTTCAAATATAAAATACAATTGCGATTCTCAAAGCATTTCAAGAAGAAAAATAGTCTAAATAATAATATATCTTCAAGCTGTTTAGTGGAATACAGTAATTTCTCGATTATACCACGAATCCAAAAATTTTTGGCGTGATATACCGAAGCGTGATATAATGAAAATGGTTTTTTTGCCATCAAATTTTCATCAAAATTTGAGCTTTATTTTGCAGAAAAATACCGAATGAAATGAAAGGCAGGTGAGAGGTGGGTCAAATAGATACATGTTGGTTGTTTAGGATTATTTTTCAATGTTAAAAGTATGAAATTCAAACAATTATTGTGGCGTGATAAAATCGAACAGAAAACCGTGCTAAAATCGAGAGTGATGTAATGAAGCGATATTAAAACGAACAGTGATAAAATCGAGACACAACTGTACCTATAAATAAACGAAAAAAAGAATTTAGTACTAAACCATATAATTCCGCTAGAGTTTGTATCCTTAGACAGATACGCCTATTTCGACCTCAACTGTAAGGTAGATATACATTGGTATCTAGTAGGGTAATTTGCCCATAATTGCGGTATTACCTATTATTGCGGTATAAGAATTAAACCTCCATTATTAATCGAAAACTCTATTTTCTATGGATATTATTGATGATGATGAAAGCTCATAGTATTCCCAAGCTATACCAGATGAATGCTTTAAAAATTAAACGATTTTGCTCGTTGGAAGAACAGTTTTAAATGATGCATCAAGAAAAGCCTATATTTTTAACCAGTCTGTCTATCTACGGGCGGGTTTTCATAAGCTTAAGTATTTAAGTTTAGAACCAAAACAATTGTATGTTGCGGGTATATCAGTTCAGTATGGATGTAGTTACATGATAGATATTGAATTTTGAATAAAAGTTCTATATTTTTGAGAAAAAGCATATACCGCAATAATAGGACAATGAAAATAGCTTTATGCCTATTATTGCGGTATCTGTAAATTCCTTAGCTTAGCTTAGCTTAGACTGACTACACATATCAATGGTTGCTATTCCGTGATTGACCGAGGTCAGTGAAAATGCACAAAGAATCAACTAGAAGTTCGGCTGGGATTGGCCATAATCTTCTTCAGTGTGCATAATTCAGTGCCTCTATTTATACATGGTCAATAACGGCGCCGGCCACGTCCTTGCAGTCAGGTGGGATTGGGGGAAGGAATGTTAGTGTGTAACCTTTGCTATTTGGAGACCGTGTTTGCCTCTGCATCTCCACAAAGGTTACTAGGAGGGATGTTTGTTAATGGGAAGGATCGTTGGGTCACAAGATTCACTTTGATAAGCGATTAGACCATGATAAATAATGATTTGTGAGATATATACATGCTTATTTGCAAATATAATATTTTCATTTGATATGAACAATTTCTATGTAGTGGAAAATTATGCCGACACTTGAGGTGACGAACCATTCAAAGTTTGTTGAATAAATACCTAAATGTAACATTCCTTCCGATCTTGTGTAACTGTTGTTGTTGATTGACTTGTGCTTCATCCGCTTGCCGAAATTGTAGAATTTCTGTTTGAAATTGATTCGAAAAATTTATCAAATTATCGTGAAACACTGATAGCTGTTACGAATTCAGTTCGCATATCTCCTGTACTCCGAACAATTTGTTGTCTTCAAGAAACATCGGAAATACTGTGTCGAACTCAACATGGAATGCAAAAAATGCCATCATCATGTCGCAACAAAAGATCAACCGTTCATCTATTGCAATGGATCGTGTACCGGCATATTCCACGCTGCTTGTGTTGGGTTGAACAGTGAAACCCTTGCTGCTGTATCACCTCCAAATAGGAACAGCTTTTGGTTGTGTGACTATTGTTTGTCAAAGTTTGTGCAGTGGCGAGAGAAGCAAAAAGAAGCAACCGTTAATGCCGACGGGGAATCAATCGGTGTATTGCATCGTGACGTTGAGGAGCTGAAAAGTAAAGTTGAAGCTATAATGTCTGTTCTTGCTTCAAGTTCAACATGCCAAGAAAATTCTGCTGATCGACATTCTACTCCACGTCCATAGCCACAACAGGAAAGTGAGCTTAGTAGCATCAACCCGCGCAGAGAAATGTCGTTTACATCCGAAGTATCCCGACAGTTATCTGATTCATCAACCACTGTGGATGAGAGATTCGCTCTATTACTGACGAACGTGCTGTGCGTACACGAATTCTCTCTGCTCTTGGAAGTTTTCTTAAAAACTACCTAAAGCAATAAAACAGTACTTTTCAGTGCTACAAAACAGTACTTTTCAGTGCTAAAATTAAAAACGGTACTTTTCAGTGCTACTAAAACAGTACTTTTCAGTACTATTTTTCTACTATTGATCCCTTTACGATCCTTGTTTGGACCCGTGCCTTCGATTTTTCGTTGGACCCGTTGGCGAAAGCTAGCGGTGGTAATCCTTCTTGGACACCGTCTTGGGAAAAAACCTTTCGAAGGTCACGTCTTCTTTCGTTTATTAATTAAACATGGTATCAACAACAAACGAAAGGAAGGGTGAATCTCTGAATTCACTACTTCCTTCCAAAAAAGTGGGTTTTAAAACTGTCACTACACGTGGCAAGAATGGAAGAAAGGACGTTTCTCCGGAATGCGAACTTTCTTCCAAGGGTGAAATGAATAATTGTATCGAAATGAGCAATCAGTTCGATGCTCTAGACAAATTTTCCGAACACCAAATCGAAGCAGCCTCTAGCCCAGGCTCTTTGATTCAAGTGAGGAAGCAAAGAGTGCCGCCTATCGTGGTCAGTTGTTCCGAATTTGGGGGATTTAGGCAGGAGATCTTGAACTCCATTAGGGGAATCAAGGTTTCCTTCCAAATCGCAAAGAAAGGAGACTGTCGCGTTTTGCCGGAAACTCTTAAAGATCGTGAGCTTCTTCTCAAACATCTTGAAGAGAAGAAGCACAATTTTTTTACTTATGACGACAAAACTGAACGTTTGTTCAAAGTTGTCTTGAAAGGTCTCTCAAGTGACTATAAATCACCTGAAGAGATCAAAAATGGAATAAATGATTTGCTTGGATTTTCCCCAGTCCAAGTAATCATTATGAAAAAGAGAACCCAATCTGGCATTGTTCGGAAAGGGCTTTCTCAAGAATTTTATTTAGTTCACTTTAACAAAAAAGAACTAAATAATATTAAAGCTTTAGAAAAAGCAAAACTTTTGTTTGATGTCCGTGTGACATGGGAACATTTCCAGAAACCTGGAGGAAATTACCAGAACCCCACTCAGTGCCGTCGGTGCCAAAAGTGGGGTCATGGTACAAAAAATTGTCGCATGGATGCTAAATGCATGATTTGCGGAGGTTCTTCTCACGCCAAAGACGTCTGTCCAGTGAAGGAAGATACCACCAAATTCATATGTTGTAATTGCGGGGCTAACCATAAGTCCAATTTTTGGAATTGTCCTTCACGCAAAAAGGTCGTCGAGGCTCGTGCCAGGCAGATGAAAGATAATATCCGTTACGCTAACGGTCGTTTCCGGAATTTGCCTGGTAGAGTATCGAACAATGCTCATTTTTCAGTTAACGATCGCTTGATCATGAATCATACCCATCAGGAAGATCATAATCATGCTCATTCACAAACAAATTTTAATCCGTCGGGTAGCCGTTCGAATCTTTCTATTTCGAATGTATCTACCCACGGTAAATCCTTTGCCGCTATCGTAGCAGGAAATTCGAACTCCTCCCCTGTTCGATCCATGGGTACCCATTCCACTTGTTTCAAATCAAATGGAAAAAACCCTACCGCCACAGGTAACTCCGCTTCTTCGTCTACCGGAAATTCCAATGGGAAATCACATGACATGTCTGCCTCTGATTTTAATTTTCTAACTGAACAATTGAATCTAATGATTGATGCAATGTTCAAAGCCACCACTATGACTGAAGCAGTCCAAGTAGGTGTAAAATTTACAAATCAAATTGTTATTGGATTACGTTTTTCTAATGGATCCAAATAATAATTTAAATATTTTAAATTGGAATGCTCGTTCTCTGAATGGTAAAGAGGACGAGCTGTTTAATTTTCTTACGGTTAATAACGTGCATATAGCAGTTATTACAGAAACGTATTTAAAACCTGGATCTAAACTCAAAAGAGATCCTAACTTTTTTGTTTATCGTAACGATCGACTTGATGGGGCATGTGGGGGAGTTGCAATCATCATTCATAGGCGTATAAAACATCAACTGTTTTCATCATTTGAAACTAAAGTTTTTGAAACTTTAGGTGTTTCTGTTGAAACTCAGTTTGGTAAATATACTTTCATAGCTGCCTATTTGCCTTTTCAATGCTCTGGACAGCAAGTTAATTTGCTCCAAACTGACTTGCGAAAATTGACTCGCAATAAGTCAAAATTTTTTGTCATTGGTGACTTTAATGCCAAACATCGGTCATGGAATAATTCTCAAAGTAATTCCAACGGCAGAATTTTATTTGATGAGTGCTCTTCAGGATATTTCTCAATTCAATACCCTGATAGCCCCACATGTTTTTCCTCTTCTAGAAATCCATCTACGATTGATTTGGTCTTAACCGACTCTAGTCATCTTTGTAGCCAACTGATTACTCATGCTGATTTTGATTCTGATCATGTCCCTGTTACATTTCAAATATCCCATGAAGCGATTCTCAATCCTATCAGCTCCACTTTCAATTATTTACGAGCCGACTGGAATATATATATAAAACGTATGTTGACTCCAATCTTGATGTTAACATTTCTTTAGAAACTAAACTTGATATTGACAATGCTCTTGAAACTTTAACAAATTCCATTGTTGAAGCCCGGAGCATTGCAATTCCAAAATGTGAAGTAAAATTTGAATCCGTGATTATAGACGATGATCTTAAACTCTTGATCCGTCTTAAAAACGTGAGGAGAAGGCAATTTCAACGCACTCGCGATCCTGCTATGAAAATTATATGGCAGGATTTGCAGAAAGAAATCAAGAAACGTTTTGCTCAATTAAGAAACAAAAATTTTGAAAATAAAATTTCTCAATTGGACCCTGGCTCTAAGCCCTTTTGGAAATTATCTAAAATCTTGAAAAAACCCCAGAAGCCAATACCGGCATTGAAAGAGGAAAACAAATTATTACTAACTAATTGCGAAAAAGCTCAAAAACTTGCTATGCAGTTTGAAAGTGCGCACAATTTTAATTTAGGACTTACTAGTCCAATTGAAAATGAAGTTACTCAGGAGTTCGAAAATATTCTCAATCAAGAGAACGTTTTCGAAAATGCCTGGGAGACTGATTTGGAAGAAGTGAGAACTATTATTAAAAAATTCAAAAACATGAAAGCTCCTGGCGATGATGGAATTTTCTACATCCTCATCAAGAAACTTCCAGAAAGTAGCTTATCATTTTTAGTTGATATATTTAACAAATGTTTTCAATTAGCATATTTTCCTGACAAATGGAAAAATGCTAAGGTTGTTCCAATTTTAAAACCAGACAAAAATCCTGCAGAAGCTTCTAGCTATCGTCCAATCAGTTTGCTTTCCTCCATCAGTAAACTTTTTGAAAAGGTTATTTTGAACAGAATGATGGCCCACATCAACGAAAATTCAATTTTTGCCAATGAACAGTTCGGATTCCGCCATGGACATTCGACCACTCATCAAATTTTACGTGTAACAAATTTGATCCGTTCCAACAAATCTGAAGGCTATTCTACTGGTCTTGCTCTTCTAGACATAGAAAAAGCATTCGACAGTGTTTGGCATGAAGGTTTGATTGTAAAATTAAAAAACTTTAATTTTCCAACATACATTGTTAGAATAATTCAAAGTTATCTGTCAAATCGTACACTTCAGGTTAATTATCAGAACTCCAGATCTGAAAGACTTCCTGTAACAGCTGGTGTTCCTCAAGGCAGCATTTTGGGACCAATATTATACAATATTTTCACATCTGACTTACCTGAGCTACCTCAGGGATGTCAAAAATCTTTGTTTGCGGATGACACAGGCCTCTCCGCCAAAGGACGAAGCCTGCGTGTCATCTGTAGTCGATTGCAAAAAAGTTTGGATATTTTTTCTTCATACTTGCAAAAATGGAAGATTTCTCCTAATGCTTCCAAAACTCAACTAATAATATTCCCACATAAACCAAAAGCTCTTTATTTGAAACCTTCAAGTAGACATGTTGTCACGATGAGAGGGGTTCCAATAAATTGGTCAGATGAAGTTAAGTATCTAGGGCTCATGCTAGATAAGAATTTAACATTCAAAAATCACATTGAGGGCATTCAAGCCAAATGTAATAAATATGTAAAATGTCTCTATCCCCTTATTAATAGAAAATCAAAACTTTGTCTTAAGAACAAGCTGTTGATATTCAAACAAATTTTCAGGCCAGCCATGTTGTATGCTGTACCAATATGGACTAGCTGTTGTAATACCAGGAAGAAAGCTCTGCAGAGAATTCAAAATAAAATTTTGAAAATGATTCTGAGGCTTCCTCCCTGGTATAGTACCAATGAGTTACATAGAATATCCAATGTTGAAACATTGGAACAAATGTCAAATACAATCATTAATAATTTCAGGCAAAAATCGTTACAATCTTCTATTGTCACGATTAATGCGTTATATGTTTAGGTTAAGTTAGGTTAAGTATATTAAAAACATTTTTTTTTCTCTTATAAGCAGGTGAAATCAACTCACCTGTAAAAAAACTGAACTGCTACGGCAAATGAAATGTAATATGTTGTTAACAAAATGTTAATTAAATCTTAAATTTGTTTTACCAAATTAGGATGATAGTGTTGTCAAATAACACAGAACACCTAGATATAAGAAATGAATGTAATGTTTGAAATGATACTAATAAAGAAATTAAAAAAAAAAAAAAAAAAAAAAAAAAAAAAAAAAAAAAAAAAAAAAAAAAAAAAAAACTGACGAACATTGATGCAAGCGTATCTGAAAGAGATGTTCAACTGATGGTGTCTCGATGTTTGGGTGCTTGCAATGATGAATGTAAAAACGTTCGAAAACTTGTTCCACGCTGGGCTGCCTGCAACGATTTGGACTATGTTTCCTTTAAAGTTGTTCTGGACAAAAAATGGAAATCGACCGCATTGACCTCTTGTGTATGGCCTAAAAACATTAAATTCCGAGAATTCACGAAAAAGCTATCTACATGGAAACCTGATGTTATGTAATTGTTTTTTGTCAGATTAATTTCAGTTGAAGTATTTTGTAAGATGTTTTACTGTTGTTTTACCTTTTGATCAAATTGTTTTGTAGGAAGATATTTGTTAATGAAAATATGTGTTTGTACGTTGCTCAGTTCCAATCAAAAGTAGATTCGTTGAAAACCTAGATTAAGTATATTCAATTAGACTAAATAAGTCCGTTGAATTAATGAAACAAATAAAGACAAAGACAAATTCCTACAGCTGTCAGGAGGAAAGCATGTGTTATTATATTTTACTTATTTGAAAAGAAACAAAAAACTTGATTGGTTGGAATATCATAGAACACTCTTATTCTTATGCCGACACTTACAGTGGCGAACCATCCAAAGTTTGTTGAATAAAGTGAACTTTTCGCAAGTCTACACTTGAAGTGTCGAACCATTCAAAGTTTTTTTTTAATTACAAAAATAAAGGTAAAAAGGGGTGTTCTGAAAATAAAAAATGTGAAACATAAATAATTCATGAATCAGAGTTTGTGTCGACACTCACAGTGACGAACAATTCATAGTTTGTTGAAAATTCATATTTACGTCCCACAATTGTAACGATTAAATGTGCAGTCATACATCCCAAAGAACACACATGCCATAACTGACGCTCGCCAACTCCTATAAGACTATATTTTGTCATACAAGAGCTAACACGCATCAACCACAACATGTGTGTTACTCGGGATATTTTATAGATTAGAAATAGTAGCATGAAACGAGCTCACCAATTGATCCTTTATCCTTCACTGTGCATCCACAATCCACTCTCAGCTTCACTCGTTTGCTTGGCTATATAAAAGCACTCAGAAAAAAAAAAGGCGCGCGACCCGAAAAGGAAAAAAAAACTTGGCTTTCTTGACGCACTGCCCAGCAGCAAGCGTCAAGGTCAAAGGATCAAAAATAACTCTATTATTGCGGTATCTGTAAATTCCATTCAAAAATTCGATTTTTCAATAATTTTAAATATATTTCAATTCATTTTAAATGTAATTGCTAGATACTAATTAGGGACATTGTTATAATTGTTAGGATACTAATTAGGGACATAATTTTGAATTATTCATACATTTATTTAGTCAAACCTTTTTAATGTTTATTTTTACCCTGTAGTCCTCTTATTTACAAGTATTCTGCAAATAAACACAATGTTTTACCAAAAAAAAATCACGTAAACTGACTGAAAATCGGAACACATGCCAAAAATACGTTGAACAACTAAGATATAAGATGATCACAAGGAAGCAATCCTTTAAAATTGTGTTGCTAGTGGGAAATATTTTAAAAAGCATCGAAATTGTAGGTTATACTTAGGTCAACAAATTCATTTCTTATATAGCGACTAGTTGTCTCAGATGGAAACTGGCAGAAAATCATTCGATTCTGTTAATTTGTTTTCGAATCGTGACATATAGTAATGAATTAGTTTTCTTCATAGATAGGTCCAAAGTCACACAAACTGACAGTACCGTGCAGTGTCATTAACATGGAGGGAGCATAATTTCAATGCTCGAACATTGTGTGGTATTGAATGTATATTGAATGTAATAAAATATATGATTTTTTGTATACCGCAATAATAGGACGGCACTACCGCAATAATAGGACAAATTACCGCAATAATAGGACAGAGGAAGAGCTTCAGATTTATGTCAAAAAAATGTATGTATGATTCCAAAAATTACTTTTTTACTTAACTATACTCCAGATAAAGGATAGTTTTAACACTTAACATTGCAAAATACTATAATATTTAGATTTTGGATACTGCAATACGATTTTAACTTCAACACCGTGCTTAAGTCCTCCATAATAGGACGGATATTCTATATATTTCATCGTACCAGTTGTCAAGAAAATACTGTCAAGGTTGACTTGATTGAATACAATTATCAGTATGAAACTCATTTCACCACCAGTGTGTCATAAGTATAAAACGAGTAAATTAAGAATTGTGGAACAAAATAAAAACTTAAATGAACTTTGAATAAAATCAATTGACGAACTAATATTTTCTGAGTGAATTAAGACCGGGAGTCGAAGCGCAAATCATTTTAAACAAAAATTAAAAAGAAAAACTTAACTAAACTATTTTTTTTAGTTTTTCGTACTTTGAAAATGAATAAAAAAGAATCTGAGGAATGGCATTCTGGGAATGTCCCATTCTGAGGAATGGATTTCTAGGAAATGCCCCTTTCTAGGAAACGTCATTCAAGAGAATGTCGTTCTGGGGTTTGACTTTCTGAGAAATGTACTACGACTTCCTCCTTGGTATAGTGCTAATGTGTTACATAAAATATTCAATGTTGAAACATTATGTCATGTCGAATAAATAAGAAAATTCGTAGACAAAAATCGTTGCAATCTTCTTCCTAGATTAATGTGTTTTGTATTTAGATTATGTTAGGTTAAGTTAATTGAAATCACTTTTTCTCTTAAGCAGATGAGTAAATTTCAGAAAATTTTGATCACATGCAATGAAACATGTAGTTATCAAAATATCAATAGAAGTTTAATTTAATTTTACCAATTAGTATAATAGTATTGTCTAACAAAGAACACCTACATATAAAAAATGAATGTAATGGTTGAAATGATACTAATAAAGGAATTATTGTCTGTTTCATTCGCAACAAAACGCGCCGCCAACTTTCGAACAGACTGAAAAAAATCGTCGCCAGCAAACCAATCAAAGCAGGTGATTTGCCATTATGTTGGCAAAACTGGTGAAACGTCAAATGCCAGAAAATAAATCAAAGGAGGTAATTTGCCATTGTGTTGGTAAGACTGGTGAAACGTCAAATTCACAGCGGTTGCTTGGCTGGCGACGATTTTGGCGACGGTTTTACCGGCGGCGATTACAAATCGTCGCGTCCGATAGGGTGCAACATTTACAATATTGAAATTAATTCAAATCTCGAAAACCCCGATCATGGCATGCTAACATTTTTTTTTAATGTTCCAGTGAAAGTATATCTTTTCTGGACGTACGTTAGTCATAATTAGCAAATGGAATTATTCTCCGTTGTCACAATTCTTTTCACCCATTTCACTTGCATAAACGATTTTCTCCCATTCTTGGCTGACAAGCGCATTTCCTATGAAGAAGGACGCTTAAAAAGGACTGATTTTGAAGAATTGTTTATTCAACCGAACAGTTGAGTGCAGGTGATTCGAAAAGCTGCTTAACGACATTTTTAACGTCAGATTCAACCGAATTGAATTAAATTGAAAATTCAGCTGTAGTTTTTTGAATAAGAGTTAACAGAAATTTGATAAACATGGAGATGTTAGTGATGTTTTTGAAAAATGGATAACTTGATTCCAAAACAACATATTGTGATATTAAACTAATTCATCCTCACATTTCCTTTTGTTTTGCTTCTTTGATTCCGCAAGTAATCCAAATCCAGAAGATAGATGCACACCAACGAAAGAGATACTCTCACACAGAACGTTGAAAAATTGATCTTACTTTGTAAATTGAAGGGTAAAACACCATAACAAAGCATTTGCGGATGGAAATCGATATTATTGAAGCAGAAATGATAAGATACTACTATCATCGAATTGAGCTATTTGGATAAAAAGTGTCACAAAGGAATATAATTAAGAGAATACCAAAAACGTTTACTGTAAGTTTTATCAGCTTTTTGTGATATATTATCTCTTAATGATTTCAAGGAAAACTCTGCTTCGTTTTTTCGTAAGGCACTCATAGTTTATAGCCTGTATGTAATCACATCATCAAGCAACAGGAAGGTTAACTAGATTACTAGTATTAAAAAAGCCTCAAAAGACTTGCATTTTTATATTCACTTCCCAAAGTTTAATATAGGCCACGTCAACTCCCTTGCTGCTAATATCTTCTCGCATTGACGATGTTGATGATGGAGGGTGAATAAACAAAATGATGATTAGCTTTGGCAACGATAAAGTGGAAAAGTTTCATTTCACAGCGTGTTGATCGACGTTGGGAAGAAAAAGTGTATAATTTCAGCGTCTCCGGTGTCTACGTCGAAACCTTACCCAAATAATTTCTCTCCTGGCTAGCAACGCTTACGAAGGACAGCAAAGACGGTGACGGAAAGTTCACTCTAGGGGATAATTTGTTGGTTGGTGCAAATATATGCGATGGTAAGTATTTACAAAAAAAATACAAGGAGCTTGGTTTGATCTCAACATCAACTCAACCAACAAAAATCACCAGAACACATTGTATAGAAATTCATCTGACATCAATCTATTGTTTTTTTTAATATATATTTTAAGGTATTTAAATGATACTTTCTTACTTATCTCGATTGTGTGGTAGGTTCGGGCACAAGGCCGAAATCAATTCACTTTAAACATTACTCTAGCTGGTATAACTGGTATTCACCATAAAATTGTGTTAGTTTGGGAACCGAAGTACTCAAAGTTGATGCAAAATTAAGGTTAACATTTATACAAATGAAAAGGATAGGATAATGTGTGGTTTAAGTTAAACTCTCATAGTGATAGAATACTAGATAAATGAATCTTGATTAAATAGGTTGTTAAAAATTGTAACGAAGCTAAACGGATAGGATTTAACGACATATTCTATGTCATGGTAAGTCTGTCCACAGAGATTGTGTTTCAGCATAACAGAGATTGTATTTCAACATAATCCGACATATGATACGAATGAATTCACGACTTATGTCCAACCATTTCAGTTCAATGCATAAAAAATCGTCGAAAGCCATTTGAAGCTCATAATCATCGCCTTCTTTAGTGCCTACCTTAGAGAGTCTGCTTCCTCATTGCCCGGGATGAAGCAATGAGAATGGATCCAGGCCAGCGTGATACTGAATCAACGGTTTGACAAAGCACTCAATTGGTGTATTCATAGAAAGTACGCTGAATATTTTATCGGTTTCATTGATTGAATAGCTCCTGAAATGTTTTACTCTCGTGTAAAATTAAGAAGGTCTCACAAACACGGTGTTTGAAGCATGCAACTCATATGAAAAATATAAGAAGAAATATAGAAGTGTTCAGGTTCTCAAAAAAAGAGTTACAGTTGACAAGGAACAAATACCACACAGTGAAATGTGAACATATTTGCTACGATTTTGCTAGACAAACTTATGTTAAAATGTTTACCCATTCTTCGTTATAGCATTTTAACCCTCTAATACCCAAATTTTTATTTTCGATCTAAATATCATTTTTAGTTATCTAAAATCGTTCTAAACACGTTTTGGGCAATGATTTATTTTTATTCGCAAATCTATGAATTTTGGTTTTTGATTTTTATAATTTTTATTTTTGAACATCCCTATCCTTTTTCATTTTTTGTGATGCCTCTTCTGGTTACTGATTTTTTACAATGATAAAAATTCAAGTTTTTTCGGTACATTTAAAAATAATAAATTTCAATTATTTTTCTATAAATATTTTTATTTTTCTTGTAGTTAATAGTAGAAAAATATCAAAGGTACGAATTTAAATATTACACGTTATATAAACCCCAGGCATTTGTAGGTTATATATAAAAAAATTCCAAACAATTAAAAAAAAATGTTTCAAAAGTCATAAAAAATAAAATCATTTTGATTTCCGAGCTACGAAAAATTACACAAAATTCCAAAGTGTACCCCGTCTAAAGGCGGGGTTGGGTATTAGAGGGTTAAAAAATGATTGAAATACAAAATATCGATACATGTTTGGCATGAATAGTTTTAAACTGCCATAAAGTGTTGTTTGCTTGAAAATAATCACAATTTCAATCGGAAATTCGCCCAAAACAGGGCAAATTGTAATAAACCCAAAAATAGCAATATATACAAAGATAATGCGTGGATTTTGTTTTATGTTTACACTCCCGTGCGTAAGTTTGGGTTCACCCCCCAAAAACATACAAAAGTGTTCAGTCCATATCTCTGGGATTGCACGTTCAATTGAAACTCTCTAAGCCGCATTCGAAAGGCAAAGAGTTATTCTTACTTTGTATGTATTTTTCCAAAAACATTTTTTGAATTTTGTTTACTTAATTTGTACTTAAAGTTGTATTATTTTTCAAAAAAGACACTGAAAAAACATAGCTAATTTCCTCAGCATTGGATCGACCAAAATTTTAAAACAAGATGTCATTAGAACCGTAATCTTGTATTCTTTGAAGGGCACTCACGAATCTTTTGCGGAAAAATCTTAAAACTATTCAAAATCTATGAACCAGTCATTCAAGTCATCGTGCAAAAGTTTGGGTTCACCCCTCAGTATGGTGTATCGTGCAAAAGTTTGGGTTCACCTGAACTTACTTAAAACACGAACAAATCTGTGGAATCCAAATGCGCCATTATTTGCGTTTGAAAAGCTATGAACTATTAAAATTGGTTGAAGAATGTCAGAGATATTGACAAAAATGACCTCAGGTGAACCCAAACTCGAAGCAGAACGGTAATACATTTTTGGCTGTTCTGAAAACAGTCCTATATTGCAATTTTTGCACCACTTGGACTTCATGATGTTCGTGACAGTTTTTGCTGGTCGGCTCAGGGTTTATGATTTTCTTAACGTTCTCGACTCATCAACTGGTCTTGTTTACACAACAAAACCAGCTATGGTTCTCCGATATTTTCAGTCATCGTCATTGTTCGCGTGTCCAGTATTAATAAATTCACACTCAAATATCATTCATTGAGTTCTCCCGCGAGAGCAAACTTATTTGAAATCCGCTTCGCTAAACTAACGCATGAGATTTTGATTAAAAATCACTTACACTCATGCCGTCAAAATTGATTCAATAATAAATCCAATCGGAAATCTGTCATATTCCAATCTAATTGTTTTCATTCACGTTGTCGCAGATGTCGGTTTGGTGCGTAGAACGAAACATTTTGCAGGAGCGATGAACAGTCAAAATTTCCTCTGATCAAATCAAACATAAAAAGCCTTTGTAGGTTACTGCGTCTCGAAGAAAGTGTTTGCAAAGCAATGAGTCTGCAGCGTGGCGTGTAATCAGGCAAGTTAAATGGATCCGATCATGGCAGCTGCCGAAGGGCGAAGCGGATGAAGCTACGCTGGACCTTTTCAATCCGGATAATGTGGGTAGTATGTTGTGGAGACCATACACATACAGCATACTCCCAAATACTACGAACAAGCAAGCAATGTAACGCCTTGAGATCATAGATGTCCTTGAAGCAGCTAGCATTTCGTCGAAAAAATCCGCCTTCACAGTTGTAACATTGACGTGTTCCTTTTTTTCGGTGGTGATTTAAAGGTGGCTCAAAGATAAAGTAGGTTTATATGTACAAACTTAGCATCCCATAGTGAAAACTCATTCTTCAAACCATAATGAAAGACGTTGCTGAAGAAACAAATCCCTATTGAGCTAATTTTGTTTGGAGTACTCCTGGAGCTGAAGCTCGATTTTCGTCTACACTATTCATCATTCATCGCGAAGGCTAAAAGACAGCTTGGCTTTATTTCTAAAATAGCTCGAGATTTCAAGGATCCTCACTGCCTTAATGCATTGTACTGCTCACTGGTTAGACCTTTAATTGAAAATGCTTCTGTGGTCTGGTATCCGTACGATGTTACCTGGATACACGGCATTAATTTTCGCCCAAACCATGCCAGATAAACTTTCGGATCAAGAATTGCATACTAGGAGTTGAATCTCGGAATAAAAACATAAAAATCCTCCAAAACTTATGACTTTGGTTTGTGAACATATGATCGTTAGCACACGTGCAGAATAATGCATTATTCGCGGAGCGTAGTTTGTTATGATAATTTGACGGCAAAAGGTTAATTGTTGCTGCTATGATCGCAGGATAAAGAACAACCGCGATGCATCATGGATTTTGTCATGATCACTAGATTTCCATCCTTGCTCCTAATTCATCACTTTCACCCCCTGTCTAGCCTTTTCGCCCCCAAATTTAGTGGCTCTGAAAATCGCCCCCATGGGGGTGAATTCGCTCACTTTGGGAATCACTAATTTAAACTAATACACCTTAAAACATGCTCCTCAGATAACATTTTATATAGTTCCATGCAATGGAAGTTAGATTGAAAATTACAATTTCCACGTCTTTAAAAAAAAACAAAAACTATAACTCTTCCAAACCTCAATAAATTTCAATCATATTTTATCATACTTGAAGTATAAGTCGCATAATTGAATAGCATTTGAATCACCATGTTTTGAATTGAATTTACACGGGTAAAAATGCGGCACTCTAAAATGGGAGAAAGTGTAATGATTTCAGAAGGAAGGTGTGTTTTCATGTTATGAAAATACACCATGACCAAAAGTCAAGAAATCATGAAACATTTTACCGTAACGCCGGCTGTACGTTACGTTTTCTATTTTTAGCGAGGAAAAATGTCAATTTAAATCTTCAAATCATGAAGCATGTATGCTGGAACCATGAATAAAATTCATGGAAACATAAGCACTATTCATGGATTTAGTCATCTGTCATTTATGATTCCTATTTTTTATGCGAAAAGTGGCAATTTCGGTCATGAAATCATGAAGCAGGGTCTGATATCATGAACACAGTTCATGAAAACATAAGCACTTTTCGTGTATTTAGATGCCTGTCATTCATGATTCTAATTTTGGTGCTGAAAAGTGTCAAGTTGAGTTATGAAATCATGACGCAGAATCTCTGAATTTTGAACTCATTTAATGAAAACAGGCATTATACGTCATTTAAGATCCCAGTTTATAGTTGCCAGTGGTAAGCAAATAAAATGAAGATTAAAATAGTTACGGTTTTTGTGCCGGTAGTTTCGTAATAAACTGTGTAAACATTCCAAAAACGTCAACATAACGAGTGCTGCATCTTTAGCAGGAACGCTTACATTCGTTGGTTAGGTTTGTACGCAAAATGTTGTTTTGAGCATTAATTGATTCATCACTTCCGAACAGTTAAAATTGCCGACGAGCTTGTCAAGCAAAATCTTCGCTGCCCGGTTGCCCGGTTCTGCATAGTCAGGAAGAAGTAAGTACATTTTGGAACAATGTGGGAACTCACGGAAATTTCGCCAAGAATGTCATCGATTTGATGGCAAGGTTCCGAAGAACTTAAACTTTTTCAAAAACAAAACTTTTTTTTATAATTTTACTAGAAAATATCACCGATTGCCATGAGACACGTTGACTAAGGTAAAGAAAATGACAGCTTGATTTGTGTAATGCCCTGAGCATACAAATTCTTGCATAATAGTCACGATTTCATGACTTTAAGTCATGATATCATGAAACATAACATTTTATAAATGCAAGACTTTTTGTTCATGAATCCGGCAACGGATTTTTTTCCGTGTAGGAATCTTCAAAAGAAATCCCACTTCACTTCACGCATTTTTGAACCATTCTCACCCACGACAACGGTAGCTCAACCAGAAACGATTGAATTAATTTTAGGTGTATCTTATAAAGCGCAAATTTAAATTCAGCAAAGATGGTAATGAATATTGTTCTTCTGGGTGTATCTTATAAAGCGCAAATTTAAATTCAGCAACGATGGTAATAAATATTGTTCTCTTAGAACTAGTATGACGTTCTTTCTTCTTTTCTTTTTTGAAGTTAAGTCTCAATTAGGACATATAATTCTTCACAACTCAAGTAACAAAATTTTATGTTTATGTTTTAAGCAATTCCATAAATTCAATAGCGTTTCCGCGCTTACGGAAACCTAATCATTAACCTTCCAATATGACATAAGAGGCCCTTACTCTAGCTAGAGCGTAGACGAAGAGGGAGGAAATTTTCTTGTACTTGTTCTCGTTTCCCGTAATCCATATCTGCACAGCAAAGAAAAAAAAATCGAAATGCTGCCCTAGAATTAAAGTGGTTAAAAAGAACTACAAGGATGTCTAGTTTTAGGAGTGCAGGTAGTCTTTTTGGAATTTCCGAAAATATGTGTACTGCTCGAAAATTATTATGGTGGATAAATGGGTAAAATCAAATGAAAATTAGCTCAACTTTTTCCAGTAATATATTTACCCAACTAATTGGCAAAAATTTGCATCGAACTCAACTAATTAGTTTTGAGTACGAACATTATTTCAGAACTACATGAGACTGTAAAACTATGGGCTCTAGAAAATTTCATGAATCAGCTCACACAAACAGCAATAAAAAACTCGTACCTATCTATGCATACAATATTTTGGTATATTGATAAAATATTGTTCAGTAGTCCAAGTATTGTCCACACCTCTATATAGCAATTATTTCGAATGCTCCCTGAAACCTTTGAAACACTTGGTCCAGTCTGTCAAAATTTATCAAAAATTGACTCCACAGGGAATCAGACTTTTAGCAAATATGAATGGATCCAACTCCAGGGAATATTGGCGATTCTGTCCTTTGCAAGCCGCGAATTTTGAAACATTTGACGAAAAACACAAATTTAGCTTCATTTAGATACCTTATGTTCACAGTTTAAACCTGAATAGAAAAAAGCCTAATCGATCAAATAGAGCAAATCTTTTTAGATTAGAATTGAAGGTTTAAAATAAATCCAAATTAACGACAGATTGGTCAACATACATTTTACCCGGCGATTTTCGTAGGAATTACAGTATCGATTTAAGCGTATCATGAAACCCGTATTTCAAAGAGAGTGGTGATAAAGAACAGGAGCATCTGTATTAATTTTACTCGAAAAAGTGCTCCGCGAACCAAAAAGGCCCCTGCTCAAGACGAAAGTCAAAATTGGAGTCAGTGTTTTATCAAATATACTTCACTAACTTCCAGTCGTATTTCGCTTTAGATTTTGATTGAATGGATCGGTTTCAAAGCTCCAAAATTATTTCTTTTTAATTTTTCTATTCCAATGTAAATTTGGCGTAAGGCAAAACCTTTTAAATTGTTTCAAAATGAAAATTCTAAGTTCAACCACCATACCAATAAAAAAAGAATTTAAAAACTGAAAAACGGTAAAATATAGGAAAATTCATTAGCACTTTTACTATCAAGGAGTGAAAATTTACGCCAACTACCAGGGATTCAAAAAAGGCGGAAATCCTGCTCTAACCCTTTTTTCTTTTTGTAAGCAGTTTTCAAAATTTCCTTATCAATGAAACCGGACACTATTCAGGCACTAGTTCCCCAAAGTTCGCATTTAGGTCCAATTTCGACCATATTGTTTTTTTTTTCATTATATTTCTCTATTCTTCTACTTCTTCTCCTTATCATTACGTCCTCAAAAGTCTGCTTCTTAGCTTAGTGTTCAATGAGCACTTTCACAGTTATTTACTGAGAGCTTTCTATGCCAAAGTTGCCATTTTCGTATTTGTATGTCGTGTGGCAGGTACGATGATATTTTATGCCCAAGAAAGTTTAGGAAATTTTCATTACGAAAAGATCCTGAACGTACAGGGAATCGAACACAGACACCTTCAGCATGGCTTTGCTTTATAGCCGCGGAGTCTAATCACTCGACTAGGGAAAACCCCATCTTATATTATTATAAATCTAAAAATTCTTATTTATGCTGGCGATATGAAATATTATATGGAAATCGTCAGCAGCCAGCAAAAAATGCAGTTTCATTTACCTGAATAAAATAAGTATAAGGTCGGCGTTAAGTCAGAGTGGACCAAGTGACATTTTTCATTTTTTGTATTTCGATTTTTTATTTTTTAAATCGGTAAAAATTTTGGTTCAATATTTCTACACATCTTTGTGTTACTTTCTAACAATATAATGCAAAGTGATAATCATTAAAAATCGTAATCCAAACCACTGATAGAACGATTTTTTGATGGCTTATGTGCACTTGGTCCACTCTGACCGAACAAAAGACCAGTGAGTTGATTCACTCTGACTGCATAATTTCTAGGAAAATAACAAGCATGTAAAGCTTGCATGGTCAAACTGGGTACATATCTCTAAGATAAGTATATTATAAAGACCCTTAAACTAGGGCTGTGCACTATGAAGATTTATCGGTATCGGCGATATCATATTGAATCAATATCGGTATCGGCAATATATCGGATTTGACATTATCGATATCAAACCGATATTCGATAATTTTCAAAAGAGATGTTTAGAAGTAAAACCGACAATATCGGCTTTGTTTGACACCAACTGTTGCATTATGAAGTCCATTACTTGAATTTCATACCCAATGGAATTTCAATACCCAATGGAATTTCAATATTTATTGAAAAATTTTCAATTGTAGTATAAACAAAAAAATGTTGTTCTGATTTATCGGAACTGTTATCGGATCGATAATGGCTTTATCGATATCGGAAAATATCGTGCCGACAGATATCGGATATCGTATCGATAAAATCGATCCGATAATATCGATATTATCGATAATATCGATATTTGCACAGCCCTACCTTAAACATCGAATCTATGACAAAAGGTCGAAAGGACAGAAGGTTGAAAGACAAAAGGTCGAAAGGACAAAAGGTCGAATAACAAAAACAGAAATGACAAAAGGTCGAAAATCTTTTTTCCAAGAAGGAAAAATTTTTCACCAAGCAAATCCGTTTCGACCCTTTGTCCTTTAAACCTTTTGTCTTTCGACCTTTTGTCCTTTCGACGTTTTGTCTTTCGACCTTTTGTCCATGAACCAGCTAATTCTGGAAGTTGTTACTTGACCATGAGTGAGACTCGTGTGCTTTGCTAAAAACAATTGCTCCTAGTTCTCGAAGACTAGTTGAATATTTGCTTAAAGCAATGCTAGACAATTCTTTGTTCCTCTCCGTTAAGAAAATCAATTTGAGTATTTGAAAGCATATTGTTTAATTCAGTCGTAATATGATATTATTTCCAATTAAACAGGTAGATAATCAGAAAACTTCTAAACAATAAAATAAAATAGTTCATCGATTTGGTTATTGCTCCAATAACGACTGTTGTTCAAGTTCATTCAATGGAAATATCTACAGCAAAATTGGAATAATATTAATATGATTTTTGCTATTGCAATCCAAGTCTCGATGAATCATAAAGTTTTGATTTCAACTGCAACATTTTTAATGTTGGACTTGATTGAGCACGATTCACTCAACATTCAATCTCATCACCTATTATGTATGACTTTTTGAGTGTTTACACCAATGATTAGTGTTACAAAAAATTCACAAAGTGATGCAGATATTGTCAAATTCGATTAATATATGGATATTTTATTTCCATAATACTTAAATTTCCTATGCTTGCTGACCTTGATCTGACCCGGGCCTTCCATAGCCCTAATCCAGCACTGGCTAAACAAGCAACTCTATGGAGGCGTGGCGTAGGTTATTTTCCATATAAAATCTATATTAGCTCTACCACCAGGACGTATTATGAGTCTTTAAATTCAGTCCTCTCTAAATTTATAATATCTTTCTCTAACATAATCAGTGCAAATTGTTTTTGATATCTGGATCATTGTTACTCCAAAAAAGATTTTTTAAAGGCTTCTCGTTGACGATTCTATAGAAAAACAAGCCTTTTTAAGATTGTCAAATTTTCCAGCCAATTTGTAATAATCAATGATATTGATAACCTTCAAAAATCGACCCGACCCGAATTTAATTACTTTGGTGGATCTTTTATTATCACAACATTGTAAAATATTAGTCGAACTAAATACATTAACCTGATTGCAATTTTATTTATACATTTAAAATACAAAGTGTCCTTTATTAGGGTACTCTATAAAATGAATAGTCCTTAGTCTACAATTGATTGTCGAAATGAATGAACAAAAATAGAAATTTTATGCTCTCTGCATTGTTTTAACTGGTTGTATTCAATACTAATAATTAGTGTTATACAAATAAATGATACACAAATGTAAGGTGATGAAAACCAACATACGTTTTGCAAAAAAGGTTAACAAAATATTTTTCGCATCTATGGATGCGAGGTGGGTCAATTATATGCGATTGACAAAATCGCTTCTTAGCCGGGTAGTACCTAGGAAAAGGCTTTCGATTTCCTTCGTCTATCCCACTGTGCTCGATATTGGATGCCGGTAGATAAACACTTCTGGTGCGCGTCGATTTTCCCCTTCGGACGACGGAAAAAACCGAACCGAAAGCGTCGTAACAGCGGAAAACGCCGTTTCCATGGCAGCTAGTGTTCGTATGAAGGAACGGAAAGGATCAAGGTGGGGGGGGGGGGGTGGCTTGTCGGTGAGGCACCAGCTTTGTAATATCGTCAACTGGTTTTTGTGATCCAGGCGAATTCGCTTCTTGCTCTCAGTCCAGGCAACATCGTTTGAGAAGAATATAAAGTAACCATTACTAAACGAGAAGTCGGTTTGTTGTGTTTATGCGTCTCATAGTGTTGCACTTGGTTGGTGGAGTGTCTCACAGTCTTTTCTATACTTCCGGTCTCTATCGCAACCTGCTTTCTTCTATTTGATCTAGCTATGTGCGTAACGTAAGGAGGAAGAAAAATCGGAAATAAGTGCTTGAGTACTTGATAGTATATTGCACACGGCAAGGTGTTTAATTTCATTCGTTTAATAAAAGTGGTGGGTAAAAGTGCTCTGAAAGTGGCAATACTAATCATCGGAGAGAAGAAAGAATCAAGTGTAAAGCATTTTATTGCATGTGTAGGAAGATAAGGGGTCTTGTGCTTTTATCATGAATGTACAGCAGAAAAATTTGGAGCATGAAAAGTGAAGTTGATAGTTGACGAGTCATTTGGCTACACAAAACGGAACAGTGGCGACAGATATTGTCTCTGGGTGACAGTGCTTTTACCAAACCAAAAAAGGAAAATCTGGAAGAAAGACGGACCAGACGACATACATGCTCTCTCGGTTTTATGCTACTACATCCTATGGCTGGCTGCGGCGGCCCGTTTACATAACTGCAGATGAAAAGGAGTATTGAACTTTATGAAGGTTTGCGCTCTGCAGTCCTTTACTACTTCCGCAGTGAATGAGTTTTTCTTTGTTCGAGCACATACCTACCCTGACAAAAAAACTCGTTAAACAACGTGATTCAAATTCTACGACGGAATATATCGCTAGGGATTGCCTGAACCCCAAATTTCATCAACCAGACAAAGCAGTCATAACCATTCTAAAATTGATTCTATCAAAGTATAATACTTGCTGTTAACATTTATCTCTGGTTATCCTTGATGTTGGCTACTTGATGGCCAGTTTACATGGTTCCACTTTATCATGTCTGAGTTAGTTTTTGGGAATAAAGAATTTGCCAACTTTATTGGGATTATTTTCACGCAGGGTCCATTCTTCTTCTCGGCATTAACGTTCGCACTGGGACAGAGCCGGCTACTCAGCTTAGTGTTCTTACGAGCACTTCCACAGTTATTAACTGAGAGCTTTCTATGCCAAATTCGCCATTTTTGCATTCGTATATCGTGTGGCAGGTATGATTATACTCTATATGCCCAGGAAAGCCAAGGAAATTTCCATTACGAAAAGATCCTGGACCGACCGTGAATCGAACCCAGACACCTTCAGCATGACTTTGCTTTGTAGCCGCGGACTCTAACCACTCGGCTAAGGAAGGCCCCAGGGTCCATGTAGAGCTTGAAAATATGAAAAGAACAAGCTGATTGCAAAATCTCATTCAATTCTCATATGATATTCATAGCCCACAGGCGGACGAAAGAAAACGGCTTACGACTAATTGATTTTGCCGCCTCCAACAATATTCGTAGCACCTACTTGCATCACAGCCTTTCATATCGATACACCTAGAGATCACCACAGCAGACAGAATCACAAATCGACCACGTTCTGATTGATGGACGGCACTTCTCTGACATTATCAATGTTACGACCTATTGTGGCGCTAACATCGACTCTGACCACTATCTGATGATGGTTGAACTGCGCCCAAAACTCTCCGTCGATAACAACGTACGGTACCGACGGCCGCCCCGGTATGACGTAGAGTGGCTCAAGCAACCGGATGTCGCAGCGGCATACGCGCAGCACCTCGAGGCTGCATTGCCGAAAAAGGGTGAGCTAGATGAAGCCCATCTTGAGGCTGCTGGAGAATAGTGAAGGCAGTCATCAACAATGCAGCTGACAGCAACGTTGGGTACGTGGGATGGAGTCGACGGAACGATTGGTTGGACGAGGAATGTAGGCAGATTCTGGAGGAGAAGAATGTAGCACATGTGGTCATGCTGCAGCAAGGGACTCGGCAGAACGTGGAGCGTTATAGACGGAAACGGCAACAACAGACCCGCCTCTTTCGACAGAAAAAACGCCGCCTGGAATTGACGAAGTGCGAGGAGATTAAACAGCTGTGCCGGTCTCAAGAAACACGTGACTTCTATCAGAAGCTCAACGCATCACGCAACAGTTCCGTGCCGGGAGCCAAGGTGTGCAGGGATAAGGATGGGAGCATTTTGACGGACGAACGTAAGGTGATCGAAAGGTGGAAGCAGCACCTCGACGAATGCCCGAATGGCGCTGAGAGCACAGGCAATGAAGGACGGGACAACGGAGGAAATGCCTTCTACAGTACTGCGGAGGATGGAAACACACCAGCCCCCACTTTGAGGGAGGTCAAGGATGTCATTCAAGAGCAATAAAGCTGCTGGTAAGAATGTACGACAAATCGTCCAAAAATGTCGTGAATACCAGGTCCGAACGAAACCTTTTCATTAATTTCTAGACGGCATACGATAGTATCGATCGCGTAGAGCGACGTTGGAAGATGTGCAAAATTGTATGAATATTTCAGGCGAACATTCCAGTTCGTTTGGATCCCGCCAGGGACTACGACAAGGTGATGGACTTTCGTGCCTGTTATTCAATATTGTGCTAGAAGGTGTTATGCGGAGAACCGGGCTCAACAGCAGGGGTACGATTTTTACGAGATCTAGTCAATTTGTTTGCTTCGTGAATGATATGGGCATTGTCGGCCGAACATTTGAAAAGGCGGCCTGTATACCTGAAACGCGAGGCAGCTAAAGTTGGACTGGTGAATGCGTACAAGACAAAGTACATGCTAGCTGTTGGGTCGAGCGCGACAGGGCTCGCCTAGGTAGCAGTGTTACGATAGACGGGGATACGTTCGAGGTGGTCAACAAGTTCGTCTACCTTGTATTTTTGCTGACGGCTAACAATAACGTTACAAACAAATACCTACAAAAACAACAACGATACAAATGTACCATATACAAAACGCTCATAAGGCCGGTAGTCCTCTACGGGCATGAAATGTGGACGATGCTCGAGGAGGACCTGCAAGCACTTGGAGTCTTCGAACGTCGGGTGCTTAGGACGATCTACGGCGGTGTGCAGGAGAACGGTGTGTGGCGGCGAAGGATGAACCACGAGCTCGCCCAACTCTACGGCGAATTCAGTATCCAGAAGGTGGCCAAAGCTGGAAGGATACGATGGGCAGGGAGGCAGCTGGTGTTCGCTTCGTATCCGGTTGGTACAAGAAGGCGTGGATCGCAGCAAGCTAGGATGTAGAGATGCGGCCACGAACCAAGTATTGTGGCGTGAAATTGTTGATTCAGTGTTATCTGTTTAGATGTTAACTAAATAAATGAAATGAAAATAAGATTCGTAGCTGAAACATCGAAAACATGTTGATTTGGCATCAATTGCATATCAATTGATTGGAAAAATGTTTGCGAAAAAGGAAAATGGGGTAATTTATACCAAATTGGATGTAGTGACCTACATAAATCACTCCGGACCCGTGGATATTGCATAGACCAACACATGATTACATTGCAGTTTAAAATGCCAGTCTATGCCAGCGAAATTTGAGCATCGGTGTATTCTTTAAATATTTCAAATCATGATTTAACACACTTCTTCACACATAATTTAATCTGTCAAGTTAATCTACCGCACTTAATGTATAATGTACGAGACACAACATTCATCACTCGATTCTCCTCATACTAAATGGTTAATGTATTACGCGACAATCATAGAATCTGCGAAGAACACGGCCAAAAAAACGCGTGTATCAAATCACTTACCACCGATCAGCATCATCACGATGCTGAAGATTTTCTCGCTGATTGTGGTGGGAGATACATTTCCAAACCCGACGGACGTCAGGCTGGTGAATGTGAAGTAGAGCGATGTTATATATGCTTCGCCGTGTGTAACATTCGTTACTGGGATTTTCAATCGCTCGGCCAACGTATGAATCCATCCTGTGGGCGAATAGCAGAAGAGGTAAATCAAGTTGGTGATTCATAAAATATGCATGAATGGTTGAGTGGTGAAAACAGTTCGACACGTTTCAGTGCAATGCGTTTCATATTTTATTAGGTGGAAGCCTAAATGGTTTATTCTATATCAAATAAATATGTCTACTGTTCTCTATTAGAACTACACTATAACAAGCAGTTGAAAATATTTATGTAATATGCTCAGAATAATCCTAAACGATTAGGCTCTATCGGTGATGAACTAGCAGCAGGCCGTTATATTGTGACATGACTCATGTTTAGTTAATTTGACTCCAAATAGTAATTTTAAAGTAGATTACGATTCCTACAGGACGGTATCATAAATACAATCAGAGACCCACCTTTAGTATGCAGAAAAACTAGAGTGTTAATTCAAGCATATCCTATATAGGGTAAATGATGGCTTCGGCACCCTGAGGGTATTTTCGGCAACACTAACTTATCAACCTTGTTAGAATTTATCTACGGAACAAGGGTTACCTTCAATGTACTCAACATGTTCCTTGAAATATAATCTTCCATATAAATCACATTCTTGACAAAAATATTATATAACATGGGTTTTATTATTAAATGAAATAAATGCTTACGAAATCATCGTCATTCGTGAGCTGCCGAACAGAACAACACAAGAACAGCTTAGGAAAAACTCACCACTTCGAAAGGTCCAATTCTCCGCTCCAATGCCATTTTTTTCACAAAATCTACGCACCGATCACTTATGCACAATTAAACTTTTGATTGGTCTATAAAGCACTAGAAAATACTTAATTTTTATGCTTCAAATCAGAAGTAAAAATTAATGAACTTTGTTTTCCTCGGCAATCACTTTTTATTACTGCACCAGGTTGCCAGAAAACCATATTCGGTGTAATTATTATTCACGATTTGAATTCACAGAAAAGATTGAACACAACTAATTAATTTATTGGAATTATGCAACAAAGCATGCATGGGTAATAATTGAGTCTTTCAATGCCTTCCTTATTTGAAGATTGTAGCGCATAAACTTCAAAATACTGAGAAACATATAAAATATACGTCTTTTAATAGGTTAACTATTTTGGCAACACTCCTGTTGTTCTACAGGCAATCAGTGCATGATGTAATTGTGTCAAATCAAAAGTGAGTAGATTTGAAAAGGGTCTATTCTGATTTTCTCGTACACTGAGAAGAATATGAACCTTAAAAATTACTGGCAAGGTTTGGATTTTGATCCGAATTAGTTGATCGAACCATATTCGGAGAGTGATATTCAAAAACAAAAAAAAAATAAATCCTGGGACATCGCAATCGATTTTTTTATACACCCCAACCTCTTTTTATGACCGTTATAGGGGGGTCGTAAAAAAAATTTGGGTAATAATTATGTTTTTGAAAAATGCAACGTCTATATGCGAAAATACTGATTCGAGATATTCTGCAAAGTTGAAGCATGGGTTGGGAACTTTCCAAAATGGCCGTTCAAGTTTTCATATTTTAGTAATAGATGGCAACACTGCTCGATTGTTATTAAAAGAGCCAATCATGGGGTAAGACACTCATTAATATTGGTATTAATATCCGTTAATACGGATTAATATATATTATTTTTTATGATATCATCAAGATAGCCAAGATTTTCCTAAAGACATCTGACAGAAGTATCTAAAATTTAAGACAATGTAGGGGGCTTATAAACAAGCGGCTAGGGATCGTGGATTGTATGTCTTGCGGATCTGACATACCGCAGTGAGACAAATTGTATCGGTATCGCGTTGCGGAATGGTCCAAAAATCGTAGAAAGATGTGGGGCATTGATGAAAATCATGCTTCACCGAATGTGATGCATCGTACAAGGTGTCAGTCTTTTTCTAGCCATACAAGCAGTGTGGTCTATGTTGCATTTCTCATATATTTTGTTCAATATAGAGAATGGAGGTGAGGATGTTCTAATCACTGAATTTATTAGTGGTAGTATGGGGAATATCCTGGTCTGCAGAGACCTGTCAGGTATAGATTCTGATATTACTCCAACACATATAATACTTCAGGAACATATTTTCTTTTCTTTTATTTTGGCTAAAAGGTAATTCATGACCATATGGATCTGAGACGAACTGACAATAAACACAACTTATTTTTTCATATAAATAATCGATTTGCCTTGGCAATTCCGGCAACAGGCAAACAGCAAAACTCCATGCATACTTGATAATATTCTCAATATCAATATTAATATCATTCATAAATATTAATATTTTAATACTGGATCTAGTGTCCTGCCCCATGGAGCCAATTTTATGGGGGTGTGATATGCAAATACCAAAAAATTTCAAAGATGACGGTACCGAATGTTCACCAAAGTTGAAGGAAGTGTTGCGTGCTATACAGTCGGCCGAATCACAAATGTTCATGTGGCTGGCAGCACTGTTCAAGAAGAATAAAGAAAAGATCAAAACCATAAAACTTGAGCGGAACAGAAAAATAGAATGCTTAGCAACATAGCAATACTCTTCAACTGTAATCCAGTTTTTCATGAAGGGTTCAAAATTTTGTCATAGCTGGCAACACTGCTTAAGTGAAATTGCGTCACCGGCAGTACAAGTGTGCATGCAACTTTTGTTTTGCGGATATCTCAGGATCCTGATCAATTATAAAGATGGCGTCTTTGGCAAAGTTGTTCATTAGCTCAAGCGCTATCATTATTAAAGCTATGAGATTCAAAATTTTGCCATTAGGCGGCTCTAGTGAGCGTAGAATTTTTGTTTTGCGGATATATCAGGATCCTGACCACTTAGAAAGATGGCGTCTTCGGCAAAGTTATTCAGTAGCTCAAGGACTATCATTATCCTGGCCAAGAGATTCGAGATTTGGCCACCAGGCGGCGCTAGTGAGCGTAGAATTTTTGTTTTGCGGATATCTCAGGATCCTGACCACTTAGAAAAATAACGCCTTCGGCGAAGTTGTTCAGAAGCTCAAGCTATGCGATTCAAAATTTTGCCTCCTGGCGGCCTTGTGAGCATGAAACTTTTGTTTTGCGGGATCCTGACTACATAGACATGGCGTCTTGGGCAAAGTTGAGCTTCTCAGCAAGTTTATCGAAGACGCTATCTTTCTAGGTAGTCAAGATCCTGATATATCCGCAAAACAAAAGTTTCATGCTCACTTGTGCCGCCAGGTGGCAAAATTTTGAATCTCATAGCTTTTATAATGATAGTCCTTGAGCTAATGACCAACTTTGCCGAAGGCGCCATCTTTCTGAGTGGCCAGGATCCTGATATATCCGCAAAACAAAAGTTTGATGCTCACTAGCGCCGCCTGGTGGCAAAATTTTGAATCTCATAGCTTTTATTTGTATTTGTATTTGTATATTTGTCAATTCATCTGACTATTTGTCTTAATGAACAATTAAAGTAAAAAAAAATATAATCAACTATTTGAAACGCATATTGAAGACATATACAACGAATAACTTAATTCTAACACTTTAAAAATGCGTCAAACGAATATAAAATATCTTCCCGTTCTTCCTCGCGTAACACTCGTTCAATCCGTTGTCGAAATGTAGAAGTTGTCAAGCCGAAATCGAAGAGGTGATAGTGCTCGTTGAAGCGTGCTGCCATGTATCAAATAGGGTCATGTAATCCGTAATTAACTGTCCGAGCAGGGAGACCTTGAGCTACTGAACAACTTTGCAGAAGGCGCCATATTTCTAAGTGGCCAGGATCCTTAGATAACCGCAAAACAAATGTTTCATGATCACTAGCATCACCTAGTGGTAGAATTCCGCAATTCAGTGATGGTGGTGCTAGCCCTTGAACTACTGAACAACTTTGCTGAACATCATGATCCTCTATTTTGAATAGTTTGTAAGATATTGGTCATTTATAAAAAGGTCGTTAATCTGAATTTCGGCCGTTAAAAAGTGGTCGTAAAACGAACCGTCGGTAAAAAAAAAAACGGTCGTAAAAAGAGGTTGGACTGTAATACCATTCATTCTCTCGGTAATAATTTGGTGATAGAGCGTTCAAGAGCAGCAACCTTTACAGACCAAAACCATATCGAGCCATTCAGCTTGTCAGTGAATAGTTCAATTCACGGTGAAATTCTTGACATAAAAAAAAATGAAAACAAGTTTGCAAATACCATCGTTGCGGGTGAGATTTGGCCAAAAATGCGTAAGTTCTCATTTATTTTTAAATAACTTTCGCAATTTGACTTGATATGTTCGGTTAAATATGAGAATACGTTGCAAATGCTGAACAAATAATTGAAATCTGATTATTTTCCTTTAAATAGGAATCATTTGAAAATTGGCCCAAACTCACCCCTTCGAGAAGGTGACATTGGGCCAAACAAACTACACTCAGGAAAACGAACTATCGATAAACATAGGAACCGCCACAAGAAATTGGATTGAAATTCATAAGTTTACGTCATAGAACCGAAATTTGAAAACAAAAATAGTTTTCGCGGCAACCTGGAATCGAACCAAGGACCTTGCTTAGTTTTGCAACAAAAACTACCCAAAAACAGGATTTTTTAAAGAAAAAAACGAATTTCTTTGGATTATTTAAGTTTTTTGCCGAATATTACATGTTTCATATAAAACTTATGTTTCTAAAGCATTTTGTTTGAGATACAAGTTGAAAAGTGTATTTTTTACCATGTGCAAATATATCATTGTTTAAAAATTATTTAAAAAATGTTGTCAAGTCCTTTTCAAAGGTTTAACAAATAAGGAAAACCAGTTTCAGCTTTAAGAATATTGTTTAACTGATAAAAATTAAAATGTTGAATAACTTGGTCAAAACAGTAAAATGCGGTGTATGAAAAGTTCGAACACAATTAAATAAGCTTCAAAACCATGCAAAAAGATTTGGAATCGATTGAGTTTTCATGAAGTTATGATCAAACAAAGATATTTTTTCAGTAAAATAAAAAAAATGGAGTAAACTACTTTTTATTGTAACTAGTTTTGATTTTACACAAATTTGGTGTTCTACAAAGTTTTCAAAAAAAAATATTTTTTAAGGTAATGGTGCTGAAATTACCGAAGTTATGGTGACTTCACTGAAGGCCATTTTTTATAACTTGAAAATTCACCTCCAAGACGCTTGCACCTCTAAATTTTAATATTTTTGGCTCAAACTTCGAGGTTTCTCTACTAATATGATTCGAATTCAGAAGAGTACACGAATTTTTGGTTTTGAGAACTTTTGAAAAATAAGCCCCACCCTAATAGACTGTAGCGCATGTGCGAGTAGCAAATAGGAGCATGCATGTAACTCATTCAAACGCAACTCTGAAATTCAAGTAATCCGATAATCGCGTTCCGTGGATTTTTCTTGCAGAGCACAATATTATGAATCAATTAACCATGACGTCACGCTGCAACTTCTATGTTGGATTCGCACCTGCTGCAAGTTTATTACCATGACATGGCAATTTTTAAAGCCGAAATGCTGCCATAGTGAGATTGAATACAAAATTTATTCGTTAAAATAAATGAAAATGAAATTAGGCAGTGTCCATTTATGACATAACGCTAAAATGTACAATTTTCGACCATTCCCCCTCCGCAACGGTCTTTGCATGAAAAAAAAAATGTGTTTGAGCCGCAACGTTTGAGCCTACTTCCCCTCCCCCTAGAGCATTACGTAATATATGGACGGCACCTTAGTCTGCATAAATTTAGTGGCGTTGTGTATTCAATTTGAATCTCCGCTTTTTTATTTAATTTTTCACTCCCCAGCTATTACGAAAACAAAGCCAATGGTACTCACTGTTTGAGGATATTCCTTTCTCGTGTAAGGACCAGAGTCTAGATTAGTCGACAAATTTCAATTATCGATCCGATCCGATATTTAAAATTCTTTAAATCTTCAAAATTATTCAAATATATTTTAAAATTATGGATTATTATGGAAACATAAAATTTCGATCAATTTTTCATGCAGCTCACGAAATAACAAACTCAGCCCCCCTAAAATCCCAATTGAAACTTTTATTTGAACGCACGCTTATTTGCAGCAAAACGCTGGTAAATACGCCACCACTTTAGCTTTCAAAGAGAACGAAATGTGCATACGTATTTCTAGTGCCAAGGCAGGATTTAATTAAACCCACTTGAAGCTTGAAGACAGCATCATTAAAAACCCACCAAATGAATGTTATGTGGCACGCTGGGTGGGCTTATGAATAGTGTACTTTAAATTTAATTTACGTTATGGATCATAGCTCTTACTTTATGCCGTCATCTTTTCAAATATTATTCTCGTTCACTTTGCTTTTATATAATAAAAACATGAATGACGAGATCCTTTAACATTTACATTACTCTATTACTCCGAAAACCATCACCCCTAAAGTCAATACGCCGAATGGTAGAGTACCTCGAAAACCAATCACAAAACAGTTGAAAAAATCGAATATTTAATTCAATATAATCCCATGAAAAATTTTCGTATGACTGTTTTTGAGTAATGAGTATTTATGTGTCTGTGCCTGGTTAGCACTCGCCAAGGTTGCCAGCTTTCAGAGATTGTGATAAAAATGATTGAAAAATAATCAGTATTTGTGAAATAGCCATAAATCTATTTGCTCTAACGACTCAAAATTTAAAAAGGCAGAATTTCCCAAAATTATAAGCTGAATTCACACAAAATCTGGGACCTTATTTTAACAAGAAACAAAGGACCGATTTTTCAAATAATTCATAACCATAACTAATAGTACTAGTCGGGCTTGGTATAGAATTTTAAGCAGATGCTCTCACGGAATCTCGGGTTAAATTTTTAAAAAAGAAAATTAAAACGAATTCCCCGGTACTGTACGGGCGCAGAAATCCGAAAACTATCTGGGTCGCAGAACTGAAATGCAGATGCCTGTTTTGGCGCCACCTTTATTTGTGCACTTTTTGTTGTACCCGAACGGGTAATTCGTTTTAAGCTGGTGAACCAATGTTGCCTGTGCTGTGGACAAAACAATAAAATGTAACACAGCTAATTTCTTGAAAAAGGCACAATACATATTTCCGAAAAGTCGGATGTAAGCAATAAGCCATTTTTTAGTTTTATTGAATACTGAAAGCCGTAACCTCGAACATTATTTCTCCTAATAGCCGTAACCTCGAACATTAGTTCGCCTAATATGTGGTATGAGATGTATAAAATTTTAGCTTCATATAATCACGGTACTCCTCTGACCGTTATTATCGGAAAAAAAATCTCCATCAAATCTGTGCTCACCATTCGTTTTCTATAGCTTAGTTGCATGTCTGGGAAAAATCTAAAAAAATCGTAGGGCCCGTTTTGGAGTTACGCCTTTTTGATTGTATAAGTCAACTAATTCAAAGTAAATCTGAGAAATTTAAACGGATTTTCATTGGCCGTGATTATCAAGAGAAATAAACCATCAAAATTCAATCGAATTTTTCATTTATTGACATGTTCTTTCGAATTATTAACCTTTCGGTCGTCGCGCGAATTTTTGTAGCGCGAGTTGTCGCGCGTTGTACTTTGTACAACACCCTTGGTTTTGCGAATATCCCAGGAGAATGAACACTTAGAAAGATGACGTCTGCGACAAAATTGTTCAGTAGCTCAAGGACTATCATTATTTAAGCCATGAAATTCGGGATTTTGCCGCTAGGCGGCGCTAGTGAGCATGAAACTTTTGTTTCGCGGATCTCAGGATCCTGACCACTTAGAAAGATGGCGTCTTCGGCAAAGTTGTTCGGTAACTCAAGGACTATCATTGTTTGAGCTAATTGATTCAAAATTTCGCCACCAGGCAGCGCTAGTGAGCATAAACTATTTGTTTCGCAAATATCTCAGGAGCCTGATCACTTAGAAACATGGCGTCTTCGGCAGAGTTGTTCAGTAGCTCAAATTCTTTCTTTGTTTAATCCTTAAAGTTCGAGATTTTGTAAAATAATGATAATCCCTGAGCTTCTGAACAACTTTGCCGAAGGTGCCTGTCTAAAAGTCAAGATCCTGCAGTATCCGTAAAAAAAAATTTAATGCTCACTAGCGCCACCTGGTGGCAAAATATCCTATTTTTTGATTCAAATAATGATAGCCATTGAGCCACTGAACTACTTTGCCGAAGAGACTATCTTTCTAAGTGGTCAGGTTCCTGAGATATCTGCAAACAAAAGTTTCATGCTCACTAGTGCCGCCTAGTGGCAACATTTTGAATTAACTAGCTTGAACAATGATAGTTCTTAACATACTAAACAACTTTGCCGAAGACACCATCTTTCTAAATGGACTGGCTCCTGAGATATCAGCAAAACAAAAGTAAAACTTCCATGCCCTCTAGTGCCACCTAGCGGTCAAATTCCGAATTGAATGAGGTTCCATCAAATAGCGCTTCAACTTCAGAACAACTTTACTAAAGACCTATATTATCTGGATTTTGAGATATAACGATTTGAAACTGTAGTTTCCTTTAACCGTATATAGTGCGTTCATTATTATGCGACTTCCATGTACATTAGGGTGCGGCTTATTTTTCAAAAGTTCTCAAAACCGAAAATTCGTGTGCTCTACTGAATTTAAATCACATTAAAAGAGAAACCTCAAAATCTGAGCCAAAAATATTAACGTTTAGGGGTGGCGCAAGCGTCTTGAAGGTGAATTTGCAAGTTATAAAAAATTACCTTCAGTGAAGTAAACATAACTTTGTTACTTTCCAACCAATTTCAAAACTTTTAGCATCATTATCTTCAAAATTAAATTTATGAAAACTTCGTAAAACATCAAATTTGTCTAAAATCAAAACAAGTCATAGTTTAAAATACTTTTAAACAATTTTTTCCTCATTTTACTAAAAATTTCAACTTAGTTGGACCATAACTTCTTGAATACTCAATCGATTCCGAATCTTTATACATGTTTTTGAAGCAAATTTAGTTGTTTTCAAACTGTTCATACAACACATTTTTCTCAGAATGGTTATGCCTAAGTTTTTTACCAAAAACATGATTTTTTTAATGAAAAAAACAAATTTCTTTTGATTATTCAAGGTTTTTCGCCAGAAATTGAATTTTTTCTATAAAACTTAAATTTATAAAGCATCTTGCCTTCATTACGAGTTGAATAGTGCATATATATTTTAACATATGCAAACATAGTTTTGTTTCAAAATTATTTAAAAACTGTTGCCAAGTCCTTCTCAAAGGTTTAATAAATGAGAAAAACCAGTCTCAGCTTTAGAGATAATATTTAACCGGTAAAAAATTGAAAAAACTGGCATTTTTCGTTAAAAAATCATGTTTTTGTGCAGTTTTTGCTGACTAACTTGGTCAAGACATTTTTTTAGTGAAATGTGTTGTATGAACAGTTTGAAAACAACTAAATTTGCTTCAAAAGCATGTTAAAAGGTTTAGAATCGGTTGAGTAATCATGAAGTTATGGTCAAACAAAGTTGAAATTTTTAGTAAAATGAGGAAAAATTTGGAATGAATTACTTTTAACTAAAACTTGTTTTGATTTTAGACAAATTTGATGTTCTACAAAGTTTTCGTAAATTTAATTTTGAAGGTATTGATGCTAAAAGTTTTAAAATCACTTGAAAAATAACAAAGTTATGTTTACTTCACTGAAGTTTATTTTTTATAACTTGAAAATTCACCTTCAAGACGCTTGCGCCACCCCTAAATGTTAATATTTTTGGCTCAGATTTTGAGGTTTCTTTTTCAATGTAGTTTGAATTCAGTAGAGCACACGAATTTTTGGTTTTGAGAACTTTTTAAAAATAAGCCGCACCCTAATGTACATTTGTTGATTTTACCGTATTATAAAGGGCCATACTGTAAATAAAAACTGTCGAGTATTGTTCTTAAGAAGATTCTTGAGGAAAACATTTTGGTTTGGTGTAGATAGATAACTTTGTTGCAAAATGATAGCATATAAATCACAACTGTACAAAGTACAACAGCGCGATAGCCCGAAGGTTAAGATTGAGACGTCGCGCGGTGTTGGACATGCAACGGAAATGTCCCCAAACTAACCCTGGCGGAAAACATTATTCAAATTATGTTGAAATGATGACAATCGATCAATCGATAAATAGAAAAATAATCACATTTTCTTGACCCCACTACAACCCGGAATATCTCCAGCATGGTTCCGAATACAGCATTATCCATTTACTATCAAATGATTGGAACCTTTTTAAAGTAAACTGACCGTGGTTTAAAAAAAATCGAATGGAAATTGACAAAATGGCAGTTATTTGAAAATGCTTAGTCGGAGGTCGGTAACGTAAAGGTTAATCGTTTTTCTTGTCATTTCTATAAAACTGAGCTTGAGGCAGCACGTTGTATGCTGTCATTCATTATTAAAAACGCTTTTTGAAATTGCGCTGAACTGCCAGTCAATTTATCCATGAAAAGAATGCTTCTTTTCAAAATATAATTTATCACATAGAATCATTCATGGATCAAGTAAAAATGTTTTAAACCGTTTTTGTGTTTGGCTTTTATAATGAGAGCTATGGGGCCTTCCTTAGTCGAGTGGTTAGAGTCCGCGGCTACAAAGCATAGCCATGCTGAAGTTGTCTGGGTTCGATTCCCGGTTGGTCCAGGATCTTTTCGTAATTTAAATTTTTTTGACTTCCCTGGTCATAGAGTATCATCGTATTGCCACACGATATACGAATGCGAAAATGGTAAGTTTGTCGAACAAAGCTCTCAGTTAATAACTGTGGAAGTGCTCGTAAGAACACTAAGCTGAGAAGCAGGCTCTGTCCCAGTGAGGACGTTAATGCCAAGAAGAATAAGAGCTACAAACTCAATTATTTTTTTATTATTATCAATTATTATTGTATCAAAACTTTACCATTTGGTACGGAAGAGGAGAAAACCGGGAGAAAACACAAGCACAACGTCAAAACATTATTTGCTAGAGCGTAATAACGAGAACCTGCTGTCTGGCGCTAGTTAACTTTGAACAAATAAATTCCCTGCAATAACGATGAGCGCGTGTAGTCTAATTAAACAGTTTAATATATCGATTATAGCAATTAATCTCGGAAAGAAGACCCATTAAATACACAACAAGGAACAGCGATCGACGAACAAACGATTAAACTTACCAATGTCCCAGTCTTGGTCATTAACGAGTCTTTCTTTCTCTGCTATCACATACCAAATGCAAGCCAACCAATGTGCAACTAAAGAGAAGCATAGCATCAACAGCGTTAAAATCATAGCCGTGTATTGCGAATATCTATCCATCTTTTGAAGCAATCGTGCCAGCCTTAATAATCGTGTTAATTTGACTAAATGAATGTGAGATTCCTGTGCGTGAAGATCATAATGAAATAAACATGGGAAAATGGATAAAAAGGAAGAGAAGAAAAACTTAATTAGTATCATAGCTTCGGAGCGCGGCTAATATCGGTGATAGTGATGGTGGTTGGGGTATTTCACAAGGACCTTCATATCAATGGGTAGTAGGTATGTTGGTACTTGAATGCAATCGACTGAGAATGGTGTGACTTCTTGGTGTTTGTATATGTGTAGGCAAATCTTCATAATTGAATCTTCAAATCTAGAAACAAGACAGGGATTATAATTAAGTTATCTCTTACCTCCCCACTAATTACGTTACTAGCGTAGAGATGATCAAACGGCAGGGCGGCAAACAGGTCAACCATGAACCATCCTCGTAGATAGTTAACTGCTATACTTTTAGAATTTGATACAACCTCGCCTTTACGGGAAACATACGTTGTGCGAAAATTTACTAGAATATCTGGAAAGACATTGATAATTGATTAAATAATTATTATATGCAAGCTATACATGCCCGGTAACTTGATGGGGTAAAACTTGCTAGTTCATTTACTTTAAATTAGTTTAATCATCGGCTTTTGCAATAAGGACAAATACTGTGCGGTAGTTGACGTTTCGTAAAATTAGGTGCATGTGAATGCATGTATTGTCGTACAAATATTATTTTTTAAGCCCAGCACAGGATGCATATCGAAAGAAGTAAACTAAAAAAGTTTTTTAAATCATGAAATGAAGATTTTGATTCCATTGTTAAGTTGGTCAATAACTACGATAAATTTTCAAACATATAGGGTGTCCCAGAAAGTATGGGTACGAGCTCACCATAATGCCATTTCAAAACTAGTGACACACATCTGATTACTGTGCCCAACAAGAGTAGACTGCGATTTTTTAATGAAAAAATAAATAATTAATGTGTTGATTACGTAACATTTCTTTGAAGCATCTCTTAGCAGTCTTGCACAAATCGCGTTATATTTGAGCGACTTTGTTTTACAAAATTTGTTCTATGTCAGAAAGTGCGTACAGTAAAAATCTGAAAAAAATATATTTATCAGCGACTATATGGTAATTGATCGGACTATCACTTATTCAAATTAAAATTTTAAAATTAGGCGTGTAAAATTTGTATTGGAACTAAAAATCCGATTTCAGCAGTGGCGATTTGAAAATGGTCAAAAAACAAATCCTTATATTTACGTAAAAACATGGATATATAAAAAATTAAAGTAACCTGTCCAAGAGAGTAAGGATTAACCTTTCGTAATTCTGGAACGTATTATTTTTCTAATTATTGAAAATACCTGAAGAGTTATAACTTCGCGATGTTGTCGTATGTGGAGAGAAAAATACGAGGTTTTTCGAATTTTACATTTTTTACAATTGTTCTCTAACAAAGCCAAATAAAATTTCAAACAAAAATTTATGTAAAACATCCATGATACAATGTATTTATACTCAACACGGCGGAAGATTTTGATAAAAAGGTATTTTACTAGTTATTTTTCAACAAAAACAAAATGTAGGATCTGTGCTGACCAGATAAGAATTGCTTTTCTAAAATCAAAATTTTCAATGTAAACGATTATTAAATCAAACAAATTTATCACAGATGCTGGTTGACATAGCCTATAAAAAATACAAATATATAAAAATATTTGATTGTTTGGAAAAGTACTATGATTTTCATTATCAAAGTCGTGCCCATACTTTCTGAGACACCCTATAAAGAGATGTGCTACTCACTAAACATGAGGTCACTGAATCTGAATCAAATCTAAAAAAATATTATTGATAAATCGATAAATTTGTAAAATGAAGATTAGTATTTTTTTTAATTTTTTTTGATTGGAAACACGTTTACGAAAAGATTTTTTTTCTCTGGAAATGAACATGTATGTAATGTATGTAATGTAAATTCGAAGCCGGGTTCAGAAAACCAAACCTGGAATTAAGGGAACAGTTTATCAAAAGACACTTCATATGACCTTGGAGATAGTCGATTGTTTGGAGGAGAACGCTTCAAGAATTAACCAATAATTTCTTCAATTTCAAACCAAATTCAAGAAATTCAAGCTACTCTTGATTTATTAAATAATGCGAAATCACAAAAATTGCATAATTTCAATCGAATTAACTTCTCTTCTCAGATCAACTACACAAGAAGTTACGGTATGTACAGTGTTGTACGAGACGACCACATACCAATTTTCATACAAAATAGTTAACTTTGACATGTTCTAGTTTTGAGTTATGAGCTATTCAGCTGAAATTTTCTCTTCACATAACTACAAACATATTCAAGTTCTTAACTACAAAATTTCTTATTTCTCAGCATCTGTCGGAAATTGAAATACAACAGTTTTTATTTTATATTTTGAAATATTGGCTCAATAATAATTTTGAACATTTTTGGTGTGAGTGAAGGTTTGGTAATAAGGTGAAAATTGTTCAAACCGTAAATGTAAGAATGTTTAAAAACTCAATGTTAAGAAAACCAAATTTTAAAACTGCTATTGTTTCGAACAATTAGTAAATTCAGTAAAGTTTTAAACGGGTTATGGCACATTATACTGATTTGAATGATGAAATAGATAAATTTGAATTAAAAACGAAAATGGAATTTTCATTTCCAGAGGCAAAGAGGGGCCCAGATAGCCGTAGCGGTAAACGCGCAGCTTTTCAGCATGACCAAACTGAGGGTCGTGGGTTCGAATCCCATCGGTCGAGGATCTTTTCGGGTTGGAAATTTTCTCGACTTCCCAGGGCATAGAGTATTTTCGTACCTGCCACACGATATACAAATGCAAAAATGGTCATTGGCATAGTAAGCTCTCAGTGAATAACTGTGGAAGTGCTCATAAGAACACTAAGCTGAGAAGCAGGCTTTGTCCCAGTGGGGACGTTACGCCAGAAAGAAGAAGAAGGCAAAGAGGGGCGAGAAAAACTGTTGCACCTCAAAAAGCATAAATGATTTGCTGCTTCATAGTGAGCGACTCATTTTCCCGAAACACTTCACATAAAACGGACGAAGCTTTGAAAATTTATCAAAATTTCGGATAAAGATTTCGATAAACATTTTTTCACTACAAGTAACATCTCAATGTGTAGAAAATTATGAAGACTACGCTTTCGAATGAAGCCTATTGAGCTTAAATCGATTATGATTTCGTTGAGATACAGCTGTTTGAAGTTTGATAGGTAAACCATAGTTGATGAATTATAAGCAGTCCATTTTTGCTGACTTCCCTGCACTTAAGATGCTGCCAAAAATCGAAAACAAAACAGATCGCTCTCAAATTTTGAGGAACCGTCACTGAATAATATAGAAGTCTATAAAAAACATTAACAAGTGACTTTGAGAACATGAATTTTTGAGGTTTTGTCCGGAGATGCGCCACTGTGTGGCGGTGCGAAAACCGAATCCGCTTGCTTAGGCTATACGAAACACACTGCACACAATACCCTTGCTTATAATTAAATAAGATACTAAAGTATATCAGAGTTGGCCATGTTGTATGCATGCTTAAACAAAGTTCCACAAAATTTTGCAAGTTTCGTAAAAAATCGAGGACTTCTGGACCAAGATAATGAGTGTCCCAGAAAGTATGAGCACGACTTTATCATACTACCATATCAAGACTAGTGCAGATAAAAATCTGGTTTTCACACATTTCGTTCTTGCACTTATCAAGAGCAGATTTTGTTTTTTGAGCGATTTTTTCGCTATCTGTTTGTTCATGGTGTTACCTTTGTAAAAACTCCACCTATCAGGCTTGCACAAATCGCGTTAAAGGGTCAAACACAATGCAACTGCATTACGGAAAGAATGGCAACACCGACTTGAATGACATTTCAATGTTTTCATCAATGTCGACTAAATCAGATTCAACATGGATTTGACAAGTAGAGTGTAGAATAAGATGGGCTTGCCGTTTTACCGTTGTACCGTGCTGCCGTTCACATTGTGTTTGGGTCAAACACGGCAAGAACGGCAAGAGCAGCAACACCGATTTGAATGACATGTCAATGTTTTGATCCGTGTCGATTAAATCAGATTCAACATGGACTTGACAAGTAGAGTATAGATTAAGATGGGCTTGCTGTTTTGCCGTTGTACCGTGCCGCTGTTCACGTTGTGTTTGGAGCTTTATATATGCAAGTTGAAACGGCTGAGGTAAGATGAAATAGCCAGGTATCATAATGAAATTAAATAATGATCAAAATCTTAAATGTGTTAAACTAATGATCAATATTTTGATGAAAGAAACATAAAGTTAACAAATGGACCAAGCTTTTAGAAAAGGAGAATCTGTTAGCTTTTATTTGTATTCTATTTGAAACTTTACATTTCAACTTGCCCCAATTCATGAAGTGGACGTACTAAATCTGAAACAAATTATTAATCATTGCCAATGTGATAAAAGATCAGATTATTACTTAATTCAATGAAAATTATCAAATTAAGTATATGAAATTTGAATCGTAACTAAAAATCCGATTTCAGCTGTCGTCGATTTATTAAAGGGTGAAAACCAAGTCCTTATATTGTAAAACATGTAAGTCCTAATATTGTAAACATGTAAAAATCTAAAATTTTTGTTGCCTATTCATAGTATAGATATTTGAAGTAAGCAAGTCTGAAATAACTTATTTATATTTATATTGAAAATACTTAAAAAGCTATGATTGTCTAAAGGGATATTAAGTGGAGAGAAAAACTAATATTTTTTTTAGAATTTTATCTTTTTGACAAATGTTTTCTAACAAAGCTAAATAATATTTTAAACAAAAACTCTTGTCGAACATCTTAGATACAATGTACTTGAACTCATACCATCTAAAGATTTTGATAAAAACATCAATGAATAGTTAAGAATCAAAAATATAAAAGTAGGATATGTGCTGGTTAGATAAGAATCGATTTTCTATAATAAAAAAATATCAATATAAAAGATTATTTTATCAAACCAAATTTTCACAAGCAGCACTTGAAATATCCCTAGGAAAAACACAAAAATATGAACATATTAATTTGCTTGAAAAAAATATTAAGACTCTCGTTATCAAAGCCGTGCCCATATTTTTGGGGACACCCTATATCATGTGTGTTATTTAAAAACATTCTGTTAAATTGCACTTGTGCTCATTTCTTCTTCTTTTTCGCAAATTATGTGACACGTAAAGCAGCTTCGTAATCCTAAGCATCTTTGTGTGATGTCAAGTTTGATAAAATGAAGCAGAAATCAGCAAAAAAAAAATGATGTTAAAGATATTTCAAAATTTAAAACACATGGTGTGTTGGTCCAGAAGAGCCAGATTTTAAATAACTTCATTTTAGAAAGTACATCTATTAACATTAACCACAGCATGGATTGGACATATTCACATCATTTCAATTTTACTTCTCAAAGCTACAAAAACTCATGTCTATATGAAGCTGTGTGTACAAACTATTTTAGTGGATTCGAAAAGCCAAAATAACACAGAGTAACAAAAATTAAATGTTTGCGTGTCTCAAGGATCAACCTGTGTTTATAGTAGATTTGGGATCGCTGAATCCAGCACGTCACAATTTCAAGCCAAAAGTCGCCAAAGTTGTACAAAACACTGTTTTTAAAGTTTACATTCAATTTAAAGCATGATTTATCAAACTTTTTTTTTTTTCAACGTGCTTGCAATCTCCATACAAAATTCTTCGTTTCACAAAACTTTTCTCAACCATTAAAAATAATGTTTGAGCATCGAGAATATGATGAACATTGTTGATAAGTATAAGTATAGATAAGTTGATACACATGAAGTTTGAATTATGTGGCAAACTTGCACTTAACTTGGCTGAAACAGCTGAAATTTCACATTTACACAGCCAATATCTCAAAAACTAAACGTACTATGGTATTTTTGAAAAGGGCAATGGATTGGGCAACCCTTAGTTGAGTAAATATCGGTATTTTTGTGCTTGAGACAAAAACGTGTTCCGCAGTGTAATAAAAGTAATAATTGAAATATCAGATTGTATGTTTGTAGTTAAATTCCTTTTTTATGTATGTTTATAATTTTTTTTTATGGTAGAAAATGATAAAGTACTGGCATGCCAGTACACAGTGATTCCTCTCCATACAAAAGATGGAAAAAAAATCTCAAGATTTCTCATATTCTAATGAAGTTTCTTTACTCTGATGGACCAGATTGTGTATTTTTTAAAATAATTTATCGTAGATTTTTTCATCTATCAGAATTCTATGTTATCTACGCGGAGACGAACCAGCCAATGGCTGAAATTCTCGATAATAAAGATAATAAAAATAAACATATTATCTACAATCTACATGTGATACAACACTTGAGCCCAGTCAGTGAATGGTTTGAAAATAGAATCCGTTAGTATCGTTATATTAGTATTTTAATAAATGATTTTAAAACAAATATGCCTTTTTATAGGCACCCAAAAAAAAAACAATATTCATTACACTCAATTATATACGACCGTGCTCAGTATTTAGGCATCCACTTTAAAAAAATAGGTTGCGCAAGATGAGATAAAGATTTAGCGAAACTAAGTATGATATGTGCGCGAGTGTGTGCTAATATTTAAAAACTAACTGTGTGGCTTCGTAGCCGTGCATTTAGCCGCATCGTGCTAAGGAGCGTGGGTTCGATTCCCGCCTCAGGCCGAAAACTTTTCGAGAGGAATGTTTTCTGACTATGCCACTGGGCGTTGCATGCTAGTCCGTTGTCTAGTGTGGTGCTTCCTTCAAAGGGCAAATACCCCACTGGAAGCATTAACGTGTAGTGTCTTTAAGTTGAATTCAATTTGGTTTTATTCATATATTTTACCAAGGAGCAAAACATACAGGTACTTTGGTCATGTTCTTTAAAATGCTATAAAATTTAAATTTCCACTCAATCTCCATAACATTTTGAGAAAAGACTATTCAATTATCGGTTAAAAATACAAAAATATTTCGAGAATAAATAGTGGAAGCAAATGTTTCGACTTTTTTCCGCCCTCGCATCACTGCTCGGTTTTATTGGTATTTTTTGTATCAAAACTGCCGGAACCACTACCTTCTTTTCAATCGAAGAGGGTTTATGGGACAAACAAATAAAAAAAAACAGTGCGCATCGTACCTTCGTGCTGTGCGTAGACGAATTCTCTATGCTCTTGGAAGTTTTCTTAAAAACTACTTAAAGCAATAAAACAGTACTTTTCAGAGCTACATAAACAGTACTTTTCAGTGCTATTTTTTCTACTATTGATCCCTTTACGATCCTTGTTTGGACCCGTGCCTTCGATTTTTCGTTGGACCCGCTGGCGAAAGCTAGCGGTGGGAATCCTTCTTGGACACCGTCTTGGGAAAAAATCTCTCAGGAGGTCACGTCTTCTTCCGTTTATTTACTAAACATGGTATCAACAACAAACAAAAGGAAGGGTGAACCTCTGAATTAACAACTTCCTTCCAAAAGAGTGGGATTTAAAACTGTCACTAAACGTGGAAAAAATGGAAGATAGGACGTTTCTCCGGAATGCGAACTTTCTTCCAAGGGTGAAATGAATAATTGTATCGAAATGAGCAATCAGTTCGATGCTCTAGACAAATTTTCCGAACACCAAACCTCTAGCCCAGGCTCTTTAAATTCAAGTGAGGAAGCAAAGAGTGCCGCCTATCGTGATCAGTTGTTCCGAATTTGGGGGATTTAGGCAGAGATCTTGAACTCCATTAGGGAATCAATGTTTCCTTCCAAATCGCAAAGAAAGGAGACTGTCGCGTTTTGCCGGAAACTCTTAAAGATCGCGAACTTCTTCTCAAACATCTTGAAGAGATGAAGCACAAGTTTTTAACTTATGACGACAAAACTGAGCAGACACGAATGCCATGACAAATGGTAAAGTGTCTTAAATAAAACATAATAATAATAATAACAAAACTGAACGTTTGTTCCAAGTTGTCTTGAAAGGTCTCTCAGAGACTATAGTCACCTGAAGAGATCAAAAATGGTATAAATGATTTACTTGGATTTTCTCCAGTCCAAGTAATCATTATGAAAAGAGAACCCAATCTGCATTGTTCGGAAAGGGCTTTCTCAAGAATATATTTAGTTCACTTTAAAAAAAAAAAAAAAAAAAAGAACTAAATAATGTTAAAGATTTAGAAAAAGAAAAACTTTTTGTTCGATGTCCGTGTGACATGGAAACATTTCCAGAACCTGGAGGAAATTACCAGAACCCCACTCTTTTGCCGTCGGTGCCAAAAGTGGGGTCATGGTACAAAAAATTGTCCACATGGATGCTAAATGCATGATTTGTGGAGGTTCTTCTCACGCAAGGACGTCTGTCCATGAAGGAAGATACCACCAAGTTCATATGCTCTAATTGTGGGACTAATCATAAGTCCAATTTTTGGAAATTGTCCTTCACGCAAAAAAGTCATTGTACCTCGTGCCAGGCAGATGAAGATAATATCCGTTACGATAACGGTCGTTCCGGAATTTGCCTGGTAGAGTATCGAACAATGCTCATTTTTCAGTTAACGATCGCTTGATTAGAATCATCATACCCATCAGGAAGATCATAATCATGCTCATTCACAAACTTATTTTAATCCGTCGGGAAGCCGTTCGAATCTTTTAATTTCGAATGTATCTACCCACGGTAAATCCTTTGTACTACCTTTTTTTTTACTGTTTATTTATTGAGACCTATAAAAACGTTACAATACTTACAACTAATTTTAACAAATGCTCATAAAGTTATCAAAATGTGTTTTTAAACAGTTTTCTGTTATTCCATCTTTTATCACGTATTATACTTTGGAAATGGTAAAGTGAGCCTGAACCGAAATGTAACAAATTGTAAGCCATTGCTTCTGTACACAGATACAGCCCTGCTTTTTGATTTGGTGCCTTTTTATTTATTTTTGTACATATCATTTCTTCCGGATCATTGATTTTTAATCGCATTCTGTTGTTCATTACTTGCGTTACCCATGTCCATACTTTCTTCGAAGTAACGCATTCTTTGATACGATGCTTGGACGAATCTATTTCTCCGCACGATTCACATAAATTTGAAACCGTTCCACGAACATTATTACGGAGCAACTTATCTTTATATGGTACAATGTCGTTGAGTGTGATAAACATAGCATGCTTACCATCAGTGGATAAAAATCCATGATTCATATTTTGCCATATGTTTTCCCAATCGAGATTGGGTAATTCTGATTCTATTTTAGGAGTGATGTTTAGATCGTTTATCAAGCTTTTATATATACGATTGCATGTATTGGACTGATCGTATTGTCTTTTTTCCTCTGCTATTATTATCCACTCGCGAGTATTACGTGTAACTTTCGTGTTTGTTTTTTGAGAGAGCATAAAATTGTCTACCGGTTGTTCTCCTGGTACAAAAAATAAATTTTTAATGAACAATGCTTATTCGGAGGGGTTGTCACTAAATCTCGACAGCAAACACGTTTTTGTGGTAATGTAAGCTTCAAGCTAAAAAGTTCATTTTTATTAACTGATACGCAAAAAGTATACAATTTACTTACGATTTTAGTGCACGTTTTATAGAGTTTGGAAGGATCGTATCGATAACCCTCGTGAATAGGCGTTTGCTACAATCGTATTCTGCCCATAAAAGCATAACTGTCCCATATTGATTTTCGAACCAACACCTTTTTTCATCGCAATATTAATGTTTTTATATACACTTCACTATGCATATAATAATTTATACACTTTGTTTGAAAATGTTGTGGAAAAATATGAAGTTGGTGCAGTCCCATATTGAAAAATAAAGGCATAACAGTCTCTATATGAACTTTGAACCCAAATAACATCTGCAAAACAAGAATAATGTTCAACTTTATATTTTTTACTGATCAATATTAGCAAAATGAATGTTCTGTGTGGTGGAGCTAAATGAATATTGCATTCAAAAATTTACCAGAAAATTATAAACATTTGTATGAAAATGCAAACTTCAAACTTTGAGCGCTGTTTTCTCAATGCCTACTAATTCAATATGGGACAGTTATGCCTTTATGGGCAGTATTGTACATATTAGTTTTTAAGTTCAATTAGGCCTAATTTTTATTACTTACAGATGATTTCAAAAGCTGACCTCTAGTTTTAAGCACAAATTCACGATTCAGGAAAAGCTTAGTGTAAATAGTTTCAGAATTAGATAGGATAATATAGTTTTTGCAATTCCGTATCATATTAGCATACTTTTCATGAATAGTTTGAATAGCATAACGGCCTACTTTTCCTAACAGAACAAACAGTACTGAAAAGTGCTACTTTTCAGCACTCAAAACGGTGCTGAAAAGTAGCACTTTTCAGTACTATTTTGGGAGCAGCCAATTTGTCATCGCGATGACTCTTCATACTCAATTCATCGAATTGCTCTGTGGTTCTCAATGACTTACAATTACTATAAGCTTACGATTTTATATCCATCGGATGATCTGTATCCGTTGATGAGCCATACGGATGCGGAATCGGCTCATCCAGTGAACGTAGAGGCGGTAGGTGAGCCAGATCAAAACTGACTGGAACTTCGTGTTCCTACACGGTTTGTGTAGGAAGCTTGACCTATTATAAATAACTGTACCTACAACACAGACGAAAACTGCAAGCGGCGTTTTACCTGACCCTTTCATGAATTAAGAACCAAGATCCATTTGAGTTTGGGTGAAGCGAAAAAAAAGGTGACATTTACGTTTATGGTCATAGACACAATTGCATCACAGCCTACCTGATTGAAACTACCGAGGGCTTCTACGCATGGCTGTTCATGTAGATTTTCTTTTCAATTTTAATTGTGCTCCTGGAAATAATCCAACTGAAACTGCATTTTTCATAATAGCAAAAAATGTTGTATGCAACTCGTTGCAAAACTCAATTTTTTTAGCACTCGGCGTATTTATCCAACTCGGCAAGCCTCGTCGGATAAATGTACGACTCGTGCTAAAAAAATCATCATTTTGCAACTTGTTGCATAAATAACTATTTAATAGTTGCTTCGATTTGGTAGCCACGTCTCATACGGAGGAAAGTAGTACCATGATGACTTGCATGTATACAAATCTCCTATTGCTTCGACATGTCTTCCATTCCACTATCATACTTGACGGTTACGTGCATGGCCTGTCGTGAAGTGTTTGTAACCCCACACGGCGTCGCTGCAACGAGGGGTGTTGTCGGCACATACCCCCGCCTGTGAACCTAAGTGATGTCTCGAATTCTTCTGGAGTCGCATGGGTTCACATCCTCCTTCGACGTCCAACACAGCTAGCTTGCAGGCAGGTCGCCGTAGAACTCCGTTTGCCGTTCGTACAAGTGCTTGACGAACTCTCCCATCGCTGCCGACGAAGATTTCCTCAATCCGTCCTCTAGTCCACTGAGTTCGCCCAGACCCACTGACAATTAGAACTAGGTCTCCTACCATTAGGTCTTTGGTTTCCTCGAACCACTTGCTCCGGCGTGTTATAACAGGCAGATATTCCTTTATCCACCTCTTCCAGAATTCGTTAACGATATGTTGGGCCATCTTCCAGCTGCTACGGAGTGCAGCGTATCCAGACACTTCGGTTGTTTCGATTTTGTTACCCGTAGAGCTGCCCAGAAGAAAATGGTTGGGAGTCAGCGACTCTTGGTCTGCTGACTCCAATGGAATGTACGTGAGCGGTCTGGAGTTCACTAACGCTTCAGCTTCATAAATGATGGTCTCTAGAGTCTCATCGTTGGGCTTACGAGGGTATTCAAGAGCCAATCCAATTGCTGTTTTCACCGATCTTACCAAGCGCTCCCAAACGCCCCCCATGTGCGGAGTGGCAGGTGGAATGAATTTCCATTTCGTATCGGCGTTCGTAAAGGTGTGCGCCATTGCTTCGTTTCTAGCAGCAATCTCCTCTGTAAGTTGTTTATTGGCCCCTTGGAAGCAGGTGCCATTATCCGAATATATCACAGCAGGCGAGCCACGGTGCGATATAAACCTTCGGACTGCCATGATGCACGACTCCGTAGAAAGGCTGTGTACTATTTCCATGTGCACAGCTCGAACTGACAGACACGTAAAAAGAGCAATCCACCGTTTGGCTTGACTTCGGCCAACCTTGACCAGCACTGGCCCAAAATAATCTAACCCAACGTACGTGAAGGGTCTCACATACGGTTCCAATCGTTCCTTGGGAAGAGGGGCCATTACTGGTGTTTTTGGGAAGGCCTTATTGATTCGACACCAGGAACAATCCTTTGCTACCTTTTGCACAATGGATCTCATGTTGGCAATTTCAAAACGTTGCCGAAGTTCGTTCGTTACCGTCTCTCGATTCGCGTGACGATAGAGACGATGGAACCATCCCACGATCAAAGTTGTAACTGGGTGTGTTTTTGGTAGTATTACAGGGTACCTTGCATGGAAGGGTAGATAGTCCGCCGCTTCTATGCGGCCTCGCATTCGTAGGATTCCTTGGTCATCCATATACGGCCAAGTTTTATAAATTGGGCTAGATTTTGACACAAAGGCGTGCCTAGCTTCTGGAGTGCCCATTGTTTTTTCCAACGCAGATCGCTCTTCAGCAAAGACTTCCTCCTGTGCCGACTTCCATAGCATAATTTCGGCTTGTGCTAGCTCCTCTTGAGTGAGTACTTTCAGTTGTATATTCAGCCCATCATTTCGTTGACGCACGCCATTGATGAAACGAACGACATACCGTTTTGATTCATATTACGGACACTTAAGGCCTCTGGGAAGTATAGCACAGCATAGAGCATTCAAAATAAATCATTCTGTATGATTCCTCAGCGTTATCGAGCGCCGGAAACCCTTTACTTTCGAATCGTGGGTGAATAATACGCTTCTGCAACTTGAATAATTTTAAATAAATCGAAATGTATAGCCTTTTGATGATTCTTATTCCGGACGAGTCCTCACTTTTGCCTCATATTCCGGACACTTTGATTCGAATTCCGGACATCTCATGAAAATCATTAATAGAAAAGTCAAATCCTTAAATGAAATTGTTAAACCACTAAAGAGACGTCTAAGGCAATTGTGCATTATAAATTTGCATAGATGTTTATCAAAATAGCTTATTAAAACGAGCCTCGAAATTTTGAACTTTCGAACGGCAAAAATTGAAACATTTCGTGTGAAATGTTTCCCATACAAAGTAGAGTGTCCGGAATTAAAATCTGTCCGTAATATGAATCAAAACGGTATGCCATTGTGCGTTGAAGTCTTGTCCATTCGTTGAATCGGGAGTAATCTATCATTGGTTCGCGACTCCAGTGAGTTTGAACACGTCGAAGTTCTTCATGAGTTGTCGTCGTAATCCGTTGCTCTGGCCATGCCGCTTCATCGAAGTAAAGGAATCTGGGTCCATCGAACCAGGTACTCTCAGGTTTGAGATTGGGACCGTCCTTCCATTTTGTCGCATCGTCGGAAACGTTCAGCTTGGATTGTACCCATTTCCATTCTTGCGGCTCGCTCAAAGTAAGAATTTCGCCTATTCGCACCGACACGAACTTGTGGAATCTACGATGGTCAGACCGAATCCACGCTAGCACCGTAGTTGAGTCGCTCCAGAAGAACCGTTGGGACACCGGAAGTGAATGATATTCAAGAATTGCTGCCACGAATCTTACTCCGAGGACGGCTGCCTTCAGCTCTAGCCGTGGAGTGGATAGTGTCTTTAGAGGGGCCACTTTGCACTTAGCTCCTACCAGCGCTATTTGGACACAGTCTTCGTGTACTAAACGAAAATATACAGCACAAGAGTAGGCGATATCGCTGGCATCCACAAAGGTGTGAACTTGTAGATTCTTGATACTGGACGGAAATTGTGAGAAGTAGCACCGGGAAATTTTTAGTTCATTGAGCTTCGGGAAGAGTGACACCCACTGACGCCACTTTCTGTTAAGGTCTTCATTAATTGGCTCATCCCATCCAGATCCAGCAGCCCAAGTCCCCTGAATTATTACTTTTCCGTGGACGAGAAAGTGTGAAACGAGCCCGAGCGGATCGAATAGGCTCATTACGACCTTTAAAACCTCTCTTTTGGTAGCAAAAAGATTTACATCCAGTATTGAGCGCAAATCGTCCCGTAGATTGAAGCAATAGGAGAAACAATCATTCGTGGGATCCCAGGACATCCCCAGCACTGATTCACTGGTAGCACTTCGTTCCAGCATTAAGTTTTTCGGTTCATCAACCGCCGAAGGTCCCCCTATTTCACGAAGAAGCTCTGTAGAATTGGAGCGGAAACCTCGGATCTCAAAACCTCCTAACGAGTGGACCCAAGCTACTTCCTTAATCACGTCAGCGGCTTCATCGACGGTCTGAAAGCTGTCCAAGTAATCGTCGACGTAATGATTTTTAACAATCGCAGTCGCCGCTCGTGGGTAGTCTTCGGAAAACTCTTCTGCGTTTATGTTTTTTACGTATTGCGTTGAGGCGGGCGAGCAGGTTGCGCCAAATGTTGCCACGTCCATAACATAGATCTGAACAGGATTCGTTGGACTGTCGCGCCAAAGAAAACATTGTGCCAGACGGTCTTGTTCACGGATTGAGAGCTGATGAAACATCTCTTTGATGTCGCCACAGATTGCTACAGGGAACTGACGGAAACGGCTAAGAACGGCTGGAAGTGGAGTTAGTAGATCAGGTCCCTTCAAAAGCTTTGAGTTGAAAGAGACTCCGTCCACCATCGCTGCTGCATCCCACACCAGTCGAATTTTATTCGGTTTCCTGGGGTGTACGACCACGCCAAGTGGTAGAAACCACATGCGTTTGCGATCAGCATTGTTCAGCTCCGATTCGGTTGCCTTGTGAGCGTACCCCTTCCTCAAATATTCAGAAATCTGCTCGCGCACACGCTCGTGTAACCAGTTATTTTTTGATAATTTTCGCTCCAAAGCCTTCAAACGACGAATAGCCATGGGATAGCTATCTGGAAAATCCGGATTATCATCCCGCCACAACAGTCCGGTTTCAAATCCACGATCCGTGCGTTTAGTTGTTTGTTGCAGTATCGTTCTCGCTCGCTTCTCTTCGTCTGATTCTAACAACCTCATCTGTTCACTTGTTCCAGCATCCTCTAGCGCAAAATAGTCACGTAACTGGTCGTTCAGCTGGCGGTCACTGTCAGCAGATGCAGCAACATGGAAATGGACTACAGCGCGTGGGGATGATGAACCTTGCACGCATCCGTAAATGCTCCAACCCAGTCGGCATTTTACTGCTATGGGGTCTGAAACTCCCCCTTCCCTTACCTTCAAAGGAACAGCCAAACGAAGGTTGTCCAATGCAATTAGTAGTTTCGGTTGGATGAGTTCGTAATCTTTCAATGGAAGCCCACGCAAATGAGGATATTGATGACAGAGTTCGCCGTACTTCATGGATTGCGTCGGCAAAACTAGACAATTAACCGTTCGGACCTCACATAGCTTATGGATATTGAGACTATCTTCACCAGAAATTTTTAGTTGCACGCGCTGTGATTTTCGTTCCTCTCGAGTTATGTTGCCCGTCCACTGCAACGTCAAAGGTTCGACCGGCCCAGAAACACCCAGACGATCAGCGACCGTCTTCTCTAAAAATGTTGTCGATGAGCCTTCGTCGATAAAGGCGAAGACGACTTCCCTCCGTTTACCGGCATATAATACCACAGGAAGGACTCGAAACATGGGAGAGGAACCATTTTTCTGCATAATGTTATTGACGGAGACATTGAGGGATGATTGGATAGGGGAAGGGGGGTGAAGAAGGGTGTGATGTTTTTCGTTACAGCCTTCAATTGCACACGCTTGCCAAGACCTACAAGGCCACTTTCCATGACCATTCAAGCAAGTTCTACACAATCCCCCTTGATGAACGATTTTCCACCGCTCGTCGTTGCTCAAGGACTTGAATTTATGGCAATCAGCCACCCGGTGTCCCTCACGTTCGCATGCGGCGCATGGCTTACCTGACCTTTTTGGACTTGGTGATGACGGTGGCTCCAAAGAGGAAACGGGTATTGATGAATGAGCATGGAGAAGACCCTTTTCTTTGGTACGTCGTTGTTCACCTCTGGAGCTACGACTTGAGTTCGGAAGTTCGAAGGTCACCTGGCTAGCCGCTTCCAGTAGTCCCGTCATGAAGTCCCCGAATGTTGCCAACGTAGCATACGGCTGTTTGCTTCGGTAAATTGCCCAGTCCATTCTGAGTGAACCGGGGAGCTTCTCTACTAGTTCCTGCATTAGTACTGGGTTGGATAAATGCGTGTACTGTTTCGCCGCCTTCAGGTGGTCCACTAGATTTTGAACGACGAGCCCGAATTCAACCAACGTTTCCAGGCGGTCATGTCTAGGTGCTGGAGTGTAACGCACCTTCTCGATAAGTGTTCTTATGAGTAGCTCTGGTCTGCCGTAAAGCGTTCGAAGGGTGTTGATGACTTGAGGGACACTCGAAGGGAGAAGGAGTCTACTTCGCACCGATTCTAGTGCATGTCCCTTTAAGCATCGCTGTAACCGAATGAGATTTTCTGCATCGGTGTATCCACAAGCAGCTGTCGATAGCTCGAAGCTACAGATGAAAATCGGCCAATCTTCGGGGTTACCTGAGAAATTGGGCAATTCTTTCCCCATCACCTGCCTGGCTGCAAGTTGGCTGGCGTTGATTACCATAGGAGTGAACTCTGTCTCCATATTATTCGACTGTCGCTGCTCTCGTGTATCATCGGCATCTTGTCTGTTTTTTCGTGGCAATCCTGATCTCGGTTCTGAGGGGAACATTGGATGCCGCTGAGTGAAGCTCGCATGATTGTGCATCGCTACACGATCCGAGGGGTGTGGTTGATGGGCTGAAGAGAGGCGATATAATGGTTGCTGCAACGGATGGTTAGAACGATTCGGCCCGGTTGCTGCCTCTGGTTGGTCCATTTCTACTTGTTGTTGGCAGTCCGCAAACAAGGATGAATTAGGTAAGGCTTCTGGTACTGATTCTTCAGGATCAATTCTTAGAGATCGAATTCTATCGTCGAGTAAATTTGGCGAACATTGTTGAAGCCAACGGGCCACCTCTTGATCTGAATCGGGGATCGATGTACCTCTGCTGCTGCACTCGCTTAGTTGCCGAGCGATGGTGTTTTTCTTTTCCAGAGATTCCATCCTGATCAACTGTTGCTGCTTCTGATACTCCTTTTCGTCTTGCAGCTTTCGTTGCCGTAGCCGCGCTTCTTCTTCCAATAGTGCTTTCCTTTCTTCTAGCCGGCGTTCTTCTTATTCCATTTCTTTCTTCCGCATCGCTTCTTGGGCTTCTAACTCCTGCTCCTTCAGTAATTGCTCCTCTTCGACCAGCTTCATTTGGGCTTGCAGACGGGCAGCACGGACACTCGAAGTCGTGCTATGAGCGCTCCGAGCGAATTGTGATGCCAATTGAGTCACTTTATTGACCTGCCTCAGACCAGACTTGGCCGTTGATGATCTCAGCGATCTACCTTCTGAAGGTGGTGGTAGCAAATTGCGAGATGACGGCATTTTATGGACAGCGGTTTTGGTTTTGCACTCCTGACAGCGATAGGGCCGGTTCTTTACCGAATCATCCACCCCCGCACAGCCAAAGTGCTCCCAGAGCTTACAGCTATCGCGAGCGACCCATTTCTCCTCGTCGGTGTCCGGTCTATCGCAGGACTTGCAGCTGTATCCGGCGGGTTTCTGATGTGCTTCCATTCTGAGACCCCGTAGATAAAATCCTTGAAGATTTTTATTCGGAGGGGTTGTCACTAAATCTCGACAGCAAACACGTTTTTGTGGTAATGTAAGCTTCAAGCTAAAAAGTTCATTTTTATTAACTGATACGCAAAAAGTATACAATTTACTTACGATTTTAGTGCACGTTTTATAGAGTTTGGAAGGATCGTATCGATAACCCTCGTGAATAGGCGTTTGCTACAATCGTATTGTACATATTAGTTTTTAAGTTCAATTAGGCCTAATTTTTATTACTTACAGATGATTTCAAAATCTGACCTCTAGTTTTAAGCACAAATTCACGATCCAGGAAAAGCTTAGTGTAAATAGTTTCAGAATTAGATAGGGTAATATAGTTTTAATAGTTGCTTCGATTTGGTAGCCACGTCTCATACGGAGGAAAGTAGTACTATGATGACTTGCATGTATACAAATCTCCTATTGCTTCGACATGTCTTCCATTCCACTATCATACTTGACGGTTACGTGCATGGCCTGTCGTGAAGTGTTTGTAACCCCACCAGCGGCGTCGCTGCAACGAGGGGTGTTGTAGGCACAATGCTTTTGTTTTTGATTCTACATCTATAAGAGCTAATCCCCCATTTTCAACTGGTAGATATAATTGTTGCATCCGAACTTTGAATATGTGTGAATTTCAGCAGGAAATATCTGAGCAACATACCAAATTTTCGAAAGCACATAACAATTGAGGATTTGAACTTTTTGGAAAAAATTGAGTTTTCGCTTAGAGTGATTCCTGACAGAAATATTTAGTTTCCTTATTAGATCGTCATAGTTTTCATTGACAATATTTTTGAATGCTGATGTGAAGGTTACTCCCAATATTTTCAGTTTTTCAACTTCTTTTAACATATGCGGTCCTGATCTACAGTTGTTGAGCCTCAAAAATTGAGATTTTTGACCGTTGAGTTTGATTTTTGAATAAATGCTGAAATAGTTTATTAACGCTAGAACCGTGTCGAATTCACTATCATTCAGAACAATTATATTGATATCGTCCGCAAAGGCCACAATTTTGATAAAAATGTTATCAATCAGCACTCCATTAATACTATTGTATATCATTCTAACGAGGGGCTCTATATAGAGTACGAAGAGCGCCATGCTCAAGGGGCAACCTTGCCTTACGGATGACGTAATTTTAATGGGGTTCGTTAGAAATCCGTTAACAAGGATTCTTGACGAGGCAGTATAGTACAAGTTTTGTATGCATTTTATAAATTGTCTCGGAAAATCATACTTTTCCAGTAGGATCCACAAAAAATCGTGGTTCACTTGGTCAAAGGCTTTCTCCAGATCTAAGGATAACAAAAGTCCCTTGAACCGTTTCGTTTATTGTGACCGGATTATAACGTTTCTGAGTAACTTGAGGTTAGTGATACAAGACTTATCCGGATCACAAGCTGCTTGTCCGGGTCCGAGAAGTTTTTCCATTAATGGTTGCAGCCGATTCATAAGTATCTTTGAAAAAATTTTGTAGTCACAATTTAACATTGAAATGGGACGACGGTTGGAAATTTCAGTGGAATCGCCTTTTTTCGGAATCAGCGTTATTATTCCCTCTGAAAAAGCTGCCGGTGGGGGCACTCCTTCTAACAGGTACATATTACACAATTTAATCAATTCATTATTGATTTGATCTTTAAGCGAAATATAAAATTCGTATGTTAAGCCGTCAGGTCCGGGACTTTTCTTTTTTGCACATTGTCTTAATACGATTTCAAATTCCTCATTGGAGATTGGCTGTACTAAATTTTGTCTGTCTAATGCATTTAAAGATCTATTGACATGGTCTAAGATAGATTCGACACCAACTCTATTGAAATCTTTCTTTTCAAAGAGATCTTTGAAATGATTCTCTAAGAAAATCTTCAAGGAAGCGCTGTCCGCAGTTACACAACCGTTGATCTTCAGTTTCAGCAAATTTGATTGGCTACTGTTGTTCAGTAGAGTCGAAATTTGATAAAATCCTTGCGTTTCTTCTTCATGTAAGGTACTCGGTTGATACTTCAAACTGTAGTTTTGAAGGCCGTCTGTTTTCAATTTCCATTAACTTTGATTTTACGAAGGACATCTCATCTGAACATGATCTGCCGAGCATCATAGAATCAGATATTTGTTTCAAGCAGGCGTATAAAAAAGATTTTTGCATTCGAATTTCTGCGTTGATTGCAAATGATTCTGTTTTAAAAAAATACTTTGTCTTTTTCTTATAGTTAAGATTCCACCACACATTGAAGTTTTCATTGAAACAATTTTGCAATTTCAACTGATTGTACATTCGAACGAATTTGTCTATAATTTCCGGCTTATCGAGGAAGGGTTTACTTACCAAAACCCCTTACCTTGGCGAACCATGCTAGCAGGATCAGTTAATGTGTATTTCATGATCACAGAGTGGTGATCAGAGAATGCCGTTGGGAGAATTTCAATCGATCTTACTTGTTTAGTGAACGCATCTGGGCTGTAAATTGGCATTTAGAATACAATTGAAATCGCCAAGTAGGATGTTGGGATAGTCACCAGAGAGATGCGGGATGACATCCTCGGTGAACAAAATGTCTCTTTGCTTTTTGAATTGAGCTCCAGAGTGTGCGTAGATGTTAACAAAATTTGCATTCTCGAAGACAATAGACGAGATTCTACCGTTTGGATTTAGTAGAACGCTTTTTGGTTCAATATTTTTACGCAGAAGAATAGCAGTGCCTTTGTTGGTCGAACTAATATTGACATATGCATAATGAGATGGTATGAACGCGAAACTTTCGAAAGACACTTCCTGGAGAAAAATAACATCCAGGTCGTTATTCCATATAAAATCTTTTAGCAATGACTTTTTCGTGTCTGATCCAATTGCGTTGATGTTTAAAGTTGAGATCATTGTACGTTTGAAAGCCGCTTTCTTTTCGTCCATTTCCATCTCCTCGTTGGCCTCCTGATCTGCTTCCTGATCCTGGGGTGGAACAGGCACATCCTCACCATTGGATGCTTCGAGATCGTCAGCCGCGTTCGAAGCCTCTGCCGCGCTTGTGTCTTGTGAAATTGTTTCGTTGATTGCTGGATCTGTTGCAAGTTTGGAGCATGACGGTTTTTGTGCATCCGCTCCATCACTTCCGGGCTGCTTGGCGCTGACGCTTGGTAGTTCACTCTTTGCCGCTTCACCCAGCGCGGTCACATTGGCGTATGATGATCCACCGCTACTACTGCCGTTGCCGCCATCTTTGGATACCGCTCGAGGACAAACTGCTTTCACGTGGCCTTCGCCCTTACAAAGGAAACACTTGTTTTTCAGGCCATCGTAGAAGACTCTGGCCCGAAAATGACCGATGTACACGTGTGGGGGGATTTCTTTGGCCACTTCCATATGAACTCCCCGGACACCCGTGTAGATGCTAACACCATGTGCTGCAGCAAATCGCTCTCTTACTTGTTGCCGGATTGTACCATACTGGCCAAGGATGTGCGCGATGTCCTTATCTTCGATTTCCGGGGGTAAACTAAACACTCTGACGTACCTGAAAATCCTACTGGCCATTTCCAGGTGAGCTCGTGTCGTGCTGCCATCCTCGTAGTAGAACGTGTAGGCCTCTTCAAGGCCACTCATGAAGTTCGAGAACTTTGCTTCGTGGATGAACTTGAGGTAAAACCTGTTTTCGTTTTCATCCCGATAAACGGAATGAAGGTCAGCTGGGGGGACTTTCAGGTGTTGTAGAGTAAACTTCAGTACTTCCAAGTGGGCTGGGGTCTTGCTTCCAGAGGAGCACACTAGCTTCACCGTGTTCTTTCGAACCCGAGTTTCCATTTTGCTCTTTTGTTCAAGAGCACGCTTCAGACAATTGTTGTACAGCACAATAGGTGCTGGTGTGACTATTGTCACTGATCGATTTTTTTCACACTATCAGATATACGTCCGTTTCGATCGACTGTTCGCACAAGAATGCCTTGGAACTACCTTACGGCCCAAGTAAAAAAGGTCCAAAAGTCAAACCTGAAAAAGCAGTTTTCTCCTTTTAAAACAACAAATCGAAGAAAATAAAAACACACAGCTCTTTTATTTGCCAAATAAAAAGGCTGTGTGTTTTTATTTTCATCAATTTGTTGTTTTAAAAGGAGAAAACTGCTTTTTCAGTTTTGACTTTTGTGTCATTTTCTCTTGCACCTTACTACTATCCTTTCCACTGTACTACTGGATGCTGCAATGCTCACTGGTGTCGGTGTGGTGTTGGTAGTGCGATGCTCGGGCGGGTTTCTTCACGCAATACATGACTGGGATGGATGGTTGGTCGGCTTGACTGCGTGCAGGTACATGTTCGATCATGTCGCTCGAATGGATGGGGTGCAAGGCAAAACTAACGACGTGGTGTGTGTGTTATTTGGGATGGTTGTTAGTGGTCGGGATGAGAGTCCGAAATACTCGTGGCGGCTCGAGGTTAAATGGGACAGGGGTGAGAAGGACTCACAACTCAGAAACTTCGCGTTGGCGCGAACAGTTATTTTGAACAGAATGATGGCCCACATCAACGAACATTCAATTTTTGCCAATGCCATGGACATTCGACCACTCATCAACTTTTACGTGTAACAAATTTGATCCGTTCCAACAAATCTGAAGGCTACTCTACTGGTCTTGCTCTTCTAGACATAGAAAAAGCATTCGACAGTGTTTGGCATGAAGGTTTGATCGTACAATTAAAAAACTTTAATTTTCCAACATACATTGTTAAAATAATTCAAAGTTATCTGTCAAATCGTACACTTCAGGTTAATTATTAGAACTCCAGGTCTGAAGGTGAAGATGAATCGAAGCCAAAGTTTAAATTTTCAAGAGCACGGATCTGGAGAACCAAACATCCGATTGAGCTGAAAACCTAATCGATTGGTAAGTTTTCAGCTCAAACGAATGTTTGGTTCTTCAGATCCGTGCTCTTGAAAATTTGAGGTTTGGCTTCGATTCATCTTCACCTGAATGACTTCCTGTAAGAGCTGGTGTTCCTCAAAGCAGCGTTTTGGAACCAATATTATACAATATTTTCACATCTGACTTACTTGAGTTACCTCAGGGATGTCAAAAATCCTTGTTTGCGGATGACACAGGCCTCTCCGCCAAAGGACGAAGCCTGCGTGTCATCTGTAGTCGATTGCAAAAAAGTTTGGATATTTTTTCTTCATACTTGCAGAAATGGAAGATTTCTCCTAATGCTTCCCAAACTCAACTAATAATATTCCCACATAAACCAAAAGCTCTTTATTTGAAACCTTCAAGTAGACATGTTGTCACGATGAGAGGGGTTCCAATAAATTGGTCAGATGAAGTTAAGTATCTAGGGCTCATGCTAGATAAGAATTTAACTTTCAAAAATCACATTGAGGGCATTCAAGCCAAATGTAAAAAATATTTAAAATGTCTCTATCCCCTTATTAACACTCCGGCGGCTGTGACCCAAAATTAGTAGGAACGGTATTTTCAATTCGCTATATCTCAATGAGTTTTCATTCGATTTCTAATCTTTTTTCACGTATCAATTTTCCCAGGTATCAAGATTACTGCAAAATATTGAGAACTCAAATTTGTACAGTATTATAATCTTGAGAACTAAAAAACCCGAGGCAAGTCTTAAAAAAATGCTGTTTTTTGATAATAACTTTCTTTTTATCGCGAAGATCTATACATATTTTTTGCTTAAAATGAGCACAATCTCATAAGACATTAGAAAATGAAAACTTTTTGGTAAGTTATCTTAAAAAGAACCACACAATCTTCACAAATTTACGTATAATACAGATAAAATGCTTATTTTGTTTGAAACTTGAAATTTATCGCGATGACCAATACATATTATCACCTTTAAATGTACATATGTATATAGTGAACAACTTTCCAGAACAATGTTGTAAATTTATCTTTCAAGAAACTACAAAATTTTCACTAAAATACGTATAATACAGAAAAAAATACTTATTTTGTTTGTAACTTGAAATTTCTCGAGATGACCAATAGATATTATCACTTTCAAATGTACATATGTATTTAATAAACAACATTCAAGAACAATTATGTAAGTTTGAAACTCAAGAAACTACACAATTTTCCCAAAACTACGTATAATACAGAGAAAATACTCATTTTTGTTTGTAACTTGAAATTTCTCGAGATGACCAATACATATTATCACCTTCAAATGTACATATGTATTTAGTGCGCAACTTTCCAGAACAATGTTGAAGTTTATCTTTCAAGAAACTACACAATTTTCACTAAAATACGTATAATACAGAAAAAATACTTATTTTGTTTGTAATTTGAAATTTCTCGAGATGACCAATACATATTATCACCTTCAAATGTACATATGTATTTAGTGAGCAACTTTCCAGAACAATGTTGAAGTTTATCTTTCAAGAAACTACACAATTTTCACTAAAATACGTATAATACAGAAAAAATACTTATTTTGTTTGTAACTTGAAATTTCTCGAGATGACCAATAGATATTATCACCTTCAAATTTACCTATGTATTTAATGAACAACATTCAAGAACAATAATGTAAGTTTGAAACTCAAGAAACTACACAATTTTCCCAAAACTACGTATAATACAGAGAAAATACTCATTTTTGTTTGTAACTTGAAATTTCTCGAGATGACCAATACATATTATCATCTTCAAATGTACATATGTATTTAGTGAGCAACTTTCCAGGACAATGTTGTAAATTTAACGTTCAAGAAACCACAAAATTTTCACTAAAATACGTATAATACAAAGAAAATACTCATTTTTGTTTGTAACTTGAAATTTCTCGAGATGACCAATAGATATTATCACTTTCAAATGTACATATGTATTTAATGAACAACATTCAAGAGCAATAATGTAAGTTTGAAACTCAAGAAACTACACAATTTTCCCAAAACTACGTATAATACAGATAAAATACTCATTTTTGTTTGTAACTTGAAATTTCTCGAGATGACCAATACATATTATCATCTTCAAATGTACATATGTTTTTGGTGAGATACTTTCCAGCACAATGTTGTAAGTTTAAATTTCAAGATACTACATTTTTTTCTCAAAAATTCGTACAATACAAAAAAAAAACATACTCAGTTTTGTTTGTTAACATGCCTCATTTTTGTTATGTTTACATGAAATTTCTCGCAATGATCTCCACATATTATCAAATTTTAATGTACATATGTAATAAGTGTATGTATTTAGCGTCATCAAGTTACGTAATATTGAGCAAGGGAGAAATGACTTGAATTTGTATTGATCATCGCGAGAAATTAAAAGTTATAAACAAAACAATTTTTTTTCTCTGTATAATACGTAGTCTTGAAAAAATATTGTATGTTTTTGAAAGTTATACACATAACATATGTATCGGTCTCCAAAAAAAAAATGTTTCGTTCCAGAGTATATTTTTCTGTATTTTACGTATGGATGTTGCAGTTTCTTGGAAGTTAAAATAATACCAATGTTATTGAAAGTCTTTTACTACATACCAATGTATTTTTGGAAAGTTTTTATCGCACGCCAATATATATTTGAAGGTGATATTATGTGTTGATTATCGCAAGATATTTTAAATTAAAATTAAAATTAAAAATGTTAAGTCATAAGGAAGAAAAGTATATTTATATTATACGTAGATATTAAAGATAATATTGTAGTTTTATGATAGGTAAATTGACAACATTGTTTGAACAATTCTTCACTAAATACATATGGAGTTAATTATATGTATTGGTTATCGCGATAAATTTCAAGTTACTGTAAAGAAGAGTATTTTTCCTGTTTCGTACGTATTTATGAAAAAATATAGTAGTTTCTTGAGAAATCAACTAACAACATTGCTCTAGAAAGGTTTTCTCTACCCAGACAACCTGGAATCGCATAAAAGTTCACGTTACAACTCGTTTATTCATACTAATTACGTCAAACCCGCAGAACACCGTGGATAAACTCGTCAATTTGATGAGCTTCCTCGCATAAAACACTTCTTTTCTGAGTTCTTTTATACATTTTGTTTCGTCCCGTACACTCGTACAAAGTAAGTCGAATCAATCCGTAGCAGCTGTCAAATCAACATTTGTTATCATAAGTTAAGTCGCATAAGATCACAGGTTTGTTCGGTAGAATATTTCTATACTCGCATTGTATGTTATTATTTATCACATAATACATGCACGCATATCGCCTCCACTTTTGTACGTAGAAGGCCTTTTCGCGACATCTTATAAGTGAAATTTTGCACATACAAAGCCTTCAGCTGATTTCATTATACGTACATTTTGGTTGTCTGGGTAAAAACATTTGAAAATATAAAGTTGATGATATGTATTGGTTAGTGTGAGGAATTTCAAGTTACAAGCCAGGGAGAGTTTTTTTTTCTGTATTATACGTATTCCTGAAAAAAAATCTTCAGGGTTTAACTTGTAGCATTATTCATAAAAGTTCACTAAATGCGTAAGACATTTCTCTATAAATTATGATCTCGCTTTGAAAGCCAATGGTAACCAAATAAGTAGCTTGCAATTACTGAGCAATCAAATAGATTTACACACTATTCAATAATGTTACGATGAAGAGAAGATCATCTTCTATCCCTCAGTAGTAATAGTTGCTCATTCATTTGCTTAGAAACAAGGAGCTACACACTCGATTACCATTGATTTTTGGGGCGAGATCACAAGTCTACGAGATTTTAAGGTTATAACATGCATTGGTCAAGAAATTGGGCTAGAAATTTGAACCTACAAATAAAAAGGGGATTTTTTTGATATAAAACGTATTTTCTAAGGATATAAACTAAAAACATTGTTCAGAAAAGATGTTCAATAAAAGCATATACACATTTAAATGTGATTGTTATTGTGAAAAATTCAAGTAATAAACAATATGAGTACTTTTTTCTGTATATCACGTCTTTTTGAAAAACACATTGTATTTTCTTGATAATTACACTCAGAACATTGTTTTGGAAAGATGCAAATTTGAAGTTGTTCAAATCGAGAAACTTCAAGTTACAAACTAAACGGATATTTTTTGTAATATTAAACGTACATGTACATATGAAAGTGATAATATGTATTGGTCATCGCGAGAAATTTCAAGTTACAATAAAAAAAATACTTTCTGTATTATACATAGTTTTGGGAAAATTTTGTAGTTTTTTCGAATGTTAAACTTACAACATTGTTTTGAGAAAGTTGTTCACCTAAAACATATGTACGTTTGAAGTTGATAACATGATTGATCGTCACGAGAAATTTCAAACAATATTAGTATTTTTTTGTATTATTCTTATTTTTATGATTTTTTTAGTTTCTTGAAAGTTAAACTCACAACAATTTTTTGGAAAGTTGATCGCTAAATAAATATGAACATTTGAAAGTGATAATATGTATAGGTCATCTCGGACATTTTTAAGTTACAAACAAAATAATTATTTTTTCTGTATTATACATGTTTTTTGGAAAATTTTGTAGTTTCTTGAATGTTAAATTTACAACATTGTTCTGGAAAGCTGCTCACTAAATAAAAATGTACGTTTAAAGGTGACATCGCGGAAAATTCCAAGTTACAAACAAAATAAGAATTTTTTCTCTATTATACGTATTTTTGGGAAAATTTTGTAGTTTCTTGAATGTTCAACTTACAAAATTGTTCTGGAAAGTTAATCACTTAATATAAATGTACATTTAAAGGTGATAATATTTATAGGAAATAGCGGGAAATTTCAAGTTACAAACAATATCAGTATCTTTTCTGCGTATAACAGCATTTTTGGGAAAATTTTGTAGTTTCTTGAATGTTAAACTTACATTATTGTCCTGGAAAGTTGTTCACTAAATACATGTTTACATTTGAAAGTAATAATATTTATAGGAAATAGCGGGAAATTTCAAGTTACAAACAATATCAGTATTTTTTCTGTGTTATACGTATTTGTGGGAAAATTTTGTAGTTTCTTGAAAGTTAAATTTACAACATTGTTCTGAAAAGTTGTTCACAAAACACATATGAACATTCAAAGGTGAAAATATGTACTGGTCATCGCGAGAAATTTCAAGTTACAACCAATATTAGATTTTTTTTTAATTGTATGCATTTTAGTGAAAATGTTGTAGTTTCTTGAATGTTAAATTTACAACATTGTTCTGGAAAGTTGCTCATAAAACACATATGTACATTTGAAGGTGATAATATGCATTGGTCATCTCGATAAATTTCAAGTTACAAACAAAAATAAGTATTTTCTCTGTATTATACGAAATTTTGGGAAAATTGAGTAGTTTCTTGAGTTTCAAACTTACATAATTGTTTTTGAATGTTCTTCATTGAATACATATGTACATTTGAAGGTGATAATATGTATTGGTCATCGCGTGAAATTTCAAGTTACAACCAATATTAGTATTTTTCTGAATTATACGTTTTTTAGTGAAAATGTTGTGGTTTCTTGAATGTTAAATTTAAAACATTGTTCTGGAAAGCTGCTCACTAAATAAAAATGTACGTTTAAAGGTGACATCGCGGAAAATTCCAAGTTACAAACAAAATTAGAATTTTTTCTCTATTATACGTATTTTTGGGAAAATTTTGTAGTTTCTTGAAAGTTCAACTTACAACATTGTTCTGGAAAGTTGATCACTTAATAAAAATGTACATTTAAAGGTGATATTTTTTTAGGAAATAGCGGGAAATTTCAAGTAACAAACAATATCAGTACTTTTTCTGTGTTTAACGTATTTTTGGGAAAGTTTTATAGTTTCTTGAATGTTAAATTTACATTTTTCCTTGAAAGTTGTTCACTAAATACATATGTACATTTGAAAGCGATAATATGTATTGGTCATCTCTAGAAATTTCAAGTTACAAACAAAAATGTGTATTTTCTTTGTATTATACGTATTTTTGAGAAAATTTTGTAGTTTCTTGAAAGTTAAATTTACAACATTGTTCTGGAAAGTTGTTCACTAACTACATATGAACATTTAAAGGTGAACATATGTATTGGTCATCACGAGAAATTTCAAGTTACAACCAATATTAGTATTTTTTCAGTATTATACGTATTTTATTGAAAATGTTGTGGTTTCTTGAATGTTAAATTTACAACATTGTTCTGAAAAACTGCTCACTAAATAAAAATGTACGTTTAAAGGTAACATCACGGGAAATTTCAAGTTCCAAACAAAATAAGTATTTTTTTCTGTAAGGACTGTTCATTTTATAAAGTGGACACCTTGTGCATGCTGTATCTTTTTAATTTATCAATGAAATTTCAATCAGTTTTCTGCAGATTTTTCGACTAGTATTGTACAATGTTGTGATAATAAAAATTTGTCAAAGTAATTAAATTTAACACGAGTATAGAACAACGATTAGAACGGTCGATTTTTGGAGGTTGTCAAAATCAGAGATTGTTAGAAATTAGCTGGAAAATTCGACAATTTATATTATTTTATTTTCAAAAAAGGCTTGTCCTTCGAAAGCATCATCAATGAGAAACCTGATGGAAAAAATCAAGTAATTTTTGGAGCAACAATTTAACAGATATAATAAAACCATTTTCCTCTTATATTTTTTAGAGAAAAATATTTTAAATTTGAAGAGAATTGATATGAGTAGAATTTTTTAGTTAAAAGTACGTTCTGACGGAAGCGCTAATATAGTATTAATATGAAAAATAACTTACGCCTTCATAAAGTTACTTATTTAGCCCCACGTCATATTTCAAGCACAATAGAAACACAATTGCTTTATTCTCAGAATTTATTTAAAATTACATTGACAATCATCGAAATTGGCAACACTGCTGTAATAAAATTGATTTTATTTTGCAAATATTATTTGCATAACATGTTATTCTGAGATTACCAATTAAAATATTCGGAGAAAACCGTTTACAATTTGCAGTAGATCAATAAATATGCGCACATGATTTTAAAAGTATGAGACATTTTCGTAAAACTACCATAAACAGTCAAATTTATACATAAGACTGTGGTTTAAACTCACGATTTAGCTCTCGTTTTTACAAATAAAGTGTCCTTAGTAATCCAAACTAGTTTTTAACACGCTTTTTACTTTTCTCTTTTGCTAGGAATGAAAGGATGGTGTATCATCAAATTTGATCATAAATGGGTAAATCACTAAAGTAACCTTATGTCAGAGAATGGTGGAATATAATTGATTTTTTTAAAGTTATACCTTCAGTAGAATAGTAAAGGATACAAACATATAATTTGTTCATAAAAATTAGGATTTTTGTATTGCGAAATATAATGTTAAACTTTGACGAACAACTTTTCTTAGAAGTTTTTGGAAAAAACTATTTAGCTCCTCAACCAAAAGCATTTTCTAAGATCTTATATTTTCACAGCATTGTAGAATAATAGCTGACCGATGTACCGAAAACCGATTACGATTTTATCAATAAATAAAAAAGATATAGCATAAAAAAAGTGTCCACTTTATAAAATGAACAGTCCTTATTATACGTATTTTTGGGAAAATTTGGTAGTTTCTTGAATGTTCAACTTACAACATTGTTCTTAAAAGTTGTTCACTAAATACATGTTTACATTTGAAAGTGAAAATATGTATGGATCATCGCGAGAAATTTCAAGTTACAAACAATATTAGTCTTTTTCTGTATTATACGTATTTAAGTGAATATTTTGAAGTTCTTTGAAAGTTAAACTAACAACTTTGTTGTGGAAAGCTGTTCACTAAATACAAATGAACATTTGAAGGTGATAATATGTATTGGTCATCTCGAGAAATTTCAAGTTACAAACAAAGTATGTAATTTTTTCTGTATTATACGCAGTTTTGGGAAAATTTTGTAGTTTTTTGAATGTTAAGTTTACAACATTGATCTAGAAAGTTGTTCACTAAATACATATGTACATTTGAAGGTGATGAAATGTATGGATCATTGCGAGAAATTTCAAGTTACAAACCAGAATGAGTATTTTCTCTGTATCATTCGTAGTTTTGGGAAAATTTTGTAGTTCCTTGAAAGTTAAACTTTCAACATTGTTCTGGAAAGTTGTTCACCAAAAACATGTTTACATTTGAAGGTCGCAATATGTATAGATCATCGCGAGAAATTTCAAGTTACAAACAATATAAGTATTTTTTCTGTATTATACGTATTTTTGGGAAAATTTTGTAGTTTCTTGAATGTTATGTTTACAACATTGTTCTGAAAAGTTGCTCAATAAATACATATGTACATTTGAAGGTGATAATATGTATGGATCATCGCGAGAAATTTCAAGTTACAAACCAGAATGAGTATTTTCTTTGTATTATACGTATTTTAGTGAAAATTTTGTAGTTTCTTAAATGTTAAATTTACAACATTGCTCTGGAAACTTGTTCACTATATTTATATGTACATTTGAAGGTGATAATATGTATTGGTCATCTCTAGAAATTTCAAGTTACAAACAAAAATGAGTATTTTCTCTGTATTATACGTAATTTAGTGAAAATTTTGTAGTTTCTTGAATGTTAAATTTACAACATTGTTCTGGAAAGTTGTTCACTAAATACATACGTACATTTGAAGGTGATAGTATGTATTGGTCATCTCTAGAAATTTCGAGTTACAAACCAGAATGAGTATTTTCTCTGTATTATACGTAGTTTTGGGAAAATTTTGTAGTTCCTTGAAAGTTAAACTTACAACATTGTTCTGAAAAGTGGTTCTTTATATACATATGTACATTTGAAAGTGTTAATGTGTATTGGTCATCTCGAGAAACTTCAAGTTACAAACAGAAATGAGTATTTTCTCTGTATTATACGTATTTTAGTGAAAATTTTGTAGTTTCTTGAAAGATATATTTACAACATTGTTCTGGAAAATTGTTCACTATATTTATATGTACATTTGAAGGTGATAATATGTATTGGTCATCTCGAGAAATTTCAAGTTACAAACAAAAATGAGTATTTTCTCTGTATTATACGTAGTTTTGGGAAAATTGTGTAGTTTCTTGAGTTTCAAACTTACATTATTGTTCTTGAATGTTGTTCATTAAATACATATGTACACTCCCGTGCATAAGTTTGGGTTCACCCCCTAAAAACATGCAAAAGTGTTCTGTCCATATCTCTGTGATTACACGTCCAATTGAAACTCTCTAAGTCGCATTCGAAAGGCAAAGAGTTATTCTTACTTCGTATGTATTTCTCCAAAAACATTCTTTGAACTTTGTTTACTAAATTTTTACTTGAAGTTGTGACATTTTTCAAAAAACACACTGAAAAATCATTACTAATTTCCTCAGCATTGGGTCAACCAAAATTTTTAATCAAAGTGTTATTAGAATCGTAATCTTATATTCTTTAAAGAGACCCCACGAAATTTTGGCGGAAAAATCTGAAAAGTATTCAAAATCAATGAAACAGTCAGTCAAGTTATCGTGCAAAAGTTTGGGTTCACCCCTCAGTATGGTGTATAGTGCAAAAGTTTTGATTCTCTTCAAAGAATATAAGATTACGATTCTAATGACACTTTGATTTAAAATTTTGGTCGACCCAATGCTGAGGAAATTAAATATGATTTTGCAGTGCGTTTTTTGAAAAATGTTACAATTTAAAGTAAAAATTTTGTATACAAAATTCAAAAAATGTTTTTGGAAAAATACATACGAAGTAAGAATAACTCTTTGCCTTTTGAATGCGGCTTAAAGAGTTTCAATTGGACGTGTAATCACAGAGATATGGACAGAACACTTTTGTATGTTTTTGAGGGGGTGAACCCAAACTTATGCACGGGAGTGTACATTTGAAAGTGATAATATCTATTGGTCATCTCGAGAAATTTCAAGTTACAAACAAAAATGAGTATTTTCTTTGTATTATACGTATTTTAGTGAAAATTTTGTGGTTTCTTGAATGTTAAATTTACAACATTGTCCTGGAAAGTTGCTCACTAAATACATATGTACATTTGAAGGTGATAATATGTATTGGTCATCTCTAGAAATTTCAAGTTACAAACAAAAATGAGTATTTTCTCTGTATTATACGTAGTTTTGGGAAAATTGTGTAGTTTCTTGAGTTTCAAACATACATAATTGTTCTTGAATGTTGTTCATTAAATACATATGTACATTTGAAAGTGATAATATCTATTGGTCATCTCGAGAAATTTCAAGTTACAAACACAATAAGTATTTTTTCTGTATTATACGTATTTTAGTGAAAATTTTGTAGTTTCTTCAGAGATAAATTTACAACATTGTTCTGGAAAGTTGCTTACAAAATACATATGCACATTTGAAGGTGATAATATGTATTGGTCATCTCGAGAAATTTCAAATTACAAACAAAATAAGTATTTTTTCTGTATTATACGTATTTTAGTGAAAATTTTGTAGTTTCTTGAAAGATAAACTTACAACATTGTTCTGGAAAGTTGCTCACTAAATACATATGTACATTTGAAGGTGATAATATGTATTGGTCATCTCTAGAAATTTCAAGTTACAAACAAAAATGAGTATTTTCTCTGTATTATACGTAGTTTTGGGAAAATTGTGTAGTTTCTTGAGTTTCAAACATACATAATTGTTCTTGAATGTTGTTCATTAAATACATATGTACATTTGAAAGTGATAATATCTATTGGTCATCTCGAGAAATTTCAAGTTACAAACACAATAAGTATTTTTTCTGTATTATACGTATTTTAGTGAAAATTTTGTAGTTTCTTCAGAGATAAATTTACAACATTGTTCTTGAATGTTGTTCATTAAATACATATGTACATTTGAAAGTGATAATATCTATTGGTCATCTCGAGAAATTTCAAGATACAAACAAAATAAGTATTTTTTCTGTATTATACGTATTTTAGTGAAAATTTTGTAGTTTCTTGAAAGATAAATTTACAACATTGTTCTGGAAAGTTGTTCACTATATACATATGTACATTTAAAGGTGATAATATGTATTGGTCATCGCGATAAATTTCAAGTTTCAAACAAAATAAGCATTTTATCTGTATTATACGTAAATTTGTGAAGATTGTGTGGTTCTTTTTAAGATAAACTACCAAAAAGTTTTCATTTTCTAATGTCTTATGAGATTGTGCTCATTTTAAGCAAAAAATATGTATAGATCTTCGCGATAAAAAGAAAGTTATTATCAAAAAACAGCATTTTTTTAAGACTTGCCTCGGGTTTTTCAGTTCTCAAGATTATAATACTGTACAAATTTGAGTTCTCCACATTTTGTAGTAATCTTGATACCTGGGAAAATTGATACGTGAAAAAAGATTAGAAATCGAATGAAAACTCACTGAGATATAGCGAGTTGAAAATACCGTTCCTACTAATTTTGGGTCACAGCACTTCGTGTAAGTGAAAGTAGTCATAGCTGTCGGAGTGTTAATAGAAAATCAAAACTTTGTCTTAAGAACAAACTTTTGATATTCAAACAAATTTTCAGGCCAGCCATGTTGTATGCTGTACCAATATGGACTAGCTGTTGTAATACCAGGAAGAAAGCTCTGCAGAGAATTCAAAACAAAATTTTGAAAATGATTCTGAGGCTTCCTCCCTGGTATATCACCAATGAGTTACATAGAATTGCCAATGTTGAAACATTGGAACAAATGTCAAATAAAATAATTAATAATTTCAGGCAAAAATCGTTACAATCTTCTATTGCCACGATTAATGCGTTATATGTTTAGGTTAAGTTAGGTTAAGTATATTAAAAACGTTTTTTTTTTCTCTTATAAGCAGGTGAAATCAACTCACCTGTAAAAAACTGAACTGCTACTGCTACCAGCCGAGTGGAAGTTTAAAAACTACCAAAAAGCTAAATATAATATATATTTTGCAATTGAATTAAATGGACAAATGATGTGAAGTTTTGCGAAAAAGTTACACGTCTTCTCGGTGAGAATCGAACTCACGACTCCCTGATCTCTAGTTAGGGCGCGTTACCCCTACGCCACGAGAGGACTCACGGACGCAGCAGTTAACCTAAATTCGATTTCAGCTCAATAATCACGTGGTCCTTTTTCGCAAAGTGCACCTCTTTCGGAAGAATTAGATGCCCATCCAAACACAACACTTTCTATTTATATCCAATGCCGAGTGCGCATTATTTTTTAGGTAGTGAAAGTACCTCACATCACTCGCCATCGACGTGCTGGCTGAGATTTCTATTGTGTGGGCTTTCAATGCGTCGCGACGTTCTCAAACGACCGGTTACGGAACATGAGTTCGTTGCTCGATTAATACTTGTTTTTAATTAATCATGAATCGGGGTTAACGGCTGACCAGTCTAGTTGAAGTTTAACAACTACCGAAAAGCTAAACATTACATATATTTTGGAATTGAATTAAATGGACGAATTGATGTGAAGTTTTGCGAAAAAGTTACACGTCTTCTCGGTGAGAACCGAACACACGACTCCCTGATGTCTAGTTAGGGCGCGTTACCCCTAGGCCACGAAAGGATTAAAAAAATATGCATCCGGTTGAATAACACTTATTATACATAACAAAGGAAAAAAAATATTTTTCACTTTACTCAGAAAAAAAAACATATATTCAGAGTCGTTTATGTTTACTATTTATTTGAAATATTGGACCCTTCACTGGGTTTAAGAAGAAACAATTCATAATTTATCGATTTGTTTACATTACTCTATGTGTTTCCTGGATTACAGTGAAATATTTTTGATTAACATTCATTTGATTGTGATCTTAAAGTTAAGTAGCTTTCTATAAAACAAAAATCTATATATGCATTAAAGCAGTGATCCTCAGCCCTGTTTTTTAAACCATTTTTATTTCTGTTAGTAGATAGTTCTCGTAATAATTTTGTTTCATGATCTTAATAACTTTGGGAGTAGAACAGCATCCCGAAGAAAAACTTTGCAAAATTTATCAAATTTAGGAGATATAGACATCACGTGCGGCCCGAGGGCCTCACTTTGGTGACCACGGCTTTAAAGTATTTTATATGTAATCATCAAAATATCTCAACTCAACTACAACTTCAACTCATATATAATCCCCGAATCAATCAGAACGGTTTTAATCAATTTGAAATTTGACCTTCCCAGAAAATCTCTTGTAAAAGGATCACAAATTAATGTTTGATCCCCTTTAAGTCGACCCAGCAAACAATGTCACTCTATATTTTGCGCTACATACAACATAATGTTTCTTTTTCAACCTTAAACGGTGCTCGCCCATAGAAGGTACATCAAAGCAATAGGTAGGCGTAGGAAAGGTAGGATACGATTGCATTTCCGCGCAAAACAAACCTTTCCCACTTGTCCTGAATGCTGCCAGCGAAATTGAACACAGTATTTTCATCCCCAGTCGAATCCCCTTTTATCCCACAACGGTATACTCACCAACAATAAATAAAGCTTCAACGATAACATCGGATGCCACAGTCAAACGATCGGTTGTAACGAAAGCGGCATTGTAAGGTACGGCGACGGCGACGTAGAATGTGGCCACTAAAATCAGCCAATCCCAACAACCCCTGAACATTCCGTAGTGCGACAGAATAAAACGTGATTTCTTTAAGGCTTGCGTCTTATATTCAGGTAGTGGAGCTTCGCTAGAATGTAATATATTCTAATAAAGATACGAAATGAACATAAGTGGATAACGGACAAAGCGAGAAAAGTAGAAAAAAATGAAGGATTAGACCATGATCCAATATGATAGACACAACATGAATGTAGCCATTGTTCGACAGTCTATCGATAGTCTGCCATGTAACAAGAACGGAAAAAATAAATAGTATCTAAAGTATTGCAATGAAAGTCAAAGATAATTGAAGTAATTTCAATTCTTTCACAGTCAACCAACATTAAACTAAAAAAATCTTTGAAAATGTTTTTATAACTTTTTGACCATAAAACAATTTCAAACAATAATTATCAAAATCAACTTATGATTTCAACGTATTTAGATTGGGCTACCAATGAAACAACATTTTTACAAACCCGACGTCTATACTTACACTATTTAGTTTCATTTTAGTCTTCATTTTCTCCGGCTTGTAATGACCGGAAAGTTGATAAAGCACCGCCCGTGAACGTCGCCGGCCCATATTAACTCCCGGAGGTATTTCCAAATTTTCATCCTCCGCCCCATCGTCTGCAAGCAAAGAGGTTTCAGCTGATCGAAATCGTGCTCCCAATAAAGCGGCTAAAATTACCATTGTACAAAAATGTAGGAGAGAATGGATTTATTAAAAATACATCTAGATGCGGAAGAAAAGGAGGCAACAGTTGTTTTACTAGAAAGGTGAAGAAAGAAAAATATACCTATGAAAATCTATGAAATTCTGTTGATTGTCATTGCTTGCATTTTTTGATGGATAAGTGACGCTATTAAGAGTATTGTTTGTGTCTTTCAAATGTGTTTGAAGAGAATGTACTTATCTAAATCTACAATACTTATGAAATAACTATTATATCTACTGCGACAATTCACGCAAGATTTACTAACAATAAGTTTTTATAAAGAAATATGATGTAACTTTAATTGGAAAGCTTGTCTTTTAAATGAATATTAACTATTTCATGGAGATGTGAACAAGTATATCTTCCTACGGTGGTAGGATCGATGACATAAATCATACTGTAAAAAAGCTGAAGCTGGCATCTTCTACTAGTTTGGAATATCAAAATTTACAGTGAAACCAAATATCGGTATTGAATTGGTTTTTACTCTTTATGAGTACTAGGAGGAGCCCAGTTATGTGGGTTCAAATCCCACCGGTCGAGGATCTTTTCGGGTTGGAATTTTTTTCGACTTTCTGCACTTCTCCTCCCAGATCAAAGAGTATCTTCGTGTTTGTCACACGTTATATGAATGCTAAAATGGTCAATTATCCAAGAAACTCTCAGTAAATAACTGTGGAAATGCTCATGAGAAGCACTAAGCTGAGAAGAAGACTCTACCCCAGTTGGGAATAAACGTCAGACCAAAGAAGAAGAAGAGGATTACATTTACTAACTGACAGACTCTCCAAAGGCAAAAAACTCCGCTTCAATGAATTGGGATTAAATTGTCCTTGTTCTAAAATATTTAAAATCACGTGTAGGGTGTTGTGCTAGTTCCATCGTATTGAGCTTTGATCAGCGAGAACCTGCAATTTTCCCAGTATTGCAGTGAATGATGCTGATACAAATCGATGTCAAACAATTATTTCATAAAACAGCTTAAGCATTGTACAATAAGATTTTAATAAATCTTGATAGTCTTTTTGGAAATAATGCAATGAAATTGCATCTTGCCGTATTCTCAATTCGTCGTATCGTTTTCATTTCTGTCGCACTCAGTTTTCAGATTCGTCTCACAACTTACATACGGCTCACTGTGAAATAATGAGTGGTCAAAATACAACACATCAACGCTATTATAAAATGTTTTACTGAAATATTAAAATCTACGGGCATCGTCTTAAAAAATTTTAGCCTATTTGGGTGAAAACTGAGATTGCACAAGTCCTTCAAAGTTTCTATGGGAATTACTATGGAAAATGCAAGTAATTCATACAAGGGGTCGTCCATAAATGACGTAGCTTTTTGGGGGGAGGGGGGTCTTCAATTTGTGACGATGTGTGACGAGGGGGAGGGAGGGGTCCTAGCTAGTGGACGTAGCATTTTTCGATAAAAAGAGAGGCGCTGAAAAAAAATGACACACAATTTGTTTTTATCAAACTTCTTTTTTCTTTGTTTGACTTATAAAGTTGGATTTTGAAATGATGATTCAGCTTCAAAACATTCATATGACATATTTTGCAATCAAACTGATTTTTGAATGCTTTAAATGATAACGTCAAAATTAGTGAACTCGTGCATCGGTCCATATGAACTATGAACCCCAATAACAGTTGCAAAACATGATTTATGCTCAAGCTTATATTTTTTGTTGATCAATAGTTGTAAAAGTAGGAAGCTGTGCGGTTGTGCTGAATGAATACAGCATGCACAATTGTATTAGAAAATTATAAACATTTGTATGAAAAAACAAACTTCAGACTTGGAGCGTTATTTTCTCAATGCCTACTTTTACCATATGGGACAGTTATGCTTTTTAGGCAGTATAAAAATCGCTAAGATTTTCTGAGCATTCCAAATATTACAAGTGTAATCTTTTCTACATCTGGCACCTTATTGCTAAATGGATTTGAATTTGGATAATAATAACGAATATCCATTTCAAATTAAATATATTTTATCTTGATCTTTTCCATTGAAATGTTTCCTAACAACGAATAATTAAAAAACAATCATCTAATGTAACTAAATGTCTTTTCAACATATTATAAAATCTATTGTACCCTACCTCATTACTGTTAGCTTCATCAATCCAATCAAAGATTTTTCCTTTTTCTATATTTTCAGCTGTAAATTAATTTTTCATAGTAACACAGCAAAAGTAATACAATTTAGCCAACAACTTAAACAGGAAAAGCTGCTACAGCAAATCAAACATTTATTCGTCAGATTACGTTTCAGTCAGTAATTGATATCAAAATCTGTATTGAACTTCTGAATTCCAATTTTTTGTTTCAACCCAATTGCTAAGGAAAACAAATAAAAAAAATTAGGGGGGGGGACCCTTGATATGCTACGTATTTTCCAAGGGGGGGGGGGGGGGGTATCAGTATTTGTGACGAAATGCTACGAGGGGGGAGGGGGATGTAAAAAATCAGTGAAAAAATGCTATGTCATTTATGGACGGCCCCCAATCACTATGACCGATTAGCGTGTTCTTGAGCCTAAGAGCGATGCTTATACTATTAGATATCGGTAGCCTCAGTAATTAGTTATTGATTTTTGTATGAGTTGCAAAACTTTGGCAGTAACAATTTAGCTGCCTTGCAGGCATCACTGGATATCACTATGGGCGATCAGGTGGCAAATAATCGAAAAAATAACTTGTTCTGATAGGTTCTTTTGGTACGTCAATACATAGCAAACACTTATATTAAGATATTCCTGAAATACTAGAGCAAGATCCTTTGTAGTTTCATTGATACAGTACGCCAAAGTTAGTGTTTTTAAGAAAAACGATGAATTCGGTACAAATACAAGGTATACGTTGGATATAATATACTGAAGAATCGTAATATTTCATATATATATCTCTATACACTGTTCGAAAGCTTACTAAAATAACTATCTTATAAAAATAAAGCAAAGTATTTTAATTCAGTACTGTAGTTCAGGTAAATGTGGGGACTACACTGAAAAAAGGGAGCCATCCTTAGCTGAGCGCAGGGACGCAATCTGGCGGGTTCTCGGGTCTCGGTAACGAAGTATTTCCGTCATTTGGTGTCTTCGACATAGTTTTTTGTAACAACGAGAACCATCTACTGACATCAACGGATAGTTGATAAATCGTTCGCATAGGTTACGTCATAATCCAACTTTTTACTGTGACTACCTAGAGACTTGGCGTGTTCGCAAAGTTGTTCATTTTAATAAAATATTTTTTCTTCAGAACAATGTCATAGTGAGCCGGATTCTATTCTTGGCACTATCGATTCACTTCGGCATATTTGGCCACATTATGCGTCGTACTGAAGTGCTTCTTTTTGCAAAGTTTCAAACAAGTTGCAAAGTTTCAGGCCGAGAAAACCCCCCATGCCAAAATAAATCATGAGAATCCCCAAGTAGCCCTGCACCCTTTAAGGCCGCACGGGACGCCATCATAATCACCCTATCCATTTCAAGAAGCAAATCTCAAGAACCACTCCATATATCGATGCGAAAATGTATCACTATGATTCTATATATGTAGTGCACAACCCGATAAATTTTCAGCTTCATCGGTTCACTAAAACTCGAGATTTGCTTCCACAAAGTTTTGATGATTATTGTTAGAGTGAGACGAAAGATAGGGCAAATAACACGGTCTCCCGTGTCCCCTTAATATTTTTTGCTAATGAAAATATAACAAAGAATAAATTCTAGTGATTTTTTAATAATACAATGCATTAGAACTAAGAAATAATGAAAAACTAGAAACATTGGCCATTTTTAATCTCTAAAAGCGCAAAAACTCTGATTATTAAGCAACATAGAACAATACTAGATGTAACGGATGTAAAAATATTAGAGAGGTATATTTTGGTGTTTTTGGGCTATTTTCATTTTCCTGAGGTTTTCTTCTTACCACGTGAATAATATTCCAGTGGCAAATATTAAAGCGTAATTTGAATAAAGAGAATTCTTTTTTTTTCATGAAATTATAATGTTTGCACACAATATAAGCAGGTTTCAGATTTCATCTAAATATTCTTATGTTCTAGTTTTTGGAAGCTCTTTATTTAAGAAAACACTGCGGAACACGTTTTTGTCTCAAGCACCTAAATGACGCTATTTACTAAATTGAGAGCTACTGAGTCCATTGTCGTTTTCAAAAATATCATAGCACGTCTAATTTTTGAGATATTGACTGATGAAAATGCCAAATTTTACTTTTTTAGCCAACTTGCATGCAAGTTTGCCACCTTGTATGGCAATTTATTTGCTTAATTTGCCACAGAAATCAAATTTTATGTGTATAACAATACTTATCAACAAAGATCCCAAAGTGCCCAAAAGTTATTTTTGATGGTTTCAAAAATTATTGTATTTTGCCATATAAGAGAAACGAAGAATTTTGTATGGAGTCTGCAAGTGTGTTGGATAAATCGACTTAATCGAAATTTAATCATGTTATTTCATCGAAATTATATCTGAAAAAAAAAGTTGAAGTTATATATTGTATGCTTGGTGGATAAGATCACAAAAAGGTTTGATAAATCATACTTTAAAATTCATGTAAACATCAATGAAAACAGTGTTTTGTACAACTTTGGCGACCTGTAGCTAAAAATTGTGACGTGCTAGAACATTTCTGAGAACGGCATCAGATACAGCAACTCCAAATCTACTAGAGACACATAATTTGATCGTTGAGACAGGGCCATTTTTCTTAAGTATTTTATTAGTATCATTCCAAACATAACATTCATTTCTTATATCTAGGTGTTCTATGTTATTAGACAACACTATCATCCTAATTTGGTAAAACAAATTTAAGATTTTATGAACATTTTGTTAACAACATATTACATTTCATATGCCGTAGCAGTTCAGAATTTTTACAGGTGGGTTTATTTCACCTGCTTATAAGAGAAAAAAAAAACACGTTTTCAATTTAGCTAACCTAACTTAACCTAAACATATAACGCATTAATCGTGGCAATAGAAGATTGTAACGATTTTTACCTGAAATTATGAATGAAATAAGAGCCATTTGTTCCAATGCTTCAACATTGGATATTCTATGTAACTCATTGGTACTATACCAGGGAGGAAGCTTCAGAATCATTTTCAAAATTTTATTTTGAATCCTCTGCAGAGCTTTCTTCCTGGTATTACAACAGCTAGTCCATATTGGTACAACATACAACATGGCTGGCCTGAAATTTTTTTGAATATCAAAAGCTTGTTCTGAAGACAAAGTTTTGATATTCTATTAACATTTACATATTTATTACATTTGGCTTGAATGCCCTCAATGTGATTTTTGAAAGTTTTATTCTTATCTAGCATGAGCACTAGATACTTAACTTCATCTGACCAATTTATTGGAACCCCTCTCATCGTGACAACATGTCTACTTGAAGGTTTTAAATAAAGGACTTTTGGTTTATGTGGGAATAACATCAGATGAATTTTGGAAGCATTAGGAGAAATCTTCCATTTTTGCAAGTATGAAATCCAAACTTTTTTGCAAACGACTACAGTTGACACGAAGACTTCGTCCTTTGGCTGAGAGGCCTTTGTCATCCGAATACATCAAAGGATCGATTAACACTCTTTCCACTCAAAAACAAATTTACAAGCTCATGACAAGAGATCGTGCGTTTTGAAATTTTAGAAAATATATCGACAAGAATATGCTTTATATATTGATTTCCTACATCAAAACTAACTCATTCATAAATTAAATTACTCACCTTAAGCTGTGATGGCGATAATGATCATATTTATCATGACACACTTTATCATTTCTATCGTTAAAAACATAGATGTAACCACTTCCAATCTACACCTACATCTAATTGACTCGATATCAACTCAAGGAACTGCTCTAAAACTGAATTTCATGACTTCTTTGATAGCCTGTTTCATTATGTTTATAGGTCGATCGTCCCTTCGGATTGACTCGTGAAAATTAAGCTGTATTCGAGTAATATGATCATTGCAAACAATAGTAATATCTCAAAAACACCAGAATATACCTCTCTGACATTTGTATATCCGTTTCATCTAGTATTGTTCTATGTTGCCTGAAAATTAGAGCTTGCGATTTTTTGCGCTTTCTGGGATATCAAAGTTCAAAAATTGCACTATTTTTCAAGTTTTTTTTTTCGTTATATCTTAATTTTTATGCGTCGTACTTTAAAATTGTTTTCACTAGAATTTTTATTTGTTATGTTTTTATCAGCAAAAAAAAATATGACATTGCTCCCAAGAAAAATACAAAACCCGGTGGTTTAATTATGTCAATAACTCGAAAACAGTAAGCTGTGGAATTTTGACGTCTTCGAGAGAGTTGTTTTTTTTTTTTTTTTTTTTTTTTTTTTTTTTTTTTTTTTTTTTTTTTTTTTTTTTTTTTTTTTTTTTTTTACCGGAGCAGGGAAAAGCCCGCTGGAGTAGAATATTCTCCATATTTATCCTTCCTCCAACAGGCATAAAACCTCCTCATCTTTTCAATTTCACAATTCCAATAACAGAAAGATTTACATTTTCACCTCCAGTGAGTGTGCACTCTTTGAAGGAGGTGGGATTTTAAGTTTTCACAATAATTGTGGAGTGGTAACTAACTTAAAATTATTTAACAAGTGGGATTATTTGTTGGCGATGTGGTGCTTTGAAGTGGCGTTGGGCGGCGGTGGCTGACGGTGGCGGGTTGTGCTGGGTTGGTGGCGGGTGGCGTTGAGGGTGGCGGAGGAGCGGAAACGAAAAAAAAGGCAGACAAGAAACGGTTTGAGATTTAGCAACCATATTTTCAAATTATGTAGCGGGTTATATGGAGCTTTAAATATTGCTTCAGTTTTTTCTTGAACAAATAAGGAGATGAAAGGTTCTTGATCGAAGAGGGTAGCTCGTTGTAAGATTTACTACCGAGATAGCTAAATCTCTTTTTGCCCATTTCGCTATTGGGCCGGGCTAGACGAATGTTGCCATGATATCTGGATGATCTTGCCGAAGTATTCCGGATTATTTGCACGTTGTGGTGTGTGTTGGCGTTAGTGATAATATTATGCATGTGAATTAAAGTTTGAAGCATTTGAAGTCCGCGAATTGGAAGCAATGAACTGTTCTGATCGTTGTACAACTGATGTGTTGGGAACAAATGGGGTTTCTTGTAGATGACTTTTAAACAACGGTTTTGTAACACCTGGAGCTCACGTAGTCTAGATGCACTAGCTTTTCCCCAAATGCAAACTAGGTACTGAAGTCTTGAATGTACCATTGAATAATACAGTTGTAGCATCCATCTCAATGGAATGAATGAAGATAGCCTTCGGAACGTTCCACATAATGCTGCAAGTTTGTTCTTCAGATTGTCGATGTGCTTCTCCCAACTCATAACGCTATCCAAGGTGAGACCCAAGTATTGGAAGCTGTCCACGTTACGAATTTCGACCGTACCGATTCGAACTGTAGGTAATTCTTGAGGTATTCGTCTAGTCGAGTGGAATATCATGTAGGTAGTTTTTTGTAGGTTTAACGAAAGGACGTTCGATGTGAAATAATCTTGTAGACACTGCAGATCTGTTTGAATAAGCCGCGCTATATTAGCGGCTTCTGTGGCACTATACAGAAGTACCGTATCATCAGCAAAGAACTGCATTCTTCCATGAAGTTTAAGGCGTGATAGGTCGTTGATAAATACAAGGAACAATAGTGGCCCAAGATTACTACCTTGTGGGACACCAATCGATATATTGCGTAAGCAGCTTCTTTCACCGTTGACGGTAACAAATTGTTGTCGATTACCCAGATAATTTTCCAACAACAGCAGCGCTTTTCCTCGTATGCCGTAACATTCGAGCTTACGAAGCAGAAGAACATGGTTTATAGTGTCGAATGCCTTTTTTAGGTCCAGGAATAATGCTCCAGAGAACTTACGCTTATCAAGAGAACTGTATATTTCGTCTACCATTTCACACGTGGCGGTTAAAGTACTACAGCCTGTTCTGAAGCCATATTGTCTTTCGTATATAAGGTTATTCCCAAAAAGAAAGTCTGAAAGCCTTGACGCGAGCATTTGCTCCAGCAACTTGCTCATGATTGACAGCACTGATATGGGACGATAGTTGTTGGTATTCGCAGAATCTCCAGACTTGTAGATCGGCACCACACGAGCAATTTTCAAGCATTCCGGAAATTCTCCTGTTTCTATAATCTCGTTGAATACTTCCGTCAAAATCTTGGCAAACGAAATGTGGTGGGTTTTTATAGTTTCAGCAGATATGTTGTCAGGTCCCGGAGACTTGTTGCAATCGAGTTCTTTAATGAGTAGAATTACTTCTGATACTGTAGCTTGTCGAAGATGAATGGAGGATGACTGCATTGGTAAGGTCCGGAATTTCCAGATATTTTTATCGCTGTCTATATCATTAGCTAGATCCTCTCCAACTCGACAGAAAAAATCATTAAAAGTATTGCTTACTTGGAAGCCATCGGTTACGTCTTTGCCATCGATCCTCAATAATACAGCGCGATTAACATTGGTCTTGCGTCCTAGCATTTCATTCATCATTTGCCATGATTTTTTATTAGACGAGTGCAAGAGTAATCGATGATAGTAGTCACGTTTACATCGTTCCTTAATTTGTTGAAGCCTTTTCGATGCGTGCTTAAGAAGGTTTTGCAGGTGTTGGTCGTTTGGGTGGCGTCTACTTGATTTGAGTATATGATCCTTAATCCTCATCATTTTCCATGCATCAAAGGTCATCCAAGGGCATTGTTGCTTAATTTTGACCTGAATGATTACTTCCTTTGTTGCTGACGCTTGAATTTCGTGGAATTTTTCGATCACCGTTAAGAGTTTCTCATTGGCAGACAAATTCATGGGAATATCCATCAGCGCAGAAGAAAGCCTTTCGTTCAGTTGAGTGTGGTTGATTATTCGTTTCGTCAGCGTTTGCATCCCTTTCATGGAAGAAGATGTTAGGGTTGTTAGTATCATCGAATGGTCGCTTTATCAAAATGAACAACTTTGCCGAACATGCCAAGTCTCTAGGAAGTCACAGTGAAAAGTTATATTGTGTCGCCATTTATGCGGACGATTTACTAACTATCCGTTTATGTCAGTAGATGGTTCTCGATGTTACTAAAAACTTTACCGAAGACACCGAATGCTTGAAACGCTTCAATAACAAGTTATTAATTTTGTCCCGCCAGATTTCGTCACTGGTATGTGCAAAGGCTATCTTGGTATATTATGCTTTTTCTGACTCGATTGAAGCAGTAAATTATATGACAAAATGTCGCTTATTTCAGAAGAATTAAGTATAATCAAACATCTCCATGAATAACCACTAATAATCTAGAATACAATATAACAGCTAATACTTTAATGAACTACGCTTTGGCTGCTAAATTAACAATTAAAATTAGAATCTATCCTACTAAGTAACTTTACGGCGTTCAAATTACAACGGCAAGCATCAAACGACATCAAGCGGCGCTTAAAGTTTCAATTCATTACACTTACCACTGTCGCACTCGTCCGACATAGACATCTCCGACATTTTTGCCGTCGTCACATCCTTGTGCGAGGCAAGAAACAGCACCACTTCCCGTTTTTCATTCTTGATCGGGACGATATCCAGCAAACACCAAAACGGAGTACCTGGTTGTAGAACAAGACAAGAAAATGTGCGTAATTAGATGAAATCTACACTCTGCCGTCAATAAACTTTTCCAACAAGTTATCGGTTAATCGGATATAATGCTAGACAAGTTCAAAGTGACCCTTTTTGATTGGCACCTTATCTGTAAATTTAAGAAAACCCCAGCGAACAAAAATTTAAAATATATATTCTGCTTTGAAGCGAATCTGGAATCCATCATAGTCGCAAGAAGCAATAAATTATTTCACTCCAACAGAACCATGCCGCGTAGACCATCCTAGACAAGGCATTAATATGAGCATTAGGATGGTCAACATTTTATCAACGATGTTTATTTGTTTCGTGGACAGGTTGCCCTCTGTAAATTTGAGTTCATTTGGAAAACTGAGTCTAACAAGCCCTTTGAAAATTGTGTGAAAAAAACTAAGAAATTCGTTCAGTCTTCAGGGGATAATAGGCAAAAAAAAAAACTCAAATTAAAACGCTTATTTATTTTTTTAATGATGGAATTGGATGCATTTGGAAGAATTTGACGACAAATATAATCTAGTTTTAGTAATTCTTGACCATGCATTTTGGCCACTGTTCCAGAATTTGGTATGGCTTGTGCGAATTGCATTTTTCTTTCGCTTTCATTGTTGTGCGGTGTGAAGTTGCTATTTTTTGTACTGCAAATAAGCCAAATAAAAGCTTTCAATTCGTATTATGTATGAAAAATATCGGAACTGACCATAAACCTTATTTTCGCATTGTAAATTGCGTTAGTCAATATAAGGCACCAGCGCCAATTTACGCCACATTGCTAACTTTTATTCTCAAATTGACCAATCACGTTGATTGCGTATGAGAGTAGCCAAATCAAGAAGCTCCTGGTCAAATTATATATTAGTTGTATATTATATATTATATATTGGTCAAACACAAAAATCTTTTTGGAAATCAAGTGAGCAATGTGGAGGTAGAACTATTTTTGAACCACTCTAATGAACACAAACCGGAAACAGCACGACGAAAAAACGCTGCGAGGCATAGCAGAAGCATTTCTCTGTCAGAAATAAACACTTTCTTCTGTCTTTCCCTGCTTCGTGGGCCAAGCTCGACTGAACTTTGTGGGATCTAGCAAAAAGAACTTTTACAATAAACAGGTGTATAAAATAATAATAACAATAATAAATAACAACGCAAAATCAGGAAGAACGACAAATATGCAAATTTTGTTTTTCCAAACACTTACACCCCATTGGTCACGTGGTGCACTGTAACAATGGAAAATTACTCAACGATTTGATTTACGTACAAGATGTGCGTCTGTTTATTTTCACCTGTTACGTTCAACATTCACAGTAACGCTTACATAATTCTCTAAGTCATTCTGTTTTAATATATTATTTCAGCAATGTTGTCATATATACAAATCTTTAACTACAAACATTTTTTTCTCCGTAACAGTTTTTGTTTATTTAAAAAAAAATCAATCAATCCAGACATTTCCCGAGCAAAGTCAAATAACAACCGCATAACAAAGTGATAACAAGATGTACATCATGATTGCATGATCATTTGCAGAAATTATGCTCAAAACGGACCAATTATGATGCGTCAGTGTAATGCACATTGCGAATTCATTGGCATTACTATGTCCAAAGAGCAGCTCAAAAACGACTTAAGGACAATAGAAGTAATCCATAGTATGTACGAAATTATTTTTTTTTTATTAGTATCATTCCAAATATTACATTCATTTCTTATATCTAGGTGTTCTGTGTTATTAGACAACACTATCATCCTAATTTGGTAAAACAAATTTAAGATTTTATTAACATTTTGTTAACAACCTATTCCATTTCATTTGCCGTAGCAGTTCAGATTTTTTACAGGTGAGGTGATTTCACCTGCTTATAAGAGAAGAAAATGAAATTATTCTAATTATTGTATGTAGCCCACATATGTTTCACGAAAATAAATAAATAAATTTTATTTTGTAATTTTTTGTTATCAATGCGAAGACTCTTGTTATCAAATATTATAAATTTTGAGCTGTTACATCGAGAATGTCACCGACGGGTGAATGACGTCAAATGTTTGTTATCATAATTCGATCTTTATAGCAATGAAGGAAATAGAGTGGATAACAAAACTTGTTATCAATGTGTTTCTAATGATAACACAATGAGATATTATCTTAAGTATAAAATTTTTGTTATCACGTTTGTTATGTTGCCAGCTTATTAAACCAAAATGAAAACAAACTATGTTTTCAATTGCTTGTTATCGGATAACACACTTGTTATCTTTTTGTTACCCAACTTTGCTCGGGTTGCTAGTCGAAAACACTTTATTCCCCGAGAGAAAGCATTTTGAAATGAAAAGTAAGGAATTGCTCATAGAAAATCTCAATTTTTATTGCATGTTGACAAAAAATTAATGGTTCACTAGACAATAATATAATCGGCAACAAAGTTGCCAGATCTTCAAGAAATGATATTGATATATTTTACTGCAAAACGTCCGTTATTTCAGCAGGCAAAAATCTTTTTCAACAGAAAGATAAGGAAGTTTTGCCACATACTTGGACAAAACACTTGCAACTTTTTCTATTTTCCATACAAAATGATCAACTTCGGTAAGCTAGATCTCGGTTATTTGTGTACCGATTCGAATCAAATTGACACATTGAGTTTTAACATATATTTTTAAATAATTTTTCCAATCACGAGTTCAAAAGTAATAAATATTTCACCAAAGTGAAATTTTCGACGAAACATTCAAATCTATTTATGTAAAAATCTGATAGCTGTACACAAAAACTGTCTTCCACTAACTTGTCCATCTCGTCAAAATTTACAACTTTGCTGAAGGTACCATAAAGCTATCAATATGTTTAGTTGTGTTAAGGGGCCTAGATAGCCGTAGCGGTAAACGCGCAGCTATTCAGCATGACCATGCTGAGGGTCGTGGGTTCGAATTCCGCTGGTCGAGGATCTTTTCGTCAAGTTAATTTTCTCGATTCCCAGGGCATAGAGTATCTTCGTACCTGCCACACGATATACACATGAAAAAATGGTCAATCGGCAAAGAAACCTCTCAGTTAATAACTGTGGAAGTGCTCATAAGAACACTAATCTGAGAAGCAGGCTTTCTCCCAGTTGGGACGTAACGCCAGAAAGAAGAAGAAGTTTTGTTATGTCAATTATAAAATATCGTCTAAAAATTCACTTCAGTTAAATCGTTACTGCTTTTGAACTCGTGATTGTGAAAATCACTCAAAATTATTTGTTGAAATCCAAGTTACTTCTAAAAAACTGTGAAAATTTCGTTCAAATCGGTCCATAAATAACTCATATGTAACCCTCTGAAGTTGATAATTTTGTATGGAAAATCGAAAAAAAAAAAATTTCAAATGTTTTGTCCAATACTGTATCATTATTTAATTTCAAAAAGACATATTCTCCTTTTGGTAAATATTTGAATGTTATCTTGAAATTAGAACAAAATTTCGACTTTCTTGACACATTTGGCACATTTCGCAACATTACATTCAAACTTAGCTTGATACATTCGAATAGATGTTAAATTTACAGTTTATTTCAATTGATTTTCATAAATTTGATATAACTTTTAATAATTCCTGCGTTTAAGAATATATCAACATTATTTCAATTTTTAATGCATTTTGTTTTTTTTTGTCTCGTATCATAAAAAATTTAATGTTGCACGTAACTTTGTAAGAAAAACGCAAACTTTTAAAATTCAAAACGCTATTATTCAGCCTTGGCACAAAACACATTGAAAAGTCAATTGATATTGACTGAAAAAAATCTAAAAATAAGATGGAATCGATATTTTTGAAATGAAAAAAAAAACACGTTTAAAGAAAAACTGATTTGATCTTTTAAACTTATAACAAGTATATTTTGCCTATAACCAAAATATATTTCTTTGATGGATTCCTTAAGCGATTTATTTTAAATGCGGAAGATAGTTTTTAATTTCTAATAGGTACAGGTTTAATAAGAGTGTCCGGATGCTTGAAATGTTTAATAATTTTAATGCATTCATTAATTTATTTAGTTCACATATAGACAGATAACCCTGAATCAACAAATTCACGCCACAATACTCGGCTCGTAGCCGCATCCCTCCATCCTCGGTTCTGCCACACTCTCGCCAAATTGATACGCACTTGATCCGCCCACCTAGCTCGCTGCGCTCCACGTCTTCTTGTACCAACCGGATCCGAAGCATCTTTGCAGGGTTGCTGTCCGGCATTCTTGCAACATGCCTTGCCCATCGTATCCTTCCAGCTTTGGCCACCTTCTGGATAATGGGTTCGCCGCAGAGTTGGACGAGCTCGTGGTTCATCCTTCACCGCCACACACCGTTTTCCTGCACACCGCTGAAGATTGTCCTAAGCACCCGACGTTCAAAGACTCCAAGTGCTTGCAAGTCCTCCTCGAGCATCGTCCATGTTTCATGCCCGTAGAGGACTACCGGCCTTATGAGCGTTTTGTACATGGTACATTTGGTGCGGGCGTGAATCTTTTCTGACCGCTGCTTCTTCCACTGATGATGCGCCTCCGTATTTCACGGCTAACATTATTGTCAGCCGTCAGCAAGGATCCAAAGTAGACGAACTCGTCTATTTTTGCGAGGCGCTGCAAGACGTGAAACGTGTCGCAACATATCACGCAAGTTGAAAATAGCGCCGAATTGACAACTGTTACATGGATCAAACGGTAATACAAATTATGATATTTTTTGTATCAAACACACTTCGTATCATTGCAATGGTATATTAGACTGGCCCAGCTCAGTATGGGAGAAAAATAAAGTTGTATAACTCCACGGGGCATCCCCCAGAATTATTCCTTAGTGTTAGAGGAAGAATTCTTTTTTTTTTTAATTTTAGCACAATTGGTCGTTCCATGAGCTGGCGCAATTGAATTGAAGTTAATAGGGGAAGGGGTGGTAAAATGAACAACTTAAGGAAATCATCTTGTTTCTGATAGAAAAACGAAAAATTTCTATAGTTCTATCGCACAATATCAAAAATAGGGATGTAATCTATAGCAGCGACATTGATTCAGACTAAAATTGCTAAATTTTCATATATTTTCATCTCTATCAAAAAGCGATGCAAATGTTCATGTTTTATTTGATGGACATCAGTGTTGTTTCAACGCAATTTATTTAATTTGATGAAAGTTCTTGTTGAAAATAACTAAAACAATTATTGTTTTGAATCGCTGTTAATTCTCTGTCTGTAAGTATGTAACAAATTAGCTTGCTAAATAAAACGAAACAAAACTTTTTAGACTAGAATTAAAAGTTAAAATATTCAAATTATCGAAAAATTGACCAACATAAATCTATCTTCAATGTTCTCATAAAAAATATAGGGTCAATTTAAGCTTGTAAAAAATCAGTTCTTCAAACGAAGTGGTTATAGGGGATTTTTTTTTATTATCGGACGATTTGGGCCGGAGGTTCTCCGTTCATTTCATTTATTTAGTTAACATCTACACAGATAACACTGAATCAACAATTTCACGCCACAATACTCGGTTCGTGGCCGCATCTCTCCATCCTCGGTTCTGCCCCACGCTCGCCAAATCGATACGCACTTGATCCGCCCACCTAGCTCGCTGCGCTCCACGCCTTCTTGTACCAACCGGATCCGAAGCGAATACCATCTTTGCAGGGTTGCTGTCCGGCATTCTTGCAACATGCCCTGCCCATCGTATCCTTCCAGCTTTGGCCACCTTCTGGATACTGGGTTCGCCGTAGAGTTGGGCGAGCTCGTGGTTCATCCTTCGCCGCCACACACCGTTCTCCTGCACACCGCCGAAGATCGTCCTAAGCACCCGACGTTCGAAGACTCCAAGTGCTTGCAAGTCCTCCTCGAGCATCGTCCACGTTTCATGCCCGTAAAGGACTACCGGCCTTATGAGCGTTTTGTACATGGTACATTTGGTGCGGGCGTGAATCTTTTTTGACCGCAGCTTCTTCTGGAGGCCATAGTAGGCCCGACTTCCACTGATGATGCGCCTCCGTATTTCACGGCTAACATTATTGTCAGCCGTCAGCAAGGATCCAAGGTAGACGAACTCGTCGACCACCTCGAACGTATCCCCGTCTATCGTAACACTGCTACCTAGGCGAGCCCTGTCGCGCTCGGCCCCACCAGCTAGCATGTACTTTGTCTTGGCTGCATTCACCACCAGTCCAACTTTTGCTGCCTCGCGTTTCAGGCGGGTGTACAGGTCTGCCACCTTTTCAAATGTTCGGCCGACGATGTCCATATCATCCGCGAAGCAAACAAATTGACTGGATCTCGTAAAAATCGTACCCCGGCTGTTAAGCCCGGCTCTCCGCATAACACCTTCTAGCGCAATATTGAACAACAGGCACGAAATTCCATCACCTTGTCGTAGTCCCCGGTGGGATCCAAAAGAACTGGAGTGTTCGCCTGAAACCTTCACACAATTCTGCACACCTTCCATCGTCGCTCTTATCAGTCTCGTGAGCTTCCCGGGAAAGCTGTTCTCGTCCATGATTTTCCATAGCTCTACGCGGAGGTTCTCCGATTTGCATGAAATTTTCACCAGAGGTAGAGCTCGTGGATACATGACCAAAAGTGAAATTCAAAAAAATTATAGTGGCCTATTTTCCCGGAAAACTCTATATGAATTTTCACGATTTCTCTATATACCTCAAACTTTGAAAATTCATATCTCCTGAACTATGCATCGTAGAACAAAAGTTTTTTAGTGAAATCGAAAGGAAATTTTCTCAGCAATCTATTAAAAATATAAAAAGAAAAACATTTCTCGGAAAATTTTTCACCATGGAGAAAATTGTCGGAAAAATATCAAAAAAACTATCGTCTGTATCATGAAAAATTTTCAAAAAAATATTTTTTGTTTCATTAATCCATACTCTAACTTTCGTCCATAGACGCCAAAGTGGTATCTTTTACCGTTTAGGCGACAGAACTGAAAAACCGATGACCACCCGCACGCTTCCCATAGAAAAATGTGTTCTATTGTGGGCCTCATAACCGTGCGCTAACGGCGGCAGTAATTTACACGCATTGTAAGTGTAACGAAGTAAACCATCCTTTCCTTTCCAGTCAGAAGAAGCTTTTCGTCAATCGGAGCACTCTCCTTTGGTCTGTTGGGTGTTTTGTATGTCCTTTATGTGTAACCTTTACTATTGAGACCAACAGTCTTTAATTGAAAACGATCCTAACATTTAATAATATAGGTAATAGGAACTGACTCTACGCAAGCATGGGAAAATTCACTCACTCACCCGAACGCCACCGATGAAAAATAGCAAAAAATCTGCTGCTATTGAACATTCAGTGATAGCTGAACCGTCCTAGGCGGAGTGTAACATGAAAGCGTCGAAACCGATTGTGTAAAAGCGACAATCGGAAGGAACGCGAAGAGAAGTGAATACCAATACACTTGTATCTGCGTGGCACGAGTTAATGAACTGACTGAGAGGATTCTTACTCACTGAATCATTCCGTGGTGTGGACTGCCAGTCAGTGAACGCTCATTAGCACTCAAACCCGAATGCCATTCGAACGGAATCAGAATGTAAACAATCATTCCTGGACAAACATTTCAAAAGGGCACATCGACATTGGTAATCATTGGCTGTGCAAGCCGCTGTTGAACCCAATTCAACTCGATCACGCTCACTAATACCACTATCAGGAAGAGCTAACACCAATCTTTCTGATAGTGGGGTTAGTTTGCGTGGGCGGACTAAAAAGGGCTCAACAGCAACGTTTCTGAAAAAAAGCTCAAGACCTCTTGGGCCCTTTTCAAATGTTTGTCCTTTGTCCAAATTTTGGTATTGCATTCGACTGATCAGATGCCGTTTTTTGTTTCGCTTAGTGATCGCCGAAGAAACAGAATGGGCACTGGAAATTGAAACGTTCGGCTTGGTTAAAAAAACGGCTTTCTCGCTCCTGACTGTGCGTGGAAGCGAGTGAGGGAAACACAATAACTGAGTAGGTGTTTCCCATGCTTGATGCTCAGTATCATATAGTTGCCAAGCAAAAAGGATATTTATGCAAACATAAAGTGCTATTTTTAATTTTCGTTGCTTTTTTTCAAATTTTGTTCAATTTATAAAATAATTAGATAATTAACTAAAAACGCGCGAATAAGTTTTCAGTTTTGTTTTCTATACAAAGTGATATATTTGATGTAAATTCTGATTGTTTCTTGGAAGAATATAGTATACACAGTTAAAAATAATGAAGATTACACGTCATGTAAACTTCATTTATGCGATGTAAACATGACGTCATGTAAATTTCAGTTTGAAATCATGTAAAAATGTGTTATATGTCATGTAATCACTCAGAATCCTGCTAGATTACATGACATATAATTGAAGTTTACATGACATATCATGTAAATATCCATGATATTCCACGCTCCAATTATGTGCATTATATGTCTCAGAAATTTACACGTTTCGTTCGAACTGTGTAGTATTTGCATGTATATAATATCAATCGACTGTATAACGCTCAGGGACGCTATCTATTGTTCCATTGATGGCTGCTGTGGAATATTCCACTGCCAGTCAGCGTGCAGCCTCTACAGTTGGCGCCAACCCAACAGCGCGCCAAACTGTATTGAGAAGCGTACGCGCGTAATGAATAATTATTGTATATTTTGTCTGGCCGTATCGTGCGCCTATATAAGGCGCACCCATTGAATTGGTAAGAATGTAGTTTCTTTCGTTTCTCCACCGAGTAGGCATGCTGCCTCTCAGTGGTAATAAATCTGTTAAAGTGAAGCCGTTCGCTTGATTTGCCGTCCGTTGTATCGTAAAAGACACAACGTAGGAAAGACGTCCTGGCCGAAACAACTTATTAACAATATATTCATAAGTTTTCAAAGAAAGTGGATCTTGAGATTTGATCCTTCAAACGTTACCATAATGATTGATTGTAACAAGAGCTTCCCGTGCGGCTTTCATAGAGGCTGTTAGCTTTAATACTAAATAACGTTGCTGATGAAGGGCACACAAAACACCCAACTGACCAATGGAGAGTGGTCCGATTGAAGAAAAGCTTCTTCTGACTGGAAAGGAAAGGATGGTTTACTGTGTTACACTTACAATGCGTGTAAATTACTGCCGCCGTTAGCGCACGGTTATGAGGCTCACAATAGAACACATTTTCCTATGGGAAGCGTGCGGGTAGTCATCGGTTTTTCAGTTCTATCGCCTAAACGGTAAAAGATACCACTTTGGCGTCTATGAACGAAAGTTAGAGTATGGATTAATGAAACAAAAAATATTTTTTTGAAAATTTTTCATGATACAGACGATAGTTTTTTCGCTATTTTTCCGACAATTTTCTCCATGGTGAAAAATTTTCCGAGAAATGCTTTTCTTTTTATATTTTTAATAGATTGCTGAGAAAATTTCCTTTCGATTTCACTAAAAAACTTTTGTTCTACGATGCATAGTTCAGGAGATATGAATTTTCAAAGTTTGAGGTATATAGAGAAATCGTGAAAATTGGTTTCTCTGGTTTTCCGGGAAAATAGGCCACTATAATTTTTTTGAATTTCACTTTTGGTCATGTATCCCCTAGCTCTACCTCTGGTAAAAATTTCATACAAATCGGAGAACCTCCGGCCCAAACCTGTCCGATAATTTAAAAAAATGCCCTATAAAGAATAGGTGCTCCGCGCGAAAAAATCATTTCAAAAAAGCGCTCCGCGAGTTTGAAAGGCTGAAAACCGCTAGTATATACAATGCATTGTATCTTCAACTTTCTTGGATTCTCTTCTTCAAGGGGGGAGAGGGTCAAGCCAAGCGTGACAAGCCTTACAAAATTTTCAGAGGACTCATACAAAAAGTGTGACAGAGTGACGAAAAAGTTAAAATTTAGCGTGACATGATTTGTGTACCATCCCTTGCCCCGGGGTACCTTATCTTTAAACAAATAAATTAAAGACATTCAAGCCAAATGCAACAAATATATAAAATATCTGTATACAATAAATAACAAAGGTGAAGATACATCGAAGCCACACCCCGAATTTTCAACATCACAAATATAGAGAACCAGATAACCGTTCGTGCTGAAAATTTAAAAATTCAAGCGCTAAGCGATGTTTGTGTATTCAGATTTGTGCTGTGGCTTTGATTCATATTCACCTTAAAAACAAGTTTTCATCTTTGAACACATCTTCAGGTAGGCCAGTTTGTATGCTTTATCAATATAGACTGACTGTTCGGGCTCACCGCAACGACATCTCCCATTCGATGAATGCAAGGCGCAGTAACATACAGCAGCAGCGCAGCGCAGCAATTTCTCTGTTTCTCCCCCAGCTAGCAGCAAGCAGCCCAATTGCTTTGATGCTCTTGCTTGGGCTGCGTGATGCTAGCTGTCGGCGCATTACAGTATTGTGATGTTACACTCTGCCGTACTACCTCGCATGTATAAAAGAGGCACCGTTTCGTATGAAATGTTAGTTGTAAGTTGTGATCGTCACCTATCGTATCCCCCACCGAGCAGGAGCACTGCCTCTCGGTGGTGGGCAATAAATCAGTAAGCGTGAAAGTAGTTTATTCGTTATTCGTCTGCCCCTTCGGGACCAAAAATCACACAACCTAGGGCCTGGTCAACCCTGGACGAAACACTGACTGTTTAAATACGAGGAAGAAAGCTCTACAGAGAATTGAAAATATAATTTTGAAGATTCTAAAGCTGTTTGCCGAAAACCGTTGTGTTTTTCTGCTGGCAATATTAGGTTAAATGCGTTATATTTTCTTCTAGATAGGTGTAATTATTTTACCTGTATCAACTCTAAACTGCTATGGCAAATGAAATATAATGCTAATAAATTTATACTGAATGTTAACACAAAATAGCCTATGTACAAAAAATGCATGTAATGTTTGAATTGATTCTAATAAACGATTTAAAATAGGAAAAATAAAAAATATTTAATATAGGCTGATCTATATTACACCGTGCTAAAATCGCAAGCGTTAGATGGGTCTCCTCAATATTCCGGAACGACAACTTTTACGTGTATATGAGAAAGGGCATTGTTGAACAACCATAAACGATGAGAATTCTGGATGAAAAAAGTAAAATCATTTTGTGGCTAAGAACAGTATCCCTTTCATAAATAAAGGGTTGCTAGTATTAACGATTAGGCAAATGGCACCAGACTAAATATCAGATTATCCCATGTGTACAAGCACTTATCTCTATCTAGGAAATCCACGTGGGTTTTATCTGGCGTGGTCATCATTTTTCAGTTGAATGTTGAGTTGACCGTACTTGAATGGAATGAATCAAGAATAACTTAACATTTTTATCAATTGTACGAGATTTTTGGAATGAAATTTATCGACAAAACGTTTTTGAACATGATTCCATTGAATATAGAGAATTTGACTTCTTTGGGCTCTTAATGACTTAATCTTTCCAGCTGTTGCTGTGCATATCTTATTAACAATTAATGTTTATATAAGAACAGCAGATACACATTTATGAAAGCACTTAAAGTAAACCAAGAAAATTGAATTTTTGATGCCAACGCATCCATTTCTTCAGAACCATTAGAAATCGTAAAACTGCCACCCTCCAATAACAACTTTACCATCCCAGCTTTTGAAAGCATGCATTCAATCTCGGGGAGATGTTATGATGTTTTAAATTTTTTATGCTCACACCCAGTTTCATCCTGCAATGAAATGCTTACTTCCCTTGCAGCTGCGATGTATAATGCACTTCGTGACCGTGAATACAAGCTACCGGTGCAACTTACAACAGCTAAGTGGGTAATATTATAAAATGTTCCATCATCTCACTTGTATATAGGAAAACGATGGGAGTACCCTGCATAATGAATATAAATAAACTTACCATTCTTTTTATAGAAAATCACCTCCAACTTCAGCTCACTTTTCCCATCGAGGCTGCTCTCGATTTGGCTTTTGTGTTCTTCCTTCGTCTCCGGGCCATAGAGAAACCGACAAGCACAACCTGAAAATTGTGTTTAAAAATGAAAAGATTTTTAAACAACAAACAAACCACACAAAAACACATCCACTTCACAGGTTTGCATTCGAGCGAAAACGGAAATGTAACGCAAGAATGCAGCTAGCTATTTCTAAGGGAGAAGTACAGTATGTAAAATTACCTTTCTGCATAATTTGTGCACGCGAAAACCCAGAAAGCTCGACAAAGCCATCTGAGCAGTACACTATCGGATATCCACTAACTTGTGCGTTGCCGAGTACAAAATTGGAATCTGAGAAAAGAGAACATAAAATTGCAATGAATGCAACGTTTAAACGTAAACTAACAGGATAACGTGTTGTAGCGTGTGGATATAGTCGCTGTCGGTCTGCATTAAATAGAAAATGCTACTGTTCTGATGTTGTTAAAATCGACTTAAGTACTACCAGCCGAACGAAACCTCGCATTACCTCACTTTCACCTTCTGGATATTTGAATCAGTGTCGACAACCAGTGAATTTTGCGATTTAATTTGGCGCTAAAAAGTGATTTGCTGTGGTGCTTCGTATATGCAATGGCGGGAGATAAAATCTGCATGAAATGCACTCGAGGAATCGACGTTTACGCTGATCTCTTCACTGTGTGCGAAGGAGAGTGCGCCTGTTTTTTTCACGCAAACTGTGTGAATATAAGCGAAGATGTATTGCCAATCTTATCGGGGAATGTGCTTTGGATGTGCGATTCGTGTATACGCAAATTCCAAATAATGAGGGACAATGCCAAATCGACCAGTTGTCAAGAAATAATTGGAGTAAAACCTATTGAAGCTGAAGTTATGGAGCTGAAAAGTACGGTGGCAGATATTCTGCAAACTTTATCTAAAATTGTACCTGATTCCTCTTCGAATTGCCTGACCCCGCATCACTCTACTCCGGTATCTCCACATCCACTCTCAAACGGCACGAGCGCAATTGTTATGAATGCAACTAATGTGAGCAGCGACGGGAATCTTCGGCAACCGAGATATACTACGGATGATGACTTCTCATTGTTTTTATCTAACATCGACGTGAGTGTCACAGAGCGGGACGTTCATGCATTGGTTGTCCGTTCTCTTGGTACTCCTGAACCCGAGCGCATTGATGTAATTAAATAAGGATCGAATTGGAACACTCATAGAGCGTTGGATTATGTGTCATTTAAGGTAATGTTAGACAAAAAGTGGAAATCTCGTGCATTGGATTCCTCTATATGGCCAAACAATGTTAGATTTAGAGAGTTTATCAAGAAAAATAGTAATACCTGGAAACCGATATGAGCTTAATTCGCAGCTTAAATGAAAAGATAGGTGATATAATGTTAAATAAGTTTCTGTTTTTGATTGTTTCCTGGTTCATTCTGTAAAGTTTCTGTTTTGTTGTGTAGATAGATAATGTTGATAATGTTATTAAAGTTTGTATGTGCTTGAGTTATTTGATGCATTGTTTCAATTAGGTAAAGATATTCAATAAGACTCAAGATAGTCAGTTGGATTAAATAAATAAACAAATAAACAAATAAACAAAATAGCATTAATTAATTGGATGAAAATGTGATTCGTGATATTCGGCTATGTAATTCATAGTTTTGTGATGGTAATATGCACGTTACTTATTCTACTTCTTGGCATTACATAATCACTGTATCGAAAAAATAGCAACATTCAACATGCTTGTTCTCTAAGAAGAATGCATAAAAAAATGGAAAATGTAAAAATGTAAATCTATTGGAAATTACTCAATATTCCGAATCTCGATATCGAGTCAGAGAACCATAAAAAAAGTTGGTTTTCATGGCTAACTCAATGGTTCCTTGGATCGCGATTGCGCTGGTTTAGTGTTCTGTAATTCGATGCCTCCCTAACTCATTGGTCCCTTCAATATCTAGTTATGAAGAGTTGACATTAATTATACCACAAGGTAAGTATAAGCTTTTTGAAATGATTAGGGGTTGTCCATAAACTACGTGGCCTTTCATGGGAGTAGGGAAAGATCTCACCATTGACCACGATCCACAAAAATTTTAAAGTTGATTTGGACAAATAACCACGGGGAAGGCGGCTGGTTTGGAATCCCAAAATATATCCACGTGGTCAATGTATTTAAATAAATCAATTTACCATCCCCTTTTTCAATGTTAAATATGTACAAAATGTGATTATTTAACCTTTTTCGGAAAATTCAAAGAAAGAGATTGCAAATGTCATCTTGATTATCTGCTACTTTATTATCCAATGTCATTTTAGATGGAAAGTTGTTAGACTTCATCTTTGTTTTAACATAATTGAATAAATTCTTGGGGCAAGATTTTAAATCATTTTCAATTTTTGTGTTGCACTCTTCAAGTGCAGTGGATATGGCTTGATTAAGTTGGTTGACAATATAGAAATAATTTGTTAAACTTTCTTGAGTTTTTTGTTGTCTGTAAATTTTATGAGCCTTTTGCTTACGATTTTTCAAATTGTATTTGCTTATTAATCCAAACAGGATTTTTTGACCCATTCCTACGTCGTCTCCGCAATAGTGGAACTTCCATCTGAATAATTTCCGACAAAATTGAATAAAAACCCGTAACTGCATACTCTAAATCTTCCTGATTTTAAAAACGGACTGCCAATCTATTCTACTCAATTTCTGTTTGATTCCGTTATAATTGGAGTTTTTATAATCAAAGAAATTCTCAAAGTCATAGTAGTCGGAATTATGATGATTATGAACAAAGATTGAGTACTCGATAGCTGTATGAAACGCTTCATTTTTCCATAGTGAAGAAAGAGATACGCTCACACAGAAATCTTCCATTATGTTTGAGAATAAGAAGTCCAAATAGCAGTTTTGTCGGTTTTTCACATGATTGATTTGATTTAAACCTAAAAATGCAGCTCTTTCAAAAATAAGTTGTAAAGATTCGATTTCGCCAACAACCGGCAGCAGAACATTTTCGTTTTCACAATCACGAATAAAATCAGCATTACGCTGATTAAAGCCGCCATAGATATTCACTTTGAATTCTGGAGATAACTGCGACAAAATTTCTTCAGCGGTTTGAAAGAAAATTTCATATGATAATTTGCAACCATGGCCTGGCGGAAAATACACAGAAGCAAATATATGTGTTTTACCGGCGATATGTGCTTTCACCCATACGTATTCAAACTCTTTATGTTTTGATGAAACAATTAATTCTGAATTGAATTTCGAAGATATTGCAATGAGAACTCCCCCATCAGACATTCTTTGGGTAAGGACCAGATCGCGATCATCTCCAAATACATTAAAATGGTTACCAAAAACTTCATCACTCTTAATTTTTTCGTTCCAACTAGTTTCAGTACCCAAAACAACCGAGAAGGATGAAGTTTCTATTCTTTTATAAATTTCGTTCATTTTTGATGCACTCCTCATGCGATTGAAATTTTGGCAATATACCAAAATTTCGGTAGCTTCTAAAGAAGTTTCTGGAAACACACCCCTTTGCACAGCATTACTTGAAATTCCATAATTAAATAATCCTACATGTGTTGAATTTAAAACTAGACAAAAATTCTGCAGAAACGTCTAGCTATAATCCAATCAGTTTGCTTTCCTCCATCAGTAAACTTTTTGAAAAGGTCAATTTGAACAGAATGATGGCCCACTTCAATGAAAATTCGATTTTTGCCAATGGACAGTTCCGATTCCGCCATGGACATTCGACCACTCATCAACTTTTACGTGTACCGTCGTACGGGGCTACTTTTGATTCCCGGGATTACTTTGGACACTCACCTTTTATATTTATTAGCAGCGTAAATATTAATCTGAACAATTTTGCGTCTTCGACACTTTTATTAATCAATGTATGGTCTACCACTAGGCATGTTTTTTTTGGAACAACATCAACAATAATAGGATAAACAAGAAAACATTTCAAAAAAGTCCGAATAAATATTCACAAGATATTAAACATTGGCTATGCAAACATTGTTTGAATTCCACCTATGTCGTGGAAACTTATTGGGAGTATCAAACTATCAAATCGTTATGTTTCATGAAAATTTAGTGATTTGTTTTACATAAAATTGTTGTTTTATCAAAATAATTGACCAAAGGTCTTATTTTTACGACTTTTATTTTATTATAATGTTTTGGTTTGTGTATTTTACAACATAAAAAAATTAAAATAAATGTTTGTTAAAGTGAATAGACACAAAACTCACATATATCAATACGTACCAATGACAAGTTCACAACATAATCTCTATAAAATATTTTCGGTCATATTTAACATGAACTTGCAGTATAAAACAATTGCACCCTTCAAATGCTTAAAATAAACTATTCTTAAGTCAGCTCTGAACTGCTAATAAGCTAAAACATTACTCATAGATTGCGTTTTTAATGAAAATTACTTACTGGTATTAAATTAGTTACTGGAATTAATGTGATCCTTCTACAAATCGTTCATATGACAGCAAGAATAGAAAAAAAAACAGTTTTTATACATAACTCATTAATCATCGCAGTACCTATTAGTTACATTGTTCGTTCATGTCAACTTGAAAATCAAGCATTCGTAATTGATAGTTCCATTTAAGAGGAAATTGAAAGTTTAACCTTCCTTAGTCCCTAACAAAAAGCTACAAATTGTGACTTAGGGTCGTTTTCGACCCGAAAATTCAAACAGCTCGCAAAAATCAGTGTGTTGACCGAATTTAGTTCTGTTGGCACGAACGGCACACATGTCTAGTTTTCGAAACCCTCCCGGAGATCCGGATTTGGTCAATGTGGCCACCGGGAACCTGCTACACATGAAAAAATTCCTTTAGAGACCCTTTCTTTGACTACCTGTAGTTTCGTAACTAAACAAGTAATCTGAACCGTCCTCATATTGTTGAACAGGTATTCACGTGGACTGTGAATAGAGATTCTCAAATCGCTAAGTTATTCATACTAGGTTCCGGAAACCTGGAACATCCGAAAAGTAAGCTTCTATCGCAGTTCTGTATATGTAATTCACATCGGTGCTATTCGGTTGATGGATATTTTGGCATTTTTTTTTTCTGCAATAAGGAACCAAAATTTTTCTGTAATAAGGAACTAATTGTATTCAAAATCATGAAGATTGAGCCGTCGCATGGGTAGTTTTGGTACAAATACTGATATGTCCCAACATACGGGTATTTCCGGTGGCCATTCCTTAGTTATTTCGGTGGGCCAGGAGAAAAAAAAGTGGTCATTCATCAATATTTGAACTAGCAGTGTCACAGGGATGCAAAATCATGAAGATTGAGCCGTCGCATGCTTACTTTTGGTGCTAAAACTTTGTGGTCCCACATTACGGGATTCCCGGTGGCCATTCCGGTGCTCCAAAAAGACCAGAATAACCATTCATTCATTCTTTTGGCAAAATACATCCAAACATAAAAAATGGTAAAGAATTGGACACAATTCATTTGGTTTTGGGGTTCAAACCTAAGTAATTTCATCGAATTGTCCAGATTGGCCACCTCCCGGGACTCCAAGAACCTGTTCCGCATTGACCTTACTGGACCAAATTTTTCAGGGAATTTGCGCTGGCAATTGGTTTCTTATTACAGAAAAAAATTATGCCAAAATATCCATCAACCGAATAGCACCGATGTGAATTACATACCGTTTTGATTCATATTACGGACAGCTTCAAATTACGGACACTCTACTTTATATGGGAAACATTTCACGCGAAATGTTTCAATTTTTGCTGTTCAAAAGTTCTCAATTTCAAGGCTCGTTTTAGTAAACTTTTTCCATAAATATCTTTGAAAATTTATAATGCCCAACTACATCAGATGTCTCTTTGGTGGTTTAACGATTTCGAATGATGATTTGACTGTTCCATTAATGAGTATCATGAGCTGTCCGGAATTCGATTCAAAGTGTCCGGAATATGAGGCAAAAGTGAGGAAGCGTCCGTAATAAGAATCATGAAAAAGCCACACATTTTGATTTATTTAAAGTTATTGAAGTTGCGGAAGCGTATTCTTCACCCACCGTTCGAAAGTAAAGGGCTTCCGACGCTCGATAGCGCTAAGGAATCATACAGAATGATTTATTTTGTATACTCTATGCTGGGTTATATTTCCCTGAGTCCTTAAGTGTCCGTAATAAGAATCAAAACGGTATACAGAACTGCGATAGAAGCTTACTTTTCGGATGTTCCGGGTTTCCGGAACCTAGTATGAATAACTTAGCGATTTGAGCATCTCTATTCACAGTCCACGTGAATACCTGTTCAGCAATATGAGGACGGTTCAGATTACTTGTTTAGTTACGAAACTACAGGTCGTCAAAGTTAGGGTATCTAAAGGGACTTTTTTCATATGTAGCAGGTTCCCGGTGGCCACATTGACCAAATCCGGATCTCCGGGAGGGTTTCTGAAACTAGACATGTGTGCCGTTCATTTAAGCCCGGAAAGAAACAGAACTAAATTCGGTCAACACACTGATTTTTGCGAGCTGTTTTAATTTTCGGGTCGAAAACGACCCTAAGTCACAATTTTTTTTATGGAAGCTCCCCTAGTCATTCAAAACTTTTGTTTCCGCAAAAACAAAATTTCCCACAAAAAAATAATTGTCAGAAAGTTTCAAATTGCTAGGTTATTTCAATCAAAAGTTACATTGATTTGAATTTTGAAATGGGTCGAAAAAGACCCAAGGTCCTTACTAAGGCTGCAAACTGAAAATAGTGAATAGAATGTTCCGTTGAAATTTGTTATATATGTGTAACTGTTTCTAGCTTTGTAGTTTTCTAAATTATGTTTATTAATGAAAAACGTTCAATAACATCATAGTGGACGATAATCTATAGAATCAGTTTGACAGTTTTAAGGAAAAATCATTTCATTATCAAATTGTGAAAATGTCCAAAGTAGCCCCTTTTTTGTCTTTAAGGACACACTTTTTTCGCTAGTCAAGCATTTATGTTATTTCTTGATGGATTTGCCTCATATTTTGCACATATGTGACGTACATATACAACTTAAATATAGGAAAGAATTATCAATATCTATCCATAATTCTCAGAGTTACAAATCCTCAAAGTTAAAGAATGTGGAAATAATGTCAAAAGAAGCCCCGTTTGACGGTAACAAATTTCCGTTCCAACAAATCTGAAGGCTATTCTACTGGTCTTGCTCTTCTAGACATAGAAAAAGCATACGACAGTGTTTAGCATGCAGGTTTAACTGTAAAATTGTAAAATAAAATAACTTACGTTATTTCGGCCGTTTTGTTTTCTTTGGTTTCTGCACTTTCATACCAAAAGTATTGAAGCAACATCAGTTTTAAGCTTAAAAGCTTCAAAAAGAACATTCGAAATTATGCGTTCAATGTACGTTACCTGAAATCATTGCATTTTCAACAGTCAATATCTCAAAAACCAGATGTGCTACTACATTTTTAAAAAGCGGTCTCAAATAGAGTAAGTAGCGGTATTGTAGTTCTGTTGTACAGTATGTACAATGATCTATGACTCGATATTGATGCATAGAACTATACTAAAACAACATTTAACGGTGGTTTAGTGGTGGACCTGAAAACGGATTATTTTGAGTTGAAAAATCTGGCGGTCATCTTTTAAGCGGTTCTATACCATTTCCCAGAAAGACAAATCATTTCCCGGATACCCCATTTCCCGGAAAGACAGTTCCCGGAAGGACTGACCCATTTCCCGGAAAATCATTTCCCGGAATACCCCATTTCCCGGAAAGATATTCAAGAATAATTAAAATAATCAAAATCAAAGAAAAAACTATTAAACAAATGAGGTATCACTGTTTAGGTGATATTGGGCCAAAATGGTGCCTTTGGACCAATGAAAACAATGTGGCAAGTTTCAATAACACTTTGTAAATAGCCACACGATTGTCATAGATTCGTTTTTTGGTCGTTCATGTTAGCCAAAAGATGCATTGAAAAAGGCGGATAAAGTCACCCACTAGTCCCAATGTCACCCCAAACGGCGGAAAACCTTCATCGATGTATCGTTTGAAATATCCATGTTCAATTGCATCTTCACTTTTTTCTGTCGAATTAAAATAATTCACAAAAATATTAATTAAGCAACGTGATTTTAACATTTATCCATATATTTAATATTTTGATTTGAGAAGCAGTTTTACCGACTAATTTAGCGGCACAATAATAAGACATATTCCAGCTGATCACCTGAAAAAATATTTACAAAAATAATGTTGCAATAATATGAAAAATATATATCTTTCCACCATATTTTCAGTTAGTGAGCAAAATTAAGAGAATGGTTTTATATCAAATTTTTTTGCGGGTAGTATGTTTTTCGAAAAAAAAATTGCGTGCTTAGTTCAGTTAACTTATATATCAACTTTCTAGATTTTATATCCCTTTGAAAGGTTTCCATATGAAGACTTACTTTAAGACTAAATAATCTCAAGATATTTTAGACCTCTGAACTTTTTATGTGCAGTCTGTTAGGAACGTTTCGACCGGTCCATTTTCGTGTTATTCTGGTAGAGTTATTATTGCTCATACAACATGGTTGACCTATTTTCATTGAATGGTTGCCCTTCTTTCATACGTAGGCTGTTTTTTAGAGTTATGCCATTAACACAGAAAATAATGTCCAACTGACAAAAAAAATCCATCTACATGAAGTCCATTATAGCTACTGCCATTTTTATAGAGAATCACCCTTCTTTTGAATATTTGCCGTTCTTTCGAATTATACCGACATAAACATTTTTGGCGAGAAGGCTGCTAATATTGAACAGCAGAAATTTTCCCTTCTTTCAAACTAAGGTTATTCTGTTAAGTCATTGGACTATACACAAATCATTTCACTCAAATATTGTTTTATTTAATCAACTTTTTTGGGCTTGTAACAGTGCGGTTGTGTCACTAGGTATCTAGCCGCATCGTGCTAAGAAATGTGTGTTCGATTCCCGCCTTAGTCCGAAGAACTTTTCGTGAGGAATGTTTTCCGACTGTGCCACTGGGCGTTGCATGCTAATCTGTCGTCTACTACTGTGAAGCACTACACTCCAAAGGACAAAATGCTTACTGGAAGCATTAACGTGTCCGTGTTTTAAACTGCCCCTTGACAATTTTGTTAGATTTGTGACGCTTCCCTCAACTCCTTTCCCACCTTTGGAATGAGACATTGGCATGAACTTTATGCTGTAATAGCGTTTTAATTGGTATTATCTTGTTCTTATTGTTTTTGGCATGACGTTCTAACTGGGACAGAGCCGTCTCAAAGTTCATAATAGCACTCACACAGTGATTAACTGAGAATATTTTTTCCGCCAATTGACAAAGACACCTCATTCCCTCGAGAGTAGAAGAATTTTCCAACCCAAAAAGATCCTTGACCGGCGTCATTAGAAGCCGCGACACTTAGTTGTAGTCTTTCTAATTAATTGCGCCTTTTTCGTTACGAACATTGAGGCTCTTAAGCCGTTCAGTTCTGACACACGTAAAAAAAACCGCGAAAGTTTATTTTTGATGCATTCCGGGAAATGGGTTTCCGGAAATGGGTCATTCCGGGAAATGATTTCCGGGAAACGGTATTCCGGGAATTGGTTTTCCGGGAAATGTCATAGAATCCTTTTAAGCAGTTCAATGAATTTGTCATTACGTTAGCACTCATCATGTTGAATTATGAGGCCTCCATCGAAAAAACAATCTGGTTCTTTCAAGCTTATCTCTTACGTATTGGCATTATGTCCACATTAAGTCAAAGTCTGCTTCTCAGCTATTCAATATCGCTACTTTTCAAATGCATGTCGAGTGGCAGTTAAGAACTTCGGCCTAAAACTGTGTATGCTTTGCTTAAGTGCCATGATATAAGTAAGAAAAACTATGAGACGGCGTTAATGTCTGTAGCCAAAACAACAAATTTCTTTTCAAAAAAATTCGGATTAACCTCTGTGTTTACTGTTTAAAAATTTATTTAAATCACATTAAACCCGTGACTCCACAAGCACATTAGTCGCCATGACTCCAGCAAAATAATGTATTCTGACCATGACTCCTCTCATATCGAGCAAACCTTTGATTTACTTTGGTTTATTACATAACCTAGGTTAGTAAAATAATTAACAAAGTATACCATACATAGGTTAGTAGAATTATGACAAAAATTGTTCTACATGGCGAAGTCATGTTAGAATGTTCTATAGTAATCAGAAATAAAAGTCACCTACGAAGAGAATAAAATAACGCTTGTGAGAGCTGAATTCATATTCGTTAAATTTTGCGGGTCATACTGTAGGGGGTGATTTTATGCGGTCTTGGTGCTTGTTTATGATTCATATTATCATTTCTGTAGCGCGCAAAAATGAATTTGGATGTACAAAAATGAATTTGAATTACAGTTTGATAATGTACCTAACTGAGTACCAAATTGACGCATCTTAAAAGGTGACCCCCAATACCGGACATGATGTGGGAATTGATGCATTCCTGAAAATGTGTACATTATTGAATATTTTTACTTTAGGCTTAGTATCAAGGATGGAAATCTAGTGATTATGATAAAACAAATGATGCATCGTGGTTGTTCTTTATCATGCGATCATAGCAACAACGATAAACCCTTAGTCGTCAAGCCATCACAACAAACTCCGCTCCGCGAAAAAATAGTCGCTCGGCCTGTGAGCTGACGATCAATTGTTCGCAAACCGATTTCATAAGTTTTGGAGGATTTTCACGCTTTCACTCTGCGATATGACTTCTAGCATACCATTATTGATCCTAAAGTCATTTGAGAATGGTTTGAGCGAAAATTAACATCGTAAATGCGTTCTGATGCATGTTAATCGCAACATGTTACAACATCCGACAAACGGTTTGTCCTACGACAAACAGTTCATCTGATGATTCAAATATCGTTTCAACGCGCGCAGAATGATGTATCGCAATCGTGCTTTTGAAAGAACGACAGCCCTCTTAGATCATTCGAATACTGTGTTATTTGTCGCTAGAGACGATTTTCTTCCATCCTTGCTTAGTATTTAATTGCCAATTCAATGCGTTTGCAACATTCATAAGAGTAATTTGAGATTTCTTTAGTTTGCAAGTCGTCCATCAAAAAACCTCTTTCACATATTTTCTCAACACGTATAATGCTGTTCAAAGTACTGTATCTACGAGTACGAGTTTATGCTTGTACCATGAGCGAAAGTTATTTGCACTTACTGTTATATTTTTGACTAAACGTCGTAAAAACCCTGCCATACCATTCTCAACATGATTTTATGGCTGGTAAAATTCAATTTGCAACAACAATAACTTAAAATGGTCCCAACTTTCACTAGTTTGACGATAATTTCTATTTAAGTAATCCAAGCAAAGTGCTAAAACTGTTGAATAATAGTGTTATCCATGTTATGAGCACGGGTTGTATTTAATAACATATAAAAAAATCAAAGTTATTTCAACAAAAAAAAGTCCCGATATCTGTCCATACATAACAAACTTTTGGTGTAACTTTGAATAAGTAATATTCTATGTTACTTTTAGTCTCTCTTCCATTTGCGTGTTTCAGGTTTTGGTATTTTCTTGTTGTTCAGTATGGGTTTTCGTACATATTTTATAGAGAACTCTAAAAGATTAGCAACTGCAAAAGGAACCTTTTTCTCCACGCCTGCTAGAGCTAGAAAAGATTAAATCTGTAACGCTTCCTGTTAATTAAAATCATTTCAAGTTCTTGTTTTTAATTTGAATCGTGGTTTACGGCTAACCAGCCGAGTGGAAGTTTAACACCTACCGAAAAGCTAAACATTACATATAATTTGCAATTGGATTAGATGGACAAATTGACGTGAAGATTTGCGAAAAAGATTCACGTCTTCTCAGTGAGAATCGAACTCACGACTCCCCGATCTCTAGTTGGGTCGCGTTAACCACTACGCCATGAGAGGACTCATGAACGCAGAAGTTAACCTGAATTCGTGGTTCTTTTTCGCAAAGTGCACCTCTTTCGGAAGAATTAGATGCCCATCCAAACACAACGCTTTCTATATATATCCAATGCTTAGCCCGAGAGCGCATTGCAGGTGGCCTTGATCACTTGAAAACTACATCACATCAGCAAATAATTTTCCTTTTTTCAACTCCTTAGATTCCGCTTACTATGATCGATATCAATACATGTGTATTCAATTTTAAATGACATACATACCGTTATTTCGATTGTTCTAGCAAATATCCCTTTTTTCGCTTTCTTTACCATATGAAATTCGGTTTATGGTGAATATATGTGTAAGCGTTGATTTTTTTATGAATACCTTGTATGAAGCACTTTCAGAACTTTCAATTTTGCACATTTTTGCTGAAGGCATCAAAGAGCTATCTCGAATATTTTTCAAGTTATAGACAATTTTCGGTTAAAAACATATTATTTTCAAATTTTTTCAATCTTTTCAAACAAAAAACGTCCTCACAGTTTTTTCACCATAAACAGAGAAAGAAATGATCTTTCTAATGCCGACAAAAGATTGAAAATCCGTTTGCGCCTTTCGGAGATATCGGCATTTGAAAACAACCATTTTTTCGAAGAAAATTTCTGATAACTCTGTAACCATAAGAGATAGAACAGTAGTTTCTTCGGCAAAAAGTTGCGCAATTAAAAGTTCTAAAAGTGCTTCGAACAAAGTTTTTGCGAGAAATTATCTTATAAAAAGTTATCAAGAAAAAACTGATTTTTCAGTACCACCCTAACTTTTTTGTTAAAAAAAATCATAACTCGCGAGCCATAAGAGATAGAAATTTGGGTTCTTCGGCAAAGTTGCTCCAAATCGGTTGTTCTAACACATTGTAAAACATTGTGTAGTCCTAAATGCGTCAGCAAAAAAGTTTATGTGCTGATCTCGTAAACCATGTGGGCCACCCTAATTTCACATCTCTGAAAAAAATGTCTGAAAAATATGGAGAAACTTTGCCGAAGACACCATATATCTAAAATTGACGGTTAAGGCGCAATCATTTTTGTCTTCCTAGATATGGCTTTGGGACCAATGTGCATTGTTTTTTATGTATAGGAATAGCACACTACACTAGCCAGCAACTGCGCTGGCTGAGGTTTCTATTGTGTGGGTGTTGCTCGATAAATACTTGTTTTTAATTTGAATCGTGGTTTACGGCTAACCAGCCGAGTGGAAGTTTAACACCTACCTACTATACCAAAATTGTAGTGTAGTGAAATGTGACGAACTAAACATGGAAAATTCAAAGTACTGTATCTACGAGTACGAGTTTATGCTTGTACCATGAGCGAAAGTTATTTGCACTTACTGTTATATTTTTGACTAAACGTCGTAAAAACCCTGCCATACCATTCTCAACATGATTTTATGGCTGGTAAAATTCAATTTGCAACAACAATAACTTAAAATGGTCCCAACTTTCACTAGTTTGACGATAATTTCTATTTAAGTAATCCAAGCAAAGTGCTAAAACTGTTGAATAATAGTGTTATCCATGTTATGAGCACGGGTTGTATTTAATAACATTTAAAAAAATCAAAGTTATTTCAACAAAAAAAGTCCCGATATCTGTCCATAAATAACAAACTTTTGGTGTAACTTTGAATAAGTAATGTTATATGTTACTTTTAGTCTCTCTTCCATTTTCGTGTTTCAGGTTTTGGTATTTTCTTGTTGTTCAGTATGGGTTTTAGTACATATTTTATAGAGAACTCTAAAAGATTAGCAAAAGGAACCTTTTTCTCCACGCCTGCTAGAGCTAGAAAAGATTACATCTGTAACGCTTCCTGTTAATTAAAATCATTTCAAGTTATCAGTGCGCATCGTACCTTCGTGCTGTGCGTAGGGGAAGGGGTGGTAAAATGAACACCTTAAGGATATCATCCTGTTTCTGATAGAAAAACGAGGAAATTGTATATTTTTATCGCACAACATAAAAAATAAGGATGTTGTCTATAGCAGAGATACGAATTCGTACTGAAATATTAAAATTTACACATATTTTTATCGCTAGCAAAAAAAGATTCATATGTTCATTTTACCTGCACTATGTTGGTAAAATGAACAGCTGTTGAATGAAAATCATGCAAAAACGTCTTCTTCTTCTTCTTCTTTCTGGCATTACGTCCCCACTGGAACAGAGCCTGCTTCTCAGCTTAGTATTCTTATGAGCACTTCCACAGTTATTAACTGAGAGCTTACTGTGCCAATGACCATTTTTGCATGCGTATATCGTGTGGCAGGTACAAAGATACTCTATGCCCTGGGAAGTCGAGAAAATTTCCTGCGCGTTTACCGCTACAGCTATCTGGGCCCCTAAAAAACGTGAGTAAAACAAATATTTTGAAAATTTTCGTTGCATTCCCGAATCCATTAGTTATTGTAACCCATTCAAAAAGATATCTGAAGGTATCAGATTTAACATCATACCATAACGATATTGACCTCACTTGAAAACCACAAGACTCCCGAGCTAAATGTTACGTCAGTTCTAATTTTCAAACGTTTTTTTTTTTTAATCTTAGTTTTCATTGACATTTTTACTTCAATTGACTTCCGTATCAAACCGAACACTCCGATTAATGCTCTAAATCGTCCATACGTAAAAAAAAATCAACCAAATTTGTTTTTTCTCGGTGAAAGGCACGGTGTTCATTTTTCCATCACTTCCCCTACACGAATTCTATCTGCTCTTGGAAGTTTTCTTAAAAACTACCTAAAGCAATAAAACAGTACTTTTCAGTGCTACAAAAACGGTACTTTTCAGTGCTACTAAAACAGTACTACAGTACTAATGATCGACTTGATGGGGCATGTGGGGGAGTTGCAATCATCATTCATAGGCGTATACAACATCAACTGTTTTCGTCATTTGAAGCTAAAGTTTTTGAAACTTTAGATGTTTCAGTTGAAACACAGCTTGGTAAATATACTTCATAGCTGCCTATTTGCCTTTTCAATGCTTTGGACAGCAAGTTAATTTGCTCCAAACTGACTTGCGAAAATTGATTCGCAATAATTCAATGGTTTTTTCACTGGTGACTTTAATGCCAAACATCGGTCATGGAAGAATTCTCAAAGTAATTCCAACGGCAGAATTTTATTTGATGAGTGCTCTTCAGGATATTTCTCAATTCAATGCCCTGACAACCATACATGTTTTTTCTCTTCTAGAAATCCATCAACGATTGACTTGGTCTTAACTGACTTTAGTCATCTTTGTAGCTAATTAGTTACTCATGATGATTTTGATTCTGATCATGTCCCTGTTACATTTCAAATATCCCATGAAGCGATTCTCAATCCTATCAGCTCCACTTTCAATTATTCACGAGCCGACTGGAATATATATGAAATGTATATTGACTCTAATCTTGAGGTTGACATTTCTTTACAAACAAAAATTAATATTGACAATGCTCTTGAAACAAATTCCATTGTTGAAGCCAGGAGCATTGCAATTCCAAAATGTGAAGTAAAATTTGAATCCGTTATTATAGACGATGATCTAAAACTCTTGATCCGTCTTAAAAACGTGAGGAGAAGGCAATTTCAACGCACTCGCGATCCTGCTATGAAAATTATATGGCAAGATTTGCAGAAAGAAATCAAGAAACGTTTTGCACAATTAAGAAACAAAAATTTTGAAAATAAGATTTCTCAATTGGACCCTGGCTCTAAGCCCTCTTCGAAATTATCTAAAATCTTGAAAAAACCTCAGAAGCCAATACCGGCATTGAAAGAGGAAAATAAATTATTACTAACTAATTGCGAAAAAGCTCAAAAACTTGCTACGCAGTTCGAAAGTGCGCAAAATTTTAATTTAGGACTTACTAGTCCAATTGAAAATCAAGTTACTCAGGACTTCGAAAATATTCTCAATTAAGAGAACGTTTTCGAAAATGCCTGTGAGACTGATTTGGAAGAAGTGAGAACTATTATTTAAAAAAATCAAAATAATGAAAGCTCCTGGCGATGATGGAATTTTCTACATCCTCATCAAGAAACTTCCAGAAAGTAGCTTATCATTTTAAGTTGATATATTCAACAAATGTTTCCAATTAGCATATTTTCCTGACAAATGGAAAAATGCTAAGGTTGTTCCAATTGTAAAACCAGACAAAAATCCTACAGAAGCTTATAGCTATCGTCCAATAAGTTTGCTTTCCTTCATCAGTAAACTTTTTGAAAAGGTTATTTTGAACAGAATGATGGCCCACATCAACGAAAATTCAATTTTTGCCAATGAACAGTTCGGATTCCGCCATGGACATTCGACCACTCATCAACTTTTACGTGTAACAAATTTGATCCGTTCCAACAAATCTGAAGGCTATTCTACTGGTCTTGCTCTTCTAGACATAGAAAAAGCATTCGACAGTGTTTGGCATGAAGGTTTGATTGTAAAATTAAAAAACTTTAATTTTCCAACATACATTGTTAGAATAATTCAAAGTTATCTGTCAAATCGTACACTTCAGGTTAATTATCAGAACTCCAGATCTGAAAGACTTCCTGTAAGAGCTGGTGGTCCTCAAGGCAGCATTTTGGGACCAATATTATACAATATTTTCACATCTGACTTACCTGAGTTACCTCAGGGATGTCAAAAATCCTTGTTTGCGGATGACACAGGCCTCTCCGCCAAAGGACGAACCCTGCGTGTCATCTGTAGTTGATTGCAAAAAAGTTTGGATATTTTTTCTTCATACTTACAAAAATGGAAGATTTATCCTAATGCTTCCAAAACTCAACTAATAATATTCCCACATAAACCAAAAGCTCTTTATTTGAAACCTTCAAGTAGACATGTTGTCACGATGAGAGGGGTTCCAATAAATTGGTCAGATGAAGTTAAGTATCTAGTGATCATGCTAGATAAGAATTTAACTTTCAAAAATCACATTGAGGGCATTCAAGCCAAATGTAATAAATATGTAATATGTCTCTATCCCCTTATTAACAGAGAATCAAAACTTTGTCTTAAGAACAATCTTTTGATATTCAAACAAATTTTCAGGCCAGCCATGTTGTATGCTGTACCAATATAGACTAGCTGTTGTAATACCAGGAAGAAAGCTCTGCAGATAATTCAAAATAAAATTTTGAGAATGATTCTGAAGCTTCCTCCCTGGTATAGTACCAATAGATACATAGAATATCCAATGTTGAAACATTGGAACAAATGTCAAATAAAATAATTAGTAATTTCAGGGAAAATAGTTACAATCTTCTATCGCAACGATTAATGCATTATATGTTTAGGTTAAGTTAGGTTAAGTATATTCAAAACGATTTTTTTCTCTTATAAGTAGGTGAAATCAACTCACCTGTAAAAAATCTGAACTGCTACCGCAAATGAAATGTAATATGTTGTTAACAAAATGTTAATAAAATCTTAGATTTTTTTTCCAAATTAGGATGAAAGTGTTGTCTAATAACACAGAACACCTAGATATAAGAAATAATGAATGTGATGTTTGGAATGATACTAATAAAGAAATTTAAAAAAAAATCAAGTTATCAGTTTAGATAAAAATCAACAACAAAATTTTAAAATTGTTCCATTTTTTTCTAAACACATGCTTGAATTTTTTGTCAATTTGGCGAAATATGGTTTCACCTCTTTTTTGACCTATTGTCACAGATAAATGAAGCTAAAAGGAGCTTTATTTACCTGCTGGGCATATTTTTGAGAATATTATTTGTTTAATGAAACACACCTGAAATGTATAGATGTTGGTTTCAAAATTACCATTATTGAAATTTTACAAATTAAGTTTGTCACAGTCCTTAGTTCAAATATGGTACAATAATTACTTTTAAACTTTTTTATTTATGATGGTTTTGGCTTACAAGACCAAAATTATGGTTCCATATTCAAAATCATTATTCATTAAATAAAATTTTAGGTGATACGTTTTCAAACATCTCTGTTTATTTTTTTACAATAACGTGCATATTTCAAGGATACATATTCTGTTCTACTCAAACATTACTCTCCATAACAGCTTCCTTTTCTTCTACTCCACCATCTTGATTAGACTATGATTTCTCAATTTTTCGACGGTGTCCGGTATTGGATGCTGTCCAGTACTGGAGAATCTCCCCCTATACATCAACTATTAAGTGATTACATTCTATTACATCAATTTTTAACGGTATTCCCTCTGAAACGTAAAAATGATGAATGGTCATGGTCATGGTCATGGTCACGGATCCCGCATGCTGAACCAATGTTCGAATCCCACCAAAATTTTTACATAATATTTGCTATATTGTAAGCCACATCGGTTTTTTTTATAAGATCATCACATAACTTAATCAATTCAAAAAATCTGGGGAAAAAATGTAAAATTCAACCGATCGCCATATTTACCAAACCATAAACAAATGTTTTCAATGTTCGCACCACATATTTTCCAGACTCAACATTACCGCTTCAATTATGTTTTTATGTCCAACAAAATAAATAATAAACTTTGTATCTTGCTGAGAACCATCCCATTGGCGTCAGTTAAATTCAGAAATTAAATGCTAACTCAGCTGTGGGAGGTATAGTATTAGGCAAAAGTACTCACGTGTTCCGTCAAAGCGCGTAGCGATTGTATCCAGAAACGTATTTTGGGGCGCCAGTAGCCCCTTCCTGGCAGGCATTGGCGGGTGCGGTTTATGTATCGGTCTTCGTAGGGAGCCTGGAATAAAGTAGAAAGAAAGGGGAATAAAACTCACAGCACACACGTTAATTGAAAGCGCTTTTGGGTAAACAGAATATAAAAAATTAAACAAGGGTCATACGCTTGAGAGTCTTTTTGTGATGATTCTTCGTCACAGTCATTATTTCTCAAGAGGTTACTCAGTTGTAGCGACTTTTCTGTAGCAAACCGGTGTGACAATATTCAATTTCACAGGAACTTGAAGAGCGCTTAAAGCGTCGAGTCAGCAGTTGTTATATATTTACTCCAGGCTCCAGGGTGTAAATTGTTCACTTTGCGTCAACGTGCTTGAAGGTTGCCGAATGTGAATTTCTATTTTTTAGTGAGGGAAAGAAATTCAATATAAATACATTGCTAATGTACACAACTAGAAAAATCGTTTATATCTAAAAATAAAACGTTTTATAATGCATTATTCGAACACAATTTGATCCACTCACTGAAGCTACCCCTGCTGAATTTGTAAACAAGATATTCGCAAAAGGGTAGATACGGCCTCGTTGTGGACGTGGAGCAACCCGATTCGATGAGTAATCATATCCGTCAACATTTCATATATACGGCAGATAAGATTAGTGCTTTCACGTCGATATCTGATAACAGGTCGGTTCTTCACACTTTGAGCCTGGGGAGAACCACATCGATACTTGCTCGTTAGTAATTCGCATTCAATCGCTACGTATTAGTTGTGCAAACAGTGTGTCTGGTTGCTCCTGAAGGGAATATCGATAAAATGTAGGGATTTATTGATACTTATTTTTTCGACACCATCCTGCATCGAAACCATGGATCGATGTCGTAATTTGGCACATTAAGTAAAAAACAACTTTCTTCCGTCTTGTGGTAACGTTCGCTGTTTTACTCTTTGGCTTCGCTTAGTTTCGAATGGCTCGGGTACCGTAATTACGGGTGGAATTGATCATGTTTTGCTGTTTTCACGTCTGTTTTCTAGAATGCTGTTAATGCCAAAGAACTTAATGCAGGAAAACAAGTACGACTCATGCTCATGCACCAAAATTTCCAAACAAATGTGATTTTTGTGCTAAAAATCATCGTTAAAGTAAAAAATGTGAGGATCCCATTTCGGGTTGAAATTGATCACTTGTCAAAACGATTATTGTATGTATTTCGAAAACAACTCGACATAACTAATTTGAGCTTGCTCGACATAACTAATTCTGAATTTGCTTGCCAAATGCCTAATAAAGCAATATTTATGGAAATAATTAACTGAATTTTAAGAATACCACGGAAAACGCCTATATAGGCCACTTCCAAAAGAATCTCCCGACATGTAACAGAAATGCAATTATTTTAACAAAATAGGCAAATTGGTAAGAGTTTCGATGATAAAATATGTTTTGAAGATATATTTCAAGCATCCTTGCAAACTTTCAGGTTGGCACTTTATCCAAATCCTAGTTTATAGATGTTTGTGAATACTAAATCGACCACGATTCTGGATTTTTACATAATTTTCATAGAAAAAAACATACCTTAACGTAAACATCTTCAGAGCACACAACTCTATAATAGTTAAGACAAACGGTTGGGTGACAAAACGTCGAAAGACAAAATGTCGAATGCCAAAACGTCGAAAGGACAAAACTTCGAAGGGACAAAACGTTGAAGAGACAAAACGTCGAAAGCAAAGATTTTTCTAGCGAAGGTTTCTGTTATTCAAAATAACTAGAGTTGCTAGGGAAAAATGGTTGCGATGCGAACGGCGTTGAAAACAACAACACTTATAATTTTAATCTAAGTGAGCAAGAAAGAAATTTTCTGAAAAATATCATTTTGGGTTTCACCGTTTTGTCCCTAAACCAAGACAAACAACGTTCATTTACGTTAGATTGCTTTGATATTGATGCTCTATTATCAAGAAATATAATCGAATAACATGGTGACCAATTTCAACCGAATTGACAGTACTTGAGAAGCAATGAATAACTCGCACCTAGCGGCATGGTAAACACTCGCATTGTGAAGGTATCATGTGATATTTTTTCTATGATGCACGATACGAAAATGATACAAGCAATCGAATAGTAATCATAAACTTCAATTATAAAGCTATTTATTTATTTATTTATTTATTTATTTACCCATAAGAAATCAACGGTTTGTGCCATTAAAAGAACGATGCTAAAACATACCTCCATTAGAGAAAAAGTGCTTCTATTATTAATGCAAGGATTTTTGCAGGAAAATTTAGAATGAATCGCGATTTTTATACATTTAAGTAATAGTATTATTATAAACATGATCTGCTCATTTGTTAAAATCACTGATTTCATTACTATAATCGCATATTTTAATTGTTTTAGTCATACAAATTTAAGCCAATTTTTGTATTTAAAAACAGCATTTGGTTACTAACTTTTGTCATTGGCTGTATATCATTTATTGCAATACTTGATCCAATCATTAGTTTAGTGTTCGTATAATATACGTGAAATAATATTTGAGACATTTTATGAAGGTCCCTTTCATACCTTATTCAGGTGGTAAGAATTGAAAATTATCTGGTATGGAATACCCTAGCTGCTTTGGCCATGATTTTTTAATAGCTTTTTTTTTTGTAAAATTTTATATTGTCGTTTAGATGTTATTTACAGTGTTGTGAAACATAAAACTATCCAAGCCTAAATTATTTTCAGGTGTTTCTATTACATAGCTAAAGTAATTTCCTAGGGATTTGATGATATATTCTCTACTGTTGCGGCTAATGTTATGCAGGACAGGATATATGAAGTCTTCAGGTTCTAGCCTACGCAAGCTAGGTTCACATCTCAAAATAAGACTTCGCTGGTATCGCCAAATATCCCTAACTCGTTGACACCGGAAAAGCTTATGCACAACAGATTCTGGTTCTCCTGGACAAATTTCACAAACTTCATCGTCTACAGCACCTCGTTGAAAGAGCAATTCTCTATGTTTGATCTTTTTGTTCATTATTGTGTACCAGTTTGCACGCTGAGAGGAATTTAACGTGTTGCAATGAAGAATTTTGAAAATTGCTTTCCAATTTCGTTGAATTGCTGAGACAAATCCTGGATCCGGTTTCTGTGCAAGCAAATGATGGTAAATGCCTTGAGAGGACGGGTTGTCCTTAAGTTGATCCGGTAGTCTGGGCAACTCTTCTCTTAATCGAATGATATGATTGAACATGGGAGGAATCGGGTCATTTGGGTTATCCAGAAAACTGCTCAAAAATGGAAGCTGGTGCATCAAAATAATCATGCGATTAAGAAGTAAGGCTTTTGATTTAGTTTCCGGGCAGTGGAGATTTAATCCTCCTCGATTTTTGGGAAGAATCAGATTGGAGAAAGCTATCCGTTGAAGCGTTTGACCGTGCCAGACAAATTTCCCGATTTCTGCTCTAATTTTATTGATGAATCCTTTAGTGAGTGCAATATTAGACGCCATGTACCATACTTTGGAGTTAATGTAGGTGTTAAGCAAAATAATTTTCTGAATCAAGTTTAGCTTTCTTGGGTGATGCAACCATAGCCGTGTTCGCAACCCATTCAATACTGCTTGCCAATTCAGTTTTTGGGCTTGTCTGATGTTGTCACCATAGCGCACTCCAAGAATGTTGACAAAGTTTTCTATGGTTAGCCATTCCGTGTCCATAGTCAAGTTGATGTTGCCTATCATCACCGCAACAGTTTTTTGCTTGTTTAAGACCGCACCTGAGATTAGGCCGAATTCGTGAAAGATGTTAGCTACTTCGACAAGCATTTCTTCATTATCAAAAAACATGGAAATATCATCTGCATAGGCATTGATTACTGCAGTCGGGAAACGATGTACGATACGATCTAGTAACGGTTGCAAATATAGTACAAATAAGTGCATTGAGAGCGGATCCCCTTGCCTCACTGATCGATCAATTTTAAATTCCTGGGTTAGATGTCCATTGATCAGGATTTTAGAGAACGATTGACTCCAAATTGTAGCGAGAAGATTTACAAACTGCGGATTGAAGTTCATTCGAAGCATAGTTTCTTTCAAGAACTGATGATTCACTCTATCAAAGGCATGATCGAGATCAAAAGAAACCAGAAGTGCATTTCGGCGAGAATGTTTCAGTTGAGCAATTTTATCAGAGATACGGCATGTTGCTTCGAAAATAGTTCTCCTTCCATTTGAACATTTCTGATGATCTGTCAGTACGAATGAAAGCAAATTATTCATCCTTTGTTTGAGCACTCTTGCTAAGACTTTATAATCGTAGTTCAGAAGGGATATTGGACGATAACCTTTTATGCTTTTGTCTCTTCCTTTCTTCTTAACTAGAACTATGATTCCATCGAAGAATTGCTTCATCACATTTCCATGCAAAGCGTCGTTGATCACATTTGTGAATTCAAGCGCTATGATGCGCCAAGCTTTCAAGAAGAATTCTTTTGGAAGCCCATCTACGCCTGGAGACTTTCTTGATGAGCTACCTTTGATTGCAGCAAGAACTTCATCTTGTGTTGCTGCATGCATAAGATGTTCATTGGAGTAATTGTTTTCAGGAATAATTTTTGTCGGCAAGAAAACTTCAGACTCTTCATTTTCTGCTAAAGAGTACAATGATTCAAAGTACGTTTTGATCGTGTTCTTTATTTGAGCTTGATCACGGATTTCGCTTCCGTTTTCTGTTTCGAGCATGGTAATTGTACTTTTAGTTCTCTTTCCTTGGATTTGAGCTACGTGAAAAAGTGTTGTCGATTCGCCAGATAGAAACGTTTCGTTGATTTTTCTGAATTGCGTAGAAAAGTTTCGTTGATGACTAAGCATTTGAGCTTTAATATGGTTTATCGTAGCTAGTTGATCTGGATTACCGAAATAGTTATCGTAGGCTTCTTTCAGTAAACTCCGATATAATTCCATTGCGTCTCTGAAGTCACGGTGTACGATCGACGTTTTCCATTTTAGAAATGAGACTAACTTCGGTTTGGTGAATAAAACCCACCATTCTAACCAAGAACGAAAGTTTCTTCTAGAACGCACCCAGTATGCCCATTTCCTAGATAGCTCGTTCAAAACTTCAATATCGTCCAAAATGTGTGGTTGTAGGCGCCAAATTCCACGTCCAGCCGGAGTACCCAAGTTAGGAAGAACCATCCGTACTACAAAAGCCTTATGATCCGAAAACGCAGTAACTGAGAAGTGGGCAGTACGCAGTTGAGGCTTCATAACGTTTGAAATAAGTATGCGATCAAGTCGTGATGCCGTATTTGATCGAATGAAGGAAAATTCCACCCTGTTTCCATTCAGTACTTCCCAAGAATCTGCTAATTGTGCTGCGTTCATCAACCGTTTACACATCGGACTAATACTACTGCTACCTGTCGCATCTTTAGGATTAACTACCGCATTAAAGTCCCCACCTAGCACTACAAATTTCGTGGAATGATGAAGGTAATGTGCAACTGATGAATTGAAAAATTCCTCTCTCGCGTTCCTTAACAAAGCACCAGAGGGAGCATAGATGTTGATGAAAGTGACTGATCCTATCCTTAATGAGATTATGCGATTGTCTAAACTCTTTTCTATATTATGTACGTTGTACAGATCTCTAACCGCCACAGCAGTACCACGTTGTGCAGCATCAACATTGAATATCATTGTGTACCCTGGCATTTGTATCTCTTCGCTTTGCACTTCTTGCAGAAAAATAATATCCAGTTCTAAAGAACGAATGAATGATTTCAGTGCATCAACTTTTGTTTGGTTTGAGATGTTGGAGATATTAATTGTAGCTATCTTATAGCTCAACAAATCCATCGAAATAAATTTACAGAGTCGTACCTGGCGGAGCCTTACATAAACCTTGTGTGCGTTCCATGTCTCTGATCATCAATGTGACGTGGACAAAGCAGACACAATGAAGCGAAGTGCTTGTCAAACGATCAGCTGTTCGTGTGACGTCAGTTACGATGGATATTGGTTGATGTTTTGAAAGCAGAATTAGTTTCCCTATTCGCTCACCTGTGAATCGTGAATGAACTGAGTCGACATCGATCATCCTGTGGCGATTCAATAACTCGGTGAATGAAGCAGTTTTTTGCGATGGTCCGTGGTCCGAGATCAATGTGTAGTTCGTCAGTGTATGCATCTTAGCTGCCGGAGTGAAGTGAACCCACCAGGTGCGTAGTGTGTGGAAAGTTTTCGGGTCTGCAAGAAGTGTTCGGTTTTCTAGTGCGGCAGTAACTGGAATTGCTTCGGTAGGACATATACTTTGGCTTACCTCATAAAGGGAAAAGCCCACGATGCGGTAGGTGGTGTTATTCACGATGGCATGGATAGAAGTGCTGGTACATACTGGTTGCTTCCTAAGGTTGTGCGTTTTCTCGTCAATTGGAACGTTGTGATGAGTTTGTTGAATAGTTTGCAGGATGTGCAGGGTTGATAACGAATGCCAGTGTAGTTTTGTGAAAAGAGATACAAATTGCTTTAAAACGACGGCAGCATCTGTGGCTTCGGCAGTACATATACTAGGGCTTACCTGTGAAAAGGAGTAGCCCTCGCTAGAGTGAAGAATGTTTACGTTGGGTGAGTGCCGTGCATTATTGTACTCCATATCATAGCTACGTATTTTATTGTATTTTGCTGATAATAACGTCCGGCACGGTTTGAAGATGAATGATGTTGAAGAGAATGAAAGTGGAATTTGCTTGAGACGAGTGGTAGCATCTTGACTAGCTTCGGCGTGACATACACCAATTCTAAAGCTTACCGTGAAGAGGAAGTGTTATTGGTCCTACTTCTGCTCTTGCGTTTAACTTCTAAGAAGGGGGCGTCGGTTGATGTGACAGATTTTGGAGAACGATGTCTTTTGGGGGCGATGATACTTGCCGATGCTTCTTCGCCATCATCTGAGATGACGAAATCCGTGGTCTGGGGCGGGGAATCAGCACACGCATTGTTCTTGCTTGGTCCAGCGACCTGGGAGTTTCCCGATGGCAGACGCGTCACTGAAGAGGGTCTGCTAGTTGGTTTCCCAGCCGTCGCCATAATGCGATCAGTAATTGCAGCTACCAGATTGTTGTGAGCTCTGGTATTCTCTTCGGTTTCGTTTGATGTTTCCATAGCAATAGATGTGTTTGGTGACGTTGAAGATGGCGGATTTGTTGTAGATGCTGACGATGGTGGTAACATTCCCTGTACCACTTGTGCAGCCGTTAGCCGGCTATTGATGTCGAGGCCCATCTCTTTGCGGACCTCATTGCATGTACGACCAATATGCAGAGGCCGGACGCAATAACGACAGGTGCGAACCTGGTTGCGGTAAGCGATGAAGGCAGTGTATGTTCCGATCGATATGTACGATGGAATCGGTTTTTGTATCCTCATTCGTACTAGTCTTACGCCAGTGGGTAGGCCAGGCCAAAAGTCTTTCCACAGTTCATCTTGTGTGGAAAGAACTTCACCGTAGGGTGCTAGGTGCTTAACTATGCTCTCGGTAGAGATATATGACGGCATATCAGCTACCTTAACCTCAATAGCATTGTCGTATGGTACTAGCGGGATAGCATACTGTTTATCGTTGAGCTCAACGGTATGCTTCAGGCTATGTTCTGCTACTAATTCCTCCACATAAGCCTGCGATTTGAGCTCGATAATGACTCGCGCTTTACTCATGCTTGGTTGGATACAGTTTACCCTAGACATGTCTAGGTTGATTTTTTTGCTGATGAGCTCGTGAACTTTTTCCAGCTTGGGGCGGGTTGGCATGGCACTGAAGTCTAGGTAGAGGGAATCCTTGCGGTGGTCATTCATCTTGACGATGGTTTGGCCCACTCCACCGGGAGGACAGAATTCGGCAACGCGCCGACACGCGACGGTATATTAAGAACAATAGCAATTGTTTTCACTTATCGGTAAGCACAAAACACGTCTACACGATGCGAAAACGAAATGTCAACTGATAGCTGGAATATGATCACATGATTTTTCTTATTCTTCTTCTTCCACTTCTTCTTCTTCTTCTTCTTCTTCTTCTTCTTCTTCTTCTTCTTCTTCTTCTTCTTCTTCTTGGCATTAACGTCCTCACTGGGACAGAGCCTGCTTCTCAGCTTAGTGTTCTTATGTGCACTTTCACAGTTATTAACTGAGAGCTTTCTTTGCCAAAGTTGTCATTTTCGCATTCGTATATCGTGTAGCATCTGCGATGATCCAGGGAAGTCAAGAAAGTTTCCTTTACAAAAAGATCCTGGACCGAACGGGATTTGAACCCAACCACTTCAGCATAGCTTTGCTTTGTAGCCGCGGACACTAACCACTCGGCTAAGAAGGCCCCTCATGATTAGTAGAAAGGCTTTTTTTGTAATCTTGAGATACTCTATTGGATAGTGAAATGATGTTGATGTGGAGTTAGTTTTAACGATTTCGCATATTGTAATTTGAACTAGGTGTGATTGGTTTGAATAAAATGTAATACTTTTTGATTGCTTTTTAGAATTATACATTTACGAGAGTGTGTTAAGAAAATTATAGCTTATGTTTCTGTTGCCGTCGGATGGGGTTACTTTTGATTCCGGGGGTTACTTTGGACAGTCACCTTTTGTATTTATTTGCAGCGTAAATATCAACCTTAGCAATTTTGTGACTTCAGCACTTTTATTAACCAATGTGTGCTCTAGCACTAGGCATGATGTTTTTTTTTTTTTTTTTGAACAGCATCAGAAATAACAGGATAAACAAGAAAACATTTCAAAAAAGTCCGAATAAATATTCACAAGGTAACATTTTTTGAATTTTCCCCATGCCGTGGGAAGTTATTGGAAGCATCACAAAACTATCGCATCGTCATTTTTAATAAAAATCTTGTGATTTGTTTTGCTTAAAATTGTTGTTTTATTAAAATAATTGATCAAATGTATTACTTTTACGACCTTTATTTTATTATAATGTTTTGGTTTGAATATTTTACAACATAAAAAAAATAGAATGAATATTTCTAAAAGTGAATAGACATAAAACACACATATTTCAGAACCAAGTTCACAGAATAGTCTCTAAAAAATATTTACCGTCATATTTTACATGAATTTGCAGTACAAAATAATTGCATCCTTCAATTGCTAAGATAAACTACTCTTAAGCCAACTGCTAAGAAGCTTAAAGCATATTACAAAATCAAACTTTTACTACTTTACTTCAAAGATTGCGTTTTTAATGAAAATAACTTTTTAGTTACAGATATTAATGTGATCGTTTTTAAATCTTCAAAAATCAAGCAGTCGTAACCGATAGTTCAATTTAAGAGGAAGTTTCATACTGCAAACTGAAAATAGTGAATAGCGTGTTTCGCTGAAATTTGTTATACATGTGTATTTTTTTTTCGAATTTTGCCATTTTCTGAATTGAGTTTATCAATGAAAATACGTTCAATAACATCACAATGGACGATAATTCATAGAGTCAGTTTGAAATTTATAAGATAAAATCATTTCATTATCAAATTGTAGAAATGTCCAAAGTAGCCCCTTTTTTTGTCTTGAAGGACACACTTTTTTCGCTATTCAAGCATTTTTGTTATTTCTTGATGGATTTGCCTCATATTTTGCATACTTGTAACGAACATATACAACTTAAATATATGCAAGAATTATCAATATCTATCCATAATTCTAAGAGTAACAAATCCTCAAAGTTGAAGAATGTGGAAAAAATGTCAAAAGAAGCCCCGTTTGACAGTACCTACATTCTGTAATGTTAAAAATGCCCCAGAACTAAAATGGTGAACCACTTAGATTCATATGTCGAAATTGTCTATCAAAAAGCCGTATAAAGATCTTGCAAACTTCATAAAACATCACTCTGTAATTTTGAACTTTTTGGAGACAAATGACTACAAAGCAGCCGCAGAAATGAGCTATGGGAAGTTGACCGTCCTCCAAAAATAGAACAGTTATTCAAACACATGGTAAACAAGATAGAATAAAATCGTGACTCGAGTTTTATTTTTCAGTGAAAAAACTGCTGATGTTGGTTCTACCATACCATGGGTGTGTGTAAGAAAGAATGTAAGCAGGACAGTAAGAATGATTGCTGTTAGGCCACCGGAGAATCAAACAAACGACAAGAATAGTAAAATATTCTCAAACATCTAAATTCAAACCAAAACTACCTTTAAAAATTGTGTACAATCGAGTTTATATTTCATACAAAACTTCGTTTATTTTTCCAAACAATTTCAGTAAACCAAAAAATGGAAAATAAAACAGTTCTCGAAAAAGCGTATTACAACATTTCACTCAATATTTCATTAATGGGGCAATTCTATGGAAAAATGTTATAAATAAATTTGAATTCCAATACACAAATTGAGAAAAAATATTATTTGTTAAAATCTTCCACACAAATTTAAACGTGTATGATCATAAATGATTCAAAATACAGTACCTTACCGATTTTGGCAACAAGGCGTGATTTTTATGTTGCCAAATTCGTGAATTTTGAATTGTTCATGGTTTTAGCAATCTTATCTCTAAAAGTATTTGAAAATGCATGGCAACTACTACAAATAGTGCGAAAAATGTCTGGGAGCCTTCTTCAGCTCAGCTTTTGACTCAATAGCAGAGACATCATGTACTGATCATATATCATATGAAAGCACACATATTGTATACAGTACGAGCCTACTTTCAGTAGCCATTTGCATCTGTTCTAAAGTGCAAGTGTGCAGTTTTAAAGCTAAACCATATTGAAAATATCAGATTTTGAATACAGGTTCGTTTGAGATTTATTTTTGGGATTTCCTGAATTTAGAGTGAAATTTCAGTTACCACACATCTGAATAGTGAACAAGGTTCAAAGGCGAAAAAAGTGGAAGTTCTTATAAATTACTATGCTAGGAATGGATAGAAAAAGAGAAGATAGAAATTATCTATCAAATATTTATTGTAGGCCTTAGCCCGTTCAAAACTACACGCCTTTTTCGGATCATGGCAGTTTTTCAATGTTTTTATTGACACTGGCACCGCCATGTACCCAGAAATAGGGCTAATGGCGAGAACTCATCAAGCATTAGGTTCGTTTACTGAGATTCAGGAAATATTTTTCTGAGAGTTACAAAATGAATATTTAGAGGATTCGAAGGAATTTCTTTAAAAAAAATCATGTTTTAGACGAAATATGTAGTGGAAGCATTGAAGCAACGTGAGCTGAGACAAATTAGCTTAGATTTGCTGAATCAGAAGAATGAATTTAATGATACAATATTTAATTTTTATATTGTATCATTAAATAAGTACACTCAATATTCTTGCAGAATAGTGTGATATTTTAATATTATTTTTGAAAACAGTAAATGTTTTTTAATTAGATTTTTAATTGTAGAGGTGCTTGCAAATGACTAAAGTAGGCATTTAAATATTCTCCTTCACCACTATCTAACTGTCACAAGGATGTGACTTTCGACTAATGAAGAAGCGTCAGTCTGGTCTAGATTGCTAGAGATAATTTCATAATGTCTGCATTGGATGGATGCGACAGGAAGGAGGAAACCACACGCATTTTAAAAATGTTTTGAAAATTTTGAACATGGCCTCTTCTTTTACCCGCTCTTAGAATTACATATTAAACATTTATTAGAATTACATATTAAACATTTATTAATGACAACGTCAAAACTAGTTCTTAACATTTTTCCTAAATTGTCATCTAGAACTATGATCAAAGTTTTTCAATGTTTTCCTCAACAATTGTTACTGAAATGCTTATAGACATACCTTAGAGAAATTACTTACCAATTATTCAAAAAAATCTTTTACGGATGAACTAATTAATGATCACTAGATAATTTGAAAACATTTTCAGGCTCTTCAGATCACCTCACACAATCCGATTGATATGTTAAAAAAAATCAAGCACAATAACAACAAAATATTTGTGATCAACACAGTAAAGCTGATCATATCAACATTTGATGCTTTTGAGTAGTGTTTGGTCCGTTGAATCTGTTGCTTGCTCCTTTGTGGGCGAGCGACGGAATCCGGATCAATTGTGGTTGGTTTGCGTAGTAATCGCACTATCGGTATCGATCACCATGTAAATGCTTTCGTATCCATTTCAAATTATATCTTTATCGTTTACCAAAACGAATCTTTCCCATATCCAAAATCCCAGTGTTTTCTTGTGGAAGTGCAGAGGACTCCTCGGCTTCTATAAAGCAAGTTACACGTCAACATTTCCCTCCCATCCTCAAATTAACCTGCATTCGGACGCAGCCGGCGCCGGTATTGTTTGTTATAATAATGAAAGCACCAGTACTTACACATTGAAGATGCTACTGATCCCGAGTAATGTCTGTTGGTTCCCTGTGTAAGTACAGCTGTTCTTGCAATAACGGAGTAGCAACTGCGGGCAGTCAATCATGCTCATGCTCATGCTCATGCTCATATCAACATTTGATGCTTTTATTGCACTTGCTTTTACCGTAGATAACCTTGTAGTTATGTATCAATGTAACCAAAATTTATACAGCTTACCAGCTTTATGAGACTTTTCCTATACGTTAAACAATAACTTCAAATTATGCGAGTTCTACTTAGAAGTACGTTCAATATTACCTTTCTTAGCTCGCAATGATCACAACCATTTTCACTTTATTTCAACTCAAAATGTTAGGTTTCAGTATCAAATTATCGATTGAAAATATGTTTCAATTAGTTGCCAAAATCAGGAAGAAAATGTTGCCAAAAACGGGGGTAGACAAAAGCGAGTGTTGTCAAAATCGGGAAGGCACTGTATTACACTTTGATGACTTTTTGACCATCATTTTGCAAGTTTTCAAATAATTTGATTCAATCCCGGGATTTTTTCAAGTCCATAAAATGATATTTCACTTAGTTAAGCTTAGCTAATTTTTATTCTTTAACCTAAATCTGCACAGCCGAGGTCGACATTGTGATTTCAGTGTGTAGTAATGGTCAAAAAGAAGGTTTGTTTTCAACTGTTTACCCTGTTCAACAAAAAAAAAACTATTTTTTTTTGTCCATAACTTCATGTATACTCAACCGATTCTTAATCTTTTTAAAAATGCCATATTTGTTCAACTTTGTTATTTGAACGTTAATATTAAGGATAGATTTGGTTATTTTACTTCGTTAAGCCACAAGATATGCTAATTGCCTGGGATAATATCCTTAGAAGAATAAAATTTAAAATTCTCTATCTTTCCTGTCACTATTCAAAGTGCAAAACTTCAGCTCGATCTAAAACTATACTGCTCTTTTTTCATTTGTTTTTATTTTGAAATTAATAGAAACAATTATGGCTTTCAGAGGTTTAGTTTGTTTAATTTTTTTTATAAATATGTTCTAAATGTTATGAGTATGTTCTAAATGTTATAGCCAAAACATACCAAGAATGGTTTGATCGTTTTGACCTAAGTGATTGATGTAATTAATTCTTGTGAATTTTTTTCATGTAAAGTGCTTCAATAAATGTTTCCGCGTCCAAAAATCTTCAGGGCATTTTTTTTTATTATCGGACAGGTTTGGGCCGGAGGTTCTCCGATTAGCATGAAATTTTCACCAGAGGTAGAACTCGTGGATACATGACCAAAAGTGAAATTCAAAAAAATTATAGTGGCCTATTTTCCCGGAAAACTCTAGATGAATTTTCACGATTTCTCTATATACCTCAAACTTTGAAAATTCATATCTCTTGAACTATGCATCGTAGAACAAAAGTTTTTTAGTGAAATCGAAAGGAAATTTTCTCAGCAATCTATTAAAAATATAAAAAGAAAAACATTTCTCGGAAAATTTTTCACCATGGAGAAAATTGTCGGAAAAATAGCGAAAAAACTATCGTCTGTATCATGAAAAATTTTCAAAAAAATATTTTTTGTTTCATCAATTTATACTCTTTCGTCCATAGACGCCAAAGTGGTATCTTTTACCGTTTAGGCGACAGAACTGAAAAACCGATGACCACCCGCATGCTTCCCATAGGAAAATGTGTTCTATTGTGGGCCTCATAACCATGCGCTAACGGCGGCAGTAATTTACACGCATTGTAAGTGTACCTAACACAGTAAACCAGCCTTTCCTTTCCAGTCAGAAGAAGCTTTTCGTCAATCGGACCACTCTCCATTGGTCAGTTGGGTGTTTTGTGTGCCCTTCATCAGCAACATTATTTAGTATTAAAGCTAACAGCCTCTATGAAAGCCGCACGGGAAGTTCTTGTTACAATCAATCATTATGGTAACGTTTGAAGGATCAAATCTCAAGATCCACTTTCTTTGGAAACTTATGAATATATTGTTAATATGTTGTTTCGGCCAGGACGTCTTTCCTACGTTGTGTCTTTTACGATACAACGGACGGCAAATCAAGCGAACGGCTTCACTTTAACAGATTTATTACCACTGAGAGGCAGCATGCCTACTCGGTGGAGAAACGAAAGAAACTACATTCTTACCAATTCAATGGGTGCGCCTTATATAGGCGCACGATACGGCCAGACAAAATATACAATAATTATTCATTACGCGCGTACGCTTCTCAATACAGCTTGGCGCGCTGTTGGGTTGGCGCCAACTGTAGAGGCTGCACGCTGACTGGCAGTGGAATATGGAACAATAGATAGCGTCCCTGAATGTAAAACAGTTGATTGATATTATATACATGCAAATACTTTACTATATTCTTCCAAGGAACAATCAGAATTTATATCAAATATATCACTTTGTATAGAACACAAAATTGAAAATTTATTCGCGCGTTTTTAGTTAATTATCTAATCATTTGATAAATTGAACAAAATTTGAAAAAAGCAAGAAAATTACAAACAGCACTTTTTGTATGCATGAATATCCTTTTTGCTTGGCAACTATATGATACTGAGGGTCAAGCATGGGAAACACTCACTCAGTTATTGTGTTTCCCTCACTCGCTTCCACGTACAGTCGGGAGCGAGAAAGCCATTTTTTTAACCAAGCCGAACGTTCCAATTTCCAGTGCCCATTATGCTTCTTCGGCGAGCACTAAGCGAAACAAAAAACGGCATCTGATCAGTCGAATGCAATACCAAAATTTGGACAAAGGACAAACATTTGAAAAGGGCCCAAGAGGTCTTGAGCTTTTTTTCAGAAACGTTGCTGTTGAGCCCTTTTTAGTCCGCCCACGCAAACTAACCCCACTATCAGAAAGATTGGTGTTAGCTCTTCCTGATAGTGGTATTAGTGAGCGTGATCGAGTTGAATTGGGTTCAACAGCGGCTTGCGAAGCCAATGTTTACCAATGTCGATGTGCCCTTTTGAAATGTTTGTCCAGGAATGATTGTTTACATTCTGATTCCGTTCGAATGGCATTCGGGTTTGAGTGCTGATGAGCGTTCGCTGACTGGCAGTCCACACCACGGAATGATTCAATGAGTAGGAATCCTCTCAGTCAGTTCAATGCATTCGGCGAATGGATGCTAAGTGCATTAACTCGTGCCGCGCAAATACAAGTGTATTGATATTCACTACTCTTCGCGTTCCTTCCGATTGTCGCTTTTACACAATCGGTTTCGACGCTTTCATGCTACACTCCGACTAGGACCGTTCAGCTATCACTGAATGTTCAATAGCAGCAGATTTTTTGCTATTTTTCATCGGTGGCGTTCGAGTGAGTGAGTGAGTTTTCCCATGCTTGCTGAGGGTCAGTTCCTATTATCTATATTATTAAATGTTAGGATCGTTTTCAATTAAAGACTGTTGGTCTCAATAGTAAAGGTTACGAATAAAGGACATACAAAACACCCAACTGACCAAAGGAGAGTGCTCCGATTGACGAAAATCTTCTTCTGACTGGAAAGGAAAGGATGGTTTACTTCGTTACACTTACAATGCGTGTAAATTACTGCCGCAGTTAGCGCACGGTTATGAGGCCCACAATAGAACACATTTTCCTATGGGAAGCGCGCGGGTGGTCATCGGTTTTTCAGTTCTGTCGCCTAAACGTTAAAAGATACCACTTTGACGTCTATGGACGAAAGTTAGAGTATAGATTGATGAAACAAAAAATATTTTTTTGAAAATTTTTCATGATACAGACGATAGTTTTTTTGCTATTTTTCCAACAATTTTCTCCATGGTGAAAAATTTTCCGAGAAATGTTTTTCTTTTTATATTTTTAATAGATTGCTGAGAAAATTTCCTTTCGATTTCACTAAAAAACTTTTGTTCTACGATGCATAGTTCAGGAGATATGGATTTTCAAAGTTTGAGGTATATAGAGAAATCGTGAAAATTCATCTAGAGTTTTCCGGGAAAATAGGCCACTATAATTTTTTTTGAATTTCACTTTTGGTCATGTATCCACGAGCTCTACCTCTGGTGAAAATTTCATGCAAATCGGAGAACCTCCGGCCCAAATTGTCCGATAATAAAAAAAAATCCCCTTCACTTTTGCATGGTTTAGTACAAAAAAATGACAGATCACTTTTTACAACACAACCACAATGGAAACAATTGAAACGAACACCCCTTCCATATCAAATGATTTTTTTTTTGTTTAAAAATATATCTAATTGAAAATACTGTCTGTAAATTCAACAATATTTATTTTTTGTTTTGATAAAAAGCATTGTTGTTACAACGCAATTTATTTAACAGCAGCAAATTGAAAGTGCTTGTTGAAAATAACAAACATAATCATTGTTTTGAATCGTTGTCAATTCTTTGTGTCTACATTTTGTAGATAAAAAGAAAATAACAATCAACATTTTACAGAATTAATAAACAAGAAAATTTGTGCTATCTGAAACGTCGTTAAATGATTTTCAAAAAGGATTTGTTGTTTTGACAGAAATAATTGTCTTTTTTTTCTGATGATTGCTGGATTCTTGAGTCTTAGGGCCGATTACTTCGCCATGGCTTAAGCCGTAAACCACACTTACCCATATAGTTAAACTAGGTTTGAGGATGCGGTGGTGAAGGGCCCTAATGAATTATAAAAATGTCTTCATAGTCGGAATCAATTTGTTTGTAATGTAATGTGGATATTGACAGAAAAAAACAGTCATGAATACCAAAGCAATTAAATTTATCGCAAACTCTACTAAAACAGGCAGAAAGAGATCAGTAGTCAAGTAATCAAGCACGGTTCTCAGAAAGTGCCAAAACGACCAAATTTTCAAGCAAAAAAGAGAATGGAAAGTTGCTCCTCACTTCCAAACTCGATTCACAAATCCAATTATTCATCATTACACCATCCAGTAAATGCGATCGACACGTTATGCTTCAGCTAGCGAGAAGCAAACAAAACTCTTTAAGTTTAGAGACTACTGGTCGGACGACTACAGGAACCCGTCGTCATTCAGACCCATCTCGAGGCAGGTTATGAAAAATGTATTGACTGTATTTCTCATTCAAAATGGATTAACAGCCGAAAGGGACATAATTCACACCACCCAAAAGGTCGCTTGACATCGTTTTGATTTTAGGAAAAAAAAAACTTACCAGCTTATATTTCCCTTTTCTTTGATATTCGGTTGAACTCCAAACGTGATATTTTTTGCTCGTTTTTTTTCCTGTCGTTTATGCCTTTGTTTCATCTCCAACCGAAGAGCAATGAATTGCTTTATTTCAAGCGCTCCAACATTCCAAAAACGATATGTTTTCATGAGCACCTTTGGTATTACATCCCCAGTAAGACAGAACCTGCATTTCTACTTGTTGTATAGTTTTAGGATAAAATCCGCGCAGATGGCCTACCCGCAGCTTATGTACAGTATGGCCCATAAAAATAATGCGAAAATCGTCATATCATGTTTAATGGCAGTTTTTATATGAAAAATGAAAACTAAACAAAATTGTTATTTATTATTTGTATTGTTTACTCTGTCAAGACCCTATTTTTCGCTTTGAATATGATTTTTATCTGTTACTTTCTCCTTACTAGAGAGGAATTGGAAGCAAACCTTCAAATTTAATCATACAAGTATCAAGTTCAATAACTTTGTTATGAAAGCTTTTAAACGTCAACGATGGTGCGAACTTCTACTTAGGCCTTATGATAAAGATACGCCCATGTCAAATAGTAGAATGGATTTACACTTGATGTACTGGAGACTTTAACATATTTTGGTAAAAACGTCTAATTTTGGAGAGCTGTGGTTAAACCTTCATATAAGTGTGATAAGCGGCTCTGTTTGGCTGAAAACCTATCAGCCAGTATTGATCTAAGTTGTATCTAACCAATGGAACACACTATTTTCTCAAAAAACTCCTATAGATCTCTGTATATGGTTTTTATTAAGCTACAACATAAAATAAAGGCACATAAAACCCATAGGATCCGAATGCTCCCTAAACCATGACCTTGGCCAAATATTTTATTGTGACCATGAAAAACACATTCTCCAAGACTTATTCCATCCGCTGATACCAAAAAATCTAACATTTTTATCGGTTAGGTATGATTTTCGAAGGTGGAAAGTTCATCACCAGAGTATACGACGATCAAACAGTTTTTCCGACTTTTAAAGAACAAAACCTTCCTACTTTTTTTCTTTAGTACATTAATTAGGTTAGTTAAAAATATATAACAAAATTGGGCCTATATGACAAAGTAACCTTAGATTATATTACTTTAATCAGATGTTACATTCACTAATGAAAACAATAAAAATAATGCTTGTGTATTCAAAATTCACGTTCAAACAACTTTCGCATTTTTTATGGACCATACTGTACTTTGAGATTCCCTTTGTTAAAATGTAAGCTACCATGCGTTCACATCGTTTTCATTTCGGTGAACGCTTTATACTTAATTGTTTCCATTAGACACCATGTTGGAATACAACATTCAAAATCCCATGTAAGGGAAGATGGGAAAGTATGCACATAACAAGGAAAATAACATTTTTACCTGTGAATTTTGTCGAAAACGCTAAATAATGTTCACAGGGAAGTCGCAAAAATAAACTAAGTATAAGACTAAGTTAAAAGAAATAAAACCAAAATCAACTATTTTTCAAAACAGTGGGGTGCAACGCGCCACCCAGTTTCAAACAGATTATTTTGAATTCTGATGTACGAGTACAGTAGATATTATGCAGTTCTATGTCTCGTTTGAGTTTGGGTTTTTGCGGCATAATTTAGATTTCATAGATATTTTCTGAGCAGCCATTATGTATGGCGTATTTTGCCCCATGTAATGTACTCCAAGGTTGCCAAAATCGTTATTGGGAAAAGTTTGTTCGTAAGAGGCGTTAAAATTGATGGATAAATCGTATGAAATGTTCCAATTTGACTAAAATCCTGTGCCCGCTAAAGTGGCTTGAACCGAGAAAATCCAATTCACATTTGTTTTAAAATTCTTGAAACATTTTTCACCTTAAATTTTGAACGCAATCAGCTCGCGTTCAAAATTGACATTGATTTGCGGTAATTGACTCGCAATAAGTCAGTTTTTGTGATTATTTACTTTAATGCAAAACATCGTTCATGGAATAAGTCGTAAAGCAATTCACACGGTAGAATTTTATTTGATAAGTGCTGTTCAGGATGTTTCTCAATTCAATACCAATACTTGTTTTTACTCTTCTAGAAAACCTTCTACAAATAATTTGGGTTTAACCTACTTTAGTCACCTTTGTAGCCGACTGATTACTCACGCTGATTTTGATTCAAATTATGTCCCTGATTCATTTTAAATATCCCATGAAGCGATTCACTTTGTTTGCGGATGACACAGGCCTCTCCGCCAAAGGACGAACCATGCGTATCATCTGTACAACATTACAAAAAAGTTTGGATATATTTTCTTCATACTAAAAAATAGAAAATTTCTCCTACTGCTTCCAAAACTCAATTTCTTATATCCCTTTCGGGACGGACCATATTTGAGTGATTATTTCAAAATTTACCTTATAAACTCATCATCTCGTAGAACAAAACTTTCTTTATTTTGGCTGTTCTATCAATCTATGAACTTTTTAGGGTCAAATTCAGACCAGCACAATTGTGCTGGTCCGTCGCCAAGGCGGTCGATGTTCGAAAAAAAAAATATTTTTTTTTTCTTTTTAAATTGTTCCAGTCATACCTTTTCGAAAAATTTTGGACCCATATTTTTTTATATCGTCATTAGGGTACTCTTTCGTGGAATAGGGTGACCCAAAAATTCAGAAATAATTTTGTTTTTTTTTTTTTTATGTGCATTAAAATTTAAAAAAATACTTTAGTTACATGTGATTAATATATATGATTTTTTTTTTATAAATGGATCGAAAACAATGTACAAGATATGAAACTACTTCTTATTCTCTATAAGATTCAAAGCATTAGGTGACGATGACGTTTATCGCTTCAATTCAAGAACTAGTCTACGTCATAGAAAAATGGGTAAACATACATGTGTTAAAACTTATTATCTCAACCAAACCATCTTGGTTTTGCTATGTTTGTTTATATCCTCAAAAATTGTATGAGATTTTTTTTTGATAATTTATGGAATCAAAATAAAAATTGAAAATAATTATAAAGCCTCGAATAGGGTCCTAAAGGCCTGTCCCAATTATAATGTCCAACGCTTAAGTTTAGGCCAAAAACACATGTTTACTCAATTTTTTAATGTTTTTCTTTTGTTTAAGTCCAAAAAACAATTTTTTAGATTTTGCCACACTCCTTGGCTTAAACTCAAATTTTGGGTGTATTTTGCTTTCTGTGTCCCTTCCGAAATGTCAGATAGGTACAACCCCAGTGTTAAAACTATGAGCCCTGTGATGTTTTTGTCGATTGAGCGAACGTCAAACATGATCAAAAGTGTCAAGGTTCATTTAAGGACCCAATTTTTAAATTAAAGTTTAAATATGATGTAGCCGTTATTTGAGCGGGAAAAATTGCTAAAATAGTTGCAGTAACATGCTCTTTCGTGTCATTAAATAACAACAAGATTTCATTAAACATTTTAGGACCCAATTGTGCTGGTCTGAATTTGACCCTAAAAAGTTCATAGATTGATAGAACAGCCAAAATAAAGAAAGTTTTGTTCTACGAGATGATGAGTTTATAAGGTAAATTTTGAAATAATCACTCAAATATGGTCCGTCCCGAAAGGGTTATGCACGATTATGACCTTTGAAGAGAGCATCAAACGAATCAACGGACTAGCATGCAACGCCAAATGGCACAGTTCCTGACAAAAAACCGAGCTGAAGTGGGAATTTAGCCCACACTTCTTTGATCGATGCAGCTAGTTACTTTGCAACACTATACGCACGGCAATGAAGTCCAGATTTTGTAGTTTTTTATTTATCTTTACCGCCTGAGGCGGAATTCGATTATATATATCAGTCTCAACAATAATCTAGGCTCCAGAACTTCATACATTGCTTTATAGTTTAGTTGAGTATTTCAGTTTTCAACTTTAAGTTGAGCTTAAAGTTTGCCAGTTTAAAACGTAGATGCGCAGTTTCGTAGATCAACATAATAAACAATAACAACTACCGAAAAGCTAAACATTACATATAATTTGCAATTGGATTAGATGGACAAATTGATGTGAAGATTTGCGAAAAAGTTACACGTCTTCTCAGTGAGAATCGAACTCACGACTCCCCGATCTCTAGTTGGGGCGCGTTAACCACTACGCCATGAGAGGACTCATGAACGCAGAAGTTAACCTGAATTCGATTTCAGCTCAATAATCACGTGGTCCTCTTTCGCAAAGTGCACCTCTTTCGGAAGAATTAGATGCCCATCCAAACACAACGCTTTCTATATATATCCAATGCCTAGCCCGAGAGCGCATTGTTTTTTAGATATAGGAATAGCACACTACACTAGCCAGCAACTGCGCTGGCTGAGGTTTCTATTGTGTGGGCTTCCAATGGGTCGCGACGTTCTCAAACGACCGGTTACGGAACATGAGTCCGTTGCTCGATAAATACTTGTTTTAATTATGAATCGTGGTTTACGGCCAACCAGCCGAGTGGAAGTTTAACAACTACCGAAAAGCTAAACATTACATATAATTTGCAATTGGATTAGATGGACAAATTGATGTGAAGATTTGCGAAAAAGTTACACGTCTTCTCAGTGAGAATCGAACTCACGACTCCCCGATCTCTAGTTGGGGCGCGTTAACCACTACGCCATGAGAGGACTCATGATTAAAACAAGTATTAAAACAAGTATTTATCGAGCAACGGACTCATGTTCCGTAACCGGTCGTTTGAGAACGTCGCGACCCATTGGAAGCCCACACAATAGAAACCTCAGCCAGCGCAGTTGCTGGCTAGTGTAGTGTGCTATTCCTATATCTAAAAAACAATGCGCTCTCGGGCTAGGCATTGGATATATATAGAAAGCGTTGTGTTTGGATGGGCATCTAATTCTTCCGAAAGAGGTGCACTTTGCGAAAGAGGACCACGTGATTATTGAGCTGAAATCGAATTCAGGTTAACTTCTGCGTTCATGAGTCCTCTCATGGCGTAGTGGTTAACGCGCCCCAACTAGAGATCGGGGAGTCGTGAGTTCGATTCTCACTGAGAAGACGTGTAACTTTTTCGCAAATCTTCACATCAATTTGTCCATCTAATCCAATTGCAAATTATATGTAATGTTTAGCTTTTCGGTAGTTGTTAAACTTCCACTCGGCTGGTTGGCCGTAAACCACGATTCATAATTAAAACAAGTATAATAAACAATATTTTTGCAAGTAATACCAGCACGGGCTGCATACATCAATAGTACGCCATTTAAAAGACTCTGCAGTTCAGAAGCAAATAGTAAGTAAAGGTTTTAAGCTCCAGTTGTCCAACTTCATGAATATTATAGCAGATATTGAACCAGCATGCATTGTAGAACACCAAAATGGATTATCGATTCAACATGGTATTGACAGATTATCAAAGCAAAGGGACATTCAAATATTACGTCCATTGTTTTTAAGTCTATCCGAATCCTTCCTATGCAAACTATCACGCTTTTTCCCAAGCCCCTAGTACATGCACTGTCACACTTTCGTGCATTCCCACTCCCCTAAATGATAGACGTAATTTTTGAACGTTCCTTAAAAATTTTACTGCTTCTTAAACTTTGCTATAGGCGATTTAAAATAATAAATGTGATTCCCAATCTATTTTAAATATGGATTTATAAAAAAAAAGGTTTTGAACCAAAGCTATGGTATTCTGTTACATAGTTTTTGTTCGGTACATAATTTTTATGATTCGTATGTAATCACTCATTCATGTTCCAATACTATATTATGCACTATTGTGGACATCAGAACCAGATTCAACCACTTAACTTGATCAAAATACTGAAAATGAAAATTGGTAGTCCACATACCTAGAAAAAACGAATAGTTGAAAAGTTGCGACAGATAAAACTTTTTCAATTCTTACGATGTTTGTTTACATTTTGTTTACCCTGAGCTGGTGTTTTCTAAACGCAATGTAAACAAAAGTTTTGGCGCTCAATTACAAGTATCAATGATAATTCAATAATCGAAATCAAAAAAGTTTGGTAAAACAATGATTTATTGGCTTAAAGAGTCATTCAATGTCATGGGTGCCGAACAGCACAATTGTGCTGGTTCGTCCCGAAAGGGATATTCCCACATAAACCAAAAGCTTTTTATTTGAAACCTTCAAATCTTTGTATTTTTATGCTGTACCAATATGGACTGAACTAGCTTGTGCAATACCAGGAGGAAAGCTCTGCAGAGGATTCAAAATAAAGTTTTGAAAATGATTCTGAAGCTTCCTCCTTAGTATTTTGTTTATGAGTTACATAGTATATCCAATGTTGAAACATTGTTGCCAAAGCCAGATATAAGAAATGGTACTGATAAATGAACTAAAAATATATCTACACTATACCTAGACCTGTGCGCCACCACGCCACGCCGCCGCCGAATGAGTTATCGGCGGCGCGCCATACGCTGATCAGCACTACGCCACCGATTTTGTGTTTTCACGCTGATGAATAATTCGGCTCTTAAAATTCGATTCTTTTGAAAACAAAAAAACAACTATAAAATAGTCCAATTTTGCTTAAGAAATTCCGCTAGGTATTCTTACAGAAATACATCAAAGAACTTATTCAATAAATCCTCCAATTATTTCTCTCTAAAGATTCTTCAGGAATAAAGGAATACTAACACGGATTTCTCCTTGAATACTTTCAGAGTTGCCTGTATGAATTCCTTCAGATATTACTTCAGAATGCCTAATTATTGGTCTTGATTACTCTAGGAATACTCACAGAGATTCCTTCAGTAACCACTCTATACGGATCTCAAAAGATTCCTCGATAAAAATGAATTCAAATTTCTCCAAGAGTTTGTAGGAACTCTTAAGATACCCCGGGGCAAGGTCGAACAGATTGTTCAATATAATTTTCAAATGTCAATATTTTGCAAATTCAACAACACGGTCACATTTTGGCAAGATATTTGCTGTTGTGTGCATGAAACTGATCGAATAATTTCGAAATTGTGAAAACCTTAGAAGAAAAATATACAATGGGACACATCCAGTTTCATGCGTCAAACCACATCAGTAAGTCAACCATTGCAAAAATAGGATTGATAAATCATAGGTTATCATTTTGAGTACATATTTGATCTACATATGGGATCAACCATAAAATACATAACGTTTTAGGAAGAAAACGTAAATTTTATGTTATGTCACATCAGATTTAATTTTAACTGAAAATTCCTCACTAAAAGCGTAAAGAGGTATAAAACATGTTTAAAATATATCATTTATAAGTACTCCATCGAAATGTAGCACGTAAACTTTCAATAATTGATTTTTTAAATATATTATTATTATTATTATTTGTTTTTACTGTATGCATGGCGGAAAACCACTTAATGGAATGGAACTGTTTTCCGCTACTAATGAATTTGGTAGAAATATCAAATAATGTTCAATAAAAATAGTATAGTAATCGTTCTCATGATGTATTTTAAATTTTATCTCTGTCTTCGTTAAATTTTAAATTCATATTTCAAAATAGAAAAAATATTTAGAAAAATTATGCATATTTTCTCCCTATTCAACAATTACATAATATAAGATTGATTTTTTTTATTGGTAAAAATCATTCGCTTGAATGTTTTAGTGCTACTTTCTAGGAAAATGTTTGAAACGTGTAGGAAAAGTTTTGCTGCTGGTGCTTGTTTTGATAGGTCCCACTTATCCCGGGTATAAAATATTTCGGAATAAGTTAGACTATAGAAATTTTCATATGAAATGAAAACAAATTACCTGTTTATCGTAAGCAGCTCGTAACAATGCTTAAAGTTGCAACTTACCGATGGTAATTCGATTTATAGAACAATTATTTTTTGCGAGCCAATGCAGAACGTGAAACGTGTCAGAATTTATCATGCAAATTGAAAATTGTGCTGAGCTGACAACTGTTACATGGAACACATGGTTTTAAAAATAACAATATTTTTTGTACTATATACTTTCCTTATCATTGTATATCAACTTTCTAGAAGAATTCCCCCATGAAAAACTTTTCCTAAACGAGCTATGACGGAATGTCCCACTTACCCCGAATTCTCACTTGCCCCGGGGTACCTTACTACCAAGGAATGTTCATAGGAGTTCCATCATATATTCCTCAAACAATTGTGCCCAGCAATTATTACCAAAGTATTTTTTCAAAGTTCTCTCTCATATGTTTGTTTTAGGAAGTCCTTCAGTAATTACTTCAGGAATAATTCCACAGATATTTCATTCCTCTAGCGTTTTTTAAGGCACTCATTTGAGTTTTTTTTTTCAGTTCTTCTCGGATATTTTTGAAATGTTTTCCAGGAATTTAAAAATGTTTCCTCATTGATAAACTGAATAAGTCATTCACCAAAAATAAATAATTGTAACAATTTTTAAAAGTTTCACAAGTCAAAATTATAACATTTTATAACAAAAAAAAATACATTGTATACGTTTTTATCGCTCTTTTCGAGCAGATGGATAATAGATTTCTAAACTTGTTATTGACTAAACTACTCTTATTGGATTAGGAATATTAACAGAAAATAATGACGAAAAAACAAAAAATAATTTGCTTATAAAATAACATTATAACCAAGTCAATAACTAGTTCAGGTTTTGATGCCTGTTCGAGTTTCGGTTATTTTTCATAGTATGTACTGCAATCAATATTTATATGCGTTATTATTAGTACTGGTACTGATGTTGCTTATAGTACTATTATCTTAAGTTTTAATCCGTGAAAATTATTTGTGTTTGTTGGAAAAAATGGTGTGCTAATACACGGATAAAAATCTGATCCCCACACCATGATTTACAAATCATGAAATTCATAAATTGGTTAGGTCATAATATCAGGATCACAAATCATGGTTCCTATAGTCATAATCATGATTCCTCATAAGCGTAACATCCAGTGTGAAAACACTAAGCGGCGCACTTTGCTTCATCGCATTCGTATCGATCACTCTTAATTCAAGATGACGAAGCGGTTGAGTGGTAAAGTACGTGGCTCACAATTGGAAGGTTCTTGGCTCGAATCTCATTGCATGCTAATTTTAACTTCTTTTTTTATTTTGTCGATCATAAACGGATGCGTGACTTAGCATTTTTGGCATTTGAATCATGATTCCGAGCAATCAGCTACAAAAACCTAACGCGTGTGATGCGTTACGGCAATCTAGCTCATGATATCAGTCCAAATCATGGTGTATTTTCATAAGACGAAAACACGCTGGAATCATGATATCATGAGTCATAATCTTGTTTTTGGATTCTGATTTCTACCCGTGTAGGAGTTATGACCACTATAGATATTCCTCTTAATACTCCTTCAGAATCGTATCCAAAATTCCCGAAGCAAAATCACAGATCTCATCACCTTTCACATGTATAAGAAAAATATCGCCTTATTATACTGCATGTAAATTTGTTCAGGATTGATCATGATGCACTACTTCATGAATTTCTCCATTTCTCTTTCTCTGAAAGTTTTCCCAACCACCCTTCATTTTTTTTTCAGCGGGAAATTTATTTGAAAATCGTGGATTCTACCCTATTACCCCGAATTCCATATCCCCAAATGACATCACCCCGAATGCCATCACTCCGAATTCCATATCCCCGAATAACCCATTACATTGAAAGACATTACCCCGAATTCCGAAATCACGGGGCAATATCATTCAAGGTAATTGTACATTGGGGGTGATGGAATTCGGGATAATGGTACATTTGGGGTAGTGGCATTCGGGGAGATGGCATTCGAGGTAATGGGGTAGAATCGTTATAGGGATACTTCTGTAGGTAATATTTCACAGAGGCAAATACGGGGCAACAATTTCAATCGCTGTATTATTTGAATCATTGTGATGGTGTATTAACTGTTTCATCGTTTTTATTGTAGTTTATATTTATGCGCTCAAATTTCCCAAGCGTTCAACGCGAAAGTATTCAGCATGATCTTGGGTGTTGGGTTGTGAGTTCGAATCCCACCGCTCGAGGGATTTTTTTCGTAATTTTATCGGCATTTCAGAGCATAGAGTATGGATATGTCCGCAGCTACAAAGAAAAGCCATGTGAAGGATTAGATTCTCGGCCAGTTCAGGATCTTTTCGTACAATACTGTACATCATACCAGCCACACAAGATACGAATGTGCACATGGCAACTTTGGCAAAGATAGCTCTTAGTTAACAACTGTTTCAACAACTGTACTTGTAGAAAACTAAGCTAAGAAGTAGGCTCTGTACCAGTAGGAACGTAGCGCCGGAAAAAAGAAGACAATTTACAAACTTTTTGATGAACAATTTTCTACACGCCGATGTACGCCGCCATCGCCGCCGCAGAAACTTGTTAACAGCGTGACGCCGATAACGCCGCCGCCTGAACAAAAATGCACGCACGCCGCCGCCAATTAAAAATATAAGTATACACAAAGAGGAACCAGCCGTATAAGGTAGCACGCATTAAGTATGTTACGTTGAAACTGTCTAATGTTAACGCCCTTCCCCTGTGCCACACTTTTTGAAATAAATCTTTAGAAAACATGTAGATCGCCACACTTTGCTGAAAAGCCCCTGTATTGGAATCCTCTGAGCAGAATATCAATAGATAAACTAAAAAGTAGGTTAGAGTACCTGGAACTTTTAAATTCCGCCCCAAATGCTTATCTTTGACAGATACGCGTATTTCGACTACCACTTGCAGTCTTGTTCAGTGTCAACTTGTATCCACTCTGAAATTTCCTTGACTTCACTAGGCAGAGAGTATCGTCATACCTGCCACACGATACACGAATGCAAAAATGGCTAAGCAAGCTATCAATTAATAACTGCAACAGTGCTTATAGAATACTATGCTGAGAAGCAGGCTGGCAAGTAGGTGAAGATAATGATTTAAAAGTAGGGTAACTTGGTGTAATACGCCCCATCGGGACAATACGCCCCTCTTCATTTTCACGGGATCGAGGGTTCTTTCACACGTAAATCGGATCACATATCTTAAATATTCGCGAAAAAATGATGTTGCGCATATATGTTCTTTGAAAAGTATAAACAATCAATAGAAATTCTAAAAATATCGAAAATCAGGTTTTGGTTTAAAATTTTGCTTTTGATAAGCAAGCCTCAGGGGGGGATGAAGCCCATTCTTTACTATTGTACTAAATACAAAAACTTTTACCGGAAGACGACTGCTAATGGACCCTTTTAAGATTAGCAGGTGGTGGAATTCTCCTTGGAAATATTTCTACAACGCTGTGGACCTTTTTTCTATGGGAGGGGCATATTGCCCGGGTTGTTTTGAAACGTAAACATTGGGATCGTTCACAAAAAAACATCGTGTACACTTTTTTGAATCAACCTGGAAAGAGAAAGTTGCATGCAGAGCATGGCCAACTAAGTAACACATTGACATAGAAAACTTTAGAAGTGATGCATTTGCTACTGCGATAGAGCAGTTTTTCATTAAGGGGGGGCGTATTACACCTTTTTACCTTACGTAATTTAATGTGATTTTCTGCAACGTGTCCTGCTGAAAATGCAGAAAAAAATCCCATGCTCATAAAATCAAAACCGACGTTGGAACTGCCTGAATCCACATCACAGTGCTACTATCCCAGCAAGATTTTTTTCTTGCAATTTCAGCTGTTTCAATCACTACTACCGATTTATTATTTGGTTCTACCCAGCACCTGCATCGTGCATAGCACCAGTGAAATGAAAACCTAGGTAATTCCCTGATAAGCTGGATTAATGTGTTGCTACTGAGGCAAATTGAACGACAGGGAAGCAAACCCTGTAGGCACAAGATATAGCATATTCTACCACCCACAACGATAAACTCGCTCTATGTTTCCTTTTATTTGGCTTATAAATAGTAAAATAGTGTAACAAATCAGGGATTTTATTGGTTATTCTATCATTCGCTACAGATTTTGATACGTATTCTTTTTCTTTATCTTGGCATTACGTTCCACTGGAATAGAACCTGATTCTTAGCATTAAACATTGAGCACTTGTTCATTGAACACTATGTTCACTTCTGCAGTTATATACTGAGAGCTTTCTTTGCTATTTACGTATTCGTATATCGTGTGGCAGGTATACTCTATACCCACACTCAGAAAAATGAACTGTCGAAATACATAGAAACCCCTTATAAAATTTCGCCACAATCGGGTTGAAATTCGTAAATTTATCTTATGAAACCCTTAAAAAGTGTAAATGCTAACCTGGAATCAAACCAGGACCTTGTGGCCCTTGCGTACACCATACGCCTATTGACGCCTTGATGTTAAGTGCTACTGGTCGTCTGTAATTATGTATCTAATCTAATGAAAGGATTGATAAGATTAAATTACACGTCATGTAAACTTCATTTATGCCATGTGAAGATAAAGTCATGTGAATTTAAGTCTTCAATCAAGTAAAAATGTGTTATATGTTACGTATACTCACAAGATTCTGCTGGATTACATGACACATAATTGAAGTTGATAAGCAACGCTCCAAGTATCTGCATGTGTTACAGGAACTAACACGTTTCGTTTGAATCGGGTTAGTATCGGTTTAAACATCCAAGAGATCCCATTTCCATGATCTTTATTCTGTAGTTTATTGGTATTTTGTTTGAAGATTTCTAAACTTTCAGCTGCATCCAGCTTTTTTGTATTGAGGTAATAATTTTCATTGAAAATATGTTTTACAGTTTTTAAAGAAAATTTTGTGTTTGAGAAAGCAAGTACTTTTTTTGGAAAATAGAGTTACAGCAAAAGGGATTAAGGTTCAACTTTTGTTATAGGAATTTCAAGAAAAATACTTTTATATGCGATTTTCTCTATAAATGTAATGTTTTATTGCAAAAGCCACACTTTGGAAAATAATGAAAATTACTGTGGACGTATTTCACGTTATGACTGAATGACACATGATCTAAGTGATGGAACGACAAAAAATGTGTTCTTGTTTTGATGTATTGGAATTGTAATTTTACATGTGATCGACCATATCCCAAATCAGACAATAACGTTTTTAAAATTCGACACAAATTCACGCCATTCGACTCACTTCTTTCATGTGCATAGACGTAAAATCACACGATTTTTTGAGAGTGTATATAACCCACTTTCTCTATTTTAGCCTTAATCACACAATTTCAAACAGTGAACATATCAAACAGTATTCTTAATGTGGATTTTCGTGCACTTTGATATGCATTATAAAAGTTACCTCGAAACCGAAAACTGACTTTCAATTAAGAAACCCCGGGACATTTGGAACCTAAACAAATGATAGTTCAAGCAAATCGTTCAATACAATTTCCAAATGTTTAAATTTTACAAAACCAACAGCACGGTTATTTTTGGCAACATATTTGCTGGTTTCTGCATGAATATGATTGTATCATTTTGAAATTGTGAAAATCTCAGAAGAAAATTTTGGAATGGGCCATCAGACGCAGTTTCATGTGTCAATCCACATCAATAAGTCAACAATTGCAATAATAGGTTTAATAACTCATGAATTTTCAATTTGAGTGCATATTTGATGTACATTAGGGGTAATCTATCAATCATAAAATATGTAACGCTTTAGGAAGAAAACTAACATTTGATGGTATGTCACGTCATACTTAATATTAACTGAAAATTCGTCACTCAAGCTTACTAAGCGTTACTAAAGCGTAGAGATGAAGAAAACATATTCAAATTATATCATTACATATACTAATTTTGTTATAAAATAATTGAATAAAAATAGAACAGTAATCGATCATCCATGGCTTAAATTTGCGTTTTAAAAATAAAAAATAAAATAAAAATATTCAGGCAAATTTGACATTTTCTCTCCCTGTCAAACACTTATGTAATTTGAAATTGATCTATTTTCAGCGGAACTCATTTTTTATGTTTTAGTGCTACTCACTAGGAAAATATTAGGAATTGTTTTGGAGTTTGGCCCTTGTTTTGCTAGGTCCGACTTACCCCGGCTGTATAGACATTTTGGGGTAAGTTAGCCCATAGACATTTTGATATGAAATGAAAACAAAATACCGTAACGTCACCAGTCACCGTGCGGCCCATTCACTGTGCACGTATACAAATTCCTACAAAATATTCATACAATTTTCACAAATTATTCTTTTGTCTGCAAAATAAGAAAAAACTGATTAAATGAAGTAGTTCTTGTCACGAAACATTACGAAAAACCTAATTTATGTAGTCAAAATAATGTGAATTCTGTTTAAGGTGATTATAGAACGAAGCCATACCTCAAATTTTCAAGAACACAAGACTTGAGAACCAAACAGCGCTCCGCGTTGAAAATCTATCCCATTGGTTACCACCAGTAAGCAAGAAATTTGATTGGTATTCTACGCGAACTGTTGTCAGATTCTCCAGTCTTGTGCTCTTGAAAATTCAAAGTTTGGCTTCGTTTTATAATCACCTTAATAAAGAGATTTTTTTAAATTCTTAACGCCAAAAAATCACATCTTTCATTTTAACGTTAGGGTATCAATTGTTTCATTATTTCGAATAGTTTTTGCTGTAGATCTCTCGTAAGATCTTTTCAATCGTATGAACCTTTCTCAGACAACCAGAAATCGCATGAAGGTTCATGTTACAACTCGTTTATTCATACTAATTACATCAAACTCGCAAAACACCGTTGATAAACTCGTCAGATTGATGAGCTTCTTCGCATAAAACACTTTTTACTGAGTTCATTTGTACATTTTGTTTCGACCCGTACACTCGTACAAAGTAAGTCGAATCAATCCGTAGCAGCTGTCAAATCAACATTTGTTATCATAAGTTAAGTCGCATTAGATCACAGGTAGTTCGGTGGAATATTTATACACTCGCATTGTATGTTATTATTCATCACATAATATATGCACGTATATCGCCTCCACTTTTGTACGTAGAAGGCCTTTTCGCGACATCTTATAAGTTAAATGTTGCACATACAAAGCCTCCAGGTGATTTCGTTATACGTACATTTTGGTTGTCTGGGTTATAATTTAGGCAAATTAGATTTCTAATTGTGTTTCAGTCGAAACACAAATGCACCCTTTTCAATATGTATGGGTCATATTACCACAGATAAGAGATGTTTAAGCTACAATAAAAAGTTTCTGAAAACCTGTGTAAATATTCAAACAGAAACTCCTTGCAATCACTAGCGCCGCCACACAACGAATTGCGTCTATCGATGGTGAATATCAGTATCTTGAAATATTTCATATTCACCACTGACATCGTCATGTGAATTCAGCGATGACAGCACCACAACGATGTTGCTACTTGTGTTGCCATTCAAAATGACCGTTGATTGTCTTACACAGTTTTACAATCAGACTTCAACGTCTGTTATCTGTGTTATTACCGTGCATTAGTGTAGAAGGCTTGAATTTATTGGGTTATATTGGATGTATTGTTATGCCGCGATTTAACTACTCCATATATAGTTTTAAGCGTATATGAAATGGTTTGGACAATACAGTCAAACCTCCTATAACAATTTTAATGAAAAATAATGTTTTAGCCGTTTTTTCAACATTCTATTGCTTATATTGTACAATAAGATTTGAATACCCTTAAAAATGAGTGCGCAAACTACTAGCGACATATTTGCTCCACCAACAACGTTTTTTCAAGATACGTAATTAAATCATGACGAAAACTATACGCACGGGAAATGGTGCACTAGCGTGCACGGTAAATGGTGACATAGAACGGTACGGGGCGACCGAAACATAACATTTGTAAACATAGTTTTTCAGTAATTGTTCATTGTGTATCACCAATTTTATATTTTTCCCTGAATTATGGTATAGTTGCACGCTTTGTAGTGGTAAGTTATTTGGAAAAATTATATAATTTTTTGAAGTCCACATTTTAAATGCAAGGTGAATTGTAGCTTGACGGTACTTGTTTATTGTACAGCGCATGCAATAATGCTTAAAACTGTAGCTTCTAATGGTATTTTGATTGGGACTATTACTTTATTGAAAACAAATGCACGACGTGAAGCGTGTCACAATTTATCATGCAAATTGAAAATGTGTGTTAAAATATGGAAAATACATTCCGTATCATTGTATCTTCTACATTCTAGAAAAACTTTTCCTAAATGAACTATGACGAAAGGTCCACTTACCCCGGATTCTCACTTGCCCCGGGATACCTTACATGAAATATCATATGGTACCTATAAATTAAGGACTCCAACAATTCTTGTGCTCTTCTGATTCCGAATTCAAATCACATAAAGAGAAAAACCTAAAAGTTTGAGCCAAAAAATATCAAGATTTAGAAGTGGCGCAAGCAATTTGAGGGTGAACTAACAAGTGATAAGGTATACGCTTCAGTGAAGTCTTCATAACATTGTTTTTTCCAGTCATCCATCCAGCTTTAAGCAGCATTCTTTACAAAAATAATTTCATGAAAAGTTTGCAGATCATCAAACTTATCTCATTAAAACTAGTATTAATTACAAATAGTTTTTTCTAATGTTTTCCTCATTTTAATAAAAAACGTCTTTGTTTAATCATAATTTCATGAATACTTAATTGTTTTCAAATTACGTGCTTTAGAAGTAAAGAAGATCAACCAAATTAGTTTCAAAACCTTGTAAATATATTTGAAATCGGTTAGGTATTCATGGTCATTCAGTTGGTTCAAATAATCGTTTTTACTCCAAACCACTCGTCTGAATCTAGATCAAATTGTGAGTGTTCTCCCAAATTTTTAGCTCATTTGGCACAAGCCCTTTGTAATTTGTATGAAAATTACTACGGGAAAAACAAACAATTCATTCAATCGGTCATAGTGTTTGCCCATGTGCTCTTGAAGGTTAGAGCTATGCTGTTAGGTACATTCATCCGCTACAAATTTGCTTAAGATCGTTTTCAAATCGGCCGACTCAGTAATTAGTTATTGATTTATATCCATTTGGGAATTTTTCAATAGTGCTCATTTAACTTCTGAACAGGCAACACTGCCGCATCTGGCGCGGAAGATAGCACAATTCATGGTCACTACTTTTTTTTAATTCTTTATTAGGCCGATACAAATAATAATTTTCTTTTATGTCACTATACTATACTATAAAAAGTCGAAAATATTGAAGGGGAGAAAAAAAAAGTTCCTTTGCTTTTGTTTGACTTTATAGGGTTTTCGAGGCCAAGAAGCCGTTGAAACAACTACCCTATGGTAAACCTAAGTGAATGTCAAGCAAGAGGTTTATTTATTGTCACTTGTTTTATTTAAAAGTAACTAAACAAAAAATTGTGGAATTAGCCTCATTTTGCATTTTATTTTTTTGTTCCATATTTATTTTTATTAAAAATAAAATTTAAGCTTCTATTAACACTTTGTTAACAACATATTAGGGGAACATGGTCCAATTCGGACCTAGTAACAGTTTTTTGGCCATATCTTTTAAACACGATGGACAGCATAAAATGTTTTATGTTATCTTGGAAGCCTGTTTCAGCGCACACAATTTTCGCTCAGAGAGTTTTGTGATATCTCCTACCAGGACATGACTAGACATGTTTGAACAAAATGCTCCAAAAGGTCCGAATTGGACCAACCCTGTTCCAATTCGGACCCCCCATGTTCTAATTCGCACCACCTTATATTCTATCTTTTTTGGTATGGTAGTTATAACATATAACTCCGATTTGTTTGGTATCAAAGCTCGTTGAACGTATTTTATAAACGCAAGCATAAAAAATAACTCAATGCGTGAAAATTTCCGATTTAGTTAGTGTCATAACTAGCTCAAGTAAAATGTGAATTTCATTAAAAAAAATGTGTGAAATCCGGAACTAGCTCGAAATTGAGTACAGTGAACTGTCCCTAACTCGATTTCAAACTGAGCACAGTGTATGAGAGATATCGAGATAAAGAATACTTTTTTTTAAATTTTGAAGCTTTTGTTAACTTAGACAAAATATATTGGAAAAAGCAATTTTTGCTCAGAATATAGTAAAATTTCAATATATTGTATCATGGCATTAAAATATAGGGTTAAACATGTGAACTTGCTCGGGAAACTGAAGTCTCAGGACATCAAGTTGGAGATGTATCGACATACTACATTTTTGGGTCAAAATACGCTATATTAAAGTGATTATAAAATGACTTCAAATTTTCAAGTTCAATACACATTATATCAGGTAAGAGAAAGATGATTGTATTGTTCTCAGCACTCGTAAACGTTTTTTGTGTCGTATTGTCAAACAAATTTGGAAAGCTGTATCCAAAATAGGCTGTGATATTAATTGAGATGCTATAAGCTAGCTGTTTTTTATTTTATTCCCTTTTTTATATGGTCTACAGTATTTATTAAATTTTTTTCGATGACTTTTTCTTGACCACAATAGAAATAAAGGCACCATCCATCAATAATACAACTTCTGTGATTTTCAAGCAAGTCGAAAAGAGTTCCACAGGGTGGAGCTTATGAAATAGACTGACTGCTCGTTGAAAATCAAGAGGTCCGTATTGAACCACATCAAAAGATCCGGATTAGACCAACACATATTTTGAGATTTTCAAGTTAGTAATGCTAACCGATAGCATATTAGAACACTTCAAAACAACAAACTAGTATAAAAACCAAACGAATTAAATGAAAGGCGTCTAATGTATTGTGTTAGATCCTGGGCAGATGGTGGGTTGAAAAAAGGTACACACGATCTTTACAGTAGCGCCGGTAATGAGAAATGCTTGATGGTCCGAATTAGAACAGGGTCCTAATTGGACCAGCTTCCCCTATTATTATTGTCTTTATTAACGAGATTTACAGCCCAAGGCAGGCTCATCTCGGTGAAAAAATTAACAATATATTTCAATTCATTTGCAGTAGCAGTTCAGATGTTTTCAGGTGTGTTGATTTCACCTGCTTACAAAGACATAAACAAAGAAAAACGCTTTCAATTTACTTAACCTAACTGAACCTAAATATATTACGTATTAATCTTGGCAATAGAAGATTGCAACAATTTTTTCCTGAAATTATTATTTTATTTATTTATTTGACATTTGTTCCAATGTACCAACATTGGATATTCTATGTAACTCATTAGTACTATACCAGGGAGGAAGCTTCAGAATCATTTTCAAAATTTTATTTTGTATCCTACGAAGAGCTTTCTTCCTGCTATTACATATTGGTACAGCATACAACATGGCTGGCCTGAAAATTTGTTTGAATATCAAAAGTTCTTAACACAAAGTTTTGATTTTCTATTAATAAGGGGATAGAGACATTTTACATATTTGTTACATTTGGCTTGAATGCCCTCATAGTGATTTTTAAAAGTTAAATGTTTATCTAGCGTAAGCCCCTCGATACTTAACTTCATCTGACCAATTTATTAGAACCCCTCTCAACGTGACGAGACTTGAAGGTTTCAAATAAAGAGCTTTTGGTTTATGTGGGAATATTATTAGTTAAGTTTTGCAAGCATTAGGAGAAATCTTATATTTTTGCAAGTATGGAGAAAAACTATCCAAACTTTTTTGCAATCGACTACAGATGACACGCAGGTGGAGATGCCTGTGTCATCTGCAAACAAAGATTTTTGATATCCCTGAGTAAAAAATGCTGCCTTGAGGAACACCAGCTCTTAAAGGAAGTCTTTCAGACCTGGAGTTCTGATAATTTGACAGATAACTTTGAATTATTCTAACAATGTATGTTGGAAAATCAAAAAAAAATACAATCGAGCCTTCATGCCAAACACTGTCGAATGCTTTTTCTATGTCTAGAACAGCAAGACCAGTAGAATAGACCTCAGATTCGCTGGAACGAATCAAATTTGTTACACGTACAAGTTGATGAGTGGTCGAATGTCCATGGCGGAATTCGAACTGTTCATTGGCAAAAATTAAATTTTCTTTGATGTGGACCATCATTCTGTTCAAAATGACCTTTTCAAAAAGTTTACTGATGGAGGAAAGCAAACTGATTGGACGATAGCTAGAAGCTTCTTCAGGATTTTTGTCTGGTTTTAAAATTGGAACAACCTTAGCATTTTTCCATTTGTCAGGAAAATATGCCTAATGAACATATTTGTTAAATATATCAACTAAGAATGATAAGCTACTTTCTGGAAGTTTCTTGATGAGGATGTAAAAAATTCCATCATCGCCAGGATATTCTTGGTTATTTTTTAATAATAGTTCTCACTTCTTTCAAATCAGTCTCCCAGGGAGAATATTTTCGAAGTCCTGAGTAATTTGATTTTCAATTGGACTAGTAAGTCCTAAATTAAAATTGTGCGCGCTTTTAAACTGCATAGCAAGTTTTTGAGCTTTTTCACAATTAGTTAGTAATAGTTTTCTTTTCTCTTTCAAATGACTTCTGAGTTTTTTATCTTTTTTTTTCAAAATTTTAGATAATTTCCAAAAGGGCTTAGAGCCAGGGTCCAATAGAGAAATTTTATTTTCAAAATGTTTGTTTCTTAATTGTGAAAATCGTTTTTAAATTTCTTTCTGCAAATCCTGCCATAAAACTTTCATAGCAGGATCGCGAGTGTGTTGAAATTGCCTTCTCCTCACGTTTTTAAGATGGATCAAGAGTTTTAGATCATCGTCTATAATCAAGGATTCACATTTTGGAATTGCAATGCTCCAAGGCTTCAACAATGGAATTTGTTAAAGTTTCAAGAGTATTGTCAATATCAAGTTTTGTTTGTAAAGAAATGTTAACATCAAGATGACTATCGCTATATGTTTCATATATATTCCAGTCGGCTCGAAAATAATTGAAAGTGGAGCTGATAGGACTGAGAATCGCTTCATGGGATATTTGAAATGTAATAGGGACATGATCAGAATCAAAAACAGCAGTGCCCAAGTAGCTCTGCTCCCTATGGTTGCGACAAAAATAAATGTAATACCAATCAGCACATTTAATATGATAAAACAACTAATGCGTACTTTATTCCTTCAAGTAGAGTGAGGTGGGGCAAAAGTAGCTTTTTGAGATTTCTAGCTTAATTCCATACAAATACTAAGAAAGTCACCGTGGTGTTCCATAACGTTTATCCTCAGCACATACCCAAATAATACAAAGAATACTAAAAAAATAATAAAAAAAAACAATCACTTAAGCCCAGCTAATGAATATGAGGTGTTAATGCTATACTTTGAATTCTATCTACGACGAAAACATTTGCAAACTACCAATTATCTATTCACGTGCAATAAATGCAAGACGCAAAACCATGTGCATTCGAAACTCATGTCATTTTTTTTCCTTTCTCAAACCGTAAGTGACTGAATGGCAGTTGTGAATGGCCTTCGTGGAATTTCCTTATTTTTCCTCAGCCCTGGCCATTTTGCTGCAAGCGCATTTTCTAGGTCACCCATTGTGAATGGGTTCCTACATGTGTCCCATTGCATGATTGATCAAGCTAACGAGAATTCTCATCCTGTCTATCAAAAGCCTATCCTCCGTTGTGATAATATCTTCACTGAGTGAGCGGCATCATGCAGCTCAATGCTTTGTTGGTTGAATACTTAGAAAGTAGACAGAATAACGAGAGTTGAAAGAAACCGAAAATCGGCTGAAAATTAGAATTCACGGGTTTACTTACCAACAGGCTGTTTACTCGCTATTTTTATCTCATTTCCGTTTTATTTGTTCAGCAGAGGAATTTAGCATCTGTTGATTCCAAGCGCGAAAAACGAATCCCGAAATTTATTACAAATCAAGTCAAAAGATCACTAAACCGATTCGGTATCCACTGAAGCAAATCTTTTTTCTGTGGCACTGTAGAAAAAAAATGATGTTTCACTTTTCCCAGACTTCATGCGCTGAAGTCTGCTTTTTGCCACAGGTTGTAACACTTCTTAGCTATGTTCCCGCCACCACAATTTTCCCCTAAACTCGGCAGACTCGTTCACGTTTCTTCCCTTTCCTATATTTCTTCAGATGCCTTTTCGTCCTTTCTGGTTTCCGCAACAGTGGTGACAACACGGTGATACCTATTTAGCCTCAAGCCGCAAGCTACTGATGAAAGCCACAACTATCCTGTAAAAGGAAACTGTAAGGTGCAAAAATATCCCCGCCAAACTTTTTCCAGGGCACACACCAAGCGATCCAATGTCGGTTAGACTGCAAATACTTTTTCACTTTCACACTCTTCCTAGGGCCACAAGGTAATTATTCCAAGCAGAACTGTTTCACACCAGATGGCTTGATAGATATCTAGCGGTAATCCCCAACTAGGCAAAAGTAACCATGCAGCACCATTCAACATAAACCGATCCGGGGAACGATTGTGCAAGCTCCAGCAATTGTGTGTATAAGGTAGCCTTATGATAAAATACAGCTTCTTGAAAATTCCTACAGATAACAAGCACAGCCAACGAAGCACGTCCTGCGTCCTCGGGAGCTGATAACCAACTGAAACCGAACGAACGAAGCGAATGCAATCCTTGCGAGCATTGCTTTTCCGGACCAACAGCTTTCCCCTCGTATGCTTCGGAATTGTTTTGATAATATCCAGGGTTATCCGAAAATCTGAGCAAAGAGCTCCCGTACTTCCCACAGCATAGCAGTAGTTCTCAAGCAGTTTTTACAATATAATATATTTTTTGCAATTTCTCATCGGCTGTTTTGCATATCGCAAATCTGTCATGAAATACACAGTGTCGTAATAGGCATTACGCAACTGAAACCTTTTACACAATGGTCATTATCAATTACACAACTATTTTCAGAAACTTCAAATAGTAGTGCTGTAAAAATCGAGTTCTGCAACGAGTTACGTACAACATTTTTTACAATTTCGAAGAAGTCCACTTGAGGATATCAGAAATGATATCGGAATGCATTCACCATTATTTTACAATTTCTGAAAAATTGTTGTGTAATAATTCATTACACAATTCAAAACAGTTGCGTAATGAGAATGCGTTGCAAAATGAATCATTACAGCACTGGTTTCAGTTGCGTAATGACTATTCCCGCACTGCGTACTTCAGTGCAGGAAAGTAGGCCATTTCATGACAGATTGGCGTGATGAAAAACCGCCTATTACGATGGGAAATTGCAAAAAACATTTTTTGCAATTCCGTTGCAAACCAATCAACTTTTCATTGAGAAGTTGATCAACATAACGGCCTACTTTTCCTACTGAAAAAAACAGTGCTGAAAAGGCTACTTTTCAGCATTCTTTTCGGTGCTGAAAAGTAGCACTTTTCAGTACTGTTTTGGTAGTCATCAATCGAACAACCCAGTCTGTTCATGCCATTTGTGCTTATTTGCGCGGCGTGTGAGTCGAGACGAGTCGTTCTAATCTCGGGTGATGTGAGGTGACTAATGTTAATCCAATGCGAGCGAGTCGACAATTGTCCTCGTTTGACTCGTCTTGCCTCACATGCCGCGCAGAATAAGCATAATTGCATCTGATGCTAGATCCGTTGTGAGATCTGATTCCGACAGGGACTGTCCATTAACCACGTGATCAGTTTTTTTGGGATTCCAGGCCCTCCCTTCCCCCTCGTAGTTATTTGTCCATGCACAAATTTATAAAATTTGTATGGATCGTGATCATTGATTTATGGACGACCCCACACAGGCTGGGGATTCTGATTTGGAATCGAATAGTCCAACGTTTGTAGACAGCTGCTGTTTGTGCTGTCTTACCTGATATCGATGGGAGCGTGAAAACTTGTGACATTCATGGGTAGGTACAACTGTATTACAGCCTACGTGATTGAAAAATACTGAATTGATACTACGCATGGATGTGTGCCCATCTGGGTTCTATTGAAATGTTTGTTTGTGCTTTTAGAGTTCATCCAGCTGAAATGGCATTTTTCGAATCAGTAAAAAATGTTGTAGGCAACTCGTTGCAAAACTCGATTTTTTCAGCACTCATTGTATTTATCCAACTCGGCGAGCCTCGTTGGATGAATGTACTACTCGTGCTGAAAAAATCATCATTTTGCAACTTGTTGCCTAAATAACTATTTTGCAATTCCGTTGCAAATCAATTAACTTTTCATTGAGAAGTTGATCAACATAACGGCCTACTTTTCCTACTGAAAAAAACAGTGCTGAAAAGTGCTACTTTTCAGCACTCTTTTCGGTGCTGAAAAGTAGCACTTTTCAGTACTGTTTTGGTAGGCATCAACCGAACAACCCAGTCTCTTCATGCTATTTGTGCTTATTTGCGCGGCGTGTGAGTCGAGACGAGTCATTCTCACCTCGGGTGATGTGAGGTGACTAATGTTAATCCAATGGGAGTGAGTCGATAATTGTCCCTCATTCGACTCGTCCCTCATTCGACATGCCGCGCAGAATAAGCCTAATTGCATCTGTTTCTAGATTCGTTGTGCGATCTGATTCTGACAGGGGCAGTCCATTAATCACGTCATCAGTTTTTTTTGGGATTCCAGGCCCCCCCTTCCCTCCTCGTGGTCATTTGTCCATACACAAATTTATAAAATTCGTATGGATCGTGATCATTGGCCAGACCCTCCCTCTCCCCATGAATGACCATGTGATTTATGGACGACCCCACACAGGCTGGCGATTCTGATTTGGAATCGAATAGTCCAACATTTGTGCTGTGCTGTCTTACCTGATATCGATGGGAGCGTGAAAACTTGTGACATTCATGGGTAGAGGTACTACTGTACCACAGCCTACGTGATTGAAAAATATTGAATTGATACTACGCATGGATGTGGGTTCTCTCGAAATGGTTGTTTGTGCTTTTAGAGTTCATCCAGCTGAAATAGCATTTTTCGAAATAGCAAAAAATGTTGTAGGCAACTCGTTGCAAAACTCGATTTTTTCAGCACTCGTTGTAATTATCCAACTCGGCGAGCCTCGTTGGATAAATGTACCACTCGTGCTGAAAAAATCATCATTTTGCAACTTGTTGCCTAAATAACTATTTTGCTATTTCGTAGAAGACCATTTGAGGGTATCAGAAATTATATCGGAATGCATTCACCATTATTTTACAATTTCTGAAACATTGTTGTGCTATGATTCATTACGCAACTCAATACAGTTGCGTAATGAAAAAGCGTTGCGTAATGAATCATTACAGCACTGGTTTCAGTTAGGTAATGACTATTCCCGCACTGCATACTTCAGAACAGGAAAGAAGGCCGTTTCATGACAGATTGGCGTGATGAAAATCAGCCTATTACGATGAGAAATTGCAAAAACAATGTTATGTACTTCCCGATATGTTTTCTGATACAGTGAGATTTCGTTTCTTGGCAACAAAGTCGAAATTTTCAGTTGTCAAAAACGGAACCTGTTTCCTCTAATTTTATTTCAAAAAATATCATTGGAATGTTGTTACATCATCCTTACGGAACTATATGAAGTCCAGACTTTGGAACGATCAACTTTTTGTAGCAGGGTTCCGTAGGGTAGGACTAAACAATGATATTAATTGTGACATACGATTCACATACTTTTTATCGATATCTACTATGCGTATGTATGGGCTATGTAAAAATAATGATCGCATAAGTGACCTTTATACAAGAACTCGCAATTTCCTCAAAACTATATAAAAATACAGCAATGCAATAAATTGGATGATGGATAAATAATGTCAAAGGATACAAACATTAGTGGAATTAAATGGTATAGTACTAGATTCGATTTTCATTTATTTATATGTATCCCACTAAACAGTTCAGAGATGTATTGACACAAATAAGCTTCTTATCATTTTAATTCAAACAAGAGCTTTAACTGTTTTTTTAGAATTTGAGCTTGATATATATTATAGATCAACTAGATATAAATAGGAATGGTGAGGTGCTCGTTGGTGATACACAGGAACCCACTAGGAAGCTGAACCATCTCTCTAGGAATCCACAGGAACCCACCTGAATTTGCTTACGATTCCGAAAGAAATTGACGTATGCCCAAAAATTCGCTAGGAATTTTAAGGATTTCGTTTAGATTTATAACATCCCGCTGTTATATTTGACGGATTTCACGCCAACTCGACACGCGATTGGCAGCACCCCTTCAGAATTCAATGAAACTTTCTCGATGTCAAAAGTATGTGAAACTAAGATACTTTGCATATTTTGTTTTTTTCAAAATCGATTTAGACTAACATTTGGAGAGGGTCCTTTTTTATAAACTCGTATAACTCAAAAACGGTAAGACCTACAAAAAAGTGTTGTATGGGGGGCTGACGTGAAATTTCCTGACGTTTGAGAAAAAAAATTGAAAAAATAAAAATCATTTTCTACACTGAAAAAAAAATGATTCAAAACTTTAAAGTCGAGTTTAAAAAAACGGCCACTTCAGATTTTGATCATCCTTAAGCAAAAAGTTTTGTAATAAAATTTACTTAAAGTCGTCCATACATTGCAAATTGGGCATTAGAATGATGCAAATTTTGAAATTTTAGCTCCCCTACGCTTAAACGATTTTAATTATGGTAAATAGCATCCTCCCAAAGTTTGAAGTGATTCAGATGAAATTTGACTGTGCACACGCCATTTGAAGCTTATATGGAGATTACTATGGAAAACGTCAATCTTTTGTGTCCAGCCCTCTATCTCTTCGTCATAATATTTTAAGGAAAAGTGTACACACTCATCTCATGTGAAAACTTCCTAGCTACAACTTTGCCAAAGACCACATTTTGATTGGACGTCAGGATAAATTGTTATTCATCACCATAAAGTTGGTTTGCATGTAGCACGCTTCACCAACTGTTCGGCTGGCAACAGTGGTGCTCCTGGCGTGAAGAATAGATCAAAGTAATCCAGGCTACTATGTTCTACAGCAAAAAAGCAGTGTTGCTCTGAAAGTAATTGAATGATCATCTCAGCATGATAATTACTTTGTAATCAATAATAACAAATTATCCTTACATCTCATCAAAAGGTGGTCTTCAGCAAAGTTGTAGCTGGGAAGTTTTCACATGAGATGAGTGTGAACACTTTTCCTTAAAATATTATGACGAAGAGATAGAGGGCTGGACACAAAAGATTGGCGTTTTCCATAGTAATCTCCATATAAACTTCAAATGGCGTGTGCACAGTCAAATTTCTTCCGAATAACTTCAAATTTTGGGAGGACCATTTTCATCATAATTGACATCGTTTAAGCATAGGGGAGCAAAACCTTCAAAATTTGCATAAGTTTATTGGGCATATTTTAGAGAAAAAAGTTTTTCTAACATCGATTTTTTTTAGTCCAAAATGATTTTTTTGTTTTATTTTTATTTCGCTTTAAATAGTCTAGTATGATCATATTTTCAAGTGATAAATGAGTTTTAATCACAAAATAGATCATATATGTTTTATTGGGAGTAATTAAAAGAAATAAATCGGAATTATACAGAGTTTTTTTAATTAAATTCAATTGATCTCGCACCAAACCGCTTATGAGAAAATCAACTCCGTCTAACAATCCGATGGGTTTTTTATGGTTGGAAAGATATCACAATAATATTCAATTTCTTATTTGGTCAAAGCCAATCTTAACAGGTGTCTGGAAAGGGTCAAATTATGCTTGTGAAAAAAGTCGTGGTTTGTTTTTATTTTTATTATTTCTATACCTCCTAAAACGTAGTATCTGCACATGAATATTTACATTATTTATGGGCTTTACTAAATAAATTGAATATATTTGGTTCATCCTCTGAATTGGTATACCGTTTGGCTGCAATTTGTGTATCACTAATAGGCATAAAACAATGATATTTTTGGGTACCAGAGACAGTTTTAACCTTATCAAAAAATTCCACCAATTCCTCTGACATTTTAACATATTGTTCATTAGATATATAACAGAAATTTAATTTGATGATACATGTATCAGTTTGTTTCACTGCCCAGTCGAATAGTTCTCGCGGAGTTGCGATTGTGTTTCCATAGTATTTTACAAGACTTGCTCTTTTTTCCATTCGCTTGAGAGTGCCACCAATAGCGTCACAGGGGCCTTTGCCATGGGATGTTGCAAAAAAGTGCCACTCTGCTTCCAATCCATGTATTTTCTTGAAATTCATAAGCTGACAATTTTTTTTTTATTTTTATAATGAGCTGCAGCTCCATCTGACTTAAAAATAACTTTTGATTTGTTTAACAAAATTCATCAATTTTGAAATAAATAGCTGAACTGCTACTGTGTCATGGGTCTGATATTATAATAAAACTAACATTTTCCAATTTATTATCTTTTTTATGGTAAATCTAGAATTGGTGTATTGTTGCTTGGGAATTATTCCAGTGATATCCTTCAGCAGCGTTATAATTTCCAGAAAAGTCGCTAATTACCAGTATTTAACCTTGTCTTAAGGAGTTTTTTTTTGTTTCGTAGAAAAGCAGACTGTTATTTGCAAATAAAATCATGAGCTATGAGCTTATCAACTTTTTTAGGTAGATAACAATACAAACATATTCATTATTTCTTATTCATCTGGCGTTTAACGCAGGTACGTTTAGTAAGTTTTTTTTCACAAAACTTTTTCTAGAAGATAATTTAATGGGGTATGGATAAGGTTGTTACTTTTAAATGTTTGCAATGCTGTTGTGATACCTTTCAAACCATAAAAAACCATAAAAATCCGTCGGATTGTTAGACGGAGTTGATTTTCTCATAGGCAGAGGCGAAATTCATTGATTGCCTATTCTCAATAAAAAATACAATCTATTTTCTGATTCAAACTCATTTATCACTTGAAAACACAATCATATTTGACAGTTTAAAACAAATTCTTTGAAAAAATAAATTTCAGTTTGGGACTTAAAAATTTTGAAGTTAGAAAACTTTTTTCCCTAAAATATGCTCAATTTGCAATGTATGGACGACTTTTAGTAAATTTAATTACGAAACTTTTTGCTTAAGGATGATCAAAATTTGAAATGGCCGTTCTTTTTAAATCGACTTTAAAGTTTTGAATATTTTTTTCCAGTGTAGAAAATGTGTTTTTATTTCTTCAATATTTTTCTCTAAAACTTCAGGAAATTTCACGACAGTCCCCCATACAACACTTTTTTGTAGGTCTTATCGTTTTCGAGTTACACGGGTTTATAAAAAAAGGAAAAAAAAACTTTGACCCTTTTCAAATGTTAGTCTAGATCGATTTTGAAAAAAACAAAGTATGTAAAGTATCTTAGTTTCACATAGTTTTCACACCCAGAAAGTTTCATTGAATTCGGAAGGGGTACTGCCAATCCCTTTGTCGAGATGGCGTGAAATCCGTCAAACGCATTATCGATCATCACATCTATGATGTTTATTTGGCAAACATTCCTCTTCATGTGAATCAACATAGTCGAAATCGAGAAAGCATTCGCTCAGAAGCAATCCTGCTCACCTGATATGTAATTGTCCAGTTTTTGCGCAAATTCGATTCCAATTACTTGGTAAACACTTAATGCGTGAAATTGAACTCAGAAGCCTGGATCTTTAGGACATTCTGTTACCCTCAACCCGCTGGGGTAATGAGCTATAGGCTCTCTTTACGCTCATGCGTTTTGCAGTGCCCCTTTAAGACGTTGTACTAACCCATTGTGGTATGGAATTACATGCTTTTATTCAAGGCGAGTCCAATTCTCTATGGGACACCTTAGAGAATCGGACACGCCTTGCTTTTATTTCTCTTATGCGATCTCTCCTCTTCAAGAGACCCCACTCACTCCTATTTCCTCCCATATGTCCCTTCCCTTTCCTTTTCCATCGGGTAGATGATGAAATAGGCTCAAATATGGCGATGGCACAAATCTCCCAACTGGTGGGGAACGTGCCGGAGCCGGTCTTCTGATACCTGATACCACCTGGAATTTGCTTATAGGGTATCCCAGAAAGTAGGGGCACGACTTTGATAATGATAATCACAATTCTTTTCCAAACAAATAACTATTTTAATATTTTTTTCTATTTTTCCTTGGGGCATTTAAAATGATGTTAGTAAAAATTCGGTTTGATAAAATAACCTTTAAAATTGATTTTTTTTTTTGGTTTTTGGAAATCATTTTTTATTTAACCAGCACAGACCCTACTCTTGGGTTTTGATGGAACATAACTGGTAATAAATGTTTTTATCAATATTTTTCGATGTCGTGAGCTCAAGTACATTGTTTCTAAGATGTTCCACAAGATTTTTTGTTTGAAATTTTTTTTGGCTTTGCTAGGAAACATTTGACAAAATAGTAAAATACTTAAAAATCGCTAGTTTTTCGCTCCACGTAAGATAACTTCACTAAATCATAGCTTTTCAGGTATTTTTAATATAAATAAAAATAATTCATTTCAAATTTGCTCATTTCAAATATCTATACTTTTGGATAGGCAACAAAGATTTATTTTTTTACATGTTTGATCGGATATACAAGGACTTAGTTATGACCCGACTACAGCTACAGAGTACAGCTAAAACTTGATTTTTAGTTTCTCTTTAAATTTCATATACTTAAGTTTATAATTTCTAATAAGTCTGATTAATCGTATCGGCTATGATGAACTTTTTTATTAGTTTTTTTTATTGTACTTATTTTATGACCTAGCTCAAATTGTGTATAAAAAAAGTCGCTCAGATATAACGCGATTTGTGCAAAAGTGTTGAGAGAAGCTTCCAGAAATGTAACACCATCAATAAACAGGTAGCGAAAAAATCGCTCAAAATTCACAATCTGCTCTTGATAAGTGCAAAAATGAAATGTGTGAAATTCAGATTATTATCTGCACTAGTTTCAAGATGGCAGTATGGTATACTTTCTCGGACACCCTATACTATACCGAAAGATGGATAGGTACCGCCGTTCCCTTGAATCAAAACGGTAATTAAATCAGTTTCCTAGAAAGATTGTACGAAACATCCCCATAATTCTCAGGATTCCTGGAAAACCTTACTGTCCACTAAGAATCTCCAGATCCCATCCAGTATCCTTTAGAATCCGCTAGAAATTCTCAGAAGTCCACTAGAACATCTTAGGATCCCGCAAAAAAAACCTTCAGAATCCAGTTAGGAATCTTCTAAACCCAGTTAACGATCCCCAGCATTTTGATTACTATAGTATTCTTGATTATAAATCTTGATATTGCACGCACCTGAGCACCACTATTAAAGAATGTTGGCTTTTGTTCTACGCATATTTGTCCCACGGTCTATAAGGTTTTCATTAAAACTTCAGTCGTCGCGCTGTTGTATTTTGTAAACACTGCTGAAAAATCCTCGCTTTTCGTTCACAACAGCAGCGCGGTGGTTCTGACGATAGCAAACCGCGCGACGACTGGAAGGTTAAACATGGAACAAGTAGGCGTAGAATGGCAATTGGATCGTCTCTTTAAAAAAAACCGAACGTCATACATAATTTATTTATTTATTTATTTATTTATTTACAGCTATCGAGTTTAAAAAAATCGCACAGACTAATTCTTAAAATCTAATTCTTGATTTGAAAGCTAGTTTACTTATTCTAAATTCGTAATGTTGATTCACATCGTTAAAAGATTTACAGCAAACATAAAGTGGATTATTCTGACCGTATTGCGTTCTATGCGTGGAGCGTCGAAAGAATTCCGTTCTGCGAGTAGTTCTTGCTGGGGACGTTAAAACGAAGTCGCGTCAACAGTTCAGGACAGTCGATGTTGTTTTCGAGGAGATCAAAGATGAAAAGTCGTTGTAAATAAGTTCTAGGGTAGATGTACCAATAGTGGAGGTACTAAGCACTATTAAACTTCATTTAACCGCCTAAATTCAAGAAGCGCAATTAATGTACATGTTAGTGTTGTAACGGGAAGTAACGACCATTGGCTTAATGAGAAAAAATATTTCATCGCAGTAATCCACGGCATGTCAGTGGAAAATAATACCTCCACTATTGGTACACTGTTCCTTTAGTTGCGGTATATTTTTAATGTGTGTTCCTATAGTTGCGGAATCCGTGGTTTTCTTATGGGATCCTCCACTATAGGAACACTTTACCGCAACTATTGGTACAAGCAATAACAGTTTTAGCAATTTTAGTGATATTTCATCAGTTTTAGAGCAATTTGAACGCTCTTTTAAACTATTTCGTGTATCAACAAGCCAATACGTCGATTGGCAGTGTCGGTTCTGTAGCTAGTTTAATGAAATCAGTGAAAACGGCACTACCGCAACTATAGGAACACCCACAACTAAGGGAACACTTACCCTACACAGTTAAAAATAATGAAGATCACACGTCATGTAAACTTCATTTATGCGGTGTAAACATGACATCATGTAAATTTAAGTCTGAAATCATGTAAAAATGTGTTATATGTCATGTAATCACTCAGAATCCTGCTAATTGAAGTTTACATGACATATCATTTAAATATTCATGATAATCCACGCTCCAATTATGTGCATTATATGTCTCAGAAATTTACACGTTTCGTTCGAACTGTGTACGGGTTTTCAATGTGGGCAGGTTGATCAGTGCACACCGGTGTTCGTAGGGAGGTAGGTGAGGCCGATTCCTCCATGGAAGCCGTCGAAGCGCAAATCTGATAAACGCCTTCTGCACTCGTTCGAGTCGCTCTACATGCACTGCATGATATGGAGTCCATATAACTACCCCATACCCGAGAATACTGCGCACTAGTGATATGTACAGTGTTTTGAGGCAGTAAACGTCTTTAAATTCACGAGCATAGCGTTTTATGATGCCCAATATAGCGAACGATTTGGCAACGACTGATGAAATGTGCTCGGTGAAACGTAGTTTACTGTCCAGCAGAATACCAAGATCCTTTATTAGTGAGACTCTGTTCAAAGAGCAATCCTTCATCGCGTAGCTGAAAACTATCGGAGAGCGAATGCGCGCGAAGGTGATTCTGTTACATTTCTGTACATTCACCTCCATTCCGTTCCTTTCACACCATCTCAAAACGTGCTCGATGTCCACTTGTAAGGCACAACAGTCCACTAGAGATGATATAACGCGGAAAATTTTCAAATCGTCAGCGTACATTGTTTTGGAAGACATTAATTCACTGCAGAGATCGTTCACAAAAAGCACAAAGAGAAGCGGTCCAAGATGGCTCCCTTGGGGGACCGCGAAAGTAACCTGAAAAGGATCTGACTTAACCGCCCCAAGCTTCACGGATGCAAAACGGCCGCTGAGGTAAGAAGAGATCCATTTTGTCAACCAGTCAGGGAATCCAATACGTTTGAGTTTTTCAACAGCAAGGTGATGTGGAACTTGGTCGAAAGCCTTCGAAATATCAATATACACCGCATCGATTTGTTGTCGTTTCTCTAAATTTTCGATTAGCGTTGCCACATAGTTCATGAGATTCGTAGTTGTTGAACGTTTTTTAATAAATCCGTGTTGTTCATTCATAATGACGTTTTGCACCGCTGGGTAAACTAGATACAACACTAAGCTTTCGAAAACTTTAGCTAGGCAGCCTAAAATGGAGATTCCTCTGTACTTTCGAACGTCGTGTAAGTGATAAGTGCATCTTTCCACCTTGATGGAAAAGTATTTTCGGCAAGTTAACGATTACATACATAATATTAATGTTGCTATAAATTTTGAACACATATAAATCAACATACATTACCCACATAAAGTACAAAATTGTAGCGCAATAGAGCGGTTCCACGCGAAATCGTCCATAAAATGCTAAAATCTGACATGTACCATTCCGATTTGGATGAAACTGCGCAGATGTATTAAGTATTGCGGCGCTCATTTTAAATCCACATCCAGCGGCGGCGGTAACGCGCAGAAGATATGCGCGCAATTCAAACGCAACGTCAAAATTCAAGTAGGCTTGGATTTTTTCGTTCTTCATGGACGCAAATGTTTCAAATTTGCTAAACCTGAAACAATTGGTGATTTTTTTTATCACTGCGACGGTATATCGACATTTCCAGATAATCGCATTACGTGGATTTATCTTGCAGAGCACAATATATGAGACGAAAATTATCTCATATAATTGGGGATCGTTTAGAATCGAGAGTAACTTCTGATAAGGGCGTATGTATTATTGGCACCACCATTTAAAAAAAAAATTGTACCTCGGAAACCGTTTGTTATAAAGAAATAGTGTCTGAGGAGAGATGGTAGACAATCAAATAGGCTTTGTAAAAATAATATACACTGAAAAAAAAACTTTTACTTTTATGAAAAAATCGAATTTAAACCTTAAAACACCAATTGCAAAAAATAGGTATCTTCGATTTTTTTCAAATTTTTTCTGTAAAATTTCAATGTAAAACCAGATGTTTTAAGCACAGTTTCAACATGGTGCAATCTAAAATAAAAAAGTTTTTCTAAGAGTAACTTTTGGTGCATTTCTGAAAATTCAATTTCTGGCCGTAGAAAAGACGTTTTGATGCTGTAATATGATTCTTCATCCAAAAACAATTCAAAATGCTAATAACAATGATCTTCTTAAAACTAGCTGTTCTCTAGATATTAAGGATTCAATTATATTAATATCATAAAACTTAAGAAAATACGCCCGTTTCATAAGTTACTCCAGATACTCCACCAACAATGTTACGTTTATCTCTTTCCACATTAATATCCCATGTTTTAAGGGCAGTTTCAACATGGTGTAATTTAAAATTAAAAAAAAAATTCTAAGGGCAACTTTTGATGTATTTCTGAAAATTCAATATGATTTTTTATCCAAAAACAATTCAAAATTCTAATATCAATGATCTTCCTATAAGTTACCGCTTCAATATATTTGAGATTGAATTATATTTATATCATAAAACTTAAGAAAATACGCCCGTTTCTTGCATTATTCCAGATGCTCCATCAACAATGTTACGTTAATCTCTTCCCACATTAATATCCCATCTACTTTTTCTTTGACATTTAGACGGTTGGATGAACTGTTCGAAAGATACAGGATGATTGTTGGAATATTGTTGAGAATTAATATAAGTATTACCACAGACAAACAGACGCAACACTGGATAAATTTCCATCGCCACGAATTTAACGATCAGTTTAAAATACAACAGTTGTCAAGTTCACAACCAGAGGCGCGCACGTCACTTTCCTTCGTGTTTGACATTTCACACTACCGCTACCTGTTGGACATGTGGCACAAAAAGTTATTTCGAGCGCTTCATCAACTACTGTTTTCATTGCCTCCGTATTTGTCTTGGTTTGTTTGACGGATCATTTTGGAGGGATTGGTGGCGGCTAATAATATTGTTACATATTGTTATTGTTACTTCTCAACAATTCGTTTATTTGTGTAAGTGTCAAAGATAAAGTTGATGGGATATTATTGCGCATTTCATTCACCACTGGACTCCGCAGTTAGTTTTTATAAGTGAGGGAAGGAAAATAAAAGTGCAATTCTGCATCCAATCTTGTTGATGTCTTCAGCGCACTCATTCATTATAAATCGTAGAATAAGTGCGCTGAAGACACCAACAAGATTTGATGCAGGATCGCACTTTTACTTAAATTCTCGCACTTATGAAAACTGACTGCGCAGTCCAGTGGTGAACGAAATACCTAATAATGTGGGAAGTGATTAACGTAACATTGTTGATGGAGCATCTGGAATAATGTAAGAAACGGGCGTATTTTCTTAAGTTTTATGATATTAATATAATTCAATCCCAAATATCTTGAAGCGGTTACTTACAGGAAGATCATTGATATTAGAATTTTGAATTGTTTTTGGATAAAGAATCATATTGCAGCATCAAAACGCCTTTTCTATAATCAGAAATTGAATTTTCAGGAATACACCAAAAGTTGCCCTTAGAAAAACTTTTTTATTTTAAATTGCACCATGTTGAAACTGCCCTTTAAACATGGGATATTAATGTGGAAAGAGATAAACGTAACATTGTTGGTGGAGCATCTGGAGTAACTTATGAAACGGGCGTATTTTCTTAAGTTTTATGATATTAATATAATTGAATCCTAAATATCTTGAAAACGGCTAGTTTTAGGAAGATTATTGTTATTAGCATTTTGAATTGTTTTTGCATGAAGAATCATATTACAGCATCAAAACGTCTTTTCTACGGCCAGAAATTGAATTTTCAGAAATGCACCAAAAGTTGCTCTTAGAAAAACTTTTTTTTTTTGATTGCACCATGTTGAAACATCTGGTTTTACATTGAAATTTTACAGAAAAAATTTGAAAAAAATCGAAGATACCTTTTTTTTTTGCAATTTGTGTTTTAAGGTTTAATTTCGATTTTTTCATGAAAATAAAGGTAGTTTTTTTCAGTGTATATTTTTTTTACAAAGCCTATTTGATTGTCTACTATCCCTCCTCAGACACTTTTCTCTATAACAAACGGTTTCCGAGGTACATTATTTTTAAATGGTGGTGCTAAAAATACTTACGCCTTTATCAGAAGTTACTCTTGATTTTAAATGGTCTCTCCACCAGTGGAAAAAACTTATTCTATTATATCGAAACTATGTGCAAAATTCCATTTGAATCCAAGGTAGTCGAGTTCCATCGTTTACCGATTTGGCGTGGAACCGCTCAATACTGGTTATTACAGCGCTTTAAAGTTAAGCATCACCCAAAAGTTAGTGAAAAATTATATTGGGTGACGAATACATTTTATTTCTCTGGCTTCCGTTATGACCCGTATTTTAGCTTATTTCGTCACATAAGATTCAAACTTTCATTTTTTTTCCTTAATTTTTTAACGAATTTTAAATGATTAAATTAGAGTTTCCAATCCCAGGAACATAACGCAGAAAATTAAATTTCTCGACCCTCTGTTTACAAACAAAAACCATCGCACAATTTACTTTCCATATCATTCACAATGTGCATTTGTCAAGTCCACGTTGAATCTGATTCAATCGACATTGTTCAAAACATTGACATGTCATTCTAATCGGTGTTGCCGTTTTTCCGTAATGCCGTTGCATTTTGTTTGACCCTTAACTAATGACCTCAATAGATGACTAGTTATATTTCGATGTCGATTTGTTGTTTTTCATAATCAAATAGTTGTTCATAAAATAGATATCTTTTTGACTATATGTGTTTCAAAAAATATTTATATATAGTTTACGAAATAAAGGATTTTTCGAGGAATGTTTTCCATGAATTAAGTGGGCATATAAAGTGTTCATGGATGTATTCGGTTCTGCACAAAATACAGTCTCTTTTTTCACTCTTCCTTAAAATTAGTAAACAACAAGGCCAATAAACGTCAAAATCCCATACAAAATCAAACCAGTGAAAAGCCCCATAATCAAGATAAGACTCTAGTTGATATTTATTCTAGTGCTAGAAAGGATTGTTTCTATATTGGTAAATATTATTTGAACTTCATACGATTTGTTATGAATAACTAGGCTGACCATAAGCCAACCAGATAAAAACGGGACAAATAAAAAACAAAAACGGCACAATTTTAAAAGACATAGATTATGCGATTTCGCTACTTTTCTCCAAATTCCAGTTCTCTGAATGGCCTGTTTCTCCGAAGCCATGTTCCCGAATGACCCATTCCCTTGTAAAGCAATGCAGCTCAAAAAAGTGCAATAATAGTCTTTACCCGAGCAGGCGAAAAAAGCTAAGTAATAGCAAATTTTGATATGGACATATCTAAAATTTACTCCTGGAATACTATTAGCACAGACAAACAGACGTAACACTTACAACAAATCTCGATCAAAATCATAGTCACGAGGACATGTACGCCCAATGCTAAAATTGGTGTGTTTGGCCGACAGGCCAACAGATGGCGGTAGTGTGTAAACGTCAAACACGAACAAAAACGATGCGAGCGCTGCGGGTGGTGGATTGGCCACCTACCATATTTTTGAATCGATCGTTTAAAAGGTGGTCGATGGACTATGATGAGAGTGTGACGTCTATTTGTCTGTGCTATTAGCATATCATATTTAGCTTTTATAAGATCTCACCAATATGAGCGAGCTATTTCTTAGATCTTCCAACATCAAATTTAGCTATGGCTCAAAAGTTCCAGGAATAAAATTTTGATATTATCTTCAGATCTTTTATCTCTTATGTCAATCAAATCAATATCTCGATTTAATAATCAGAACTTTGCTTCTGCTCGGGTAGTTAAATAGTGTTGAGTTAGAAAGATCGATAAGCTACCAAAGAAGGAAATATTTGATCTTTTTTTGACTAAATACACACACTCAATCACGATTTGCTTGTTCGGTAATTTTTTATACTGGGTACGAATTGTAAATCATAAAAAATACCGAACTTTCAGCTTTTTGATTGAAAACTTCTGAGGTTCAGTAATATTTTTTACTTTTTACTGAACTACGGTAGCTGTCAGACCCAATTTTGCAACATTGCCGAACAGGCCGAAAAGTCAGTAAAAACAATTACCGACTATTCAGTAGTTGATGTTTTTTACTGACTTGTCGTCAACATCAAATCAAAACAAACTGATGCGCATGCGGGAATGTGTCAAATGAGAATCTCCTGCTGTAGAATCATCCGGCGCCAGGAGACACACACTTTTCCTGCTCCTATTTTGCGCATTCTCGTGGTAAGTTGTTGAAATTTAGTGACAAACTCAACTATTTTAAGCAACCAAAAAGGCTCAGCACGAATACAACTGCTTACGTTGGTAAATTCGGAAATGGAAAAAGAGGTAAATTCATCTGGCATCATTGAGTTTGCCTCTTGTGTGCAAACCAACCAAATAATAATGATTTTGTCACACATTTTTCGATAACTTCTACTGAGATATGAGCATACCGTAGCTGTTTATTCTCTCGAAAAATGCTTAATAAGGGACATGTCCATGCCGATTGGGTTTTTATTTGTGTTGATTGCTGAAACAAAAAAACAGAATCCTGAGGAGCAAAGCGTGAAGCATGGGTTACTGAAAACCAGTAAAAACGCTCTACAATTTTACTGGCTAAGTCAGTAATTTCCATCAATCAAAACATATTTTGATTTACTGGGTTTTTTCGGTAATCGTAAAAATTACCGAAAACTCCGTAATTCCAAAACCCAGTAAAATTTTACTGGGGTCGGTAATTGGGTCCTAAAATTTTTAATAAAATCTTGTTTTTATTTAAAAAACCGAAAGAGCATGTAAATTCAACTATTTTAGCATTTTTTCCCGCTCAAATAACGGCTATAACATATTTAAACTTTAATTTAAAAATTGGGTCCATAAATGCACCTTGACACTTGAGATCATGTTTGACGTTCGCTTAGTCGACAAAAACACCACAGGGGTTTTAGTTCGACCACTGGGGTTGTTCCTATCTGACATTTCGGAAGGGACACGGAAAACAAAATACACCCAAAATTTGAGTTTAAGCCTACCCGGATAAAAACGGATCATTCAGTGAATGGAATAAACCATTAATGTACAATAAAACGTATTGGATACAATACAGCGTATTGTAATTGAATGTTGAAGCAATATTATTCTTGTTTGGATATACAATTCAAAAACAATATAATATATTGTAACAGAACATTGTATTGTTGTTAATTGGTTTTATACCTTACAATTTTGGTCGAATTCCTATTTTCGCGTAAAACAACTGTTGCTTTTTTTCTATGTAGCTTTGCTGAAAGAAATAAACAAAACAAGTTCAAAAAGCAAGAAATGTTGGGTGAAAAATATTCAAAAAGTTAAAATAAGTAGTTTTTTAGAAGTCACTTGACATTAGCTGTAACGACGAATGCAACCATGATTGATTATGATTGATTGATGATTCGTTGAATTGTTTTTGTATTGTACAACAATACACGAATTGCTAATCAAGACAATACATGAACATTATATAGTATTGTATTTTCAAAATGTTTGTATGAGAAAATATCTATATTTGTATTGTTACGATACTTAACCACCCATACATTATATTGCAAAAATCTCATATACCACACAGTGAACTGCTCAAAACAATATATTGTACTGTAATTGTATTGTCATTTTACATATACGGTATTGTATTTCCAATATATTGAATGGTACTGTTACAATACGTTATATTGTTTTTGTATTGTATTTTTTATTCGGGTAGGGGAGTAGCAAAATCTAAAAAAATGTTTTTTCGACTTAAACCAACGGAAAACATTAGAAAATTGAGTAAACATGTGTTTTTGGCCTAAACTTAAGCGTTTGGCACTAAAATCGGAACAGGGCTTTAGGACCCTATTCTCCATTTCCTAAAATACGGTACAATTCGAGAATTTTCCATAAAACGACGGGACAGCCCGTCAAGGTGATGAAAACGGTACAGTCCCGTTAAATACGGTACGTATGGTCAGCCTATGAATAACCTCCGCATAGACTTTTGCATGATGTTACAAACTTTCTAGTTTTGAAGCCTAGCGTTCAAAACGAAGCCACCCGGGAAATGGCAACTTTATTGACGAAAAATGGAAACTCTTGAAGGTTTTTACCGTTTACGGTAACAAGGTATCAACTGACCTGCATGTACAAATGACCAAATAAAGACTAACCACACAATTGTGAAACTTTGCATGTAGTGCCCCTTGTTAATGACTTTTCACTAACGCATAACGCCCAAGGAGGCGAATTCAACTAGGTTAACCCCATGGGGCCCAGATAGCCGTAGCGGTAAACGCGCAGCTATTCAGCATGACCAAGCTGAGGGTCGTGGGTTCGAATCCCACCGGTCGAGGATCTTTTCGGGTTGGAAATTTTCTCGACTTCCCAGGGCATAGAGTATCTTCGTACCTGCCACACGATATACACATGCAAAAATGGTCATTGGCATAGTAAGCTCTCAGTGAATAACTGTGGAAGTGCTCATAAGAACACTAAGCTGAGAAGCAGGCTCTGTCCCAGTGGGGACGTAACGCCAGAAAGAAGAAGAACCCCATATCCGGGATGAAACGGAGAGAACCAGGAGAAGGAGGAAAAAAGGATAGGAGTACAGTGCGGACCGTCACAACGTGCACGTGCCAAGTATAAAAAGGGGTTAAGCTACCGATCACCTGAGCCGACCATCAGTCGTATTCGCAAATTGAAGTCTCCATCCAGAAGCCAGATCATCCGAACCAATCATCCAAGTAGCGCCACCCATTGGCGTCGGCCAACAATCAAGCTCAACCTTTCGATTCGGCCCCGGTGGCGTTGCCCGAGTTCCCCTGTAGAAGGATTCACCAGACAATCTGGCGGAGACTGTTCATCAAGCCCCATTCCATTACGGCAAAGGAGGGCTGGAAGGTTGGTCATACACCCGCACGTGGCCTTATAAAGAAAGCTTCCCCAGACTGCATTGCGGAGGTCCCTTTTCGAACCAGTCATCTAGCTCCATTCTTGTACTGTTTCGAAGGGCCCTGACCGTATCATCCTCGATTTCAGTGGCCAAGCAATTCTGGTCAGCTGCCCCTGTATTCCCTACGAACCCGACGCCCAGGTTGGTCGTGGACCCCACGTGGCCTCTCAAGAAGGCCGGCCAAGTCGACAGCTTCAGCTGGCCACCACAAATTCCGGTTGCCAAACACGTGGCCGGAACCCCGGCTCCAACCCGGCAGCAGAACCATACACCCGCCCCCACCCACCATTGAGGATTGACCACCAGTCTCTTCGGGGGCCTCTGAAGCCCGCTAAGCAGCATCGATAAACCCTTCTAGACCCCGTGCAAGGTATGTCCATGACAAGCTTCCTCCCTACCACACACGTCAGCATGAGCTCCAACACCACAATCGACCGGAACGAACTAACCCTAACACTAACCCACACAACAAAATGAATAAAAATCAAAAAAAAAATTAAGAAAATGTATTTCCAGCTCTTTTAATGATAAAAGGGAAAGGTCTGCATGCACGTCCGTTGGTTCTTTGTACCCTTTTTCCGCTTCTGCCTTGAACTGGGTTGTGAGTAGCTTCAAGCAGGTACAGTGCCGACACTCAGATGTACAAATGTACGTATAACGAAATCATCTGGAGGCTTTGTATGTGCAAAATTTCACTTATAAGATGTCGCGAAAAGGCCTGCTACGTTTAAAAGTGGAGGCGATATACGTGCATATATTATGTGATAAATAATGAATGCTATCAATGTGACAGTATACATTTTCTACCGATTTATCCTGTGATCTAATGCGATGATAACAAATGTTGATTTGACAGCTGCTACGTATTGATTCGACTTACTGTATACGAGTGTGCGGGACGAAACAAAATGTACAATTGAACTCAGAAAAAAAGCGTTTTGTGCGACGAAACTCATCAATCTGACGGTTTTATCCACCGTGTTTTGAGGGTTTGATGTAGTTTGCATGAATTAACGAGTTATTGCGTGAACTTTCATGCGACTCTGGTTGTCTGGGTTGAAGTTCGATGCCCATATTGGCTCCGAACATGATTCCAATTGTCCACATCCCCCGGAGCACCTTGATTCTGCAAGAGTGGTCACTTGTTATTCTGAAAAGGCTTCCATCACCTCCAAAAATATGAACATCAATACCCATATTGATATGATTTCGGACACGTTCGAAATTGGCCACATCCCCCGGGGCACCTCGAACCTACTATAGAGTGGCCTAGTAGCCGGTGGTTCTAAAACTGCTTCCGGAAGCCTCAGCTTCAAAAATCTTGCAATTTAATAATCATATTGATATGGTACCAGACATATTTTGAATTGGCCACATCTCTTAAGGCATTTGGAACCTACTATGGAGTGGTCATGACTGCCTGTGGTTTTGGAAATGCTTTCGAAAGCATCGTTATAAAAAATCTTACAATTTGATACCCATATATTTACTACTTGTCCAAGGGATCTAATATTTTGATGGTATAGCTTTATGCATTACAAATAATTTTTGAATGTCAATTTTATGAGCAATATGACTTTATGCCGAATTGTGATTTTTTTTTTAATTTTTGATGTATTCCAATAAAATATGTAGTTTTCAAAATACTTATGTACGCATCTCTAAGTAATTCGTAAAGAAATTCAATATAAAACAACCGGATTGTTTCCGTGATGCGATTACCTAAGGAATTTTTAGAAAAACTCCAGCATGAATCTCTAAGTTTTTAGATTTTTTCTGAAGTTTTCCTCATAAGAGAAAATAAAAAAAAAATCATTTCAGAACTTTCATCTTCAAAAAATGAGTAGGAAACCCAATACTTTGTAATAAAAACCACATATTCACTATAAGTTTATTTCATGCATTTCAACCAAGAGTTTGTACGTGGAGAAACACTGAATGATCAGAATTATTCTCTCGCTTCTGAATGTCAAAAGCAGGTATGAATACCAACCACTCTGAGCATGCTTTACTGGATACTGAACAACATCTTTTGAATTTTTCGCTCTATTTGCTGCACGTTTTGCATACCGTCATTGCTTGCTGAATATAAAACAAAGCACTTACTAGTCCTTATCAAAAGAGAAAAAGTTGGCCACACATCGTGACCTGCAAGTAGATGCATTTCCATACCCATGCAGACTGTTTAGAACCCGATAACGATCAGCCAATTGTTGATTCGGGAAAATAATATCCTCAATGAGTGGCTGTTAAACTTTCGACACCAATCCAACAAACTGTTGCCCAGGGCCAAGCGCGAATTTACTTCCCTCATGTACCGCTTCGTTGGAAAGATCATGCGCACTCAGATCCTGGGTGCCGTTGCTCAAACCTGGTCAGTCGTATTTGCTCGTGAAAACTCGGAACAAACGAACGACGATGGAAAACAGGTTCGTATACCATATGATTCTGTATCGGATTCGCCGGTGTCTAGAATTCAGAATCGTCTCTACCGCTTTATTTGCGAGTTGTCACCAGATGAGTTCAAACGTGTGCGTTCAATTCAGAGCCAGCAAAGCACTTGAAATATTTACATAAAAGGTACGATGCAAAAGTTTGATTCGGACAGTGAAGAAAGTTCAACACGCATCGTACACATTTATTAATTTCTAGATCGTCTTTGAGGATTAAGTACTGTTTGTGTTATAAGCTAATATCAAGCACACAAGGCTTCCGAACAATGCAATAAAAATAATTTTATTGATCGATATTTCTGCTGCATATATCAACCATATCAGATACACCCGATTCTGTTTTTGCACGGGGGATGCGTACCGTGCAAAAAAAGTTTTCAGTTCAAAATTTCAAAAACCGTGTAAAAAAAGTAACACCAGTTCTCGACGTTTCATACAAAAATAAGGTTTTGGCGGAAAAAAATGCATGGAAACTTTTTTTGCACGGTCGTGTAAAAAAAATCCGTGCAAAAACAGAATCGGGTGTACTTAGAAAAGACAGTTTTGAAGTTCACTATAGAGATCATAAATTAGCAACCATGCGTTTCCATCGCACTCTCTTATTGTACGTGTAGAAATTTCAAGGTTGTCATCCCAGTACTCCTTTAAATTTAGGACTTCAAATATATGTAACTGCCCATAACTGCAAAACAGTCACATTCGACATTTTTGACAAATTGGAGTTAATACCGGGGAGAGTCATCAAATGATAAATACTTTCGATCAACTTACTAAAATCTGTGAGTTTGTTCTAGAAAATTCGAAAAAAATACCAAGTTGTTTTGTCACACTGGCAAATGTAATCGCATAACAGTCACATTGAGATTATACATGAGCCTCATAATGTAGTAGCAACGAAATTTCTATCAGAATTATTTTCTGTCTATTCACCCAATATGCGGTATGAGTTATACAAAATTTCAGCCTCAAATAAGCTCTTTTGAATTCTTAATGATTTTTTGAAATTTTAGTTTCCTCCCATACTGCAGTAAAATACAAACTTGGTATCCCATTTACTCAATGCCTACTTTTGTCGAATGTTACAAATATGCAGTTATGGGCAGTGTACAAGTAACGTTATGACGTTAACCCTTAAAATCCCGGGACGTGCTTCTTCTTCTTCTTCTTGGCATTAGGTCCTCGCTGGAACAGTGCCTGCTTCTCTGCTTAGTGTTCTTATGAGCACTTCCAAAGTTATTAACTGAGAGTTTTCTTTGTCAAACTTGCCATTTATGCATTCGTATAGCGTTTGGCAGGTACGATTATAGTCTATGCCCAGGCAAGTCAAGGAAATTTCCATTACGAAAAGATTCAGCTCGCATCTGACTTATTGTCGATTGACTGTGGAGTTGGCAGGATTCTCTTCCGAAACTTCCGGAGTACCTCAAAGAAGCCATTTGGGTCCCCTGATATTTTTACTGTACTTCAACGATGTCAACACAGTAATTAAAGGACCTCGATTATCTTATGCAGATGATATAAAACTGTTTCTGCGGGTCCGTGCTATCGCCGACGCCATTGCTCTTTAACATAATTTAGATGTTTTTGTAGTTTTTGTGCGATATGAATCGATTGGCAGTTAAGAGTAGTGTTGGATCCGTTGAATCTGTTGCATGCTCCTTGTGAGCGAGCGACGGAATCCGGATCCATTGTGTCTAGTTTGCGCTGCGCGGAAGAAAAAACGAAGTGTGCCGGTGAAAAAAAAACAAACGCGTCAGTAGTGTTGGATCCGTTGAATCTGTTGCATGCTCCTTGTGGGCGAGCGACGGAATCCGGATCCATTGTGTCCGGTTCGCGTTGCGCGGAAGAAAAAACGAAATGCGCCGGTGAAAAACAAAAAAAAAACGCGTCAGTAGAGTATGCTCCTGTCGAGCGAGCAACGAAATCAGTATCGTGCCTGGTTTGGATAGTGCGGTCATTCGTGTATATGCTCACGTATTCATTACGAATTATATATTTATCGTTTACCAAAACGAATCTTTTCCCATATCCAAACTCCCAGTGTTTTCTTGTGGAAGTGCAGAGGACTCCTCGGTTTCTGTAAAGCAAGTAACACGTCAACATTTCCCTCCCATTCCCAAATTGACCTGCATTCGGACGCAGCCGGCGCCGGTATTGTTTATTATAATAATAAGAGCACCAGTATTAACACATTGTGGATGATACTAATCCCGAGTAGCGTCTGTTGGTTCCCTGTGTAAGTACAGCTGTTCTTGCAATAACGGAGTAGCAACTGCGGGCGGTCAATCATGCTCATGCTCATGATATGAATTGGCAGTTAATCCTGAAAAATGCTCGATTATCTCATTCTCACGCAAACTGCAGCTCATCCTGTTCTGTTACCAGCTCAAGGGAACGGTGCTTCACCAAGTACAAGATGTTAAAAATCTTGGCGTTATTCTGGATGCCCAGTTGACGTTCATATACCATCTATCCTACGTCATCGAGAAAGCCCCCAGGACATTGGGTTTAATCTTCCGTATTGCCAAAGATTTCACGGATCCATATTACCTCAAATCCTTGTACTGCTCATTAGTTCGGGCCACACTTGAATATTGCTCCGCAGTTTGGCATCCATATTACCGTAACGGCGTGGACGTTATGGAAATTTTCTCGATTCCCAGGGCATAGAGTATCTTCGTACCTGCCACACGATATACACATGCAAAAATGGTCAATCGGCGTATTGATAAGTTGCCATTTCATTTTGCTTAATTTAAGTTTAAAGTTAACCCATCAGTGATATCCATAGTCTACCGCTATCAATGCACGGGTGATGGAGCATGATGTTGATCTGAGAGAGACTCGCGAAGAGGAAAAATATCAACGTCATATGCAGCCCAGATTTCGCTGTCACGAAACGTCAAATGCAGCCCATCGTTTTTATGGCTGAAAAAGTGAAAAGTATTGTATTCAAAATAAACTATTATTAAAAACCTCAGTTAGCGGAGCAGTTTTTCCTAAAATGCTGATAAATCTAAACACAAGACTAGTTATTTAGAATGGCTGCTAAGTTTTCTGACATGAAATTTCACTCAAAATGCCGTCTATGATTCGGTGTGATGCAGACGCAATAGTTTTTTTTGCTGAGATGGTCATGTGAGAGCTTGAACGGCTTGCGCAGGATTGATGTACACACTGAGTAGAATAAGAAAAAAAACTCAGCAATCGCAGAAAAGAAGACCGTCTCCGCGAGTCTCGTCTCAGATGTTGATGTGATATAGGATATGATCCTAATTGTATCGCAGTCGGCCTGTACAAATCAACAAATTTTAAGCGTTGATAGGTGACAGCGAGTAACTCTGCAAATGATCATAGAAACAACTTTGCTGAACAAACTTTTCTCGGTTTTGCTTAAGAGCCGAGATAATTGAGTGTTTTAATAAAAAAAACGTTTTTTGCACTTAAGGCCGCACGGGATGTCATCATAATCACCCTATCCATTTGAAGAAGCAAATCCCAAGAACCACTCCATATATCGATGCGAAAAGTGTATCACTATTGGTGGTAAGCTCCATCGAAGTTGATACGTCAATCGCGTATTTTTTACTATAGTAAAATCGTTGTTTTGAAACGCAACTGGACATTATTGCAAAAGTGTTCGCAACGCCGCTGCTGGCAGCAGAAAATTCTTAACACATTATCATGAGACTATAAGAAAATTACCAGCTACTGAAATATTGTTAATGCGATTTTTTTTTATGTACACATCAAAGATACTTGCAGGTGGGACTTGTTATCCGAGTACTTTTCTCATCAAATTCAAATGTACCGCCGTGCGGGGTGACATTGGGCCTAGGGGGTGACTTTGACCGCCTCTTTCGATGCATCTCATGGTTAATAGGAACTTCAAAAAACTAATCTATGTCCATTAATTGGCTATTTAAAACGTATTCTTGAAACTTGACACATTGTTTTCATTATTCTGGCATTAGGTTGCTGTAAAAACATTGACCCAATGTCACCCCGCCTTACGGTACCCGCATACCAGTCCTATTACTTGGAACTCGCTTATTTTTTTATCGCGCACCTTGACACATGTTTTGCCTAGTTTACTATAGATTCCAAGGCACTTTTCCTTTTCTTATTAGTGCTTTCATCTTCTTCATTGCAATAACTTAGTATAGTTTTTTATTCATTAAGACGAAATACTGTCAGATGAATTATTTTAAATACAAATACAAATACAAATATTGTATAATAAAATACTAGGTACTTATGAAATATAAAACAATATGGTGATGATTGTGACAGCCCTGAAGACATTCCTGGGGTCGATGGAAGCGTTGCAGCCGGCCAATAGGAAAAGTACTTCGGATTCAACTGCAGCACGGTTGTTTTCAAATCTGAAACACAGGTACTCAGTCGGGTAAGTTGTGGTTAGCTGTTGGACATTTCTTAGATTTCCATAATGCTGCCTTCTTACTGGACCTTCTTATTTCGCAGCATTAGATATCGCCATCGCACCATTTGACCAGTTGAAAATATCATTGGTGAGGTGCGTATTATTGAGGTATAATTCAGGTAATACCGTTTAACCGTGTATGGTAAATCTCTACACAGTCTCCCTCTGAGATCTGATACACAGCCATCTTGTTTTTAACTCTGTAAAAGTTCCTTGAGTAATAAAGACACGTTTGTTATAACTAGCGAGTTACGTAAGTTTTTATCCGAATTGTCCGGTCATCCCATTAGGTTATGGGCCCAGGACCGGTTCCGGATTGCGTCGCGAAAGTGGTTCTAGTTCTGGTGCTTTGAGAAACGCGGAGTGAAAGTGTTTTTGCGTGCATCATGGAGGATTCCGGAAAGGAGGAGATCCGTCGAGTCGCCATGTTTGATGGCCACAACTTCGTCTCGTGGAAATTTCGCATGATGACCTTGTTAGAGGAACATGACTTGGTCGAGTGTATCGATGTCGAAATCGACGACGTAGAGGAGTTAAAAGTGGAAGAAACAGATTCGGCGGCTGAGCAGCAACAAAAACGAAAAGCTCTCGCGGAGCGCCAGAAGAAAGACAAAAAGTGCAAGTCCATCATCGTATCGCGAATCCACGATGATCAGTTAGAGTTGCTTCACGGAAAAAGTTCGGCGAAACAGATGTGGGATACATTAGTGCGCATTTTCGAGAGAAAAAGTGTTGCAAAACGTATGCAGCTGAACCGCGAACTTTTCGAGCTACGTCACTCGGGTGGTCCGTTACAGGATTATTTTGTGAAATATGATCGGCTTATTCGTTTGTTCCGAAACGCCGGTGGAAAAATCGACGATATCGACGTCGTGTGCCGGTTGCTTTTGTCGATGGGCCCTGAGTACGACGCTGTCGTGACGTCGATCGAGAGTCAGCCGGAAGAACAAATAACGATGGAGTTCGTTAAGTGTAGACTTCTCGACGAAGAGATAAAACGAAAGTCGATTGCCGCGAGTGATGTGTGTGGAGACCACAACGAGTCCGCTGCCTTCAGTGGTAGTGGTAAAGCTTCTCGCACCCCGAAGCTGAAAAAGCCGAGAGTGTGGAAGTGCTTCGGGTGCCAGAAAGAGGGACACAAGATTGCGAACTGTCCCGAGAAGAAAGAGAAGAAATCAGTGAAACCGTCGGCTTACAGCGCGGAGCCCAGTGCAGAGCCAAGTGATGATGGTGGTGGTGTAGTGTTTTTGGCGGACGAACGCAAAAGCAAACCGCCGATGAGTCGAGTGCAGTGGTTCGTGGACTCGGGCGCCACCGAACACATATGCAATGACAAAAGCTTGTTTGCAAAGCTCTCGCCACTAAAGAAGCCGATGGAAATAGCCGTGGCGAAGAACGGCGAGTGGGTGACAGCCAAATATGTTGGTGATGTGCCTGTATTGTCGGTCGTCGGAGAAAAAGTGATCGAGTCGACAGTGAGCCGAGTGTTGTTTATTCCGGAGGCGCGATGTAATTTGTTTTCACTGAGCAAAGTGGAGTCTGCCGGAATGAAAGTAATGATTGCTGGTGGTCGGCTGGAAATATCTCGTGGGTCGAATGTAGTAGCCACCGGTGAAAGGCGGAATAAACTGTACGAGTTGAACTTTTTCTCGCGTCGGTGCAACAATGACATGTTGTGTTTTTCGGATCAGCAAAGAAACCGAGCTCTGGCATCGCCGGTATGGCCATCTCGGTGATCGAAATTTGTCGTCACTAATGAAAAACGGAACAGCGAAGGGAATTCCGTCGAAGTGTAGTGGTGGTGCGACAACAATTTGTGAGCCGTGTGTGTCCGCGAAACAGACGAGAAATCCGTTTACGCTGAGTGAAGAGCGTCGTTCGAGTCGTGTCTTAGAGATTGTCCACTCGGATGTTTGTGGGCCTGTGACCCCTGTCGGATGGAACAATGTGCGTTACTTTGTGAGTTTTATTGATGATTGGTCACGTTTTACGGTCGTGTACCTGATCCGTTCAAAGGACGAAGTAGTGGATTGTTTCAAAACTATGAAGCGCAAGTAACGGCAAAGTTCGGAGTGAAAATCTCGCGTTTTCGGTCGGACAATGGTGGTGAATACACCAGTAAGGCAATGCGTTCGTTTTGTGCGAGTAAGGATATCAAAATGGAGTTTACTGTGCCCTACACTCCCGAACAAAACGGGATATGTGAACGAATGAACAGAACCCTCGTCGAGAAAGCGCGATCGATGTTATTCGATTCCGCCGTCAGTCGTGAGTTCTGGGGTGAAGCGATACAAACTGCAGCGTATTTGACGAACAGAAGCCCGTGTAGTGTTCTCGATTCGAGTGTGACGCCGAGTGAAGTGTGGGAAGGCACGAAACCTGATGTTTCGAAGCTGCGAGTTTTTGGGTCGCCAGCTTACTGCCACATCCCAAAAGAACGTCGGAAGAAGCTGGATGAGAAGACGTGGAAGGGAGTGCTGGTCGGATACTGCGCGAATGGGTATCGAGTGTGGAACCCTGAAACACGACAAATTGTTGCTGTGCGTGATATCATCATCGACGAGAATGCGAGATTGGCCGATGTGCAATCGAAGAAAGAAGTAGTGCGTGAATCGAGCGTATGGGATTACGCTGAAGAAAACAGTGAACAGCAAGAAGAAGACGATAACCACGCTGAAGCGGAACTAGAAGAGAGCGTGAGAAGTGATAACTCTGAGATTTTTGACACTTGTGATGACAGTGCTGGTGAAGAAATAATTCCTGTGCAAAGTAGTGCGCGCCGGCAACGAAAGCCGCCGTCATGGCATCAGGATTATGACATGACCCTCGCTGGAGTAGCGCTTGGTGCCATGAATTATGTGAATAATTTGCCGGATATGATCGCTGAGCTGAGAACGCGTGCTGACTGGCCGAGATGGAAGTTGGCCATTCAAGAAGAGCTGGAGTCACTAAGGAAAAATGGAACGTGGACCCTGTGTAAGCTTCCGGAGGGGCGAAAGCCAATAACATGTAAGTGGATTTTTCGCATCAAGCCCGGAGACGACGATCAGCCGGATCGATTTAAAGCAAGGTTAGTAGCCAGGGGTTTTTGCCAGAAGAAAGGATTTGACTTCAATGAAACGTATTCGCCAGTCGCCAAATTGGATACCTTGAATGGTGTTCTCTCTGAGGAAATATATATGACTCAGCCTGAGGGTATGCGCCAAGAAGATGGACTAGTCTGCAAATTGCGTAAGTCCATATACGGCCTTAAACAGGCTTCCAAAGCATGGAATGACAAGTTTCATGGCTTTGTGACTGAATTAGGATTTCGACGATCGAAGAGCGATCAATGCCTCTATGTGCGTGGCACTGGTAAGAAGAAGATTTTTCTGATTCTGTATGTCGACGACATTCTTGTCATCGGACATGATTCAAATGAGATCGAACTTGTAAAAACGAGTCTCGCAAAAGGTTTCGACATGACAGATGGAGGAAAAATATCTAGCTTTCTTGGGATGAAGATAGAGCGAAATCTGCAACGTCGTACGATGAGAATTAGTCAGCGCAGATATCTGGAAGCTCTACTCGATCGTTTCAACATGGCTGATTGTAAAGCAAGCTCTATACCGATGGAGTGCCGTCTTCGTTTGGATAAGGGCACCGAAGTAAACCGAACGAGTAAGCCATACAGAGAACTAATAGGCTGTCTCATGTATGTAGCTTTGACGAGCCGTCCGGATTTGTTGGCAGCAGTAAATTATTACAGCCAATTCCAGTCCTGCCCAACAGACATGCATTGGACACACCTAAAACGAATTTTGCGGTACATAAAGGGTACACTTGATCTGGGACTCGAATACACGGGACGAGACGACGCTGATATGCTATCGGCCTTCTGCGACGCTGACTGGGCGAATGACATCAGTGACAGGCGGTCGGTTACCGGATATCTTTTTAAAGTATTCGACTGTACAGTAGTTTGGGCAACTCGTAAGCAGCGTACCGTAGCTTTATCTTCCACCGAGGCCGAGCTGTGTGCTCTTTGCGAGGCAACCTGCGATGGAGTCTGGTTGACACGTTTACTCGAAGATGTTGGCTACAAAAGCGACGTGCAAATACCCTATCATGAAGACAATCAGTCTACCATAAGGATCGTCCAAGAACCTCGTGATCGAAGCAGACTTAAGCACATTGATGTGAAGGATTGTTTTGTGCGGAATTTGGTGCAACAAGGAAGCGTTGTGCTGAAATACGTTCCAACGGAAACGCAAGAAGCTGACATTTTAACGAAAGGTTTGCCAGCCGGTCAATTCAAGCGTCTTCGATCTGCCATAGGATTACGAGATTCCATGAATTAAGGAGGGGTATTGAGGTATAATTCAGGTAATACCGTTTAACCGTGTATGGTAAATCTCTACACAGTCTCCCTCTGAGATCTGATACACAGCCATCTTGTTTTTAACTCTGTAAAAGTTCCTTGAGTAATAAAGACACGTTTGTTATAACTAGCGAGTTACGTAAGTTTTTATCCGAATTGTCCGGTCATCCCATTACGTATTACCTTCTTCTTCTTGGCATTGACATCCCCACTGCACTATGGGCCAGTGACGCAATCTGGTGGGACAAAATTAATAACTCGGTAACGAAGCGTTTTCGGTATTTGGTGTCTTTAGTCTATATGCCAGTAGATGGTCCTCGTTACAAAAAAACTTTGCCGAAGACACCAAATACCGGAAACGCTTCGTTACCGAGTTATTAATTTTGTCCCGCCAGATTGCGTCCCTGGCCCATAGTGCACTGGGACAGAGTCGGCTACTCAGCGTACACGCAAAAAAATTGTGCGGTAAAACTATCATTTTAGGGGGTTAACTTAAGCGCTCGCAGCAGCAATTTCCAGCAGACCATAAATGCGCTTGATTTTACCATGTCCGTAGTCGAAATCAGATTGTTGTAATTTATTTCTGTCAAATGTACCAGTAATGATGTGGGATGTACCGTAAACATAGTAAATTGATCTGAAATTAAATAACGATTAATTGCAAAGTATTTAAAATTTAATGATTTTGTTCTAATTTCCACGGATACTAAGAATGCTTATAAAATGATCTGAAAGTGCCTTTGATCATCAATGTCAGATATGAAGAAAAAACTTCAATTGAAATTAAGAAAAAAGCATTTCCCTTAAAATGGGATTCAGATTTATGGACATCAGCGACGCACCCAGAAAATTTTCTGGAGGACGTTTGTATTTTTTCATAGATGATATCGTAGAGAAATCAGGGTTGGTAACTAAAACAACTTAAGAGACCTCTTGCCTGAAAAAAAAAAACAAACAAAAAGAAACTTAACATGTACCACGACATGAGAGTTTATATAATTCCTCATTTGAACCGACATTTTTTAAAAATATTTCTAAGACATTTTTTGAATTCCTTGTGACATTAAGACAAGTATAACTGTTCTTTTTACTATAGATTTCATGCACATATTACGGCGAAGGCTTCTCCAGGAGTTTTATTGGTGATTTTTCACGTATTTTCTGAATAATTTCATTATGAAGGTTCATGAATTCAATCTGGATTTTTTTCTAAGGATAAGAAATCCCTCCGAAAATCGTTCCATTTTTCAAGGAAAACGGATCATTGAAGGTAGTTTTTGCAAGTGCTCACCGCATCAAAACAAAGGCGTATATGGGATTTAACATTGTGACAGCATTGCTGTTCTGTCAAACACACAAGGCTACGGTGGCGCTATCTATGCTTTCCGTTTTGGTTATTTTAATGATCCATTTAAGTTCTCCGTAAATTTATCAATTGATTTCACTAGGACTTTTTGCAACATTTCCGTTTAGAGCATCTTCAAAAATTCACAATTCCTTCTAGAATTTCTCCATTTTATTTTTCAAAAATTCCCGGAGAAGTCTTCAAAGAGGTTCCCAATCATTCATCAAGGATGTCTCTAGGGGCCTTCCTTAGCAGAGTCCGCGACTACAAAGAAGAGATGGTCGGATCTCGGGTTTTATTTATTTATTATCGTCAATCAAAGTAGACTACATGTTAACACTTAAATCTATAAACTGTTATATCTTACAGAGTTAAAGTATATTCTTAGGTTACTACGCGACATTGTTAAGTCTATTGTTTCGCAATGTTGATTATATAAACTCATCATTCGGTTTAGAGGAGAAAATTTTGCATAATTAGTACGACGGTGATTAATAAAAAACAAGTTACGATTCCTCAATTGCCGGGAAGGAGTATAAAAATTTAAACTGTTTAATAGGTTAGGAGAATCAATACGATGCGAAACAATATCGTTCACGAATGAAACCATAGCGAATTCGCGGCGCTTTTTCAATGTCTGAATATCAATGAGCATGCATCTTGATTCATAAGATGGAAGAGGGAAGGATGTCCAACCCAATTTACGAAGAGCATATAACAGAAATTGCTTTTGAACTGATTCAAGACGTTCTTCATGCGTCTTCATAAAAGGAGACCATACAATACTACAATACTCTAATATAGACCTCACGTAAGCGACGTACAAAGTTTTAATAGTGTATGGATCATTAAAGTTAGAACCAAAGCGTTTGATAAAACCAAGCATATTTGTTGCTTTATGTATAATGGTGTTGTAATGATCGATAAAAGTGAGTTTTGAGTCTAAAATTACGCCTAAATCTCTGACCCTATCGCATTTTTCAACGATTTGATTTCCTAAAACTACAGTTGTTTCTTCTGTGTTTCGCTTTCTGCTAAAAGTAATTAAATTACATTTTTTAACATTTAACTGAAGTAGGCTTTTACTACACCATTCATCAAAAATAGATATTTCACTCAGATAGATGTCAATGTCGTTAGCATACTTGATTTCCATGAATAACTTCATATCGTCGGCATAGATAAGAATATTTATATGCTTAAGAATGTAGGAAATATCATTTACATATAATATGAAAAGAAGAGGTCCTAGATGTGAGCCTTGAGGAACTCCTGATGTAACTTGGATAGGATTCGATTTTTTACCATTATATCTCACTATTTGTTGCCGATTTGTTAAATATGATTGTATCCAGTTTAAAGATGGTTTATCAAATCCTATTTTTTCTAACTTGAAGAGTAACATAGAGATATCAATGCGGTCAAATGCTTTGCTGAAATCAGTATACAGAGCCTCTACATAGTTACCATTGTCCATAGCATTCAAAGTATAATTGGTGAATTCTAGTAAATTTGTAGAAGTGGAACGGCCTTTAAAAAATCCATGTTGTGCATTTGTAATTCTGTTCCTTAATTGCCCAAACAATTTTCTATTAACAATGGATTCGAAGAGCTTTGGAATACAGGAAATTATAGCAATTCCACGATAATTACGAATATCAGTTTTCTTCCCTGATTTGTAAATAGGTACTAAGAATGATTTCTTCCAGATTTTAGGAAATTTGCCAAAACAAAGGAGATGTTAATTCAACAGCAAGCTTCTTCATAAATACTGGAGGGATTTCATCAGGTCCTGCACTTTTTGTGGCATCCAATCCTTTCAAGCCTGATAAGATGTCTTGTACACTTATCTGGTGCACACTAATGTCATTTGAGGGGGCAGGGAAGAATGAAAAATAATTTTGGTCCCGATCCTCTTCTGAAAATGTCGTATAGATTTCTTGGAAAAACGTTGAAAAGAGGTGGCAAATTTCTTCCGGGTTGTTAGCGTCTTTATCGTCAAGTTGCATTTTTGATGGTAGATTGTTTGATTTTAATTTTGTTTTAGTATAATTAAAGAAACTTCTTGGGCATGACTTTATATCGCTCTCAATTTTTCTATTATACACTTCAAGTGCAGAATTTATAGCAATGTTCAACTGTTCACATAAGTCCAGGTATTTCTGCATATTATCATCACTTCCATGTTTTTTATAAATTTTGTGAGCCTTTTGCTTTCGATTTTTTAAATTCCTGATATTTCTATTGAACCAGATGGGATTTTTTGAATTACCAAAAAGTTTTTTCCTTTTCAGAGGTACCTCTTTACGAATAATTTCCATTAGTAAACTGTAAAATATATCAACAGCTTTTTCGACATTATTTTCTTCTCTGATCAGTGATTGCCAGTCAATTAAGTTTATTCTATTTTTTATGTTTTCATAATTTGCATTATCGTATTCATAGATATCCTCATATTCGCACACTGTGGGTCTGCAGTTATTGTGAATAAATAATGAGTATTCCAGTGCTGTATGAAATGCTTCATTTTTCCACAAGGGTGCAATACTTTCAGTAACGTAGAAATCTTCTTGGATGTTTGTCAATAGAAAGTCAAGGTAACAATTTGCCGATTTTTTACATGATTAATTTGGTTCAAGCCCAAAATTGCAATTTTGTCGAAAATTAATTGTAACGTTTCATTTTCCCCGACCACTGGAAGCATGATGCCCTCATTTTCAAAATCAGGAATGAAGTCAGCATTGCGTTGGTTGAAGTCACCATATATGTGTACTTTCACCTCAGGGGGAAGACCAGATATGATATCTTCAGCATTTTTGAAAAAGGAGTCGTAAGCATGTTTGTTGGCATGATCAGGTGGAAAGTACACTGATGCAAATACATGTTTTTCGTTTTCTATATTTACTTTCACCCAAACATGTTCAAACTCTTTGAATTTCGAAGAACAAATAATTTCAGAATTAAATTTTGAAGAGACTGCAATGAGGACCCCTCCTCCTGATTTTCTTTGTGACATAAGAAAATCGCGATCGTCTCTAAAAACGTTATAATCACATCCGAAAACTTCTTCGCTTTTTATAGATTCGTCCCAACTTGTTTCTGTGCCTAATATGATCGAAAAAGATGACGCTAATATGTTTTTATGGATTTGCTTGATTTTTGAAGATCCTCTCATACGATTGAAATTCTGACAATAAACAAGAGCCTCGGAAGCTTTTGGAAGGTCTACATCATGTCTTGCATTATCAGATTTATTTAAGTGTTCATCATTTAAATTTATACAATTCCTATCACAACTCGAATGGTTGCCGCAGTCATTTGAGCCTTCGTCATAGCCTAAATTATTAGCAATACATTCATTGCGTGTTAAGATACTAATATTACCTTCCTCTGTGAAGTGCGTCAATTCTGGCAAAAACACTGGCAGGAGCACCTTCCATTCAAACGTGCTGGTGCGGCATTTGTTCGGTGTGGCGTATTCGGTTGTCTGTCGCTAGGGTACGGGTTCAGCACTTCTCCTCTCTGGAATGCTATGGTTGGACGATACGAAGTGGGAGGTGGTCTCGAAAATCTTTCCTTCGCTGCTGCTAGTAATTCTCTGTCTAGAAGAGGAGTATTTGTTCTGAAGTCAATATCTCCTGCGGCATTAGTATTGCTACGGTTGTAACAGTTCCTACTGGTATTTCTCTGATGGATGATGGAACATCTGTTGTAGCTCGGCTCATTGTAGTTTCTTCCATTAACGGTGGTTGGACGCGGGTGACTTTTATTCATATATTTACTCCTTGCGGGTTGTTGTGTGTTTTGTGGCAATCTGTTTCGCCTTTTACGTTTTTGCTTGGCCTTTTCAGCCAGTTTTTGCTGCCGCTCGCGATGCATTTTGCGCGCATCATATGAAGTCCAATCGGCCTTCCATATTTTTTTGTCACCTAATAAACGCCATCCTGAAGTATCTTCGGACTTTTCCATTTCAATTTCTAAACTAGGATACGCCTCATGTGTCAACGGTTCAATGCTTTTTGTAGACAACATGTTTGCTGACCATGCTTTCAGCTCGTCGACAATATCCACAAATAAATTTGGGTTCATACTTGCAGACGTTGTGGCGGCCATGTCCAATTGCAGCTGATTTATTTGACATAGATCGTCATTTATGTTCCGCAGCTCAGTGGATACATCGGACTTAAATGATGTTAACGTATTTGTCAAATAATCATTGTTTTTCTGGGCAACTATGTCAAGAACCGTCGTTATATGATTTTTTATAGTTGCAACGCTTCCAGCCAAGCTACTTGACTTGTTAATAATAGCCAGCTCATTTTTTATTGCAGACATCAGAATCTCAAGTCCTTCAAAAGCTTCGTTGATTATGCTTGGTTTTTCATTATTTAAATTGAGGCGATGCAACACTTCTGTATTAGCATGGAGCTGCTCTGTTAGAAGTTTATGCTCTTCATTCAGCTTTTTTATGTCCAATTTTGCTTGTACGAGTTCTTGGCAAGACTCACAGCAAGGCAAAACATATGAGGTGAAGTCAATCAATTTTCTATCTTTCCTCCTCAATGAACTCCAAACTCTTCAAACCCGAAACCCAACCCGACGGGTACGGGTCGGGTTCGGGTTTGAAAATTTGAAATTTTTCGGGTTCGGAATCGGGTCTGGTTTAGAAGCTACAAAATTATCGGGTACGGGCTTACAAAAAGTCGGATTTGAGTCGGGTTTGGTGAGCATTGAGAAGAAAATAACAACCTAAAAGCTTCCTTATACATCAGAAACGTTGAATTTACCATCTTTTCAAACTCGGGTTTTATTAGGGTTTTTCTTACAATTTCGGATTGGGTCCGGATTTGCTTTTCAATTATTGTCTCGGATTCGGGTCGGGTCCGGGTTTGAAAAAATAAAATAAGTCGAGTACGGGTCGGGTTCGGGTTTGAAAAATGTGAAACCCGACCATCTCTACTACAAAGCAAAGCAATGCTGAAGGTGTCTGCACACAGCAATCCTTCCAGCAAATTAAATTTTGCTGATCGTTCAGCAAACTGGATTGTCAGGAAATTGACAGCTCTTATACTGAAAATTCAGCAATCCGCAAACCCGTTTGCTGAGTAACCAGTATTTAAATCCCAAACAATATTTGCTGTACAACCAGCAATTCGTAAATTCGGTGGGATAAAAAATTATTATATTTTGGTTCCACATAAAATAACCTTTTCAATTGGGTCCTTAAATGTTTAATGACACAAAAGAGCATGTTATCGCAACTACTTTAGCATTTTTTTCCGCTCAAATAACGGCTACATCATATTTAAACACCGATTCAGCCAACCACCGTTCCTAGCGTTTCTGTCGCTCCAGCATCCACACCACTCAAATGGTACTACCTAACCAGATTTCAGCCCTACGAAACACAACAAAATATTGTCTCATTTATCGTGAGCAAAACCAACTGCGATCCCTCACTGATAAGCTGCCATAAACTCGTACGTAGTAATCGGGATGAAAACATACCTCTAACATTTGTCTCTTTTAAAATAAGTGTTCCTGCTGAAATCGAGGCTTTTATTACCGCTCCACATTTTTGGCCAGTCGGTGTTTCGATCAAGCCTTTTGCCGTTCGAAATGAGTCAAGTAGTCAGCATTTTTTATCTACGCGCCAATGTCGAATAGCCCTAAATATGCCATCACCCCGCCAACGTGCTACTCTTCAAACCAACTATCGACAAATAATTTCTCCACTTGCATCCCCCCTCCCGCTGTCCCACCGAGTTGTGCACCAACCATTCCTGTATCAACAACAAGCTGGCAGATCAACTCCTCAACTCACGACGATGGTTTAAATCATAAATTATTGGTTTACTACCAAAATTTAGGAGGAATCAACACCCGCATCTCTGAGTACCGTCTTGCCTGCTCAGACTCCAGTTATGATATGTATGCTTTCACCGAAACATGGCTAAATTACGATACAATTTCCAGTCAAATTTTTGGTCATTCATATAATGTGTTCCGCCTCGATCGTAATTCTAGAAACAGCATTAAGAAGTCCGGAGGAGGAGTTTTGTTAGCGGTACGTTCCAACCTAAAATCACGACAATTATCCATTTCAAACTCTGATGCCGTCGAACAAGTTTGGGTAGCAGTTAGTTTTCAGACACATACGTTGTACATTTGTGTTCTTTACATACCTCCTGATCGAACTAGTGACTCGAATATGATTGATCAGCACATTAGCTACCTCACTTCAATAGTTAATCAAATGGAAATAAGGGATAGTTTGATGATCCTCGGCGATTTTAACCTACCTGGCATCGAATGGAAACAAAGCTCATCCAGTTATCTTTACCCTGATGTAACTCATTCCACAATAAGCTCTTTGGTGTCGAAGCTCATCGACAGTTATAGCTTAGCCCGTGTTTCTCAGCTCAACTCCGTGCGCAATAATAATGGTCGAATGCTTGACCTTTGTTATGGTAGTATCGAAGGGGATGTGTGCTTTTCATTAATGGAAGCTCCTTCTCCTCTAATAAACCAATCAATTCATCATCCTCCTCTATTGATTGAATTGCGTGGTGCTTCACCCTGTGTGTTTATGAAACCTGTGGAAACGTTGTATTACGACTTCAAACGTGGTGATTATTACAGTATGAATGCTTTTCTGTCCAATATCGAATGGCAGGATTTCATCAACCAGGATTTGGAATTTTCAGTTGGTACTTTCTCCAACATAGTACTGTACGCAATTGATCAGTTTATTCCTAAGCACTCGAGAAATCCTCAGCCCAATCCGCCATGGAGCAACAATCGTCTGAAACGCTTGAAAAGTTTAAAACGATCTGCTTTGCGTAAGTACTCAAAGCACAAAACGCCCGCGAATAAACGTGTTTATAACTCTGCCAATTCTCGATACAAACGCCTGAATCAAAAGCTGTTTTCCGCGCATCAACGGAAGGTTCAACAAAATCTTCGTCACAATCCAAAACACTTTTGGAATTACGTTAACGAACAACGTAAGGAATCTGGTCTACCCAACGTAATGTCCAAGGGAAATGATGAATGTTCGTCCTTGAATGGTATTTGCGATCTTTTTCTGAGTCAGTTTTCAAACGTTTTCACTCAAGAAACTCTGAATGATGAACAAATCCGCAATGCTGCCAACAATGTACCAGTTCATCCACCAGTCGGCAACCATCCAATAGTTGATCCTGAAGAAATTGGCAAGATTTGCTTCTCCATGAAATCATCGACAAGCTCCGGACCTGATGGCATTCCTGCATATATTTTGAAGAAATGCTCCATAATTTTATCTACGCCTTTTTCTCGTCTCTTCAATCTATCTCTGCAAGTTGGATCATTTCCAGTCCAATGGAAACGAAGCTATGTATACCCAGTATTCAAAAAAGGGAACAAACGTGAAGTCTGCAATTATCGTGGAATAGCTGCTCTTTGTGCCGTTTCCAAGTTGTTCGAAAAAGTTGTTTGCAACTTTTTGTTTCATCACTGTCATCATTACATTTCGGAGTACCAACATGGTTTCATGCCGAAACGCTCAACTAATACAAATTTGGTGGTATATACAACTTTCATCGCTAAAGCTCTACAGAAAGGCAAGCAAGTAGATTCTATCTACACCGATTTCTCGGCCGCGTTTGATAAAATCAATCATCAGATAGCTATTGCAAAATTCGAACGTCTCGGTTTCTCCGGATATTTTCTTAGTTGGCTATACTCCTACTTGAACGACCGAGAAATGGCCATTACATTAGGTGATGCTGTTTCATCCTACTTCCACGCTTCATCCGGGGTACCACAAGGAAGTCATCTAGGACCGTTGATATTTCTCGTGTATCTCAATGACGTTAATCTTCTACTTAAATCTTTCAAACTTTCTTTTGCCGACGACTTCAAACTGTATTGGATTGTAAATACACGCAAAAAAATTGTGCGGTGCAAACTACCATTTTAGGGGGTTAACTTAAGCGCTCGCACCGGCAATTTTCAGCAGATCAGAAATGCGCTTGATTTTACCATCTCTGTAGTTGGAATCAGATTGTTGTAAATTATTTCTGTCAAATGTACCAGTAATGCGGTTGGGTGTACCGTAAACATAGTAAATTGGTCTGAATTTCCATGGTAGTTTTAAGAATGGGCGTAGTCAGCTAAAATAGTTATTTTTACCACAGATTTTTTTCCCATGTAATGTAGATGATGCATTATTTTTGCAATCTCAGCTCGGAATATTTACCAATTGGTGTGAAACTAATCGCATGCACCTAAACGCTTCGAAATGCTCTGTAATGTCGTTCTCCCAAAAACGCATTTTGATAGATTTCGACTATAAAATTCGATCCACATCTCTCAAAAGAGAGTCTGTCATTAAGGACCTTGGTGTGTTACTAGACCCAAAACTGACGTTTAAGGAGCATATCGACTTCATTGCCTCTAAAGCCTCTAAAACTCTTGGTTTTATTTTCCGCGTCGCTAAAAACTTCAGAAATATTCAATGCTTAAAATCATTGTACTGTTCTGTGGTAAGGTCTATTCTTGAATATTCGTCAGTTGTTTGGGCACCGTACTATCAAATTAACATATTTCGTATTGAAGCAATTCAACGAAAATTTTTGCGCTTTGCTCTGCGACATCTCCCATGGAACGATCCAATTAACTTGCCCAGTTATGAAGATCGTTGCAAGTTAATCGGCTTAGAGTTGTTGAGTGTTCGCCGTGAAGTTTCAAAAAGTCTCTTTGTTTCCGACCTTTTCCAATCGAGAATAGATTGCGCTCAACTATTATCTCTCCTCAATATAAATGTTCCATACCGTCAACTTCGATCGAACTCCTTCCTATTTTTGCACGGTTCTCGCACAAACTACGGGCATCACGAACCATTTAAAAGTATGAAACCGTTGTTTCAATGAATTTGATTTTCATCTTTCCCGTTCAACTCTTCGTAAAAAATTCCATCTGGTTCTGGCAAGCTAGGTTTAAATTAGTCATAGTTATTAAGTAGATTTAAGTAATCTTTGTATCAGTTGGAAACAAATGTAATAGTCTGTTGATACGAAAAAAAGAGGAGGTTTTGCGCCCATTTGAGAAAGAGCTCAATATTGCTCAGCTCAAATGGGCTTTTCCCTGCTCCAAATAAACAAATAAACAAATAAACAAATAAACTTTAATTTAAAAATTGGGTCCATAAATGAACCTTGACACTTTTGATCATGTTTGACGTTCGCTTAATCGACAAAAACACCACAGGGCTTTTAGTTTTAACACTGGGGTTGTTCCGATCTGACATTTCGGAAGGGACACGGTAAGCAAAATACACCCAAAATTTGAGTTTAAGCCAAGAAGTGTGGCAAAATCTAAAAAAATGTTTTTTGGACTTACACAAAAGAAAAACATTTAAAAATTGAGTAAACATGTGTTTTTGGCCTAAACTTAAGCGTTTGGCAGTAAAATTGGGACAGGCCTTTAGGACCCTATTGCGGTACATATTTTAATTATACAATCATTTAAATGGATCACTTTCGGTGTGTGGTTTGTCATTACGCTGTAACTCTCCCATGTGCCATCATAAAAGCCTCCGTGATGAATCATTTGTTTCCAATGGGTTTTGTTCTTGGAACTGGCAAAATCTTCAGCTTTTCTCTGGAACCGCGTAAGACTAGAAGATCAATGCCTGAAAATATAAACAAACATTTTCAATTGTTTCCTGAATTTATACTGTGAAAAGATTTTGATACCTACTTATGACGATACTTGTAACGCTCAGCTTACAACCAACGGACAGAGCGTTGCATTGCTCAGTCCCCAAAATACCGGAATGAAAAGTTTCTTTGAAACCTGCGAACGACTTACGCGCCACTCCAAAAGGAGGTCGTTGGCGGAGTTTATTTCAGGGATGCCCGGCCTGAAACTCTTATGTAAAATTTGAAAAACCTATTTATTCGCCACGCGATTCCTTACATTTAATTTATGGATCATTCCAAAACCTACTTCCTGTCTAAGGACTGTTCATTTAAGAAAGTGGACACCTAAATATTAGCATTTTGGTGTAAAAATTCCATAAAAACAAATATAATTTTGTTTCAGTGTGATCTCAAGTGTTTATTTTGACAGCAGACAAAAGTTGACATAAAAACATTATAAATTCTAAACGATGGGTCGAATTGACATGGCGACTCTCAATTTTTTTCTGCACAAATGGTGTACAGAAAAACTGCCGTTCCGAGATTTGGCTTAAATCGCGAAGTGTCCAAATTGAATTTTTTCAACGCTGTGGCCAAAACAGATATTCCTGACGACGTACGATACATCCCAACAGAAAAATTTGGGAAACATGATTTGGTATGGCAAGCAATTTGCTCCTGCGGTATGAAAGTACCACATATTTCACGACGGGTTCAATCAACTGCGAAAATTACAGAACTGAATGCATTAAAAAATGGCTTCTGCCCATCTACTGAAAGCATACCATGCCTCCATTATTTTTTCCAGACCTAGCATCGGCTCACTATGCTTCAGCTACTTTGGAGATGCTCAAGAAGGAATAAGTTGAATTTGTAGAAAAATGATCGAATCCATTAAATTGCTCAGAACTACGCCTCATTGAAACATATTGGGCAATAATCAAACGGCATCTTAAGAAGGATGGAAGAGAAGCAAGCTCCATCGATTTTTTTCAAGAAAATGTGGTCAGCAGTTCGAAAAGTTCCGAAAAAAGTTGTGCAGAATTTTATGGGAGGTATCAAAAGAAAAGTAAGAACATTCTCCAGCAATGCTCAATAAATGTTCAAATTTATGTGAATTTGATCGAAATTACGTTGATTTCCATGTATTTTAGGTAAACTCATGAATTTGTTCGAAAATAAACAGTTTACTGTAAAAAACACGAGTCCACTTTCTTAAATGAACAGTCCTTAGCTAGACCTACTTGAGCTCATTCCAATTGGTTATTCTAAACAGTGATCACTTTTTATCTGCGGTACGGCCGTTTGCAACTTTCCTCTACGACGAGACGGGTGACGAAGTCCTGACTATCCGAAAGCTTGCTTGGATGTAACGCGTGCACAACTCGATATCTGTTGAGGCACGAGAGGTTAGAATCAGCCGTCGTCTCTTACGCTAGTAACGAGAGGTTAGATTCAGCCGGCGGCCAAGAACAGCTTGATTCGAGCGAATTTTGCAACGGGTGGAGGGTGGTAGATCGACAGTCTCAGCTTAAATGTCCGCCCGACACCAGGGAGTACAGCGGTTGAACTACTTCAGTACGGAAGCCACGTGTATACTCGCCGATACGAATTTGCACCACTTTTCGACTTAGGGATGGTACACAAATTATGTCACGCAAAATTTCAACTTTTTCAACCCCCTCCCCCCCTTTATCACACTTTTCGTATAAGTCCTCCGAAAATTTTATAAGGCTTGTCACGCTCGGCTTGACCCCCCCCCCTTGGAGCGTGACGTAATTTGTACATGACCCCTTACTCGCGGTTTCTAACCTTTTCCGCTCTCGAATTAGAGGCAATCGGTGCCCCGACCGGGCTCCCACGTTAATGGGAATACCTATCAACGTGATTTAGGGTCTTATTACACAAGAGGAAGACATTTGAGACACAATTAGTCTTACCTGGGTCTACGTTTCTTCTAACTAATTATCCACTAGTGCCTTCAACTAACTTTGCACACAAAGAATAATCTTCTGTTCGTGAAAATAACAATTAGGTTTACAATTTTATAATTATATCACGGCACTTACTTTTCTTTCTAGGTTCTAAAAATCACCATAGAATAACTGCAAAGATAACTTTTCGACTTAAGAATTTTCCGACACCGAACTGTTCACTTCAAGCACTTCTATAAAAGTGATTTGACTTTACAAATGGCTTTTCCATTCAGGTCCCGTGACCTTGGACCAGCCAATCAAATGAAATTGCTTCGTAATATTTCAAATGTAAAGATTTGTCTGCATTGTTCTTGAGTGATCCAATCACGGCTTGTTACGTCGTGGAAAATTACAGTTTTTATTTTTCCTCTTTCTCTCGCCTACACATTGGGTATACAATTCGAGCAGTTGGGATGGGAACATTGTTGAAAGGTTCGAGTAGCTTAAGCCGTTTGCGGTGGTTATATATTTAAAGGCGAGATTAATTTAATTAATCATTAGGGTTGTACTCTTACCGTTACATACTTATCCATCGTTACATGGGAAACACATCTTTTGTGCGAGATGAAAAAACACTAAGTTTTTGACAGTTGTTTTGCTGATCATTTCAGTAAACTAGCAATTTGCTGATTATGCAGCAAACAGTTTTTACTTTACTGAATTATCAGTATACCGTAAAGTACCCATATTTCGCGCGTGCTCCTAATTTCGCCCACTGACATTTTAAACATGTTTTGCGAAAGAAATTTCTGTTGGCTAATATTTTGAATAATTCTACTTCGGTTATGCTTACTTAACATGCAATTATATAATCCAATATGTACCAACAAATATTGATAAAATGGCAGCGAGCAAAATTAGGAGCGTGCGTGAAATATGGTAGCATCACGGTAATATAAATTGCTGAAGCTCTTCCAGCATTTCAGTTTGCTGGAAGGCAAGCTTAAAATTTGGTGTGTGGGTTCGATACCCGGTCGGTCCAGGATATTTTCGTAATGGAAATTTTCTTTGACTTCCCTGGGCATATAGTATCATCGTACTTGCCACACGATATACGAATGCGAAAAAGGCAAAGGAAGCTCTCAGTTTATAACTGTGGAAGTGCTCATAAGAACATTTAGCTGAGAAGCAGACTCTGTCCCAGTGAGGACATTAATGCCAAAGAGAAAAATGTCTTTAGGGAAAGGGGTTTTTCAGATTTTTTGTCCAAAAAGTTGAAAATATCCAAGACAAAGTTTCTACAGAAATTCTAGGGTAATCTCTGATTAAACTTGTATGTGTTCTAAGTATGCCTTGATAGGTTCCTACGATGATACAGTGGGATTCCGTTTTTGGCAACAAAATCGAAATTTTGGCAAAAACGGAATAGTGCCAAAATCGGAACCCATTTTTTTCAATTTTCAGAATATTATTTGGACGTCATTACATCATCATTATGAATCCAAATCATGACCAGACCTCCAAATGGTTCATTTCGAAGCGGTTGTCCGTAGGAAAGGGCTATGCTATAAATTTATAGACCTGTCATGTTAATTGTGACAGACGCTTCATACACTTTTGATTGCTGAAGCATCTTCAATGATGTTCTATTAGCTTTATGCATATTATTTGTATACATAGGTCATGTAAAAACAATAATCCCATAAGTGATCTTTTGTCTAGAATAGGACTATTCCATAAAATAGTGAAAAAATACCGTAACACAATACCTACTTTCCATTAGAAACGTATTTACAAAAAAGTTCTAGGTTTTACAAAACATAATGATTTTTCTAGTTCAATGATTATGACTTAACATAACAGTTTAAGTACAAGCGTCAAATTTTACAATGGCGGGGTTGGTGGTCCAATGGCTATCGCTTATGCTGCCAAATTTGACAATATTCGATCAATTGAAAATGCCACTTTAAAATTATGTTCTTTGCATAGTATGGTATCTTATATAAAATGATTTATTACAATCAAAAGGGCACACATAAACAGCTGAAATTAATCGGAATATACAAACACTATAATGTTTATCGAAACAGAATATTGACTAAGCATTCATTTGGATTTTTCACAGAAATATGGATGAATTGAAAAAAAAAATTGAAGAATGGTATAGAACAATGATGTCCAACATGCGGCCCACAAGTCGCTTTAGCACCTCAGGATCCTAAACTGTGGCCCACAATTTATTAGAATACACAAATAAGCTTATCATCACTTTAGTTTGAAATGAGTTTTAGAAGCTTAGCTTGCATAACTTAATACATTAACTTTATGAATCCAACAGATATTCGCAGGAAAGAAACCATTAATGCCCGATAGGAATACCCAGATTTCACTCAGTATTTTCAAGATTCCGCTGAAAATTTCTTGAAGAACATACGATCCCGTAACGGTTCTCCAGAATACAGTTAGAAAACTCCTAGACCTAGCTGGTGATCCTTGATAGCATTAGGAGCATTTTGATCCATGTGGCCCGCATGCTCAATTAAAATCGTGATATGGCACGCATTATACTCCATCCTAAGCAACATTGGATAGTATCTTCAAATCTCTAACATTATACAGAGTCTCTATCGTATTCATTGCTCGCTTTAATTACCTTATTGAAAATAAAGTGTAGTTTCGACTGTGTTTGCAAACAGCGTATAGATCAAAGACAAATTAGCAGATTAGATGCAGCTGGTGGGTCATTTATTTACGACTGTGAGCTGAAGGGGCGAGATGAAATTCATGATAGAAACTCATAGACTTTTTGTTGCTCTTGTGTCGATGCTTGTGCTTTGTTCAAAAGAGCTTTTCCAAATTCGAAGAGGAATGTGTATCACCTACCGGCATACTCAAGTGGGCTGGTCATACAGCGGGAAAGCTTGAGAAAAGATATTGGAATAGTTGAGATACTCATGGAGAATAATTACTTTATGAAACGTTGTAAAGACACGACCTTTTAGAAGTAAATAGGCGCGTACGGTTATACTAGCAGTTGGTACAATTTGGGGGAATATCAACGAAAATTGAGCTCTGGAATGCGATAAGCGTGAAGCTGACTTGCTTTTCAAATGACTAACACAAAAGACACACAGATATTTGCAAAAGTTTACAAATTCTAATGGTTTTTGCCAAAAACGGATCCATTTTGTTGCCAAAATCAGGGGGTGCCAAAAATGGAGCATGCCAAAAACGGATCATGCCAAAAACAGAATCCCACTGTATTAAAAAAAAAAAACTCCTAGATTCAGGCTGAATTTGTTTTCTTGGATTTTCTTTATATATTGCTATGATAACCAAAAAAATAAATAAATAAACAGACGAATCTCTGAATAATGTCGTACGAGACTTTTTGAGAAAATTCTTTAAAGTAATTCGATCAGAATCACTGAAATAAATTATGTATGAATAATCGGAACAATAACTCTTAATAATTGCTGTAGTATATCTGGTGTGGAACCTTCAATATAGTTGTGAAGCATCCGTGGAAATTTGGTAATTTCATTAAAAAAAAACATTCGGGAAATGTTTGAACCGCAGCAATAATATTTTGGTGAAACTTTTTTGATATTTGGATATTTGTAGTGAAACTTATGTCTAATTCGTTTTTGAACCTAGGATGAAACTGGCGCAATCCGTTCTGAATCAGTTTCAACCCCGGTTCGACAGAACTACAATTTGCTTGATGTCGGTTTTTTTACGTGTTGATCACCGACCCAATTTCTAAAAACGTTCTTTTTCTTCAGAGTAATCTGTGAAAATTACAGTATGCAGTAGCGTTGGAGTGATCTAAGAATCATAGTCTAGGATTTTCTGGACTAAATTCAGAAAAAAAATCTTCGAGCATCCCTTGAGAAATCACTGGTAGTATCCCTGAAAGAATACCTGAAAGTATTCCAGAAGGTATATCTGGAGAAATCACTAGCATTTCTGAAGCATTCCTCCTAATCTGAGAAAAAAATATCAACTTGAACTTGTGGAGTTGTCGCGTAGTAGTATCTGAAGGCTATTCTGGAGCCTCTAGAATGTTGTTTCAGGTTACACTGCAAACAGATTGAGGCAAAAAAAAAACAATTTTAGATATCATTTTGATTGAAATAGAGACTTTGGAAATATAGCATCAAAAATAGACTTTTTGGAAACTTGCATTAAAATAGTGATAAGACTCTAACAGCAGAGAAATCTACTATTTATCGTACCTATTGAGAGTGTTGATCTTTCCCTACAAAGTTTATTATGTTTGTAGAATAGACGAAAGAACATTGTTGAAAAAAAGTTGTAATGGTCTCAACTATGATTTATATGCTCTTGAACCACAATCAACTTGAACTGGGAAAAGTACTTGCTTTTTGGAAATTGACAATAAAAAGTTCTACTTCATGTTCTGAACTTGTTTAATGCTGAATAAATAAAAATTATTAAAAAATAAAGGACTGAACCTCACAAGTAGCGTTTTGAGAGCTGCGCAGTCGATAAATTTGTTGATAGAAAAAAAATGTGTCTCAAAAAGGACATATCTTCTTCTTCTTGGCACTAGGTCCTCACTGGGACAGAGCCTGCTTCTCAGCTGAGCTTTATTTGCCAAAGTTGTCATTTTCGCATTCGTATATCGTGTGGCTGGTACGATGATACTCCACGCCCAGGGAAGTTAAGGAAATTTCCATTTCAAAAAGATCCTGGACCGACCGAGAATCGAACCCAAACACCTTCAGCATGGCTTTGCTTTGTAGCCGCGGATTCTAACCACTCGGCTAAGGAAGGCCCCCGATATTCCACTATGTAGGGGAATTAGGGGCATAATGGACACGTTAAGCAAATGTTCGTTTTAAGACCCTTAAATGGCAATGTTTTTAATTTACCCCCGGCTAGTTTTCAAGTTTGATGTTAGTACGACGTGCCACATTCATTCATAGTGATAAAAATCATATCATATGTCAGAAAAGCGAGATAGAAAATTGGGTCGAAAACAAGGCTGGTAAAAAGGTATCGGGGCGAAATGAACACCTGTATGAAATTTAGTTATTCCAACATATTCAATGACTGTCAATCATTCCGATATGCAAAAGGACTCTCCCTCAATCATAATAGCTAAAAAGAACCTATCTGGGTACGTTACTTTGCTCAAAAATTAGATTCTTCCACGGTCTTGCTTATATGCCAATTTGAAACTGAGAAAAATTTTAAGTCAAATTTTAAAGAACAATTGAAGCAAAAAATAATTTTTTTTACCGTCAAGCATTTCAAATGCATTACAGATTTCATGCAGTGAATGAACTTTTGATGAAATATGTGTATTATCAGATATTGAGAGGGTGTCCATTTCGCCCCGTATGTTCATTATGCCCCTAATCCCCCTATTACTAATTAAAAATATTTCCCTGATTGTGGCCAAAATTCTCTGAGAATTCCAGGTTTCCTTCAGGTTGAATAAAATTCCCTGATAATTCCAGGTTTTCCAAGTTGTTCCAGGTAGTACCGTAAAGTGCCCTAATTCAGCGCATTGCCTAATTCCGCGCATTTCATACAAAATTATTTATATATGGAAATGCACATTAATACTTCAAGAACTTTTAACGCCATTTGATGCTACTTTGATTTAGACTAAAGCCCTCAGTACACTCTTTGCCAAGTGTGCAAATTTTTCCACACGCATAAACTAACACTTCAATATCCACTTGACACTTCAGATGTTTCGTTATTGTTGAGACCGATGTTTGCATGTTGGTTTATGCGTGCGGAAAAATTTGCACACTTGACAAACAGTGTACTGAGGGCTTAAGTTTGAATCACGTATAAAAGCAAATGAAGCAGTTTTTTGCGGCGTAAAAAAATAATCAGTTGAGGCCCGTCTAAGTAGAGGCCATTTTTTCTATTTCCTTAGCGTCCGTGCTAAGACTGTAGGACACAAACGAACGTGATTTCTTTATTAAAAATGTTTTATTTTTCATGCAATGTTCTATGGAATTATTATTATAATTATTGAGATTTATCCCAAAAAGTATTGCGCGGAATTAGGGCACGTCATTTTTTATAAGTCCCTAATTCCGCGCACTGCTATTCACAGAACAACAAACAAGTAAAACATGCTATATTCGTCGTCACAGCTGAATATTTATCTGAGGAAGTATTTTCATGCATAAATACGTTTCACAAACAACCGGAATATCAGGAAAGCCCACTTACAGGAAAACTAGCGGCCGTTCAGAAACCACGTGGTCATTAATGGTGGGAGGAACAGTTTGTTCAAAACCAAGGCCCATAAACATTTGTTATTGTATGAACCGTGCAGAATACAAATATACAGACTTGAATTATTTTACAGCAATCCGTGAATTTCACCGTAATCTCAACAGCTGAAAAGTTCGGTGAAATAAATCAACGGAGTACGGTCAATTTTTACAGTTTTCGGTAAAATTTCACCGGAATCCGTTGAATTTCGATGGAATTACGGTGTTTTATTTTACCGAACTGTTCAACTGTTGAGATTACGGTGAAATTCACGGATTACGGTAAAAAATTTAAGTGTGTAGAGGTATTCGGGGCGGTTTCGCCAAACTGCATAAATTTTTGAAATTTCTTCTGGAATAACATGCAATCCCCGAAGTTGACAAGGAAGAGGAAAAATATTAACGTCATATGCAGCCCAGATTCCGCTGTCGCGAAACGTCCAAATTCAGCCAGTCGTTTTTTAACTGAAAAATTGAAAAGTATTCTATTCAAAATAAACTGTTATAAAAACCTCAGTGTTCGGAGCAGTTTTTCCAAAGATGCTGATAAATCTAAACACAAGACTATAGTTATTTTTAATGTCTGCTACTTTTTCTGGTATGAAATTTCACTTCAAAGGCTTTTTATGCTTCAGTGTGATGCAATTGCAATTGCATATTTGCTGGGATGTTCATGTGAGGGTTTGAACGGCTTGCGCATAATTGATGGAAACACAGAGATGAATAAGAAAAAAAAACTCAACAATGACAGAAAAAGAAGACCGTCTTCGCGAGTCTCGTCTCAGAAAAAGAATATAACAAATGTTTATCCTTATATCATGTGATAGTCGAAAAATTATAAAAAAAAAGTCTACGTTACGGCTCATACAAAACTTTACTTTTTTCCTACAAAAAATGTTATGGAGGGGGGTAGGGTGTTGAAAATGTTCAATTTCAGCGTTACGTAATGAATGGATGCTGCCTTATATAAAATTAATGTTAATATGATTGTTTCGCGAGTGCGCGGAATTAGGCATTTTTCTGCGCGGAATATGGAAAAGCGTGTAAAAAATGCGCGGAATTAGGCAATTTCAACGAGTGAACTATTTCAAAAAATCACAATTGTAACGTTTGAATACAGTCTAGTTTATATTTTTCCCATAATCTAAAACAGATTTGCTAGCGATCCACCCAGAAAGCTTTTTTGTTGGTGCAATAATATTTTTTAATTAAGCATTTGAAATGTTTTTTTCGTTAACTGCGCTGAGTTACGGCACTTTACGGTACACTCTGTTGTATTTTATAATACCCCGTTTGATGTTAACTTGAAAGTCACGCGATATTCATGTAATTCAACAACACAGAACAAAATAGGGATTCGTATTCTTGGCACTTTTAATTCACTTTAGCAGTCAGGTTTCTTGAAAGCTACAGAGCTCATATTCGGCCACAATATGCGTCGTACTGATGCGATTGTTATTGCAAGGTTTCAGACATTTCGACCGAGAAAAATCCCCCATGCCAAAGTGAATCATGGAAGTGCCCAAGTGGATCTGCACCCTACCTATTAAAAAAAATCAAAAATAGAAGTTTCTGAAGAGAACAAATTAAAACACATATTTTTTCCTATGGCAATTGCTTCCATTCAGATTTATTCAGCTTTAACGTATTTCGATAAACTCTATCTATCAAGCCAATCCAATGTTTTGATTTGCGTTTTCTAAGTAGGTACAAACAAAATTTGAATCTTTCGATCTAGTGCTCGAGTTTAGTTAATTTTGTTGATGAATTTTGCATTCAAACATATAACAACTGTGATGTAGGACTTGCACTCTAAGAAAACACACCCTTCAAGAGTAGTGTTAAATATAATCAGAACCTAATGAAAGTGAAGAAAGTCGAACAACTACACTTCAAAATGGGTTTAAAATGATCAATCATGCTACATTTCGATATCAAAAATCATATCGCTCTTAAATTCAATATCACTGGAATCGTTGCGTTTGCTCTTAATAAATTGAGCTTTTACGTTGCAATTGTTGTTTTTGCTGGCGATGAACTTTTTCTCAACCTTACGATTGATTTCGATAGGTTTGGTCGAATCGTTTTGATGCTGGTTCTGCACTTCCGTATCTGCATTAATTTCGATTGGGTGTGCCGCATCGGAATCCAGCGAGATTCCACTATCATGCTCTGTGTCTCTTTGTACTACTGATCCCGGTGCTTCATTAGTGGTTTGGTGATCCTAATAAAAAAATTCACATGAAAATATTTTATACATTTTCGATTATTGAATAACTACCTTATCCTCATTATCAGTACTTTCTCCTTCACTTAAACGACGAGTCAGAGCTCGACGTTTGCTCTCGTTTTTCTTCGCGTTCTTTTTCTTCTGGCCAAGAATGCTGGTGTTGGATCTACAAATAAAATAAAATGTATCAAGGAATATAACCGATACAATATTCAATTCAAACAAACCTGAACAATTTAGTTTTAATAGCATCATTGAATCGCACTGTCTTGCGACAGCTTTCAGATAATTCTCCGTTTGTGTGATCAACTGATTCCGCGACGCTTGATCCATCGACAGAGGTTCCCAAATAATAGTGTTCATCGATGGACGAGCATTCGCTGATACTCCGTTGAAGAGATGAACGTTTTAGAATTCCTTTGTACTTATGGTTGAACTGAATTAGGGCAGATAAGTTATCCACGGAATCCGATTCGACCCCGTTGTTGTCTCTAGCAGGGCATGACTCCGAAACGCTGCGTGCTTTTCGCTGTTTGGATGTTGCTTCGCGGCTGCTACCTGTGCCTTCAAATGAATTCGCTTCATTTCCAGATTCAGGCTTGGGGTTGTCATTATTTATTGTAACCTAAAATTTAAAAAAAAATCAAAACTTGTAGAGAAAGTAGGTACCGTTGTCGGAGGTGACATTGGGCCTAAGGAGTGACATTAGGCCAAAGCATAAGCTGAGATATTAGAAAGTATTGGAAATATTATTATAATTTTTTCAATGTAGTATTTCTTGAAGTTACCTACGGCTCTCACCAAAAATTTCGATTTCTGGGGCTAGTAGGGTCGATGTTCCCTTAGTAGACAGTTCCCTATAGTCGCACTAGTGACTTTTTACGACCGTTTTGCTATAAATCTATGTAAAATATTTTTTGACATATAAATTTCAAGCTACTATTCTCAATACCATTGATACACAGCTCGATTTTGTTAAAAAAAAAAATAATTGAAATAAATAGTTTTGCTTAAAATATAAGCTTCCTTACACCTATAGTAAACCTTTTGTTCCTATAGTAGCACTACTAAGAGAATCTATTTTTTATTTAACAAACTAATTGATAAGTGAAGTGATAAGTGGGTAAGGGAAAATAATTGTTATGATTTACTAAATATGTGAATTAACGTTTTAAACTCATGCGTAAACTTTTGAGGCCATTGAGAACATTACGATAGGTAAGAGATTTTTCAGCCATTATTGCATAATAGAGCGAAAGATTGTTAACCTGTCAACTATCACTCCGTAACAAGTTGGCGGCGTGCAATCTTATTTTAATATTTTCAGCGGAAATAAGTTGCCGGAAATAATTTTCTGTACCACTTTTAGGTTGTCCCCTCTGACAGTTTTAAACTGCAATATAAAAAGTTTTAGAATTAATTCGACATAGTCCTAATAATAACTAAATTGAAACACCGTCAATTTTCTAATCACGTGGGGCAAGTGAAAAATTTCTCATTAGAGATTTAATTTGTGTTTTCTCTTTAGGTAGCTATAAGTATACAAGGTTCGCAACGATCATAGAACAACAGAACGTGCTGGTAATTCAAGAAACACTATACTCAAAACGTTAAAAGCTATTATCATGGTCAAATCATGGAACTTCTCTAAAAAAAGGTCGCCAAATATTACGATATTAATATGTTTACTTTGGACAGCCGATCAAAAGGAAGACGATGATTGAAAAGATCCAATATACGAGAACGCACGGAAATCTCGTGGAATGTCTATGTAAAGCTAGTTCATTTATAAATATTTTATTGAAGGATTTCTCCCGAACAGTTATCCGACGTCATATCCGATATTCTTAAAAACAAATAACGAGCGGTGAAACTTCTACAGAGCAGAAATGCAATTGCTGTCCCATGATGTAAGAACTAACATTGTAAATGTTGCAGTTATAATGTTGTCGAATAATTTGAACAAACATAACTTAACAGAAGAAAATTAAAGTAACAATAATAAAATTTTCTTTGTTTACATGTTACTTACCTTATTGTTCACTGGGACGCCTTAACAAATGTTAAAGGTAATAGAAATCGTAAACATAACTGTTAGTTTTTGAATTTATTGTTCAAAACAATAAACTTTTCACTTGCCCCACTTGTGGGGCAAGTAAAAAGTAAGAAGACGTTTTCAAAAACTTTTTCTGTACTTTTTTCTTCAATTTTACATAAAAATAAATTTCAGCATACTGCTTATATTTGGTGGGAGTCAAGCTAAAAAACATACTCGACCTCATTTGTTTTAATTTAAAGTCTCTAGGATTTGAAGAATCGTCGAAAGGCGTGGGGTGTACGCACGAGCCTATCGATCGCAAGGTCCTTGGTTCGATTCCAGGTTGCCGCGAAAACTATTTTTGTTTTCAAATTTTGATTTCATAAGGTAAATTTATTAGGGGTTCCTATGTTTATCGATAGTCCATTTGCCTGAGTATAGTTTTCATACAAAACCAAGATAAAATGCTTTCAGATGATTTTATACGAATATTTGTTTTTAGCTATGCGGCTATTGGTAAATCGACCCTAGTTTATTTTCATGAAACAATGAAAAAAGCTTGAAAATTAGGGGTTTTATACAATTTATACTTTTAAGGTTTCATAGAAATTCTCACTTTTAGGAGGATTTTTTTTCCTCGTCTGTAGAGCCTTTTGACCACTGCTTCCAGTATTTAGGAATATTGTGGTATGGCCCATGTTTTATCTGGTACTCATCAAATATCCTCTTCTTCTTCTGTCGGGTGTGAGATCACACTATGGGCGATCAGGTGGCCAATAATCGAAAAAATGACTTGTTCTGGTAGGTTTTTCTTGTACATTATTCCATAGTAAACACTTCTATTAAGTCATCGTGGAATACCAGAGCACGATCTTTTATATTTTAATTGATACAGTAGGTCAAAGTTAGAGTTTTTAAGAAAAAAATGAAGAATCCAGTGCAAACACAAGGTACACATTGAATACAATATACTGCACAATCGTAATATTTTATACAGATCTTTATACACTGTCCGAAAGCTTATTCAAAAAGCTATCTTAGAAAAATAAAATGAAATAAAAATTCGTACTTCAGGTCGGAAAAATGCGGGGAGTGCACTGAAAAAATATATTTGATTATAAAATATATTATGATTATTGACTATATCGAAACTTTACACATCCCATACTTTTTTGTCCCAAGTTGTCCCAGGCTAAAATGTATTTCCAAGGGTACTTTGAGATGTAAACTATAGGATCGTGAAGAATTTAGCTGCACAAATTTGCACTTTTTTAATTTAGGGCTTTTTGATTTTTTCCAATATTTTTCCCCATTCTCAATTAAAAACAGCAAAAAAATAATTCAGAGAACACCTGAATACAGCTAAATCATTCATATCATCATTTCTATGTATGTTCTATCATTTATAATGGTTTGCACAACGTTAATCGCATAAATGGCTTATATGCATCATTAGTAACAAATCTTATTATTTCGCTATAGGCCCTTTTCAAAAGTTAGTCTCAAAAACTTTTTTTGAAAATAAAACATCGAATTTGAATCACAAAACGCATAAATACGACATGAGATGGAAACAATATTTTTGGCCGCCAGTCTTTCCATACAGATACCGGCCATAGTGGATCACTGCGTCCATTTTTAGAACTATTGTGATAAAATATCCTCTTACAATTGAGGTTGATAGACATTGGTTGATGGAGCACTCTATCCCAATTAGGCTCAACTCGTTTTATAAAGTCTATTACCCAATTAGGACTACTTTGCCAACTTTCCAAGGGCTTTAATAACCTTTTTCCAAATGTTGACATTCTTTGATTAAGCAATGCTCCGCAGTTGCAGAGTAATTGCTTAGCAGTTTCGTTTTCATCTTGACAAAAACGACATTCAGAGGATTGGATTTTTTCTATCCAGTTATTACTCTAAGATTTCCTTTATTAAGATTCAGTATAGCCCGAGTTTTTGTTAGACTAGGTTTTATGAATCTTTTCGTTTGCTTGGATGTATCCATGGCATTCCAATTGAATTCTACCATGGATACTTCCCAACTTTTTAGTTTCATCCTAAGAGTACACTCAGGAACACCACAGAAAGGTTCAGGGCCAACAAGGCTCGAGGCTGCACCCTGTCAGAGATTTCATTCCCCTCAATACCACAATGGCCGGGCACGCAGTACAATGTAACTTTGTTCCTACTGGCCAATTGCTTTAGAGAAAGAATGCACTCCCACACAAATTTTGATCGACCCGTAAACTGCCCATACTCGCATAACAGTCCCATATGAATTTTATCCATTTTTGAGTTAGCTCCGTGAATGATGTTTATTTTTAGTGTACTCCCCTAAATCATGCTTAAAATTGAATCTTTGTATGGACAAAATGTGGAAAAAATACCAAACCATGTGCGTCCCATATTACAAATACCCGCATAACAGTCCCATTAGTTGATCATGACGAAATTGGAACAAACCCATTTTGATAATATTTTTTGTAATCTTGCATCGTGGTTTTCATTTCATTAAAAGAAGGAGTATCACAAATTATACTGATTAAAACCTTGTTTATTCACGAAAAATACTTATTCTAGCTTGACATGAACATTTTCTAGAGTGACTTCTGTTGCAATAAATTATAGAACCACAACTAAAAGTATATATCCTTGCGAGGCTAAAAAAAACAAGAAAAATAGAATCTCCTTGAAAGAAGGTTTGGCCAATTGTCAACTTATTTAAATAATTGTAAACAAAATCTCCGGCAAGCTCAACTTTCATCGGTATGAAAGGGGACGTTTTTCGCGCACATCGCCATTGGTATCATCGACAGGATTTTCATAGTCATATGGAGCATATATAACATCTAATGCCGAGAAAGGATGGTTCTGGACACACAACAGTATTATCCACACATGGGGAATCGCATGATTGAAGCGATTGTCATCATTAAGATCCAAAACTTGCTCTATTAGTTATATTCCTCGTTATGGTTCAAATCCAACGCTCCTGTGCAGTGGGGGGGATTCAACCAAGCGGCCGACAGAAACAGACAAATCAAATTTTTAACACTATCATTGTATAAAGTATAGTACCTACCACCGAATAGTACTTCGAAGTAAATTTGCAATTAAAGTACCTACTAAAAGTTTCAGAAGGGAAAATGCCTTGTGATCAATTGTAAACTTTAATCTTAATGTGTCAACGAGCGTGATAACAAAGTAAGCGAGTGCTAAGGAATGGGACTGGTATGCGGGTATAATTGCGGTTGGCTAGAGAAGTACTCGGATAACGAGTCCCATTGGTTTGGGTCCCAGATTTGGACTTCAGAAACAACCATTTTAACCGTGTTACAGTTGCTGACGATTTTATAATATTGTAATGATAGTGTGTAGAGTAATGCTACCACGATTTATTGCTATCAGCAGCGGTGGAACGAACACATTTGAAAACATGTTTAGAAGCGTTTTTCTCGACATGACGATTTTCCTAATGGGACTGTATTGCGAGTATGGGCAGTAAATGCCATTAGAGTATTCAAAGCTGCTTGACTGTCCGAGAAAATACAGATCTTTGCAAACCTGTAGTTCCTTTTAAGGCAAACATTTGTAGGGGAACTGGGGATAAAATGAACACCCTAAGCAATTTTCATGTTTTCTTGCTTATGAAGCTGTCAGATTCTTTTTCAATAGCCCAGAATTGAAGAAGGATGTTTATGCAATGTAACAAGTTGAAATATTGTGATGGAAATAGAATTTTATCATCATTATTATAATTTTGAAAATTTCTATTCACAGAGTCAATGTTCCAAACATGTGGGTAAAATGAACATGTAACGGGGGTAAAATGAACACCATTTAAATTGAACGGGTTGCGGTACGATTCTCTGCATCTGGTACATGATCAATACATATCTCACAGACATTCCGGAATTGATGGAACGTTTAGCTGCGACCATTTGGATGGCTGTCGATGTCTGTCTTTGTATTTTCGCCGGAAAACTCTCGGCATTTGAAATAAAATCCGGTAGTATTCAACCAGCCCCGGTGTTCATATTACCCCTATCTCGAGTGGTTCATTTTACCCCCAAAAGAATCAACATAATCAAATCATTTGTTCTAAGAATTCAGAAGATAAAAATACTTTCAATTTCCGTCTACTTATCATAAATACTTTAAAGATATGATGTGCGTATCAATAGATTTTTGATGATTTTAGTCATAAAAACCTTAAATACTAAGAGTGAAAATTTACATCATATGAGAAAACGGAGAGGCGTACTTTGTTTTTGTTTACTTTTCCAGCTTTTGACACTTCTAGATCGCGCTAGAGTAGACGAAATAGTTTCTGAGTCTGAGGATTTAAGATGGTACCATGTTTGGCATAGATTTATTGCATAATTACCGTAAAACACAGACCAGTTCATTTTACCTCCCCTATTCGTTTTACCCACAGTTCCCCTACAGTCTATGGCTTGTATTTCAGTTTGGAACACATGATGATTCCATGATGATCTTCAGTTACCCGCTCAACTACCGAGCCAAGCGCACGCGTTTATTTTCTCGCTCCTCCGCTCGTCACGGTAGTCGAATAAGCCTCTTTTCGAAAGCGTTTATTTCGGTCATTATTCCGTATCTTCGAAGTGTTACACATCGACGTTTCGACGTCAAATCGCGGTGCAGAAATGCAACGGCGCGAAAATACTTTTCGCATCGACTATTCGAAGATCCCTAAAAAACCCTCATATGAGGAACTCCATCACTTCATAGGTGAGGTGCTTGGAATGAAGCGGGAGGAAGTGAAACGCCTCCAATGCAGTAAATTCTTAGGTTGTGCTTTTGTCAAAGCCAGCAGTTTCACCGTTGCAGAGCGCATCGTGCAAGAACACGATGGGAAACACGTGTTGGAGGTTGACAAAAAGAAATACTACCTTCGTCTGTGGATGGAAGATGGAGGCGTCGACGTGAAACTACACGACCTGTCGGAGGACGTCCAAGACAACTCCATCATTAACACTATGAAGGAGTATGGCGATATACTCTCGATCCGTGAACTTCTCTGGGATTCCAAATATCAGTTTGGAGCCATCTCGACCGGAGTGCGTCTGGTGCGTATGATCGTGAAAAAGAACATTCCGAGTACAATCACAATTGACTCAGAGACCACATGCGTTTCTTACAGTGGACAGCTGCAGACGTGTAAGCACTGTAATGAGTTCGCTCATAATGGCATCACGTGCGTCCAAAACAAAAAGCTCATGCTTCAAAAACTACACGCAGACAAGAGCTCCTATGTCAATGTAGTTAAACAAGCAATCGCTCCGAAAGGAAACACAGAGCAAACAACCACCGACAAGACTCGCCAACCGGCTACAAAACCAACCACAAGCAAACTATCTCAAACACCTGGCCCATCGTCCTCATCATCACCATCTACATCCAGCACCAAGTCGAATGGAACAATGCCACCACCGCCGTCTAGAACACAACCAGCACCAGCATTACAATCCGATTCCGACTTCCCCGCATTGGGATCCCAACAGCACCAAACAAACAACGAATACGGTCAACGTCGCACCGATGGGCACGACACCGACAGCTCCACGACATCCACCAGCAGTAGGCGACTTCGGACTCGGCCTCCCGGGAAGAAGATGCGTCCTAACGACGAGGAAAACTCGCACGATGAAAACTATGTAATCGAAATGGATTCGTTCAGATACAACGTAGCTACTATCAACATCAATACAATCACCAACGAGACGAAGCTGGAAGCTCTAAGATCGTTTATACGAACTCACGACCTCGACATCGTATTTTTACAAGAAGTCGCAAACGAGCAACTAACCATCCCCGGATTCAACATAGTGTGCAATGTTGATCACGCCAGAAGAGGGACAGCGATAGCAATAAAACAACACATCAAGTTCTCTCACGTTGAAAGAAGTCTAGACGGTCGCTTGATTACGATGAGAGTTGACAACACAACTCTTTGCAGCTGCTACGCACATAGCGGCACTATCCACAGAGCAGAAAGAGAACACTTCTTCAACCAAACCATCGCATATTACCTCCGTCACAATACTGGCCGGAGACTTTAATTGTGTGATACGTCGAGATGACACAACTGGCAACAACCACAGCCCAGCACTCCAGCGAACCGTGCAACAACTGCAACTTGTCGATGTGTGGGAGAAGCTTCGTCGAAACACTCCAGGCCCCACGTACATTACCCACAACTCCTCCTCTCGACTTGATCGTATTTATGTCAGCTCAAGCCTTAGGGATCAAATGCGAACTACGGACACACACGTTTGCTGTTTTTCTGACCACAAAGCAGTTACACTCCGTATATGCCTCCCATACATGGGAAGGGAACCCGGTCGTGGGTTTTGGACACTCCGACCACATCTCCTAACAAATGAGAACATAGAGGAATTCCAAGTCCGTTGGCAGAGTTGGACCCGACAGAAACGTAACTTTCCGTCGTGGATGGCATGGTGGCTTCAATTCGCGAAGCCGAAAATAATGTCCTTCTTTCGTTGGAAGTCAAAAATCGATCACGACAACTTCAAACGCGAAACCCAACGTCTATACAGTGAGCTTCAACGGGCGTATGATGACTATTTCCAGGACCCCGATGTGCTCACCACCATAAACCACGTGAAAGGCCGAATGCTAGCTTTACAACGAGAACACACTCAGACTTTCCTGCGTACAAACGAGACATACGTCGGCGGTGAAGCGATATCGGTTTTCCAGCTTGGAGAGCGAAGAAGGAAGAGAACCACCATCACACACCTAAAAGGAGAACAAGACGAGACCTACGACACATCCGAAGCAATAGAGCAGCATTTGCTAGAATACTTTAAGCAGCTATACTCGGAAAACGAAAACCACACCACGATTGACGAAACCTTCCAAGTTGAACGAGCAGTACCCGACAACGATGAAACGAATGCCGCCTGCATGGAAGAAATTACCACCGCAGAAATTCTCTCCTCAATCCGAAGCGCAGCCCGCCGAAAATCTCCAGGGAGCGATGGGATACCCAACGAGTTCTACGTTCGAATGTTGGACATCATTCACCGGGAACTCAACTTAGTTCTCAATGAAGCCCTCACACAACAATTCCCTCCGCAATTCGTGGATGGTGTAATCGTTTTGGTCAAGAAAAGAAATAGCGACGACACTGCGCGATCGTATAGGCCGATCTCACTTTTGAACAACGATTACAAAATATTCTCCCGTATCTTGAAGTCCAGACTTGAAAAATTGAATCAAACACACCGCATCATCAGCACTGCACAAAAGTGTGCAAACTCGCCCCACAACATCTTCCAAGCCACTCTTTCTCTAAAGGGCCGCTTGGCACAGCTGAAACAACGAAAGCAGAGAGCAAAGTTGATCAGTTTTGACTTCGACCACGCTTTCGATCGTGTACGGCATGCTTTCCTATATCGCACCATGTGCGCACTCGGCATTAATAGAGACTTCGTGGAGTTGCTCGCTCGCATATCCAGACTCTCTTCATCCCGTCTATTGGTAAATGGCTATCTCTCAAGAGCTTTCCCAATCCAGCGCTCGGTTCGACAGGGCGATCCGATGTCTAGCTTGTTGTTTGTTTTGTACCTACATCCTCTCATCTGTAGACTCGAGCAAGTTCAAGGCAACCAAATCGTAGTCGCTTACGCAGACGACATCAGCATCATATCCATAAATGTGCATGCCATCATCGAATCAAAATCTTATTTCTCTCGGTTTGAGTTCGCATCGGGAGCAAAGCTGAACCTACGAAAAACTCTCTCGGTGGACATCGGCGATCTAAGTGGACCCAATACACTCAACGTTTCATGGCTTCAAACAACAAATACAGTGAAAATACTGGGAATCGTCTTCGCGAAGAGTATTCGCTTGATGATAAAGTTAAATTGGGATGCAACTATCAACCACTTTTCCCATATTGCATGGCTTCACTCTGGACGCTCACTCTCCCTGCACCAAAAAGTGACTCTCCTAAACGTATACGCCACCTCTAAAATTTGGTACCTATCCTCAATACTTCCACCGTCCGCTGTGCACACAGCAAAAATAACGAAAACGATGGGCACCTTCCTGTGGCGGGGGATACCAACTCGAATTCCAATGCTACAACTAACACGACCACGAGATAAGGGTGGACTGAATTTACATCTCCCAACATTTAAATGCAAATCTTTAATGCTCAACCGCCATCTCCGAGAGCGCAGTAGCATGCCATACTATCGAACCTTAATCACGCCAACTAACAACGTTGCGACCATTTGTCCTGCTGATCTACAAGACGTTAACATAATTAAGCAATTACAAGACCAATTATCACCACAAGTATTAGAAAATCCATCAGCTGAAGTAATTCATCGATTCTTCGTAGAGCAAACCGACGAGCCAAAAATACAAAGGAACCACCCTTACACATGATGGAGCAAAATCTGGAAAAATATAGGCACTCCACTATTGACATCACCTCAGAAAAGCACTCTATACATGATCGTAAACGAAAAGACCGTTTATGGGAAGCTCTACCATACGATTGGAAGAGCTGACAGTGAGGTGTGTCCTTACTGCAATGGCTCAGTAGAAACAATGCAGCATAAATTCAACGAATGTCCTCGCATCGCACAAGCTTGGCTTCAACTGCAGCGTAGAATCGCCACAATTATCCCTGGAAGACGACAACTCACATTTTAGCTACATCATCTACGTACCCAATCACCTCAAAACCTTGATTTTTTTTAGATTTTTTAGATTTTTACCAGAGACCACAGTAAGGGTGATAATACTCCCCCTCGAGGGCATCCCTTCATAGATCTTATAGATAGTTGCGCACCTCCAAGATCAGCTGATATCTCCCGATCTTTAAGCATAGCCATTATCCATTAGATAATGGCTATGATATTAGACTGCCAACACTGGTTTGTACCGTTTTTGTTTGTCTTCTAGCTCTCGATATTTTTTTATGTTTACACTAGTAATCCTTTATAAGAGAGATTCGCGGAAGCTGACATTTCTGTCAAAGTGTGAGTCAATCGAGCAGCGAGAGCTGTCAAAGTGTGAGCCAAACGTACATGCGTTATGTTTGTTTTGAACTTTTCTTGAAGAGTAATGTAATCCGTTTGAAATTATTTTGGTAAAAGTAATTTTGCATGAAGCAAAAAAATGAAATATTTTTCTTTTTTAAATTTTTGTCAATGCGATTATTAGTTGTTGATTTTTTCGGCTGTTTATTAGTTTGGATATGTAGCTCAAAGATCTATAACGAAACAAAATACACTTTTTAGCAATGAGGAAGTCATGTCCGTGTTAAAATATTATTCTCGACGCCGAGCAAAATCAGCACTGCTGGTCTGTTGCCAAATCATTCCATTTTACATTCGCTTATCTCTCTATAAAGGATCACTAGTTTACACCGTGTAAATAGGGCGATATTCAAAACTGAAAAGCCAATAGATGGCTCTTTTTCAGTGGTAGTAAAAACGAAACCCTGAAGCAAAGAAAGCACCACGGGAGATGAACTAAACACAAAAAGTTATGTATTCACTTTACACTTAATTTCTTATCACTACTTTTTTTATCCAGGTTCCTAATTGCAAGTAATTTACGTTTTTCATTATTTCCCATACGTTTTGACAATTCTACGACTACCATTCTTCCATGCGCTTGTGTTCAAAGTTCGAGAAATTTGAGAATCTAGCGTAGCGCGATCAGTGGGAGGAATACAAACAACAGTGTCGTCGCTCGGCGGCCAGTGAAAGAAGCTGAATGTTCGAAAGGTTGTTGCCTGTACTTTTGCCGCTGGCGCCAACTGTTAGCGTTTAAGAACGAAATAAACAGTCGTTACCCTATTGCATCGTTAATTGCCGTTGCCCATTGATTACGTCGGATTGCAGAAGTTTGTTTGTGTATACATTGTGTGTGCTCGCGTTCCGGTGCCGCTTCTGGAAGGACGATAATATGCAGTGGATCATGTGGTCGGTTTTTTCGATTGCGTGGGCTTGAACAAATCGCAATTCACGGCGTGGACTTCGAAACTTGGATTTTTTTGGTTCTGTGATTCTTGTCGCAGAAGTTTTGATGCGGCTGATTATGACAGAGAGAAAACCATAATGAAGGCTTTACGCGAATTGTTAATTCGTATCGATTCCATGGACACTCGAATTGGAAGCTTCGGCGAAAATCTTCGTAGAATCAACAAAACGCTGTTTGACGTCAAGCAAAATCGGAGATCATCAACCAGTTCACAACATCAAGCCAGTTTTTTTACGGAGTATTGATGAAATCACTTTGGATGATGTGATAGACGATCCGATTAATCGATCGAGAGCATGCGAAGATACCTTTTTTCGAGTTTTTGGACGAAGTCAACATCTCTATTGCTCTTCCTTCAGAGAAGTTCGTCGTTGGAGCAAATAAAAGAGTGCAGATAATTGCAAATCCGTGTGGATCCGGCAATAATTTGAGTTCAGTTGATATTTCTACCCCTGCTACTCCTGCTAGGCAATCAAATTCTTAAAACAAACGAATACCTGCTTCTCGTCAGCTCGCTGGACTTGATAGTAATCATGCTGACTACGCCAGCGATAGGAATCTAGTCGCGAATACTGAGTGCACGCATGAATCTTCGTCTAAAACTAGACCACAGTCCATGTCTCTGAAGGTTGCAAACTCGCAGACACCTCACGATCAGGAATCGTTCTACGTGACTCCATTCTCACCAGACCAAAACGAAGAAGAAATTAAGCAGTATATCTGTGAAATTTCTAATGTCAACTCTGCATTAGTTCATGTGGTTAAAATAGTACCACGCGGAAAGAATGCCAACGACCTTTTCTTCGTATCATTCAAAGTGGCCGTCTGTAAAACGGTTTCAACAGTGGTCGGTGATCCATGGTACTGGCCAGATGGAATAACCGTTCGTACATTCGAACCCAATGTAAAAAACAGCACAGCTACTCGTTTCCCAATCAACACATAATCGAGCCACCTGCTTTATCAGTCGATCGTTTGAGCGATGAATTTGCGTCGTTAGTTGTTTCCAGCGAATTTCAAGCATGCCACTTCCTGTCTCGTCAGGTAAGACTAACAGTGGTATATGTCCTGCCGAAGCAGGGAAGGATGCTGCTCCAATCCTGAACCGAGAACCATTTTTTCAGCCCTTGAACCGCTCTGCCGCCAATATACGTTGTTGCAAAGACTAAGTCCAGTTGTTAATTACACCTATCGTTTGTCTGGTGAGTTGCACGCTTACTGTCAATGATGATGTCACGCTACACGATAAGTGTTCATCTGCAACAACCAGACGCTCACCAATCCACCGCGAGGTGGATCGTGCTGAGTTGTTGAGTTGAAGGAGAGCGAAAGAAGGAAGGCACAAAAGTCTGTTTGACAGCTCTGCAGAAAGCGCGTGCGCACGGACAGAGCGCGTGCGCACGGACAGAGCGCGTGCGCACGGAAAGAGCGCCAGTTCGGCTCGATTTGCAATGATCGGTTATTATTATTATTTTTTCGCTATTGGATATTCTATGGTTTGGTTGATCGATGTTAAAGTTTATTTTAAAAGCAGCTCCACTTATTTTGAAACATATTGCCGTGTACAATAGTAGACAACACAACTAATTTAATTAAAATAATTTGAAATTATAATTAGTACATATACAAAAGGGGAAGAACGTTTAGGCTGGTTGTGCATTACGATAAAATCTCTTAACATAAGCAATGCTTGTTGTTGGTTCTTGTGGAAGGATCAACATGTTCGGCTTAACGAATCTTATTTTAAATATCGAATAACACCACATGCTATTGAACAAAAAGGATATGATTACAATAGACTTTTGATATTTTCAATTCTGAACCACCGCAAAAAAAAAATATTGGGAATCAAAATTCTCCTGAGAGGGATGATGTGGGGGAGGCTCATTCTAATTAATATTGTCGTTCAATTATGGGGATAAATTAAAATTGTTATTGTTCTATACATACTTATTTATTATAATTACCTGTAAATATTGATACAGCACAATTCAAGAATTTAAATATCAAATAGCAAACATAGATATGGTCCGTGTTCAGACAGACTGAACCAAGTGTTTTTTTTTCAATCGAGTAAGAAAAATGTACCCCAAACATGTGAAACATCAAAATATTATAGATATTTACTGTAATAATGGAACTTATCTATTTGATGATACATTTGTATCAAAATAACATGGAAGATTTAAAATTGATGGAGTTCTTTACGTATCCTTAGAGCTCCAAAATTCATCTAGTCTGGTCTGTCTAAACACCGACCATATGATTCTCAAAAACTCATGAGAATGGTATTTTACTCTTTGAACTGTTATTTAATTTGGATGTGTTTAAAAGATTTATAAATTTAATTTATTATTGATGTTACGAGCTATGTCTGTAGTTAAACTTAATGCTACACAAGAAATATATTTGAATCAAAGTATTTTTATATATAAATCTTATAAAAAAAAAATGTTCCAGAAAGTACTCTAGAATTCTTTGGGAGCGTCTCCCGGGATTCTTCCTTAAATCATTCATGAATCCTTCAAATCCTCTCTGGGATTGTTCTGCTGAAAATCTTGAGATTATTTCTGAATTTTCTTCCAGATATCGCTTTGGGATTCATCCAAAAAAAACGTTACCATTCCGGTATTACTTCTGAGATTCTTTCGGATATCCCATTGCGATTATTCTGGGCATCTTTTTGGATTTTTTTTGCAGAACTCTGTATGTGATTTTGCGTGTATCTCCTTAAGGATTACTTTTGAAATCCAGGAAATTAAATTCTTTGAAATTCTTGAAAATTGTTTTCGAAATACTATGGAAGATTTTACCATAAATCCTGATGCAATCCATTTGGATATTTAAAGAGGATTTTATCAAAAAATGTACGACTCTACTAGAAATTCTTCGAGAATTCCTCCGAAAATAACTCTAGATTTTTATCCGGAAATACGTCTGGTATTCTTATGAGAATGCCTCTGGTATTCTTCCAAAAATGACTTGAGATGCTTTCGGAAATCTTTCTGAAATTCTTCAAGAAATTCCACTGAGATTTTTACGCCAATATCTTTGAAATACTCCTGGGACTCTTACAAAAATCCTGTTGGAGTTTTTTTCGGATATCTTTCTATTCTAAATTTTTCAATAAATTTTGCTGGGATTGTGCTGTAAAACCTGCTAAGATTCATCCAAAAATACGACTGTCATTCTTCCGGATATCATTCAAGAATTCCACCGGAAGTTTTCGTGAGATTCAACCGTAAACAAGGATGGAAAAAAATCAGCTCTAACGACAAACAACACGGTATTTGAACGGTCCAAGAGGGCCATCACTCTTGCAGCAACATGATTTCAACACCTCACCACGCGCGCTAATCATAGATATATCGAGCATCCGATAAACTGTTTGTCGTAGGACAAAGGGTTTGTCGGATATTGTAACAAGTTGCGATTAATGCGAATCAATTTAAAATTCACGGATAAACTTTCTCACATTCCATGCACGATTGACTTTAGGATCAAAAATGGTATGCTAGAAGTCATATCGCAGAGTGAAAGCGTGAAAATCTTCCAAAATTTATGAATTCGGTTTGCGAACAATTGATCGTTAGCACACATGCCGAGCGATTCATTTTTCGCGGAGCGAAGTTTGTTATGATGGCTGGACGACTAAGGGTTTATCGTTGTTGCTATGATTGCAAGACAAAGAACAACCATGATGCATCATTTGTTTTATCATGATCACTAGATTTCCATCCTTGACCGTAAATCGTTCTGGTATTTTTCAGAAATTCCATTGGGATTCTTAAAAATATCCTTCTGAAAAATTTTCTGAGAATTGTTTTGGGATTATAGAAGGATTTCCAGAAGAATTCCAAGGCGATTCACAGAAACATCACTTCTGTATGAAGGATTATCGTTGATATCTGAAATAATCCCCTGAGAATTCTAAATCCAAATTACAGTGATATTCAAAAGAATCCCAGAAGTTATTTCGCCAGAATCCCTGAAAGATTTAAAGGATATTCACAGACATCCAGAAGATTTCATGAATATTTTCCAGAATAATTCCGATGTCCAGATGAACTGCAGAAAGATTCATGGAATAATTTCAAACGGGATTTTCGGAATCATTTGAAATTAACTTTTAGAAGATCCTCAGAAAAAGAAATCAGTAATCAAAGTAATCGAAAAAATCTCATTATTTCAAGCAATGCTCGTTGGTTCATGTCGAAGGATCAACATGTTCGGCTTAACGAATCTTATTTTAAATATTGAATGACACCACATACAATTAAACTAGTATGTGAGTACAATTCTAAATCACCGCAAAAAAAATATTTAGAATCATAATCCTTCTGCGAGGGATGATGTGGTGGATGCACATTCTAATTAAAATTGTCGTTCAATTATGGCGATAAATTAAAATTGTTATTGGTCCAGAAATTACTCCAGAATTCTATGGAATTTCCCTCCTGGGATTCTTCCTTAAATCACTTATGAATCCTTCAAAACCTCTCTGGGATTGTTCTGGAAATCTAAAGATTATTTCTGATTTTTCTCTAAGTTCTTCTGGAAATCACAGAATACTTACAGATATCGCTTTTGAACTCATCTAAAAAACATCGTTAGCATTCCGGTACTATATCTGAGATTCTTTCGGATATCCTTTGTGATTCTTCTGGACATCTTATTGGAATATTTGCATAAATCTGTATGTGAGTTTGCGTTTATCTCCTTAAGGATTACTTTTGAAATCCTGGAAATCAAATTCGAATCGAAATTCTCGAAGATTCTTTCGGAAATTCAATGGAAGATTCTAACAAAAATCCTGATGCAATTCTTCTGGATATTTTTAGAGGATTTTGCCAAAAAATGTACTACGACTCTACTACAAATTCGTCGAGAATTCCTCCGAAAATAACTCTGGCCTTTTTCCGGAAATACTTCTGGGATTATTATGAGAATACCTCTGGTATTCTTCCGGAAATCACCTGAGATGCTTTCGGAATCCCTTTAGAATACTTTCGAGGATTCTTCCGAAAATCTTTCTGAAATTATTCTAGAAATGCCACTGAGATTTTTACGTCCATATTCTTGAAATTTGTCTGGGACTCTTCCAAAAATCCTGTAGGAAATCTTCCAGATATCTTTCTAGCATTCTTTCGGGAAGCCTTCTGGGATACTTTCGAAAATCTTTCTGAGGATCCTTCAAATCCTTCTGTGAAGGATTCTTGCAGAAATTCTTCCCGAATTACCTCTAGACTCTGGGAGTTTCCTGAATTTTTCAAGAAAACTGTTATTATTTCGACTATCTCTCTAGGATTCTTTCGGAAATTCTTCTACAATACCCCCAGATTTCTTTCTGTTATCCTGCTGGAGGACTTCAAAACATCTTTCAAAGATTCTTCCAGAAATTTTACTGGAATTTTTCAAGAAATTCTGCTGGGATTCTTCCGTAAAACCTGCCGAAATTCATCCGGAAATACGACTTCAATTCTGCTTGAATGATAAGCATTCAAGAATTCCACCGGAAGTTCTTGTGGGAGTGAACCGTAAATTGTCCTGGTATTTTGTTTAAATACATTGAGATTCTTAGGGAAAAATATACAGGATTCTTAAAAATATCCTTCTGAAAATTCTTCTGGAAATTGCTTTGGAATTAAAGGAGGATTTCCGGAAGAATCCCAGGTCGATTTACAGAAGAACCACAGAGAAATCACTAAAATATTATCAGGGAGATTTCTAAAGGAATTATTTTAAGGATTCTCGTATATTCCTGAAACAATCTCAGGAGAATTTCGAATGGATTTTGAATGTTTTTTACAGTGATATCCAAAAGAATCCAAGAAGTTATTTCGCAAGAACCCATGAAGATTCAATGAAAAGTCACAGACATCCAGACGATTTCATGAATATTTTCCAGAATAATTACGATGTCCAGAAGAGCTCCAGAAAGATTTACGGAATAATTTCAAATGTAATTTCCAGAACCATTTAAAAGTCACTTTCAAAAGATGCTCAGAAAAAAGAAATCAGTAATCAAAGAATCTCATAGGTATTTTTTTAAAGTCCCAGTGACTGTCCGGTAGTTTTCTTGGAGGATTTCCATTTGAAGTCAAGAGGGATTTTCAGAAAATTCTGCCAAGGATTTAAGAAAATTTTCAAGGAAAATCAATGATAAATCACGAAAAAAATCAAAAACACTTCCTTATGAATTTCCAGAAGAATCACAGTTTTTTTTTTCTCAAAAAATCTTAGAAAAAAATTCTAAAGAATCACGAAGGAATTTTCGGAATAATTCTGGATATACAAAATTATCTCAGGCAGAAACAATAAAATCAATAGCAATAAATCTGTAAGAATTTAAGAAGGATTTCTGTAAGAATATAAGGAGGATTTACAAACAATTACAGAGGAATTTTGGGATGATTTCCATAAATAAAGATTTAAAAAAATCCCCGTCATCTGGAAGATTCTTAGCAGGATTTTCGGAAGTATTCCACAGGGATTTCTGGGAGAATTCCATTGGGATTTACAAAAGAATTGCAGAGGAATTTCCGAAAGAATCCCAAGAATTTGCACGGAAGAAAGTGAAGTGAAATAATAGATTTTTTTGATTATAGTCTCAGGCGTCTTTCCGAGAGTATTCTAGAATAATAGGTATAATCTAAGACATTTTTCGGAAAGAATCTCAAAGGGATTTTGAAGAACTTTCAAAGAGTTTCACGGAAGAAATACTGAAGAATTACGAGGAAAATATCAGAATTTAAATAATAATTTCGATTGGATTTTCAGAAGAAATCCCGAGAAATTTTGTGAGAATCCCCGAACCCAGATTTTTAAAATATATTCCATTACACTGGAAAGCAATCATTAAATCATTTTCGGCAGAATTCCAGAATTTTACGGCAGAATTCCAGAATTTTACAGCAGAATCCTGAAAGGATTTCCATAATAACCCAAGATGGGTTTCTGGGATAGTCCAATATGAAGTCCCAAGGAGGTTATTGGAAAAATCAGAGCGATCAAAGAAATAACTACATATAATAATTGTTTGGCTTCGTTTTATAATCACCTTAAGCTGAGTGTACGCCATCCAGTTTGGGGGCAGATTGACGGTATCGAAGTGGATTAAAAACAATTATAGGAGAACGTGTGGAAAATACATATGAACTGCGCAGAATACATCAGACCGATTTAGCATTGCTGCGCACTTCTAAAAGCATTTTATTTTTATTAAAATGTTTGATAATAGTAGAACGACAATGATCATCAGTTGATTTTCCGCTACTGTTTTTTTTTAAATCACAATTGTTATTTCTTTCCGTGCACGCGCTCGGGAAATGAATCTGGCCATGGTGCAACAACCGCGCTACATTCGATGAATCCTATGCGACAAAAATTGTCGGCGCTATCCGTCAAATTCGCTCACCAAAGCTATTTTGGTGACTTTAACATCACAGCTTTCCATCCAGCGCTCATCCGAGCTTGTGTCATTTGATGACATCACTCTTCCTACTGATCGTTCAAACATTGAGTTGCATTCTGAATACCGTGCATTTTCCGTTGACTGCCAAACACGCCACTTTGCTGTGCTTCCTGTTTCGTCAGGTAAGTTTGACAGTGGTGTATGTCTCGCCGAAGCAGGGATGAATACTGCACCAAATTTCAATCGAGATCTACATTTCCAGCCAATTGATCGTTCTGCCATTCACGTATATCGAACCGATATCCTGTTGAAACTCCCACGTACCACTCTGCTGCACTTCCTGTTTTATCAGGTAAGTTTGACAGTGGTATATGTCCTGCCGAAGCAGGGAAGGATGCTACCCCTTTTCTGAATCGAGTACCGCTTTTCCAGCCTTCTGATCATCGCTACATTGAACCTGTTCATAACTTTGTACCGTCTGAGGACCCAAGAATATGCCACTTTGCTGCACTTCCTGTCTTGTCAGGTAAGTTCGACAGTGGTATATGTCTTGCCGAAGCCGGCAGGGACGCTACACAAAATTTGAATAGAGGTCCAAATTTCCAGCTCAATACATGCTCTACTGCCCACGCAAATCTACCCAGCACTGTGCTTTCCGGACCATCGATAAATTATTTTGACATCACGACACCGAATTCCAGAGAAACTGCTAACCGTGGCTTGTTGGTATATTACCAAAATATCGGCGGAATCAACACTCGTTTATCCGACTATCGTCTCGCCTGCTCCGATTCCTGTTACGATGCGTATGCCTTCACAGAAACATGGTTGAACAGTGATACCATCTCTAGCCAGATCTTTGATCCATCTTATAGCGTTTTTCGTTTAGATCGTAACTCCCAAAACAGTAGGAAAAACTCCGGCGGTGGTGTACTATTGGCAGTCAAAAAAAACTTAATGCTCGACAGTTATCGGTTTCTAATTCTGAATCTGTTGAGCAAATTTGGGTAGCAATAACTTTCCAAACTCATACCTTGTTCATCTGTGTCATTTACATTCCTCCCGACCGCTCGCAGGATATGGAAGTAATTGATCAACACATCGGCTCGCTCAAGTGGATCTCAGATAAGATGAAAATTAAGGATAGTTTGATGATACTTGGTGATTTTCCTGGCATCCAATGGAAACTCAATTTGACGTACTGAGATCTATATCCAGACGTCACTCGTTCTTCGATCAGCTTATCCGGTAACAAGCTAATCGATAACTATAGCTTAGAACGTGTTTCTCAGTTGAACTTCATTGTTAATGATAATGGTCGGCTATTGGATCTTTGTTTTGGAAGCATCGATGGAGACGCAAATTTTACAGTCATGAAAGCCTCTTCTGATCTTGTGAAACCAACGATTCATCATCCCTCTCTGCTAATCGAAATAGTTAGCGTCTCACCAAGCATATTCATAGATCCAGTTGAAACGCTTTCCTATGACTACAAAAATAATGACTTTTGCGGTATGAACAACTTTTTCTCCAACATCAACTGGTTTGATTACATTAATCGAAACCTCGATTCATCTTTGAGTGCGTTCTCTAGTATTGTATTGTATGCTATCGACCAATTCATTCCGACGCGTTCTCGTAAAGCCCCAATCAACCCACCGTGGAGTAACAATCATCTAAAACAGCTGAAAAGGTTGAAAAGATCAACTCTGCGAAAGTATACGAGATTCAAAACCCAATGTTGTAAAAGGAACTATCACGCTGCAAATTGTCGCTACAAACGCTTGAATAAGAAGTTGTTCTCTTCGCACCAAATGAAAGTTCAACAAAATCTACGTCAAAATCCTAAATCGTTCTGGAACTATGTCAACGAGCAACGGAAGGAATCCGGTCTACCCACGGTAATGTTTAAGGGTAATATTGAATGCTCCACTACCGATGGTATTTGTGATCTTTTCTTAAACCAGTTTTCAAGCGTTTTCACCACGGACATTTTGGACGAATCACAAGCTTTCTTTGCCGCTGAAAATGTACCTGTTCATTCACCAGTAGGTGATCACCCATTCATCGAAGCCGAAGCAATTAACAAAATTTGCTCCTCTTTGAAAGCATCAACTAGCAGTGGGCCAGACGGTATTCCTGCGATGGTTCTGAAAAAATGCTCTGCCCATCTTTCGATGCCATTATCGTGTCTCTTCAACTTATCACTTCAGGTTATAAAACCCCCTCGGCTATGCTCAGTGCACAGTGGTCCAGGAATCAGTTTTACGCGGAAAGATGCATTTTGAGCTTTAGAATGAAACATTAGACAAAAACTGTCTTCTACAAAGTTGTTTGTATTAGTTAAGCCCTTTGTTTGGTTTTATTGAAAATTAGGGTGGACCACATTTTCATAGAAATTGTGTAACTAACTTTCTTATTTGTAGAAATTATATTATACATGCTTCAGAAAAGTTGTAGACCATTCAATTTCAAGCAACTTTGCCAAAAAAAGTTTTTTTGTATCTCTTAAATTGACCGATTTAGAGCTTTTTTCATACGGTGACATAGGGTGGTCCGAACAAAACTGGTTTTCTGGCTCTAGAGTTTTCAATTCAAATTTCTCATCAAAGTAGTCTAAGAAACACTTTTAGAGCTTTGAAAAATGCGTAATTTGGTGAGTGAAGAAACTCGCTATCTCCTTCCGTTTAAGAGTTATTGTTGTTTTTCTCTCAAAAACATGCCTACTTTGATCATGAATATCTCTGATTGGGGCAAACATAAAAAATATCTTTTGACGGCATTCAAAAGACAAAATTAAATTGTATATTATATCAAAAAATTACAGATGTGTTATTTTTGTAACTCTAATAAAATGCCTTGAAAAACAAAGGATTTTAAGCAGAAAAACTTTAATAACTTTTGAACTAAAATAGATATCATCAATATTTTTGCATGAAAATTTGCGTATTGTTAAGTTCTTGAAGTCGTTCATAGGCCGCTTTGACGAGAAATCCGAAGTAAGAAAGATAGGGCTCTAAAACTATTTTGAAGATTTTCATAGTATGTATATCTTTATTATTTGACATTTTGAGCATGAAAATGAAATTTTAGACAAAAATGATCTTCTACAAAATTGTTTCTAAAAATGCAAGCTAATATACTGTGTCATTTAAACTAGGGTGGTCCACAATATCACTCATATCATATAATAAACTTTTTCATTTGCAAAAATACTGGTATATGCTCTTAGGCAAAGCGGTAGAACTTGAAATTTTGATCAACTTTGCCAAAAAAAGTTTTTCTGTAGCTCAAAATTTGACCAATCTAGAGCATTTTTTCCTAATCATCGCAGGGTGGTCCAACAAAAATAAGTTTTTCAACTCTAGTTTTTTTAAGATTATTTTCTCATCAAAGTTGTCTATGAACGACTTTTAGAACTTAACAAAACGCAAATTTTCATGCAAAAAGGTTGTTGATATCTATTTTAGTTCAAAAGTTATTAAAGTTTATGTGATAAAAAATATTTGACTTTCAAGACGTTTTATTAGAGTTACAAAAATAACACATCTGTAATTTTTTGATATAATATACAATTTTATTTTGTCTGTTGAATGCCGTCAAAAGATATTTTTTATGTTTGCCCCAATCAGGGATATTCACAATCAAAGTAGGCATGTTTTTGAGAGAAAAACAACAATAACTCTTAAACGGAAGGAGATAGCGAGTTTCTTCACTCACCAAATTACGCATTTTTCAAAGCTCTAAAAGTGTTTCTTAGACTACTTTGATGAGAAATTTGAATTGAAAACTCTAGAGCCAGAAAACCAGATTTGTTCGGACCACCCTATGTCACCGTATGAAAAAAGCTCTAAATCGGTCAATTTAAGAGATACAAAAAAACTTTTTTTGGCAAAGTTGCTTGAAATTGAATGGTCTACAACTTTGCTGAAGCATGTATAATATAATTTCTACAAATAAGAAAGTTAGTTACACAATTTCTATGAAAATGTGGTCCACCCTAATTTTCAATAAAACCAAACAAAGGGCTCAACTAATATAAACAACTTTGTAGAAGACCGTTTTTGTCTAATGTTTCATTCTAAAGCTCAAAATGCATCTTTCCGCGTAAAACTGATTCCTGGACCATAGTGCAGTGGAAGGGGATCTACAGGGTCGGAAGAAGGGGAATCGGTACACACTCACTCAAACGTCACTCGAAGAATCCATCTCCAACGGGAACTGAAACTAAGAGCACATCCACTGACGTAATTAGGGTTGGGTAAACTCACTAACAACTACTTATGATTGTATGCAAGCTCAAAGGCCACGCTACAAATAATATTCCAATCAGAACAAGAAGGGAGGGAGGCATGAAGATCCCTTTGTGGACCCGGAATGGAACAGAGAGAAAAATGGAACAATAGTGAGACTTTAAACACACTGAAATGACTTAAACGATCAAATTCACATGCACAGAATTGTATTAAGCTAATTTTACAATAATCAACGTTTTCATTTAACCTTCCGTCAGTCGCTCAAAAAAAAGTTACACCAGCGGTCGCATCGTGTACTGAGTACACGCGGAGCAATTTTGATTGTACATCCAAAGCTAGGCAAGATAGAATATGGATGTCTTCGACAATTTTTTTCAGTCCAACGGTACCAATTGGTCAGTGGACAGAAAACACTTTGGAAACATCCTCATCTTCCTGTGGCCATCGGATTGTGCCCCGGGGGAACCGATGTAGTGGACATTTCGCAATGCAACATCTCGTACACAAATATCTCAGGATCTAGATTTTTTAGCAAGATGGTTTCTTCGGCAAAGTTGTTCAGCAGATCAAGGGCTAACATGTGATAGGCTGCTTGTTTCGAAATTCTGCCACCAGATGGTGCTAGTGAACATTTAATTTTTCAAACACCGATATCTCAATATCCTGATTACCTAGAAAGATGATGTCATCGACAAAGTTGTTTAGTAGGTCAAGGACTAACATATGATAAGCTACCTAACAAGAAAAACTGCCACAAGATGGCGCTAGTGAGCATGCAATATTTTAATCACGGATATCTCAGGATCCAGATTTTTTAGAAAGATGGTGTTTTTAGCAAAGTTGTTCAGTAGTTCAAGGGCTACCATGTGATTATCTTCTTGATTTGGAATTCTTTCAATAGATGGCGCTAGTGAGCATGAGATTTTGCGAACACAGATATCTCAGGATCCAGGTTACCTATAAAGTTGACTTCTTCGACAAAAGTGTTGAGCTCCTGGTTTAATTTTTTTCAAATACAGAATTTCAAGTTCCCGATTATTTTAAAACTTGGCGTCTTCATCAAATTTATTAGGTAAGGAAAGTGCTCACATGTTATTGGCAATTATATTTTGAATTATGTTATCCTGCGCCAGTGAGCATTTAATTTTCTGAACATCTTATGATACTGATCATTTGGGCTCATTACACGTTTTGTCAAATGTTAAAACATTTCGCTACAAGTAAATTAATAGATAAACACAAAATAAAATTAAACATATAGGGTTCATTCTACTTCAAACTCAAGATTCAAGTTGAACAATAATATGCTTATATTTAGTAGAAAAGTAGGACGCAAACTTCTCGTTGCTGGTGATAATCTAAATTCGTTGCTAAAAACATCTCGTGAGAGCACACTCTCGCAGTACTGGTCGGGTTTGATAATATGGCACGTCTCTTTCCTCCGGAAAATCAGCTTGAGAGATAGGCTTATGATTATCTCCGTGACCGATAATTTCACTTACTGGTTGTTTACAAATAAATTCAAAGTGCTCTTTGTGCTAGTATAATCATAATATGGTAATACTAGCACAAAGAGCACTTTGAATGAATTTGTAAACAACACAGGCAATGACTATCACATTCGAGGTGATTCGAACAATGTTATACACTCTTAAAATTAATGAAAATTACTGCGGACGTAATTCACATCATGACTGAATGACTCATGATGTAAGTGATGAAATGACGTAAAAACGTGTTCTGTAAGATGTATTGAACGAAAAGTGTAATTTTACATGATGAAGGACATGAAAACGATGCCACTGGGTGGTATGAATAAAAAACTTTGAACTTTACTACATGTAGCATCTACTCAAAAACAAAATCCACAAAGTTTACGACACTTTTGGTATGAATAAAAAACTTTTCGAACATGTAGTACTTACTACTTTCGAACATGAGCAGTGACTGAAGCTGCACGTTAAGAAATTTCCATTCAGAGTGCAGAGTGATTCTGCACGTAAAGAACAATCTATTCAGAGTGACGCCTAAAATTAATACAGTCATGCATATGAAGAAAATGCATGGAATCTAATCGATTACGCGACAATTTGCACAAATCATGAAGGTGCTGTTATTTGACAAAATTTGTAGTGTAATTTTGCGATTAGTCTGGTATTCTCTTTATGTCTATGATCAAAGAATTTTCTGGGTGGTTTTCGGCCTTCGCCAACGATTGATGATTTTTTAAATACTAGCTTAACATCTATGAAGAGATCTTGAGATTACAGCTATCAAATTAGGAACCACATATTTTCTAGCACCAGTATTGAGATTCTGGTGAAATTGCGGTAGAATTTTGATGCTCCCCGTGTGTTTTCTTAACAGCATGTTGAATTCCGGAAGTTCTAAGTGTTTCTGCGATATTCTCGTTACTTTGGTGGGGTTTCTGATAGTATTCTTGGAATGTCTAGAACTTAGAATGTCGAGATTTTTATGGGAATTGTAGTGATTCCATTGGTAGTCGTTAGAATTCAATGAGGATCTCCCCTAAAACACCAGGGTTCCCTTTGAAATTATCAAAATTCTTGTCGATTTCACGAAAAATCCCATTGAAATCTATAAAATATTTACCGACATTCAAATCGTTTATATTAAACCGTTGCTTTGAAATTCCAACGGAACTGGAGATCAACGGAATCTTAAAGGTTTTTAAAATAATTACGAAGATTGGTTTTCAGAATTACAAATATTCACACAATAATTCGCAGGAATCCCACCGCAATCTCATAGATTCTTACAAAAATACCGTCTCAAAGATACCCACAAAATTCCAAGAGATTAATATTCGGAATCCCATTCCCACCCCAATTCTAGAGTTTTTAACAGATTCCTAATATTTCCGCAATATTCCTAGAATGGTATTTAAATTTTCAGAATTATCATAAAAAAGCCGACATCCCTATCGGAATCTCAAAGTTCCTACAGGAATTCCGGAATTCAAAAGGAAATCTGAGATGTCAGAATTTACACGTAAAATTCAGAATTACTTTATCAATATCTGAATTCCTACCGACAACCTAAAAATCCTAGAAAATAACATAATTATCGTAATTCCAGAATTCACACGGATATTACAAATTGCTACTGCCGGTAATCGTACCGGAATCTCAGAATAGGCAGAGCGAAAGTTTTCGTAACCTCAGAATTCCTTTGCAAAACTCAAAATACCTTCCGATATATCAAAACTCATATCGTTTTCCCATGATTTTTACTCAAAAGTAAATTATTCCATTCAATTCCGCAAACTCAAAGCATGTGTAGCAACCTCTGAAGCTCAGTAGCTTTGTAGTAAATGCTACCTTTATTCATAGCAATGCGTTGTTTGTAGTATGTTCGAAAGGTGTAGAAAGGAAAATGACACAAACATGTTCCAATCGTGTTCCACATATAGCGTTTACTACCGAGAATGTAGTAAACTCAACTTTACTACATTTTATTCATACGGCCCACTATGATTGATGTTTCCCGAATCAGACACCATCGTATTTAAAATGTGACACAAATTCACGTCATTTGGCTCGCTTCTTTTATGTGCATCCAAAAGACGTAAAAATACATGATTTTTCCGGAGTGTGTAGTGTGCGTGCCATCCCGTGAGTCGCCATGAGAAACCGAGTTTCTCATATCACTTTACACTAACACACATCCATCTTTGTTTTTGTGTAACAGCTTTCTGCCGCTCATGAGCCTCTGTACGTGCCATAAGTTCTTTTGTTCTTTTAACTTTTACTGTGCGCCGTATATTGGAGCTGTCTCGCTCTCTCTCACGGGCAACTCGAAAACAGCGCGCACAGAAAAAGTCAAACGTTTTATAGCATGCATAGGCTCATTAGATATTTGATAGGCCTGTTCATTTTTTTTTTTCAAATGGAAGTAGAAATGAAAAACCACGTGTACTAAGTCTAGCACCAGTTTAAAGGCTATTATTCGCATTATTTAAACCAATCAATGTTCTTGAAAGATACTGTTTGAAAGCAGAAAATTCAGTTGAATTCACAGAATAGATGTTTTCTAGAAAACCTATTACGCCTTCATAATATTTGATCATTATTTTGTATAATTGTTTACCTTTTAGAACTACCGACACGTTCGGCATTTGCATAGAAGAACTGTCACAGACCTTCCGAATCAGCTGATTTGAGACGTCTCGTGAAAAAGCCTATTGCTCAATTGTAAACACCATTGACAGTTCTTTGATTTCATCACAGACAAAAAAGCGTCACATTCTCATAGGTGTCCATCGATCATTTTTTAAACGACCGATTCGTATATATGCGACCAACTGCAGGCTGCAATGATTTTGATCGTCATATTTTTAAATATAGTCAAACCTGTATTAGTCGATGTTCCATAGTTCGACATCGACTCATGAAACCATACTTAAAACAAAAAAGTAATAATTACTATAATGCTCCCTTTTATCAGCTTTCTAAAGAATATCTGTTCCATGAGTCGATGATCTTTTGAGTATCGACTGGAAATTTGACTGTCCTTGAAATTCTGAAATATATTCTGATTGGATTTTCATGCTGAAGAGCACCGAATCAAATGGTTTATTACATGTTAAACATGCTTCAGTCTTGGACAGACTAAACAACTTAGTTGAAGACGTTATTTTCATGATTGAGCAATCACGATCCTAGATATTTGGGTTAAAAATTTAGCATACTCAGTGGCACCATCTAGTGGAAGAATTTCCAAACAAGTGTGGCCCATCACAAGTGTGTACTTGACTTACTTGAGATATTCGCGATCAAAATACGCCATCTGTTGGTAGAATTTCAAGTTGGGTGGCTTATTACATGCTAGACCTTGACCTATTCAACACTTTTGTCGAAGACGTCAACTTTATAGGTAACGTGGATCCTGAGATATTTGTGTTCGCAAAATATCAAGCTCACTAGCGCCATCTATTGAAAGAATCCCGAATCAAGAAGATCATCACATGGTAGCCCTTGAACTGCTGAACAACTTTGCCGAAAACACCATCTTTCTAAAAAATCGGGATCCTGAGATATCCGTGATTAAAATATTGCATGCTTACTAGCGCCATCTTGTGGCAGTTTTTCTTGTTAGGTAGCTTATCATATGTTAGTCCTTGACCTACTAAACAACTTTGTCGAAGACATCATCTTTCTAGGTAATCAGGATATTGAGATATCGATGTTTGAAAAATTAAATGTTCACTAGCACCATCTGGTGGCAAAATTTCGAAACAAGCAGCCTATCACATGTTAGCCCTTAATTTATTGAACAATTTTGCCGAAGACACCATCTTGCTAAAAAATCTAGATCCTGAGATATTTGTGTACGAGATGTTGCATTGCGAAATGTCCACTACATCGGTTCCCCCGGGGCACAATCCGATGGCCACAGGAAGATGAGGATGTTTCCAAAGTGTTTTCTGTCCACTGACCAATTGGTACCGTTGGACTGAAGAAATTTGTTTAAGACATCCATATTTTATCTTGCCTAGCTTTGGATGTACAATCAAAATTGCTCCGCGTGTACTCAGTACACGATGCGACCGCTCGTGTGACGGGCCCGGTAAAAAAAAGTTACACGAGCGGTCGCACTGGTGTACTTAGTACACGCCTAAAAACTTAGGTTAAAAACACGATGTTTTCGAATACTTTTCGTTCATTTTTTCGAAAAATTTCTTCTCTACAAGCAAGAAGAAGAGTAGATCTTGGAATAGGACCAACACCCGGATCAATTTAAAGGGATTTTCAACGTGTTTTTCGACTTTTCGCAAAGTGCGTGTACTCAGTACACTAGGGCGACCGACGGTGGGTTAAGCTTAAGTCTATATTGTGACGTCACATTTGCTACTTGCGGTTAGGTCTAGGTTTGGCTTGGTGTCGTTGCGTGGTCTTTCCTTGTATACCCAGACCATGGGTTGCTGTACTGGGTGCCTAGCTGAACAGCTAGGGTAACATCGGCGAATATTGCCCTCCGGGGTTGGTGGTAAAGCATCAGCCACGGATCGTGCGCAGTATAGCCGGAAACTGCTAGATCTTGGCTTTAGGATGACAGCTTGGCCGGATATGGTTTAGAACCGTTGAACAATTCCGGCAATTGGAAGATCCAAAATGGCGCCTTCCTAGCGCGGTTTTGGCTTGCCCGCTTTTCAAGCTCAATCCTTTTGTTCAGTATTGTCCTGTTCCGTCCTTTGTCCGAGCGCGATGGCGGCGCAGACAATGGCTTGTCCAAAATACAAAAGAAAAAGGCCCTGGTATGGACCTACACACCATATTAGGATATTGCCACGTAATATATATGAACTCCGTAATTTTGCATGTACATAACTAATATACAATAGTTTTCATAGATTTTAAGAAATTGTGCATGGATAATTTACCTTTTTCTCTGCGATCGTATCGAAAATTGATAGTAACACTTTTAGTATAGGCGATTATGTGTCACACTACCCTAGTTTTAAGCAGACAATAGATTTTAGATATTTTGCATGAAGTATTCACATTTAACATTACTAACCACTTGTACATAGTTTGTTTAACCACTACTAACAATACTAATAATGATTTTTGATTACTTTTGGACACTAGACCTAATAAAAAGTACAAAACAGAGATGTTAAAAAATCACTATATGTTCACTATCGCACTTTTGCGAACCTTGAGCTATTAAGACGTCGCGCACTTGCTGCTCTCTAGCGTGTTCGGAACGGACTAAATTTTGTAGTGCTAGCATGCCGAGCATCTACCGTTTCTTCAAATTCATAAGAATCCGAACAAACACGAGTTTGTCGGATATTTTTCATAATCGTGCCTTATGAGTTACGCCACTCCTTGCCTTGCCTATGGATAGTGCTAAGGAACTCGGGGCTGAGTGCACGCCGATGTTCAAACCGCTGTGAACAAATCTCTCGAGGCGAGAGTGTGTGATACCGCAGGGAGATATTGAAAGTGGGAGAGTGAGAGATGAGCCCTTTCCCGTGAGCATAACATACAGGGTCGCATTAAGGTAAACAAAATCATTTATTGTGATGGAGTCACAAGCCCAAATTTGGAACCATCGGTTACAATATCCCTCTGACTGGCTGCGAAAATAACTTGTTTATTTTTGCTATGGGGATAACAAATTTTATCCTTTCTCAAACGTGCTTTTTCAACCGGCATAAAAAATATAACATGCTCGATTTGTATTTTCTTTTGCTACTCTTTCTTCTCATCGTCGGCGATAGAAGAGTGCGACTGATACATGGATATTTACTCTACTTCATTCCAAGAACTCAACATTGGTGAGTTACTTTCCAGCTGTCAATCATTGTCCTTCTCACTATCTAAACTGCTTTCGAATCAAAACAAATCGATACAAGGAAAAGTGATCAGTTTTGAGCTCTAAAACGACGAATCTCCGCTATTTAATTCATTTTCCGGTTTTGTTGCCATTCTACTTTTGAGTTGGAGACCATCATGGATCAAAATTCCAAGGATCAAGTGGTTTTGGACCATCGGTAAGTACTGCTTTCTTACAATTCATGACTACTGGTCTCGAATCGACCTATGCGAGCTACATTAAAGTTTGTTTTTATTTTCTTTTCAGCTCCCCCCCCCCGGTCTGCAGTCCCGAGGAAAAGATCTATTCATCTATCAGGCTAAGTATTCTTTTAGATTTCACGTCAACTCCGTGTTGACAAAATTGAATTTGCTATCAGTTTGAGAGAACTTAGCTTTGTTTGAATCTTTCGTTTCAGGTTCGCGGTTTCAGATCGGCGGCAGAGAAGATGCCGAGTGCTTTTCCTTCTTCATCTATGAGGTCATACGAACTTGTGCCCACCCGAGCCTTGATTAAACACGGGGTGTAACATGGAGCAAGTTTGGCGTTATACCTGTCTACGGCGGAGGATTGTTTAAAGTTCCTTTTTAGGACTTTCTGGCCAACTTTGTACACAGGCGCCGGTTGTTTTCGACGCAGATTGTAGTAGTGTGAATTTTTAGTGTAATTTTTATGTAAATTCCTGACCACAAGGTCACGAATAGACTGATCGATGTTCAATTTGTTTTCTAATCTTTTCTGTTCCGAAATTTCTTCCTCATCCCGATCGACTCTATGTTCGTCCCCTCGCTCTACTGCTTCGTGGCCAAAAATGACTTTATATGGCGAAAAACCTGTCGAACTATGTGGAGTCGTATTCAAAACGTGCTCAACTTCAGAAATTCGGGTGTCCCAAAGAGTCTGATCCCTTCGGACGTAGGTGCGAATGCAGGCATTAATTGTCCTGTTGAGTCTTTCGACGGGATTGGCCTGACAATGGTGTCTCGAGTTGGTCCAGTGCTGTATGCGATATTTCTCTAGAAGAGCTTTAAATTCTTTTGACAAAAACGTCGAAGCGTTGTCAGATATAAGACATTCTGGCACGGCATATCGTCGGAACCAGCTGTCTTCTAGAATCTTGTTGACTTGTGAAGTCGAGATCTTACGCAATGGAAATAGCAAGCAGAATTTAGAAAATAAATCCATCACTACAAGGAGGTGGCAATTTAAAGTTTTGCTCCTAGGAAGCGACTGAATGAAGTCCAGCGCGATTATCTGAAAGGGTTTTGTTGTAATCCGCTGCTGTCCCATCACAGGGTGCTGGGACCTATGGCTCGGTTTGCTTTCCTGACAGATTTGGCATTTCTGGACGTACGCTTTGATCTCTTTTGCCATGTGTGGCCAGTAAAACCTCTTGCGGATCCTCGCAATGGTTTTCTCATGTCCCAAATGCAAGGCCTCGTCGTGTTCCTCAAAAAGAATCTTCTCTCGTAATGCGGTCGGTACGCAAACCTTCCACTCGAAACGATAGTCGATGCATTCTGGACTCGAGACAAATTTCTTCAGAATACCATTTTCTACCCTGAAATCTTTAAAGTTTTCTGGTTCACTCTGAACCTTTTGAACCATAAAATTGTACCAGTCGGATTTATCAGAGGTTGCACTGACCTCTTCCACAGCTCGGGACAATGCGTCAGGCATCACATTATCTACACCTTTCCGGTGTTTGACTTCCATGTCATGCTTCTGAAGTTCAAGGCTCCACCTGCTGAGTCTGGAGGAAGTTTTCCAGCTGCTTCGAAGAATATATGTGAGGGCCGAGGCGTCGGTGACCACCGTGAACCTCGAACCTTCAATATAGCATCGGAATTTTTCCAGAGACTTCAACACCGCTAGTGCTTCCTTCTCGGTAGCCGCGTAGCGCTGTTGGGTAGATCCTAACTTTTGGGAAAAATAGGCCACAGGCTTCTCCATGTCGCCGTGCCATTGCATCAACACACCGGCGATAGCCGAATCGCTTGCATCACAGTGGATGCTGAATGCTTTTGAAAAGTCCGGATTGGACAATATCGGAGCGCTGATGAGCAGCTCTTTTATTTTAACGAATGCTGACTCAGCACCGTCATTCCATTTGATAATTTTGGGCTTGTCTTTAAGAAGGTCGGTCAAAGGGCGCACTATTTCACTAAAAGTGGCGATGAATCGTCGGTAATAGTTGCTCATGCCCAGAAATCTCCTCAGTGCACGGAGTGATTTGGGCCTTTCGAAATTGACGATGGCTTCGACTCTATCTGGATTAGGACGAAGTCCATTTCGGCTTAGAATGTACCCTAAATAAGGAACTTCGGGTACGCAAAATTTTGATTTCTCCAGGTTTATGGACAAATTCGCGGCTCTAAGCCTGCGTGCCAGCTCCTTGAGCCTGTCCAAGTGCTCCTCAAACGTATTGCTTACCACGATGATGTCATCGAGGTAAACAAACACGTTTGGTTCCAGTTCACTCCCGCCCAATACCCGGTCCATCAGCCTTGACAGGGTTGCTGGACTGTTGGCCAAGCCAAAAGGCATCCGAGTGAACTGGAACAGACCTCTACCCAATACGGAAAACGCAGTAAATTTTCGGGACCGTGGGTGTAACGGAACCTGTAAAAAGGCTTTTGACAAGTCTATTGTTGAAATATATCGACTGGGCCCGAGACGGCTCAGGATTCTATCTGCGTGTGGGAGAGGGTAGGAGTCACGGACAGTTCGCTCATTGAGCTTCCTAGCATCTAGGCACAGCCGTACCGATCCATCCGGCTTGTCAACGGGTACAAGGCGGAGTGCCCAGTCACTGTATGACCGTTCAATAATGCCGCACTGTAACATGTTGTCAAGTTCCTTGTTTATCTTATCTTGCCGATTTGGACAGGTCGGGAACGGATTGATTCGCACCGGAGGGAGCTTCCGGGCTTCTTCTGATAGCTCTATGCGATGACTAATCATCGACGTCATGTCGAGTTTACCATCTATCGCTGGTTTGAACGACAGTTTAACCTCATCCAACTGTTTCTTTTGTTCGTTAGACAAAACCGACTCTTCTTCGTGATCCTGCAATACATCTACTGAGATTGTCGTATCATTGGTGGCCATGGTAGGCACTATACCAAATGATCGCCAGAAATCTGACCCGAGGATCAGTTTTCGCTTTACGGAAGGGATCACCAGAGCGGATAAAATCTTCGTCATGCCCCTGAAAGTCACGGGCAGTTCAACACATCCCGAAACATCCAAATTCTGACCACTAGCGGTACAGACATCGATGTTAACAGGCTGTATACGCAGTCTACATGATTTCAGGAGGGAAATGCTCCCCGAACCAAGTATGCTCCGGTTTGCTCCACTATCGAGCAAGCCGATTAAGGGTACATTCATAATATTAACTCTTACGAAGGGTCTATCGTGGTTTTCGATTTTGAGAAAGTGCTCACTGATCTCCACACTGGAGCAGTGTCTATATTCGTCGTCATCAACCTGTCTCTGACCAAGTGAGCAAACGACACAATCTGGTTTACTGAGGGATTTCGAAATGTTTTGTGCATCCGTCTGCCCCTTCAGACGGGTATCTAGGCGTTTTTTGCGCAAAACGGACAATTTTTCGTGTCGAAATTGAAAAACCCACACCTAAAGCAAAATTTATGCTTTGGGCGGTCACAATCCGATTGGTGATGACCAGAAAGTCTACAATTGTAACAAACACCAGGTTTCGGAGGGGTATATTTCTCCAGAAGGGCCTGCAAACCTTTATCGGTCATTACACTATTTTGTCCTTGACTTTCCTCACCTTGCTGATTCTCGTGAGCAGGTTTTTTCGAATTTTTCGCCTCCTCAGGCTTACTGAGAGGTTTTTGGTCCGTTCGCATTTTGTCGGGGCGACTTATCGGTCCTGTCTGTTTTGGTTTAGAGTTTGAATTTCAGCTCATTAACCTGGTTCCGGTTTTTGGAGGAGTTATCTTCCGTATTCCTGTTCTCATACTTGTACCAGAACGTGGCATCAAGTTTGCGACCGAATGGTTTCAAGTCTGCTACATTATCGATATTGGCAGCAACTACATAGCCTTTGTAGTCCGCTCTGAGGTTGCGGAAGACAATCTCAAACTTTTTTCGCTCGGAAATCGGTTTTGTAAGCGCATTAAAAAGTTTCTGCATATCAAAGAAGAAATCCTGAAATTTTTCTTTGGGTCTCTGCTTCCTCTCAATCGCTCTAAACTCGCTGACATGGTCATGATCTGGACTAAGGAACTCTCGCTTCATTTCAGTGACCAAATCCTTCCATGAAGCGAAGTCTCCGTTCTCAACCCCGGACATGAACCATAGTTTAGCTGCGCCCGCAAACAAATGGATTGCGGAGCGGAACAACTCCTTTTCGGAAATGTTCTCCGATTTGGCATAAAATTCCACTTCCTTGATGAAACGCATTAAACCTTGTCCCCCATCTCTACCGTCGTACCGTAAGTTCCAATCCGAAACCGGTCTACTACGCTTTACATTAGACCTTCGGTGCCTGGACCTAGGTCTACTTGGTGGAGACTGGGACGAGGAAGAATCCGTGCCTCTCTCTGAAGTATCCTCTTTGCCTGTCGGTCTCCGACCTTTCCCCGACAAATCGATTCGATTTAAAATTCTCTCTTCCCCCGATCGGCGGGAGTTCATCCCTGATCCCGATGGCTGTGACATCATCGATGGAAAATTAAGCGATGATGTCAACTCCATCGTAGGCACTATATTTGATTTTAGCTGCCGTCTAGACGGTGTAGCTCTAGCGTTAGCCTGAATCGACCTATCGTCTTCATGAGAGCCCAAGTCGTCCTCCGTTTGGGTTTCTTGCGATCTACTCTGGACCTGTCTTGCGACTCCAGACGTGCTTGGCTGAGCCAAATGCAGCTGGGTTAAAGATCAACGTCTGTGCCCTGTCCAGACTCACTCTTATATCCAGCTGTACTCACCCTTCTCAGTCGCGATTAGACTTAATCGGACTCCAGGACGGTTTTAAAATTAGCCACTGTGATTCTAGGGCTCACACTTTACTTCCTGAACAGCTTCTGCACCGCCGAAAATTCCGATAAAATGCCTAAAATACATAAAAATCTCAATTAATTAATCCAACGACAAAAGTAAACATGCAACAAAATCAACAAAATGAATAATGATCACACCGGGGGTGTCCCGATGGAATTTAATCAAAATAAGAGCATGCAAATTGAAAAAGACCTAATTATTTGTCGTTCAGAGAACGCAACGCACTAAAACAGTTTATATGCTGTTTTCTTCCTCCCTCTCACGGGTTTGGAAAGATGTTGCAACCGATTCAGAAAATTTGTTATTCTAGTTTTTATGCTGGGCGCCAATTTATAACCCCCTCGGCTATGCTCAGTGGAAGGGGATCTACAGGGTCGGAAGAAGGGGAATCGGTACACACTCACTCAAACGTCACTCGAAGAATCCATCTCCAACGGGAACTGAAACTAAGAGCACATCCACTGACGTAATTAGGGTTGGGTAAACTCACTAACAACTACTTATGATTGTATGCAAGCTCAAAGGCCACACTACAAATAATATTCCAATCAGAACAAGAAGGGAGGGAGGCATGAAAATCCCTTTGTGGACCCGGAATGGAACAGAGAGAAAAATGGAACAATAGTGAGACTTTAAACACACTGAAATGACTTAAACGATCAAATTCACATGCACAGAATTGTATTAAGCTAATTTTACAATAATCAACGTTTTCATTTAAGCTTAAGTCTATATTGTGACGTCACATTTGCTACTTGCGGTTAGGTCTAGGTTTGGCTTGGTGTCGTTGCGTGGTCTTTCCTTGTATACCCAGACCAGCTAGGGTAACATCGGCGAATATTGCCCTCCGGGGTTGGTGGTAAAGCATCAGCCACGGATCGTGCGCAGTATAGCCGGAAACTGCTAGATCTTGGCTTTAGGATGACAGCTTGGCCGGATATGGTTTAGAACCGTTGAACAATTCCGGCAATTGGAAGATCCAAAATGGCGCCTTCCTAGCGCGGTTTTGGCTTGCCCGCTTTTCAAGCTCGATCCTTTTGTTCAGTATTGTCCTGTTCCGTCCTTTGTCCGAGCGCGATGGCGGCGCAGACAATGGCTTGTCCAAAATACAAAAGAAAAAGGCCCTGGTATGGACCTACACACCATATTAGGATATTGCCACGTAATATATATGAACTCCGTAATTTTGCATGTACATAACTAATATACAATAGTTTTCATAGATTTTAAGAAATTGTGCATGGATAATTTACCTTTTTCTCTGCGATCGTATCGAAAATTGATAGTAACACTTTTAGTATAGGCGATTATGTGTCACACTACCCTAGTTTTAAGTAGACAATAGATTTTAGATATTTTGCATGAAGTATTCACATTTAACATTACTAACCACTTGTACATAGTTTTTTTAACCACTACTAACAATACTAATAATGATTTTTGATTACTTTTGGACACTAGACCTAATAAAAAGTACAAAACAGAGATGTTAAAAAATCACTATATGTTCACTATCGCACTTTTGCGAACCTTGAGCTATTAAGACGTCGCGCACTTGCTGCTCTCTAGCGTGTTCGGAACGGACTAAATTTTGTAGTGCTAGCATGCCGAGCATCTACCGTTTCTTCAAATCCATAAGAATCCGAACAAACCCGAGTTTGTCGGATATTTTTCATAATCGTGCCTTATGAGTTACGCCACTCCTTGCCTTGCCTATGGATAGTGCTAAGGAACTCGGGCTGAGTGCACGCCGATGTTCAAACCGCTGTGAACAAATCTCTCGAGGCGAGAGTGTGTGATACCGCAGGGAAATATTGAAAGTGGGAGAGTGAGAGATGAGCCCTTTCCCGTGAGCATAACATACAGGGTCGCATTAAGGTAAACAAAATCATTTATTGTGATGGAGTCACAAGCCCAAATTTGGAACCATCGGTTACAAGGTTGGTAAATTCCCAGATGGTTGGAAGAAGTCGTATGTCTTCCCGGTTTTTAAAAAAAGGAACAAACGTGATGTCAGCAACTATCGTGGTATTGCAGCTCTGAGTGCCGTTTCGAAATTGTTCAAGAAAGTGGTTTACGACTTTTTACTCCACAATTGTCATAATTTTATTTCGGAGCATCAACATGGGTTCATGCCGAAACGCTCGACGAACACCAACTTGCTTACCTACACGACTTTCATCGTACAAGCACTTCAAGAAGGCAAACAAGTAGACTCGATACATACGGATTTTTCGGCGGCCTTCGATAAAATCAATCACCAGATAACCATTGCCAAATTTGTACGTCTTGGATTTGCTGGTTGAAATCTTATATCAGCGGCCGTGAAATGGCTATTAAAGTCGGTGATTCTATTTCACCCTACTTCCATGTAACTTCGGGAGTGCCACAAGGTAGCCACTTAGGGCCACTGATATTTTTAGTGTACTTAAACGATGTACATTTTACACTCAGGTCGTTAAATCTTTCTTTCGCCGATAATTTCAAATTGTTTTACGTTGTGAATGATGTCTGCGATGCTCACTTCCTGCAATCCTAACTTGATGTGTTCACTGTTTGGTGTGAAAAGAATCGCATGGATCTCAACGCCGCTAAATGCTCTGTGATATCGTTCTCTCGGAAACGCTCTACATTATTATTTAACAATAAAGTGGGTACTACTGTTCTCAAAAGAGAATATGTTATTAAGAATTTAGGTGTGTTAAAGGACTCCACTTTCAAGGAGCATGTCGCCTTCGTTACCTCCAAAGCCTCGAAAATACTTGGTTTCATATTCCAAAAAAGAAATAAAGAAAGAAAAAGAAATAAAGATTTTATCCAAGCCCCTTGCTTCCATTGCTGAGCTAATAGAATTGTCGGAGCATATATTGAAGGAGCATTGTCGAATGCTCCTTCAATATCGAGAAAAGCAACCACAGCTATTTCTTTGGCTTGGAGTGATTTCCCGATTTTGCCTACAAGCGATTGTAGCGCCGTGATTGAAGATTTACCTGCTTGATATTCAAATTGAGATTTGCAAAGAGGCAGTTCAATTAGCTTGTTGATTTGATGCTGCCATCAATTATTTCTTCCATTGTCTTTAGAAGAACAGAGGAAAGGCTTATAGGTCTAAAAGCTTTAGGAATGAAAACAACTCGAGCCTTTCGCCACGCTTTAGGAATCAATGAAAGCGCAACAATAGCTTTGAAAATTTCTGTTAAGAGCGGACAAAGCTTCTCTTTTCCCTGTTGTAGTAAAGCTGGTAAAACTTCATTTTTCCCGGCTGATTTGAAGGGTTGAAACGAACTCATAGCCCATTCGACCCTCGCTGGTGTGAAAATATTGCAAGCTTACTGATAGGCATTTGTTGACCATACATGGCTATTAGATGAGGCTAGCCTGCTCTTCTTCCGAACATGGAATCGATCATGGGAAATGAGTTCTCATCATTACTTTCAATGTTTCTAAAGAATCGACAGTGAAACTGCCGTCTTCTTTTTTGAGGCTACCTAGACCATTTGAATGGTCTTTCGAAAGGACTTTGTAAAGCCTTGCGGCTGTAGGAGCGTTGTTTATATTTTCACATACCCCTCTCCAGTCCTTACGTTAGGCCTGCCGTAATTCTTTGTTGTATGTATTCTGTTAAGGCTTTTTTTTATTATTCATTTTTTCAGCAAGGGGAAAAGCCAAGATGGAAACATTTTCATATTCATTATTATGTTTCAATCCCAGGCGTAAAAACCCCAATTTAAAGAGTGTACAAAGTTTCTTAAAACTAGTTTACAATTATTGTTTTCCCCTAACTAGTAGTGCAAAATGTTAATCATAATAGACCTCAGACAGCCAGAAGACTGATTTGGAGGTCTTACTTCTCCTATATGTGTGCACAAGAGAGTCATCAAATCATTAGTTTAGTTCCTTACAAAATGTTATTCATAACCATTTTTTTAAGTTCTTTTTTGAATAAGTATAACGAAATTATTTGTTTTAAATTCATTGGCAAATTATTGAAATTGACAATTGCTGGATATATGCATCCAAATCTTATGTAATTAGTTCTGGGTGTCACAAGGCTCATATTACCTATATTCCGTGTATTATGTTGGTGTAATTCATGCGATGATTGAATATCAAAATTATGCTGAACCCAATCAGAAGTTATTTTTGCTCTATTGAACCACCGTCTGGATTTCTTCCTCAATTCTGCCAGCTTGTCGTTCCACCAAGGCACATCCCTGTTGGATGACCTTTGTTGAATAGGACAGCTAGCATAATATGATGAGATCATTTGATCAATAATCCCATCAGAGGCACTTTCCAACTGTGATACAGTAGTAATCTGTTCACCACCATATGAATTTCTGTTCATTAGATGAAAACGATAGAGATCCCAATTGGGTTTTTTTGGGTTTCTAAATCTTTCTGTTATTTCTGATCCAGTTTCAAAATCGAACCGGATTTGTTTATGATCTGACAACGATTCTTCATCAGAAACATGCCAGTTCACAATCTTCTCCGATAGTAGGTCGCTACATATCGTGAGATAAAGAACGTCTTGTCGGATACAGTTTACAAAAGTAGGAGAATCCCCTCTATTACATATGTCTATGTTGTTAGACAACATGTAGTTTAAAAGATCTTCTCCTCTTTTGTTAATATCAGTACTGCCCCATATTGTGTGATGGGCATTTGCATCGCACCCTATTATAAATTGGGCGTTTATTTTTTACAGTAATCTACAAAGTTCACAGCCGGAATTGGAGGGACGTTTTCAACGTCTCCGGAAAAGTAAGCAGAAGTAATACCTCCATTTTTCCCCGAGTTGTCGGCACCTTCATCTTAATCGCAACGTACAGAACTTTACAATTTCAAAGCGGTTCAAAACATGCGAATATTAAATGAATATACTGACAGTACAGTTCTAAAATTAGTTTGTGCTTTAAATTTGGTCATAAATGAATAGTGTTCGCAATAAGGTATCCTGGAGCAAGTGGGTGATGGATTTTGCATAGTTGGGATTCTTCAAATTTTAGAGACCTTAAATTGAAACAAATGAGGTCGTATACATTTTTTAGCTTGACTCCCACCAAATATAAGCAGCATGCCGAAATTGATTTTAATATAAAATTGAAAAAAAAAGTACAGAAAAAGTTTTTGGAAAACGTCTCCTTACTTTTCACTTATCCCATAAGTGGGGTAAGTGAAAAGTTTATCGTTTTGAACAATAAATTCAAAAACTAACAGTTATATTCACGATTTTTATTACTTTTCACATTTGTTAAGGCGTCCCAATGAACAATAACATAAGTAACATGTAAACAAAGAGAATTTTATTATTGTTACTTGACTTTTCTTCTGTTCAGTTATGTTTGTTGAAATAAATCGACAACATTATAAATGCAACATTTCCAATGTTGCGTCTTCCTTTTAATCGGCATGGGACAGAAATTGCATTTCTGTTTTGTAGAATTTCCACCGCTCGTTATTTGTTTTTAGGAAAATCGGATATGACGTTGGATAACTCTTCGAGAGAAATCAAACGGAATCCATCAATAATGTATTCAGAAACTTTTTATGTGGATAAACCTACACCTTATTTTTATGTTTTGAACTAGCATTACATAGACATTCCACGAGGTTTCCGTGCGTTCTCATCAGGCATTGAAAAAGTTCAGCTCATGTGCAAAAATCAGCTGATTTCAAGCTAACTTGATGCTCACTAGAGGGGTGAGCAACACAACTCGTTGAGCTTTGACGTTCATTTTCATGACGGCTTGTGATCGTCCTTGCTCATCAATAAAATTCAACTGATATAATTTGCAAACGGGTACTTTTTGCTAACTTGAATGTAGAGTAAAATAAGACCGCATCTCCTTTGATTGAATTGTTTATCCTCCCGATCTTGCTTCCTTTTTACGGTGCGAAAAAAACGCTAACAATGTTTGTAAGTAGCGTGAAACCAATATCCACGATTGAGCCTAAATTATTGGAAACGGTTTACAATCTGGACTGTGGATCAGGATTGTTGTAAGAGAAACGATCCTGGAAATCTACGGCAGGATGGCCCGTCGCAAATTTCCTATATTATATATTATCTTCCTTCTTGGTGATTATGGGATGAGACCACGGAAAATTCATGAAAGCATAAAATATCATAAAAACGAACTTTGGAGATATTCAATTTGTAGGCAACAATAATGCAGAATGTGCTATGCAGAAAATATACCGAATAAAGTGTTGAGGAGAGTGAAACCAGTTTGTTTCGATTAGCTCAACGTGAACTGGAATTGTGAAGCACAGTTATAAATATCAAATGAAACATTTTTTTTTTATGGTGTACTCAGCTGGAGCTGTATGACAGCTTCGTTGTCTGTGCTGGACCCCGTAGTGCAAATTTTTACCTCTACTTTTGCCAATATTTAGACGGAATAGGCTATGTTGCCCGCTTTAACACTATTTTGGATGAATATTGTGCAGAAGTAGTTTTATTAAATTGTTTTTGCTTCAGTTTCCCTCCCGTAGTCATGTTTGTATAGTCATCCTTTAGTTCTGAGCAATCGGATTCTTGTTTACGCATGGAGAAGCGACATGAAAATATATGTCATTAATTAATGCATTTCTTGGAAATAACATACAGAGCTATATTGTAGTAGTCTATGTTGACAAATTATAGCACAGATGTCATCTCCAAGCATCTTTTGACAATGATAGACAGAAAATGTTAATTATACAGAATGCGGTCGTATATCAAACGATAGCGATAGGGAGATCCTTTTTTCCCGAATGGAATGAAGGTTATTGAAGTGAAAAACATGAAATGTACTTCCATCTATACGCGAACAAGAACTATCTGAAGTGCCAAGTCATTGTACGTCATGTATTTCCTAGTATTTTAGTCGTTTATGCTACTAGTCTGAAACGTGATGTGTTATACTATATGAATAAATTTCAAAATATGAATCAAGTGTTTGGTTTTAAATAGTCTTTATCTTCCGAAGGTCGTACTGGAATGCCAATCAATACAATACTTTTCTAGGAGAGATGACTGTCTATGTTGCCATCTTGTAGTACCGAATCCAAGTTGTAGATAATTAATATGAGGAGAAGTATCAAATCTAAATGTACTGTAAATGTGTTTGGTGTGGTCATCGATGTGCTTTATGTTCGTCTTATTGTTATTGTTCTGAGGTCTTCTCAAAATGAGAATTCAATTGAATAATGTCTCAAGTTAGTTTACAGTTTGGATAGACAAAGTTATTGGTACGGTATTATGAATATATAGGGGCTGAAATGATATACAATATGTGTTCGCTAAGAACTAAAAATGTTACTTACCCCTTTCTTAGTATACCCACCAACGCATATGAATCGTTTTTACCTCAGTTTGATGGTAATTCGATTCGTGTCCGTGCTGATCTATGTGCTTCGGCTCCTAACACGACGTTTGATACATACGACAGACGACTTGCACCCTCGTGATGGTGTTGTTGTTAGTTGTTATACATGAAAAGAAAGAAAGAAAGAAAGTTATTAGTATTAGGAATAAACAGGATTTAGTGAGTTTTCATTGAATTACATTTGACTAAATCGCTGATTATAGTCAACGACATCGGAAACTTTATGTGTTGACTGTTGATCTAGTTTTTCCTCAGTCCCGTTGGTCAGTATTGCTAAAGGTCCTTTTTAACATGTTTATAAGTACTTGAACAAGTTGAATATTTTAAGTTTACTACTTTTGTCAATGTCAATAATGATTTTGATCAGTTTGTTTTATACATCTATTCATATTCAAATCTGGTCTCGTCTGTTTTCATTTAGAATCGTCGTAAATACATTTCTATGTGTTAAAAACTATACTAGAAATTAGAGACGTACCGAATATTCGGCCGGCCGAATATTCGGGCTGAATATCTCGATTATTTTGATTTTGCCGAATATTCGGTCTGCCGAATAATAAATTCTGTTATTCGGCCGAATAGTGACCGAATAGTAACAAAATTAAATAATTAAGAAAAGTTAAAAAATCGAAGAATTTATTCAAATGACGATACATTAAAATTTTCGTTTCATGCATTCTATGAAAGGAGTTTGATGCCAAATATTAAAAAAAAATGTGAGAATTTCTCCGATCTATGGCATTAAGGTGACTACGGTGCTGCTCAATACATAAGACATTCTCTGCAAATGAGCCTTAAGCTAACATTATAAGCTTTGCTAATTGTGCAAATATTTCGCTAGGCATAAATCAACAGACAAACATAGGTTTCAACACCAACCAAATCTATGCGATGACAAACATTTGTTTGGCACTGTATCAATCCATGCCAAATATTTGCCATAGTGTTTTGGTAGCTTTATAATCATTTTTCTGGGGCTGTAAGGAACCACCAGACTAAATAGTTTGACGCGTATGGACTCAATGCTTTTAATTTTAACCGTTAACATATATTAGCACTTTCCATTCTTTCGATATTGTTTGGTTTGAGACACCTGCTCAAGTTCTTCCTTTTAGCATAATAAAGTGATCTGCAGTCTGTTTGTTCCAATTTCTTTGAAATACTTCCAAAAGTCGAATGAGAAATCTAGTAACGTATATTGCGTTATATTTTAACAAAACATGAGATGGATAAAAAGTGCTAGCAATAGAATATAAATCCCTTACTTTAGAAATACGAAAGATCTTTGAAATTTACTGTTTTTGTGATTTCTACAAATTGGTTTCAAAAGCTCAAGAGGACGATCATTCATTTTCATTCATAATCCGTTCAAATTTTCACCATAGAAGCAGGTCCGTCACACTCGGGCTCAGATTAGGTAGCACTTCTAGTACTGCATTTGGTCCCTCGGTAGTACAAAAGGTACCCAAGTTTGACAGATCACAGTACACTTTTCACGGCATTCTAGATTACCTTATGAGCCATAAAATTTTGGGCAACTGCAAGGCACATCCCAACAAACATTTTTGCTGAACAAGAGCTGTAAAAATCAATTTTGAGCTTATTTCAGTTTAATAAAATATTGTTTAGCTACTAATGCTACTTGGGATGGAGGTCTTTAATTTGTCTTTGATAGAAGCTTTCCCTACATAAGCAAACTTGTTTTTTCTTTATCCAGGATTAAAAATATAGTTTTAGAGAAATTGGACGGGGTTATTCGGCCGAATATTAGGTCATTATTCGGCCGAATATTCGTTTGGCCGAATAATAATTTTCCAACTATTCGGTATTCGGCCGAAGGCCGAATAGTGCTATTCGGTACATCTCTACTAGAAATAATGAAGAAATAGAAAGTCATTTTTTATTGTCCGGATCCACTTTTCGGTGACAAAATAAAGCTTCATCGCGCCTAAGCCCTATCTATTTATTATAATTTTGCGAGAATGAAGTTGTTGTAGTTTTATGATACCACCATAATAAATGTGGTTTTTTATTATGACTCTAATGAGAGAAGCATAACAAATTAACATTTGTGTCACATTCTACTCGATGGATCCTCAGTCATTCTCCTCATTAGTCAATATTATAACCATTTAAACAAAATCTAACCTATCTGCATCAAAGCGTGTCTACGGCTCCTGTTACCCCGATGCCTGGTAACAGGATAACCATTGGATCACATCCGTAAGATTGATGCATCTATGCCAGATGGTTGATGACGCGGCATTAAACAAATATTTCCTGATGTGATACCACCACGACTGGACATGTCTTTGGTTCCCATATAAGTGCTAATGGGGTAAGCCCACCCATCGCGGCAAGATTACACGTCCTAGGGGAGGGAAATATCAAATGAAACAATTTTGATATCAAATTTCTTGATAAGGATTACACTACATTGTTCTGAACACGCCTCGGAACAATTGTACAAGTGTGTAGATATTTATTGAGTTTATAAAAAGTGTATATCAGCAAAAGGCATAAAATTAGGGGCTGTTCAGTTATTCATAGCTGAGTTCAACTTTTATTTAATCGATAAAACTTTAACGTAGTCAAAAATAGTATGATAACATCGTATCCTTGCGATTTTTCCGGTGGTTTTTCCTTTGCTACAGAAACGCCAAGCTTAATGACATTATAGTCACGCGAATGAAGGGCCTTGAAATGGTACACGAAATTCAACATTTTCCACATTAGTTCTATGTACAAGCAGTTTAAGATAGTAGGAATAAATTTTGTACCTTCAGTTGCAGTTTTCAACATCGGTTATCTTGAAAAACTTGTGTGATATTATGAACGTACGTTGTTTATATGCCTCTGATGACAGGTCAACTTTCGAAGGTACATACCAGGGTGTTCATTCAAAATCAGTTTTCCAATTCCCGGATTTTTCCCGGGTGTACTTTTTTATATACGATATGGACAAATATGAAAGACATGATCTAATTTATTTATGAATTGATTTTAATACAATTAAAAACAAGGTTTACATTTTAAAAGGGTTATGGACAAAAAGATTTAAAATATTTCTGCACATCTTCATCGATCCTCTCTTCCGCAAATAACTTTGTTAAAATAAATCTGCAATATTTCTTATTAATGAAGAAGATAAAGTGATTCTTCATCCTACGACAACAGAATCAGTTTTCTGCAATAACGCAAAGGAAACAACGATGAATGCAGATACGCCCATATGAAAAAAACAATGCTGATTTGCTGAAATATCTAAAACACCGTTACCCCCTGGAATTCAGTTCAGAGAAATTATAGAATAATATAAATCTCGCGCAACGTTTCTAAAGGACCTATCTAACATTGAGAGGCTCTCTTTGGTTACTTTCTCTTTCATTAATAACTGAGTCACATTAGCCTCTTCTGTTGCGTTTTATGTATGAAACACTAGTCAAGGAAATTGACTATAGTGGAAAGCTTCCCAAAATCTTTAGTATTCCACTGTTATAATCGAAAGAGAACGAGAGAGGAGAGAATCTCTCATTTTTACATACACGCTAAGCCTGCTCAACGCAGCGCATGTGTAAAAACTACACAGAATGAGACAACCAATGCAGGACTCTCTGGCTGAGTGAAAATTCTGTGTAAGTCGCACTCATGCTGTGTGTAGCCGATGTGTTGGCCATCGGCTGTGCGGGGATCGATGGAAATGGAACTGTCAATCTCTCCCGCGCGGCAGCAAACAGTTGGCCGTTGGTAAGATGGGGAGTTTTCTGTGATTTTTTCAGGCGAAAAGCCGGAAGATGGTCGCAAATGTGGAAGTTTTTTCCCCATTTGCTTCCGCTTCGGCTATTCGAATGAAAAAATCTCTGAAAACTTGAAAATTTGAATGTTTTTTTTTAATGTTTTCAGAAGCAAAACAAAACTGGAAGCGAATTCCGCATTCCAAGCGTTCCTCCTCTGTGCGCATTTCACTCATTCGGTTTGTTTACCACCGTTTGCACAAAACTGTGTACAGCCCCCTTTGCACAGAATCTGTGCTGCATGAAGAGTGGCTGATTTTGTGTACTCGGCACTCATTTCTGAGCGTGACAAGTTTAGCGTGTAGGTCCTTTAGTAATGTTCCGCGAGAAATGCCTGCTTTGTGCATCTAAACTTCCACAAAAGGGCAAAGTTCAATAGCCAACCTATTACCTTCTAAGAATGCCTTAAGAATTATGCGTTAGACATGGCTTATGCCTGATTTATGGAGAAATGATTGATCTGTGATGAATCTCATGTTGGATCAAAGAAAAGATCTTTTAACAGAAACAATATTTCCAAATACATGTTATTGTTCTCCTATGAAGCTGGCTAGAACTTCCAAGATGAATCCAAGATTGCATCTTCCAAGTAATCTTCAAAAGATTTAATGAACATATTAATAATCTAATCAAATACTTTACAAAAATCTTACCAAGAATATCTAAAGGACCTCTTTATTTATTTATTCATCAAAGAACCATGACATTTTTTTTGGATCATTGAAAGAATTCGCTGTCAATCTGCAGAAATCTATACAAAATCTCGTCAGAGGCCTTATAAGAACCGTCTAGGCCAGTGGTTCCCAACCTTTTTGCAGCTGTGGCCCTTTTCAAGTTTTACAAATATCCCGCGGACCCCTGCGTACAAAAATTGTAGAAATCTTTTTTTGTTAAATAAATAAATAAGATTTGATTGGTTTTTAGTATAAGGTGACTTAAATGCAGATCAGAAAAAGGATCAGATTCAATTAACTACAATTACAAAAACATATTCTTTCTCTTTTTTCCCACATCTAAATAGTTCTCACAAAGGATGTGTCTATGATCGATGACATTGAAAAAAAAACTGTCAATGAACCAGTGCTAAAGGTGGTGAACATGTCTGCTGAACCAGAACAAAAACAAGCAAAATACTCGCGAGTATAAGAGTGCTGTAATCTGTCGATGATAAATCTTTTCGTGTATGTATTCGGAGCTGTTCGAAGTCAATTGGGCTTTTGGTAGAAAAGGCCTCTGAGTTTTCTAGACTTCAAGGGACTTTTATTACAAACTTGTAGTTTACTGTCGGTTTGATGGATGTACACTTGATTTGTCTGTCAAAACCATAATAAATCTCACGCGAGTAAATGTTCACGAACATTTTAATATTTGTTCTAGTATGTTCTCCCGTGCAGGCGGGTGCAAACCTACTCTCATCAAGTTTGTTCGCGAGTCTGTCGTGTTTGTTTTGCGTTGGTTTACACGCGTAAGATGCTTCGTAATTTCCACCTTGGCAAGGAACCTAATTAGCGGTTTAGGGAAATCCTTCGAAAAAAATTACATTTATCAATAGATATCCTTGACAGGGTCTCACATAGATCACGTCTGCGTTCCATATAATATCATCTATGGTCTTCTATATGGATCTACAGTGAAAATAACAAGGAACTAGTATCTAAGAAACATCTCTAAAGAATATTGCTCAAATTCTACAAAATTCTTGCAGTATAAGCTCTTGCGAAAACTCCAACAAATAATCTCACGATGAATTTGATAGCCAACGATTAGCGTTAAAGATTTCTCCAAAAATCGTCCTGAAAGATTCCCGTTAAGATATTTTTGCCAGGCAATTTTTGGAAGATATTGTAAGGAATATAGCAAGCATCAACTTTGGCGGCTTCTGTGAATATTTCAAGACACTTTCTAATAGGTTCCATAGCCCATTGTATACCGTGGGATGAATTTCACCTGGAACTGTCAGAAAAGCTAGTCAAATAACCTTCAAGAATTTTCCCAAGAAGTACTGCTGCAGGAATATATTAAAATCTCACAAGGAATCAAATAGAAATCCAGTTGACTGTATGCGAGTTGCGCCAAGGATTTGGGTACAATAAGTAAAAATCCACCGAGGAAAATCAAAAAAATGTCAGTAATTGTCTGCGCATTCCTGAAGAGAATATCTTAGTGTTAATTTATCTATATAAATAAAAATGGAATGGTGTTTGTATGTCACGAAATTGCTTATGAACGGGTGAACGGATCGGGATGATTCTTTGTCCGCTTTGTTCGTCAAGGGTTCCGACGTGTTTGTCTGTATAAAAATCCCATGATAATCACCAGGAAAATTAAAAAAACGAGAGTGAACAGAACTGTCATTTTGTATGGGACGATTCATAGCATTTTTCAACAGCCTACTTGATGGCAAGACGAAGTTTGCCGGGACCACTAGTTTTCAATAAAACAATTTTAAATCATATAAATTCGTTTGTTTTTTTTCTTAAATTCACAATGAATCAATATGATTTTTCTCAGGAAACTGCAAATTAAAAAATATGTATCAGCATTTATGCTATTTGAATGAACATTTACTATGAGGTTTGTGATTGAAATTTTGAGTAAAAAGAGTTCCTGTGAGAAAAACATTGAACGGATAATATTAAAAAAAATATTTTTATCCAAATGTCAGAGGGACATTAACTTCTAAGAATTTGAAGCAAAATCAGCCAAGGACCTTTTTTAGAATCTACAGAAAATCTTATTAGCAATCTACTAATAATCATTTCAGTGACCTCTCAGAAAGAATATTTAAATACTGGTCAAATATCGGTTCGATTTTCGTTAGGATTCCTATTCCAGCAAAGATTTCATATGCCATGATTTCAAATTTCTTTCTCTTTTTTCCCACATCTAAATAGTTCTCACAAAGGATGTGTCTATGATCGATGACATTGAAAAAAAAACTGTCAATGAACCAGTGCTAAAGGTGGTGAACATGTCTGCTGAACCAGAACAAAAACAAGCAAAATACTCGCGAGTATAAGAGTGCTGTAATCTGTCGATGATAAATCTTTTCGTGTATGTATTCGGAGCTGTTCGAAGTCAATTGGGCTTTTGGTAGAAAAGGCCTCTGAGTTTTCTAGACTTCAAGGGACTTTTATTACAAACTTGTAGTTTACTGTCGGTTTGATGGATGTACACTTGATTTGTCTGTCAAAACCATAATAAATCTCACGCGAGTAAATGTTCACGAACATTTTAATATTTGTTCTAGTATGTTCTCCCGTGCAGGCGGGTGCAAACCTACTCTCATCAAGTTTGTTCGCGAGTCTGTCGTGTTTGTTTTGCGTTGGTTTACACGCGTAAGATGCTTCGTAATTTCCACCTTGGCAAGGAACCTAATTAGCGGTTTAGGGAAATCCTTCGAAAAAAATTACATTTATCAATAGATATCCTTGACAGGGTCTCACATAGATCACGTCTGCGTTCCATATAATATCATCTATGGTCTTCTATATGGATCTACAGTGAAAATAACAAGCAACTAGTATCTAAGAAACATCTCTAAAGAATATTGCTCAAATTCTACAAAATTCTTGCAGTATAAGCTCTTGCGAAAACTCCAACAAATAATCTCACGATGAATTTGATAGCCAGCGATTAGCGTTAAAGATTTCTCCAAAAATCGTCCTGAAAGATTCCCGTTAAGATATTTTTGCCAGGCAATTTTTGGAAGATATTGTAAGGAATATAGCAAGCATCAACTTTGGCGGCTTCTGTGAATATTTCAAGACACTTTCTAATAGGTTCCATAGCCCATTGTATACCGTGGGATGAATTTCACCTGGAACTGTCAGAAAAGCTAGTCAAATAACCTTCAAGAATTTTCCCAAGAAGTACTGCTGCAGGAATATATTAAAATCTCACAAGGAATCAAATAGAAATCCAGTTGACTGTATGCGAGTTGCGCCAAGGATTTGGGTACAATAAGTAAAAATCCACCGAGGAAAATCAAAAAAATGTCAGTAATTGTCTGCGCATTCCTGAAGAGAATATCTTAGTGTTAATTTATCTATATAAATAAAAATGGAATGGTGTTTGTATGTCACGAAATTGCTTATGAACGGGTGAACGGATCGGGATGATTCTTTGTCCGCTTTGTTCGTCAAGGGTTCCGACGTGTTTGTCTGTATAAAAATCCCATGATAATCACCAGGAAAATTAAAAAAACGAGAGTGAACAGAACTGTCATTTTGTATGGGACGATTCATAGCATTTTTCAACAGCCTACTTGATGGCAAGACGAAGTTTGCCGGGACCACTAGTTTTCAATAAAACAATTTTAAATCATATAAATTCGTTTGTTTTTTTTCTTAAATTCACAATGAATCAATATGATTTTTCTCAGGAAACTGCAAATTAAAAAATATGTATCAGCATTTATGCTATTTGAATGAACATTTACTATGAGGTTTGTGATTGAAATTTTGAGTAAAAAGAGTTCCTGTGAGAAAAACATTGAACGGATAATATTAAAAAAAATATTTTTATCCAAATGTCAGAGGGACATTAACTTCTAAGAATTTGAAGCAAAATCAGCCAAGGACCTTTTTTAGAATCTACAGAAAATCTTATTAGCAATCTACTAATAATCATTTCAGTGACCTCTCAGAAAGAATATTTAAATACTGGTCAAATATCGGTTCGATTTTCGTTAGGATTCCTATTCCAGCAAAGATTTCATATGCCATGATTTCAAATGGAAATCGAACAAGCATCTCGCCAAGAACATTGTCAGAAATCCTTAAGTACCCCTCTAGAAATGTTTCAAAGATCCGAATCGTTAAGTATCTCTCTATCACCTCACCAATAAATAATCATAATGCGAAGTACGAAATACAGACGGTGGTGCACCCCTTGTTAAAAATTCTAGTTTTACCCCTAGTTTTAAAATTTAAATAAACCGGTAGTCTTATGTTTTGTTTTCCCGGGGTGTTCACCAAATTCCCGGGTGTTTCCCGTATTTTCCCGGTTATTTGTAATTCCCGGGTTTTTCCCGGTTTTCCCGGATTTCCCGGATGGATGGACACCCTGTAGGGTAGATGTACCAATAGTGGAGGTACTAAGCGCGATTGAACTTCATTTAACCACCTTAATTCAAGAAGCGCAATTAATGCACATGTTGATGTTGGAACGGGAAGTAACGACCATTGACTTAATGAGAAAAATGATTTCATCGCAGTAATCCACGGCATGTCAGTGAAAAATAATACCTCCACTATTGGTACGCTGTTCCTTTAGTTGCGGTATTTTTTTAATTTGTGTACCTATAGTTGTGGTATCCGTTGTTTTCTTATGGGATCCTCCACTAAAGGAACACTTTACCGCAACTATTGGTACAAGCAAGAACAGTTTTAGCAAATTTAGTGATTTTTCATCAGTTTTCAAGCAATTTGAACGCTCTTTTCAACTATTCCGTGTATAAACAAGCCAATACGTCGATTGGCAGTGTCGGTTCTGTGGCTAATGGAATAAAATCAGTGAAAACGGCACTACCGCAACTATAGGAACACCCACAACTAAGGGAACACTTACCCTACATACTTCGATTTGCTTATGCAAAAACTCCAGCTCATTGTTTATCATAGCAACGATTTCTCGTGATCATTTATTGCAGTCTGACTGAGCAGCACAGTTCGCTCATAGATGATGGGTACTATGATCATTGGATGATCGCGCTCACAGTGCTCGCTCACGTCTTCAATGCCTGGTTCTCAACTTTTCAACGAACGTCTTCCTTTTAATCGGCTGTCTGAAGTAAACACATTAGTATCGTAATATTTGGCGAACTTTTTTTAGAGAAGTTCCATGATTTGGCAATGATCATAGCTTTTAACGCTTTGAGTATAGTGTTTCTTGAATAATCAGCACGTTCTGTTGTTCTATGATAATTGCGAACCTTGTATACTTATAGCTACCTAAAGAGAAAACACAAATTCAATCTCTAATAAGAAACTTTTCACTTGCCCCACGTGATTAGAAAATTGATGGTGTTTCAATTTAGTTATTTTTAGGTCTATGTCGAATTAATTCTTAAACTTTTTTTGTTGCAGTTTAAAACTGTCAGAGGGGACAACTTAAAAGTGGTACAGAAAATTATTTTCCCCAACTTTTTTCCGCTGAAAATATTAAAATAAGATTGCACGTCGCCAACTTGCTACGGAGTGATAGTTGACAGGTTAACAATCTTTCGCTCTATTATGCAATTATGGCTGAACAATCTCAGAAATCTCTTACCTATTGTAATGTTCTCAATGGCCTCAAAGGTTAACGCATTAAATCACAGTCAGTAAAATATACCAATTATTTTCATTTACCCCATTTACCCACTTGCCCCGCGGTACTTTATCATAAATGGAACATTTACTTAGAATACCGTTGAACATACCTTCAAGTGATCACAACACGACTCTGACAAAGATCTTTTCTTGTTTTTCCTGCGCTGGTTCTTTTTACTCTTCTTTCCTTCATGAGCTGTTTCCTGGTCGACTTTTTTCACATTTTCCTTGGCAACTTTGGTATCATCCTCAACTGTGCGTGTATTTATTTCATCCGGGTTCTCATCCTCTTGCATTGATTGATCAGTCTTCAGTTCTCCTTCTAGTGCAGAATCGATCCCTTCATCGCTTTCGATCTCATCTTTTGTTTTAATTTCGATGCTCAGGTGGGATGATTTGCGCTCTTGTTTAATAGCATTTTTGGAGACCGCTATACAAAGACTGTCATCTTCAATTTCCTTCCCAAATTTGTTGATTTTATCAGTGATATCCTCCATGATAGAATATTGTACCAAATCATTCTCATTCGTGCCGGCGTAATAGCAATCGATGAGTCCATGATCGAGGACCACTTGTAGAATTATGTTATTATCCCATTCTTCGTGTTGAACCTCAGTTATGTTGGCGTTAGGAAATCGAAGAAAGAATATATAATAGCAGGGGAAAAATCCGTTGCCAATATTAGTGAATCTGCAGCTGACTGTATCGGTGCCCTTCTGTAGCTCAATGCTGGACGGGTCGACATTACGAACGTTTAACGTAAATGCAAAAATGTTGTCCATTTTGTTTGCGGAAAACTTGGGGAATATTATCTTTTTATTTGCATTGCTATGCACCAATTGAGGTTCTTTGAGCGGTTTTACACGTTCCACTGGTTTCTGATCCATTTCATCAGGCATGCTAAAAATATAAGAAAAAAAGCAATACGATAAGGCACCGTAGAACAATTGGGTAACGAAAATCGTATAGTTAAGATAATTGCATCATAAAGACTTTAAATATAAATGAATGAGGTCGTGTATTTTTTTTAGATGGACTCCCACCAATTATAAGCGGTACTCTGAAATTTATTTTTGCATAAATCTTCAGAAAAAATATAGAAAAACTATTTGAAAAACGACTCACCCATTTTCACTTGTCCAAAAGGTGGGGCAAGTCAAAATATTGTCATTATTGTCATAATAAGTTAAAAAACTAACAGTTAGATTTAGTTTTTTTTTATAAATTTACCATTCATAAACGAAGGACATTTTATTTTTGTAAATTTAATTTTCTTCAGTTCAGTCATGTCAAATCAGTCTATAATATTATAATACATTTTTTTATTGTCACTTACAGCATGTGACATCAATTGCATTTCTGTGTTGTAAAATTTCTACCGCTTGTAATTTGTTTTCAAGAAAATCGAATGTATTGTTGTATAAATTTTTGGGAGGAATCCTCATCATTTTGTTATAAAGTATTTAGAACTTTTCATATGTGGATACCCGCCTTTATGGACGAGAACAACTTTCCCGGGAAGCTCACGAGACTGATAAGAGCAACGATGGAAGGTGTGCAAAATTGTGTGAAGGTTTCAGGCGAACACTCCAGTTCGTTTGGATTCTGCCGGGAACTACGACAAGGTGATGAACTTTCGTGTTTGTTGTTCAATATTGCGCTAGAAGGTGTTATGCGGGCATAACAGCCGGGGTACGATTTTTACGAGATCCAGTCAATTTGTTTGCTTTGCAGATGATAATGCCATTATTGGCCGAACATTTGAAAAGATGGCAAACCAGTACACCAACCGAGCGTGAACAATGATTCTGACTCCGGCCCAGACACAGCTGACGACGACATCGAAGGTTGGATTGTGAAATGTAATAAACGATCGATAAGACCAGTGAATCAAATTGTCATTAAAACAGACGAAAAACAAACAACAAATCAGGCTCACTCACAACCGTTTGTCCCAACTTTTGCGGATAAGGATACAATCAGAAGCAATATTGACATGACAATCACAGGGCGCAACATTGTTGCAACTTTTTCAACTCGCGATTAATCAGTTATTTTAAATACAAAACCAAATTTGGTTTAAGTATCTATTAGATAATGTGCCAATGTTCACTAACACGGAGAAAGTTCTCGAAAATCGCATTGCGAAGCCTAGAAAATTGCTGTGCAGGTGATGATCGATCATTGTCATATTCTGTTCAAGTGGTGATAAACTGATGTTGCAGAATGAAATTGTTGCAACAAGAACAGGAGATGACAATATCTTTGTTGTTGCGTGTTGGGTGACAATTGATTCACTGCAGAGCTATTATCATATCACAAGTAATAAGATAAAATTGTATACAGAAAATAGTTGATAAGTTTTTTTCACGCGACATGAATGCACCAACTCGGTGTAAAATTTTGGTAATAAAAAAAAAGTACACCCGCCTGAAACGCGAGGCTGCAAAAGTTGGACTGGTGGTGAATGCGTCCAAGACAAAGTACATGCTCGGTGGGGCCGAGCGCGACAGGGCTCGCCTAGGTAGCAGTGTTACGATAGACGGGGATACGTTCGAGGTGGTCGACGAGTTCGTCTACCTTAAATCCTTGCTGACGGCTGACAATAACGTTAGCTGTGAAATACGGAGGCGCATCATCAGTGGAAGTCGGGTCCACAAGAAGCTGCGGTCAAAAAAAATTCATGCCCGCACCAAATGTACCATGTACAAAACGCTCATAAGACCGGTAGTCCTCTACGGGCATGAAACGTGGACGATGCTCGAAGAGGACCGGCAAGCACTTGTGGTCTTAGAACGTCGAGAGCTTAGGACGATCTTTGGCGGTGTGCAGGAAAACGGTGTGTGGCGGTAGAGTATCGTTCCCGTATCTGCGTTTCCTCAGCCATTACGCTGCTATGATAAGGGATGTTCTTCCTCTTCGATGAATTATTCCTCGTAGTAGAGAACCAGACAAACACTCACGCCGTATCCCCGATCGATTGGGCACCAGTGAGTGACCAATCGATCTAGTCTTCAGCCCGAATAGTCATCTGGCTCTCCCGATCTGCCCTCTGAAAAACTAAAGCCCCGCACTGTCATAAGCCCAAAAGCTAACAATGAATGTGACACAGAGCCCAGCCACACCTACTCTTGCGCTACGTTAGTTAGTAAGTAGTTTCTAAGGAATGGTTTTACAGCATAGCTGAGCCTTCCGGTTCATAAGCCGATGTATAGAAATAATTTGTTTCGAAATTGTCCGCGTGGTCTTGTAATACCCTTATTAGATAAGAATCAACACTGCCCATACTCGCAATACAGTCCCATTAGGAAAATCGTCATGTCGAGAAAAACGCTTCTAAACATGTTTTCAAATGTGTTCGTTCCACCGCTGCTGATAGCAATAAATCGTGGTAGCATTACTCTACACACTATCATTACAATATTATAAAATCGTCAGCAACTGTAACACGGTTAAAATGGTTGTTTCTGAAGTCCAAATCTGGGACCCAAACCAATGGGACTCGTTATCCGAGTACTTCTCTAGCCAACCGCAATTATACCCGCATACCAGTCCCATTCCTTAGCACTCGCTTACTTTGTTATCACGCTCGTTGACACATTAAGATTAAAGTTTACAATTGATCACAAGGCATTTTCCCTTCTGAAACTTTTAGTAGGTACTTTAATTGCAAATTTACTTCGAAGTACTATTCGGTGGTAGGTACTATACTTTATACAATGATAGTGTTAAAAATTTGATTTGTCTGTTTCTGTCGGCCGCTTGGTTGAATCCCCCCCACTGCACAGGAGCGTTGGATTTGAACCATAACGAGGAATATAACTAATAGAGCAAGTTTTGGATCTTAATGATGACAATCGCTTCAATCATGCGATTCCCCATGTGTGGATAATACTGTTGTGTGTCCAGAACCATCCTTTCTCGGCATTAGATGTTATATATACTCCATATGACTATGAAAATCCTGTCGATGATACCAATGGCGATGTGCGCGAAAAACGTCCCCTTTCATACCGATGAAAGTTGAGCTTGCCGGAGATTTTGTTTACAATTATTTAAATAAGTTGACAATTGGCCAAACCTTCTTTCAAGGAGATTCTATTTTTCTTGTTTTTTTTAGCCTCGCAAGGATATATACTTTTAGTTGTGGTTCTATAATTTATTGCAACAGAAGTCACTCTAGAAAATGTTCATGTCAAGCTAGAATAAGTATTTTTCGTGAATAAACAAGGTTTTAATCAGTATAATTTGTGATACTCCTTCTTTTAATGAAATGAAAACCACGATGCAAGATTACAAAAAATATTATCAAAATGGGTTTGTTCCAATTTCGTCATGATCAACTAATGGGACTGTTATGCGGGTATTTGTAATATGGGACGCACATGGTTTGGTATTTTTTCCACATTTTGTCCATACAAAGATTCAATTTTAAGCATGATTTAGGGGAGTACACTAAAAATAAACATCATTCACGGAGCTAACTCAAAAATGGATAAAATTCATATGGGACTGTTATGCGAGTATGGGCAGAACATATACAAGACATAACAAAGACTCGTCATGACGCCATGACTAACATTAGTATATATGGACTTAGCGGATGTGGCTTATTTAATAGGTAGGTATTTCACTCATTGATTTTCTTCAAAAGGTATCAAGGCCTTAATTCCCATAGAGTGAGATACTGTACAACACCATAGGAGATCATAACATCACCTAGTCATTTTGTTTTATTATTTAAGATGATGATACTGATCGCCCTTTGCTCCTATCCGCAACCCGGTGCATGCGCCCTGTTGGGTTTTCCAATGGTATTTCCCATATACTAACCCACATTGCACATTCAAGGGTCTGACTGTGCCCACCCTCAGTTTGTAATCTCCTCACCTGCTTGAAACCATATTTTCCTGGAGTATAAATGATTTCAATCAATGGTAAACGTATTGTGCAGTAGTTTGAATAGAATCACTATATCAGAAAATCAAAAAAAAATCTGATTGTAATAAAAACTTTGCCATTGTTTTTAAGTTTATGTAACCTCTAATCAACACTACAAAATACAGCGATCAAATTTCAAAAATCATCGCTCACTAGAAAGTATAATCCCAAGCCCAGGGAAAGTTCGATCGATTATAATATTCACAGAAGAATCATTTCTATTTAACTTTATTAGATACTGTCAAAAAGGTATTTTTCAATACTAACGCTTCTACCTAATAAGGCCAATATTTTGTGTAACTAGGTCAATATTAGGGAAAATGTAATATTCCTTCCCGTGGTTATGCGACCTTGCCGCGATGGGAGAGCATAATCCATTAGCCCATATGATGGAAACCAAAGGCGTAACCTGTAGTGGTGGTATCATATTTTGGCATTTTTGCGCGTCATAATTCATATGACATAGACGCACTAATAAATCGGATGTGATCCAACGGACATTCTGCCTCATTGATAGAATTGATGGCCATTTCAAATAATTAATCTATTCGAAGTGGACATTAATACTATTGGTGACGATCAGTTTGCCTTTTGCTAACCAGAATGATTCGTAGCCACTCTTACTATTAACTAGCTAGACACATCGTTACACACTTAAATTATTTTACGGATTCCTGTAAAATCTCAACAGCTGAACGGTTCGGTAAAATAAATTAACGGAGTACGGTAAATTTTCACAGTATTCGGTAAAAATTCACCGGAATCCGTAAAATTGCGACGAATTACGGTGTTTTATTTCACCGAACTGTTCAGCTGTTGAGATTACGGTGAAATTCACCGTAAGAGCCTAGTGTGTATCATGTACGACTAGACTGGCCCACCTTAGTATGGGAGAAAAATAAAGTTGTATAATTCCACGGGGCACCCGCCAGGATTATTCTTTAGGGTTAGAGGAAGACTTCCTGAAAGTTTCAGCTCATTTGGTCGTTCCATGAGCTGGCGCAATTGAATTGAAGTTAATATGGGATTTTCAGCTCTAACATATAGGAAACAGCACATCATCTCCTGTTTGAGTCAGGAAAATTGTTGATCGCGTTCAATTGAACCCAGAGCACGATTTCTTCAATATTAGGAGGTTTTGATGCACATTAAAACAGATAAAATAGATCCGGATGAGTGTCTGGAAGTATAAATAAAAAACGTACAGAAAAAACAAACAAGGACCGTTTCATCATAGACCATGTAAAGTATCGGTTCACGGTGATGCTAATCAATAGTGTTCATTAGAAAACACTTTTGATTATTATCACCATTGCAGGGTGGCCACCAAATATCCATTTTTAAATTCCCGCTTTTTTCCCGGTTTTCCCGGTAAAATTTTCAAAGTTTTCCCGGTTTTTAATTAAGGGGCCCAAACGTAAAAGGATAATCCTTTGGTCGGTTTTCAAATGAAAATATAAAAAAACATCTACTTCAAGCATTTCAACGGTATTTTAGGTGGTTTTTCCGTCAAAGAGAAATATAATATTATTGGTAGAATATTGGCTTGTTTTTTTAGATCCCGTAAAATTTGTATGAAATGAAAAATTGCTCAAAAACTTAAAAGCCGATTTTCTCAAAACTGGGTTTTTGACACTTTGCTTAAAACCCCCTCAATTCTGCCAATAGATTTCTACTCTTGGTACTTTTGATTTACTTCGACAGAGATGACCAAGCCCATATCAACAACTAGCTGTTCCGGCAAACGTTTTATTGCCCAGAAGACCGAAGTTTATGTCTGATTTGCATTTCCCGTTTTCTCAACTTTCTCGGAGGATTTTCAAAAATATTGTTCCACACGAACACGATGAAGCACTTAAAGGAAAACAAAAGTGAAAGAATTATACGGATCGACCGTCCGTTTCCAAGTCAAGTCATGACATACAAACGCGCCAGTGATGGAAAGTGACGAACATTTCTTCTGAACTGGAACAAATACAAAACCAAACGCTCCCGAGCGTCACAGCGCTTGTTTACTCGCATTTGTCGGCTCCCGAGTAGCTGTGGCTAAAAGTAATTCGCGAACATGTTCGGAGCTGTTCAGAGTCATATTGCACTTTTGGGAAAAATGCTGTTTCCCATCCGAGATTTATGGTTTTCTAGGGCTTTTGACTACAATTAATTTGTCTGTCAAATCCATAATAAATCACACCTTGTTCGGTTACTCGCGAGTAAACGCTCCAACAGTGATGCATTTTGAACTGAACGCGAGCCAAAAGTGAACTGAACGCGTTCCTTTTTTGAACGAGAACGCAGTAAATCTCGAAAACTTATTCAAATAGTCTCAAGTCAAAAAGGGAATAAACTTACTTTATTGATCCTACGGGTTTCGCAGGCGGAATTCGACATGTTCCGCTCCTACCCAACTAGATTTGTCACTTTTAGAACGTTTAATTTCCGGATTTACAAAACGACGAAAGTAAGATTTTCAACTTTCGCAACCTAACCACTACTTTCGCCGCCCCGCTGTATACACTGAGAAAAATCCACACGTTTGATCCGTGTACTTAAAATTATGGATCGATTCATGAACGTCTATATCGATTTGTTGTGATTTTCTTACAAACCTCGTGTGTGTTACACATTCAATTCTTTAGTTTTGCTTCATGGACCGATTCATCAACCGACAACATGAATTCCATAATTTTCCACATAAGTTCCTGAAGCTTTCCATTTCAAATTCGTGTGTGTCAACCTATGGGTGCATAGATCATCATCCAACACGGATTCAGTGTGTTTAACTTATGGTTATCTTGTGTCATGCTCATCATGTTCAAGTTGGTCGATTTGAAATCGATGAGCTTGCTGTCGATTTCCGTGTTCCAAATTTCTAAATTGTTAGTGATCAACCCATAGTGAACTGAATTGCGGTCGGACCTCGTGTCGAACGACAGTCATCATCATGTTCAAAAGAGAAGAAGCAAATTCTGAAGCTGAAAGTGTTAGAGGAAAATTTGCGGATTCGTTTTTCTTTCAATTAGTGAAGATATCCGAGTGAAGATGATGAGTTCATTCTTATTTTCTATAAATGAAATGCATTACTTCCAGCATTGGATATAATGTATAGTGTTAGAGAATCGAATTCCACTAACAGATTTTCCTTGCTTTCAGCTTCGAATAAAATGAAATATGCTAATCCCGGGCTTCCCAAAATATGGATTTGCGGCGCCACGCTTGTTGCTGGCTCACTTGCTTGAAAAAAAACATTCAAGTGAGCTTGCGACAAGCAGAGGAGCCTCGAATCCATATTTTGAGGAGCAAGAGTTCTTCTACCAAATTTCTTCTTTCAGTCTCATGACATTCATGTTCTATCACACATAACTATCTAAAGGCACTACATTTCGAATTCAATAAGCAAATCAGTTGGTTTTCATGATTTAATATTTAGACATTCATGTTTGTTTCACATGACAACCTAATGTTGATACACATGTTATTATACCGTGAAGTCAATTACGAAATCCATATGGCTACCACACTCAAGTCATGTGGTTTTTCTCTTTGCGCAAATCTATAAGTAAAACACACGACCTTGACGTGTAGATTTTTCTCAGTGTAGAGAGACAAAGTGACTTAACCACGAATCAAAACAAAGCACTACTTGAGCCGATTTTACACTGGTAGAAAAACGTCGAAAGTAACTGTATGAAACGGCTTATCATTTTGTTATAATTATTTTTGTTGAAAATAATAAAAACTACCTATTTTTTGAACGCGATCTGATTGTATGCAAAATTTGAGCGATGTACACGGTGAAAAAATGTTAAAAAGGTGATTCATTTTAAAACAGTTTTAGAAGACAGGTTGTGATTCTTCTCAATTAGTTTTCTCAAAACCGTATGAAAGTTACTTACGTCGATTTGAAAAAGTAATCGAGAAATATTGAACTTTCGTGCAAAATTTTGTCAATGCCCCGTTCACTTATAAATGCACACAGAAACCTAAAACACGAAAAAATACATCAAACTATGTTGAATTCATATCATTCCAAATTGATGATACCATCGATGTTTGCTAGCATATTTTGTACACAGCAAAAAATAATGTAATATGGCCCGATGTAATGCTGACGATGTAATGGAAAATGTATGTATTCGCGAATTTCAGACACAAATTAACATCCATTTTGATGTAATATCACGTTGCATTCCAATTACATCAAAACGACACCATCATTCAGAAATACGTTGCACTTGTGTAATATTTACATATACAATACAAAAATATTACACAGATACAGCTGCAACCAAATCGTTCTGATATGCATGTGTAGTATTACACATCTTGACTGTTATATCACCCCCTAAATGTTTGCGAAATTCGATATCGGCAACACTGCAGGACTTTGTTTTGATCGTTCCACCATTTTATAATTGAGAGCGCCACACCGTGGACGATTCAAAGTTCGTTTGGTAAGCAAAATTAATGAAAAAATATTGAATTTTAACAAGTTTTAACCATACTTTGTCTTTTTTCAACAGAGCCACTAGCGTAGCAGCCTAAATAATACCTATAATTAATGGTGGTCGTCGCTATAGGGAATTTTAAGGTAAGTTTTAACCAACGTAAAATTTTCTTTTTTCTGCTTACATAGCCCATCCAGATAGTGTTAAAGACGGGAAGGAAACCGGAATCTTTTGCAAGTAGTGCAGTCTGCGAGATTTGGCTGGTGATGACGGGTTCCCTAATCCTGATTAAGGGATGCGCTTGGGGAATAACATCCTACTCCCAGTAAGGTGCAGAGCTACCAAGGCCCTTCCATGATCCACTTTGGTATGGGTTTTTTTCTCGGCCGAATGGCCTGAAACTTTGCGATAAGGAGCACTTCAATACGACACATATGGTGGCCAAAGTTTCCAAAAACCCCATTGCCGTAGTGAATTAAAAGTGTAAAGAATAGGATCCGGCTTCCTACGTTTAATTATTTTTCTTCTGACTAAAGAGTACCGTTCGGCGCCGGTTGCGTTTAATGTCGACTGGATGAAGGATCGAACCCTGAAATTCCGACGCTCGGAGAGACAGCCTCAGCATAACCAAGCAAGAGGTTGTGGGTTCGAATCCCACTAGTCGAGAACCTTTCCGGATTGGAAGTTTTCTCGAATTTCCAGGGCATACAGTATCACTATAGGTACAAATGCAATGTAATGCATTATACAATTTGTGAATGAGGACTACAGAATCTTAGGACCGATAGTAGATCTCATTTTAGAGACTTGGTTCCTATTTTAATGCAAGTCTCTAAGAAGTCTATAGGGTGCCGATGATCCAGTAATAACCGTTCGAGATTGATACAATGAATTTCAAACAAAATAGTTGATATTCACATATGTTTTTCCCTCTCGGGCCTCTATACATTTTTTAGAATACTGATTCCATCACTAAAATTTGACAAATCGACTAAACTAGAGGCGATCTTTCCGACATAAAATAGCACATGTCGTTTTATAAGTTAAATATAAGTTTGTTCAATATTTCAATCCACTGATACATTCACAACCACTGGTACCGGCACACTATTTGTGATTAAAGGACTCTCTAGTCTTTTTTAACCAAAATGGTCTCTAAAGTAACTATTTCCCTTCTTGCAGTGAAATCTGATTCGAAATATCTAATCAAGATTTTCACATGGATTACTCTGGTAAAACCTGGAAAGTAGGGAATGTCAGAAACAATGGGAAAATCAAGGCATGTTAGCTGAGGCTAGGGAAAAAATTATCAAAATTTAATTGCAATATTAAAACAAGTTATTTCAGTATAAATCTGGTGATTCTATGTATTATCGACTGAATTTTTGTAATATTATAGAAGATTAATATTTTCGTATAACTCAATTAAGACTGTTTTTTTTTTTCATCAAGCCAAAAAAAATACATAGCCAATCGTAATTTGTCTTGAGAATGTTTCTGAAATAATGCGTCAAGCATGACAATTGGCTGGTTTTCGGAGAACTACTTCATGGAAGACTCTCGTTGAGTTTGACAAACGGTTTTTAAAAGAAACGATAATTTTGGTGTACGCGTCAATAATTTCACCAAGTATCTGATAAAAAAGCATTTCGCCACGAATCCATCATTAATTCATCAGAAGTTCTATCAAAAATAAGTCAATACTTTTTCAATGAATACTTAAACTGCCGTGAATCGCAAATCAGTCCTATCTGTAAAAAGTAGGCATTGAGAAAATCGACATAAACGTTTACAAACTCGTTTTCCATACAAATATTAAAAAAAATCCAGAAGACTTGTACATGTTGAATTAAACTTTCATAGTTTGCTTTCCACTACCATATCTTCCCGAGAAAAATATGAAGATGATCAAAACACGGTTCTTTTTTGTGTTACACGATGCGGCAATCTGTAGTGGGACTGATATGCGGTTACTTTTCATTATGGAAAAATTTTACTTGCTGTTATTTCTTATTTTTTCCCAACGAATTATTTTGTATCTTTAATGCAGCTGAAAGGACATTGATAGATATGTTGAAAACTCATATCAATTCAATTTTGGCGAAAATGCAGATGGGACTGACTTGCGATTCACAGCAGTAAAGGTCCTTCAAAAACATACATCAAATATCTCACCAAGAATAATTGAAGAATCTCACTAAAAGCCCATGCAGGTTAAAAGAGAAGAATATTCTACGAATCTTCAAAGAAATCCAAACACACAATTTCTCATCAGAGATCTCACAAGGACTTTAATTATTTAGAGAGGGTCAAATTAGGAATTCGTCGTTTTCATGCGGTGAATGCCGAAAGGAGTTACCTTCAATGATCCATTGCCAAGGAAACTCTTATTGGGAATCCTCTAATAGTCTTTTCAAAGATTTGCCAAGCATATCTCAAGCAGTACGTCGAAAATTATGCTACGATTTCTCCGAAGACCTACCGAAATTTTGTTAAAAGATCCAACAAGGACCTCATAAAATGCTTAACAAGAAATACGCAAAGTGTCTTGTCAATGAATATACGCTAGGATCCTTTAAGAGATTTTGTTAGAATCTTGTAAGAACCTGCTAGATTTTTAAAAATTTCTCTTTAAAAATCTGTCAGAAATTTACTGAGAATCTAATAGAACATCCGTAGAAAAAAAAAAAAAAAAAAAACAGAAGAAAGTTGTCAATAACACGAAACAAAAATATTGCAGAGAATTATACCTAGCTGTTTACCAGTATCTGAACGATCTCTATATTTCTCACCAAAGGTTATTCATGAAGCGAAGTACAAGAATTAAATATTTTAAAGATGTTTTAGTTATATGTTTGAGATATTAGTTGAAAACATTTAACAGATTTGACTTCCAATCATTTCTGGAGTAATTTTTCAAGTAATTCTTAAAAAAATTTATTTGATGTTTCACATCAGCAATAACTACTATTCAGTTCATTTCTACACAATTTTTTTCATGGATTCAGTTTAATGTTTTTCAAGGAATGCCTCCACAAAAATATATTCATGATTTCATCCATCTATGAACATCTCCCAGTCTTACTTTGAAATTAGGTAGTTTTTCTAAGATCCTCGCAAGAGTTTATCATATCAACATACATTTTACTAGAACTTACTAGTATATACCTATACCTTATATTTGTTTTAGTGATAATTTCCGGATTGTTTTAGGGATTCCTTGGATGAAATCTTTTAGGACGTCCATGAAAAATGTCATAAAGAGACCTGCTGGACATTCTGAAGAAATCATAATATATTAAAAATTTGTAATAAATAATTAAATTCTAAAGAAAGTTTCATAAGTAAATCTAGGTTGAATTCTTGATTGGACTTGAAAGAACTTTAAAGAATCAATAAATGTATTCTTTGGGCAAATAGCTGTTTTAGTTTCTGATGAAATTCCTGGAACAAATATTGAAATTAAAAAAAAAACATACAGTGTTACGAGCAGTCCAATATTTGTAATACCCAAAAAGCATGATTTCTTCTGATAGGGTTTTCTTGTACATCATTCATTCATTTCATAGTAAACACAGTAGAATTCTGCATAATCGTAATATTTCAATACAGATGTTTAAACAAAGCTTATCCAAAAAGCTATCAGCTATAAAAATAAAATAAAATAAAAATCCGTACTTTAGATTGGGTTAATGTACACTGAAAAACATATATTCGAGCTTTTATCGGAACTTCACACATCTCATACTTTTTTGTCGCAAGATTTCCACGGCTAAATTTTTTTCCAAGGGGTTTTTAAGAAGGAATCGTAAATAATTTATTGGTACATATTTGCACTTTTTTCCATTTAGGGCTCTCTAATATTTTTCAATATTTTTAACAATTTCCCTTTACTAACAGCTAATGATTACTTCATGGGATAATAATATATCGCAAAATGATTGATTACACGATTACTATATAAGTTCTATTATTTAAGTGGTTTTCGCAAAGCTAATTGTATAAATGGCCCATGTGTATCATAAGTAGTAAAATGCATTATTTCGCCGCCATTACATTACACTTAACTAATTATCCTAAAACTAACAGCAAAATAAAATAACAGCTAAAGCTACATTGCAACCAAACTAATTGGAGTTGTAATTCGCTAAAAGATATCGAACAGTGGTTCGCAACTCTATATCGACAAATCACTTCGGGAACAGACGGCTTCTTTCGGAAGGAAAGTGGGGCCGTTGCACAGTGCTTCCAAGGGCCTAAATTCGTGATCGAAAATGTTTTGCACCAGAAAAGTTGGTTGTAGAGGTATGGTGTCTTCAGAGAAGTTGTTCGGGATGTCGAAGCCCTTCTTAAGAAAGAATTATTTTTGTGATGAATCCACCTAGCAGTGAGATAGATTTTCACTTTTTTGCAAAAGTGGAGATACAACAATAGTGTCTTCGGCAAAGTTGTAGATAATTTCACTATATGAACATTTGCTGAAGACACTTTAACTCTATCTATTGAATTTTAAGAGATATGGGTCATTTTTTGTGAACGACCCCTTAAAACTAGTTTTTTCGTTATATCTCTTTTTGAGTATTTTTGAGATTTTTTACATGTTCTACAAAGTTGTTTTAATTGATAAAATACGCATTTCTTTAGGAGACATCAAAAATGTATCTCTTATATATTCGGAGTTATATGATATTTTATGTTGAAAAATCGACTATTTCACCTTCCTCTAACATTTACAGGCGCAAATTGGGGCAACATTTTTAGCTTGCATATGAAAGAGTAACTCAATAGCTATCAAATCCATGACAACTGACACGTGGCACTGCGTTCCTTGCCTACAAAATATGTTCTGAAAAATATTGAAAAAATAAAAGTATGCGGCTTTTAATACCTTATATTTGTTTTAAATACGCCATTTTTCAGGGCTGAGTGACAATTTTCAGGTCTTTTACGCAATGATATATTTGGTTTGGCTCTTGCCTAAGATAGGATATCTTGATATCAAACGTCATACTTCTCATTTACAGTGAAAACTAGATGTATGAATACTAAGAGATAGCCTTTATTACGTAACATCAGCTCTATACTGAACGCAGTATAAAGCACATAGAATAATGTTAGTAATTTATTTTCCTTAAAACGGAAGTCATCCTATTTAAGCTTAAAATAATAATAATAGTAATAATAATAATAATAATAATAACAATAATAAAGGAAAGAATGTTTTCTTTAGTTTTGGTATTTTGCTCTTTTGTATTTACAAGAGAACATAATCTTTATAAATCTATCCATCTTTTCATATAAATGAAACTAAGTGGCGTGACATACGAACAGAATGGGTTTCAAACGGACTACCATTTGTTACCATGAACAAGCTATAATTTCGCTGTTATGTGTATTTTTAAGGTTTTAGATACTACTTTTTGAGAATGTGAAGAAGAAAATTTTAAATAAGACCTATCCACATCTCAATATTTTTGCCTATGTAGATTATTTATTTGATCCTCTCTCTCAACAATTTCTTTCTCCATAAAAAGACTATCTTTTAACTACTATTATTACATAAGTGCTCATATGATGATATGTAGTATTAGGCGAATTGATTATTTACATTATCCACTGTGCTTAAAGTGAAACATATCGGAATCTAGAGATGATCATCTCAATGGCCGACCATTTGGCATAAGGTCATTTGGCACAACCCCAATTGAAATAATGGCCATTTGTCATAACGGTCATTTCGCATAACTAGAATAAAATCCTTTCTTTCAAAATATACCTGTTCTTTATAAATGTGTTTATTTTAAATGACCATTATGCCAAATGACCGTTATGCCAAATGTCTTTTATGACAGACGGCTTGATGCCAGATGAACTTATGCCAAATGGCTTTATGCCAAATGACCCAGACCCATGAAAGATTACGTATTTAAAAAATACACGGTATTAAAAGCTGCATACTTTTAATTTTTCAACATTTCACGGAACATATTTTGTAGTCAAGGAAAGCAGTGCCACGTGTCAGTTACCATGGATTTGATAGTTATTAAGTTACTCTTTTATATGCAAGCTAAAAATGTTGCCCCAATTTGCCCCTGTAAATGTTAGAGGAAGGTGAAATAGTCGATTTTTCAACATAAAATATCATATAACTCCGAACATATAAGAGATACATTTTTGATGTCTCCTAAAGAAATGCGTATTTTATCAATTAAAACAACTTTGTAGAACATGTAAAAAATCTCAAAAATACCCAGAAAGAGATATAACGAAAAAACTAGTTTTAAGGGGTCGTTCACAACAAATGACCCATATCTCTTAAAATTCAATAGATAGAGCTAAAGTGTCTTCAGCAAATTTTCATGTAGTGAAATTATCTACAACTTTGCCGAAGACACTATTGCTGTATCTCCACTTTTGCAAAAAAGTGAAAATCTATCTCACTTCTAGGTGGATTCATCACAAAAATAATTCTTTCTTAAGAAGGGCTTCAACATCCCGAACAACTTCTCTGAAGACACCATACCTGTAAAACCAACTTTTCTTGTGCAAAACATTTTCGATCACGAATTTAGGCCCTTGGAAGCACTGTGCGTTGGGCTGGAGATAAACTAGCCCAGGGCTAAAAATCTCGTAATAAAGATAGAAAAAAAGGTCTCGGAAACTGAACATTAAATTAGAATTACTCATAAATATGACATGAGATGGCAACTTCCAATAGCGTTATGATCTCTTTTTGGTCCCCTGTCGTTTTTGTTTTAATTTTTTATTAGTATCATAACAAACATTACGTTCATTTCTTATATCTAGGTGTTCTGTGTTAAGCAACACAATCATCCTAATTTAGTAAAACTAAAGTAAGTATTTATTAACATTTTGTTAACAACATATTACATTTAATTCGCCGTAGTAGTTCAGAATTTTTACGGGTGAGTTGATTGGTGAAATCAACTGTGCTTATAAGAGAGAAAACAAAAACGTTTTCCAAACTAAGTTAACCTTAATATAGAAATTTATAACCCATTAATCGTGGCAATAGAAGATTGCATCGATTTTTGTCTAAAATTCTTAATTATTGCATTTGACATTTGTTCCAATGTTTCAACAGAAACTGCAGAACTTTCTTTCTGGTATTACAACAGCTAGTCCATATTGGTACAGCATACAACATGGCTGGCCTGAAAATTTGTTTGAAGATTAAAAGCTTGTCCTCAATACAAAGTTGTGATTTTGTGTTAATAAGTGGATTTTAAAATATTTGTTACATTTGGTTTGAATGCCTTCAATGTGATTTTTAAAAGTTATTTTTTTATCTAGCATGAGCCGTAGATACTTAACTTCCTCTGCCCATTTTTTTGGAACCCCACTCATTGTGACAACATGTCTACTTGAAATTTTCAAATGAATAGCTTTTGGTTTATTTGGGAATATTATTAGTTGAGTTTTGGAAGCATTTTCGTAATAGAAATTTCTTCGACTTCCCTGGGCATGACGTGTCGTCGTGCTTGCCACACGATATACGAATGCAAAAATGGCAACTTTGGCAATGAAACCTCTCAGTTAATAACTGTGGAAATACTCATATGAACACTAAGCTGAGAAGCAGGCTTTGTCCCAGTGAGGACGGTAATGCTAAGAAGAAGCAGAAGACATGTTTATTTAGGCAAAGCATAGCTTGATCCGAAAAGTTCAGTTAATATATAATGATAAGCTTATATTGATTTTGTTATCAAAAAGATATTTATTATATATATATATATATATATATATATATATATATATATATATATATATATATATACACCTATATCTACATTTTATTTTGTGTTTTTTTCAGACACGATGGATATCACTTGTAAATTTTGTTGGTCAAAATTTAGCAATGTAGGAGTTTATCAAAGACACATGCGCATCCACAGATTCAACTCTACTTTTGTGTGCGGTCTGCAGGGCTGTAATATTACGTTAAAAAAATATCCTACTTTCATATCACACTTGAGACGTTCGCACTTGCATGCACCAAGCACAAGTAGTTTTGAGTACAAATGTACTGCTCTTCAATGTATGTTTTCGCACGAAAGTTTTGATGTTATTACTAAACATCTCAAAGATCATTTGGCAGAAGGTGTTCCAGTGTATTGCCCCCTAAAATGCAGGATAAAACCGTTTAAAACTTGTAACGCGTTGAAAATACACAATATATACTATCATCGAACCATCAAACATTTCAACGAATCGGTAGGCAGGGTTGAATCGTGCAGTACAACCAATTTATCAGAATCCAAGAGCACAAATGAATCGAATACAACATTAGTCGAAAACGAGCACATTTCAAATGCAGCGAAATCTTTTGGAGTTATGTTTTTAAAATTACTGTGTAAACACCACGTCACGAGCGCTGCGGTCCAACAAATTGTTGACGCTATGGTAGAGCTTACATCATCCCAAGAAGATTGGAATCGTCACAAAATTTCTGTAATTTCGCAAAAATTCCAGTTATCGGAATATGAAAGTAATGAAATTTTACAGGACTTTGGATCAGAAACTGTTAGTACCATTTTATTCAATCCAGATAATGGAATGTTTCGCTCCGAACATATGCGCCAAAAATATTTTAAAGAGAATTTTTGCTATGTACAACCAGTAGAAATAGAAATTTCACCCAACAGTGGCCGTTACATTTACTATGTACCTATTTTAAAAACCTTGGAATCATTGTTTAACGGAGGATTAAGATTGACGCCATCAACTTTAACGTCCAACAACGGTTTCATGACAAACTATACAGATGGTCTTCGATTTTCAACAACTAGATTATGCCGAGAAGCTAACAGTGTACACATATTCTTATATCAAGATGGATTTGGAACTGTAAATCCATTAGGTGATGCAAAGATGCGTCATAAAATGGTTGGAGTATATTTTACCATTGGAAACATGCATCCAGCTCTGAGGGCAAAGGCAGACAACAATTTTTTAGCCCTATTGTGTTTTGAAAAAGACTTGAAAAAGTATGGAGTGGATTCTATCTTCAAGGTACTTATCGACGACATGAAAGTATTGGAAACGAAAGGACTACGAGTAATTATTGATAAATGTGATGTAATGGTACATGGTACAATATTTGCACTGCTTGGTGATAACCTAGGTAACAATAATATTCAGTCATCAAATGCGAAATGATACAATGTATTTTTCTTAGGTACACATCAAATGGCTGGCTTAGTCGAAAATTTCTCAACGCACCAATATTTTTCACGGTACTGCTACACGACCTTGAGCGACTTTCGGCGCACTCCCTTACAAGACTGTGAAATGAGGCATCAAGATACCTATGAACAGGATCTATTAGGCTGCTTAAACAGCGGGAAACCGACTAGAGGCGTTAAGACTTCCACTATTTTTAATGATCTTCAATATTTCCAACTATTTGAACTTGGGATGCCACCTTGTTTAGCCCATGACTTATTTCTTGGTTGTTTCAATTATGACACCATGCTAGTGTTTCGACGGTTCATCAGAAATAAGCTCGTTGGAGAGAAATATCTACAAAGCAGACTAAATTACCTCTTAAAGAAGTTTGAGCTGAACTCTAAGATTAGCCTCAATTTGAACAAGAAATGTGTCACCAGCAAAGCAATAGATGTTTGGCATATGATCCAAATAATACCATTATTGCTGCTCAAACTAACACGTCTGCACGAGGATCCTGCATTCAAGCTCATCATAATGTTGAAGAACATCACTGATATTGTGACTGCCCCTTTGATTTCTTCAAGACAAGTTGCAATGCTCAAACTTGAAATTAGTCACTATTTAGAAATCAGATCATCGCTTTTTATGTCTCCTTTGCGACCAAAACATCACTACCTTTCACATTACCATCATCTTATCCTCCAGTATGGCCCACTTATGCAATTTAGTACTTTGAGCGGTGAGCGGAAGCATTCATACTTCAAAACAGCATTGCGGCATGCAGGAAATTATAAAAATGTCTTGAAGCTTTGTAGTGAAAGACATCAGTACTTGCAAGCTTATTTAAGTGCGGATAAGCAGAGATTCAACGAAAAAATCATCTACGAAGGAACCATGCGTACCTGCGAAGATTTGAATAAAAATGAAAAGCAACTTATGGAACTGTTTAATTGTTATGGAGAAAACTTCAAGTACACAGATTCTGGTATTTGCTTGGGTACGACAATCAAAGTTGGATACTGTTTATTCATGGAGCATGATGAGTTCGAGGATTTATTCTACATAATTATGATACATGGTATCATTTTAAACGATACTACCGACGACATTTTTGTTTATGGAGATAAAATAAGTGCATCATACTTCACGGAGATGGGAATCCCAGTTGTTCAGGATCATAGTACCGAAGATGTAAACTGCGTTAATTTGAAAGACCTTCCCGATATCACTCCGCTGAAGTTATACAGATGTCAAGAAAATACTTATCTGTTCAATAGTCATGCAATTCCTAGAAAATAAGGTAAGTTAGTGCTCATTGATTACTAGAGAAAATTATAATAAATATCGATACTATGCTTCAACTGGCATTCATTTCTTTCCGTTACATATTTTTTCCGTTACATATGATTGACATCTGAAATATGCATATTTAAGTTCTTTGATTGACAGTGACTACCTATACAAACAAGTCACATGAATCTGCTCGTTTTGTAAAATAAGCTCCTAAGTTTGTATGTGGTTTCTATCGTATATTCGAATTTGTTGTGTCAACGGTAGTTTTAGAGAGCACGAAAGTGTGAAGTTAATTTGTCTGTGTTTTAAAAAAAGGTTAGTGTTCTAAACTTAAATACAAAGAAAAAAAAATATATTGGAAAAAATCAACCCATATTGCCCCGAATGGCTTTTCAAATTTGATGATTTTAGAATTTATTATTATTATTATGTATTAACGACACTTTACCCTCATCAGGGCATTCGTGTCGGATGATTTTAGAATGATGATGTTTGACTTCACAATTTAATCTATTTGCAGGAAGTGTTTATTAATACTAATAACTTCCAAGTGTAGTGAAAAAATAATTAAATTTTTAGATTATATGAGATAGTTTTATAATCTAAAATAGACTATATTACCCCATCGGTGAAAAATCGACTTGAAAAATTACAAATCTTGAAAAATCATCCATTCATTCGTAAACTTTATAAGACAACGGAAATCGTGCGAATCTAGTGTATTGGAATCATAAAAATCCTAAGATTCCATAATATTATTAGCACTTTTATCGATTTTAATTTAAGGTAGCCAAACTGCCCCACGTTGCCTTATACGTTACTTTGTTCTAACTATGTATTCAATCATTATTTTGTTTTCAGCATGTGTTCTACGATGTCCCGACTTATACGTATAGGTGATTCCCAAAGAAGGAAATCGTTTGTTAAATGTTGCCCCACTGTTGCAAATGTTTTAGAAAAAGGTATATACTGGTATATATTTTATAACAATATTTTTTTATCAAAGGTATTGATAATCGTCTTTCCCCACACAGGTCGTTCACATTTTGAAAAAGAACTCACAAGCATCGTTTTGGAAGCAGATGGATCCATGATCGTGGAAGATGAAGTGCTGGATTTGTTGTCATCAGAGGGATTGAGTTTCATGTTGCTGGGAAATTCCGAGGAATGGAGCGAGAAAAACACGACGACGAGCGTTGACGAGAATAAGAAACATGACATTCAGCAAACTCAGGTAAAACATTTTTAAAATAGAAGGATGTTTAGATTAATCCTGGTATACTTAGCACAAGCTAGAATTAGTGTTAAGATTCAAATACCTGTTCAAATGCGTTACCACAAAGCTACCACCGCGCCGACCTAGGAAAGGTAATCAATCTTTGACTTCGCCTTCCTTTCAAAAAATCCTACAGCGTTTGGCGCTCCTACAAACGCACACAGTAATACAATGATTTTCAGAAATTATATGTTGTACGCAGTTCGGTACGATTTTTTTCTGTTATCCTCATGTGGCTTTTTACTTTGTTTTTACGCAATCAGGTTCAAAATTAGACTTGTACTATTCAGTAGATTTTAAATTTTTAGGCATCTGGAACAACCCGGAAATTTGAAGTGATTTTGAATGAGTTCAATAGCTTGAACTACTATATTCATAAGCAGTAAGTTTGTCACATTTTTATTTTAAAAATTTCGTACTACCAAGTTGAATGTATTAGGTAAGTAATGCTAGTGAATGCCATTTAATTACCTCCAGTAATATCGTTTTTAAAGACACATAACAACTAACTTTATCTATTTAAAAGTCAATAAATTATAATTAAAATTTGAAACACGTTTAGATTTCTGCTAGTAAAAATATCATGACTTTTCGAGCATTCAGTTGTTTATTAACAAGTTAACAGATAAAGCGCGCAATTCAAACGCAATATCAAAATTCAAGTCCCTCCCCTTGGTTATGCGACCTTGCCGCGATGAGAGGACATAATCCATTAGCCCATATGACGGAAACCAAAGGCGTAACCTGTAGTGGTGGTATCACATTTTGGCATTTTTTTGCTTAAAGCCGCGTCATAATTCATATGGCATAGACGCACTAATATCTCGGATGTGATCCAACGGACATTCTGCGTCATTGATAGAATTGATGCCCATTTCAAATAATTAATCTATTCGAAGTGGACATTAATACTATTGGGGTGATGACCAGTTTGCCTTTTGCTAACCAGAATGATCCGTAGCCACTCTTACTGTTAGCTAGCTAGACACATCGTTGTCAAATTCGACGTAGGGAATATTACTCTGAGGAAAATGACTAGTAGATTCACTGAGTACAAATAAGTGGCGACAATCTTATTTTAATATGGTTTTTACATTGCCATAAAAAGAAATACCTCTTTTGTAACAACGGTATAAATAATCTAATTCCAGCTTCATTTTCGCAAAATTTTCAAGTAGGAAAGTAGGCGTTGTGAAGCATTGCATTTGCCACCGAAAAGTGAATCTTGTAGGAGACTGTTATAGAAGCCTAAGGTAACTTTACTCTTAAATATTCACTATTAAAATTACTATGGAAAGTTAGACGCTGAGATCGATCATTAGGGTTCACTTGCTAGGTTCGAGAAATTGTTGAACAAACAAGGAAAGTGATTTATTTCTTTAAGGATATATGAACGTAATGACCAATAAATACTTTCAACAATGAAAAATGAAATTAACTAGAACTACTACTAAACAGCCTAATTTTGTTAAGACTTCACAACAAATGACATTTAAGCCTTCAATCTTACGTAAAAGACAGGAGTAATCAGAATAGCACTTAAATGACAAATTATTCAAAACCATTTTGACTAGATAGGGTGCCGGTACCAATGGTTGTAATGTACCAGTAGGTTGGACTATGGAATAAAACCTCGCATACTCTGAGATAACGCCCTAAAAGCCATTGGTAACCACGTATGTAGCTCGTTGTTTCTGAGCAAATGAAAAAATAAGCATCCAAACCCGTGATGTTGGCAGGTAGATAATGATCTTTTCTTCCCTATAGTGTTGGTCAATAACATGAAAATACATTCAAATGCTCAGAAACAACCAGCACATGGTTACCAATGGCTTTTAGGGCGAGATCAGAAGTTATGCGAGAAACGTACATTTTTCGATAAAAACGATAGGTGTTATTTTTGGTGGATAGATCGCCTCTAATTCAGTTGATTTGCCAAATTTCAACTTTTTATTCTATCCAACAGTCATATAAATAATTAAGTTACGCAAAAAATTAGCTCCCTTGCACCAATAGGTGCCGTTGTGTTCCAGTAGTGGATCAACGGATGGAAGCAGTTTTTAAAATGGATGTATAAAAATGAAGAAAAGTCCCAGAGATGATCTTTATGCTTCATTCAAAAGATATTAGTTGCTGTTCCGAGGGAAAAATGTTAAAGCTATGTAAAAATTTACCATTTTGTTTAAAATTCCTTGTATCATTACCGAACGCCTACTACTGTAGAACTAGCGCAACTACTAGAACACGTGTACCAATAGTGGCTCAAAGAAATTTATGTTAAAAATTAGTTTTTTCACTCTTTTTATATTTTTCCCATATAGTAGAAGTTGAAATCTTTCTGTTGACACCAAAAGATCTATGTTAAGGCTTTTCGTTATTTCGTTGATTTTTCAAAGCTTAGGTAGTCCACTAATGGCACCGGCATCCTAGTATTAGTAATGACACTACTACACTATTTCAAACAAATTCTGATGGAGCTGCTGATTTCCACAATGCTTCCTTTTCTCAGAAGCAAGGGAATATGGGTATTTTTCAAAAACTATCACGTCACAATACTAATAAAAAACAGTGGTCATGTGGGCACCATAGCCTTGTCCGTCTGTGTATTGGTTCTGGTAGAGGGGAAACTTGGCAAAAGCCAGACCGAGGGTTCAGCCTTGACAAGTTAAGCTGTCAGGCAGCTCCAACTGAATACCATACAAAAAAATATAAAAATTCAAGTAAGCTTGGATTCTGGTTGTTCTTCAAGAACGCGAATGTTGCAAATTAGCTAAATCTGAAACATTTGGTGCTGCGAAGGTATGTCAACATACACCCGATTCTATTTTTGCACGGAGGAATTTCAAAAACCGTGTACAAAAAGTAACACTATTTCTCGACGTTTCATGTAAAAATAAGGCGGAAAAAAAATGCATGGAAACTTTTTTTGCACGGCCGTGTAAAAAAATCCGTGCAAAAAAAGAGTTGGGTATATTCAGATAATCGCATTTCGTGGTTTTCTTGTAGAGCACAATATCAATAAATATTTTCTAATTTTTGTTTGTAATAGAATGAACTCTTCCCTACTCGTTTTTTCTCAATTATTAATGTGTGCCACTCGTTCTGATATTTAAAAGGGATCTTCCTCAATCACACAAGCAAGAAAAAAAAAACTTCTCTGTGCTTCTTAATTTGCCGAAAAAATATATTCTTCCGTCTCCTTGCTTACATAAAAATATCAAGCTGAGAAAAAGTTATAGTCAAATTTCTAAGGACATGTTTAATAAACAAAAAATATTATTATGTATCCGGTAGTAACCAAGACCAACATTTATTTATAATTCTTGTTTTCTCGGGCCCCGTGCGTCGCAGCTAATATGTGAATAGTGCGCTGTGTTCATAAAAATCATAAGAATGCAGCGCCACACTAAAAAACTGATTTCAAAATGCGGCGAGTTGAGGCGCGTCGCGAGTCTCACTGGCGCGATCCGGTTTGGTGGCGGTGCGACAATATTTTCATGCCGTCAAACAGTTCATGTGCAATACACATTCCATACATTGTATTTTTTATTAAACATGAATGTTTTCAGAGAATAAGCGAATGAGAATAAGCGGGTGTCCATTTCGCCCCGTGTATTGTGCCTCTTCTCCCCATACAAGTTGATGCCTTGTAAATAGATTTTCCACTTACTTTCACTGATGATGCATCACTTCGATCAAATTGTTTCGTATTTTTATCATGACCGTTTTCCACCCTGTTTTCGCGATTTGTCGTTAAAAAAATTATTGTCTTAGATATATTTGTGAACAATAAAAATCAAGCCACTAGAGTTTGTATCCCTTGACAGATATGCGTCTGACTCAACTGTACACGACACTGAAGACGGCCGTACAGTTGAGGTCGAAGTACGCGAAAGGATACAAACTGTAGTGGAATTAAATAGAATGATACTAAATTATATTTCATTTATTTATTCCACTAAACAGCTTGAAGATTAATTATAAAAAATCTGTTGTTTGAATAAGTGGTATGGAACTTTTAACCCAATAATTTGCTACTTTGCGTTATTTCTTAATTAAATCTTTCACAAAAAGGCACAAAACCTCTTTATCTTTTCAAATATCGTTATAATATAATATTTATTGAATAAAGGCTCTCCCCGTATCGATCCATAACGGACCGAAATCTTCCAAGTTCCGTCATTATGAATGTACAAAAGCAGCACGTATCCAGGAAGCCAATCAATTAGATGGGATGAAAGGAAAAATAATAATAAAAAAAATAAACTAGCAATATTATAAACGATAAGAAATTTCATTCAAATATTTATATTACATGTTTATGAAAGGGAATGAAATGCTATCTATAAATTTATCTGTAGGTGCATTAAAACGAGAACGTTAAAAGACAATATGATCTATCTATTCATGTGATTTATGACATTCACAAATATTTGAATCTAAGGTCATAATTCAAAATAAAAACAAAATAAAATATATAAAATATTCATAATAGTTAATAACACGTTTATATATCGGTCCACGAAAATCATTAAATTTTGCCAATAAATCAGCTTGTTCATTACCATAAATGTGCTGGTACCCAAACAAATTTACTAACAACTCCTATGACGGGTTTCGATATTAAAACTTAATTCAGGCAATTCAAAGCTTGAAGACATCTCAGGCTATCTGAGCATACCATAAATATATCAGGTGTATAATTTTTGATCAAATCGGTGAAAAAATCTGATCATTGTCTAGCCCCCAATAAATTTACGTTTAAATAATAAATGGGCATAACGGGAATAAGCATGACAAGGAATTTGTTTGAATTCTTCAAGCAAAGAAAAATCTACACATGGTTGAAAAGAATGGACATCCATCTATATTCATGAAAATGTGAAGATAAATTTGGAATAATATTTTGTGCAAAACAATAAATAAATGAATTCAACCCAAGTAACTAAAAAGGGACTCTACCAGCCCTGCTGAGATCAATTTCTAGAAATTCTTAGACTAACTCATTTTAAGAAAATACCTATAGGAAGCTCCTTGGAGAGCTTTAAAATAAAACTCATCGTGCAAAACTTTGGAAAATTCCTTGTATTTATTGACATTGAAAATTCCCAAAACAATACACGAAGGAATGCTTAGAAAAAAAAGCTTAATATGATTGTAAAGAATTTAGAAAACGAATTTCTGGATTTGTTCATAAAATTAATCGCGTTAAGGACTAACATAACGTTTGAATAATATTTGTTGGTATAGTTCAATCAAAACCATAAATCAATCGGTGGAAGGCCATTCATATAATTCGCTGCGAAGTTCTGATAGTGTGAATTATGATTAGTTTCAGGCAAAGAAGCCTGTCGTATTCCAACCAGCAAATCCCCGCTGTAATAAGGAGCATCTCTGAGAAAAAAGTCATACAAATCGATTGAGTAGTCTCCAATAAAAATTACAAAATAATAATTTTTGAAGTTTTCAAGACCTTTTTACGTCCGGAGTGGTACAAAAACATTGAAGCTCATTACTCTAGAAATGTTGCACCAATTTGTTTCATTGTTTCACAAACTACTCTATTCTAAGTATTGTTTCGAACAGCGAATAACCGAACGTAATAAAAAATCTATAGAGATATTTACGTGGGTTTTGCTTACGCGTCGGTCCCCTTATGAATATCGGAATATCTTCGAATCTATATGACTCATTGAGAATAGACGCATATTCTAAAAAAGGAGTTTTTTAGAACTTGTGGAAAAATGGTGCAAAACTATATAAAAATATCGATTTTATTATTTTTTTTTTTTGTGAAAGAACGATGCTGCTAGTAGAGAGGTTAATATATCTTACTTTCTATGCATTACTTTCAGACTTTCCAAGAGCCGTCCCGTTCATCGAGTGTTATGGATTCTACGTTATCCTCGATAGCCTCAATAGAACTAGCGGAATGTGACGCTGTGTTTGGCAATGTATCAAATGTGTCTACACTGGAAGATCCATTGGCTCTACCGAATTTGTCATGTGGTGACAAACGGAAACTGGCCGATTCTGTTGAAGAAACTTCGAACAAACGTACTAAGGACATATCCACGGAAACATTGGTTACATGTAATGTCTCTGAAATTGAGGAAGATAAGTCATCGTTGCAAGAAATGGAAACAGATTCGCAGGAGAAAGAGATATCATCTAAAACCGTTGATCAAAATCGCGTTCCGAGAATACAACAATCGATTAAACACGACCTTTCCGCGCCGCTGAAATTGGCTAACTTTCAAATCAATTGGAAAATCCTACCAAGCGATGTAATGCACCAACTTCAAGGCCATGAACCAAGTGCTGGATATCGTGGCATATCCGAAACCAACTATAATCGCCTGGTCGATCATGTAACTGCACAACTCCGAACAATTACCACGAAGATTCCGTTCAGCATCTTCAAGAAACACGCACTAAAGATAACGACGGAATATTCAGTTCTTCGAGATTACAATGACGATGGAGACGTAATCGGTGATGGATCCAACAGTTTGGCTGACAAACTAAGAAATCACAATTCCTATTTAAATAGAACCCGCAGGACCGAAAAACAAACTACTCATAATAAGGGTTGTTCCAACCGTCAATGTAAAGCAGGGATAAGAGAGGAATACTACAAATCTGGAAAAACATATTGTAGTAAGGAACACTTGATGCTATTATCTCGGAATAATCCCGAATCTATGCAGTTGAATGACGAGGTGCTTACTAGTACTGAAGCCTTCATTCGATATAAAATTGACAGCTCGATGACAATCGAAAAGTTGTGTCAAGAAATACCTATGATTCGGCGGAATGAGCTATTGAATTACCATTTTTTCAAAGGTACAGGGGTTGATGCAGAAACCTTCACCACCAACTTCGCAAAGAAAAGGACAAAATTAATAAAAGTTGCCAAAGTGTACAAAAAATCTCTAAATATTACGTCCAGTGCGAGTGATTTAGAGATTCTTGAAGGAGTGGCCAAACTTTTACACGAAGACTTTTCATGTCTCATACACGAGCTGGAGGTAAATGAAATAAGTTCATTAGAAATACTGAGTAACTATTTTCATCTTATTTATTCACAGAACACCGATGAAAATTTGCATCTCGATGATGTTTTCCCTTCAATTATTATCAGAAGTACGTTCGTCACCTAAATGGTTCGTAGAATCGATAATCGAAGTTTAATTATTATTTTTAGATGACCAGTTTTTCATTTATGCCGACCACGAGCTGGTGACTACTGGCGTCAACACCATCATCCGAGCAGTTCAACAACTATTGGTTGTGTACTTTGTGTATTTTTTTAAATACCCAAAGCAAATTTCTAAAACCTTGGAATTTCTTCAAATGTACCTTTTGAAAATTTATCCGGAGCATGGTACGCGATCCATGGCTACTATTGTTGGTGGGCAACAACGTATGGTTGCTTCTTTAATATCCAAAATTACAAAATTGGAGTGGAAAAACCAATTGGTCGAAAATGAACGATAAACACGTCTGAGCTAGCCTCAAGTCCGATCCAACGAAAGGAATTCTGATATCCTATCAATCTATAAAGCTGAGAAATTTAATAAAATGATACAAACACGTTTCTGCACGGATAATCGATGAGAGAATAAAGTATTGCTCCTAATGGACACGATAGAATGTTTTTTTCTTTTATGATTTAGCAATAGAAATGGTTATTTATCCGAAACAAACAAAATTTATCCGAAACAAACAAAATTTGTGTTGCATGTCTAATAACGTTTAGAAAAATATGGTTGTTTGAATTGCTTTTTATTCTTTTTTGTGCTAAATGAATCTAAGTGTATCTTTATGTGAGTACACGCTTATACAATATTGGACAGTACATTTGCAACTTTCTCGATTTTCCATAAACAAGATGATCAACTTTGGAAGACTGGATCTCAGTTATTTATGGATCGATTTTAATTTTCACAAAACGTAAGACATAAATTGAATTTAAACATATAATTCTAAGTGATTTTTTTTATCCAAAAAAACGCTTAAAAATAAATGTTGAAATTCAAGTCATGTCTGACGTGCTGTGAAAATTTCATTAATATCGGTCCATAAATAACTGAAATCTACCAAAGTTGATCATTTTGTATGAAAAATCACAAAACTTGCAAAAGTTTTGTCTAATACTGTAAATATTAAGAGCCTTAAAGAATAAAAAGCAATTCAATCAATCATCGAGCATTTATTTTATTTTTAATTTGCTTTGTTTACATAGATTTCCTATTACATCCATGTAATTACATCGTACATCGTACGTCGCATTCATTACATCGAACATATTACATCGTTCTTTTTCATCACATCAATAGCCCTCGAGTACGTCGGACTGTGTAATATTATACAATCGAGGGAATGAGTTGGTTGCAGCAGTTTCGATGTAATATTCAACAACTTTTTTTGCTGTGTATGACTTTCGCATGGAAATGTGTCGTTATGAGCCTTGGGAACAATAATCTTTCCGCGTTCATTTTTCAGCTCTCATGGGTTCAATTTTTTGAACTGATCAATGTTCAAGCCTACTTGATCCCTCGTTCAAATATTTGATCTGGAACGCAAACTGAACGCGTTCAAATGCAAAACTGCGCTCCCGAGCTTGTTGCTACTTCTTTTGACATGTTCTCCCGAGCCAGTTCTCGAGTCTGTGATGTTTGTTATGCATTGGTATACACTCGTGTGCTGCTTCGTGATGCGAAGTTTTCCAGCACTGAACGCCATTCGATTTTCATTTATATGCATCTTTTGTGTATCTTATTACCCAATTTAAAAGTATTTTATTTTTTTTCCTTCATAATAATAATAAAGAGTTCACTAAAGCAAATAAGTTTAAGCTGATGATGAAATAAAGCCTTTTATGTTGAAGCATGTATTTCATTACTTATTCAATTTTTAGTCGATTAGATAACTAATGAAACATTAGAAGCTTTCACAAATAAAGCATTGTTTTCAAGAATATTCGGATTAAATTTTATGGATTTTTTATTCAGTAACTTAACTTCAGACAGTTTTGAATGCAATATGATTGTAAGCTTAATCCTTCTGCAAGATAAGTTAGAGAAAAATTCATGCCCTGATAGTAAGACAAAGAAAATCATAAAATATTTCGATGCATTGCCAACAAATTTGAAACATTTTTCTAAAAACTTTTGCGTAGCAAAGTAGATTGTTGCTACAAGTACCATGCCCACACAGTTACGGATCACCCACAGTGACGGATCACTTTGGCGTTCAACATCGGATAACTCGCTCAAAACATAAATGTTGACGAAAAACATATTTTTCCCATGTTATTCTAGTTGTCTTCTACCATTAGTAATGTTAAGCACAACATTCAACCGCTAAATAGCGGTGTTTTTGACAACTGTTTAGTTGGTACCACACAGCTATCATTATATGGTGGTTTTCTGTAAGAAGTGCCGTCAGCATTCATAAGCTCCCACAGGTGGTGAAATTCAAATGTTATAGCATGTTTTATGCTCGTTCGCTTCGATTTAGTATGAATTCATCTTTGGAAAACATTTTACATGAATTTTTATTTAAAACACCGAATATTAGCACTTCTAACTAGTGATCCATAATATGGACCAGGAAATAATTGTTTACCACGGTTATGGATCACTTCCAAAGAATGTAGATTTCTGTTATTTTATGCATTGGATTCGACATTTTCAGACAATAGCACTAAGGATAAAACTAATAAAATATCAAGGTTTGTAAATTTCATATTTTAGCAGGCAAAAATGGGAGGAAAACTTGGTGTGGAGCGGAAACAGTTCATGTCTCAGTTACTACAATGCAGTATCACAATAAAACGGGCATTTTACCCTTGTTTCCAGCTCTAACACTGCTATTTTTTTGCAGTAATATATGACACATTATTAACTTTCGCCATACCATGCAATACAGATGCATTGAGTTGAAAATCTCTTGATTTTGCGCACTTATCCGTAATATGTCACAATTTGATCCATAATATGAAAAATGATCCTTAATATGGTTTTCAGGAACCGACACAATTTTTATGCAATCCTATGTAAATATTACACTCAAAACAGTTTACTAACCGAAGTTCCAATTTGAAACGATTCGATTCGTGCTTTTAAATTACAATTCTACGTTTTCCATGTCGTTTTATTGAATTTTATAGGTTGGACTCCACACTATTTGATCCATAACTGTGGGGTCATGGTAATTAAATTATTGATGCTTGAATGTTATTTATCCAAGATTACAGATGTTTAGTGGAAATATGTCAACTTTCTACAACTTATTTTTGGTGGTTTGCAAATTTAGAGCTTGAAGATGTTCGTTGTAAACAAAACCTGTTTTCCCGGTGACCATCTCAAATTCCCGGTTTTTCCCGTTTTTTCCCGTTTTTTCCCGATGGATTCAAATTCCCGTCTTTTTCCCGCTTTCCCGTGACTCGTTTCCGACATAACGGACATAACTGTCATAATGACAAGTGTGGCGCTGCATTCTTACGATGTTTATGGACAGAGCGCACTATTCATATATTAGTCGCGACGCTTGGAGATTGAGAAAAACATATATTTAAAAAAAATGGTTGTCCTTATGTCCTTATTTCTGTCGGATCCATAATATCACAGACGCATCCTTCAAACGCCGACAGAACAGGCCTGAGTGAAGTTTAAATGTTCCATCATTAAGCTTAATGGTAGGTACGTTTGACCGAAAAATCAAAAATCAAAAGTGCCTAGAAGAAGATCCGGCTCCCCACATATCTTTGAAGAAAGCATGCATGGTTTTATAAGCGATTAAATGAAAACGATAAATTTTCTGAAGCATTTCTGTATTACCATTTTTATGGACATGGTATATGGTGAAAATACAAAATAAAATATGGTCTTGGGATTGAAATCATGGCCTTCTGTTAAGTAAGATGACGCAGATGCCATTGGTTCTTCTTCAACATCCCGAATGTCAGTAACCCGTATAAATCTGATTTTCAGCACAACAAACTCAATATCCCAGAATTAACCATAACTACGAATAATTCAGCTTCACGATTTTCTACTCCGCTTTACTCTGATCCGCAAACTGAATGACATTTGAATTATTTGTAATTTGAATGATGAGCAAATTAGCGGGGTGAGCAAATTGAAAAGGGTTTATTTAAGACAGTAATGTTGAAATTTTTGAACAATCAGAGAAGGAAGTTATATGAATGAATTTCAAATATTAATTTCGCTCATTTTGAAAAAGGAGGACATTGTCAGCCCAAGGGAGGACGGCAGGACATATGGCCAAAAAGGAGTACATGTCCTCCCAAGGGATACCATCTGGTAAGCCTACTCACGGGTAACTTGTAAGCAGGGCGCACAGTAAAAGTAAAAGTTTTATAACATGCATAGGCTCATACGCGTATCTGTCAAAGGATACGAACTCTAGTAAAATTGAATGGTATACACGTCGGACTCGATTATCCGGAGCATCGATTTTTTTTCACTCCCGATAATCGAATCCTCCGGATACAGTCAACTTTCGTTCGTTGCACTAAACCCGTGGCCCGATTAGTGAAAGACTTTCACTAATCGGGCTATGATTTGAGCTGTCAAAACACCTATTACAATAGAAATTCAGGGCTACCAACATTGACAAATTGCGGTTTATGTCAGAATGTGACGCTTGTCTTCGTTTTAGGTGGGCTATAGCCCACTTAACGGGAGCCCGATTAAAACGAAGTGCAATTAAACGTAGTGCAACGAACGAAATTCGACTGTAATCGAATCATTAAGAAAGAAAATTGAAATCTTTGACAAAAGAACTTAAATATTTTCTCTTTTTGTTATTTTTTTATATAATGTGATGGCGCAGCCAGATTTTTATTTTTAATTTCTTTATTAGTATCATTCCAAACATTACATTAATTATTTCTTATATCTAGGTGTTCTGTGTTATTAGACAACACTATCATCCTAATTTGGTAAAACAAATCTAAGATTTTATTAACATTTTGTTAATAACATATTACATTTCATTTGCCGTAGCAGTTCAGATTTTTTACAGGTGTGAGTTGATTTCAGAAAAAGAAGAAAAAAAAACGCTTTGAATATACTTAACCTAACTTAACCTAAACATATAACGCATTAATCGTGGCAATAGAAGATTGTAACGATTTTTGCCTGAAATTATTGATTATTTTATTTGACATTTGTTCCAATGTTTCAACATTGGATATTCTATGTAACTCATTGGTACTATACCAGGGAGGAAGTCTCAGAATCATTTTCAAAATTTTATTTTGAATTCTCTGCAGAGCTTTCTTCCTGGTATTACAACAGCTAGTCCATATTGGTACAGCATACATCATGGCTGGCCTGAAAATTTGTTTGAATATCAAAAGCTTGCTAATGTTTTGATTTTCTATTAATAAGGGGATAGAGACATTTTACATATTTATTACATTTGGCTTGAATGCCCTCAATGTGATTTTTGAAAGTTAAATTCTTATCTAGCATGAGCCCTAGATACTTAACTTCATCTGACCAATTTATTGGAACCCCTCTCATCGTGACAACATGTCTACTTGAAGGTTTCAAATAAAGAGCTTTTGGTTTATGTGCGAATATTATTAGTTGAGTTTTGGAAGCATTAGGAGAAATCTTCCATTTTTGCAAGTATCAAGAAAAAATATCCAAACTTTTTTGCAATCGACTACAGATGACACGCAGGCTTCGTCCTTTGGCGGAGAGGCCTGTGTCATTCGCAAACAAAGATTTTTGACATCCCTGAGGTAACTCAGGTAAGTCAGATGTGAAAATATTGTATAATATTGGTCCCAAAATGCTGCCTTGAAGAACACCAGCTCTTACAGGATGTCTTTCAGATCTGGAGTTCTGATAATTAACCTGAAGTGTACGATTTGACAGATAACTTTGAATTACTCTAACAATGTATGTTGGAAAATTAAAGTTTTTCAATTTTACAATCAAACCTTCATGCCAAACACTGTCGAATGCTTTTTCTATGTCTAGAAGAGCAAGACCAGTAGAATAGCCTTCAGATTTGTTGGAACGGATCAAATTTGTTACACGTAAAAGTTGATGAGTGGTCGAATGTCCATGGCGGAATCCGAACTGTTCATTGGCAAAAATTGAATTTTCGTTGATGTGGGCCATCATTCTGTTCAAAATATCCTTTTCAAAAAGTTTACTGATGGAGGAAAGCAAACTGATTGGACGATAGCTAGAAGCTTCTGCAGGATTTTTGTCTGGTTTTAAAATTGGAACAACCTTAGCATTGTTCCATTTGTCAGAAAAATATGCTAATTGAAAACATTTGTTGAATATATCAACTAAAAATGATAAGCTACTTTCTGGAAGTTTCTTGATGAGGATGTAGAAAATTCCATCATCTCCAGGAGCTTTCATATTTTTGAATTTTTTAATAATAGTTCTCACTTCTTCCAAATCAGTCTCCCAGGCATTTTCGAAAACGTTCTCTTGATTGAGAATATTTTCGAACTCCTGATTAACTTGATTTTCAATTGGACTAGTAAGTCCTAAATTAAAATTGTGCGCACTTTCAAACTGCATAGCAAGTTTTTGAGCTTTTTCGCAATTAGTTAGTAATAATTTGTTTTCCTCTTTCAATGCCGGTATTGGCTTCTGAGGTTTTTTCAAGATTTTAGATAATTTCCAAAAGGGCTTAGAGCCAGGGTCCAATTGAGAAATTTTATTTTCAAAATTTTGGTTTCTTAATTGAGCAAAACGCTTTTTGATTTCTTTCTGCAAATCCTGCCATATAATTTTCATAGCAGGATTGCGAGTGCGTTGAAATTGCCTTCTCCTCACGTTTTTAAGACGGATCAAGAGTTTAAGATCATCGTCTATAATCACGGATTCAAATTTTGCTTCACATTTTGGAATTGCAATGTTCCTGGCTTCAACAATGGAATTTGTTAAAGTTTCAAGAGCATTGTCAATATCAATTTTAGTTTCTAAATAAATGTTAACATCAAGATTAGAGTCAACATACGTTTCATATATATTCCAGTCGGCTCGTAAATAATTGTAAGTGGAGCTGATAGGACTGAGAATCGCTTCATGCGATATTTGAAATGTAACAGGGACATGTTCAGAATCAAAGTCAGCATGAGTAACTAATTGGCTGCAAAGATGACTAGAGTCGGTTAAGACCAAGTCAATCGTAGATGGATTTCTAGAAGAGGAAAAACATGTAGGGCTATCAGGGTATTTAATTGAGAAATATCCTGAAGAGCACTCATCAAATAAAATTCTGCCGTTGGAATTACTTTGAGAATTATTCCATGACCGATGTTTCGGTAACAACTGCTATATGCACGTTATTAGCTGTAAGAAAATTAAACAGCTCGTCCTCTTTACCATTCAGAGAACGAGCATTCCAATTTAAAATATTTAAATTATTATTTGTATCCATTAGAAAAACGAAATCCAATAACTATTTGATTTGTAAATTTTACACCTACTTGGACTGCTTCAGTCATAGTGGTGGCTTTGAACATTGCATCTATCATTAGATTCAATTGTTCAGTTAGAAAATTAAAATCAGAGGCAGACATGTCATGTGATTTCCCATTAGAATTTCCGGTAGACGAAGAAGTGGAGTTACCTGTGGCAGTAGGGTTTTTTCCATTTTAATTGAAACAAGTAGAATGGGTACCCATGGATCGAACAGGGGAGGAGTTCGAATTTCCTGCTACGATATCGGCAAAGGATTTACCGTGGGTAGATACATTCGAAATTGAAAGATTCTAACGGCTACCCGACGGATTAAAATTAGTTTGTGAATGAGCATGATTATGATCTTCCTGATGGGTATGATTCATGGTCAAGCGATCGTTAACTGAAAAATGAGCATTGTTCGATACTCTACCAGGCAAATTCCGGAAACGACCGTTATCGTAACGGATATTATCCTTCATCTGCCTGGCACGAGCCTCAACGACTCTCTTGCGTGAAGGGCATTCCCAAAAGTTAGCTTTATGAGGGCCCAATTGGCATTTGGCGCATTCAAATTTTCTGGTATCTTCTTTCACAGGACAGACGTCTTTGGCGTGAGAAGAACCTCCACAAATCATGCATTTAGCATTCATACGACAATTTTTTGTACCATGACCCCACTTTTGGCACCGACGGCACTGAGTGGGGTTCTGGTAATTTCCTCCAGGTTTCTGGAAATGTTCCCACGTCACACGGACATCGAACATAAGTTTAGCTTTTTCTAAAGCTTTCATATTATTTAGTTCTTTTTTGTTAAAGTGAACTTAATAATATTCTTGAGAAAGCCCTTTCCGAACAATGCCAGATTGGGTTCTCTTTTTCATAATGATGACTTGGACTGGGGAAAATCCAAGTAAATCATTTATTCCATTTTTGATCTCTTCAGATGACTTATAGTCACTTGAGAGACCTTTCAAGACAACTTTGAACAAACGTTCAGTTTTGTCGTCATAAGTAAAAAAATTGTGCTTCTTCTCTTCAAGATGTCTGAGAAGAAGTTCACGATCTTTAATAGTTTCCGGCAAAACGCGACAGTCTCCTTTCTTTGCGATTTGGAAGGAAACCTTGATTCCCCTAATGGAGTTCAAGATCTCCTATCTCCAAATTCGGAACAACTGACCACGATAGGCTGCACTCTTTGCTTTCTCACTTGAATCAAAGAGCCTGGGCTAGAGGCTGCTTCGATTTGGTGTTCGGAAAATTTGTCTAGAGCATCGAACTGATTGCTCATTTCGATACAATTATTCATTTCACCCTTGGAAGAAAGTTCGCATTCCGTGGAAGCGTCCTTTCTTCCATTCTTGCCACGTGTAGTGACAGTTTTAAAACCCACTTTTTTGGAAGGAAGTAGTGAATTCAGAGATTCACCCTTCCTTTTGTTAGTTGTTGATACCATGTTTCGTTAATAAACGAGAAAGACGTGACCTTCGAGAGGTTTTTTCCCAAGACGGTGTCCAAGAGGGATTACCACCGCTAGCTTTCGCCAACGGGTCCAACGAAAAATCGAAGGCACGGGTCCAAACAAGGATCGTAAAGGGATCAATAGTAGACAAAATAGTACTGAAAAGTACCGTTTTTAATTTTAGCACTGAAAAGTACTGTTTGTGTAGCACTGAAAAGTACTGTTTTATTGCTTTAGGTAGTTTTTAAGAAAACTTCCAAGAGCAGAGAGAATTCGTGTACGCACAACGAAGGTACGATGCGCACTGAGCAGCCAGATTTTTTTTTTTTCTAGGAACAGCAGGGGATTTTACGAGAAAAAAAATTGACCTGCATACACCAAAAACCACTTTTTCAAACCACCCTTTTCCTAAATACGTTCTTAACTGCAAAACCATTCATATCTCGCGTTGAGTATCATACAGGCGTATCTGCAGTGATCGATTTCTCTTCGTCGATTTTCTCTTTGGATCAATACAAGAAATGCAATCAATTTTGGTAACATTTAACGATAAAACATGACGAAGGACGATGAGTTCTTTCTACCGAATACTAAAAAGCATTTGAAAGCTGTCTCCCAGCCAAGTAATTGGCATAAGAGAAAATCGATGAAGAGAAATCGATCATTGCAGTTACGCCCTTATGATACTGAACGCGAGATATTGTATATTGTAATACCAAATCATCTCAGATTTATGCATAAAAAATTAAAAACAAGAACATCAAAAAACAAATTTTGGATGATCGAGTCTAAAATTCCGGATAATTGAATCCCGGATAATCGAGTCTGACCTGTAGTACTAAATTCGGTTTTTCGTTTATTCATGAATCAATGTTTTGATACTGACATGCAGTTGTTCTGGTGAAGACCTAACTTAAAAATTAGCCTAAATTAGAAATGGTCGATTCATGATGTTCTCTCAAAATTTTAGCGCAAATTAGTTGAAAAAGTGACTTTTAGGCGATAAAAGTGATTTTAGTAAAAATGTCTACAAAAACAGACATTAAAGTGACTTTGGCTTCAAAAAAGTGATTCGCTACCAGTCCTGCATATGGTACCATAAGTATGAAGTAAAACATTGTTATGATACAGTCATCTCTCCCTTACTCGATATTGAAGGGACCATCGAGTTAGGGAGGTATCGAGTTACAGAACACAAAAGCAGTGCAACTGCGTTCCAAGGGACCATCGAGTTAGCCATGAAAACCAACTTTTACTATGGTTCTCTAACTCGATATCGAGATACGGAATATCGAGTAAGGGAGAGTTAACTGTATTTTGAAACACAATTCTCGAACACTTTTTCAAATAGACGTAAGTCACTCTCAACTCTAGTTGAGATAATCAACTTCGAAAAATTATTATCCGATTTTAATTCCTATTTAAAGCCTGAACGGATTTCTACAATATGAATACGCCTATACTATAACATTTGTAAAGGAGTTGCTCCACGATTGAACATATTTCAAAAAGTATTTAGAAACGTGATGTTTTTTGCGAAAATAAACTTTACCACGTTTTGCTCTCATCAACAGAAATACGACCTTATCATAAGTCACACTGACAGCATGAGCGTTACTTTCGTCAAAGCGTTACGCTATTTGATCATCCAGTTGTTTACTTGCGTCCTTATGTTTAGTCAATTGTCAAACGTAAACATTACTTACGACAGAATGAAATCAAACAAAAACGTTTTGTTTGTGTACTCAATGTCAACATAAATAACTTGTTGTGTTGAATGCTGGTCAAAACCGTTTCCGTTAGGATTTCTACTGTTTATAGTTCTTATTCGAGTACGCTAAGGATTGAATCCAATAGCCAGCAACACCCAAGATCTTGATGAAATTGCAGCTCATGTTCAATTACAGATGCACTCACACTCGACGAACAATCCAGTTGAAAGCTGGCATTTTCAAAAAGTAAAAATAAAAAGGATTTCACCCAAAGGCATGTGCTGGGGCTAGGTGCGCTGTGTTGCATACCAGTTCTACTGCCCAGTATGCCCGACATTAAGTACAATTCCGGTTTTCAACCGGAGACGCGATGCCTCAAAGAAATTTAATAATTGGGAACCTAACCGATCAATCTTAGTGCTTGCAAAAATAATCCACCCATAATTTCCGATAGCAGGGCTGGTAGCAAGTGTCGTTTTCGGACTAAATCTATTAAAATATTTGTTTTAAACGGAAGGTCTCTAAAGTCTCTATTTTATTTTTTTTTTTTTAATAAAATCATTTTTCTTAATTCTGCTTGCAGTGAATCCTGTTGATAAATGTTAAAAAAAAACCTCTAGAGACTATTATGCGACTATTTCACAGGATCTTCAGTCATTTCTTCCCAGATTCCTCAAAGGACAGCTTCAGGAATTCTGCTAATGATTTCTTTAGAAATTATTCCTGGCGTACTTTCAGGGACTCATTCAGAGATTTCTCTAGGAATTCCTCTAGTGGTTCATCCACCAATTCTTCTAGCGGTGTTTCAAGGAACGCTTAGAGGAATTTATTCATAATGTGCTTTAGGAAATTCTTGACAACTTCAACCTCCAGTAATTTCCAAGAGACTATCTCAGGATAGTCCAGATATTTTTGTGTAATTCTTTTAACGATTTTGCCAGTTGTAATAATAGGAGAACTACCATAGATTTCAACAGGAGTTTTTTTTAAATAAAATCCTTAAAGGTTCATGGAAGGTCAAAGTTCCTCCACAAATTGTTGTAAGAATATCCCCTGCATTTCATTCAGAGATTTCTCGTTTAGTTCTTCCAATCAATTTTTCGGGATCTTCATGGATTCTTTAAAAGTTCATTTAAGGGTTCACACCAGCTTATGGGCCAATGCACAAGTTCGCACGTTTGAGCGATGTTGTAGTCATGCGTTGCCATGGTACATTGGTCCCATACTATATTGTCGCACCGCCACCAAACCGGATCGCGCCAGTGAGACTCGTGACGCGCCTCAACTCGCGCGATTTTAAAATCAGTTTTTCAGTGTGGCGCTGCATTCTTACGATTTTTATGAACACAGCGCACTATTCACATACTAGCTGCGACGCACGGGGCCCGAGAAAACAATAATTATAAATAAATGTTGGTCTTGATTTCTACCGGATACATAGTAATAATTCCAGTCATGCATCCCATCATTGATGTACCATTTTTTCCATGGAATTCGTCCGATAATTTTTAAGGGATTCCTCAACAAACATTTTCACGGAATAAGAGTTGAAAAAAATGACTTTAAAACATATTTCAGCTAAATAAACTATTACTTAGCTACGAATGTTTGTTGGGTCCTGTGGGATGTTGTCCAAAGATTTAATAATTTATTTTTTTTAAATATCCCTTGGTTCAGAGAACTTTGTGAGAGTAATTCAAGAATTACTTGGAAACTTATAAAATTTTATAATTTTATTAGATGTTACAGGGGAAACAAATCTGGTAAAAATTACTAGTTTAGCTGACTACACCCATACTTGAAACCACCATGGAATTTCAGACCAATTTACTATGTTAACGGGGCCTGTTCATAAATTTCATAACGCTGAAGGGGGTGGGTGGGTGTCCTTGAAATGTTACAGCTCATACAAAATTTGTAAAACACTCATACAAAAAGCGTTACAAGGGGGTGGGTGGGTATCAAACATGCCCATTTTCGGCGTTATGAAATTTGTGAATGAACCCACGGTACATCCTACCACATTACTGGTACATATGACAGAAATATTTTACAACAATCTGATTTCGACTACAGACATGGTAAAATTAAGTACATTTCTGGTCTGCTGAAAATTGCCGGTGCGAGCGCTTAAGTTAACCTCCTAAAATGGTAGTTTTTACCGCACAATTTTTTTGCGTGTACTTTACAATTGCCTTCTGAAACACCTCCCGGATTGAAAAAAAAAATATTTTCTTTAAATCTTTGACTTCTTTCTGGAGACATCCCTGTAAAGTTAGTAAAGAGTTCCTTGGGTAATTTCTCAAAGAACTTTTGATAGAAATTCTGAACGAATCTAAGGAAAAATCTGTGTAGTAATTCCTGAAGATATTCTCAGAGAAATTTCTGTTTGAAATCTTTAAGAAATCCTGAAAGACAATTTTTTAGAAAATCTCTGGAGATAGTACTAGTTAAGATGGTGTTCTAAACAAGAATCTTGGAAGGAGTCCTAGAAAAAAAGATGATAGAATAGCTGGGTAAATTAAAGTAGGAATTTCTTGAAAAAAATCTGAAAGATTGTTTGGAGGGATTCCTTAAAAAGTCCGTAAAAAGCACTGAATTAATTCCTTTGAAGCATGGGCTATACGATAGCCCATAATTATCAAATTTCAACAATCTTGATTTACACCTTCCCCAAATTTGTTCATTTTGATCCCCTGAAGCTACTGTGAAAATGTGAACGGAATCCGTCAACGGACCTTGAAGTTTGTATAGAAAAAATCGACCAAATATGTGGGAAAACGATTCCAATTACATTTTCAACCAAAGATGGTGTTGTTGTTCATGAGTTTCTATTGATTACAAGATTCTCGAATTAGTCTGCCCTTTGAGTCTCCTTTAGATGATGTCCCTCTTTTTAGTTCCCTTTGATGGATTTCGCTCATATTTCCACAGTAGCTCTTGGGGGAACAAACAGACAAATCAAGGGAGTGGTATAACAAAGATTTTTACAGTTCCACCTTAACAGTCGAATATCTGAATCAATAGAGTACCGCAATTCGGGGTGTCGGGGAAACGCGGAAATTATCAACCGGCAAAGATCCTGGACCGGTGTGGTTAGAACCCACGACCCTCAACTTATTCCTGGATAGCTGAGCGCTTACCGCTACGCCTATCTAAACCTTTCTTTCAAATTCACACTCGTAATGCTGTTAAGATTCAATGAGGAATAGACATATTATCTCCCAGTTCCTTTCAGTTTTTTTTTTTTGTTTTTACCCTTGTTTGGTCTCTTTTTCAGGAAAAGGATTTCTAGTGTTCTTATTTCCAAGTCACATAGCCGCTACCAGCCCTGCGATAGTTACAAACACAAAAAGTGCAATTTTCTGTTTTTCAATGTATGTATGTTCATCATTGTAATCAAAATTTGAAATTCAATAGGATTGATATAATTTAGGGTTTTATTATTTTCCCTTAAGTTCGGATAATTTTACATACTTAACATCTTCCCCTATCTTGGGTTGCCCACAACAGTCAAACTCGATCCTTGTCCTGATACCTGCGTAGTTTTGAAAACCATGCTAGCTCTTCAGTAACACTGGTTCAGAGTACTCCATTTCCTTGAAAACTACTCTCTCTTGCGATTCTGCGAGGTGGCACCCAAGCTGTTGGCATTGCTGAGCTCGTCCATCCTAAATATTTTAGGTTTGCAACAAGTGAAAACAGGTAATGCATGATGTCCTTCCAAAAAAACCTGAGAAAAAAGTTGAACTTAAGAATACTGTCGAAGCCTTCAACACAGTTGGTGCTTCCAAGGGTGGAGGGCGGCTGTCAAATGGGAGTAAAATTGAAAAGCCGCCAACCTAAGTCCAGAACCAGTTTTAAGGCTTAACGCGGAAAAGTAAAAAATATTGTTTGCAAAATTACAGGTAATCAATGCGCTTGAAAGATATTGTTTGCAAGCAGTTATTTGCTACGTGCTACTGCAGTGCGCTGTTGGCAATTTAATCAGCAAATTCGGCGTAATTCCCAAAATGGATGTTTTCTAGAAAATCGATTACGCCTTCACCATTGTTTGGTCGGAATTTTGTATGGTTGTTTACTTTTTAGAACCAGCGACACGTAGGGGTAGCAGTAAAGAGCCGCCGGTTCCACCCTTGGGTGCTTCTGTTATCGAAAAATGCAAATTATTACTCTCTATGTCCGGATAACAAAGCGGTACCGGGATTTTTTTTCAGCAGCATCTTCGACAAATCTTTCCACAATAATACAATATTTAACTTACCATGGTATTTCGAAACTGAGATCTCAAATTTCCACTTGTTTTTTGTTTAGATTAACAAAAATAATAGCCGGCGACAGAACGACGATAGTCGGTGCACTACAATGTTTATTTTTTTTTCATGACATTCGCTGTTTTCGTTCGAGCGAATCTATGCTGTCAGTTGATTTGATGGATTCGTCGATTTGAAACCAAAAGGGTGTATGCACGAAATGGTATGTTCAGTCGGTTTGCAAATTTTATTTTAAAAATCTTATTGAGCGATTTTTTTAAAAAAAATCTTAAAATACCATAATTATTGCTTATTTAGTAGTCGATTGCAATGAAAATCAGATTTGTTCACATTTTTGGACTTACGTCCATTTGAAAAAGTATTCGAGAATTATTATTAAATAAAATAGAAAAAATAGGTTCGTTTTTGACATCCGAAAATTTCGACTTTGTTGCCAAAAACGGAACCCCACTGTACTCCAAAATACCCCATTAATCTTGGCTCATTGGGGTGCTCACTTTGCCCCACCTACCCTACCCATATGAAAATAAATAAATTATAGTGAATCCCAACTGACCTTTGATCATTGCTGGAAACAGTAACATCATTCAATGTCCGGCGATTCCTGGCGACCGGCAACAAGACAGTCAATGTTGTCTCATCTGTATTGAACTTAGCAGATCCATTTTTTTCGAGCACTGTGTAGGGTAGCTTAACTTCCAACTTATACTTCGCCGGACTGTCGCTGATCAAATGGACCTCGCTGCTCGTGACATTCAGAGTGCATTGATTGGCCGACTTAAGCAAGGGTAGCTCAATGACCAGCACAAGCTCCTTCGGGATGGCGGCATCGAGTTTTGCGTCTAATTCTCCGGTCAACTCGTGGTACTCTACTTCCTTTCTGTGGATCAGTTTGTAGGCTGGAGTTGTGTATTCTAATTGAGATGCGGACTTGAATGTTTGTTTATTCACGTTTTCCTTATCAGCGCTATTATCATGAGTTATTTTACTCTGCTCGGATGCTCGATAAAGCGTATCAATTAGGCCATCTTTACGCCGCGTTTCGAAATTTTTCAATTTTTGTCGAATTACGGTCATTTTAGCGACACCTTTGTACTGTAGTTTGGGAAATTTCAGATTAACTCTATCCAAAGACACATGGAATGCTCCTTCGACGGCATCCAGGGCAGTGTCGGTTACCAATTTCCGGAAATTCTTATTGCTCTTCGTCAAATGCAGCGTATCGTAGTGAAAAACGACATCGTAAACGACGCAATCGACATTTTTGTTATCGTAATCTTTCCTCGGTTGACTTTGGGCGTAAGGAATACTCCATTTGAGGCCTTTTTCTCCTCTTTTGTTTGTGGAACATTGGCTGGAAGGTTTCCCAACCAGGTCGCAGTGGCAAACGTTGACAAAAGCCTTCGTCTTTCCATCAACCACGGTCTTAATTACATAACCCGGCAAAGGTTTAATGAACTTCACATCGTATCCCCGCTCAGCTTCCATCAACTTGAGCTCTTCTTCGTACTGCTTCCGGTTCTCCGGATCTTTAAGCTCCTGGCAATACTCGGCAAACAACTTTCGAAATTCTTCATTCCCCAAACACTGTGTAATGTTCCGGAACTCGTCCCGGGAAAGCTCAAATTTGTCCCCAACGTTCGACATTTTGTTTTTTCACTTCTCACTATTTGACCAATCTTCACTTCCACTTTTATTTCTGCAGCACAATCTTCACCTTCTTCTCCTTCTTTTGCCGGTTGCCCTCCGGGTGAAATTACGCAGCAAAATGTTTGACTTTTCGCCAATGAAAACTGACGCAAACACTCGGTCTACTTTGTATTACAATCAGCAGATGCTAATCACAAGCGACGATAATAAGAATAACAGAAAATCTTCAGCACTCCCTGGGAAAACTTGCGGAAAATTTTCTACGTGACAAATAGCACACCGTTTCACGACAGTATTGATCAAACTTCCCGAGCGGAACTGTCTCTTATTCGCGAACTTTCTTTTCAATCATGCGAATCAAACTAGCACTCACTAGACAACAATTTATGCTTCAACTGTTTTATGAAAAGATTCCTAATCTCTTACAACACAGGATTTTCATTAGAATTCCGAGATTTTTAATGATTTTCCATTCCTTGAACGTCGACTGAAGTCTTCGAAATCCACAGCTGACATTGCGCACACAACTACGCACGCACGTTTTTTGATGCACTGAAAGGCTTGAAGTTTTCATCAGCCGATGTTTTTGTTTACGTTTTCGATACACGCTCGTTCAAATCTACTCAAAAGAGAGTAACTTTGACTCCCTTTTGAACTTACACGGAGACGGAATTCAACTCAATTTTGGGTTGTTTCAACGCAATTCCGTAGTTGAGCCCAATAACTCAATTTTGGCTAAATTTCCAAGGTCCCCACTAGGTAGTTTGGCTTTGATTCCATTAGAAAAATATACTCAATTTTGGGTTGATTTAACGCAAAATTGAGTTCTTTCGACCCAAACATAAGAAAAGTTGCATTTACCCAAATTTGGCTTATTGGGCCAAAGTACCCCCATTGGGTAGATGCAGCTCTCTCTATTTTTGACAACATTCGTATGGGAGAAAGAGAAAACCGAGAGATTTTGGGTTGAAACTATAATCGATATACTTAATTTTGGGTAAAGTAAACTCAAAAATTAGGTAAAAATATTTCTCCGTGTACATAATAGCTGTCAAAAGTGAGTAGCTTTATTTTATCAAAGTGAGTAACTTGTTACGCACTCATGAAAGAAAACGACCTTACTCACTTTTGAGTAAACACTAACATATTTGACTCACTTTGGAACTGTCAAATACATGTGAAAATTTCGGCTTCCAAGTTGAGAAGTAAATATCGTTGTAAGAACAGGCTTGATAGAAACTCCTCTGCGATGCAAAGAGGAGGCGATTTTGCCGTTTTTCTGAGGAGAAAAAAATAAACTCAAAATTTTTAACACAGATCCTCAAACGATTCGAGTGAGAGTGCAGAAAAATGCGAGGATTTTTTCAGACACTCTCTCTCGTTCGTTGCGATGCTCACCATCACTCACACTTCAAACGAACTCTCGAGTCTGCCGCCCGAACTAACAGTCCTCGGGGAGTTGTGAGAGCACCCAAGTAACCATGGAGCATTATATAATTGCATATATAATGCAGCTGCATTGCCGTAAGCCTACCATTAAAGTAGATTAAAAGTGGAAAAGGGCACTTTTACAGTTAAATTAATGCAAAAAGGACGATAAAGCAATGAAGCAACTTATAAAGTAATATTAATGCAGCAGTACAATTTATAAAGTGATGTTAGTGCATTGATACATTTGTAATGTAGGGTTGATGCTTTATTGCTTGACAGCTCTTGAAATTTGTTGAATAAAAGCAATGTTGCATCAATGGTGTTGATATGCAGTAGAATACGTGCAATGTTATAATGCTTGTGGTTACTTGGGCACCCTTTTTTGATGGAATTTAACTCGGTTTTTTTTTTGTGCTGCATCTTCCTCGCTCATTTTTCGTTGCCTCGCTGCTTAGCATATTTTGGCTCCCTCGCAAAGAGGCACTGGCAGCACGCTGCTCTAGAGTATGTCACCGAACTCTGATGATGTTGAGGAGAATTATCAAGCCTGTGTAAGAATATGTATTATACTACACGGGAAAAAAAATTGTGGTAAAAATGACTATTTTAGCTGACTACGCCCATTCTTGAAACTACCATGCAATTTCAGACCAATTTACTATGTTTACGGTACATCCCACCATATTACTGTTACATTTGACAGCAATAATTTACAACAATCTGATTTCGACTACAGACATGGTAAAATCAAGCGCATTTCTGGTCTGCTGAAAATTGCCGGTGCGAGCGCTTAAGTTAACCCCCTAATATGGTAGTTTGTACCGCACATTTTTTTTTGCGTGTAGTAAAACAGTGCTTAAAATCTGTAGAATTACCTATAACGAATCATCAAATATCATTAATCTCAATAGACCCCACTTCTGCAGTTTCCATACAACACAAAAAGGACACAAATTTAACGCCATCTCTTGATAGAAAAGTGCGTTAACAAACTCTCAGCTTTTTTCAATTTAGCGTGCATTGAAGAACGAAACGTCAAGCATCCCTGGGGAGGGAGGCACCGATACTACACACGAAATATAGAACAACGTTTGTTTGAACTGCAAGATAACTCCAGCTTGCCAACAACAATCAAGGCCTGGGGAAAACCGCTAGTTTTCTTTTGTTGTGTACTTTCGATCTTTCCTGACAAACATGGAAAAAGGGCCACAGTTTGCTATGCAATAAATAATAATTTTCATTGTAAAAAGTGAAACGATTCGTTTTTCAATGCTTTATATTCAATCAGTTGGAAGGTGCTCACGTGACATTACTTACATTTTGTGTATGAATTGATTATCATTCAATTTTTGTCACTTTTGATGAAATGCGAAAATGTGTTTTAATCAGTTACGCGCTTTTTCCATGTTAGTCCAATGTTTGAGATCTGGGCTCACAGGGACAGTTCGTGACAGCGGAATCTCGGCTCACTATGACGTACAGAAATTTTGTATTGGTTTCTCCCTCCCAGAAGCATCCAAAATCAAAACAAACATGCAGTTCTTTTCTAGCACCGTCGGTGGTATTGTGCTTAACGTGACTGCTTCACACCCCAGTCGGTCGGGTCCGTCGACGCCGTCGGATTTTCTGAGACATTAAATCTCTGATCATGTCTTCTGTCGGAAGGGAAGTAAAGTAGTTGGTCCCGGCCCATGAGCTGATGTGTTCGATACGTGGGGTCTCATGTGTGTGTGCGGAGCTCTCTCTGGGCGTCCATGTTTAGGTATAGAAATAGGCGAAAGTAAAACTGCGACTGATGTCGATTAGCCAGAAAAATGAAGAAAAAGAACAATCATGCCACAAAGTTTGTTGTGTGTTAGTTTACTTTTATGCCAGCGTGGCGCTAGTGTGATGTCTTCGACGAAACGGAGAAGTGGGGTATATTGAGATTAACAGTATTTGGAATCATGCAAGTTGTGCAATAGATGAATTATTGCTACTGTTATTATTAATCCCGATATCAAGTGAAGCGAGATCGGAGTTTTTTTAAGGTAACCAAGTCATGGTATTGATCGAACAACCGCAAGAATAAAGTTAATATACAGTAAGTTTTACCGTCATACTTTTTTATTGAACTAAACATTGAGAGGAAGAATGCGCAGCGAAATCGTTCATTTTTGGTAAACACGGCCCGCAGTTTACTGCGAACACTTAGGTTATCTTCCCCAGAGTTTATCTCCATTCATAAAGTTGCGCGAAGAGTGAAACCAAATCTACCTATCGAACTGTCAAACCGTCTACCTATCGAGCAGACCAGCAAAACAGATAGGGGCTATTTTCGAAGACGAAGAAGAACAACTATTCAAAGAAGTCGCTTCGCGCAACTCTCCATTCATAGACTCTGATCTTCCCGCTGGAAGTTGCCGCGTGATCGTAAATTGATCTCCCAGAGATTTATATCCTTCGGGGATCCGTTCCAGAGAAGCGAAAGTTTAGACATAAATATCACAATTTTATTACTTATCATGTACTTTTCATATATTTATGTATGAAATAATGAAATAAATGTTATTCCTTTCGAATATTTCTCGAAAACTTATTCATACAGACTCAAGTCAAAAAAGTATACAAACTTACTTTATCGATCCTACGTTTTAAGCAGGCGGAAATCTATACGTACCGCTCTGTACCAACTCAACTTTTCACTTTTAGAACGTTTAATTTCCGGATTTACAAAACGACGAAAGTAACATTTTCAACTTTCGCAACCTAACCACTACTTTCGCCGCCCCGCTGTATGGAGAGACAAAGTGACTTAACCACGAATCAAAACAAAACACTACAGTCGAATTTCGTTCGTTGCACTACGTTTAATTGCACTTCGTTTTAATCGGGCTCCCGTTAAGTGGGCTATAGCCCACCTAAAACGAAGACAAGCGTCACATTCTGACATAAACCGCAATTTGTCAATGTTGGTAGCCCTGAATTTCTATTGTAATAGGTGTTTTGACAGCTCAAATCATAGCCCGATTAGTGAAAGTCTTTCACTAATCGGGCCACGGGTTTAGTGCAACGAACGAAAGTTGACTGTACTTGAGCCGATTTTACACTGGTAGAAAAACGTCGAAAGTAACTGAATGAAACGGCTTATCATTTTCTTATAATTATTTTTGTGGGAAATAATAGGCACTACCTAGTTTTTGAACGTGAGCTGAGTGTATGCAAAATTTGAGCGAAGTTCACGGCAAAAAAATGTTAAAAAGGTGATTTATTTTAAAACAGTTTTAGAAGATAGATTTTGATTTTTCCTAATTAATTTTCTCAAAACCGTATAAATGTTACTTACGTCGATTTGAAAAAGTAATCGAGATTTTTTTCTGATTCTATTTATAAATACAAACAATAAATTTATTTCCCGAAATATTATTTCTGAAGTGAGTGACATCTACTCACTTTCACAAATTTCAGATTAAACGAAGTGAGTAAGTGTTACTCTAACTTTGACATTTGACAGTGTTACTCTAAAGCACAGAGAACAGACATGGAGGCTCGAACAAAATTTCATCTGAACCATGTGTAAAGGTTCGAATCAACCATCAGCGCCGCCAACACAGACAGCCCGACATACAAACTCGTTTCAACAACACGATGCCACTAGTGAACGTCAAAATGCATTAGCACACAAAGCAACGCTAGCGACAAGTGGCAATTTTTGATATCGACACTAGCGCCAAAGTGTAAAAAGCGGCAAATTTGTAGCGTTCTCAATCTGACGACAGCGCCACGTAACAGGAGCATAACGACATACTTTGAAATGACCAGTACATGCTTTACACACGCTGACAAGAACAGATGAACGCCTGTTCTCTGTGTCTAAAGTGAGTAACAATGGCTTTACTCACTTTCGAGCAGTTCCACTTTGTTCCAAAGTGAGTCGAAATCTACTCACTTTTGAGTAGATCTGAACGAGCGTGTAAGCATTGAACGTCACGTTTGAGCATCACGTCACATTTACACGCAAACAAATTTTAATCTACCGAATCCATGGTAGAATTAAGAACTGCACCAACGATTTTCAACCGACTACAAAAATTTGTTAAGTTTACGATAATCTGGTGAAAATCACTGATCAGTGCAGTAAATTTGACTATTTCCATAGTAGCATGCACTACAAACACACTTAGAAAATATCACCGACTTCGGTAATTTTTTTACCGAAATAAAAACCGCTGAGCGCTCGGTAATGCTTTCGGTAAAGTTAAGAATTACCGAATAATCTGTATCTTTAATCAACACACAGCTGTCAAAAATTTACAGTATGTTCGTAGAATATTACCGAACGAAATGTTAAATAAATTACCGAACGCTTTGTTCGTAACAGCAGGTAGAATAGAATAGAATTATAAAAAAAAAAAAACGAAATTTATATTGGAATCAAATGTAATGAATCAATTTATTTCGCGAATTCTGCTGTGTCCTTTAGAAGATGAAGAGTAGGCCATTGAACACCGTCAGCGGGATCAGGTAGGACATCGGACAACAATCCTGGCTGTTTACCCCCTATGAAGAAAACCGCTGCCGGTGCGATTCCGTCATGGGTAGTTGTGCTCGTAACGCGATGCTGCAATCCGGGAACGTAAATTGGCGGCTGTATACTATAACGAAAACATTTATTTCCATCTTCATAGAAACACTCTGGTCATACTTACGTAAAATACGTACCGGACGCTAATCGCGCTGCTGTAGTTAAAAAAAAACAGATGCTATTCATCTGATCTTGTTGATTAGCACTTAGACACAAACATGGTGGCCTCAGAATTTTCAAATTACCGTTTGTTCGGTAAAGCATTGAGCATATTGAACTGAAGTACGGTAAAAACTTACAGTCTACGGCGAATCTAAACGATTTACAGTTTTTTCGGTAATGAAACGAAGATTTCGGTAAAACTCGTGGAATATTGTTTTGATTTTTTTTATACATTTAAGGTTTTTCGGTAAATCTGGTCTGCATTACCGAAACCTCAGTTAAATATTTATTTACAGTACGTTTCCGGTAAGATAATTTACTGAACAACGAGAAAAAATCTAAGTGTGAAGGTTTGTATTTCAATCCGAGACACCCACCGTACAACACAGTGTGGTCAAAAGCTGGGAGGGAGGCACAGATACTACACACGAAATATAGAACAACGTTTGTTTGAACTACAAGATAACTCCAGCTTGCCAACAACAATCAAGGCAGGCTTGGGGACAATCGCTAGTTTTCTTTTGTTGTGTACTTTCGATCTTTCCTGACAAACATGCACACTGATAAAAATCCACACGCTCGATCTGTGTGGTTAAAGTTATGGATCGATTCATGAACGTCCATATCGATTTGCTATGATTTTCTGGCAAACTTCGTGTGTGTTACACATTAAATTCCTGTGTTTTGCTTCATGGATTGATTCATCAACCGACAACAAGGATTCCATATTTTTTCCGCATAAGTTCCCGAAGCTTTCTCTTCAGATTCGCATAGATCTATATTCGTATAGATCATCACTCCAACACGGATTCAGGGTGTTTTGCTTATGGTTATCTAGTGTCATAATCATCATGTTCAAGTTGGTCGATTCATTGATTTGCGCAATGAGATTGTTATGATGAAATCCATGAGCTATGCTATCGATTTCCATGTTCAAAGCTTCTAAATTGTTTGTGATCAACCAATCCAGGTCAACCAGTCAGTGATTTTCGATAGCGATCGATATAGATTCGTTTTGAACCGTTAGCGATCGCCATCGTTGGTCAAAGATCTATAAAGAATTATGAAGACTGGTTGGTCGGGATGGGATGCATAGTGAACTGAATTGCGGTTGGACCTCGTTTCGAACGACAGTCATCATCATGCTTCCAAAGAGAAGAAGCAAATTTTGAAGCTGAAAGTGTTAGATGAAAATTTGTGAATTCGATTTTTCTTTTATTAGTGAAGTTGACCGATATACGAGAGTTCTACCCAGGTAACCATTAAGCACTGTTATAAGCGGTATATGAGCCATTTAACGGCATTTCAGTGCCTACTAGCTTCATAAAACATTTTCAAATGCTAATAGGCACTGTGACCCTCAGGCACTGATATTGGTCTTATATGGGTATATAACGCTTCTTTTTAGTGCTTGTAAGCCCTGTGTAAATAAGCTGTTCAAATGACTGTCAATGCTGTTCAACGGCCTAATGTCATGACGTTTGCAAACCAAAACAAAAATTAAGCGGGATTGCGAAGCCAAAAGAAATTTCATATCGCGCTCGCACCTACGAAAAATATCGTAAGCAGCTGGCAACGCATGAGAGAATATAGTGAAACACCCCAGGTAACCATTAAGCACTGCTATAAGCGGTATATGAGCCTTTTAACGGCATTTCAGTGCCTACTAGCTTCATAAAACATTTTCAAATGCTAATAGGCACTGTGACCCTCAGGCACTGATATTGGTCTTATATGGGTATATAACGTTTCTTTTTAGTGCTTGTAAGCCCTGTGTAAATAAGCTGTTCAAACGACTGTCAATGCTGTTCAACGGCCTATTGTCATGACGTTTGCAAACCAAAACAAAAATTAAGCGGGACTGCGAAGCCAAAAGAAATTTCATATCGCGCTCGCACCTACGAAAAATATCGTAAGCAGCTGGCAACGCATGAGAGAATATAGTGAAACACATTTATCTGCCTCTTTTTCTCACACCCAAGACAAGGCAAATAATGTATCCACGAATGCATCTTCGAAGTCCCGAAAAACTTTCAGAACGAATCGGCGGTGGAAGACGTTGCCATGAATGCTTTGATATATGCTGCATTGCTGCACTATTATGATGCTGGAGATTTTTAGTTATAAATCAAAATATGTATTAAATCGATTGTAAAGGTTTGGTAAGGGGTGGAGGGGGGTTGGTTTGTTGGATGATTGGCGGTTAGTTTTTCTGTGGATTTAGCTTTCGCCGCCCTGGTATGTGGTAATAAACATCTAGACGCATTCCATCAGGACCTCGCTGGCATAACTAGCATTGCTCATGATTTAGCAGGAAAAATATACACATGCCGCTGCAATGTTAACTCTTTCAAATACGATGTTAAACCTACTAAATCACTTGTGCAGCAATGGAGCAGATGGGAAAACGACGAGCATTACCGATAAGAACACCGACAACTGCAGTTTGAGCTTGGATCACGCAGCAAAAAATACATCCCAGAGGAAAGCATGAGAAACAGAAAAAACAACAATAAACTTCTTTTTTCTTTTTTTGCCGCTTGCTATAAAATTTTGACATCTCTCATTTTAGTGACTCGGTACGAATAGGCTGTTTATCAGCCGAATAATTCGCCAAAAATGGCTTTTTAACAACCCTTAATTATGATATAGATCCTGTTAGCCCTGTAGGATATGCCTTTTATTCGACTATAGAACCGAGTTGGTGCTAGTTTTTACGGCTTATTGGTTACTTGGGTAGGTTTGCACCCGCCTGCACGGGAGAACATACTAGAACAAATATTAAAATGTTCGTGAACATTTACTCGCGTGAGATTTATTATGGTTTTGACAGACAAATCAAGTGTACATCCATCAAACCGACAGTAAACTACAAGTTTGTAATAAAAGTCCCTTGAAGTCTAGAAAACTCAGAGGCCTTTTCTAACAAAAGCCCAATTGACTTCGAACAGCTCCGAATACGTACACGAAAAGATTTATCATCGACAGATTACAGCACTTTTATACTCCCGAGTATTTTGCTTGTTTTTGTTCTGGTTTAGCAGACATGTTCACCACCTTTATCACTGGTTCATTGACAGTTTTATTTCAATGTCATTGATCATAGACAAATCCCTTGTGAGATCTATTTAGATATGCTGGGAAAAACGAAAAAAGAATATGTTTTTGTAATTGTAGTTAATTGAATCTGATCCTTTTTCTGATCTGCATTTAAGTCACCTTATACTAAAAACCAATCAAATCTTTTTTATTTATTTAACAAAAAAAGATTTCTACAATTTTTGTACGCAGGGGTCCGCGGGATATTTGTAGAACTTGAAAGGGGCCACAGCTTCAAAAAGGTTGGGAACCACTGGTCTAGACGGTTCTTATTAGGCCTCTGACGAGATTTTGTATAGATTTCTGCAGATTGACAGCGAATTCTTTCAATAATCCAAAACAAATGTCATGGCTAGTTCTTTGATGAATAAATAAATTAAGAGGTCATTTAGGTATTCTTGGTAAGATTTTTGTAAAGCATTTTACTAGATTATTAATATGTTCATTAATTCTTTTGAAGATTACTTGCAAGATGCAATCTTGGATTGATGTGATAAGTTTTAGCCAGCTTCATAGAAGATCAATAACATGTATTTGGAAATATTGTTTCTGTTAAAAGATCTTTTCTTGAAACCAACATGAGATTCATCACAGATCAATAATTTTCCATAAATTAGGCATAAGCCATGTCTAACGCATAATTCTTAGAAGGTAATAAGTTGGCTATTGAACTTTGCCCTTTTGTGGAAGTTTAGATGCACAAAGCAGGCATTTATATTATTCCATAATTTATCTGAACTTCCTACGAATTTCAGGGGGTAACGGTGTTCTAGATATTTCAGCAAATCAGCATTATTTTTTCATAACGGCCTATCTACATTCAACGATTTCTCTTCATCGTTGTTTCCTTTGCGTTGTTGCAGAAAACTGATTCTGTTGTCGTAGTACGAAGAATCACTATATCTTCTTCATTAATAAGAAATATTGCAGATTTATTTTAGCAAAGTTATTAGCGGAAGAGAGGATCGATGAAGATGTGCAGAAATATTTTAAATCTCTTTGTCCATAACCCTTTTAAAATGTAAACCGTTTTTTTGAATTGTATTAAAATCAATTCATGAATAAATTAGATCATGTCCTCCACATTTGTCCACATCGTATAAAAAAAAGAAAAACAAAAATATCAAAACGCAGGATTTTTTTGCTATCTGTTTTTCAATTTCTTGGACACCCGGGAAAAATCCGGGAATTGGAAAACTGATTTTGAATGGACACCCTGATTATTGGATATAACAAGAAAAAACAAAAACGTACATTAATATGATTTGTCCAATGATGCCGCCCATGTACAGTATGTGACTGGGTTATGGATTGGATATGAAGTAATCATACCTTCAATGGAAATAAAGATTGGCGACAATCCGTTTAATTCGCACATACCTTCCATATGCAAACCCCCATTGAAAAATGCACATGCATCAAATGAGGACATTATCTTAAGTGTAGATTTTGCAAAGTTTTTGCAGAGTTTATGAATGGAGAGTTGCGCGAAGAGTGAAACCAAATCTACCTATCGAACTGTCAAACCGTCTACCTATCGAGCAGACCAGCAAAACAGATAGGGGCTATTTTCGAAGACGAAGAAGAACAACTATTCAAAGAAGTCGCTTCGCGCAACTCTCCATTCATAGACTCTGGGTTTTTGTTCAGCAGATTGACTTCACTCAAACTGGAAACATTTGTACATAGTATTTTTTCAGCCGAATCTTTCAACAGATCGAAAGGCGTAAACCTTCGCTGAGTCTAGTCAAATCGGAATTTCACCATGGGAAACGTCTTATAGTTTTCACAGATCACAGAGGACATGCTTCTTCAAAAGCTTTCATGCTGTTGTAGAATCAACGGTACCATCCAAATTACTTGTATTATTAATGGAATGTTCTGGTAGTTGTTACATGTCTTGTCGCTTTAGTAAGATCGATTTGGGCGTTGCTTGACTTGTCTTATATGCTTCGCCGGAAAGCCATGTTAAGCCAATTCAGGAATACTTTTATGGAAATCTTTTTATTCGAATGTGGGAGAGTTTCGGAGATTCAATCATAATTCAATCAAGTAATGAGGATTTGTTTCAATCCAACAAATTCTTACATTTAATATTAGCTTAGTGTATCTCATACTTTAAAGTACAATCATTTTTGTTCTTCAATTCTTATTAAGTTTCTTGTTCCTATATAACCATCCAAACATTACCAAACTTCATACACGAAGAGAGTGCACGGGAGTTATTGGAAGCTATCAAGAGGGACGTATTCTCTAGCTCCAATTGTGTGGAAAGGTAATTCAGCTCATTAGTGATATCATGTATCAAGTCTTGGGTCTTGCATATTGGTTGGTCAGATTTTTATTACAATTGTTGGAAATAGTATATATTAGTTTAGTAAAGGTATATATTAGCTTTGTATTTGGGGTAAAAATAATAGAAAATGTTTATCAAAGTTCTGATAAATTGGTTACACTTTCCAAGGACATGATTTGAATTTTTATGGTACTGAATATATTTGTGTTTCATTTGAAAGCAAAGAATTCAAACAGGTAATCTTTGCTTAGTTTTGATGTGTTATAGTGAAACTTAAAAATGTTTAAATGTATGTTATTGCATTGATTTGGACTGAGAAAATATGATTTTCTTCCTACCGTTGGCAAACGGTTATTTGATCTTGAGCTAAAAAAAGTTTCCACTGAGACACTATAATTTCTTTTGAAAATTACGGCAGATTTGGGATAAATAGCAATTTATTTATTTCAAATGTTATTCATTGGTCTCGTCAGGCAATATGAACCAGATCTATGATTTCAGTAGATACATTTTTTTTAAATTACGGATGTAGCTCTTAGATAATGCTGAATAGAATCTATGTGGTTAGCTCTATAAACTGTATACTTTGTGTCTGTTTATTCGAAGTGACGATGATGTGAGATTTTATGACTGCTTTCAAATCTTAAATTTTGAAATAAATGTATTTTTTTTCTAACGGTGTTGGATGGATTTGCATTCTTTTACTTTCTGTTTTATTTTTGAATAATGATTATTCAAAAACGAGTTGGCACTTTTCCAGTGTTGTTTACTATTTGTTGCATTTGTAGTTTATGAAATTGTGTGCAAGGATTTTGTAATCAAAAATAACCACAGTATGTTAAGATTTAGTTTAGTTGATGATTTTCAAACGATATGGTGGAATGTAATCCATTCGAACCTAGTATAAGAAAAACTGACACAAAGGTAGCGAATTAGTTTTTAAACATGTAAACTTCTTATCATACTGGTGAAAAAACAAGGTTATAGCAACTGTTATTCAATATGACCTTCTTGACCAACATGCTAAAATGATAATTCTTCAATTGTTGCGCTTTGGAATCAATTGATTATACCTAAATGTAATTCAATCAATTAGAAAAAAATAGGACAAAACAACTGAACAGCAACTCCTATCCCTACCTCCTCGTGGTACTAGCCGGGGTACGAGTAACCTTGGGGAAGATCGGGTAACCACCCCCCGGTGGGAACTTTGGTCGTATGCTGACAGGGAAGGGGAAGTTTGCTTTTGCTTCTGCAAACCTTGAGCGTCTGTACTCCATGTTAGGAGCGGCTCACAACAGCGTCTGTTCCCCATGTCAGGGACGGCTGATCATCGTCCGAGTACCAGAGAAGGACTCTAAGCTAAACTGCGCACTATGGTCCTCCGAACATTCAGGGGGAATGGTCCTCCGGAAATCTAGGGGGCTGGTGTCAGGCCCTGCAAGCCAACCTAAAACACATCAGCACAGGAACGTCAACGAGAGAATACGGACCGGAACAATCGGCAAAGACCACAGTGACGGAAATGGACTAGCGATCCGTGGTTTCAACATCGTAGCGCTGAAGGAGGTGTGCTGGACAGGAGCAATGGTGCGAACGTTTAGAGGTAATCATACCCTCTACCAGAGCTGCGGCAACACACGTGAGCTGGGAACAGCTTTTATAGTGATGGGTGATATGCAAAGGCACGTGATTGGGTGGTGGCCAATCAACGAAAGAATGTGCAAGTTGAGGCTCAAAGGCCGGTTCTTCAACTTTAGCATCATAAACGTACATAGCCCACACTCCGGAAGCACTGATGATGATAAAGACGCATTTTACGCGCAGCTCGAACGCGAGTACCACCGATACCCAAGCCACGACGTCAAGATTATCATAGGAGATTCGAACGCTCAGGTTGGCCAGGAGGAGGTTCAGACTGACAATTGAAAAGTTCAGCGCCCACCGACTGACGAACGAGAATGGCCAACGACTGACAGATTTTGCCGCCTCCAAGAATATGGCCACTCATAGCACTTATTTCCAGCATAGCCTCCCGTATCGGTACACCTGGAGATCAACTCATCAGACAGAATCGCAAATCGACCACGTTTTGATCGATGGACGGCACTTCTCCGACATAACCGACGTCAGAACCTATCGTAGCGCTAACATTGACTCCGACCACTACTTGGTGATGGTGAAACTGCGCCTAAAACTATCCGTTATCAACAATATACGGTATCGACGCCCGCCTCGGTACAATCTAGCGCGACTGAAACAACCAGATGATACTTGTTTTAATTATGAATCGTGGTTTACGGCCAACCAGCCGAGTGGAAGTTTAACAACTACCGAAAAGCTAAACATTACATATAATTTGCAATTGGATTAGATGGACAAATTGATGTGAAGATTTGCGAAAAAGTTACACGTCTTCTCAGTGAGAATCGAACTCACGACTCCCCGATCTCTAGTTGGGGCGCGTTAACCACTACGCCATGAGAGGACTCATGAACGCAGAAGTTAACCTGGAAGCCCACACAATAGAAACCTCAGCCAGCGCAGTTGCTGGCTAGTGTAGTGTGCTATTCCTATATCTAAAAAACAATGCGCTCTCGGGCTAGGCATTGGATATATATAGAAAGCGTTGTGTTTGGATGGGCATCTAATTCTTCCGAAAGAGGTGCACTTTGCGAAAGAGGACCACGTGATTATTGAGCTGAAATCGAATTCAGGTTAACTTCTGCGTTCATGAGTCCTCTCATGGCGTAGTGGTTAACGCGCCCCAACTAGAGATCGGGGAGTCGTGAGTTCGATTCTCACTGAGAAGACGTGTAACTTTTTCGCAAATCTTCACATCAATTTGTCCATCTAATCCAATTGCAAATTATATGTAATGATTAGCTTTTCGGTAGTTGTTAACCAGATGATGCCAATGCGTACGCTCAGCATCTTGAGGCAGCGCTGCCGGATGAGGGCCAGCTCGATAGGGCCCCTCTTGAGGACTGCTGGAGGACAGTCAAAGCAGCCATTAACGACGCTGCCGAAAGCATTGTCGGATATGTGGAACGGAGCTCAAAAAACGATTGGTTTGACGAAGAGTGCCAGGAGGTTTTAGAGGAGAAGAATGCAGCGCTGGCTGCAATGCTGCAGCATGGTACGCGACAAAACGTGGAACGATACAGACTGAAGCGGAAACAGCAAACCCGCCTATTCCGGGACAAAAAGCGCCGCCTGGATGAGGTGGAATGCCAAGAGATGGAGTTGCTGTACCGTTCTCAAGAAACGTGGATGTTCTATCAGAAGCTCAACACATCCCGTAAAGGCTTCGTGCCGCGAGTTGAAATGTGCCAGAATAAGGATGGAAGCCTGTTGACGGACGGGCCCGAGGTGATCGAAAGGTGGAAGCAGCACTACGATTAACACCTAGATGACGCAGAGAACACAGGCACAGAAGGTCAGGACAGTGAAGGCGATGGCTACATCAGCACAGCGGACAGTGGAAATCAACCAGCTCCCACGATGGGGGAAGTTAAGGATGCCATTCAACAGCTCAATAACAACAAGGCCGCTGGCAAGGATGGTACCGGAGCCGAGCTCATCAAGATGGGCACGGACAGGTTGGCCGCTTGTCTGCTTCGACTGATAGTCAAAATCTGGGAAACGGAACAGCTACCGGAGGTTTCCACTCCGGCGTTATATGCCCTATCTACAAAAAGGGCGACAAACTGGAGTGTGAAAATTATCGTGCAATCACCATCCTAAACGCCGCCTACAAAGTACTATCCCAGATTCTCTTCCGTGTCTATCACCTATAGCAAACGAGTTTGTGGGCAGTTATCAAGCAGGTTTCATCGACGGCCGCTCGATAACGGACTAGATCTTTTCCGTGCGGCAAATCCTCCAGAAATGCCGTGAGTACCAGGTCCCTACGCTCCATTTGTTCATCGATTTCAAGGCAGCATACGACAGTATTGACCGTGATCATGGACGAGAACAGCTTTCCCGGGAAGCTCACAAGATTGATTAGAGCAACGATGGACGGTGTGCAAAACTGCGTGAAGATCTCGGGTGAACACACGTTCGTTAGAGTCTCGGCGGGGACTACGACAGGGCGACTGACTTTCGTACCTGTTGTTCAATATTGCGCTTGAAGGTGTCATGTGGAGAGCCGGACTTAACAGTCGAGGTACGATTTTCACGAGATCCGGACAAACGATTTTCACGAGATCCGGACGACATGGATATTATTTGGAGAAAAGTTGAAACGGTGGCAGATTTGTTTACCCGCCTTAAACGCGACGCAACAAGAGTCGGACTAATGGTGAATGCGTCGAAAACAAAGTACATGCTAGCGCGACAGGGCCCGCCTTGGAAGCAGTGTCACGATAGACGGGGATACCTTCAAGGTGGTGGACGAGTTCGTCTATTTCGAATCCTTGCTGATGGCTGACAACAATGTTAGTCGGGAAATACGAAGGCGCATCATCAGTGGAAGTCGTACCTACTACGGTCTCTGGAAGAAACTGCGATCAAGAAAGATTCACCCCCGCACCAAATGCACGATGTACAAAACGCTCATAAGACCGGTAGGCGTGGACAATGCTCGAAGAGGACTTGCAAGCTCATGGGGTTTTCGAACGCTGAGTGCTAAGGACGATCTTCGGCGACGTGCAGGAGAACGGTGTGTGGCGGCGAAGGATGAACCACGAGGTCGCTCAACTCTACGGCGAACCCAGTATCGTGAAGGTAACTGAAGCTGGAAGGATACGCTGGGCAAAACATGTTGGAAGAATGCCGGACAACAACCCTGTAAAGATGGTGTTCGCTATGAATCCAGTCGGAACAAGAACGCGTGGGACGCAGCGAGCTAGGTGGATTGACCAGGTTCTGCAAGATCTGGCGAGTGTGGGCTGCAGCCCGAGGATGGAGAGAGGCAGCTGCGAATCGAGTTGTATGGCGTGGAATTGTTGACGCGGTTTTTATTGTAATGTTATATCAATAAATGTAGGACAATACAAATTCATGCGCGCTTCTTGAGTTGTGGTTTTTGAATTCCGCTATACCCGACCAGTAAAAAGCAACACATTTAAATCATAGTTTGCTACACAGTTAACACTTTTTCCTAACAAAATATGTTGCAATTTTGGCTGATTAGTAGTTAAAATTAAAAAAAAATATATATATATATATATATATATATATATATATGTTCCTTATCCGAAATAAGTATACACGTATTTTTGGATTTTTTGATTAGGGTGACCATTTCCGAAAAAGGGTGACCAGAAAAATTTGACAGTAAACGTAAAATTTTCTGAACTTTCAAGAAAAAATGAGGACAGCAATAGCCCCTCTAAACCGGGGGCCTTCAAAATACGAAAAAACGGAAACTATTGAGTTTTTCCATGTAAAAACACAATTTTTGTGAAATTTTATATTTTTCCTAAAAAGTCAAAATCTCTAGCCTTCATTTCGTCCAAAAATATTGAAAATCGGTCAAACAGTTCAAAAGTTATAATTATTTTAAAAATAAAAATTTTGCAAAATCGCGATTTTTCTGGTCACCCTAATCAAAAAATCCAAAAATACGTGTATCCTTATTTCGGATAAGGAACACAATAGCAAATTTTCACGGAATTCGGTGACCCACTAGATCGGTTTTTCATGGAATGGCTGTATATATGTATAAATATAAATCGCTATGTAGAAAATTATTCAAACTCGTGGAGTTATTTCGCAAAACGAAGCTATAACAAAATTCATTATATAATTTCCATGAAATAAAACTGACTACGTTTAAACAATTTCTTTCTGATTGTTTACAACTAATTGTATTACAATTATGTTTATAATTTGATTTTGTTTTGTTTCAAATGTCTTATAATCTACTCAAACAATTCAGAGAGTTTCTAGCTTATATGAAACAAAATTTGTAATGTGTTGCAAATGTTGGTATAGTTATGATAACATTTTGTTGTAATTCGCTGGTCGGGTACCTTTTGACCAATCTATAATTTCTATCATAAGGATGAAAGTTCCATATTATTGCTTACTCATATACAATTCAACGTATCCTTTCTGTATGACTTACCATCATGAATGAGCAAAAGTCTTGCATTTCAGCATTACAATTTTTCGTAGCTATCTTTGGCAGAAGCTTCAGCTTTAACGTTCAACGCTCGGTCATCGTAATCATCGTCATCATCGAAACTTGCAAAGCAGATTTTTTTTGTTCAAAACAAAAAAATATTCAATGAAAATGTGTTCTCTGTATTTCGGTTGGAGAATAGAATACAGTGAACACATTTTCCTGTAAGTTTTCTTGATTTTGAACGAAATAACTGCTTTTGAAAATTCCGAAATCAATGACGGATCCTGCCCCCTCAATTATATACCGGGTACAACAGTTGGTTTATGCTACTTTCAACTCTCCGTAACTCGATATGCTGTATCTCCAACGTTAGTTATAGTTGGTTTTCATTACTACATGGTGCTTTGAACTGCAGTGATTAAGACTTCATATATTCCTAGTGAACTTGATAGTTTGATATCGAGTTATGGGGAGTTGACTGTAAATAAAAAAACTAAAGAAAAAATACCGTATTCCGGCGGCGAATTGATCACTAGGGCGAACTGGACCTGTTTGGAACCGAATTACAATTCCTTTCATGCTACACGTTTCGTTCGCATCACAGACATTCAATGTTTTTCAGTTAATACATGTTTTATGGTGGACTATTTGCTTTTCAGAAATAGTAGTTCACATAAAATTATTTAGCTTTTTCGAAAAGGTAACCAATATTGTTGATAAAGTGAGCACTAAACAGTACGCTGTTGCTAATCAGAGATTTAACATTTTAAAATGTTGCGTTCGCTATGACCTATCTAACTTGTCTTTGAAAATATAGGGACATAGAATTTTTGTTTTATTGACCATAACACCGTTTATGCTCGAAAAACGTGCTTGTTTCAAGGATAATTGCATACCTATAGGCGTACTGTGCGTGTTTTTTGTTTTTTTTTTGTAAACAAATAATACACTTCACTAGTTATAAGAGTTTTAATACCGTTTTATATTCGATACATCAATTAAGCGGACAGAGCTTTAAAAATTAATTAATTTACGTTTTGTTACATGATGATCAATTTCGCCCCAGGGTGTCAATGTGCCTCCGGTATACGGTACCAGACAAACTATCTAACTTCAATATGTTAGGGATGATTTTTGGCTATTCTCTCTAACATAAGAAATATAAGTCTAGTCCTGCCTCAAGACAACGCAAGCGGAATAAAGCCCAGTAAAAGTATTTAACTTCAGAGAATTTGTTTATTATACTTTAATCATATTCTCTGTTTAACTTTTATGTTCTAGAAGTTTTATAGGGTATAGAGTGGAAGGACAAAAAAAAAAACAATTTTTTCTTTATTATTGTGCTTTTTTATCATTGACCTCAGCAGTTATGAATGCGAAAGTACAAATAAAAGTGCGGACTTGCATCGAAATGGTCTCCTTTCTTCCGGGCACTTTTTCTTTGATTTAGGAAGAATGAGTTCGCAGAGGACACTTACTCGATCGTGCACTTTTATCCGAACTTTAGCACTTAAAAAACTACTACGATAGCCCAGCGGTGTATAAAACGCGTCATATAGTTAAAAAATAAAGTGGTATTTGATTTCCAGTTTGTGTCTATTTTCACGGTTTTACAAAATCTGAACAAAAGATTTTGTTTTGATAATGGAAGGAACAATAAAGTAAGAATTATCACAAAATTTTAAGAAAATTTTATAAGACTAGCGAATTTGTTTAAATTATTTGTCTCCATAATGACACGAAATAAATGTAAGAAAGGATAAGATTTGTATTGCTACATTGAAAGGTCTTTTTTTATAAATGAGAAAATTGAATAAATATATAAAACTACAATAGATCACAAAGGGAAACAACACAGGGTTAAGTTTTATCTTTCAGTTTTCCGGGCAGCGGAACCATCAACCAATAACGTTCTTACAATTACATTTGATCAACAAGTTTTAAAATTAACAACAAGCTCCTATCTACCAGTTTTTTATGCTTCATCTGATGTATAAATTTTCCCCACTGAGCATTTGTCACGTTTTATCATCTCGCGACTCGAGAGTTTATTACGAACGCATCATCGGAGAATGCCGCTTGTTGCCGTTGGCTGGCTGCTAGTTTTGCTTGTTTGTCTTTACCATATGCAATGCTCATTTTTTTAAAGCTCGGGTGCCATGTGTAAAAAATGTCCTGCTTCGATAGGTCCACTTTGTAATATGCGCTGCCTCTCCATCGTTCACGTTTACACATCGTTTCGTTTTTTTATGTTTAGTAAGTAAGCTACGTTGTTTTTTTTTGGCAAATCCCTTGTAGGATTTTTAATCTTTGTATTATTAATTAATATAATTTAGTATCATGGATCACAATTCACTTCGCATCGATTATTGAATGTTTTGCAATAATCTCCATAAAATTCAGTTTTGATTATCAAACAACAACAAAGACAAACTGAAAGTGCTGAATCAAACTAATGCATCTATTCGACTATGTGTTAATCCGCTTTGTTCATCTGCATGGTTCTGTGAAATGGAATGAATGTAGGTATCCGACTGCAGAAACGCCTGGCAATTCAATTACTGTATATTGCAGTCTTCCGTACCAGATGCATTCTGTATCTGTTGTTTGGTTTTCCTGGACGATCTTCGGATTAAGGATCTGTGAATGTAAATATTTAAGCAATTGCGAAGTTACTTCGCTTTGAACTTATTGCTATGATATGAATTCCTTGAATATGTTTTATTAATTCAATATGAGTCTCCTATCTCACCATACAAGTCTGTGTATGTCAAAAATTGTGTGTTAGAGCAGTTCAAATAAAAAGAAACAAGTTTGAAAATTCAATCTCCCATATCTTTTATTCTTTGCCATCCTAACGATAAAAATAGTGTTCTGTGATGTTTCTTTTAGCTTCTACAGTGGTAATTTGAAGGTGGCTCAAGAACAATGCACCATAGAGAATTTCAGAAATATGTTTCAACCGCGTTGGTACTGTAATGTAAGTACAAATTTATAATCTCTCATTCTTCAATCTATCTATACAAATAAGAATAGAATGGTGTATGTATGTCATGAAATGGCTTGAGAATGGATTAACGGATTTTCACAATTCTTCCACAGTTAAAATGGCGAAGGATTTCGACGTAATGATGTAATGTTGAAAAAATCCTCCAGAAAAGTCGGAAAAATGGGAGGAAACAAAACTGTCCCTTTGAATGGGAGTATTTATATCGTTTTAGAACAGACTATGACGTGGCAATACAACCTTTGCCGAGAAAACTAGTCCTGAAGGTAATTATAAAAGGAAGCCAAACTTCGAATTTTCAAGTGCTCGAGACTGGAGAATCTGACAACAGTTCGCGTTAAAAATCAATCAAATTGCTTGCTTTCTGATGGTGACCGATTAGATAAATTTTTAACGCGGATCGCTGTTTAGTTCTCAAGACTTGTGCTCTTGAAAATTTGAGGTGTGGCTTCTTTCTATAATCATCTTAATTCCTCTACTAACCGCATCATTTTTTACAACAACAAAATATTTAAATCGCGACAACTGTTTTGTTTTTCAATATTTTTTCCACACGTTCTTAAAAACTTCTTCCATTTTAAAAATCTATATCGTTTTTGATTATTGGTCGTCTGGATCCGTAGATATTCAAAATTCCCTTGGATAGCTGACACGTAGCCATAACCCACTTATATCTTAGGCTACAGATTTTTTCGGTTCTGTCACTTTTCGAAACAATACTCTGATAAGGTTCTGTTGTGAAAAAATGAAGCGATTTGGTGCAACCGTTTTTGAGATATGAGAATTTATGATTGTAGCCAGATAACCAATGATCAATATCGATGCAGATTCTAAAAATAGAAGAGTTTTTTGAGAACTTGTGAAAAAACGGTGCAAATAAATCGAGAAACAAAAAAGTTATAGCGATTTGTTTTTTTTTTATGATAAAAATGGAAGCCGCTGGTAGAGAAGTTAATAAAGAAAGTGACTGAAGAGACTAATTCAATCCGACATATGGAAGAAGACATTGCCATGATTTTGCTTGCCATTATTTAGCTTCACATGGGATTACAGCAACACCAAGCTGAGGGTCATGGGTTCAAATCCCACCGGTCAAGGATGTTACAAAGGTACAGAAGAAATTTAAAAAGCATCATGACAACAATTACTTTTCTATTTTAATTTAACTTTATTTGTTATTTCTATCAAATTTTGTAGTTACGGAAAACAATTCCATCCCATTAGGCGGTTTTCTGCCATGCATATCAATGATAATAGAACATATGTATAATTTCGTTTATTATTACAAGTTTATGAGCTACTTTTTAATTTAAAGCTTTTAAATAATATATTTTGAACATGTTTTATTCTTCTTTACGATTTTAGTGAGGAATTTTTAGTTAATATTAATGCGATGTGACAAACTATTAAATTAACGTTTCTTCCTAAAGTGTTACGAATTTTAAGGTTTTATGGTTAAGGGATGTATACCAAAAATGTACTCAAGAATAAAAATCTATGATATATCAATCCTATTATTGTAATGGTTGACTTACTGATGTGGATTGACGCATGAAATTGGATGTGCCCCACTTGTCCCGTCAAGCGAGGTATCTGCGTCTAATGGATGATTCTGAAACTTTCTTCTAAGGTTTTCACAATTTTGAAATTATTCGATCAATTTCATGTACACACTAGCAAATATGTTGCCAAAATGTGACCGTGTTGTTGGATTTGAAAAATATTGACACTTGAAAATTATATTGAACTATTTGTTCGAAGAAGTATCGTTTTTTTATGTCCCACTTGCCCCGGGGTACCTTTACGATCATTTGTATTACACATGCTTACATTTTCATGAAAGATTTTTTTTCCTTTGATCATAGGCTGTTCTTGGTTTATGGACAAAGGGTCGAAAGACAAAACGTCGAAAGTACAAAAGGTGGAAAGACAAAAGGTCGAAATGACAAAAGGCCTTCGACCTTTTATCCTTTCTTTTTTGTTCTTCGACCTTTTGTCTTTCGACCTTTTGTCATAGATTCCTGTTCTTAAAAAAATAGATTCCTGTTCTTAAAAAAAAAATGTTCAAATGGTAAGTGATATAAAATATAAGAACTCAATGTCGAACAAAAATTCCACTTTAATAAAACTGCAATTCACCACTATTATTGTTTACGTTGAAATGCTGATCGCATTTTTTGCATTCCCATTTACGCCAGAAAAATCTAATGGGATCAAATATACTTGTCAAATCAAAATGTTTTGAACAATATTAAAGTCAATCTTTTATTTTTAACTACATCTATTGCAGAACATATTCAATAGTTCAATATTTCATATCAACACTCTAAAGGTTTTTTAATAGCAATGTTGAGTTTCGGTGGAAGAAAGTATTAAATAGCATAGCATAACTCTTCACACACCCCGGTCAACCAGTCAGTGATTTTCGATAGCGATCGATATAGATTCGTTTTGAACCGTTAGCGATCGCCATCGTTGGTCAAAGATCTATAAAGAATTATGAAGACTGGTTGGTCGGGACCTGGCTACGTTCTTGCAAGCGCGTTTATTTTATAATTGTTCTCACATCCACTTACAGAAGCGCTCGGAACCGAAACAGCTTCCATAGATGAAGGAGGTGAAAAAAATACCGAATAACTGAATATAATGTAAAATATAATATAACAATATTGTGATATTTATATACATAGGGAAGATCTCACCAAATTCTTACTCCCGTTTTCTTATATTCCTATGAATGTCCGGCTTACTACGATCTCCCGTATTGTTGAGAGAAAATGTTAAATTGATTAAAAATCAACAAGGAAAACTTTCTGATGGTGTTGTAGCTATTTACAATTTTAAGAATACTGGTTTATATATGTAACATTCTCCTTATAAGATTATTCTAGATGATTTAAATCAAATATAAGAAAATCGGCACTATAAAATATATTCTACACCAACTTGTGCCATGTTATTTGCAAACCTTAGCTACTGTGAGATTAATATGCAAAAAAGCAACTTTATGAAGCCATTTCCCCAATAAATCATATTTTATTGTTTAATTAAAAATAGAATCATAAGGTATATACAACATGCTTACTTATTAGATGATGCCTACTTGTAGTACGCTTTCAATATTTATATATTCAAAAGAGGAAGAATCCACTAGGAAAACACGTATTCAACGCCAGAAAAAGAAGAAGATAGGATTACATCCCTGTTCTATAATAATATAATGTGCAAAAACTGCTAATAGGTAATATTGATGCACCTAATATTCTCTCGCAAATCAATATCAATGTAGTTTCTCGTAGCTTGAGACACACTGACTTTCTTAGATAAGATTTAAGACGTACTGATTATGGTCAAAATGAGCCGATTCGTGTAATGTGTTCTTTATTCAATCGTGTGTACAATCTGTTTGACTTCTCGATTAGTACTCATACTTTTAGATATCGACTACTTGTTTCCAATGCGTTTGTTTAGTTTAAGTTTTATTCATGTAGACAATGATGTTAGATGAATGTAGCAAATAAATAAATAAATAAATAAATAAATAATAATATAATAATAGTCCATTTATTTATCTTTTGATAATATACATTAAATACATACAAATTCACCTTATTATCTATACTTATTAGAGTGGTTCAAAAAACCGTTTTTGCTCCACACCGCTCATTCGATTCTAGATCAAATTATGAGTGTCCTCCCAAAATTTGAGCTCATTCCGATGAAAACTGAGACTGCACAAGCCATTTAAAGTTTATATGGGAATTACTATGGGAAAAGCAAGCAATTCATTCAATCGGTCATAGTGTTTGCCCATGTACTCTTGGGGATTAGAACTAGGTTGATACTGTGAGATACATTCATTTGCTACAAATTTGCCGAAGACCGTTTTCAAGTCGGACGCCCCAGTAATTAGTTATTGATTTTTGAATGAGTTGTAAAGCTTTGGCTATAATTATTGGACTGTTCTGCAGGCATCACTGGATATATGCAGTAAAACATAGTAGCCATGATTTGTGCGTGCTATCTTTCGCGCCAGGTGCAGCAATGTTGCCTGTTCAGAAGTTAAATGAGCACTGCTGAAGAATTTGTGACTGGATTTAAATCAATAACTAATTACTGAGGCGTTCGATTTGGAAACGGTCTTCGGCAAAGTAGTTGTAGCAGATGAATGTATCTCACAGTATCAACGTAATTCTAATCCCCAAGAGCACATGGGCAAACACTATGACCGATTGAATGAATTGCTTGCTTTTCCCATAGTAATTCCCATATAAACTTTAAATGGCTTGTGCAGTCTCAGTTTTCATCGGAATGAGCTCAAATTTTGGGAGGACACTCAGAATTTGATCTAGAATCGAATGAGTGGTGTGGAGCAAAAACGATTTTTTGAACCACTCTAATACTTATTCTTTATCCACATTGCACAATTTCTTTTGAATTCTGAGACAGATCTTGCATTTCTAACTTCAATTGGTAATTCATTAAAAATTCTAATTCCATTATAATAAATCGATTTTTGAGTACTTGTCATAGTAAACGGCACAACACGTAAATCATCTCTTCGCCTAGTTCTATGGTTATGTATATTTCGTCCTCGTATGATAATATTCGTCAAGTATTCTGACAAGAGTTCATTGGTCAATTTGAAAATAATAGTTAGCACATTGAAAATTATACGCTCTTTCACAGAAAGCCATTGAAGCGCCTCTAACATGTTTAATATTGGAGTATACCTGTTACAATTTAAAATGAATCTCATTATTTTATTTTGTAGTCTTTGCAGTCTATTTAGGTGCGTTTCACTTGCCAAGAATAGCATTGAAGAGCAATAATCGATATGTGGGGCCACTAAGATTTTATATAAAAATATTTTGCTCCAAAACGTGAGTTGACTATTTAAACGGATCAGCAAACCATATTTTTGTGCTACTTGTTTTACTACGTTATCTATATGCGCTTTAAATGTTAATTTTTGGTCAATTAGGACCCCAAGGTATTTAAAAACATCAACTCTCTCAATTTCATCTCCTTCGATACAAATTTTTAATTCAGAATCATTTAATTGCTTCCTATTACTAATTACCATCGACTTAGTTTTTTGGACGTTTAATTTAAGCTTTTTTATTTTCAACCACTTATTCAATAATTTTATATCACTTCTAATTTTCTTAATTGCTATCTTTTCGTCTTTATCTGCAATAAAAATGACAGTATCGTCTGCGAATAAATTAATATCACAATGCTGAATAGCTTTCTTCATGTCATTGATATATAAAATAACAAGAATCGGTCCTCAAACGCTACCCTGTGGAACTCCAAGCGGCACTGATTTTGGCGAAGAAATATGATTTCCGTATTGACATACTTGAGTGCGATCAGCTAAACAAGACTCAAACCATTTGAGGACATTTCCTCCCATACCATATTTACCCAAAGTCTTTATCATTTCCGGCCGTGATATAGTTTCTAATGCTCGCTTAAGGTCTAAGAACAAAACTATAATAGTTTTCTTTTCTTCGATCATTCGCTTCCATTTGTACAACAATAAATTTAATGCACTCACATGAATGGTTTTGCCTAAATCCTGACTGTTCATTTATTATAATTTTATGCTCGTTCAGGTACTCCAGCAATTGGTCTTTGACAATGATCTCTAACACCTTCTCGCAAATAGGTAACATGTTAATCGGCCTATACTCCTCAGATTTTGTTGTACCGGATACTTTTGGTATCGGAATCACTGTGGATTGTTTCCAACTACTAGGGAACTTGCCCTGCTCAAGAGAATCATTAATTATTCCTAGTAAATATTCTCCAGTAATTTCTAAAGAATCTTTAAGGACCTGTAAATTTACATTATCAATGCCCGATGAACTACCAATTTTGGCAATAGCTTTTATCAAAGTTTCATAAGAAACTCGATGAAAAACGTTCCAACAATTTGTGACATAACTTTCATAGTTTCCAAAGCAGTCGTAAACATCATCTATGCTTTCATTTATTTCTTGTACGCTGTTAATGAAATAGCTGTTGAAGTTTTCACAAATGTCTTGATCGTTATCAATATCAACTCCATTGAAACTAATTTTACTTTCCTGTTTTTCTTTACTCTTCCACAGCGACTTCAATGTTTTCCAGAGTTGTTTGCTGTTTCTTCTATTTTGCTCTATTTTTCTCTGCGTGTATTCTGCTTTCGCTGTTCTAATCGAATATGTATATTCATTTCTCAAAACTTTGTTTCTTTGCCAATCAACTTCATCCCAACTTACACTAGCCTTCTTGTACGCGACATCTCTTGCTTTTTGTAGGGTTTTTAATTCTAATGTGTACCATTTTTTCCGGTTTCTACATTTTATTTTTATCTCAACTACCAGTTTGTTTATATTCTCCTTCAATACAGTTTTCAAAACCTCAGATTTTTCGTCTAATTGTCTTTCGTTGTGATTTGGCATACAATTTCTTAGTAATGCAATAAGTGCACTTTTTGAATACTTCTTCCAACATTTAATAGTAATGTGGTTCTCTACTGGTTGGAAACATTCGTTAAACTGAATTGTTATTGTTTCATGATCTGAAATCTTATTATCGTGATCAACAGTAACATTCAGCTGATCGTCGTTACAGAAAACTAAGTCTATAATAGTCTGTGATCTTATAGTACAGCTTGCCATTTCTTTTACTTTTTGGTCTAGATTAAAACACTCCATTACACTGCGAAGGTTTCTACTGTCACTGCTATTTTTCCAATTAATGTTGAAATCACCGGCAATAAGGTTCATTTTATTGGCATCAACTATTTTCTCAAGCCAGTTTTGTTCCAAATGTAATAAAAAATCTTGTTCGTTTACACTCGGCGAATGATTCAACAATCCGTACACTCCAGCCTTAAGTCCTTTGACTACATTTATTGCCATAAACCAATTTAATCCACAAGTTGAATTGTCAACAACATGATATTTCATAGATTCATGGATGTACATTATCACACCTCCAGTGTGCCTGGATACCGACAAGCAACATAACATTTTGTAATTTCTTATGCTGTACTCACTTATATCAATATCTGATGTGAAATGAGTTTCCGTCAACATTAGAATTTTGGGTTTTTTTCTACTCACCAACATTTTCAATTCAGTGAAATGCGACGTTATGCCAGCAATATTTAAAAGAATGACATCCGTTGCTCCTTTTGATTGCTATGCCTCATAATTTATGTAGCGCCTTGAAATTGTATTTTTTTGCAAATAAATTGGACAATCCACACTCCAGGATGAGTGGTTGACATCAAATTGGGTTTTTCTTTCTTTGTTGGAATGGATACAATTAATACAGAATTCTTGTTCAGATGAACAATCCTTAACATCATGCCTCTCAGCACACTTAGCACTAGAGGGTCTTGCCCGGGATTTCCCGGGATAAAAATCCCGGGATATCCCGGGATCTAAAAAATCCCGGATCCCGGGATATTTACCGGAAATCCCGGGATTTCCCGAAACTTCAAAGGAAGCATCATAAGCCTTAAGCAAAAACCTTTATATCCTCTGAAAATGCATTATGAAGAGTTGGATTTTGTTCGTATTAGAGTAGTGGCCATAAGATTGCAAGAGTGTCTGAGCGATGCCGTATGGTAACGTGTTATTATTCTTTTGAATTTTAAGATGAATCTCTACCATAACTCCAAAAGTATTTCTCTGATATATTTTCATACAGTAGTGTTTCTTTCTTATGAGTAGAGAAATATGAATTGCAATTTTTAAGTTCTTGTCATGGCTGAAGAATTAACATTAAAAAAATAAGTTTATAAAATTGTTTCATAACCCATATCGTTTCTAAGCCAAGCATAATAACAAATTGGCTTAAACATCTAGCGTGTAATTGTGATATAATTGACTCAATGTTGTGCACACATATCATAAAAAGTCGCATATTTCGAAAATGAACTATAATTCAACTTAAATTTGTGAATTTCACATATATCGTACAAGTAATCGAAAAAGCATATTTTGAAGCTGAAACCAACGTATCGTAAATATGGTCTTTCTATGGAAAAGTGTGAAATACAATGTAGCTTCAATGTCATACAAATTGACAACGTTCAATATATTTTCCAAAGCCTTAACACACATTCAAGCCTGTATAACCATAAAATGCATTGAAATTTGACATTTCGACAGCTTTACACTAGTTTTAAGCGCATTGTGTAAAATCCCGGGATCCCGGGAAATCCCGGGATTTTGAAAATAAAAATCCCGAATCCCGGGATTTTTTCAAGTCCGGGAAACAAGACCCTCTACTTAGTACAATGGAGGTTATTCTTACATTCGCTTGACTTATGTCCATATCCGCAACATTTGAAACATCGAAACAAATCAACACTTTCCATGATACGGCACCTTTCAAAATCAATATTGAGCTTACCTTTTCGAATTACCCTCTCAAATGTGATCGCGTCAATTTCGCATATTAATGAGAACTTATTTTCTGGGTTTTTCTTCGATGGAACACATTTCAACACATTTAGGTACTGGACATCTTCAATGTTATTCTGATTCCGCAAAATGTCAATTAATTCATTTGAATTATAATTGCCTCCCACTCCAAGTATTTTTATTCTTGGCCTTTTTTGTTGTTCAATAGCTGCAGAGTAGCCTTCGCTTAATTTATCTTCAATGATTTTTGCAAGCCCTTCGGCTTCGTTTTCATTATTACATTCAACAATTATTGACCCATTCAAACCATTTCGTACACTTTTTATTCCAACTTGGGCTGGATTGACTACACTTCTCACTTCTTTTTTCGTTTGATGATTGGACTGCGTAGCAATTGGTTTGACCCGCACTGTACAGCCGAATTTCTTATTGGAGTTACTTATATTCTCATTCACTTCGCTCACTTTTCTATTACTAGGGAGCCAGACCCAATTCTTGGCACTTTTGATTTACTTCGGCAGTGGGGTTTTTTGAAAGCTACAAAGCTAATATTCGTCCAAAATATACGTCGTAGTGAAGTGCTTCTTATTGCAGAGTTTCAGACAATTCGGCCGAGAAAAACCCCCCCATGCCAAAGTGAATCATGGAAGTGCCCAAGTGGTTCTGCACCTAACTTGCTGTGCCCTCGCACTCATATTTCTGTTCTCATTTGATTTTGGAGTAGCAACACTCTTATTTCTAACACGTCCAGAGCGCAAATTAGAATCATTTTCTTGCACACGCTTTTTTCTCCTCACAACTTCAACAAAGGTACCAGAAGATGGATAACTATCGCTGTGGATTGGGCCGTTGCCCATAGCAGGACTGCATGCTGAATTCACAATTTGTGTCTCCAAATTCTTCAATTGCTCACCATGCAATTTCGCGGACTCTTCCACCACTAACTTTACATTTTGTTCACATTGTTTCACTGCTTCATCACAAACGTTTCGTTCAATCTTTGTCTCAATTTTCTCCAAACGATTTTTAATTTCGTTTATCGCAACGAGAATATTATCGCATTTACTCAACATGTCATTCAGACTCACTTGTTTCTTCCTACAATCATGGCACAAGTATTTAATTGACAAATTCTCTCGCAAAGCTGTTTCCCCCGCGCTGGTTAGGTCAGCACATTTTGCATGTAGGATCTGACCGCAGCCACCGAAACAGAACACTCTTTCCTTCGCCACATTTATTGCTTTGCAGCAAACGGTGCACTGCACAGACATTATTGCCGCCACTTTCTCGTGTATTGTCTTCACCCGGCCGTAGGCCGCTTTGTTCGGTTAATTGATTCCACTAATCGTTTCTCGATAGTACTTTTTGAGGAATATAAATTTCACTATAGTTCAAGAACAACTACGTGTTCGAAAACGCACCATATATTATTAGACGCAAAATTGTATTACACGTCGAATGATGTACACTCCCGTGCATAAGTTTGGGTTCACCCCCTAAAAAACATGCAAAAGTTTTCTGTCCATATCTCTGTGATTACACGTCCAATTAAAACTCTTTAAGCCGCATTCGAAAGGCAAAGAGTTATTCTTACTTCGTATGTATTTCTCCAAAATTATTTTTTGAACTTTGTATACTAAATTTGTACTTAAAGTTGTGATATTTTTCGAAAAACACACTGAAAAATCATATCTAATTTCCTCAGGATTGGTTGACCAAAATTTCAAATCAAAGTGTCATTAGAATCATAATCTTATATTCTTTGAAGAGACCCCACGAAATTTTGGCGGAAAAATCTGAAAAGCATTCAAAATCAATGAAACAGTCAGTCAAGTCATCGTGCAAAAGTTTGGGTTCACCCCTCAGTATGGTGTATCGTGCAAAAGTTTGGGTTCACCTGAACTTACTTAAATTTGTGAAATCTCAAACCAATCATGTACGCACCATTATTTGCGCTCAAAAAAGCTTTAAACTTTTAAAATCGGTTGAGAAATGGCAGAGATATTGACAAAAATGATGTGCGTGTGGCTCAGGTGAACCCAAACTTTTGCACGATTTGCATCATACTGAGGGGTGAACCCAAACTTTTGCACGATGACTTGACTGACTGTTTCATTGATTTTGAATACTTTCCAGATTTTTCTGCCAAAATTTCGTGGGGTCTCTTCAAAGAATATAAGATTACGATTCTAATGACACTTTGATTAAAAATTTTGGTCGACCCAATGCTGAGAAAATTAGATATGATTTTTCAGTGTGTTTTTTGAAAAATGTCACAACTTTAAGTATAAATTTAGTATACAAAATTAAAAAAATGTTTTTGGAAAAATACATACGAAGTAAGAATAACTCTTTGCCTTTCGAATGCGGCTTAAAGAGTTTTAATTGGACGTGTAATCACAGAGATGTGGACAGAACACTATTGTATGTTTTTGAGGAGGGTGAACCCAAACTTTTGCACGGGAGTTTACGTATTGTCGCAATTAAAATTATTTGACACGTTTTTAAAAGTATTTATTTTACAGCTCGAAATTAACACCTTATCTCACGCACGGATAACTTCTGAATACATCCCAAACAATATTAGCTCAAAAAGAAAATGTTTTTTTTAGTAACTTGCTTTATTATGGCTTGAAAATGAGATTTCATTATGAGATGATATCTTTCTGGATAATATACACAGTACAAACGTGTTCGGAACATTTTTCAAAATTTCTTTATAGTTATTTATAGGAACATTTTTCAAAATTTCTTCATAGTAAGTCTTGTGGCCAATATATATAAAAACCCCTTTTGAAATTTGAACCACCCTATTGTGTATACACTTCTTCTTTTTTGGCATAATCTCCACCCACAGTGGAACAGAGCATGCCATTCAGCTTAGTGTTCTAAGAGCATTTCTACAGTTATTAACTGAGAGCTTTTCTCGCCAAACTACGATGCTATTCTTTGTCCAGTGGAGTCAAGGAGATTTCCGTTACAAAAAGTTACTGGACCTACCGGGAAACAAATCTAGACACTTTCAGCATGGCTTTTCTTTGTAGCCGTGGACGTTACCACTAGGCTAAAAAGGGTCCCCTATTGTATGTTGCGCCTCTGTCAAACGCTAAGACATCAAAGTTATACTTCCTGGATTTATTAGTTTGAATTTTTGAAGTCGCATTCAGAATTCCTAGAAAATTATCTCCTATGTTACTACTACACTTTTAAAAGAATTACCGAATCACACAGCTTATGTAGTTTTGCTTGATTGATGGTGATTGTGAAAACCAACATCAGCAGCTACCATGCGTCTCCATAACCATTACAGTATAGAAAGTGATCACTAAACTACTACTCGCATGCAGCTCAAGGAAAGGTTTTGAGTGACCTGCGAATTTATTTTTAATGAAAGCGTGAGGGTTTATTTTCTTTATGTTTCCGAAATTCATGTTTTGAACAGTGAAAAGGAGGATGTATTGTCAAGTATATTCACAGAACAGGCAATGATAAAATTGTTTATAAGATTGATCTAATCTTAAAATTACTATTCAATATGCTTACAGCTCATTGTACGAAGGAATTTTTATACATAAATATTAACATTGTGCTTCTTCTTCGTCTTTTTAGCATTACGTCCTCACTGAGACAGAGTCTGCTTCTCGTAGTTTTCAATGAGCAATTCCATAGTCAATAACTGAGACCTTTTTTTACCTTAACATAATACTTGTAATGCTCAATACCTATATCATCTTCAGAAAATTATCGATTGTTTTATATCGAATGTAATTTAATTTCCATGTGCTATGAATTGTATTTGTCTTATTTGTGCCCTAATTGTGATTACTCAATTTAAAATCTACACTATAGTTGTAACATTCAACAAACGATATTCAAGGAACCCATAACATATATGTCATCGAACACTTAATCGGATAAAAACATACCTTGATCTTGGTTTGGACTTGGGGTCACTTGTTGAAGGTTCACTGCTGCCGGCTGCCAAATAAGACGTTTCCTTAGTTTTCTCACAACCAATGGACGGACTTCCGAGTCTAGACTTAGCTGGTAAAGCAAGGAGACATTCGGTTAGAATGAGAGCAATGTGCCAGCATATTTCTTGAGCTTACCTTTACTACTGGCACTAACATAAGCAGACGAACGCCTTTTCAACCCTGATGTTGAGTCTGTATTTCCATTGGCCGGAATGATGCGGGACAACGATAGGAATGTTCTGAAAATGTCAGTTATATTTACGTCGTCCTTTGCTGAGCATTCCATCACCTTTACTCTGTGAATAAGAAAAGGAAAATTATGAGACTCGCACGTGAGAAAGTATACGACAAGAGCTTTAATTAGACCGATTGTCGCTGTAATAAATTCACGAAATGATAAAATTTTCTCATACTGAGCAACTTTGTTGGTTTAATGAAATTAGGAGTTTAAGCTAATTGAATAGAAACTCTTGAGATGCTGATAACATAAACATATAAACTCTTTCAGTAAGTTAGATGTTTTCATTTCGTTTCGTTAGGGATTCAAAACTCTCCTATATTTATGCTGTGTTGCTGTTTCGTTTCGCAGAGGTTTTCCATCAACGATGCAATATAGAGTAAGGTAGGGCAAGAATTCGGCCTTAGTTGAACAATCAATATTTTCATAAAAGCCATAAAAATCGAATAGAAATAAATACCACACAGTGACCCTTCATCATACTGACTACTTACAGTTTTGTTGAACAAACTTGTATAAATTGTTTTCCCATTTGTACCATGGTAAAAATGGGAAAAAAAATATTACAGTTTTGAAACTTAGTTAAAACGTGAAATTTTCATAAATTTTTTTTCGCAAAATCCATCATATTTTGCTAAAATTAAGAGTGATATGTGGATTTTAGGCAATTTTCAAATATTTCCACGAGATTATCAGCGGTATGAATAAAAATGTAGTAAAGTTGAGTTTACTACATTATCGGTACGCTATATGTGGAACACTAGTGGAACATGTTTGTGTCTTTTTTTTTCTACACCTAAAATCTGAAATCTGAAATTGAAATTTAAAGTTTTCTTAAGTCCTAAAGTGAAATTGTGGTAAACTGGCTATTGAATTATATATCTAAATTGGAAATAACATGCTATCTATCTACTTATCATAGGGACTAGGATTTGGTTAAAATCCAGTGAATTCACCTAGAAGACTAAAACTAAAGTTAAAACTTGGTCTATACATAATCTACGTAAGTAAACATAAATTATACATCTAAACAACATTTGTAAAATCCTAAATACGAATTATATACAGACAGTTAGGTATCTAGCAAGCCCTGCTGACCACTTCGTAGCACGAGACTGTTTCATTTATTTTGAACACTTTTCAGATTTTTCCGCAAAAAAATCATAAGTGCTCTTCAAAGAATATAAGATTACGATTCTAATGACACTTTGATTTAAAATTTTGGTCGACCCAATACTGAGCAAATTAGATATGATTTTTCAGTGTGGTTTTTGAAAAATGTCACAACTTTAAGTACAAATTTAGTATACAAAATTCAAAAACTGTTTTTGGAAAAAATACATACGAATTAAGAATAACTCTTTGCCTTTCGAATGCGGCTTAAAGAGTTTCAATTGGACGTGTAATCACAGAGATATGGACAGAACACTATTGTATGTTTTTGAGGGGGTGAACCCAAACTTTTGCACGGGAGTGTACGAAGATACTCATTACGATAATTATGTTCAATCTGGCATTACGATAATTATGTTGTTTCTTAGGAATTCTCGGATGTGGGATGGATTTCAGCTAATTATAAAGTAATTCTTAATTTTATGTAAGAATTCTGACATTCCAGATTCTCTGATTTCCTTTGGAATTCTGGAATACCTATAGTAATTCTGGGTTTCCGATAGGCATTCTAGATTTGTTATAACAATTCTGGGATTCTGTAAGCCATTCTGGGATTCTTTTGGGAATATTGTAAACCCGGTATTTGATCTGGCTATTAATCTTTTGAAATTATTCGGGTATCTTCAAGACGCTTTTTCTGTAAGAATCTCTGAGATTTCAGTAAGATTCCTGCAAACTCTGGTCCGAATCTTTGGAATTCTTGTAAACTTTAGATCCTTTTGAATTCCAGTTCCGTTGGGATTTCAGAGGAAATATTCAATTATAGTATATGTCTTCAATTCAACCCCTATTGTGAGAATTTATTTTTATTTCTAAGAACTCCTGGGATACTACCAGGAAACCTACCGAAATAACGAGAATACCACAGAAATACTAAGAATCCCGTATCCATCATCGAAGTTCAACATGCTGTTTTTTTTAATTCACAGAGGAAGCTCAAAATTCAACCGCTATTTCATCAAATTCTCAGTACTGGAATCTTGAAAATGTTTGGAATTTTATAATGTCGTAATTGCTGGAATCTCAAGATTCCTTTATAGGATACATATTTCTAGGTAAAATTCTCAAAAAAATCCTTGTTGTCAAATCATTATAAAATTTACATGCACGTATAGGGAATGGTTATCGCAAATTAACACTTCAAATCGTGTAAAGTTACATAACCTACATGAATTTGTGTTCATGATCGATTACGCGATGCATAGCGGGAATGTAGTAATATTCATATTTTCACATGATTTGTCGTGGCGACAAATTTGGAATATTTGCATGATTTTATTGATTTTAAGTGTCACTCTGAATGGAATTTTTTTAACATGCAGTATCACCCTTTACTCTGTATAGAATTTTATTAACGTGCAGCATCAGTCACTGCTCATGTTCGAAAGTAGTAGGTAGTACATGTTCGAAAAGTTTTTTATTCATACCAAAAGTGTAGTAAACTTTGTGGATTTTGTTTTTGAGTAGATGCTACATGTAGTAAAGTTCAACGCTTTTTATTCATACCGCCCAATATACAAATAGCGGTCAAAATGGGTTTCCAAACATTTATGCAAAAATCAAACACTTCTTACGGTGTTTGGGTCAATACGACCCGAAACGCACTTTCAAAGCGCCACAACTTTTGTTTGTTAGGTACTTCCTATTATTATGAATTTGGTAACTTTAAATCTTTTGTGGAAAATAAGAGTTTCACGTTTGGTTCCACCGAAAACATAAATTGTCCACTACTCCGGATACCCTGGGAACCGGAATTGGCCCCTTGGCCACTTGGTAACCAGTAGTGCCCTGAACAACTATGCAGTTGATTAGACACCATTTTCAATACAAAATACTCTGTTTCACAATCCACAAAAAATGTATTTTGCTCTTACAAATGCTCTTGCAAAAATTGTCAAATCTTGGTCCCTTTGTTCCCTGTTCTGAGCGGCTGAGTCCAACCAAACAAAGATTTTTAGCCAGATTCACAAAATACCGTTTTGATTCATATTACGGACAGCTTCAAATTACGGACACTCTACTTTGTATGGGAAACATTTCACACGAAATGTTTCAATTTTTGCCATTCAAAAGTTCTCACTTTCGAGGCTCGATTTAATAAGCTTTTTCCATTAATATCTATGCAAATTTATAAGGGATGGTACACAAATTATGTCACGCTAAATTTCGACTTTTTCAACCCCCTCCCCCCCTTTGTCACGTTTTTTGTATGAGTCCTTCGAAAATTTTGTAAGGCTTGTCACGCTTGGCTTGACCCCCTCCCCCCCTTTGGAGCGTGACGTAATTTGTGCATGACCCCTAATGCCCATCTACCTTAGACGTCTCTTAAGTCGATCGACGATTTCAATTTATGATTCGACTGTTCTTTTAATGATTATAATGAGCTGTCCGGAATTTGAATCAAAGTGTCCGGAATATGAGGCAAAAGTGAGAAAACGTCCGGAATAAGAATCACACATTTTGATTTATTTAAAATTGTTCAAGTTGCGGAAGCGTATTCTTTACCCACCATTCGAAAGTTAAGGGTTTCCGACGCTCGATAAAGCTAAGGAATAATACAGAATGATTGATTTTGTATGCTCTATGCTGGGTTATACTTCACTGAGGGCTTAACTGTCCGTAATATGAATCAAAACGGTATAAGCCTTGACGATAATTTTGAGTACAAAACCATTTATAGGATAGATGTACCAATAGTGGAGGTATTAAGCACGATTGAACTTCATTTAACCGCCTAAATTCAAGAAGCGCAATTGATGTATATGTTAATATTGTAACGGGAAGTAACGATCATTGACTTAATGAGTGAAAAATAATACCTCCACTATTGGTACACTGTTCCTTTAGTTGCGGTATATTTTTAATTTGTGTTCCTATAGTTGCGTGGTTTTCTTATGGGATCCTCCACTATACCGCAACTATTGGTACAAGTCAGAAAAGTTTTAGCAATTTTAGTGATATTTCATCAGTTTCAAAGCAATTTGAACGCTCTTTTCAATTATTCCGTGTATCAACAAGCCAATACGTCGATTGACAGTGTCGGCTCTGTGGCAAATGTAATAAAATCAGTGAAAATGGCAAACAAATTTCATGAGATCTCAGGAAACAAAAGTTGAGTATCAGTAAATCGTGCTTCGTTACTAGGCAACCTGGTAGTTTGTATGCTGAATCTCAGTTAAAACCAATAAACCAAGACTCGCACAACCGAGCTCGTTAAAAATAAAAATAAGTTTGTATACCAACTCAAAGCATCCAATAATATGATTTTGTCTTAAAAATAGAAGAAAATTGATAAAATATGACAATTAAGGCGACCACCATTGGTTTCCTCTTTTTTTTATTTCTAGTATCATTCCAAACATTACATTCACTTCTTATATCTAAGTGTTCTGAGTTAGACAACACTATCATCCTAATTTGGTAACACAAATTTAAGTTTAATTAACATTTTGTTAACAACATATTACATTTCATTTGCCGTAGCAGTTCAGATTTTTTACAGGTTATTTGATTTCACCTGCTTATAAGAATTAAAAAAAAAACAAGTTTTCAATTTGCTTAACCTAACTTAACATAAATATATAACGCATTAATCGTGGCAATAGAAGATTGTAACGGGTTTTGCCTGAAATTATTAATTATTTTAATTGACATTTGTTCAACATTGGATATTCTATGTAACTCATTGGTATTATACCAGGGAGGAAGCTTCAGAATCATTTTCAAAATTGCATTTTGAATTCTCTGCAGAGCTCTCTTCCTGGTATTACAACAGCTAGTCTATATTGGTACATCATACAACATGGCTGACCTAAAAATTTGTTTGAATATCAAAAGCTTGTTCTTAAGACAATGTTTTGATTTTCTATTAATAAGGGGATAGAGACATTTTACAGAGTAGTGTTTGATCCTTTGCTTGCGTCGCTTGCTCCTGCGGGGGCGGGTGATGTGAGCAGGATCAATCGTGTTGCGCGTCGCTCGCGCGGCATGAATAAATAGTGGCGTGATTCGCGGATAGGGTCAGTAGTGTTTGATCCTTTGCTCGTGTCGCTTGCTCCTGCGGGGGCGGGTGATGTGAGCAGGATCAATCGTGTTGCGCGTCGCTCGCGCGGCATGAATAAATAGTGGCGTGATTCGCGGGTAGGGTCAGTAGTGTTTGATCCTTTGCTTGCGTCGCTTGCTCCTGCGGGGGCGGGTGATGTGAGCAGGATCAATCGTGTTGCGCGTCGCTCGCGCGGCATGAATAAATAGTGGCGTGATTCGCGGGTAGGGTCAGTAGTGTTTGATCCTTTGCTTGCGTCGCTTGCTCCTGCGGGGGCGGGTGATGTGAGCAGGATCAATCATGTTGCGCGTCGCTCGCGCGGCATGAATAAATAGTGGCGTGATTCGCGGATAGGGTCAGTAGTGTTTGATCCTTTGCTCGTGTCGCTTGCTCCTGCGGGGGCGGGTGATGTGAGCAGGATCAATCGTGTTGCGCGTCGCTCGCGCGGCATGAATAAATAGTGGCGTGATTCGCGGGTAGGGTCAGTAGTGTTTGATCCTTTGCTTGCGTCGCTTGCTCCTGCGGGGGCGGGTGATGTGAGCAGGATCAATCGTGTTGCGCGTCGCTCGCGCGGCATGAATAAATAGTGGCGTGATTCGCGGGTAGGGTCAGTAGTGTTTGATCCTTTGCTTGCGTCGCTTGCTCCTGCGGGGGCGGGTGATGTGAGCAGGATCAATCATGTTGCGCGTCGCTCGCGCGGCATGAATAAATAGTGGCGTGATTCGCGGATAGGGTCAGTAGTGTTTGATCCTTTGCTCGTGTCGCTTGCTCCTGCGGGGGCGGGCGATGTGAGCAGGATCAATCGTGTTGCGCGTCGCTCGCGCGGCATGAATAAATAGTGGCGTGATTCGCGGGTAGGGTCAGTAGTGTTTGATCCTTTGCTCGTGTCGCTTGCTCCTGCGGGGGCGGGTGATGTGAGCAGGATCAATCGTGTTGCGCGTCGCTCGCGCGGCATGAATAAATAATGGCGTTAAACGGGTTAGGCGTGAATGTTTCATGGATCGCATCACCAATCGCTGGTGACTCCCAGATCTTTACCTTATCCCACTAACCCAATATCCTTTCCATGACAACTGTGGAGATGCAGAAGATTCTTCGGTCTCTAGTAACAACGGTTGTCTAGCTAACATTCCTTCCCTTCCTCGATGACCGTAAGGACGTGGCCGGCGCTGTTATTGACTTTTAAAATTTGAGCTCTCGATTTGTGCACATTGAAGAATGGTTAGCTAATCCCAAGCCCCATTCATTGATTCCCTGTGCAACTTCGATTGCTCTAGTCAATCACGGAGTAGCAACTACGAATTGTACGGTCATATATGCTCATGCTCATGCTCATAATAAGGGGATAGAGACATTTTACATATATGTTACATTTGGCTTGGATTCCCTCAATGTAATTTTTGGAAGTTAAATTATCATCTAGCATGAGCCCTAGATAATTAACTTCATCTGACCAATTTATTGGAACCCCTCTCATCGTGACAACATATCTACTTGTAGGATAAATAAAGCGCTTTTGGTTTATGTGGGAATATTTCTAGTTGAGTTTTGGAAGCATTAGGAGAAATCTTCAATTTTTGCAAGTATGAAGAAAACATATCCAAACTTTTTTGCAATCAAATACAGATGACAGGCATACTTCATCCTTTGGCGGAGAGGCCTGTGTCATCCGAAAACAAGGATTTTTGACATCCCTGAGGTAACTCATGTAAGTCAGATGTGAAAATATTGTATAATATTGGTCCCAAAATGCTACCTTGAGGAACACCAGCTCTTACAGGAAGTCTTTCAGATCTGGAGTTCTGATAATTAACCTGAAGTGTACGATTTGACAGATAACTTTGAATTATTCTTTCAAAGCACATTGGTCCCAAAGCCATATCTAGGAAGACAAAAATGATTGCCTCTAAACCGTCAATTTTAGATATATGGTCCTCGGCAAAGCTTCTCCATATTTTTCAGACATTTTTTTCAGTAATAGAAAATTAGGGTGGCCCGCATGGTTAACGAGATCAGAACATAAACTTTTTTGCTGACGCATTTAGGCCTATACAATGGTCTTAAATGTTTTAGAACAACTGATTTGGAGCAACTTTGTCGAAGAACCCAAATTTCTATCTCTTTGGGTTCGCGAGTTATATTTTTTTTAAACAAATAAGTTAGGGTGGTACTGAAAAATCAGTTTTTTCTTGAATTTTTTTCATTTGATAATTTCTCGCAAAAACTTTGTTCCGAGCAATTTTAGAACTTTTGGTTGCACAACTTTTTTGCCGAAGAAACTACTGTTCTAGCTCTTATGGTTACAGAGTTATCGGAGATTTTCTTCGAAAAAACTCACTAGCTAGTGACCAATCGATTAAGTTTTCAGCGTAAACGGATGTTTGGTTCTCCAGATCCGTGCTCTTGAAAATTTGAAGTTTGGCTTCGATTACCAAACCAAATGCAACCACCAATCGCGGCAATAATATTTTTTTAATTGCAACCACCAGTCACGTTAAGGATACTTTTTTTTTGCATTGCATACACCATTGTGTTAAGGGCATTTTTTCCATAGCAACCACCAGTCGCGTTGAGGATATTTTTTTTTCAAACATGTTTTTATTTTTTTTAACATGGCATTTATTTAGAAATAATAATGAATTAAGTAGATTTGAATAGTTTGGATCTCACCGGTTATCGACACAATATTCACAAATTTCACCGATTCAGTATGCTTCACACTTAACTTGTTCGTTAAACATTACGGGATACACAATGTACTGAAGAAAATAGGAAAGAAAACAATCATGTGCATTATTGGTCAAATTTGACCAAAACATCGATAATACTGAATCGATTAAAATTCGATTCGTCCTTTGTATCGATTTTATTTAAATCGATTCAATTTCTTCACTCGTAAGCAAATTTACAAGAACAACGACTCAAAATAAGATCAAATCCCTTGTATTAGGATTTCATGTTGTTTCAACATCAAAAAATCGATTAATTGGAACGAAAAATCTACTTTTGGAACACCAATTCAAAATCGGTTAGGAATATTTGCACACACTTACATTCATTTTTCACTCAGGAGAGATAAGATATAGAAATGTGTGCATCATCACAGAAGAAACGATGAAATGATCACATACAACCAAAGCGAAGTTTTATTATTATTTATACAGAAATTTGCACAGTTGATAAATGTTACGGGAGTTTTTTTTTCGATTGAAATTACTAATTGATAAGTAATACAAATTGATTAATATTCATGAAAACCACTAATAACTTTAACACTTCAGTTCTCTTTTGCAAAATCACATTATTTTACAAATTATACTTAATTATACGATATTTTTTTATACACGTTTTGTACGGAAATGTTCAATTGACTTCTGCAAAAAAAATAGTTCAGTTCCTAACGTTATTCTTGTTCCGTTCAACCTATGCAGAAAATAGGTCCCTGATAAAAGCAGAATGCGCACTTCATAACTTAGATGAATCAGCTCGAAATTATCATAATATTTGAATCGGATAAAATAGATGAAACACTTTCTATTACATTCAAATATTTCCATCGAAGCAATATGTTTGAATTCAAATGCAAAACAAAATATTCACTTCAAAGCCTGCATCGCGCAACTCAAATAGTTGAGGTGATGCTGGTGTTCAATAAGAGCAACAACAAGAACAGAGAGAAACATTGCTGCTTCAGCGAGTAGTGAAGCGGCTAATGCATATTAATGTCATATCCTCTTCAATCAGTTTTCTATTATTCATAGAAAATACCACATTGCTGTTTACTTACAGATGCCTTTTTATCAGATTCAAACTTCACTGCACAATCACTCTGAATACATATTTTCACACGCGGTTTAAGAAGCACTCGACACAAACACATTTCCTAGTGGACACTCCCGCTTGCTATCGAATCCAGGCTCTCCAGGAAAAACGAAATTTATTTAAAACTCCTGGCAGGATCGCCAAATGTGAAGCTCAGAATCGTTGTTGGCAAGCGGGAGCACCACGAAGAACCTTGCATTCCATTCTGACATTACTATAGGAGTGAGGCGTCGAAGTTGTGCCATGCCTACTAGATCGTTTGATGTCCGATCCGATGTTACATTCTCGGAGTTCTTTCAACAGGCTTTTGATTGTCAACCATCATAACAGGGTTGGAAGACAAGATCTATGACAATGTTCATTCAGTACCACACAGAACTGGATTGAGAAGACCACAGAAAAATTGTGTCTTTATATAGCCTTGGCTATAGTCGATTGTTTGGAGAAAAATCCTTCAACAGTTCATCAAACATTTAATAAAAAATCTGTTTTTCCATGGTATAGTTATCTCGAATATCGAACTGAATTGAGGAACATCAAGAGTAGCTATCAGATAATGCGACATCACATAAATTGTGATAATTGGAATAGGATAGTTCTCTCGACAGTTTATACATGAGGGTACGGAAAATAGTCAACTTATCTCCACACATTGATCAACTAAACCCCGAATTACGGTAATATTGAATATAAATTAGCTTATATTAGATGAGAACAGAAAAAATATTAAGTTGAACAAACAAAAATAAAATTATTGGAAATTCTACCCCAGTTCTCATTTTTTTAAACTAAATTGAAACATCGAACAAACAATATATTAACATTTGTTTTACTGAAACAGCATATATAGTTTTAATAAAAATCAAATAGCTATGCAACATGAAAATTTTTATATCCATTGTTCTTGTTCGAAATCGATTGACTTTGTGCTACAGTGAAGGGTAATTTTTCATTCATTAACAAGTCAGCTGCATAGTAGCACACCTAGTTTGAGCGCAAAAAACGCTCGTCAAAGCACGGTTTCTGCACCCACAAAATTCTCCCTTTGACTCCCTTATTCAAACACGTGTATACTGGAACCGGAACTAAATGAAGTATGTGTGCGTCCAGCTATGCAAATTTACACTTTTCATGTTTGGAAAAAGTACTAATCGAATTTTAATTGCGCTGGCTTTGGTCGTGACGGCGAGTAAATTGGATTGATACTGATTGGACACCTATAGAGCAAACGTTGCAGACACAGGGGTCACAATGTGTCACAGAAATTTAATATCAGTTTTCATGGAAATTCCACTATAGGGACAAACCCAGCCTGAGACGTGTCCATTGAGCTAATGAGTTGGCTAATGGAACAATTTACATGCATTGAAACCATGCATATTTCTCCACAATACAACTTTTCGAGTGTGTTCTCCGACTATAATTATGTTTTTCATTGTTATGTTTCTCCTCATAAAAAGCACCTGGAAAATTCACGATACGAGTAACAAAAACAACGATTAAATAAAGCGCTATTTCCTGCTCTGTTTACAATCAAATGGTTTCATACGTGTGCTGCTGGTTTTTACTCTCGCAAACCATACATACAATCAAATGAAATCATCCTCTTAACTGTATCAAATTCCCAAAAGGAAAGCGTAATTAAATTTGTATTTAATTAATAGTAACTGACGGGATCTTGTTACTTTCCTGCCACCACTCGTCTGTTTAACTCCTGGGAAAGGAAGCCGTTTATTAATTCTTCCATGTCAGCATCCAAAGCAGGGCAGTTTGCTGGATTATAACTTGAACGTGATACAAATTTAGGCAACAAATTGGTTGATTACCTGAATTGAAATTTTGATATTTATGTGAATGCAAGTAGGACCGTGATTTTGCAATTTTGTTTAATACAGGATGATATTTGAATTTCTAATGAGATCTTTTTTATCCTTATATGGGTCATTCACGGTGCCCTGACAGACGGTTATTATGCAAAAAAATTGTCAATCAAATCTGAGCACAGGGCTCGATTCCTGAGATCATTCTGCACCTCTGGGCCAATTTTTAAAAAAATACTTAGGAGGAATCTCGAGAAATCTCGATTTGAAGTTTTTGACTTAAAAATTCAATATGATCCATATTAAAAATTTTGAATAGCATTGAAAAAACTTACAAAAACGCACAAAAAGTTAGCCAAACTGTTCTCAATTACTATGTAACTTTTACCGTTGTTATAATTACAAATATTTACAACTGACTTAACTTACCAGAGTGACTCAAGTATGTTTTTACATGGCGTAAACCAGAAAGCTTAGTTTAATAGAATGAAATCAAAGAAATAAATTTCAATATACTATTGATAGAGAAACTTTAAAGTAGATGGAGTACCGTGTACCTTTTAATTCCGCTCCTAAATGCTTATCTTTGACAGATACGCGTATTTCGACTACCACTTGCAGTCTTCTTCAGTGTCAGTTACTCGTATCCACTAAAAGGAATTAAAAGGTACACGGTACTCCATCTACTTTAAAGTTTCTCTATTTGAGATTCTGCTCAGAGGATTCGAACATTCATTAAAGAGTGATACTATTGATGTTACGTTCGATAAACGTGAAACATTCAATGCTGATTATTATTAATTAACAGCTTATTTTTAGACTTTCACACTACGTGACCAGCCCACCAAAGTCTGCCGTATTTATTTTGCTTAATAAATTTTCTTCTTTGTTCATCGGGTAATACTTGATGTTCACGTCTAGTTTTCCACCGAGTATTGCTATTGAGTCAACAGGATTATAACTACACGGGAAACATGATTGTCATGTGTCACAAGTGTTCGAAGATTAAAAAAGTCATAACCAACTTTAAACAAATCCCCATTTAGCTTTTTTTTTTTTATTGGCCCACCACTAACCCCCACACCAAAAAGCTCTGCATCGAGCCCCCTGGTAGTGGACTCATCTAAATTTACAAAAATTACACTTACTTTTACATTATTACATTGGTGTGTGGACGAAAGTGATGAATACTACAAAAAATACTAAATATATCTAGGGATGCCCAGTGGAACTTTGTTCCTTTTAAGGGATCCCAGAGTACAAACTAAATTAGTTTAATCTAAATATAAAATTATACATTACTAAGTAAAACATACATAGAACATTAAACAGAGTGCTATAAATTAAATGAAAATATCAGAAAACTGGCAGTTGATACGAAATTAATTCAGGAATGTGTTGATTTTGGATCTGTAGTACTGTTTTAAACTCGTTTTGAATAAAATTCTATTGTTGATCGCTTTCAATCGCGTTGGTATTTTGTTGTATATAGAAGGTCCGTTGAATGATATCCGCGTTTGACCGAGACAGGTTAAGGCTCTAGATCTGACCAAGTTACTTGCATGTCTTGTATTGTAGCTGTGGGAACTAGCAGGTAATACCAAGTTAATATGCATGTTAGGATTTTTTATAATATCATAAACAAACAAACAAGATTGTAAGTCGCAAAGGCCACGTAGAGGTAAAGCGCTATGTAGTAAACTTGTATAGATTTGAATGGTAGGATATAGTCGTGGTAAGGAATAAATGATTTTTAAGCATCGATTTTGCAAAACTTGCAGTTTTTTCAATTTAGACTGGCAGGCATGACCCCAAACGATGATGAGGTATTGGAGATGAGAATGTACGCATCCAAAATAAAATTTAAGAAGTGCATAACGAGGAACAAATGGTTTCACTCGATATATTAGTCCACAAAGAGATGAGACCTTTCTTTGAATTCGATCAATATGGATACCCCATGAAAGTGACGGATCTAATACTAAGCCAAGATATTTAAAATTGTACACCCTTTCAATTACGGTCTGTCCTATACAAAGATTTATATCAAAATTAACTTTTTTCTTTGGGGAATGATACAACATATATTTTGTTTTCATTAAATTTAGTGACAATAAATTGGAGTCAAAAAACCGCATAAGAATGCGTAGATCACTGTTCATGCTCGGAATGATAGCAGAAGGATCCAGACTAGGATAGAAAATTGCTGTATCATCCGAGAAAAGTCTCGGAATTCCCTTTAAAGGTAGTCTTCCAAGGTCGTTTATATATAAAAGGAACAGAAGAGGGCCTATATTACTGCCTTGGGGAACGCCTATATTGATCGTCTTTAAAGCACTTCGAAAGTCCTCGATTGCTACAAATTGATGTCTGTCACTCAAATAGCTCTTAATGATATTATTTGCTACACCTCGTATTCTAATTTTTGCAGAAGAATATTGTGATTTAGGGTGTCAAATGCCTTTTTAAGAACTATGAAAAGACCACCAATAACACACTTGTTATCAATTTTGTCAATAAAAAAATCTACAAGTTCAACTATCGCTGTAGAGGTACTGGAACCTTTTCTGAAGCCATATTGAAATTTGTATAATATGTTGAACTTATCCATGAATTTTACTAACCTGTTTACCAGCATTTTTTCAAAAAAATTACTGATAACAGATAAAGTTGAAATGGGTTGAAAATTGCTAGGGTCAGACGCTTCACCGGATTTAAAGACAGGAGTTACTTTTGCAACTTTAACCCGTTAACGCCCAAGGTATCTCACAATTGGAATTCAGCTCCGTTTTTGTTATTCATAGTCGTATTCCCATAAATTAAACCTTATTTCACCAAAACAATTCAAGTCTATGGTGGGGATCCAAAAAAAATCTTGAAAGTGTGTCGTCCATATCTAGCTGTTCTATAAGTTTATTTTCGAGATTAATCAAATATATTTTCATGCAGTTCGACCCATTACAATGTAAACATGTTGGAAAAACTGCTGGTGAGGGATAATTCATAAATTACGTCACGTACAGAAGAGGAAGGAGGGGGTTACAATGAAACGTGACAACCCGTATAAAAATTGGAATCCATACAAAAAATGTGAAACAGAGGAAAATTGAGGAGAATGAATATGGCAAAACTTTGCGTGACGTAATTTATGGACGTACCCTGATAAAGAAATTGCAACATAAAGAATAAAAATTTCAGAGGCTAAAGGTTCATGCAAGAACTAAATCATTTAGTGACTTCAATTCAATTTTCTAATCTACCACGTAAGAAAGATACAGACATACATACATTTCCATACATGTACATGTACAATTATGCACACTCAAACCATTTATACAAAAACAAAATAAAATCTTATATCAAATAATTTGATTTAGAAAAAAACCTACAGATGTTTCAAAATAGTCTTCAAAAAGATTATATAAACTATCAAAATATTTTTTTCTGGGTCAAGTTATTAGTATATGTGGCTCGGATCTGACAGCGATCGAAATATATATTTGCAATATCAGAATTTCATTAGTGATGATCAAAAGTTAGTTCTTCAGTCCAATGACAGTCAAATATTGGACTCCAACTATTACATGCTTTACAGATGTGAATACTTGAAGCCAACATTATTCGGCTATAACGTTGAAGTTACTGCATCATTGATGCATATAGTCTTATTCACCGATAGAACCGAATCCACGCTGTCCAAGATTTTTGACACTAGAGCTGGCCAAAATACCTGGGGAGCATACTGAAACGTGCCCGCTCAAATGTCACAATTCTTGGTCACTATCAAATTACACTCTGTTAAAACTAATTAAAATTGCGTATCGTTAGCACACGTATCAACTACACGCCAGTGTTGCCAGACCGTTCTACTTAAGTATCAACTTCACTAGGACTTCCACTCTATATACCTTAGAGTGATTCAAAAAATCGTTTTTGCTCCACACCGCTCATTCAATGCTAGATCAAACTCTGAGTGTCCTCCCAAAATTTGAGTTCATTTGGATGAAAACTGAGACTGCACAAGCCCTTCAAAGTTTATATGGGAATTACTATGGGAAAAGCAAGCAATTCATTCAATCGATCATATTGTTTGCCCACGTGCTCTTGAGGGTTAGAGCTATGCTGAAACTGTTAGATACATTCTTAAGCTACAACTTTGCCAAAGACCGTTTTCAAATCGGATGCGGTATTTGTGTGAGCTGAAAATCTTTGGCAATAATAATTGAGCTGCTCTGCAGGCATCACTGGAGATATGCAGTAAAACATAGTAGCCATGATTTGAGTGTGCTATCTTTCACGCCAGATGCAGCAATGGTGCCTGTTTGGAAGATAGAGGAGCACTGCTGAAAAATTTCCGATTGTATATAAATCAATAACTAATTACCGAGACGTCCGATTTAAATATTGTCTTCGGCAAAGTTGTAGCTGAAAAATGTATCTAACAGTTTCAGCATAGCTCTAACCCTCAAGAGCACGTGGGCAAACACTATGATTGATTGAATGCATTGCTTGCTTTTTCCATAGTAATTCCCATATAAACTTTGAAGGGCTTGTGCAGTCTCAGTTTTTATCCAAATGAACTCAAATTTTGGGAGGACACTCAGAATTTGAACTAGCATCAAATGAGCGGTGTGGAGCAAAAACGATTTTTTGAACCACTCTAATATACCTGCAACCTTTTACTTCGTTTTATTTTTTTCGGGATTCATCGTCAATCTGTTTATTGATTTCTAGGTCGCGTTCGGCTCAATCACAAAACTGTAGCTGTTGCAGGTAATGTCAAAGACTTAAAGCTTATTATTCTGACAAATACAATCAAGATTAAGGATAGCACTGCGGAACACGTTTTTGTCTCCAGCACCAAAATACCGCTAATCACTTAATTAAGGGTTGCTGAATCCATTGCCGTTTTCAGAAATATCATAGCACGTCTAATTTTTGAGATATTGACTGTTGAAAATGCAAAAAATGACTATTTCAGCCAACTTGCATGCAAGTTTGCCAGCTTGTAAGGTAATATATTGGCTTAATTTGCCACAGAATTCAAACTTTATGTGTATAACAATACTTATCATCAAAGTTGAGTTCGATGAGAAACGTAGTGGTGTTCAGACGTGTTGAATTTTACCTCCGCTCGTGCCGGTAGTGTTATTTTTTCACTCAGAATAGTGATAGGATGTGAGAGTTTTTATGAAGAAAAGTTGTGTGCCTTCAGAGGTCCTAATTGATTCGAAAGTGATTTGCTTATTTACTTTCTAAATTTATTTAAAACGTTGGATTAGTTGAGTCAAAATCTCAATCATGTTGAAAAAAAAAAAAACATTTTTAACCGCGTGCTCTCACGGCTGTTCTCTTGCGTACGGTGGTGTGTGTGTGAATTAGGTGTAAAGCGAAAAACCGAAGAATATCCGAAAGCGGATAGAAGTGTGTGACGCCTAAATCGTAAATTGAATTCGTTGAAGGAACACAGCGCTTTTTCAGGAAAACGCGGCTAATGGCGGAAAGTTGTCGACAGAAATCCGGTGAGTTTGTTCCAATGTGAAAAGATCATATTCTAGGTTTGTATCTTTTCGTGCGGATACAACATACTTGGGGTTAAAATTCTTGTGTTGAGGCTGCCATGGCAACGAATGAACGCGGCACCGCGCAGGCGTCAGATTATTAAACGGGTACACACTGACTGCTCTTCTATGCTTATTGCTTATCTGTCCCATGTTCCACGTAAACCTTATGTTCCGCGGGACAAATATGCGTAGAACGGCAGCTGAGTAGGTATGAGTGAGAAGCTGATGTCCTAATTATCATGCTGGTTCTCTGGCTCTGTTAAGGGTTTTGTGAATATTGGAGTATGAAGTAATTTGCGAGAGGTATAGTGGGAGAGGGGGAGGAAAATGGATAGGAAAAACACAGTGTATGTACAGAGCCTTTCTAACCTTTTTTTTTTCTCTCGCACATGTTGTTTCGCTTGGGTATGTGTAGAAAGCATGTGAGTTGGAATGGGCATGGAACAGGTGCTGATCTTACGTACGAGGGTTGTATTGGTGCGATTAATGCAGCAAATGCTGCGTGTGACATATCATGTTGCGCATGTTATGCAATGAGAATATATACCGAGGTGTGGAAGATGACATTTAGTGTGCGTGACATCCGTGTACGGTGCAAAATGTTTCACAACTACAAGCGAACGAGCTCCCATTAGAGGCCGTATAAATTAGTGACGTAGTTATTATTGTTTACGTTTTTTCTCTTCACTAATCCTTAGCCATCACCTCTTCTTCCACACCTTGGTATATATTCTCATTACATGTTATGCTAGGCTTTCAGGTGTTTATGAACTTGCAGGATGATGTATGTGTTTATGAATTGGTTTGCTTGTTTCTTCTCATGGAATATTCGCGTAACTTTTTAGAATGACCTATGAAACAATAAGAGATTCTCTCCTCTCTTGCTATCTTGCAATTATACCAGTGCAATAATAAAATAGATCGAAAGACGATGTGCTTGGCTAGCGTTTCATACTAAAAATTCAACAGAAGAGGTTTATACCTGAGCCACATTGATTAAGGATAAAATAAACAAAGAGAGCCTATTTAGTTGTTTTGAAAAGTTATGCGAGAGTTCATTTAATGATATTTCAAGCTAGATAATTGAGCCAACCTTTTTTCTTACAGTTTGTGCCGACAACATGCCAGAAACAAACCAATAAAAGATAGATAAATATTTTTATTCAAAAGATTTGTTGCCAGAGGCTGGATCATCTGTATAGAAAACACCAATAAACAAATAAGTTATGCGACGAAAGGAGCTTCATTTTTACATGAACATAGATTATCATTTTTTAATTTGAGAATTGTAATTAGCAAACACAACTTATCATTTTCAAAACAAATCATTTCATTTATATTTATATCTAAATCATCAAAAACAATCATTAAAATGTTGTATACTATAATGATCATTTTTTCAGATAATCAAATCATAGCTAATTGAGACCCCGGTTAACGGAACTTTTGAATTATCAAGTTTGACCAAAAGAAAATGCTTCTATTCTAAATATCGCTTGATTTGATTATCAAGGTGTCCTGGATTACATGGAGCTTAAACTTTTCAATTTCATTTTTGCGAATGTTTTAGTAAGAGCGATGAAAAAAAACTATAGAGGACGAATGTTTCTAGTATTTACTTAGTTCTCGTTGACACGTATAAACTTTCTTATCTCTACCAGATGTTCCCACAGCGACATTCTTCCTGTATAGTTGTTTATCTGTAGTGTTTTAGAACATCTAATGTGTATTCACAAACAAATCAGTCATAAGATTCACAACAGTTATTTTCAATATTCCCATGCTCTATTGTTCAGTTTATGTTGTATTCTAGCACGCAAAGTGCTTATATATGTTTGACTTATTTTCCTATTTCAGTGGTTGGGAGTATCATGGAGTCTACATATCGGAGATGCTAATCAAATCACTGCGCTTTAATTTTCAGCATATCGGTCTTTTCTACAAAATATATTTGGTTATTTTTTCAGAGCGTACCTCATGAGATTGAATTTATCATATCCAACCAATTAAATAATTTTAACATATATATCAATTATATATAAATATTTGATCTTATACAATATATTGGGAATTGAGAGGGTGCATCAGGGCATCATTGAAGTTACAGCTGAACGATGGAGTGGAGTACCAACTGGAGCCTAGGAGAATGCGCCGTATCATCCTTGTAGATGGGTGCATATCTACAACAATTGCAATGGATGTGACACGCCCTTCTCATAACAAACCATCTCGTGGAAAGCTGGACAAGTATTGCGATTCTCTTTATTCTATTTGTTGGATTGTATTGTTTGAAGGAGAATCTTTTTAAATCTCGGGTTTCACGACTGCTTAAGGGGCCGCCACACCCCCCTTTGGCCCCTCTGGTTTATGAATTCAAATTATTTACATACATAATCTATCTCCTTACATAAATTGTCATTGTATTATTTTCAGGCTTGTTGGAATTATCTGTGATTATGTATTTAACATTAATCATCTTTCAGTCATCGATTCTAGGTCAAATCATCGAGTTATTGCATGTTTTTTATATATTTTAAATTATTGTATTTATTTTTATTACATAACAATCATTTAATTGAATCATATAACATGGGTGATATTGGGAGGGTGCATCAGGGCATCATTGAAGTTACAGCTGGAAAATGGAGTGGAGTGCCAGCCGGAGTCAAGGGTTGAAGTAACCGTAACATCCTTGTAGATGGGTTCTTCTATCCCAACAGTTGTAATGGATTTGACGCGCCATTCTTATAACAAACCATCCCGTGGATAACTTGACAGGTATTGCAAATTTCATTATACTTTCCGTTGGATCATATTATTGGAAGGAGATTCTCTATTTCCCGCGGGTTTCGCGTAAGTGTCTTTGCCTACGGGTCCGCCACACCCCATTTTGGCCCTTCATACAATGGTATGTTGAATTCAGATTGATAATGAAAATTGACTGTACTGTTAAGTGGAACCGCATGCAGAGCAAGACTCAAGCTAGGATGGTGGCTACCTACATACATACATACATACAAACACGTCGGAACACTTCAGGAACATGACTATGGAACAACTATCAAAATCCAATAGCCCGTTCTCAAGCCATTTCGTGACATACAAACACCATTCCATTTTTAATTATATAGATAAATTATATAAGCATATATATAAACTTTCAGGAGCAACATGGAGTCTGCATATCGTAGATTCTTACTCAATTAATGATTTTCGTATTGCAGCATGCCATTCTTAAATAATATAAAATTGCGTCTGCTCATGTAAACATTTGTTTATCATTATAAGTGTACCTTAACCTAACACCAATAATTTCTGCGTCTTTTTTTGCATATTTACATTTACGCGAATGGAATTGTAATTCTTAATATTTTACAGCGATCTATCAAGAAAAGTAAGATAAAGCATCACACGCTATGTCTGAACCAGACGATCATAGGGGTCGAGTGTGCATCGGATTTTTTCTTGCTAGGGATCAGTGGTTGATCCATGTTTTGATAGTCGTGAGGTTTTAAAATGATCTATTGGCGATTTTTTTCCATACATTTTGTATGGGCTGAAATGCGCCGAAAAACGGGTTTTCATGGGCTTTAGTATAAAAAATAGCTGAAAAGTGTAAAAAATCAAAATTTCACCGATAGAATATTTTGAAACCTTCCGATTGTGGAAGTATGTATCGGTTACTGGTCTCTGGCGAGGGGGAATCTGATGTTCATTAGATTTTTGTAGTCGTCTGGTTCAGACATAGCGTGTATTAGTGCTTGATTTTTGCCTACCATTCTACATATCTAAAACGATAAATAATTAATAAAGTTTTGTTTTGCAGTTCATTTTATGCCTATATATCATAACAACATTTTATTGTAATGTTATCTTATGTTATATTGTGTAGCGTTGTACTGTATCTACTGTTCATAGGTAATAAATAGGTATACAAATAATTCCTTTGGCTCATAAAATAGCAGATAATTTTATTCCTTATAGCTACTAGTCCAGTGGTGGTGCACGAATTACTTATTTATAATTGGTTTGTTAAACTAATTCATTGGCATAATTTCCAGAAGCATCAAGGAGTCATCGGAGATAGTAACATAATCACTGCTATTAATATTTCAGCCGTTCTATTCCGGAAATTGTAATTCGTCCTTATTTTGGAGACTACCTAACGAGGTTCAATGCATCACAATTAGAGAATGGAAATTCTGAAACATCTATATTCATATCATATACAACTATAAATTCCATTTAATATACCTTATTATATTTATTTCATTTATTATATGCTGGGTATTGAGAGAGTGCATAAGGGCATCTGAGAAGTCATAGATGGACGATGTAGTAGGGTGTTAGCCGGAATCTAGGAGAATGTGCCGTAACATCCTTGCACTACATGTTGCTACTTATAAATTACTTTAATGTAATTGTCTTTGTTTACTACAGTAGGCTACAGCGGATGAAACGAAGCGGCGGATGTAATATTATTTTGTTTCTCCTCCCTAAACATATGGAAGCTGGAATTTTGTTTTTGATGTATCCGGAACTTTATTAACAAATCGCTGATTTTTTATTTTTATTTAAATTATTTGTTTATTTTTATCATTCTTCCCTAGACCAGCCTAATATCATCAGTAACACAAATATTAAAAAAAAAATGTATGCCGATATAATGCTGCAAGCTGTTTCACTGCGTCATATTTTATTGTTACTTTCATTTTATTTTCATATTTTATTATCATATTATTATATATATTATAATCTTATGTACTGTATAACATATCACTATAATTGAATTTCTCATGTTTTGGGGAGGGAGGGAGCATCAGGGCATCATTGAATTTACAACTGGACAATGAAGTGGAGTGCCAATCGGAGTCAGGAGGAAAAGTGTTAGTCGTTCGCGTCTAGTACTTCTCTCTCCAACAGTTGTGAAAGATTTGACGCGCCCTTCTTCTAACAAACCTTTCCGTGGAAAGCTCGACAAGTATTGCAAATTCTAATACTCAATCTGTTGGATCATATGGCTGGAAGGAGATTCTCTATTTCCCGCGGGTTTCGCGTAAGTGTTTCTACTTACGGGTCCGCCACCCCCCTTTTGGCCCTTCATACAGCGATATGTTGAATGCAGATTGGTTATAAAATTTGACCTTACTGTTGAGTGGAGCCGCATGCAGAGCAAGACTCAAGCAAGGATTGGTGGCTACCTACATACATACATACAACAATACTTATCATCAAAGTTTGTATTACTTTCGATGCGGAAAAGTTATTTTTTGATGGTTTAGAGAATTGCTGTATTTTGCCATATAGAAGAAACGAAGAATTTTGTATGGAGACTGCAAGCATGTTAAAAAAATCGGTTTAATCGAAATTTAATCGCGCAATTTCAATCAAATTATGTCTGAAATGAAAGTTCAAGTTCTATTTTGCATGTTTGGTGGATCAGATTTAAAAAAAGTATGAAAAATTATACTTTAAATTTCATGTGAACATTAATAAAGCCAGTGTTTTATACAACTTTGGCGACCTGTAGATAAAAATTGTGACGTGCTGGAACATTTCTGAGAATGGCATCAGATTCAGCAACCCCAAATCTACTAGAGACACATAATTTGATCCTTGAGACACGCAAAAATGTCATTTTTGTTACGCTGTGTAGTATACGAAAAGCCTTTTTTTTTGTAAAATTACATGGAATGAAAAGAGATGTGTTTCCGAATTTACTGTTCAATATTGCGTTTTGTCACTTAAACTCAGGGTAGACAATCGGGGCAATTGGGGCTTTCCATAGCCGAGTGGCTAGAGTCCGCTTCTAAGCAAAGCCATGCTGAAAATCTCTGGGTTCGATTCCCGGTCGGTCCAGAATCTTTTCGTAATGGAAATTTCCTTGACTTCCCTGGGCATAGAGTAACATCGTACCTGCCGCACGTTATACATATGCGAAAATGGCAACTTTGGCAAACAAAGCTCTCAGTTAATAACTGTGGAAGTGCTCATAAGAACACTAATCTGAGAAGCAGGCTCTGTTCCCGGACGTTAAGGCCAATAAGAAGAAGAAGACAATCGTCGCCGTTGAATGGACAAAGTCGGCAACGAAACTAAAAGAAGCGTTGTCATCGTCACTCAACCAGCATGACGATTTGCCGCAGAGATCCAGTCACATAGGCTCTGTGTCATGACGAACAAATACGATTCCTTCGTTATGGACGAATCTTCGTTCGTGAGCACCAAACCGACTAAAAATATGAATCGTGTCTTCGACAGATTATGAGTATTTTTTGCAAAAATAAAACAAAAACAAAACAACAAAACGCGACTGGAATCGAACAAACGATCTCTGAATCGTCAACTCCACGTGCTCACCAACAGAACTATTGTAGAATCAAGAGAAGAGCGGGTTTACTTGCCAATACAAGCAATTATGTGATGGCATTTGTTGTTTGGTGCGTAGCAACCGAATATACAGTAAACGCTTTCTTTATGTATGTAAGGGTAGCAAGCGGAATGAAGAAAAATTTGCTCGTTGACGATTTTGGGTTGAAGTTAGTCGTGCATTCTTTCGTCGATGACGAGACGGCGACCTGCCAGAGTTATTATACTGGATGATGATGTTTTTTTTAATTCGTCGGTGACGAATATGACGATTGTCTGCCCTGCTTATACTCCTTGAATTTGCAGACGATGACTTTATTGGTAACGATCGCAGTGCAGTAAAGTAGGGTTTTACCATTTTGAATAAGCTGAGATAAGCTTGGATGCCATTTACTCTACCCAAACGTATATGGTCGCATATAGAGAAATAAAAAAACAGGTTCAGATGTGTTGGTGCTGAGCCAGTTCTTGATAGAGATGTAATTAAAGTTGTTGAAGAGCCATATACGCGTGACGTATGATAATAATGTTTCCCGTGTAGTAAAACCACGTGTTCTAGCTGCGAATATCTTCTTTTATGGATTACGTAACCAGCTTGAGGACCCGCAACTTGCAAATGGAGACGACATTTCTACACTGTTGTTTGATAAAGGCTTATTGTTGCGACGTGTTGCAGTGGACTGTAAACTGCTGCACCGGGCGGGGCTACCGTTGCATGCGCTTCTTCTTCAGTTCGCTGCGCTGCGGACTGAACATGCTGCCACCCGGGAAAGGAGTGACACTGTTGATTCCTTGGGATTCGCTTCTGATGAATGTGTTGGATCTCCCTCGAGTGTAGGTAGGGGCGCCAATTTGTGGATTGGTCGCTTGAAAATACTGCTACCGGCACGGACATCTACGACTTGAGTAAGATCATCGGGACCTGGGTAAGTTTTGACGATTTTACCCAATTTCCACTGTTGGGGTGGCACGTTGTCCTCTTTTAATAGAACGACGGTGTTAGGGACTACATTGACGTCCATTTTGAACGACATTGAAGCTCTACCAAATACTCTTTCGACCAGCGTTTCCAAAAATGCTGTCGAAGAAGTTGAATGTGCTGCCATTTTGATAGTCGGTTTAGGGGAACTTCATCAAGGCAAGGCTCAGGGATAGCAGTCAAAGGTCTATTGATAATGAAATGGCCTGGGGTCAGAACATTTGGGTCATTGGGGTCAGAGGAATGCGCAAAAAGGGGTCTCGAATTGAGAATGGCCTCAATTTGGCAAAGTAAGGTCGCAAATTCCATAATTGTCAGAGAGGCGGATTGATAGACTTTCTTGAGCACGGATTTAACACTCTTAACACCCGCCTCCCATAACCCTCCAAAATGTGGTGCGTTAGGGGGAATCGTGGTCCACTTAATCTCCTTGACTTGACAGAATTGTGATAGCTTTCCGTTGGTTAGGTCAGACTTGAAGAGCTCGTATAACTCGTGGAGCTCGGATCTCGCGCCCATGAAATTTGTTCCATTGTCGCTGTAAACGCTCCTCTGGAAATCCTCTTCTCGAAACGAATCGTTGTAGTGCAGCCAAAAATGCCTCAGTGGATAGGTTTTCCACCACTTCCAAGTGCATTGCCTTCTTTATTTATTTATTTATTTATTATCGTCAATCAAAGTAGACTACATGTTAACACTTAAATCTATATACTGCTATATCTTACAGAGTTAAAGTATATTCTTAGGTTACTACGCGACATTGTTAAGTCTATTGTTTCGCAATGTTGATTATATACCTTCGATACCATACAGACAAATACACAAATGTAGCCTTTCACTGGAGCTGCATTCCTAGCGGTTTGCTTTATGTAGATAGGTCCAGCAAAATCTACTCCAACTCTCAAGAACGTAGGTGCAGCGGTGATGCGATACGAGGGCAAATCTCCCATGAATTGTTCTGCAAGCTTCGGGTTCGACTTGAAGCAAGTGATGCAGTTTCTGGTTACACTTCGTATCGTTGATCTGGCGTTCAAAATCCGGTAGCGTTCTCGTAAGGCCGCCATCACGCCACTTGGTCCTGCGTGTAAGTTCTCCCTGTGTACAGCAGCAATTAGTCTTCTTGTTACAGGGTGCTTGTTCGGGATGATCCATTGGTGCTTCGCTTCGTATGGAATTTTGCTGTGACGAATTCTACCTTCAACTCGAAGTAATCCGTCCTCCAAGAAGGGGTTCAGATTGCCGATTCGCTTACATGTTTCGCCTGCTTCAAGGCGATCGATTTCATCTCGAAGTTCGGTTCTTTGGATGGCTTGGATGATTCGTTTTGTTGCTTCTCTCAACTCAGGAACCGTTGGCTTCATTGCAGTGCATCGTTCACCACTCTTCCGGCAGTTATTGATGAACCTCAAAACGTAGGCAATGATCCTCTGCGTCTTCCGAAATGATTCAAATTTGGTCAAGATCGGAAGCACTTCAGTTATAGTTGCTACGTTGACAGATTTCAGTGGCTTCAATTCAGGAATTTCTTCATCTTCTAACGCTTCAGGAACGACTTCTTCATATGCTGCACTGCACAGAAAAGTAGGACCGTTCGCCCACAGATTCGTTGTCACCTTTGATTTCGGCAACTCGATTTCTTACAAATATTTGCAAAGAATCCAACGGCTTATTTAACCACGCAATAACCACCTGGCTGTCAGACCAGAGAGTAACTGGGACATGTTCTAACTCCATTGCGTTGATCACCTTCTTTACTAAGCGATGCAGAAGTAGGGCTGACATCAGCTCCTTCCGCGGAATAGACATGGGCGTAATGGAACACACCTTTGACTTGCTCGTAACCAGTTTGAAATTCGCAGTGCCATCGTGATTCACCGACATGCTCCGTAAGCCGTGTTCGATGCATCAGCAAATCCGTGGATGTCAATGCTTGCAGCGTCATTCGATATTACTTGTCGAGGAACTCTGAAGTCTTCGGCAAGTGGCAGTGCCTTCAAGAAGTATTTCCAATCCTTGAGTAGGTCTCCATCCAGTTTATCGTCCCAGTCCATCTTATGCTCCCATAGGTTCTGCATCAAGACCTTGGCAAGGACGATGACAGGCGATAACAAGCCTAGTGGATCAAATAGTCTTGCAATCACAGACAGAACTTGTCGCTTCGTTGGAGCAGGGTTGTCGCAGTCATATTGTGCTCGGAACAGAAAATCATCTCCATTTGGATCCCACATCAATCCAAGGGTCTTGATTACCTCGTTTGCACCACCTCCAATGGAATGGAGTCCAAGAGTTGCTCGTATTCGTCCACGAACTAATCATATTGTTCCTTGATGTCGGGGTTCTTCTGCAGTTTCGCTTCCAGAGCATAAAATCTTCTAAGGGCCATTGGTTTTGAATCTCCAAGCTGAGCAACAGATTCCCTTAATAGAAATTGTACGATGTAACGACCATCCTCACTCCGACGAAACGTAGACTGGAAATGCTGTTCACACTTTTCAGCATCGGACTTCTCACAATGTTCGCTGGCCACGCTTTCAACTTCCCAAAACTTCTGCATCAGTTCATTCAGCGAATCACTTGACGGTGTTGCTGCATGAGAAGTTACACTGATTCCAATAAACGCACTAGCACACTTTCCACCGACCAACCAGCCAAACTGCGAATCCTGAAGTGTGGGAAGGTCTTCAGATAGTTTCAGACGACCAGGCTTGATAACGTCGTCATACCATTTCATTCCAATCAGCAAATCAACTTGCCCTGGGCGAAAGAACACTGGATCTGTTAGCTGAATCCCGGTTGGGATATTCCACGAAGCGACATCAACCTCAAAGGTGGGCAAATTTCCCGTCACCTTCGGCGACACCAAGCAGTCCAAGTCAAGCCTGAAGCCGTTATACTTCGAAAGAACTTCAACTTTTGCCCGTTGATGAACACTCGATCTGACGCTGTTAACTCCGGTGATAGAAATATTGATTTCTTCCCAATCCACCTGTAGCTTCTCCAAAATCGCCTCCGAAATAAAGTTGACCTGCGATCCGCTGTCCAAAAGAGCACGGCATGCTTGCGGGTTTCCATGCTTATCCAAAATGTTAACCACTGCAGTCAACAACAGCACCTGCGTCATTGGTTTGTCGACCACATTCGAAGCTACGGTAGTAGGAAGGCGGCTACCAGCTACACTTACGTTTTCAGGCTGAGTCACTTGTCTCGGTGCTTGTTGCTGCTCTGTCGGCGTGGCATTACTTGAACCGGAACTTTGAACTGAACCACCTTCTGCATGGAGTAACGTATGGTGCTTTCTCTTACACTTTGAACACGTCTTGTTCGACTTGCATTCTGCACCACGATGACCACGTCGCAAACAGTTGAAGCACACCAGTTTTTCACGCACCATTTTCAATCGATCTTCGACTGATAATCCATTGAACACAGAGCACTTGAACGCCAGATGATCTCCTGCACAAAACTCACAACTGTTCGACGATGACACCACATTCACTTTCACGTTCGATGGCTGCTTACCGGACACTTGAGCTCCTTTGCTTGAACCACGCGCGGATTGCTTGACCTTGCTATCCTTAGTGGACTTCTGACAACGTTCGAGTACGGAAATGCGACCTTTCAGAAATTTGACAGTTTCGTCATATTGTGGTAATTCCCCATGAGTGATAGAAGATTCCCATAACTTTTTCGTTTCGTCATCAAGCGCATTTGCGAGGAGATGTGTGACGATTTGATCTGAAACCCCAGTAAATTCTTGACCCAAATATTTCAAATTTTCGACATGGCCAACACATGAATCAACCAACTCTCGTAACTCAGAGTGGCTTTCTTGCGCTATTTTCTTCATGTTTAGTAATCCAGAAATGTGATGATCAACCATTCGTCTCTGGTCTTCAAACCTTTCTGCTAAAATTTCTCATGCATGGTCATAATTGCCATCGGAGATGGTTTTTGCATCTATTATGCCAGCAGCGTCCCCAATGAGTGCCTTTTCCAAATGGTAGAGCTTGATTCGGGGTGGCTCATTAGATCTGTCCACCACGTCCCTAAACATAACTTTGAATTTTTCCCACTGCTCGTATTTGCCATTGAAATGCGGAATGGCACGAGGAAGCGACGGTTGCACCACAAGCGGTTGCTGATTGCGTTGCGTTTGATTCAGCATCTCGATCCATGTTTCGAGAGCGAGGGAAATATCGTCGTACAATGTTTCAAATTCAAGGTACTTACAGTCTTGATCCCTTCGCTTACTTGGTGGGCAGACCGCCATGATGCGTTCATGGTAGTCCGAAAACTCCTTGTAGGCAGCTTCGATTTTCTTCTGGTGCACCTTGATTTGTGGCAGCGTAATTTCCTCTTGAACGATTTGCTCCATGATGTTTTTCACACGCGTGAGCTTTCCTTTTGCCAATCCACGCATGTGGACCAGCGCGTCGGATTCTTCCATTTCATCTTTGCCACCGGCGGCGGCCGTGCCACCACAACCTTCCACATTCTTCACAGGTGTACGCTTTGGCGGCATGTTTCTTCATTGAACACTTTTTAAGCACTATAGTCCAATGTTCTTTAGCAGTTAATCACTTCATTTTTTTCAAATGTCCAATGTTCACTCAGTTTTCGATTTATGTTTTGCTTTTCCAATTTTCACTTCGCGGCGTGTGTGTGTTTTGTCGTCGAGCCAGCCACTCCACGGTCCAACCAGCCACTCCACGGTCCAACCAGACGCATTACGTTCCAGCAAGCGATGCACATAAAACGAGTTATCCGGTTCGATCGGACCAAAACATGTTGCGACGTGTTGCAGTGGACTGTAAACTGCTGCACCGACGGACCAGCGATGAGCTCCAACCAAGCGAAGTGAATATTTTCCTAACAACTAGTCCTGACAAGGGCTGTGGTGGAAACGCAGGCGACTGGCAGACCACGGAAATTTCGACTCGAAAACAAAACGACACACACAAGCTTTCTTCTTCTAATTCATTTTACTTATTCACTTTACTACATTCTTCCACACACTTTCTTCGGCCGGTCTCGGCTCTCCGGCTCGACTTCTCCTCTTTTCACGTTTGCCTTTCTTTTTGCTGCTGCTATCTGCTCTCTCCGAGTTGCGTCACAAAACTGATGATCGCCCTAGCAGGTAGACAATATTTATATTTGTGTATTACGCAACGAATGCGTACGATGACGATCGTTTCCCTGTTGGGCGGGGCTACCGTTGCATGCGCTTCTTCATCAGTTCGCTGCGCTGCGGACTGAACACTTATCTAACTTCAAAGATCCATTATTTCGTTAACAACATCGTCAAAACACCTCGCTATCCTTTATCGTGCAACACTGAAAAGTGTTTCGAAAACTAAAGCATTTTTTTTAATCATTATCATTAAAAAAAATGCTTTAGTTTTCGAAACAGAGCAACGATTAATGCAAGCTTTCCTAAATGAAACATCATTGTCAATTTGCCCTGTATAAAACGCTTATTCTTGGCTCTCTAAGCACATTTATTTGAGAACAGAACGAAAACTATTGAGCGAATAAAATAGGCAAACTTCAGTAAGCTGGTCATTTAGTGTGAATGCCGGAAAAGCTGTAAATATGTCTTATTATAACAACGGTAACAATGTTATACTAGTTGAGAACAGTTTTGCCAACTTTTTGAGCATTTTTGTAGGTTTTTTTCAGTGCTATTGCAAAATTTAAATATGGATAATATTGAAATTTTTAGTCAAAAACTTCAAATCGAGATTTCTCCAGATTCCTCCTAGGGATTTTTTTTAAGAATTGGTCCAGAGGTGCAGAACGACCCCAGGAATCGAGTCCTGTGCTCAGACTTGATGGACAATTTTTTTGCATAATAACGGTCAGTAGGGGCACCGTGAATGACCCATATAAAAATAAAAAAGATCTCATTAGAAATTCAAATATCATCCTGAATTAAACAAAATTTCCCACCAAGTGTCCACAGCACGTGTAATGGACCATCATCGATGTAGGAACTTGGTGTGGAATGATTCATATAAGGATAAGAAAGGGTACATACGCTGTAAACGCACAGATATTCAGCCAGACCAAGCTAAGAGTCGTTGGTTCGAATGCCGCCGTCTAGCATTTTTGAATTAATCGAAGTTAAATCTAATAAATCGAGTGTTTAAAATAATGCGTTGGACATTTTAGAATAAATCAAAACAATTTTAAACAACGGTCAAAAAAGAGTTTCAATGAATTCATTCGATTGCCGGTTTTGTCAGCAATAGCAACAAGCTTCCTGCTTCTGTACAACATCAAAGTTTTATTAAATAGGAGGCGTGTTTGATCTTCCAGTTCGCAAATCACTGGTTCTACAGATCAAGGCTTACTCACGTGTTGAAGCCAATCTTCCGTTTCGATGGGCGTACGTGTATGCTGAAATACGAAACGTTCTTTGGCACAAATTTGCACGTGACTGAACAGAGAAAACTTTCGTAAACGACCTGTTAGAAAGTTTGATTACTTTTTCTACAAGCTTTACCACTGATGGTTGACACCTTCGTGCGAAATGAAACTTTGTGCGAGAACCACTTCCTGTCTACAAATGAAACTAAGTGAACTGAATGCTGCACCGACAAGGCTTTGATGACATATCAAATTATAACTATTTATTATGTCGTGCTACCGTGATTCAAATTCCAAGAATGGTTCATTTCGAACAGTTTATATTCAGAATTCGAATCAAATGGTGTATGATTTTTAAACATTTATCGAAATCAAACGGGTATGAGGAAATATGAAAGAGAAATCCAATTTATTCCCCATCATGGTAGCTATACAATGTCACCCTAGTTGCACCAGGAACTGGGAATCAATTTACACAGTTTGTAATTTTCTGCTATGCATGTCGAAATTACTAACGCTTCAATGCGGCGGAATACTGTGAAACCCATAGCATAAGTTTTCACTTCTTCCTGGAAAAACTAAACGAGCAACGGCAGCCTTGCAGAGGAAAGTTTATCAAAAGCTATTCTTCTTTTCTTATCAGAGAAATCAATTGAAGTATTAACATACTTTTTTGCTCGCCTGAGAAAAATAGATCAAACTGTATGGAAGTGAAATATTGTTAGACGAATTGAAAACTAGGAAAAACTCAGGGAGTTGAAGCTACTAATTGGACGCAATGATCCGAATCAATGACACGCTTTTGTAGTTTACATAAACAAGAGAATTTTCAAAGTGGAATTCTGGAGCCTTCATTAATCCGCGATCGTAATGCAAAGCTATGCTGTGTGGTATCTGATATTGAATTCGGAACAGTCCAGAATTTATAATTATGCAAATGTCCTTGATTGTCGTGGGTATAGTACATCATCATGCCTTCACGAATCCATAAATGGCAAGTTTGACAATGAAAGCTCCTAATAAATAAATATGGAAATGCTATAGAATAATAAGCTGAGACGCACGTTCATCCCAGTGACATGTTCGATAAGATCCATGAAAAATTAATGTATTTGGAGAAGCTGGTGCAAAAATTACAAAGATATCATGTAACAAATAAAGCTGTCCGAATCTGAGGGGCAGGAGATGCCAGACCAAAATTGTAGTTTGACCATATTTAGCTCAAATATAGTACAAAACACGTTGAATGGTCCAGTTAGCAATGCAATTTATAATATTGTACCTTTTAATTTCGCCCTAATTGCTTATATTTTGACAGCTACGCGTATTTCGACTATCACTTGTAGACATCTTCAGTGTCAGTTGCTCGTACAATTCTTACCAATTCTTATACGTACAGGGTTCCAGGTCATTTGGCCGAATGCCGGTTGGCCGAAATTGAACACCAATAGTGAACATAGCTAGCATAAATTTCAAAAAACTTATTCAGCTTATTCTGAAAAAAGGATAAATCATCATTCATATATTGCTTTTCTCGAGATAACTTTCCGTTCTACGGTTGAACAAAAAGCTACCGCATCGGTCACATTACTGATTTTCACAAAGCATCCTCGATCGACTGCGATGATATCTTGGAAACCACGTTGATGACTGTTGTTGTCGACTGTTTTTCAAAGCTTTTTACTCTACTAGCATACTTTGATTGAATGGTTTCGTTTAATGATACAATGATTCTCAATCCTGCGGTAGAACTTTGACAGCTGCGGTAGAACTTAGCCACCACAGGATGGAAAATTTTCAAAAGAATCGCAATATAATTAGATTGTAAGTGTTAGTTTAAGAAACATTCAGTGATGGAAGAAGAATATCCCAAATGTAAGCAATTAAACAGGCAGCGGTAATAGCTGCCAGCAGAGGTTTCCGCATTGCGTTTGTAGTCAGCTTTTGACAGTAACTTAAACGGTTTACGACTTCTTTTGAAAGAACAGCCTATGGTCAAAAGAAGGAAATATCTCTTATGCAAATTTAATCAAGTAAAATGAAAATAACCATTCTAATAGTATACCTAAGAAGTACTGCCAATTATTTAAAGAAGGTAAAATTCTCAATTAAAATATAGGCTAAATTATTGCCTACAGTTATGAAACCAGTAAATCTCAAAAGAATAGCTTATGTTTAAAAGAAGGAAAAATTCTGATGAAATCATTAAAAACACTTTGGTAACCTAGAGACAAATCAACCATCAGCTTAGAGCCTTGACGCGATGTGTAGAATTCACAAATTTGTCCTGAATCACTGAGTTGATTTTATCATTCTCTTGGAGCACTTTTGTAGCAACAAAACGTCTTGTTACATCTTAAAAATAAATTAGTTAATTAGCTGGCCACACTTGGTCAGGGTTCAGACAGACCAGACTATTTTTTTTTAGCTTTCTTATGATACGTTGAGAGCTTCATAAATTTTGATTTTTGTGATCTATTACCAAATAGATTAGTTCCATTATTACATCAAATAATGCAAATATTTTGCTATTTGGAATACCTGGGATACGTTTTTCTGAAACCATTAGAACATATTTGGTTCAGTCTGTCTTAACACCGACCATTTATGAATCGTACACATATGCCTTGTATCATTTTAATTATTTGTTTGTTCGTAGCTCTAGGTGACGATGTTTTTTTATACATTCTTAAAACTTTCGAAAATTAGCTTTTCATGCTTGGTTAACCTTTACAGTGCTGGGTGCCAACATCTAAAATTCAAAATTCTGTGACTTCGCAATAGTTTGACCGATTTTTATTAAATTTTTCAGGAAAATTCATGAATAAGTTATATATTTGATTCGTTAGATATTTTGAATTTAATGGTGGTATTAGACTTACGATCAAACATCTTATGTAAAATGGAATATTGCCAAGGTTGTACAAATTCCTTAGGTAAATAAAAAACTTGTTGTAACCTCTACCCTTCGCTCAATCAACTTTTTTATTAGTAAACTCTTTGAACAAAACATAAACATTCACATTAACGATTTATCATGGACAGTTCGGATTCTAGCTTAGACATTGTTTCCATATATTTCTTACCTTCCTTCAGGTATCAGGTATCAGAAGGCCGGCTCCAAAGGCACGTTCCCCACCAGTTGGGAGATTTGTGCCATCACCATATTTGAGCCTATTTCATTATCTACCCGATGGGAGAGGAAAGGGAAGGAAATGATGGGAGGAAATAGGAGTGGGTTCCCTTGAAGAGGGATGATCGCATAAGCGAAATGAGAGCATGTAGCTCCATACCACAATGGGTTCGAACAGCGCCCTAAAAAGGGCACTGCAAAACGCATGAGCGTAAAGAGAGCCTATAGCTCATTACCACAGCGGGTTAAGAATAACAGAATGTCCTGAAGATTCAGGTTTCTGAATTCAGTTTCACTTAATAAGTGTTTACCAAGTAATTGGAATCGCATTTGCGCAAAAACTGGACAGTTACATATCAGGTGATACGAAGTTCCATAATCGGAGTCACAACTGTCACACACAAATGAGTCAGCACGCTGAATATTTGCCATGTGATAGTTGAGTCGGCAGTGGCCTGTCAACGCTCTGACCAAGAGACTGCAATTCTGCTTTGATAGATTTGTTAAATACTTCGCCACCCTTGGAGATGGCTCAGTAATGTACAATTTTGTTTGACGACATGACTCCAAACTATTCCAATATTGCTCTGAAGCTTCACCCAGCACTTCGAAATTGGAATAGCCGGCTCAGGGCCAATGAAGTCATGCGATGCTCCATAGCGAGCTAGCTCATCAGCCAATTCATTTCCAGCGATGGAAGAATGACCAGGTACCCATACAAGGTTTACGGAGTTAACTGAATTCAGTTCCTCAATTTGAGTTCGACATGCGATAACAAGCTTCGACCTTGAGTTGGCCGAAGCGAGAGCTTTTATAGCAGCTTGACTATCTGAACAGAAGTACAGAAGTATATGACTTTACCCATTACGCGCTGTTTAAGTGCTGATTGCACTCCACACATAAGGGCAAATATTTCCGCCTGAAAAACGGTGCAGTTTCTACCAAGTGAGTAAAACTGATTCAGCCTTAGCTCACGAGAATATACTCCTGCACCAGCTCTACCTTCAAGAAGGGAGCCATCAGTGTAACATACTATATTGTTTGATATACTTCTTTCCAAATAGCCAGACGTCCACTCTTCCCGTGAAGGGAATTGTGTGATAAATGTCCTGTAAGGAAAGTGACAAGCAATTGTGAGATCACTTGGAGCAAGGACAATTTTGTCCCAATTCACCAAAAGTGGAAACAACGAAGTGTGTGTAGATCTACGATTCACTGGATTTTTCTCCAGTAGATCCAGTACCCATAAACGGTAAGAGCAAGAAAGTGCTTCCTGTTTAAGATATATGTGTAGTGGCGCAACGTCGAAAAGGGCCTCGAGCGCTGCTGTGGGAGTTGTAGAGAACGCACCAGACATCGCCATCAAGCACATCCTTTGGAGATGGCCCAATTTTGATTGGATTGTTCTCACTTCGCCCTTTTGCCACCACACAAGACATCCATATGCCAATATTGGTCGAACAACTGTTGTGTAAATCCATTTGATATATTTGGGTTTGAGGCCCCAAGTTTTACCAAAGGTACGCCGGCATTCACCGAAGGCCATGCAAGCTTTTTTGACTCTGAAATCAATGTGAGGTGTCCATGAAAGTTTGGAATCTAGAATGACTCCGACATACTTTACTTGATCAGTCACATTAATCTCAGTGCTAAAAAGACGTAAAGGTCGAATTCCATCGCGGTTTCGTCTTTCCGTAAACAGAACAATAGATGTTTTATTCGGATTAACCGAAAGGCCATATTGGCGACACCAACTCTCGACTACCTGAAGAAGAGCACTTTGCATCAGGTCGAATAGGGTGCACATACCAACTATCAGAGCTAGATAGTCGACGGCAAATCCATATGTTGGAAAACCGCTATTATTAAGTTGCCTCAATAGCGTATCTGCTACGAGATTCCACAAAAGTGGTGACAAGACTCCCCCTTTGGGGCATCCGCAAACACTCAATTTTCGAATCGCTGCTTGACGCAATGTCGAGAAGAGATGTCGATTTTTGAGCATTTGATGAATCCAATTGGTAATCATTGTAGGTAGCCCATGGTTTCGTGCTGCTTCCAATATGGCATCGAAAGACACGTTATCAAAGGCACCCTCAATATCCAAGAAAACACCCAAGCAGGATTGCTTCTGAGCGAATACTTTCTCGATATCGTATACAACTTTGTGTAAAAGAGTCACAGTGGACTTTCCAGATTGGTAAGCATGTTGATTGACATGAAGAGGCATGTTTGCCAAATAAACATCACGGATGTGATGATCGATAATGCGTTCCAGACATTTCAGAAGAAAAGAGGTCAGACTGATTGGTCTAAAACTCTTCGCTTCTTCATACGACGCACGTCCTCCTTTCGGGATAAGCTTTACAGTAATATCACGCCAGGATCTGGGAATATACCCGGTAGCAAAACTGCTTACAAGTAGCTTTTTCAAAACATGTTTGATAAACTCAAACCCCTTTTGGAGCAGAACAGGATAAATCCCATCTACTAACTACATGAAAAGACATTTGGTTCATCCGTAGATGCTATGTCCACACATCCGGGGAAGTGTGTATTGAACTAGGGGTGGGACAGCTTTTGCTTTTGAGCAAGCTCTTGAGCGAGATCCAGAGTAACTCTGAGTAACTCTTGTTGCTTAGGCTAGACGCGCATAGCAACCCGTGTTATTACCCATTGTCATAATGCTGAAAACAATTCCGTCAATGAGGTGCGTTTATGGATTCGGAAAGTTTGTTTCTTAATTTGAGTGGAGTTAATGATAAGTTGTACAATTGTAATACTGCTTTCGATTGTATCGCAATTTACTGGGATCGCTTTTCCATCGCAAGGGATTGACGTTAATCCCATGATGCTAGTCTACATTCAACGGCTTCTCATGGAACGGATCTAATGATATCGAGTTCTGTGGACTTCCCTGGAGTGACAAGAAAAATGGAATACCCTTTTATGTTCCAAAACATCTACCAAGAACAGATTACTGAGTAGAAGTGGTTGATGTTTTCATAAATTTCGGAATAAATCTGTTTGTCAAGAAGTGTGGATTCTATTTCCAATTCAGTCCAGAGAACTTTCTGCTATTAGATTTCTTGCTGTGCTATTTGGCGTTACATGCGAGTTATGCTTTCTGTAAAGTGTGAACTGTCCACTGAAAACATTTTAGTAGATTTCGAAGATTGAAGTCCTGCCAGCCGTCCTAAGTGATTTAAATTTTTTCTTGACTTCACTGACATTATCTGTAGTGAAAACTAACATTACAAGCTATGCATTATGCCATTGATGTGTTGCTTGTAGGCTTTTTTCTGCTAAAAGTATGAACATTACCTTGAAATTTGTACTTCAGCCGTACTTCGAGTTTGGTTAATTATGATGAAAAACGATTTGACATATTGATTATCTCGCATAATTGATATCCTTTGCTTTTAAGATCAAAGTAGTCGTACATAGTTTTGAGTAAGATGTGAGTAACTCAAGCTTGCTCAATGTTCAAAGAGTAGCTCTGTGCAATGCTGTCCCACCCCTTGGTATTGAATAAACATTCTAAAGTTTCTTCATCGGAAGAAGTAAAGTCACCATTAGGTAAGCGAATTTCGTTCACTTGGAAATCCTTAGATTTTGCAAGGATTTTGTTCAGTCGACTGACTTCACTCAAACTGGAAACATTTGTACAAAGGTTTTTCCAGCCGGATCGTTCAGCAGAACGAAGAGCCTTCTTGTAAGCCTTGCGAGCCGACTTGAACGACTCTGATCCAGCTGAACGGCGTCTGTTCCAACTCCTTCTACATTGTTTCCTGAGTCTAGTCAGATCGGAATTACACCATGGGGTCCCTCTTGTAGTCTTTACAGACCGCAGAGGACATGCTTCTTCAAAAGCTTCCATAATGTAGGATGTTGTAGTATCAACGGCATCATCCAGATCACTTGGATTTTCAATGGACGGAGAATATCCATGAAATTTGGTCGCAACCAATTCAATATAGAGTTCCCAGTTTGTTGATCGGGGATTCCTAAAACGCAAAGTCTGCGCAGTTACATTTGAATGTTCAAAGAAGATGTAGCGATGATCAGATAATGATTTCTCATCTGATACATGCCAATTCGTCAACTTGTGACTGATTCTATTCGAGCAGAGCGTTATGTCTAACACTTCTTCTCTATTAGAAACCATGAAGGTTGGGCGATTGCCTATGTTAAGTAATCCAAGGTCTGTACTACTTAAGTATTCCATCAGACCACCGCCGTTCAGCTACGGAAAGGTCCGGCAGGTACTCAGGTGGCCTTAGTACACCTACCTGTGGCAGACGCAAATAAGTCCGCTAAGGTAGGTAAGATCAAGGTTGGTTGGTCAGTATGTTCACTGAACATACATGAGCAACCAGTGATCTGCTTTAGGTGCAGGGAACCTGGACACAAGTCCTGGGGCTGTAAAGGCCCTGATAGGACTAAGTTGTGCAGGCGTTGTGGTGAGGAAGGTCATAAGGCACTAGGCTGCAAGAACCCTCCCAAGTGCTTGATTTGTTCCGGCAAGTCCGTGAACAACAATCACCCAACGGGAGGCTCAAGGTGTCCGACCTTCAAACGAGCCATCAACGAAAAATCACAGTGCAGGTAACGCAGCTGAACCTGAACCACTGTGACGCAGCTCAGCAACTGCTGTACCAGTCAGTTGCTGAGTGGGGGACGGACATCGCCATCATATCGGATCCATACCGAGTACCCGCCGGCAACGGCAACTGGGTCGTGGATGGATCCGGAAAAATGGCGGCGATATGGACAACGGGTAAATACCCTGTCCAGCAGTTGGTGTCTACTACCTACGAGGGCTTCGTGATCGCCAAAGTAAACGGGGTCCTCTTCTGTAGCTGCTATGCGCCTCCGAGTTGGTCGACCGAGCGGTTCACGCAGATGCTGGACTGCATGACGACCGCGCTGACAGGGCGAAGGCCAGTTGTAATAGCGGGTGACTTCAATGCCTGGGCCGTGGAATGGGGAAGCCGTAACACGAACCAGCGAGGTCAAATCCTGCTAGAGGCACTGGCCGTGCTAGATGTCGATCTGGCTAATGTTGGTGCCAAAAGTACCTTCAGCCGTAACGGAGCGGAGTCGATTATCGACGTTACTTTTTGTAGTCCTGGCCTAACGAGTAGTTCGAACTGGAGGGTAGACGATGCCTACACTCACAGCGACCACCTGGCGGTTCGCTACAGTATCGACTACAACAACAGCAGGCAGTCGGTTGAGGAAGCGGCTAGGTCAAGGCCAAGCCCTCGTAGGTGGAAGACATCGTACTTCAATGATGAAGTACTTAGGGAGGCGCTCCGCCGTGAGCGTAACCTACTCGGCCTAAGCGGGGACGAACTGGTAGCGGTGCTTACGCGTGCATGCGATGCGACCATGCCTAGAAAAGTCCACCCTAGGAATGGGAGACCACCGACATACTGGTGGACTCAAGCTATTGCGAACCTGCGCCGTGCCTGCCTACGGGCCAGGAGACGGATGCAGCGAGCATGTACCGAGCAGGAGCGTGAAGAACGACGGGCGGTGTTCACCGCTGCCAAAGTCGCGCTGAAGTCTGAGATAAGGACAAGCAAAAAGGCCTGCTTCGAGGGACTTTGTCAGAGTGCCAACGCGAACCCGTGGGGTGATGCCTACAGGATCGTAATGGCGAAGACAAGAGGTGCAATTGCTCCTACGGAGCAGTCTCCACAGATGCTGGAGGGGATCATCGAGGGGCTCTTCCCGCGCCACAACCCTAGCCCATGGCCTCCTTTTGTAGGACAGCCGGGGATTGGGGCTGGTGATGAGGATAGAGTAACTGATGAGGAACTTGTAGGGATTGCAAAATCCCTAAGCATGGGGAAGGCACCAGGTCCGGACGGAGTTCCAAACCTGGCCCTCAAAGTCGCAATCTTGGAGGCTCCCGGTATGTTCAGATCTGCTATGCAGATATGCCTGGACGAGGGAGTATTTCCAGATGCGTGGAAGAGGCAGAGCCTGGTACTATTGCCAAAGGCGGGGAAACCACCCGGTGACCCGTCGGCGTATAGACCAATATGCTTGATTGACACGGTGGGGAAAGTGCTCGAGAAGATCATCCTCAACAGACTGTCGAGGTACACCGAGGGTGTAAATGGTCTCTCAGGCAACCAGTTCGGCTTCCGGAAAGGGAGGTCCACTGTAGACGCTATTCTGACGGTTAAGAAAACCGCTGAGATAGCACTCCAGCGTAAGAGGAGGGGTATTCGCTACTGCGCAGTAGTGACTCTGGATGTAAGGAATGCATTTAATAGTGCCAGTTGGGCGGCTATTGCTGATGCGCTCCTGCGTCTGGGGATACCCGAGTACCTGTACAAGATTCTCGGAAGTTACTTCCAGAATCGGGTATTAGTCTATGACACAGAGGTGGGTCGGAAGTGCTTTCACATAACCTCAGGAGTCCCGCAAGGTTCCATCCTGGGTCCGGTGTTATGGAATGTCATGTACGACGAGGTGTTGAGATTAAAATTCCCGGCGGGTGTGGTCATCGTTGGCTTTGCCGACGATATTACGCTGGAGGTCTACGGTGAATCGATCGAAGAAGTGGAATTGACTGCAGCCCACTCGATCGCAATTGTGGAGGAGTGGATGAGCTCCAGGAAACTGGAATTGGCTCACCACAAAACTGAGGCTGTTGTTGTCAACAACCGAAAGTCGGTGCAGCAAGCGGTGATCAGTGTAGGCGACTGCACAATCACTTCGAAGCGCTCCGTCAAACACTTGGGGGTGATGATCGACGACAAGCTTACCTTCGGTAGCCATGTCGATTATGCCTGCAAGAGAGCCTCCACAGCTATTGTGGCACTGTCCCGGATGATGTCCAATAGCTCTGCGGTGTACGCCAGCAAGCGTAAGCTTCTGGCCAGTGTCGCCTCGTCCATACTGAGGTATGGTGGCCCGGCTTGGGGCACGGCTTTGAGTACCGATAGCTACCGTAGCAAGCTAGAGAGTACTTATAGGCTAATGTGCCTGAGGGTTGCGAGCGCGTACCGTACCGTGTCACACGATGCACTTTGTGTCATCACCGGTATGATGCCTATTGGTATCCTTATCATGGAAGACATAGAGTGCTTCGAAATGCGCGGCACAAGAGGCATACGCAGGACTGCCAGACTGGCCTCCATGGTCAAATGGCAGCGTGCGTGGGACAGTTCCACCAAGGGAGTGTGGACTCACAGGTTGATTCCGAGGTTAGATATCTGGGTCAATAGGCGCCATGGGGAACTAACATTCCACCTAACACAGGTCCTTTCGGGTCATGGATGCTTTAGACAATATCTACACCGTTTCGGTCATGCGGGTTCTCCCGAATGTCCAGTTTGTGCAGGTTTAGAGGAAACGGCGGAACACGTTTTGTTCGTGTGCCCGCGTTTCCGCACAATGCGTGACCGCATGTTTGCCACATGCGGTCGGGACACGACACCGGACAATTTGGTCCAGAGGATGTGTGCAGACGAGTTTGGCTGGAATGCCGTTTCATCGGCTATCACCCACATCGTCTCGGAACTCCAAAGGAGGTGGCGTGTGGACTCGAGGAGTGACTAGTGCAGACGCTAATCAACAGGTGGTCCAAGGGTTCGCAGTCGGCTACGTAGGTCATACCGGTGCCCTACGGTCGAAATCGACCCTTACAGCGATTAAGTGGCCGCGGGGAGAACATCCTGGTAGCGCTGCTGTCGTGGCGCCGGCCTACTTGGTGGATACGAGCCTCTGGTTGTTCGGGGCAGGTGGAGGCCCCTTCGTCAGCAATCCCAGCTCGTGCTAGCTGATAGGGCCTGAGCCTTCAGTAGGTCAAATTGCGAAGCCCGCAGTATCAGTTCTTGATACCTGCGGTGCAGCTGGGCGCGGGCTTAGTGGTCGACCCTGCCCGCCTTCAGCGGACAACGGGAGGTGAGGACCACCCGGGAAGCTGGCAATGCGCCAGCATGCTACCTTGGTGGACCCCCATAAGCGTGTCATCGATGTTCGTTGCTGCATGGCTACGCAGCTAACCTGGAGGATGCGATGTGCAATAGCCCCTCTCCGAAGCAATGCCTTCTTGGTGGTCCCGGAGAGACGAAGGGTTTGGCGGCAATGGAAATGGTTTAGTGGGTCGGGGGTGTAGTCCTGTTTACTGCTTGTACGTAGTAAATGGTCCCCAACCCCACACTCCCGGACCTCGGTCCGGAGTCTGTTGAGCAGATTATCCCCCCATTGCTTAGAAGAAAAAAAAAAAAAAAAGACTGGAGCCTCTCAAATTGATATTCGAGCTGCCCCAGATGATGTGATGAGCATTGGCATTACTGCCCACAATCAGCGGAAGGCCTTTTGTTACGCAGTGTACGACAACTCGTTTGAAGTCATCCGTTGGGGATGATTCATCATGTGGTAAATATACCGAACAATAGACGTATTTCCTGTTGAGGTCACCAACAGAAACATCAATTGTGACAGCACATACATCTCTGGTCGTCAACTCAGAAATGAGTGTAGCAACGATTGCTTTATTTACGAGCACGCATGCGCGAGGCATTTAGCGCGAGTTTGCCATTTCAAGTTTGCTGAAAGTAGCAAAAACTGGGTCCACAAGGTTACCTAGATAGAAGTTCCCTCTACGAAAGTAGGGTTCTTGAACTAGCGCCACTTGGGCTGCACCATTTTGCATGAGTCTGCAAAGATTGATCGTTGCTGTTCTTTTATGCTGAAGATTGATCTGAGCTAACCTAACCGTAGCCACTACCCAAACTAGGCAGGATTAAGCTTTTTGCAATCTCAGCACGAAAAAGACCAGCAACGAAAACACCAGATCGGTATCTATTGAAAGTCGCCAAAGGCGAAAGAGCACAGAATACACTGTGTAAAACGCATAATGCGAATCCATATAGGTGATAATTTAAATTAAATGTCAACATATTCATAATCCCACCCTTATTAAGCCTCAGGATAGAGACTGAAGAAGGGCAGCCGATTATCTCGGAGAAACACAAGTTCACCTGCACCATTGCTCCGGGTAGCACAGGAAGGACTCAATACTGTGGGGGGCGCCCTGGTACCCCACAGGCTCCGTTAGCGGTTAGGTTTTATTTAGACCCCCCTAACCATTCATTCCTAGGCACGGTACGCATCACACCATAAATTAGGGGTCACCAGTGAGGTGGACTTTTACCACCGGAACAGGCAGTCCGTAGTGTTAATTCTTAGCCAGTTGAAACAACCGCTACCGACACTACGCGGCTATCTAGGCTGCTCATGGCTTACCATGGACAGTTCGGATTCTAGCATAGACATTGTTTCCATATATTTCTTACCTTCCTTACGATTAAAATAGAGTACTGTGAAATTAGTATATTATTTTGGTTGCACTTAAGTGGTAATTAATTATTTTAAAGATATATCGTCTTGCTCAAACCTTTGTAGGAGTATGTGGTAAGATATTCATGAAAAAAGATGGACCAAAGACAATGTAGGTTTATTTGTAATTGATATGAACAAATTTTGACAAATGTTCCAAACAAGTTAGTAATGTGAGTACAAATTTATTATCTCATAGTGAAAACACATTATTAAAACTTCAAAAAAGTGAAACTAGTTGGCCCCGGGAGAAGATGCTCAATTCTAGAAGAGGACTGGCCTAAGCCCCAAGCAGCTGGTCTAGAGCCAATGACCGCTTCCGGAGTGGGTACCAAAGGCCGTCTTCTGTCCCTCGGGTCCCAGGACGTGTAGATTAGGGGAAAGCTTCGGATGTGGGAGTCCTAAACAACTCGGCGATGGATGGTGTGAACACTCCTGAACACTCGGCGATGGATGGTGTGAAGCTGCGGGGCCGAAGGTCCCAAACAAGATGTGGTATCAATATGCAGCCGACGGTGTCCGTGGTTGGAAGGTCCCAATGGATCATTGAAGGTAGTTTTTCAAACACACAAGGCTATGGTGGCGCTATCTATGCTTTCCATAGCGGCCGTTTCGATCTTCGCCGGTAAACCCTGGAACAAGCTAGTCGGCGGTCCTTAACTGAGGATTGCTCTCCACGTGGTTGACTTGGGGGCTCTGATGATGGCTGACAAACCCCGAACGTTCGATGCACGTTGTTCGTTGGGCCAGCTCGACGAGGCGGAAAAGCTGCCGTATGGCCTTGAAGAATTCTTGATACGTCACTAGATGGGTGAGGGTCAAACCGGTATTACTATGGTTACATCCGGAAATTTACACCACTTGTCTTGGCGGGCCGGAACAAAATCTACTTGGCTTCTCCTGAACTTGCTACTTGATTACTTAACTTTGGTTGAAAAATTAGGCACTTGCGTTTTGATTGGAAGTTGTTCCCTCACTGAGCACTCATTGCTTTCGCTGTGGGTTCCGCTTTAATTGAGTAGCACGCACAGCCACTCCTTAGCCGAGTGGTTAGAGTCCGCGGCTACAAAGCAAAGCCATGCTGAAGGTGTCTGGGTTCGATTTCCGGTCGGTCCAGGATCTTTTCGAAATGGAAATTTCACTGACTTCCATATACATAGAGTATCATCATACCTGCCACACGATATACGAATGTGAAAATGGCAACTTTGGCAAAGAAAGCTCTCAGTTAATAACTGTGGAAGTGCTCATAAGAACACTAAGCTGAGAAGCAGGCTATGTCCCAGTGTGGACGTTAATGCCAAGAAGAAGAAGAAGAAGAAGGATAAGAAGAAGAAGAAGAAGAAGAAGAAGAAGAAGAAGAAGAAGAAGAAGACACACATCCACTTATTCGTAGGGATGCGTTTAGAACGTTAGCTCCCCCAAGCCGCCCATTTGATTTGAACTTTAGCTAGCCTAATATCATTTCTCCTACTCTCCCACATCTATTAAATCAAAATGTTACCGTACGGCAACAAAAGGAAGTAGCTGTTTAAAGCAATCCAATATGATAGATGGGAGAAGAGATATTCATAATTTTGTTTTCTATTATTTTATTATATTTTATTCCTGCAAATGTTTCCAAAGAAAATTCCTTCCAGGAAGTTTCTTCGGGAAGTACTTTCGGTATGTTCCTTCGGAATTGTGATTTCCTTCGGAGTTCTATGTGAAATTTATTTCGGAGTTTCCTTTAGACATTCGTGCGTAATTTCCTGTGGAATTAATTTCAGAATTTCATTTGGAATCCCCTTTGGAACTTTCTTCGGAATTTCCTTGAGAATGTTCTTTGGAATTTCCTTTGGAACTTTCATCGGAATATCCTTCAGAATTTTCTTAAAAATTTCTTTAGAGTTTCCTTCGGAATGTGGAATTTTCGGTGCATTTTTTTCGGAATTGTCTTTGGACTTGTCTTAGGAATTTCCTTTGGATTTTCCTTTGGCATTTCCATCGTAATTTCTCTGAGATTATTTTTTAATTGGTAATTTCCGTCTGAATTTCTTTCTGTTTTTCCTTTGGGATTTTCATTGTAATTCCCTTTGGGTTTTCCTTCTTTCTTTCCTTCAGAATTTTCTTTGAAATTTCTATAGGAATTTCCAACGGATTTCCTTTGGAACTTCCATCGGAATTTCCTTTGGGATTTCCTTCAGATTTTTTTTTTTGATACTTTCTTCGAAATTTGTTTGGGATTCCGTTTGATATTTATTAGGAATTTCCTTTGAAATTCATTTGGAATTTCCTTTAGAATTTTTCTTGAAATATCTTTTGGAATTTCCTCTGGATATTGCTTCGCATTTCCATCGGAATGCCTTAGGAATTCCGATTGGAATTACCTTCGGAATTTTGTTCGGAATTACCTTTAGATTTTTTTCGTAATACACTTTTAAATTTTCTTCGGATTTTCCTTCCGCATTTCCATTGGATTTTCCTTTGGAATTTCTTTTGGATTTTTGTTTGGAATTTACTCTGGATTTTGCTTCGGCATTTCCATCTAAATTTCCTTGGTAACTTCCATTGGAATTTCCTTCAAATTTTTTTTTGTAATTCAGGAGTTGTTCGGTGTGTTTTTTTGTTCTTGTTTGGTCACCCGATAACCACGCAGCCAGGAAAATGTCTACCAGATGACATATGCAAAAGCCGGTTGGTAGCATGCATTGGTAGCAAATGGGGGCCATGTCGATTCTCGACAACTCAAAGAGTAATATCGGCCATTTGCCCAAATAACTACACCAGAGAAAGGTGGAAAATGAGTGTGGTTTAAGTGACACAGGTAATAGTTGAAGTCCTGTGGTCTATACCGGCATTAATACCTGTACTTCTCACCTACCTACAGAACCCCGTGGTTATACCACAGAACCGTGGTTTACTCCGAAAATGGGCAACAGATCTGGCCATCGCTCCATCAGGCCAAAGACCTGAAGAAATGAGTTGCAGTCATCCCAGGCCCATTCTTCAAGCCGATCATCGTATGGTCCAGTTAGGCGGCAAAGGTCGCGAAGCTATTGGAAAAAGGACCAGCAAATGACGCCAGCAGAAGAAAGGGGCCCCTGAAGAAGCAAAAATACTACTGTCAGAATAGTCCTAAGAAAGTGGTTGAGGTAGAGTGAAAGGAAAATAGCGGGCTAGTCAGAAGAAAAGTGAGAGAAAAAGAAGAAGAAGAAGAATAAGAAGAAGAAGAAGAAGAAGAAGAAGAAGAAGAAGAAGAAGAAGAAGAAGAAGAAGAAGAAGAAGAAGAAGAAGAAGAAGAAGAAGAAGAAGAAGAAGAAGAAGAAGAAGAAGAAGAAGAAGAAGAAGAAGAAGGAGGAGAATAATAATAATAAACAGGAGTGCGAAAAGCCACTGTAGAAAAATGTTCAACTTCCCGCTGCATTTCCCGCATTTAGAGCCTTCAATGACACTAAAGATTTAGAAAATTCATGCACCCAACATAGGCTACTTGATGAGATTCACGTTTTTGAAGTACTGTACTGGGAAAGCCACGTGATTTTCGCGAAATTCAAGCCTACTACTATTACCATTCCCAGCACTGCTTGTAATATACCAAAGCTGAATTAAGATTTTATAAAATACTTATTCAGCTCTTAACCATGTTTATGTTGAATGGGGAAATTACTGAAGTGCGAAGCAAGTGGAAAAGCTCCTTTTTAGTGCCTATCTTTAAATCTGGCCAAAAATCTGACATACGTAATTATCGTGGTACAGCCATTATCTCTTGTATTCCAAAACTTTTCGAGTCAATTGTCAACGAAAAACTATTTCTTCAAATCAAAAATAGAATTACTGACACACAACATGGCTTCTTTAAAGGTCGCTCGACCTCAACAAATTTACTTCAATTTGTTGACTATTCATTGAATGCAATGGACAATGGAAACCACGTAGATGCTCTTAATACGGACTTTAGCAAGGTATTTGATCGCATAGACATACCAATGTTACTTTTCAAACTAAAAAAAATTGGAATCGAGCCAAGGCTGCTGAAATGGTTTGAATCGTATTTAACTGACCGCCAACAAATAATAAAATTCAAAGGAAACAAATCAAAACCAATTCAAGTCACTTCGAGTGTCTTTCAAGGCTCACATTTGGGACCTCTTCTTTTTATTATGTAAAGCCTGTCCACGTTAAATTTCGGACACCCAAATAATGGCAGCAAAAAAAAGTTACTCATAATTCAACAAAAACAATTGTTTATTTCAGAATAAAAGAGTTATATCTACAAAATAAACAGTTGACAAGGATGTTAATCCTTCTTTCTGTAAAATTCTCGAACTTTCTGTGGTACACCCGCCATCCGTGTCCGAAATTTATCGTGGACAGGCTTTATGTAAACGACATTTCCTTTATTTTCAATAAAGTCAAAGTGTTAATTTATGCCGATGACATGAAGCTCTACATGGAAATAAGAAATGAAGAAGACATCAATGTATTCCGCAATGAAATAGAAAAATTCTACATATGGTGCAAAAAAGCCTTTTAGAACTGAATGTAAAAAAATGCAACCTAATATCATTTAGCAAAAAAAGAACAACACCACGAATTTCAATTTCATTAGGAAATCAAAATATGGAAAAATGTGAAAGAGTAAGGGACTTAGGAGTAATCTTAGACTCTAAGCTTTCTTTCGTAGACCACTACAATACAATAATTCACAGGGCTAATAACATGCTAGGGTTCATAAAACGCTTCTGCTACAACTTTCATGACCCATAATTAAAACTCTATATATTGCATATGTAAGATCAATCATGGAATACTGCAGTATATCAAAAAATTACAGATGTGTTATTTTTGTAACTCTAATAAAACACCTTGAAAATTAAATATTTTTTATCACAAAACTTTAATAACTTTTGAACTAAAATAGATATCAGCAATATTTTTGCATGAAAATTTGCGTTTTGTTAAGTTCTAAAAGTCGTTCATAGACGACTTTGACGAGAAACTAATATTAAAAACACTAGAATTGAAAAACTGATTTTTGTTGGACACCTTTGATGATTAGGAAAAATGCTCTAGATTGGTCAAATTTTGAGCTACAGAAAAACTTTTTTTGGCAAAGTTGGTCAAAATTCTAAGTTCTACCGCTTTGCCTAAGAGTATATACCAGTATTTTTGCAAATAAATAGTTGATTATATGATTTGTGTGAAATTGTGGACCACCCTTGTTTTGAATGACTCAGTATGAAAGCCTACATTTTTATAAAACAATTTTGTAGAAGATCATTTTTGTCTAAAATTTTATTTTCATGCTCAAATGCAAAATAATAAAGAAATACATACTATGAAAATCTTCAAAATAGTTTTAAAGCCCTATCTTTCTTATTTCAGATTTCTGGTCAAAGCGGTCTATGAACGACTTTTAGAACTTAACAAAACGCTAATTTTCATGCAAAAAGATTGATGATATCTTTTTTAGTTCAAAAGTTATTAAAGTGTTTTCTGCTTAAAATCATTTGTTTTAAGGGCATTTTATTAGAGTTACAAAAATAACACATTTTTAATTTTTTGATATAATATACAATTTTATTTTGTCTTTTGAATGCCGTCAAAAGATATTTTTTATGTTGCCCAATCAAAATATTCACAATCAAGTAGGCATGTTTTTGAGAGAAAAACAACAATAACTCCCAAACGGAAAGAGATAACGAGTTTCTTCACTCACCAAACTACGCATTTTTTAAAGCTCTAAAGTGTTTCATAGACTACTTTGATGAGAAATTTGAATTGAAAACTCTAGAGCCAGAAAACCAATTTTGTTCATTGTATGGTCTCCTTTCACAATCACACACGAAGAAAGATTAGAATCTGTACAAAAACAATTTCTACTATATGCTCTACGTAAATTAGGTTGGACATCATTTCCACTTCCACCCTACAAAGCACGCTGCATGCTTATTGACATACAAACTTTGAAAGAGCGACGTGAAATCGCAAGAGTTTCATTTGTAAATGATATCATTTCACAACGTATTGATTCTACAGAAATCTTATCAAAATTAAATTTCTACGCTCGTTCTAGGCAACTACGAAATCGTAACTTATTCTTGACAAATCATCATCGAACAAATTATGCCAAAAACGGACCTCTAAATCAAATGATAGCCATTTACAATCAACATTGCGAAACTATTGACTTTACCATGTCTCGGCAAAATATGAAAACATACTTCAAATCCATTAGAAATCGCAACGCATAAAATAAAACAAAATGAAATTAACATTACTTACACTACACTTTCTTTTTCAATATTTTTTATAAATTTCGTAATTTTAGTATTAAGAAATGAAACAAAAATATGTATATGTAAAATGTACTAGTCTACGTCGGTTGACGAAATAAATAAATAAAATAAGTACCTAAAACGTTAGTTCGTCTTCTGAATATCCCTTCATACATGCACATTTGTTTGGTGGAATATTTGCTTTTTAATTGGGGGAAACATGTCTTGTTCAGCACATTAGTAAAACAATCTTGACTAGTCGAATGGAAATCTTTGGAAACGTTTAATAAGTGGTGATTAAACTTTTGTTCATTCCTATGCATAAAGCTGAACATTGACCTATGTTTGTGTTGGAAGAGCATCTTCGCAGCCAGGGCATTTTTTTTATTCAGCTGTCATTATCATTATTAAACAATAATTGAACATGCATGCTTATTTGTGACTCTAAATTGTTAGTTGGGGAGTTTGCTTGGGTAGATCCATTCAAATTTGAAGATTCGACTGAAGAAAATTAGCTTGTGAGTACGATTATAATCCACCTGATGGGTATGATCCTTAATCAAGCGATCGTTAACTGAAAAATGAACATTATTTGAAAATCTGCCAGGAGAGTTCCGGGAACGACATCTGTCTTCCTTCACAGAGCAGACGTTCTTAGCGTGATAAGAACCTCCGCAAATCATGGATTCAGCATCTATGCGGCAATGTTATGTACCACGACCCCACTTTTGGCACCGACGGCAAGACGGGTTCTGAAAATTTCCTCCAGGTTTCTGGAAATGTTCCCATGTCACAGGGACAACGAACATAAGTTTTGCTTTTTCTAAAGCTTTAATATTAGGGTAAGTGATCCATTAGTTGTGGGTGTTCCTATAGTTGCGGCAGTTCATTTTCACTGATTTAATTACATAAGCCGCAGAACCAAAACTGCCAATCGACGTATTGTTGATACACGGAATAGTTGAAAAGAGCGTTCAAATTGCCTTAAAATTGGTGAAATATCACTAAATTGCTTAAACTTTTTTTACTTGTACCAATAGTTGCGGTAAAGTGTTCCTATAGTGGAGGATCCCATAAGAAAACAACGGATACTGGGAAAAATCCAAGTAAATCATTTTTCCATTTTTGATTTCTTCAGGTGACTTATAGTCACTTAAGAGACCTTTCAAGACGACTTTAGTATTGACGTCATAGTAAAAAAAAAAGTTGTGCTTCATCTCTTTAAATTGTTTGAGAAGAAGCTCACGATCTTTAAGAGTTTCCGGCAAGACGTCACAGTCTCCTTTCTTTGCGATTTGTAAGGTAACCTTGATTCCCCTAATGGAGTTCAAAATCTCCTGTCTTAATCCCCCAAATTCGGAACAACTGACCTCGATAGGCGGAACTATTTGCTTTCTCTTGTTTTTTTGCTTTAGTGAGTTTTCAAAAAAGTTTTCAAATTTCGAGGCCAGCAATGTTGTTTGCTGTACCAATTTAAATAGACTACAAATACAGGAACAGATTCCAAACCAGAAAAATGGATCTTCAATGGATTCCAAATGATATTTTGAAGGAGTTTCTGAATATGCAATATGTTCCAATTAGAGTGAAGATCAAAAAAGTTGTCAATTGCTTCTTCAAATATCGTTGCAATCTGCCACGATAAGTGATTCATGTATTTATTTAATGTTTATTTTTATTTTAGAGTCCTAAACTTGTAAAAGAAAATGTGTTAACAAAACAAAATGTTAATAATAGTTAAAATAAAAATACTTTAAAGGCTAACATAAAAAAAAATCTTCAAATACTTTCAATAGTTAGTTGGTGAAATTTCAAACTCGGTTTCAATTGTTTATGAAATAGAGTATATATAAAGCTTCAGTTCCTCCGAGAAAACTTTGCTTCTATCCATTCCATTGTTAACAAATCAGAAGCATTTTGGCTGACAAACCGTTGAATCAATCAATGTTGCCAATGTAATTCAAAACCGAAGCTGAATTAAATTGATTCTTTTCTCCAAAGCTCACTGAACAACCTACATGTAAAGAATGATTGGCATATGGCATTTTTACTTACTTCAACTTTGGCAGTTCACAAAACACCCACTCCGATACGTCTTCGATGCGTACCTCTCGATGTGTGCTGCTGAGATCGCTTTTGTTGCCAACAATCACCATTGGGATGTCTTGGAAGTCGGCTCGTTGTTCTCGGATTTCTTCAAAGCACTGCTTCACACATCCCAGACTCAGCTCGGAAGTACTCGCGTAAACCAACAGGAAAGCGTGGGCGGTGGCAATCGATAGTCTTCGCATTGCCGGAAATTGCATCTCCCCAGATGTGTCAAGTATGTCAACCTGTTTTTTTCATTTCAAATTTTACGGAATAGAGGAAGATACGCCGAACAGCAGAAAAGAACATTAAAATGAGAAACCGATACACCTTTATAGTGAAATTGTACTACCCACAGTATGCATCGAAGAAATACTTAAGACTTTATCTTGTACAAAAAATGACTATTTGAGTTTGAGTCCTCCGTATATTACGATTGTATATTTTAGTTTGTCAATTGGATGCCCAAAGGGCGTTTTCATCTTATTTTACTGTCAAAAATCGAGATCCGTCTTTGTGGGTGACATTTCTTCATCCAGAAAGTGGCTGTAAGTAAAAATGAGCCAAAATGTATTCTGAGAAAAAATAATAGAATAGGGAAAGTGTACCAGTTATGGCCATAGTGGTTCTCTATTTGGCCATATGTAAAATTTCGACAACTTTCACATATTTATTTTTTTTAATGGTCAAGATATATCCTATATCTCAAAAATAAACCACAAAAAAACTTTCGAAATGTGAAAATTCTAAAATTATCATGTATGGCAAAATAGGGAACCACTATGGCCATAACTGGTACATCTAACCTACTTACATTTTCTATATTGGAAAATTTTAGAATAGATCTCGGACATTTTATTTTGTAAAAAAAAAACAAAAAAACAGTGTGAAACAATAATAAAAAATACATGAAACTTTAAATTGAATTCAAAAGAAACCATTTAATTAGCATCCCCTTAAAAATAATGACACAAATTGAACATACGTAAAACGATGATAAATGCAGAAACTTTCAATTGAATTGAAAATAAATCTTATATCATCATTAATTTATTTCATAAAGACTAAATATGAATTTTGTGGATTATTTTGCGGATGTTTTGTATTTTCGACACATACTGCTTAGTGAGCATTTGTACTGGATAAGGCTGCTCTAGCATATGGATAGAAACACTTACCTTTAACGTCACCGCTCCCAGGTCGTATTCTCGATTGTACAAATCCTCCACAGTAGGTCTGTATTTGTCTGAATACGTTTTGAAGAGGAAACGTTTTATAATGCAACTTTTTCCCACACCGGCACCGCCAAGGATCACCAGTCGTATTCGTTCAAAGTCAGACATTTTCATTTAGTTAGCAGAACAGAGATGTGGGGAAACGTGTACAGTAGAACTTATTACAGGCTGCTCGAGCGCAAAGTTGACCCCGACCACATATGTTTTCCGCCTTTTGCACTAATTCACTCACTTTTTATTATTATTGCAATTACTATTCCTAGCTTGTCATGGTAAAACTTCACTTAATCTTCTGTCTGGTAGCTTAACGGAACATAAAGTTGTGTTTTAAGTTGAAACACCATTATTTCTTTTATGAATGAAATGTCCATTTATTGAACTACAAATTTCATCAACTTACAATAAACAAAGCCTGTGGACTTGCTTAATTAATCTGGACTTAGGATATCATCATATTTTCTGAATGTTACCCCTTTGCTAGTTTTCGTTGTCGATCTTGTATGTTTACTAGAGCGATTCAAATTTTAAAAATGTTTGAAAATCCAATCTCTCGTATGCTCCTTACCATCCTTACCATCAAAACAGTGTTCTGTGAAATTTTCAGCTTTCTAGATGGTGGTTTAATGATGGCCCAAAGACAATGTAGGTTTATGTGGAAACTACTATGGAGTAATTTTGAGAAATGTTCCAAACACGCTAATACTGTAATGAAAGTAGAAATTTATCATCCTATATTGAAAACTTATTCTTCAAACCTTAATGAAGGATGTTGCTGAAGAAACATATCCCTTTTGAGCTAATATTAATAATATTTAATATAATTGGGATTTTTGTAGATGTTTGCAGAGCTATAATCCCATACTAAATAAAAGCAAACAAACTCATATCAAACATATATCGCAATATCTCTTCTGCTATCCGTCAGTTTGTATTTCTCTCTTCAGCAAATTTCTTTAGGCAGCGTCCATTAATTATGTAACGCTAAAATTGGAAATTTTCGACCCCCTCCCCCCCCCCCTCCGTAACGCTTTTTGTATGAAAATTTTTAAATTTTTGTATGAGTCGTAACGCTTGAGCCTACTCCCCCCCTCCCCCTAGAGCGTTACGTAATTTATGGATGCCGCCTTATTATGGTTTGAAGAATTAGTTTTTACTATGGGATAATAAGTTTGTACCTACACTCAGCGTTGCCAACCTTCCAGATTTGTCTGGAATATTCCAGATTTTGGAGGCTCCATTTTACAAAAATCTGGAAGATCCAGATAAAATTAGTCATAAAGGAACATATGGGGGATTGGATTTTTAAACATTTTTAAATTTTGAACCACCCTTATGTATACTTGGGACTTTTCGTCTTTTGACTTTTTGTTGTTTTGTATTTTTTTTTTTTAATTTCATCTCAATCTTCCTTTTGCTTCCCACAGCGTAACAAAAATGACATTTTTGCGTGTCTCAAGGATCAAATTATGTGTCTCTAGTAGATTTGGGGTTGCCATTCTCAGAAATGTTCCAGCACGTCACAATTTTTAGCTACAGGTCGACAAAGTTGTATAAAAGACTGGTTTTATTAATGTGTACATGAAATTTAAAGTACAATTTATCATACTTTTTTGTAAGCTAATCCACCATACAACATGCAAAATAAAACTTGAACTTTCATTTCAGACATAATTTGATTGAAATTGCGCGATTAAATTTCGATTAAACCGATTTTTTCAACATGCTTGCAGTCTTCATACAACATCCTTCGTTTCTTCTATATGGCAAAATACAACAATTCTCTAAACCATCAAAAAATAACTTTTCCGTATCGAAAGTATTACAAACTTTGATGTAAGTATTGTTATACACATAAAGTTTGAATTCTGTGGCAAATTAAGCCAATATATTGCCTTACAAGCTGGAAAACTTGCATGCAAGTTGGCTGAAATAGTCATTTTTTGCATTTTTCAACAGTGAATATCTCAAAAACTAGACGTGCTATGAAATTTCTGAAAACGGCAATGGATTCAGCAACCCTGAATTAAGTGAATAGCGGTATTTTGGTGCTGGAGACAAAAACGTGTTCCGCAGTGTTATTCTCTTTCCAGTATTGTCAACTGAGAGTTTTTTTTTGTCAATTGGCCATTTTTACATGGGTATGTATATCTTGTAATAATGTTTGTTCCGATTTCTTCAAAAGGTTTAGTAATTAATTTCCTCTAAAAGAAAACTTGAGTTAGTCTCGTTTTATGTTCGGAACATAAACTGAACTATAAACATCTCGATGTCGAGAGTTTCTGGTGAAAAGCTTTGTAATTGGTCTGGTGAAAATAAGTTCACGTAAAACATCCAAAATATGGGAATGGAATCTTCCGTTGGTTTATAGGCAAAAGGACGAAAGTTAAAAGGTCAAAAGGACAAAATGTCGAAAGATAAAAGGTCAAAAGTTCTAAAATGATCTGCTTGGTGTATTGTTTTCTTTTATAAAAAAATAGTTAGCTCTCTTATCGGATTACCCTTAAGAACTATGCAAATAAAAAGATTTTTCTCCTACCTGAAACGTTAAACAGAACAGGTGTATATTCTTATGATACTGCATTTTTTTTTACTCTCTTACTTATTCGAACCCTCAGAAGAATGTCAGTAAAGAAAATCCGAAAAGTGATTTGAGTATTGTACCTTTTCATTTCACCAGGCTTTGGAAAATTTAACAATCATAAACTAGCTTAAATTTTAACCCATTTATCCGCATGCATTCACACAACACGAATGACATTTATCGTTCATGGAATACAACGATCCACGAAAGGAAAAAAAGACAGACACACACCACCCGCTGATTGGCGCCGATCACTGTGTGTCACTACGTGTTACATTCGCTGACACACTCCCATTGTGATCAAGAAACAGAGGGGAAAATTTTCCATTTTCTGTACTTTGTCTGTTAAAATCTGATCTGACTAAAACCTACAACTTTGCTGAAGGTAGCACGCAGTTAACTTTAAAATCTTGTGAGTTACAGGCGAATTTTGAGATTTTTATGTGTATTTTTGAACTGAATTTTCTCAATTTACAAAAATTACGTTCGCACAGTTTTTGCAGTAAAAGTTGCCTATTTTATGGCCTTTCAAATGCCACCTAAAGAAAAATTTTATCGAACCAACTCCATGAGTTATGAGCATCTGAAGATTTCATAGTTTTTCACTTTAATTTGCTTATAACTTCAAAATCACAAGAAATACAAACTGGCGATGTTCAGCAAAAATATGTATCTTTACTTCCTCTGCAACTCTTCTGAAGACCACATTCACGTAAAACTGAAAATAAAAAAGTTGGACCAAACTAACAGATTTTTTGGTCCACCCTAACTTTAAACTTTCAAAATCTATTTACTTAGCTCAAATGAACAGTTCATTCAAAAGTGTCTTCGACAAAGTTGTTCGAAATAACATTTTCTAAAAGTTTGCAGAAGAGCGCAGCCACAAATTTCATCGAACAAAAAAGTTTGAGTCAAAATTTTAACTTAAATAAGGGCCATCCTAATAAACTTCTTTCTTTAAAGATGCAAAACTCAATTACGAATAACTTCTCTGAAGACATCGAACGTCTAAAATAGACGAGAACAGAGAAAACACTTTTTTTCGGCTAAATTGTCGATTCGGCCCATTGTGCACTGGAGGTCCCAGCGCATTAGATTTTTTATTTTGAAAAAAATCATAACTTTTGAACAGCTCAACCGATTTCCATTATTTTTTTTATGGAATGAAAGATTTCATCTTTTCAGAAAAAATATAAGAATATAGTGCTATATAAGTGGCTTCAGAAATCTATCGGATATTGGCTGCAATTGTTCGATTGTTAGTCAAATAATTTTGTGAGATTTTTTCATACTCTAAACGTTAATTCCTTCAGGAAATTATCCATTCCTTCTATGCCTATTTTGTATCCACAAAATGATTCCGGATTTCTATTAGAAATTTCCTTTTGAATTCCTTCAAATACTGTTAAAATTTTTACTAAAAATACTTTCGCGAAGTTTAGCAAAAGTCCTTCAGAAATATTAAAAAAAAATACATTAAACATTGCTTCAGAAATTCGTCTTTTTTCACAGTCGTGACAATTCACAGCAGATAGAAAATAGTTATCAATGCATGAGCTTTAGTATTTATTTCGGTGACTCTTTTTATTTTCGATCACATGGAAGAATGGCATTTCATTTTTACTACTACCGAAACAGAACCATTAGATGCCATTTCAGTTGCGATTGTCGCTCTATTGACGTTCTAAAATTGTTGGTTTCATGCGATCTAGTATCTTTTTTTGATGAATATTATCTTTTTTTTAGCGTGCAATAATCAATTTGATAATACGAAACAATGCATTTCGATAATGTATTTTAGAATACCGGACATAACTTAGAAATATCAAGAATTCTTTAAATTTACACATCATGGATTATTTTTACTCCAATAATGTATTACCAAATCAAAACCATTGCAACTTTTATCCGAGTTATTTGCGTTCGACTGTGCCTACAAGATGTCAATCCAAGAGCATCTTCATATATGATGAAAAATAACACCTTTAAGTTCCTTCTTATTTCTTCACACTCAGTTGAGCTCGGCTAATTTTCAACTTTTTACCGAGATTCGCTCAGTCAAGCGGTCAGCAACTGAATTTTAACTGATATGTCAGCTAAATATTAAGTTTTTTTTTATAGTAGCCCCTTTGGGTGCCGCTGTCATCAAACGTCACGAAATCTAACTGAGATCGGCATTCTGATTTAAGTGTGTTGCATGTTTGGTACCATGAAATCTGTGACATGTATTTTGTATCACTCAAAGATATTATGTTATCAATCAAGCTCTCTAAAGAAAGGAGACAGAAGGTGCTTGGTCAAACTTGTAGTTTGCCCACATTTATTTCAACTCTGGTGCAAAATGCATTCATTCATAATTTTTATTTATCCTGCATTCGATGATGCTTGCGGGATCCAAATATTTGTTTCGTATTCAAAATAATTAATAATTAAGTTCAATTTACAACTTCAACTCATCGTGCATATTTCAATGTTCCGACACAAACATTAAGACAATAAATAATGTTTGGAATGGTGCCAACAAAGAAATTAAGAAAAACACAACAGAATGTAAGAAAATTTAAACGCTTTAAATGCAGCACTTTTGACGTTTTATTTGTTGGCTATTGGTCCCGTCATAAATTTTCTCAGCTGCCATTAATTATGCTAGGGTAAATTTCATTGATATGTCATATTGGCACATTTATTGGATTATTGCACATGTCCGTATCCGGATGTGGTCTTTATCTATCTGCCACTGGTAGCAACATGTACGATAAATTATCACGCCATTTGTAAAACACGTGGTCGAACAATTTGCACTGAAAGCATAAACGGTGCTGCGGTGTGGCAGTAAACATCCAACCTAAGGTGAATCTAGTGATGATGTCGTTACACCTTCTACCAAGCTCCAATTCTGTGCAGAGTATGTTGTGTAACATTTTGCACGCAACAGAAACCCGTTATCACGAGCAACATGAACAATATCTACATAGCCACTGGGCGCCACCCTTCTCCCAAACTCCCCTATGATGTAGTTTATGTGAATATTGGCCGGAACAGGTGTTGCTGCACATTGTTCCTATCTAGACAATTTACCACGGTGCTTAATGGCAGAATCAGTTCGACGTTGTTGCTGATTTTCCTGCGCCTTATCACAAATTATTGGAGGGCAAAAAGCAGCAATGCATGCAGTACCGGATTTGGGCTTGGAGGGTCCCGGTTCAGATCTCACGAATGGCGCCAAATACAAAAGGTTCAACTGTTTATGCTTCAAACTGGTGTTTTCTCACTCTTCAAATTATTCAATACTTTGAAGTTGCATGTGAAATAAACCTATTTTTAATAATTCTGAATTTCCCTTTTCTCGAAATTTCAGGACAGTTTCTCGCAATCATAAATATATTTGTTTCAAATATTTCAAGATGCTGAACAAATTGGTTATTTGTTATACATCCTTTTTCGATTGATAGGCAGTTCTTTAAGTTAAATCGATCAAATTGCTCCTTTTCTGATTGCAACCCGTTCTACCTAGCTGTCTACTCTATCTCTTATAAGTATTAGCGCAACTTTTCAAATTTTACCTATTTTTGGACGGCGTTTGTGATAATTTTGCCCGGTCGTGGCGGCGTGATCGTCGTGACATTGAATTCATTTTCTTTGGTATCTGTCGAGGGTGTCATCAAAATGATAACAACTTTTTTGCAATTTCTTATCATAATAGATTGTTTTCCATCCAATCTGTCACGAAACGGAATACTTTCCTGCACTGAATTATGCAGTGTGGTATTAGTTGCGTAATGAACATTACCTAACGCTATTCAACACACAACATTTTGCAGAAATTGCAAAATAATGGTGAATGCATCCTGATATGATTTCTGATACCCTCAAGTGATCTTCTACGGAATTGCAAAAAATGTTTTTTGCAATTTCTCATCGTAATAGGCTGTTTTTCATGACGCCAATCTGTCATTAAACGGCCTTGTTTCCTGCACTGGAGTATGCAATGTGGGAATAGTCATTACGCAACGCTTTCTCATTACGCAACTGTGTTGAGTTGCCTAATGAATCATAACACAACATTTTTTCATAAATTGTAAAATAATGGTGAATGCATTCCGATATAATTTCTGATACCCTTAAGTGGCAAGCCTCGTAGGATAAATTTACGACTCGCGCTGTAAAAATCATCATTCTGCAACTTGTTTCGTAAACGACTATTTGCAATTTCTCATCGTAGTAGGCTGTTTTCCATCACGCCAATATTTAACGGCCTACTTTCCTGCACTGAATTAGGGAGTATATCGAAAAGTAGTCGCAAAATCTTCATCATGTCATCACATATTGAAGAAATTAAAAAAGTATTGAATCATATGCAGTCTTAATATAAATACAACAAGGTTTATAAAGCATAGAACATAAAAACGTGCACAGAATTACATTTTTTCAAGTGTCTTCTGAAGATTCGATGATTTGTATTGAACAATTTTTATATTGAACAAAATAGGATAAAAAGCTAATTCTATCGGAATATATGTTTACTTTGAGAAGCACGTAAAACGAAAAAAAAAATAAAATATTGCTCTTAGAAAGCTCAATTATAAGATTAAGGTCGGTTTTAGAAAGTCACATTTATATAATCAACTTTTAAAGCTTTGTCGTATACAGTGGTAATTATATAGTTGGAGACGAACCAGCCTCCGGTTGAAAGTCTCGATAGTAAAGATAATAATAATAATTATTATATAGTGTATCATTTTTTGCTTACGTTACTTCATAAATATGCAAAGAAACGTTTCCAATAAAATTTTTTTTTATTCGTTCTAATCGTTTGATATTGCCATTAACGTGTAAAAATAAAAAAACGACTTTTGACTTTTGACTTTTTTGAATTTTGGTATTTGCTCTCAAATGCTTGGTAATGTATGTGTTTTACACTATGCCATGAGAGTTGTGACACAGAAAATATTAGCATAAACAAAAACCATTTTTTTTCTTAAAGTTTAACACATTTTTTAGTTTATCATTTTATTTTTTAGAGGTGTGCAAGATTTTTATCGTCATCTGTTAAGAGAAAAATAAACTACTAATTAAACTTTAGCGCTTCACTTTTGCAAAAAAAAAAAAAATTCTAAAATTACTAGTAAGGCGAGCAAACACCTTTAAACTTTAATATGTTGCTTATTTTGACAGATAGGCCTACTTTGTCTGCGACTTACAGCTGTGAAGTCTAGACTTCTTCAGTGTCGAGTGCTCGATAAGTCTTTTTTTTCTATGACGTTGCTTTCGCCTTTAAAATTATTATTATTTCAGCCCTATTCAAAACTTGTCCCTTATGGCCCACTGGGCTTCGTGGCCTTGCGGTTAGCGGCGTCAGTCGTCTAGGCGTATTGTGCCACGGGGTGTGGGTTCAATTCCCGCTCCAGTCGGTGCAAACTTTTCGTCAAACGAAAAATTCATCGCTGAGCTACTGGGTGGTTCGTGTTATCTGTTGCCTTATGTTAGTGATCGTTCAGTCTGTGCAGCCTATGTGCTAAAAACGGTGTAAATTGTCTTTTTTTATTTTTTTTTTTATAAATTGTTTTTACTGACAAGGACAGGTCACGATGGTGTTACACGGGGTCTTCAACCGGACTATTTTTGTTAGATTCTACATGTCGAAATATGAAAAACCCCAAAGCCTTTCGGGTGATGGACCAGTGGTGTAGTCAGGAGGGACTCTGAAAGGGTCAATTTTGTACGAATATAATATTATTGAGTCAACTGAAAATTTGGCAAAAGATTTTTCTCAGTATTTATTGTGATAGTTACGAACGATTTCTTATATGTGTTGAATTGCAATTTTGTTAGGATACGAACCAGTATTGTAGCTACTTTTTTGTATATTATTATTATCTTTATTAACGAGACTTTCAGCCTGAGGCTGGTTCATCTCGGTTGACGAATATTGCACGCTAGAGGTACCTTAAGGGTATTCTCTAGTCTGTTACAGAGTTTAGTATTACAAAAATTTTTAACAATGCTGGCATTCATATTGGGTGAAAGGATATTGAGGTAGAAGATTTAGGAGAATAGGTTTGGGATAGGGGTGTAATGGAGTTTGCATAGAACTTTAAGTCATAACCAGCTCGATAGCCTGTTTTCTGCTTGGGTCGGTGATACGGTTTGAGAATGTTGGGTTATAGTAGTTTTCCGTTTGATGATCCATTTTCATGCCTAGGGCCGGTGACCGTTGTCTGATTGCTATTTTCGTCATTGCCCTCACGAAATGCATGTCCCAGCGGGGGACTGCACTCGGCGGGGTTGGGTAGTTTGATTGCTATTTGGGAAATAGTTTAAGGAGACTCAAATTAGTGCAAATAAGTCTGCATCCTTTAGAAAACAAATAAGTTTGGTTTCACTTGCCTGGTCATTTTGGAGCACATTCCTGATGCTTCCCATCTGATAGAGCGTTCTAAGATGCTCGAGAGTGGGGCACTCATATAGAATGTGCTCCACTGTATTACGAGTTCCGCATGTCTCACAGGTTCTGCGAAACGATGAATTACTGGAGAAGTCGTGTGAGGCCCTCGTATGTCCTGTACGAAGTCGTGAAAGCACGACCTGCTCCTTCCAGTTGGTTCTGTCTTCCCAGGCTTCCGTACTTGCTTTAATTTTTCGGAGAAACAGGAATTGGTTGGCACGCCATTCTTCTGCCCAGGCATTCTCAATAACATGTTTGATCCATATTTTGGCATCCGCTGCAGGAACTTTCTGATATAGACGGCGACTTGACCGACCAAGGTTGGCCAGTATGTCTGCCTGTTCGTTACCGTGTATTCCAGTGTGGCCCGGGACCCAAGTCAAAGTGATTCTTCTATTTCTGTCGTTTATGGTGTTCTGTATCGCTTGAATCCAGGGGTGCTTTGCCGTTGGTGATTCCAGAGCTGACAGGACACTGGCTGAATCCGTAGCAACTAAAATGGGCTTATCACTTGGTTTCGCAATTGCTTTGAACAGTGCTGCTGCCTCAGCGGAAAATACGGAGCATTGGCCAGGCAAACTGTATTGAGCTTTCCAGACAGGACTGAATACGCCTACTCCTACGGTACCTTTTGCCTTAGAGCCATCGGAGTATCGGATATCCGCGTTAGAGTAACGGCTTCTAATTCTTTCGATGAACAGCAGCTTGGCCTGCATCGGGTTTTCACCCTTACGAAATAGAGACTTCATGGCCATGTCGATTTCGGGTCCTCTGGCCTTCCAGCTTCGAGGCCCAACACGGTGAACTCTCGCCACCGGGGGGAGCGTGGAACTGGTCACATCGTTTAGGGCGCGGTTCGCCTGCTCAGTGAGAAAGCAAACTTGCCCACCACTCCTAGTTTTTTCGAGGTAGTTGATTGCTCGGTGGCATAAAGTCATTGTAGCCCTGTGACGAAACGAGAGCAGGCCGGCTTCTACACAGGCAGAGGAAGCAGGTGTAGAGGGGAGAAGGCCCGACAGTGCTCTGACAGTATTATTATAGATCGGGGACAGTGTAGAGACCAGATTTTCCATTTCCCGACAGGTGATTTCAATCCCATAAAACAGTCTACTGTTAATTACGGCATCTGCGACTCGGCGACGAGTTGCCCTACAGCTTCGAGTACGCCGGTTTGTAATGTTGCGGATCATACACACCCTGTACTTACAAGCCTCCTTGACCTTGGCAAAATGGTCTTGAAAAGTTAAGTGTCGATCGATGTTAACGCCAAGAATTCTAATGCTCTTCTAAGTAGGTATTGGACATTTATTTATCTTGATGGGAATCTTTGGTGGAGCATGTTTAATATTACATACATGGAGTCTAGCACATTTCTCTGCTGAAATTTCGAAGCCGGCTTCTTGTGCCCATTTGGCGACAGCAGTAACGGCTGTTTGCAGTTTTCGTCTAACGCTCCTCGGGTGCATGCCAGTGACGATTAGCAATATGTCATCCGCATACACTAGAATAAAGACTCCCTTGGGAATAACCAAGAAAACACCGCTCATGGCCACAAGAAATAGCGTGACCGCAATCACTGATCCTTGTGGGACGCCAGTTTCTTCATCAAATGAATTGGATTTGCAGTTTCCAACAAGCACCTGTGCGCTTCGCCCGTCGAGGAAGTTTTTTACGAACGTGAGCAGACTGCCGGTGATGCCCCAGCTAGCCAATTTTTTCAGCACGCCGGGTGTCCATGCCCTATTATAGGCTTTTGCCAAGTCCAGCAATGCTATTTCAATGTGATGTCCTTCCTTGAGTGCGTCGTTGAGAATCTGACCGAGAGAGGCCATGTATGTTCCGGTTCCAAATCCGGGACGGAAAGCGTGTTGCCGGTTAGCTAATTTATGATGCTCCTCAAGAAATTCCATGAGCCTTCTATTGACCATTCTCTCCATTATTTTTGCTGTGCAACTTGTCAATGCTATCGGTCGATAGCTGCTTACGATATTGGAGGAGCCAGAGTTTTTCGGAATGGGTACTATGTAGCTGTGTTTCCAATCAGCGGGGAGGGTACCAGAGATCCATTCTTTGTTGATCATAGCGAGGAGAGTGGTCTTTCCGCTCGGAGGAAGATTATTGAGCATCGGGTAACCAATGTCGTCTGGACCAACCGATTTACCATTGGCCTTTTTTAGAGCGTATTTCAACTCGTTCATTGTAAATGGTGAGTTAAAAACTTGCCCTCTGTCAGCTGGAACCTGGAACTGTTGTATCGCCGTTTCAGGGGATGGGTGTCGCTTGAGAAAAGTATTGGGATATCGCTGAAATGAAGAAATGCCATAGAAATAGTTCGCTAGGGCGTTTGAGATACGATGTGGGTCCCTTGTAGTTGTGCCATCGATCTCAATAGCCACTCCTTTGTGGCGTCTTTTTCCCAAGATGCTATTGACTTGGCGCCAAAGCTCAGATGATGATTGATTTTCGTTTATGCCATCGAGGAATTTTGTCCAAGATTCTCCTTTAGCATCACGAATCACCTGTCTACATGTATTGCGGGCGGCTTGGTAAGTTTCCAGAGCGAGGGCCCTGTCAGGATGGCCTTCTGGTAGTTTTTTCCTCAATCGCTTAATATTCCGAAGGGATTTTCGTCTACACTGTTAAAAATAATGAAAATTACACGTCATGTAAACTTCATTTATGCGATGTAAACATGACGTCATGTGAATTTAAGTCTGAAATCATGTAAAAATGTGCTATATGTCATGTAACCACTCAGGATCCTGCTGGATTACATGACATGTAATTGAAATTTACATGACATATCATGTAAATATCCATGATATTCCACGCTCCAATTATGTGCATTATATATCTCAGAAATTTACACGTTTCGTTCGAACTGTGTAGCTTTCACTGCGTTTCGAGTGTCCTGGTTCCACCAGTGGAGTGCACGACGTCCCGGAGTGGGACTGGTGCGCGGGATATTGTTGGATGCTGCTCTATAGATCAGGTTGGTGAGGTCCGAGATTGAAGCTGGGGATAGTGCGTCCAGTTCGTTAGCAAGTTCTGTCTGAAACCCAGACCAGTCGGCTCTATCGAATAACCACCGAGGCCGCCGCGTGGTCTCTGGACAAATAGTATTTTCTAACACTATATAGATTGGAGCGTGATCACTTCCACGAAAGTCGGTATCAACGGACCATAAAAACCGATTTGTGATGGAAGCCGATACAAGAGAGATGTCAATTGCGGATTCAGAATGGCCACAGAAAAACGTAGGTGATCCATCATTGAGTATGGTGAGGTTTCTATGGCTGGCAATGTTGGCAATAATAGAACCTCGCACGTTATTGCTGCTACTTCCCCATGCTCGATGGTAGCTGTTGACGTCACCGAGAATTATCATCGGCTCAGGAATTTGATTAAGTACCTCTTTAAATTGACTCTCCAGGTTATGTAACTTTCCATTCGGTAAGTAAATCGAAACCACCGAGATCGGAAAAGGCCATTGCAGTCGGACGGCGACTATGGGAAAATCGGTATCTACATTGATTTGGTGAACGGCTAAGTCGGCTGAGACACCGATACCAACTGAATGATATATGTTTGAGCCACTTTTGGAGAACCATTGGTATTTCTTACCTAGAGTGTTGTTCATGATGCTGGGTGTTGCACGATGAATTTCCTGTAGTGCTATTACCACGGGTTGCATGGAATGAACAAGCATCTCTAGATCAGGAAGATTGTGGAAATATCCATTGATATTCCACTGTATAGCGAAAGTGGAGGCAGTTTCTCGTTGTTGTGAGTGAGTCGAAAAGGATAGGGTATTTTCTCTGACTGGCTGTTGCCTGCCATCCACCAATTGCGAGTGGCATTCATCGCCATGAGAAATGGCAGAAATTGACTGACTATGTGAAAGCAGTTGAGGGTCCGGATGGGACTTACCGCCCGGGTTTGGGTTCCCGGGGTGCCCAGGAGTAGAATTAGCTGCAGTTTCTCTCGCGGCAAATCGATCATGAGTTGTAAAAGTGGAAGTTTTGTTGTACTTACCGGCTGGGTTCGGTTGCCCGTGATGCTTCTGCATGTTTCGTTTCGGAAGTGAAGATCTTTGCTGTTGAATACTGGTACGGTATTGGCACTCGGTTGATGTACCAGGTGTTATCAAGACGGATTGGCCGTAGCGCGTTCTGTGAAGGATGTCATAGCAGACCGCGTTGGTTGCTTCCGCTTCCGTGAGAGGGCTATACACATTTGGTTTGCGACAGCTTCTAAATGGATTCCTTCTAGGGGCTGGTTTGACTCCGATGTTGATGTCCACGTTATCCTCAGGGGAATAGGACATAAGTCCCTTTTGCGTCCCTCTTCCAACACTTTCCGGATGCCAGAGGTTGTCCGTCGGTTCCGGTACAGCCAAAACCTCCGCACCGGCGGGGCCCCGGCTGTCCGGATAGTATGTTGGGAATTCCGGGGTACAGGCGCAGTGTCCCTTATGCGTCCAGGTGACAACAGTTGCTCCAGGATGTCGAGGGTTGTCCGCCAGTTCCGATTGGGGTGTAGCGTCCGCACTGGTGGGGCCCCGACTGTCTCTGGCCCCTGATGTCGAGTCTTCTGTTTGAAAGCTTGGTAGTTCTAATGATGCGGTTTGAGTTTGCTCAGTCGACTCCTTTCTTTTTACTATCTCAACACTGGATTGCGGAGTGAAGACGATGTAGAAAATTTGGACTCACGTGGTATTGGCCGTATTGTGGAGGACTGAGCAATATGTAGGGAGAACTTAGATCTTTTTCTTGGCTCCACCCTTCCCTTTGCGGGTATTGGTTGCCCGCTTTGTCTTTGGAGAGCCAGTTGAAGATTCGCCGCTAGAGTTTCCACTTGCATGGGTTCGTTTGTTGATGGTAGTGGTACTCTGTCTGGAGTCGGCGGATTTCATACTTGAATCCGTTTCGTGACCTGATTCATTCATGGTGTCAAGTTTTCCAGTCGCTGATGATTTTCCTTTCTTCAGGGTTTCTTTATCGTTACCGGTATTCTTGGAGTTACCGATGAACCACTCATCGATTTGCTTGGAAGTTGGATTTAGACGCAGATCCTTATGGTTGATATGTTCCTCGGACACTTCTGATTCAGGGATCGAAAACGCGGAGGGATTGGAGTCAGAGTCAGCAGCACGCAGTTTCGCAATTTCCTTGTTTTGTGCTTCTATGATTTCGTCCTTTTTCGTCAGGGCTCGTTCAAGGCGGTTGACTGTAGAAGAGAGTTCAGCAACTTGCCGAATAAGATCATCAATAGTCCCATGTTTTTTTGTTGTTTCTATTCGGTCGTTGACGCTTGTGTTCCTAAGCCTGCGTTCCATTTCCTCCATTCGCTTGTCCTTCAGTTTTACATCCTCCTGTAATTGTTTGATAACAGATCTCAACTCAGCATTCTCCGCATCTTTGCTGGCGTTAATTACGCCACTATATGCGGTTTTGCTGCTGCCAGATGCCAAACGAGCTTCGTAGACCTTGCGAGCCTGTGGGTAGGACTTGCCTTCGTCCACGCGGATGTGTTGAATATCGATTTCCCGAAGATATGCCGGACACTTTCGGCTAGAAACCTGATGATCGCTACTTTTGCAGTGTTTGCAATAAGGATCCTCTGTGCATAAAGGTCTCACGCTATTTGTCGTAGCCGAGGTATTTACACCGGGGATGTTGCCAGCTTCCGTGGAGATGCCTGGAGAGGAATTAATTGTTCGATCTTCCGGGTGGGTTTGACTGCAACGTCCACAAATTCTGAATTGCTGAGGGCACCGCTTTCCCGTGTGTCCATATTCCCAGCAGTGGAAACATAGCATTGGAGACGGGTAGTAATTCCTCGTTTTGCATCGGCTCCATCCAAAATCAATATGGGGCGGAATTACCGTACCAGCGATCGTAAGAATGATCGTGGGAGTATTTTGCCATACACCATCTACATTTTTTCTTTTGATTCGGTGGATTTCCTTGACGCCTTGGGCAGCCAGTTGGACCTTGAGGTAGTCATCGGTTAGACCAACGGAGTCGTAGTTCGAGGCGACGCACTTTCGCTGGTTCAACTGATCGTGCTCTTTTATCTCGATTGCCGTGCCATCACACAAAGTTTTCATCTTTAGCAGCCGGTTAAACTGTGTCTGACTTCGCACTTTGAGTACATACGAGATGCCCCGATTCTCCTTGTATGCTCCTTCGATTGGTCCTCCAAGATGTTTCTCAACGGAGAGTCGTAATAGAAACGGGTCTTGTGGAATTGAACCAGAAACTGCTTGCATTTTCAAGAACTGCAGTGGTCCAGCAGTTCCGTCGCGATCCATGAAACCAGGGTAGCGTGGTCCAGTGTATTCACCATTCACACGGTTCGATATACCTCCGCTTCCTCCTATGGGGCCCCCAGGGTCCCCTGGAAGAGGCGGGAAGCCGTAAGCCAGCTCCATGCTGGCTCAGCGGCGGGTAGGGGATTACCTTATATGTACTCTCAAATTACTCACGGGTTTCTCTCTCAGCTTCTCTCAATCTCGGCTTCTCTTACGTCGAAGCGGTAGCAGCTTTTCGACCTCGCAGCTAAAACACGTGGTTCACTAACCTCACTTCAAAAAGGGGCCCTGTACGGAGCCTGAAAAGCGTCAGGTTCGGAAATCAAGCACTTTCAGGGCAATATGCAGAACTGCAGGTTTTCACTGGCCACTATCGATTTACTTTCAAATCTTTTTCAATCTGCCTTCTTAGACGATTCGAATGCGTCGAAAAACACTAACGCGCGAAAACTACCCGGTGATAGCGGACGAGTGTAAATGTATCACGACCGTTCGCGAACACAGTTAGCTGTCGACTGATTTTTTGTATATAAATTTGCATTGCATTCAAAAAATCCGTCCACAGGACAACTCAACGCTTTTCGCACTTTTCATATAAAAAATGTGGCCAATGTGGAGAGTAGAGTGGTTCAAAAAATCGTTTTTGCTTCACACCGCTCATTTGATTCTAGATCAAATTCTGAGTGCCCTCCCAAAATTTGAGCTCATTTGGATGAAAACTAAGACTGCACAAGCCCTTCAAAGTTTATATGGGAATTACTATGGGAATAGCAAGCAACTCTCTCAAGCTCTTGAGGATTAGAACTATGTTGATACTGTGAGAAACAATAATCAGCTACAACTTTGCCGAAAACAGTTTTTAAATCAGACGCCCCAGTAATTAGTTATTGATTTTTGAATGAGTTGTAAAACTTTAGCTATAATTATTGGGCTGTTCTGCAGGCATCACTGGATAAAGGTAGTGAAACATAGAAGCCATGATTTGTGCGTGCTATCTTACGCGCCAGGTGCAGCAATGTTGCCTGTTCAGAAGTTAAATGAGCACTGCTGAAGGATTTGTGAGTGGATATAAATGAATAACTAATTACTGAGGCTCCCGATTTGAAAACGGTCTTCGGCAGAGTTGTAGCTGATGAATGTATCTCACAGTATCAACGTAGCTCTAATCCCCAAGAGCACATGGGCAAACACTATGACCGATTAAATGAATTGGTTGCTTTTCTCATAGTAATTCCTATATAAACTTTAGAGGGCTTGTGCAGTCTCAGTTTTCATCCAAATGAGCTCAAATGTTGGGAGAACATTCAGAATTTGATCTAAAATCGAATGAGCGGTGTGGAGCAAAAACGATTTTTTGAACCACTCTAGTGGAGAGGGATAAAAAATGGTAAAATTCAGCGCGATTCATGGACGTCCTCATTTTTTCCAGCGTGCTTTGCATTTTTCAAAGTAGATCATTCACCAAATTAGCCTCGTCAAAATCTCGGAGATTACCCTTATATATTTTTCTGTTTACATTATTAACTTAGTTCCTACAACGCCTCTAATATATTCAAATAGTCTTTTATATTCTCTTGGTATATTTTTCTGGGATGAGTTTCTATACTTTCGGTATTGCAATATATTCCAGAGACTGAAAACAATGTATAAAACGCTAGATAGAGAGGAACAGCCCAGTGTAACGATGCAAACAAATGTACATACGAAAAGTATTGCGGAAGTAAGGAAATTAGAGAAATTTTGTTAGTATAAGAGCTTTGTAAATAATGAAATACATCATGTATTTTACAACTGTCTCTTATATTGTTAGAATTATAAATAATTCAAGCATACAAACTATATCTATATAAATAAAAATGGAATGGTGTTTGTATGTCATGAAATGGCTTACGAACGGGTGATTGGACTTACATGATTCTTTCACGCTTGGATTCGTACAGAGCTCCGACGTGTTTGTGCGAAGAACAAGTTTAGGAAAGTCATCGGGATAGTGGGGAAAACGGGAGAAAACTAATCTGTCATTTTGTACACGGGACTTGCATGGCGTTTTTCAGCAGCCTACTTGATGGCAAGACGAAGTTTGCCGGGACCACTAGTACATTTGGAATATATAAAAATAATCAGAAGAAAAAAATGACGAAATTTGTTTACATTTATGCCCTTACTGGTTACACTACTAATTCGTATCCCAACATGCTTTGCAATCCAACACATATTTGAAAACTGGAAAACAGACCCATTTATAACCTCAGAGGTTTTCCTTGGCAGCAATTATCGTCAATACTATGTGTACCTCCATATCTTCTCCATTATTCAACTAGTCCCTTATCAATACCTTTCTTACTACACTATTGACACTAAACATGAAGTTTATCTCGAATTCTATGATAGATATTAGAAAACTATGAAGTGAATGGAATATTGACACCAAAATAAACTTGGTTTCAATGGAATAGTATGGCAAGAAGAACCCATTCTAGTTACGCCTATGGCATAAAAATTACATTATAAACATACATTAATGTCAATTCTGTTCGTAACTATCACAATGAATACTGAAAAAAATCTTTTGCCAAATTTTCAGTTGACTCAATAATATTATATTTGTACAAAATTGACCCTTTCAGAGCCCCTCCTGGCTACACCACTGACCCATCACCCGAAAGGCTTTGGAGTTTTTCATATTTCGACATGAAGAATCTAGCAAAAATAGTGCGGTTTAAAACCCCGTGTAACATCATCGTGACCTTCCCTTGTGAGAATAAGCAAGTTTTATAGCTAGCGTAAAAAGCTGGTATCCAAAAAAAAAAAGACAAAAAAAGACAATATTTCAATAAGCCCTTTCTAAACTTGGTTAGAAAATTCCAATCTAATTGTTGGTTTCATTCTAAGAATCATACCAGATTGGAGTACTTCGGTGGTAATTCGTCAATGCAAATTAAAAGAAAGAATGCAAATTAAATAGGGGTATACAATAGATCAAATTCATGGCCGCAGTGGTTTAAATCCCAACAACAACAACAAAAATAAAGAAGAGGGTGCAAGCCTAAGCCTCTCCATCTTTCACACAAGATTTTATTTGCATGTAGAACTCGTATACACATCAAATTGCATGAATTTATGACTAATTTATCAACTTTCGTATGTTTGATGCCACTGTACGGCATCGACGTGGCATGGTTGCGCAAACCTCTAGTCCGCTAAGAAACATGAAGGGACTCGTGGTTATCGAATGAATGTTGCTTTCCAGATTCTTTCGGAAAGCCATAAGTATTGCAACAAATTCTGCTGGAACTTCAATTTTCTGATAGAATTCCAAGTAATGATAGAAACTTCAGAGTTATAATACGAAAATCAATAAACTCTATGAGTCTATCAGATGCTATTTTTAATAGTTTTTTGTCAATGTTTTTCGAAAATTAACTAGAGAAGAAATTTGAAGACTTTGATATAACTTACTCACGACTTTGTGTAACAAATCGCAGGCCTATGAGTAACCAAACTCACTTTGCAAGATCCAAATACCATTGAATACGAAAGTATCTCATTATTCTATCTTGTAGACCAGTGACTCCCAAAGTGGGTGAATTCGCCCCCTGGGGGCGATTTTCAGACTCAAGGGGGCGAAAATTTGTAAAACAGAATTTGGGGGGCGAAAAATCCAGAAAGGGGGCGAAAAAGCTAACATGGGAGCATTTGAAAATAATTACTCATAACCTTTGAAGGACACACATCTGAAGGTTAATCAATTCCAAACTCAAATATTTCTAGGACTATTTTAACTTAGATTGTTATATCTCTAATCATGGTCATTTTAAAATTATTTTAGACAACATTACATAATTGTCAAATACAACATATTTGAGTTATTCATTGAGCTTTTTAAATAAGATTTGAAAGTTAATCATTAGAAGATTTGGAAGTTAAAATTTCTGGCATTCAGCCTTTTCCAAAAAAATCTACAGTACCATTTGTGATGTTTTTAATCATGTTATAAACAAATTTTGGAAAATTCAGCCTACAAAAATCGCGTTTCAGCGATGCCAAAGCCAAAAAAAAACTCTATTTATAAATAGATTTGAAGAAATTTCAGAAATGCGTTGGATTTATACCTCCAGAACGTCCGAAAAATTCTAGTTTTTCTTGGTGTTAGAAAAACACACTTTTGATAAATTGAACGGATAATTGAGTTGAAAAACATTCTGGATTTTCATATAATTTTCAGGGTTTTTGGATTGGATAAAGAAAAGCGTTAGAAACGTCAGGCAATTATTACTCACAATTTCTGAAAATTATTCTAGTAATTTAAGAAATAGCAGATTAATCACAATTCACGAGGTGAGATCTTTCAAAAACAAAAAATTGCGAACAGAATCATTGCAGTTCACCCAAATATGACATATTCATGTACAAATAAAAGGTTTTGGTTCAGTTTTGGAGAACTTCGCCCCCAACTACGTCACAAGGCGCCACATTACATTTGTTAAGTTGAAACTGGACCAAACTTTTGCAGCCTAAATCAGTAGCCTGTAATGTACGCAAGATATTTTTAAAATCGATATTTTAATTTACAGTCCAGGCTACCGATATTTAAGAAAATATTTTTAAATGTACATAATAGTTATTGTATTATGATTCTTTGGATATGCGCGTCAAAGACATTTTTAAAAATTGACATTTTTAAAAAAAGACATTTATTAAAATATTTGAATCACATATCAGGGGGGCGATTCCAGATTAATATTGGCCTCAAGGGGGCGAAAGTTGAAAATTTGGGAAGCACTGTTGTAGACAGTTAAAAATAACTTTCAAATTTTGAATTATTTGTCCAGAAGAAATATAATGAACAATATTTCAAAGAGATTGGTTTCAATTTTGGACAATTGAAGTAAGGGGGGCCCAGACAATTGCCCTCTCTGATACCCCCTCAAATTCAGGCCTGAATGGATGTGCATGTACCTTTGTATGCCAGTGGACATATCCATGAACATACTTTTATTGCATCCGACTGGCAGCAAGCGATTATCATCGCCCATTTAATCTAGCGATGGCAGGCCGAGCAGGGAGCTGAACTTTGGCCCAGTCTGGGTCACCACACCGATCTATCCTAGCTAGACACGCTCGATAGACTGGAATCGTGCTCCTCATCGAACGACGATGAAACCGAGAAGGAGCAAATGAGAAATATTTTATTCGCACGAACCTATTAAGGATCAGGGCAGATATTTTTATGACGGCATTTGCTTTGCCAGGAGACTCCTAGTTGTGAAAGGACTAAACAGAAGGAAAATATGACTATTATTAGAGCCATGTTATGAATGTTTGAAGTATCGCATATCCGTTCGTCGATGGACGTCCTCTAGGAAGTTTAAACACGAAAGCATAGGCGCTATGGGTCTTTCTTCGTTTAACCAAGCATGTGGGAATCGTGAACAGATGGTTCGAACAAGAGCATAGAAGAATTTAATGTTTGACCCACATGAAGTATATCATTCACAAGTGGGAGCGACTAAGTAGCATCAAAACATTTTGGTTGTATTTGCCCGGTTGAGTGGCGGAAAATGACCACTGTCCAGAAATAATGCGTTTTATGCTGGAATGCTTTACCACAAGACAGTATGGATCAGTAGTGGCTCATACTTTCATTCGTTTCACATTACATCACGGTTCAACAGCCTACGGGCTTCACAAAGATATGTAATGTCAACATCGTTGTCTAGTAAAAAGGGATCAAAATGATGATGGCTCTTGCATGATTTATTGACCGTACTTAAATAAATTAGAGGGGTCATATGGTCGGGGTTCTGCCAAACCGCACCAAGCGCCATTTTTTTTTTTTCCAAAAATGAGTTATTTACACAAGAGGATTCAGATTATCATAACCTTTTGCACATTACAAATATCGAATAATTCAAATCATTCCTCGTCGTGTAAATCCAAAATTTTTCTCTGGCTGGATATGTGAAACTGAAATTGTAGCCAGCCAGAGCGAACCATAAATCTAAGCTTGACATTGGAGGTATTTTAGTGTTCTGATTTAAAACGGCATTTTTTTCAAATTCTCCCTAAAACATTGCAAACTGGCCATTCCGGACAACATACAGGACCAACACCATCAGATTTTAGCATGTAATATAAGCGAACGGCTATGTAAAAAAAAAAACTATTGTTTCGGTGGTGCTGATGTATTTTCATTCAAATTTTGTTCAGCCACACCGCACCAAGTACAATTTATATGAAAATCGTGTTTTTGTATGAAGAAAATGTATCAACATGCGCTAAACGCTAGCCTTTGCTTTTTATATAATATGTTGATGGATCCATGCAGGAGCTGTAATGAAATAACTAGACAATTTAATTTGATGTTGTTTGAATAATTTGGTAGCACATGCTGCGGTTTAGCTGTTCAGAAAATGACGTTTTCACCATCAAGCCTCATTGATCAGAGTGCTTTCTAGTTTTTAGTTCCCAATTCAACTGTTCGAAATGACCGAGAGGTAGCACGCCCAATTACCACTCAAAGGACACGAGTTCGAATCCCGACTAATATTTTTTTTTATGTTGCCCCTAACAGACAGTCATAAAAATCAATCAACTTTCAGCTTTTGTGACTATTTTTGAACTGTAGATCAGAAGCAGTTTTATAAAAAATGAGAATTTCATGCCATCCGTGGTCAATAATGAATTTCGTGCCATTCCTGGTATCCATGTCACGTAAAGAATCGTGAACTTTTTCAGCCAAGGTTCTCTAAGAGCAAGTTACTTGGCGCGCTCTGGCAGAACAAATTCATGACTTTCTTCGATCATCACATTTTTCAACTACATCATTGTTGTCTCTTTTGAATTTTTGAACGCGTGTGGACCTTGATTTAACATAATTTTTATTAAAATAGGTAATCCACCATGAGAGGGACAGATAGAATATGTTTAGGATGCCTTGTACCAATTTATAATTCAAATAGGTTCAAAACATTACATTGCAGACCAGTTCTATGGAGAATTTCAAATCCTTCTCATTCGTAGTGTATGAACATTCGAAACAAGCTTGGCGATGATACAAACCATATGTCTTCAATTTTTTCTTGTATTGCTGGAAATCATGAAACACATTCAGCCATACCGAACTGAAAACCATTTTCTTCCATTTTCGTTCAGCAAGAGTGAACTAGGTGCATTTGAATTTGAAATTATTTCTAATTACATGGAAAATATATGACGATTTTCTTAAATATTCTATTTTGACTTACTTATTGGAACCTGTTAATCATTTGTGAGCGGTAAAATTTTGAAAAGAGTCATTCGCGATCTACTCGCAGGTGAGTGAACTTTAAAGTTAAATATCTCAAAATAATGATTTTGGTACTTCGTGTGATTTAGCAGAACCCCGACCATATGTAAGTTGGAAATTTAATGAAGAGAAATTCCAGCTCGAAACATAAATAAAATTGGAATTTTCAAACCGATTTTTTTAAGTATATGAAATATGGTGCGTGGATTTGTCACTATTTGGCCCAAATTTTCCCTTACAAATTTGGTCTATTTTCTAGACACGTTTTCAGAACGGCCTATCAAAGAAATCGAGTGGTTAGAGTCCTCGGCTACAAAGCAAATCCATGCTGAAGCTGTCTGGGTTCAATTTCCGGTAAGTCCAAGATTTTTTTTAATGGAAATTTCCTTGAATTGCTCCAATTTTGGAAACGAACCAATGACACCAGCCGAAAGATCAGATAATTTACAATCGAAATAAGTGTAAAAACTAAAGTTATGGTTGAAAATTGCGGCCATATGACAAAAAAAAACAAGATTCTCCTACCAACTTGTGTGAAAGTTTGGAGGCTAACTACAGAAATCAAGAAAAATGTGAACCTCAACCTTCCTTTGGTTAATAACATTGATGAATCTAATGCACAGGGAGTAAGCTGGGATCCACATGAAGCGTTTGATGCTAAGTGTGATCAAAAATCCATTAAAATTGAAACTCACGGATTTTTACAATTTCATAGTATTTTCAAGCATGGGTCCCATTAAAGTTTGGAGGCTAAGGTTTTGCCAATTGATAAATCCAACACAAAGGAAGGAAGCTGGGATCTAGATGAAGCGATTGATGATTAATTTTGAAGCAATTTAAACGGCGTATTACAAAGCCAATATGTCGATTGGCAGTGTCGATTCTGTGGAAAATGCAATATAATCAGTATAAGAGGCACTTTCACAACTACAGGGACACCCACAACTAATAGAGCACTTACCCTACCTCATTTACTTATAAATGCTTTACCACAATACAGCTTACACCAATTTTGGTTCAATCATATTCGATTTGACCTGATTTTAGCTGAAACTGTGACCTTTTATACTGCCGTTATACGCATAATTGTCCCATGTTACTGTTTGTGCATTTTGACTTTTTGCCATCAAACAGTTTATTTTATCGTATAGTTTTAGACAACACTTATCAACTTTGTTCGGAAACTCAATAAAAAGCACGCTAAGTCAATTTGTCCCATTGTTGAATTTCTACGCATAACTGTCCCACTACTGTATTTCTACGCATAACTGTCACACTATACAATTCGCTGCGCTGATCTCGAACAAAATATTCAGTAGGCAGTTTTTGAATTAGCTGGTGTTTGGGAAAATTGTTTTGAACATCTTCTTACGTTGGATTTGCACCCCATGTGGAACACAACCTGTTTTATGTGTTTGTATTATGGGGATGCATTCATCATTCATGAGAGCCTGACGTCAAATTTGATCGATATTTTCAATATCAAAATATTATTTCCCATCCGTTTTCCAATGAATTTCAGTTGAATTTTCAGAATCACAAAATTCTTCTAGTTTTTGGAACCACGGTCATCGATTATAAATGGCTTGCGACAAATCAACTTCATGATTTAGCAAACCAAGTCTAAATAAAAATAGTTCGCCCGTATTTGGATGACTTGGCCACATGTTTGTTGTTCCGAACTGAGAGAGACTCGCGAAGTGGAAAAATATCAACGTCATATGCAGCCCAGATTCCCCTCTCACGAAACGTCAAATGCAGCCCACCGTTTTTATGGCTGAAAAAGTGAAAAGTATTGTGTTCAAAGTAAACTGTTATTAAAAACCTCAGTCGGCGGAGCAGTTTTGCCAAAGTTGCTGATAAATCTAAGCAGAAGATTAATTATTTCTAATGTCTGCTACGTTTGCTGGCATGAAATTATACTCAAACGGCTATTTATGTTTCGATGTGATGCAAACTCAATCATTTTTTGCTGAGAGGTTCATGTGAGGATTTGAACAGCATGCGCATAATTAGTATAAACACAAAGTGGAATAAGAAAAAAACTCAGCAATCACAGAAAAAGAAGACAGTCTTCGCGAGTCTCGTCTCAGGTTCCGAATACTGGTTCACTGGTGGAAGTGGTAATTATATTGCCGAATCTGAAACCTGGCTTGTGACACATCAATTCTCATGAATTTGCAAATCAAGCCTAAAAGTGGTTCAAATGGATTTGAATTATTTGACCACATGTCGGATTGTTCCGAATTCCCGGTTCCCTGAAGGAAATGGCCTCAAAACTGTCGGTTCTGAAACCTAGCTGGCAACATCAAACTTCATAAATTCCCAAATCAAGGCTAAAGAAGGGTAATTCAAAAATTCTTGGATGACTTGATAACATGCCAGGTTGTTTTGGATACCCTGTTTCCCAGAGGAATATAAATTTATATATATTGGTGGTTCTGAGACCTATCTTGCGACATATCAAACTTGATAAAGTCAAGAAGAAGTCAAAGTCGAGTCAAAGAAGAATAGTTCAAGAGGTTTTGGATGACCTGGCCACATAAGTACTGGGTTATTCCGGATAATTAGTTCTTCGGTGCAAGTGGCATATACACTCCCGTGCATAAGTTTGGGTTCACCCCCTAAAAAACATGCAAAAGTGTTCAGTCCATATCTCTGTGATAACACGTCCAATTCAAACTTTTAATCCGCATTCGAAAGGCAAAGAGTTATTCTTACTTCGTATGTATTTTTCCAAAAACATTCTTTGAACTTTGTTTACTAAATTTGTACTTAAAATTGTGACACTTTTCAAAAAACACACTGGAAAAACTTTACTAATTTCCTCAGCATTGGATCGACCAAAATTTTAAAACAAGGTGTCTTTAGAATCGTAATCTTATATTCTTTGAAGAGCACTCATGAATTTTCTGCGGAAATATCTGAAAAGTATTCAAATTCAATGAAACAGTCAGCCAAGTCATCGTGCAAAAGTTTGGGTTCACCCCCCAGTATGGTGTATCGTGCAAAAGTTTGGGTTCACCTGAACTTACTTAAATCTGTGAAATCTCGAACCAATCATGTACGCGCCATTATTTGCGCTCAAAAAAGCTTTAAATAATTAAAATCGGTTGAAAAATGGCAGAGATATTGACAAAAATGATGTGCGTGTGGCTCAAGTGAACCCAAACTTGTGCACGATTTGCATCATACTGAGGGGTGAACCCAAACTTTTGCACGATGACTTGACTGACTGTTTCATTAATTTTGAATACTTTTCAGATTTTTCCGCAAAAATTCCGTGGGGTCCCTTCAAAGAATATAAGATAACGATTCTAATGACACTTTGATTTAAAATTTTGGTCGACCCAATTTTGAGGAAATTAGATATGATTTTTCAGTGTGTTTTTTGAAAAATGTCACAACTTTAAGTATAAATTTGGTATACAAAATTAAAAAAAATGTTTTTGGAAAAATACATACGAAGTAAAAATAACTCTTTGCCTTTCGAATGCGGCCTAAAGAGTTTGAATTGGACGTGTAATCACAGAGATATGGACAGAACACTTTTGTATGTTTTTGAGGGGGTGAACCCAAACTTTTGCACGGGAGTGTATGTCGGTGGTTCTAAAACTTAATTTGCAATTTATCAAATATCGTGATTTTGCAAATCAAGTTCAAAAAAGTGTCAAATCATGTGAAGATTTGTGTCGTGATTTTTGAGTTAAATATATACTCCGTAGAATAACCTTGAATTCGAAGACGAGTTTCTGTCAAGACTGTAGCTGGAAGAGTCGATATAGGAATTTATTACATATTATCTATCTTACTTACTCATCCACTCTTTCTTTCACTAACTCATACATTTTCTGATTATCACACATACAGAAAGCTTTGGTTTCCATCCCAATCTATAACATCTTATTTCTTCACTTCTCCACACGTGGCTATACGTCCTCTACACGCGGAATATACGTTCTCTACATTCGGTACAATCTATACGGAAGAACGGTCATCTACAGCAGTATGCCTAGCACATAATTTGTCACTACAACCAGTGGGACTGTTATGCGCAGAAATTCACCAAAAACCCCGTGTTTCTAGGCATAACAGTCCCACTTTGAATTTCGTAGCTAAATTTACTTTATTCCCATAATACAAACCCTTGACTCTAATGAACACGCTATTCTTTATACTATCGTGAAGATTGTATTTTAATTAACCACACTCCTGGTCAATACGAGGCCTAAATGTGTTAAAATCTTTAAACGCGTTTTTCTCGATTGCATATTTTGGAACATGGGACAATTATGCGTATAACGGCAGTATAGTAAATCGTAGCGCATATGATCCTGGGCTTGCCTCGTTAGGCTCCTCTTAATGAGCCATTTTACGAAGCAGGTCAAATGACAGGAGACCTGGGATTTTTCAATCATCGTCGTCAGTTTTGGCGATGATGATGGTTGATGACTGTGCGCATTTCTAGCGTAGCTTTGCATACAGGCGAAAACTTAAATGAACAAAAAATATTAAAATATTTCTGATCACAAAAATGCCTTTTTATGTGAAATATAGGTGAAAAATAGGTAGCTGATACAATAACTAGGTGTAAAGTTGCAGTAACAAACATTTTTAAATCTCTTTTTTGTCATTTTCTTCATGTCCTCGTTTGGTAAGATGAGGCGTTGTTAAAAATCACGCTGGATTTAATTCCAGGTCTCCTGTCAATTGACGCCGTTTCGGCGATCAGCTGCTCCGAAACGTCTCGTAAAATGGCTTATTATCATTAAGAATTCTGTCTGCTGGTGTGGCTTCAGATTCCGTTGGAGAAAAATGATTCTTCTTCGTAATTCGGACATGATAACCACAACTTCACCCCCTGGCCGTAACATGTTTCAACTTTTTCACACATACAGTACTGGACAGAATAAAGTACGCATTGGCCGTTTTTTCATACAAAATGGTCAAGTTTGGAGATCTGAATCTCAGCTTTTAGTGGTCCGATTGATCTGAAATTTTCACCACAGCCTAGATATAACATAGATTTTACTCAATTAAAATATCACTGCATTTGAAACACAATCTTTTAAATTATTAAAAATCTCTCAATTTGCAAAAAATGGCAAAATTTAATTTTGAAAATATTTTGAAATCAATCAGTTTTACCGAAAAATGATGTTCTGCAAACTTGTGTGTCTTATCAAATTATACATTTTTGCAGAAGGACATATTGCTGTAAATATTTTCATTTAAAAATTATTTTTACTTTAAAATTTTGTCATTTTTATCAAAATTTGAGATTTGCGATAACTTAAAAGTTCGTTAATGAAAAACTATGAATTTCTAGCCTAGCAAATTTGAGGTTACTTTCAAGCTGCGGTGAAAATTTCAGGTGAATCGGACAACTAGAAACCGAGATATAAGACTCCAAACTTGATCATTTTGTATGGAAAAACAACCAATGCGTACTTTATTCTGTCCAGTACTGTATATAATACAGTGGGATTCCGTTTTTGGCATGCTCCGTTTTTGGCATGTTCCGTTTTTGGCATGCTCCATTTTTGGCCCCCCCGATTTTGGCAACAAAATGGATTCGTTTTTGGCAACACTTTTGAAGACCATTGAAATTTGTAATTTTTTTTGTAAATATTATTGTGTCTGTTGCTTTAGTTATTTGAATAGTAAGTAGTAGTTGGCTTACTATTCAAATAACTAAAGCAACAGACACAATAATATTTACAAAAAAATTACAAATTTCAATGGTCTTCAAAAGTGTTGCCAAAAACGAATCCATTTTGTTGCCAAAATCGGGGGGTGCCAAAAATGGAGCATGCCAAAAATGGAACATGCCAAAAACGGAGCATACCGACTACTTTTCAGAGCTGCATTTTTGTCGATATTCCCCCAAATCCCATCAACTACTAAGGGCTTTCGTGCGCGCTTGTTTACTTCGGGATGGTCATTGGTCATGCATTCACAACGTTTCATGAGGGCATTAATCTTCACCAGTTTCTAAACTAGAGAACAACCCTTTTTTCTTAGGCATTCATACTGAGTGACCAGCCCACTTGAGTCTGCCAGTAGGTAATATACTTATTGAAACCGATTTGCTTCAGGTTTGGAACAGCTTGTTTGAACAAAGCACAATCACTGACACAAGAGCAACAAAATGTCTTTGACTCATTTATATTTCCAATAGAAACAAATAAACAAAGGTTGGTAAATGACTGGGCATGGCGTACCATTGGTACCTCGCGTACCTGAAGGAATAAAATAGACCCCTCTGTGCGGTCCTTAGCCTCTTGCCCAGCAACTCCTATCCCTACCTCCTCGCGGTACTGGCCGGGGTACGAGTAACCTTAGAGAAGATCGGGTAACCAACCCCCGGTGGGAACTTTGGTCGTATGCTGACAGGGAAGGGGGGGTTTGCTTTTGCTTTTGCTTCTGCAAACCTTGAGCGTCTGTACTCCATGTTAGGAGCGGCTCACAGCAGCGTCTGTTCCCCATGTCAGGGGCGGCTGATCATCGTCCGAGTGCCAGAGAAGGACTCTAAGCTAAACTGCGCACTATGGTCCTCCGAACATTTAGGGGGAATGGTCCTCCGGAAATCTAGGGGGTTGGTGTCAGGCCCTGCAAGCCAACCGTAAAAAATCAAGCAACGAATAATCAACGAGAGAATACGAACCGGGACAATCGGCGAAGACCACAGCGACGTAAAGGGACTAGCGATTGGAAGCTCGGTACGTGGAACTGTAAATCTCTCAACTTCATCGGGAGCACACGCATACTCGCCGACGTGCTGAAGGACCGTGGATTCGGCATCGTAGCGTTGCAGGAAGTGTGTTGGAAGGGATCAATGGTGCGAACGTTTAGAGGTAACCATACCATCTACCAGAGCTGCGGCAATACACATGAGCTGGGACCAGCTTTTATAGTGATGGGTGATATGCAGAGGCGCGTGATCGGGTGGTGGCCGATCAGTGAGAGAATGTGCAAGTTGAGGATCAAAGGCCGGTTCTTCAACTTCAGCATAATAAACGTGCACAGCCCTCACTCCGGAAGCACTGATGATGATAAAGACGCTTTTTACGCGCAGCTTGAACGCGAGTACGACAGTTGCCCAAGCCACGACGTCAAAATCATCATAGGAGATCTAAACGCTCAGGTTGGCCAGGAGGAGGAATTCAGACCGACGATTGGAAAGTTCAGCGCCCACCGGCTGACGAACGAAAACGGCCTACGACTAATTGATTTTGCCGCCTCCAAGAATATGGCCATTCGTAGCACCTACTTCCAGCACAGCCTTCCGTACCGATACACCTGGAGATCACCACAGCAGACAGAATCGCAAATCGACCACGTTCTGATTGATGGTCGGCACTTCTCCGACATTATCGACGTCAGGACCTATCGTGGCGCTAACATCGACTCTGACCACTATCTGGTGATGGTCAAACTGCGCCCAAAACTCTCCGTCGTTAACAACGTACGGTACCGACGGCCGCCCCGGTATGACCTAGAGCGGCTCAAGCAACCGGATGTCGCAGCGGCATACGCGCAGCAACTCGAGGCTGCATTACCGGAAGAGGGTGAGCTGGACGAAGCCCCTCTTGAGGACTGCTGGAGAACAGTAAAAGCAGCCATCAACGATGCAGCTGAGAGCAACGTCGGGTACGTGGGACGGAGTCGACGGAACGATTGGTTCGACGAGGAGTGCCAGGAGGTTTTGAAGGAGAAGAATGCAGCGCGGGCGGTCATGCTGCAGCAAGGGACCCGGCAGAACGTGGAACGCTATAAACGGAAACGGCAACAGCAGACCCGCCTCTTTCGGGAGAAAAAACGCCGCCTGGAGAAGACGGAGTGCGAGGAGATGGAACAGCTGTGCCGGTCTCAGGAAACGCATAGGTTCTATCAGAAGCTCAACGCATCCCGCAACGGCTTCGTGCCGCGAGCCGAGATGTGCAGGGATAAGGATGGGAGCATTCTGACGGACGAGCGTGAGGTGATCGAAAGGTGGAAGCAGCACTTCGACGAGCACCTGAATGGTGCTGAGAGCACAGGCAATGAAGGACGGGACAACGGAGGAAATGCCTTCGTCAGTACTGCGGAAGATGGAAACCAACCAGCCCCCACTTTGAGGGAGGTTAAGGATGCCATTCACCAGCTCAAGAACAATAAAGCTGCTGGTAAGGATGGTATCGGAGCTGAACTCATAAAGATGGGTCCGGAAAGGCTGGCCATTTGTCTGCACCGGCTGATAGGCACAATCTGGGAAACAGAACAGCTTCCGGAGGAGTGGAAGGAAGGGGTAATCTGCCCCATCTACAAGAAAGGCGACAAGTTAGACTGTGAGAACTTTCGAGCGATCACCATTCTAAATGCGGCCTACAAAGTATTATCCCAGATCATCTTCCGTCGTTTGTCACCCGTAGTAAACGAGTTCGTGGGAAGTTATCAAGCCGGCTTCGTTGACGGCCGATCGACAACGGACCAGATCTTTACTGTACGGCAAATCCTCCAAAAATGTCGTGAATACCAGGTCCCAACGCATCACCTTTTCATCGATTTCAAGGCGGCATACGACAGTATCGACCGCGTAGAGCTATGGAAAATCATGGACGAGAACAGCTTTCCAGGGAAGCTCACGAGACTGATAAGAGCGACGATGGAAGGTGTGCAAAATTGTGTGAAGGTTTCAGGCGAACACTCCAGTTCGTTTGGATCCCACCGGGGACTACGACAAGGTGATGGACTTTCGTGCCTGTTGTTCAATATTGCGCTAGAAGGTGTTATGTGGAGAGCCGGGCTTAACAGCCGGGGTACGATTTTTACGAGATCCAGTCAATTTGTTTGCTTCGCGGATGATATGGACATCGTCGGCCGAACATTTGAAAAGGTGGCAGACCTGTACACCCGCCTGAAACGCGAGGCAGCAAAAGTTGGACTGGTGGTGAATGCGGCCAAGACAAAGTACATGCTAGCTGGTGGGGCCGAGCGCGACAGGGCTCGCCTAGGTAGCAGTGTTACGATAGACGGGGATACGTTCGAGGTGGTCGACGAGTTCGTCTACCTTGGATCCTTGCTGACGGCTGACAATAACGTTAGCCGTGAAATACGGAGGCGCATCATCAGTGGAAGTCGGGCCTACTATGGCCTCCAGAAGAAGCTGCGGTCAAAAAAGATTCACGCCCGCACCAAATGTACCATGTACAAAACGCTCATAAGGCCGGTAGTCCTCTACGGGCATGAAACGTGGACGATGCTCGAGGAGGACCTGCAAGCACTTGGAGTCTTCGAACGTCGGGTGCTTAGGACGATCTTCGGCGGTGTGCAGGAGAACGGTGTGTGGCGGCGAAGGATGAACCACGAGCTCGCCCAACTCTACGGCGAACCCAGTATCCAGAAGGTGACCAAAGCTGGAAGGATACGATGGGCAGGGCATGTTGCAAGAATGCCGGACAGCAACCCTGCAAAGATGGTGTTCGCTTCGGATCCGGTTGGTACAAGAAGGCGTGGAGCGCAGCGAGCTAGGTGGGCGGATCAAGTGCGTATCGATTTGGCGAGCGTGGGGCAGAACCGAGGATGGAGAGATGCGGCCACGAACCGAGTATTGTGGCGTGAAATTGTTGATTCAGTGTTATCTGTGTAGATGTTAACTAAATAAATGAATGAAATAAAACAAAATGTCGTGTATCATAACTTTTAAGGAATTTTATAAAATAAATTGCATTATTCTAGTGAATTTCAGAAGTGTCAACATAAAATCCGTAAACGTGTGCATATTTTACTCTTTTGTATTAAATTTGTCAAGAATAACAATGTGCCTCTTAATACCGCCATCATGATTGCAAATGCGACCACAGTCCAAACTACACTTTATTCTGAATAACATCATTGAAGCGGGCGATAAATACGGTTGAGAGTGTTTGAACTATTCTCTGTGGCATTGGTGTGTATATTGATCTTTTTGCGAACTATTTAGAACTACTTCTCTTTGATATAAATTGTGAAAAATGTTGAATTTGTCAAGAGACGATCCAACATGCTATACAAGTTTTTTAATCAAAGGTACGGGTGTCATAAAATAATCATTTTCTTCCTCAATCAATGAGTTTCCTTACTGTACTCTGAGGAATCCTTAGTAGATTCGTGGTTTTAGGGGACCTCTCGGATATTTCAACGTATTCTTGAGGATGTCTGCAAATTTCTTGCGGAAACTGAGGGTTTTTAGCGTTATACTGAGAATGTATAGGGTAGAAGTACCAATTATAACTATAGCATCAGTTATGGCAATAGTGGGAACAAAAAGAGTTTTTTCTTATTGTTTCACTAGAATATAAAGGCTAATATTCAAAAGAATGATAAATCTAATTGTATTTGATCGTGCAATAAGCTTCGAAATATGAACATTTGAAAATTTTGCCTCACATATATGTTACCTTCTTAGGAGTTTGCTGAAGAACACCCGTTACGAAATGTATGTTTTCATCCGGAAAAACTGCTTCAGCCGATAAATGTATGTTGTCTAGTGAGAACAAATGAATAGATTTAGCAGGTGAGCAATCAAATCTTCTGTTTTAAGTTGGAAATCGTGTTATTTCCACTATGTCGATAACTGGTACAAAGAGTGTATGAGAGCCCAATTATGGTGATACTCTGGAGGCGGTTTGTTTACATATTTTGGTCAGTAAATTAAAAAAAGTAAAGCTATTTTACGGGTGACTTCCACGATGGGACAGATCGGTAAGGCTTTATCTTCATGTTTTGTACTCTATTACTAAGATTTTTCAATCATACGTTCGAAAATGTTCGCAAGCGGAAGATGCTAATTTCATAGTAGAGAGGGGTTTTCAGCGACACTCGATTTTTGAAATTTCTCTCTTTTCTCGTTAACATTAGGCGCTGGAAAGGTAATATGAGTTCATTAATGCTGTTTTGTATAATAATTTGCATTTTCACTACATTTAGACTCCTTTTCGAAAATTAATTTGCTCCCATGAACCCATTGCAATAAATTGATTTAACATCTATTTAACACATTTTTTTTTGGAAAATGTTATAAGCAATCACTTCATTGCATATTAGCGTTGCATTATCATTCGCTCTAGATGGCGTTTGAGTTCATTTTGTGCAAATATTCGATAGTCCATAATTGGTACACTTTTATGTCGAGTGCTAGGAACACCATTGCCATAATTGGTACAATGACAACGCTTTTTAAAACCTATTTTTAGAAGCTTAAAATCAATTTAGGGGGCGATCCATTAATTACGTAAGACAATTTTCGGGGTTTTTAACCCCCCCCCCCCCAATGCAAAATTTTTTGTATGAAAATTAAAAATAAATTGTATGGAGCGTAAGAAATCTCAAACCCCCCCTCCCCCCATAAACCCTTACATAATTAATGCACAGCCCCTTAGTACTCAAACTGTTTATTTCAACTGTTTCGCAAGGCATCAAACTAGTAATTAACACCAACAAGTCATGCTTACGTTTTAGAAACGCAGTTAGAACTTGATTTTTATGCATCCTGTTGACATATTGCATCCATAATTGGTACACCTACCCTAATTGATTATTGGGTGTTATGTTCAAAATCTGGTGATTCCTAACAAACTCTTAAAATTTCTAAAGCGTTCTATGAATTCCAAGCGAAATAATGTGGATTTCTAGTGGTATTTTGAGCATTTCTGGCGAAATTTTGAGGATTTTGAAAAGGTGTCCAGAGAAATTTGTGAAGTTCTAGTGGTAGCTTAAGAGTTTTAAACTTTTGAAAATGTTAATCGAAGAATCGTGGATATATCGTAAATATAGAATATATTTAGAATATAATTGAAATCCTATGCAAGATCCTGAGAACCCTAGGCGGGATCCTGCGGATTCCTAGAAAGATGCTTAAGATGCCAAGCATGTTCTTGTAGATTGCTTACAAGTACCCGAAGATTCCTATCAGGCTCTTGATTTCATAGCAGATTTCTTTCAATTTCTCGTTGATATCATAAGGTAGTTTTATAACATACATCAAGCTCAATTAAAACTTATTTCAAATAACACGATAAGAAGCTTGTTAGTAGGATACACAAACCGTATATATGGATAGAGCAATTCTTAACTTAATTTTGTCAAATTTTACGCTATAGCCCAAAAATGGAACTGATTTTTAATGCTAATTAAATAAAAAAAAACTCATGCAGTTGAGTAATACCCAGTGTCTTTGTTTTGTTAGAATAAAGAAACAAATTTCATTTTTGTTTGTATCTTTTACACAGTTTTAAGGAAATGTCCAGTAATTGAATAAAGGTCATTTATGCGATTATTGATTTTACATGACCCTTGCATACAAATATTGTGCACAGAGCTTCTTAAAAAATCGTTAGATATTTACGTGATTAAAAGTATGTAGAACGTTTGTCACAATTAACATTACGGGGATATAGATTCATGACAAAGTCCAACTCGAGAGAAATCTTCTTCGAAGTGAACCGTTCCGAAGTCACGATGCCATATGGTTTTATAAGGATGATGTAATAACATTCGAATGATGTTTTCAAAACCAATACTTGAAAAAAAAATAAAAATGGGTTCCGATTTTGGCACGGTTCCGTTTTTGGCAATTGAAAATTTCGACTTTGTTGCCAAAAACGGAATCCTACTGTAGTTGTATATACATAGAAGTCAATGTTGAAAAGAGTAAGGTTAACAGAAGGAAGGAAATCATTATGATGCTGTTTTAATGTTCTAGCAATTGTTAGAACATTTGATCAGGATGAATTCAAGCCAAAATTGTTCATAGGCCATGGAAGCCGGTGGCCGGTGTTGATTCAAATTAGGATTATTTGAAAATAACTTAAGCCAAAGCTTCTCGTTGTGGATTTTATCCTTGATAATCGAAAATGATTTATTATATTCAAGTTTAAATTCTTAATACACACTTAAATTAGAATTCCGAATCTCAGCTAATTTTAACCGAGATCCGCACGGCCGAGAAGTCGGCAAACAAATTTCCTGGGATCTCAGTAAATAAAAGCCGAGTATCAGTGAAATGTGCTTCGTTGCTAAGCAACCGGACAAATTGTTAGCTGAGTCTCGATTAAAATCGGGGAACCAAAATTCGCACAGCCGAGCTCATGAAAAAAAATCTACACGGAGCTTATTGTATCGTTTTAGTGGAAATGCAAACATTTTTGCAAATACCTCAATGAATTCACTTAGGTTTTTGCAGTATGAAAAAATGGTTATTCACTGAAAATAATATGATTTGGTATTCGTGATGAACGGTGTAATTTACCTCATTATGTGAACTAATATTAAAGGGACGGACCTGGTGTAGAGTTAGAGTGTAGAATTAGATTTGAATTTAAAAAGTTTTTCGAATTACTTTTGTGTTTTTTAAACTCTAATGGCTCATTATTATTAGGTGTTTAAAATACAAAAATATTTGTTCGACGATAATCGATGGTAAGTAAGTCTATTTTAAAAAAGATTTTTTTTTTGTTTTTTGGTAATATTTCAAAATCTACATTAGTTTTACCATTATTTTTCGCAAAATATAAAAAAAATCACATTATTTTAAGTAAAAACTCACATGAGAACAAAAATAAACCTTCACAATTTATTTTTATGATGGGTTATATTATGTACCAAAAATGGTGTGCACTGAAATGTGTCCTCTATGGCCGGACACTATGTCCTCTATGCTCGGACACTATGATTTTCACCATCAAAGCCACAGAAAGGTCAAGGGGTGCTTTGTATATCAGTACATGCCTTGTGGGTTCAATCTTTGCATGATGTAATGCGTGTGAAGCATATTAGCGAGATCATAGGTCTTTTCCATAAATTCCTTGATCAGCGCCTTAGATCGATTCGCCATACGTCGCCGTCTATGTTGCATAAGCGGTTGCTCGTTTTTAGATGAAAATGTCTTCGAGAATTCAACGCGTTTATAGTTCTTCACAATTTCTTTGTCAGCTCGAAGATTGAAGTGTGTTCTTAGGTACAGTCAACTCTCCCTTATTCGACCTCTGTATCACAATATGTATCTAGCTAGAGAACCATAGTAAAATTTGGTGTTCATGGCTAGGGGTCATGCACAAATTACGTCACGCTCGGAGGGGGGGGGGAGGGGGTCAAGCCAAGCGTGACAAGCCTTACAAAAATTTTGGAGGGCTCATACAAAAAACGTGACAAAGGGGGGGGGGAGGGGGTCAAAAAAGTTGAAATTTAGCGTGACATAATTTGTGTACCATCCCCTACCTCGATGGTCCCTTGAATCGCATATTTGCACTAATTTAGTTTTCTGTAACACGATATCTCCCTAACTCGATGGTCCCTTCATTATCGAATTATGGAGAGATGACTGTACATCATATCTTGTGACTGCTTCTCGTGCGTTCATTTGCCTTAAAAGCATCATGTTTACAGCTAAGGACCGAACGTTTTGTTGTTTATGCTTTATTCTTGTTGCTGTTTGTTTTTTGTACCCTACATTTATGAAAAAGCGAATTATTAATTAGATCCCAGTTTTTAGCTTGTGTCATAGTTTGTGTACATTTCAAAAATGGGTTTTGGTATAATCCTGGAATACTAAAATCTTAATATCATTATTTGTTTTTGGAAAATTCAAACTGGCTGTCCGGCCATAGAAGACTTCCCCCTACGCCGAGTGCTTCCTATAGGGCTAATGAAGCATTCTGAAAAATTTGGTGAGAGTTGTTTTTCACTCGCCCAACACTATTTTTCGAAATAGCAATATAAGAGAAAATTCTGATAAATTCCCATATAGAGTAAAGTGGGGCAAAAGTTCGACCTTAGTGGTATAATCAAAGTTTCCAGTAAATCAATAGCAGTTAAAACAAATACCATACAGTGAATATTCAACACATTGGCTATAATTTTGCTGAACAAACTTGTGTCAAAATATTTACCCATTTTTAGTTATAACAGTTTCAAAGTTGAATGTCTTATTCGAACTTTTGCCGCACCGGTGGGGCAAGAGTTCGAATCTAGTGTGGGACAAAAGTTCGCTGGCTAAAACACAAAATATCGATCCTTTTATGACAGGCATACTTTACACCAGCTCTAAACTTAAGTTTGACGAAAAATACACACTAAATTTTCATCAAAAAATTGACCAAAACCGGGTTAATTGTAATATACTCAAAAATAGCAGTTTTTGCAAAACTAAGTGAAAATGTAAAATTTTGGTGACAGTTTTCACACGATCAGACAAATTTAACTAAATTTGAAGATAATATGTAGATTTTAGGCAATTTGCAAATTTTTCCGTGATTTTATCCATGGGTCGAACTTTTGCCCCACTATGGGCCAAAAATTGTTTTCAAGCATTTATGCAAAAACTAATACACCTCAAAGCAACCTTATGATAGGTCTAGAAACGCCCTTACATAAAATATTGAAAAAGATTTTATCTTCAATTTCCATGCTACGAAAGTTTGACCAAAAATTACCATATTCACGTCGAAAAACAACAAATAGCCATAACTTTTCCAAATCTCGATCATTTTATGATATTTGGATTGAAAGTCTCTTACTTGAATAGCATTCAAACCACCATGACATTTATAAGTTTTGTTTTGAATTGAGCTAGAAATCTTAAAAAGAAACTCTTACCCCACTCGAACTTTTGCCCCACTTTACTCTATGCCGATGACCGCCAATTCTGGGAAATTTGGTGATAGTAGTTTTTCACTCACCGAACTTTTTTTTCGAAATAGCAATATAAGCGAAAATTCTTATCAATTCCCATATATGCTGATGACCGCCCATTTGTTAAATATGCCAGCCTAGGGGGCTAACCGAGTATGCCGAGTGCTTCCTATAGGTCTAATGAAGCATTCTGGGAAATTTGGTGATAGTAGTTTTTCTCTCGCCGAACATTTTTTTTTTCGAAATAGCAATAGGGAAGGTGTACCGGTATTCGCCATGTACCAGTTATTCGCCACCCCAGATTATATACCGTTTTACGACATACAGTGCTGTTCTGAATAATAGCAGCGCATGTCGATTTTCATACAAAATGCTCAACTTTGACATGCTGTAGTTTTGTTCCCTTTCAAGCAATCGAGCTGAAATTTTCTCCACAGAACTACAAATATAATCAATTTTGTAACTACCAAATTTCAGTTTTTTCTGAGTCCCTGCCGAAAAGTGAGACACTAGGTGAAATTTTTCGAAAAAATAGCAGTTTTTCATTTTAAAATTTTTCTTCTACAAATATTTTAAACATTTTCGGTTTAGGTGTAGGTTTGATAAGTAGGAGGAGATTGTTCCAATGGCAAGTGATATACAATTTAAAACTATAATGTCAAGCCGAAATTCAAATTTTTAAAACTGCTATTTTTTCGAACAATTTCACCTAGTATCTCACTTTCCGGCAGGGGCTTAGAAAATTTTGAAATTTTGTGTTTACAAAATTGGGCATATTTGTAGTTCTGTGGAGAAAATTTCAACTCGATTGCTTGAAAGGGAACAAAACCACAGCATGTCAAATATGAGCATTTTGTATGAAAATCGACATGCGCTGCTATTATTCAGAACAGCACTGTATATGGTTGCCAATTGTTTAGTGTTCGCTAAATTGCTTTAAGATGATACGGAATCATTCTTGGAAACCGCAAAATTTTCTATGAAAATAATAGAAAAAAAAATCATTTTCCCTAAAATTTTTGCTCCTTTGCACCTATTTTTCGCCATGGTGTTCCTGATTCGACACCCTCCATAAGAAATCATCGTAAGTGGCGAATTCAGGAACCGAAATTAAAAACGTGGCGAATACTGGTGCAAGTGGTCCAGTATTCGCCACCACCATTTTTGATACAAAAACAAAGTTTCTGATTAGTTTTTATATTTTCCCTGTTGAGCATGGATTGAAAGCTTTCGTTTGATGTATTGACAGTAACCAAAGGTCGTTCGATTTATGTATAAACAATATTTTTCCTTAGGGTGGCCAAAACTGGTACACCTACCCTATAAAGGAGAATTCTTATAAATTCCCATATATGCCGATGACCGCAAATTTGACAAATCTGCCGGCCTAGGGGGCAAACCGAGTACGCCGAGTGCTTCCTATAGGTTTAATGAAGCATTCTGAAAAATTTGATGATAGTAGTTTTTCACTCGCCGAACATTTGTTTCGAAATAGCAATATAAAGGAGAATTCTTATAAATTCCCATATAAGCCAATGACCGCCAATTTGACAAATCTGCCTGCCTAGGATGGCAATACCGTTAAATCACAAGTCACCGTGCGGCCTTCATTCACCGTGCACATATACTAATTCTTACAGAATATTCATACAATTTTCACAAATTATTCTTTTGTCATCAAAATAAGATAAAACTGATGAAATGAAGTAGTTTTTGTCACAAAGCATTTTGAAAAACCTAGTTTATGCAGTCAAAATCATGTGAATTCTGTTTGATAATGAGATTTTTCAATACTCTTAGTAGAAACACCAAAAATTCACATTTTTCGTTTTAACGTTAGATTATGAAATATTTCAGAATTTCAACAAGTTTTCACTGTGGATACTATTAGTAAGTTGTATTTCATCGTATGAGCAATGAGATTTTATGCAAATTAGAATTTTTTATTGTGTCTCAGTGGAAACCCAAATGCACGGTGAATGGACCCATTTCAGTATTTATGGTTCCTATTACCGTGCATGAAAAAAAAAAGTGTAAAAGGCATGAAATTATTCGATAATATTAGATTTATTGTTATGTCGTGATAGAATCTGACGGATAGAATCTGTACGGATCAGACATTAGGAATAACGAAAAGTCTCGCCTCTCGGCGGATGAAAATCCGACCGTAGAAGGCAAAAATGGCTCGCCTCATACGAGGGAGTCGCCTTAAAGACGGGATGGATGAAAATCCAGTCGTAGAAGGCAAGAATATCTCGCCTGATAAGAGGGAGATGCCGAAACGGCAGATGTAAATCTTACCGGAGTAAGCAAACATGGCTCGCCTCATAGGATGGAGTCGCCTTAAGTACGGGATGGATGAAAATCCAACAGCAGAAAGCAAAAATATCTCACAAAACAAAACAAATAAATTGTTATAATAATTGCTGATATGAAGTTCAGGAACATTTGACCAAAATTTAATTAGAAACCGTAATGATCGATTTCATGTTTGTACTGTTTTGCGGATCCTTCGATTGGAATAGCCCAGTTGAAATTTGAGCATTTATCAATCAATAAGCCATGCTTTTCTCCAATAGGCCTCTGCACTGTTTTGATTTTGCATGGGATTTTGAATTTTTACTGGCCTTGTTGTTTACAAATTTAATGAAAGAGTCAAAGGAGAGGTAAATTTTTGTGCAGAGCCCCATAGAATGTCCTGTTCGTTTTTTTAATACACTCTAAAACAGAGTTACACTATGTTAAATAAAATAAAACGGATTTTCACTTACATGCGACGTTTAGGACACATGTATTGCGCCTTTTTCAAGGAATTAACTGGGTTCCGTTCTATCGTTTTGCCCACAGCATAGGCAACTACAACAGCATAATACGACGGAATTGTTCCCCGTACTGTACGAGCGTAAAAATCCGAAAACTATCCGAGACGCAGAACTGAATTGCAGTTACCTTTTTCGGCACCACTTTAAGAGTAGTCGCTTCTCCAAGAAGGTAATCCGGATCTGCATAAATGTGTGTTCAGTATCAAATACAAGTAAATGATATCCTTTAAGATTTTAATATTTTTGAAATATCTCTCTTTCCTCTTTCTACAACACAAACAATTCTTATCGGTTCAGTAAAAACTAAATACCATAAAACAAAGTAACCTTGATAGTTTTTTTATATTTTTTTTTTATTAAAACTTGAATACCGTGGTGAATTAAAATCCGGATATTCTGTATATTTTCATTGAAACAATGTGAAATTGAATATTAAAGTTATCACATTTTAATAAACTTGGTAGTTTAAATAATTTTGAACATTTTCATTATAATTCTGATCTAGTTACCATTGCCAAATAATTAATTAAAAACAAAAACAAATACCTTGCTCCAGTTTCCCGTCATATTTTCGCGACGAAAGTTTTTTCGGTAAAAGTGTTAACAGCTTCAATGTTTGAGTTGCGTTGCGTAATAATGCGTTTCGTGTATATAGTGTGTGAAGTCATTTGAATATAACAACACCCTGTATAAAAATGGAACATTCCGGTTACTCGCCGTGCATGGAATATAGTGCAAATGTGTATTTAGTGTTGAAAGATGAATCTGTCCGGAGTTATGATCAAGTGTTTGAAATCCGGACATTATATTTAAACTGTTTGTTTTCATCATATCATATCAATTTAAAAATGTGAAACATAAAGAGACATGTAAGAAAACTTCAACGATTCATATAAACGTCATTATAAGTGAAACAAACACCGAATTGTGTGGACAAATTGCGTGAATCTACTGTTGCTGCAATTGAGGCAGCAAGGGCAGGTAATGGAAAAGCATGTTTTAGTCATGGTCTGCTCTTAGAAGCATTTTAAGGCATATGAATAGTTCAAATTCATTATTATGTGCTAAGGAATGGAACTGGAGTATGATTTTCGTGAACTTTGTATAAATAATTCATGTTCAATTAGATTTGTCCAGATTTCGATTCAAGAGTGTCCAGATTTAAAGACAACATCACTTGAGATGTCCGGATTTAAGAACAAGATATGTCTCATTATTTAAACGATTTTCATAATAAAATCGTAACTTTTATAGGAAAGTTAGTTACTTTTACAATGATTTGATATGACATTGTTTGAGAAGCAATGAAATATTAACTGCACCGCAATAAATCATGTTTGAAATAGGGTTCACACATTTGAAGCTGCTTAGGTGTCCGGGTATTGATGCATCACGGTATTTATGTATGCTGTTTCAAAGAGTTTTATTTTTATATATTTAAAACAAGTACTGGCATCCTAGCTATCGATTGCAGTTGACAGATTGCCAAAATATTTATTGTGAATTGATCTATCAAATTTGCATGGAAATTTCTGACTTAGATTACAAAAATATTCCTAGTTTGTGAAAAAGACCATAATCAAGCTCTATTATAACTAGACTTTCAAATATAAGTAAAGAACTATTCAAAACTACTACAAATAGTGATTGAAGAACAGATTGTTCGTAGCTGATTCCAAATTGCAAAAGTTACATTAATTTTTAAAAATCAATATTCAAAGTCTCAAATGTTCTCGATTCAAATGAAAATAGCTCTGACATGAAGTATCATACTAATATTCTTTACTTTTGCATTTGGTTTGCTTAACTCATCGGTGTGCACGAGTTCCCGTTTCAGAGTGATATGATTCATCTATTTCATGTTCAAAATAGAATTATTTCAAAAATATTGGTGCTGGATAGTTGGTGTTTTCAAAAAAGTTTATGAATATAAAGAGATTTTTTTTATATTAGATATTTTAAGTATTTCGAAAAGTTGTAGAGTATGTATATACAAACAGCTTTGTCAGAGACACTAAATTTTGATATATTCTCGGTACTGAGGTGTGGAACGTTTAGTCTTGTATTCATCACCATATATAAATTAATTTAATTTAAATTTGGATGGTGTGAGCGACGGAATCAAGACCAATCCGCGTTGTACGACCTCAAGTGTCGACATTATTTTCTTCTGCATGGAATATTTTTATGTCAATGGAAAATATTTTATTCAAAGGCATGTTTATATCTCACAAATAATTGTTTATCTTGTTCTAATTGCTTATAAAAATGAATCCCGTGACCCAACGATCCTCCCCATTAACAAAAATCTCTCCCAATAACCTTTGTGGAGATGCAGAGTTAAACACGGTCTCCAAACAGCAAAAGTTACACAATAACATTTCTTTCCCCAATCCCACCTGATTGCAAAAACGTGGCCGGCGCCGTTATTGACTTATCCCAGTCGAACTTCTAGATGATTCCTTGTGCATCTTCACTGACTTCGGTTAATCACGTAATACCAAACATTGATATGTGTAGTTAGTCTAAGCCAGGCCTGTCCAATTTTTTTGGCTCTTTTTCGACATAAATGGTTGGTGCGTTCACAAGAATAGACCAATACAAACAAAATTCGTCTCAAATGAAAGCTTTGTAGTACCGTGATGAATCAATACCCGGACGCTTAAGCAGTGCCAAATGATCTGATACTAATTTCAATCCATTTCCGTTTGATTTTATGAATGTACCGCCATGTCGTAATCCTTCATGAAAATGACAAGTATTCTAGTTAAAACAAATAATTTAATTCTAAAATATCGATATTAGTTACACAAGTCTTGTTTTTAAATCCGGACTTATGAATCAAAATGCCGGACACCTTTGAATCAAATTCCGGACACTCGTGTTCTAGCTAGTTGAATTCAAATTAAATTAAAAAAAAAATGCATTCAAATGTGACCATTAGAATACATTTGATGAAACTAATTACATAGAAACACATTATGATGATCTGGAGAATCAACTGTTAATAATATTTCATATTTCACTCTCTTTGGTTGCAGTAAGAATCCGATTACCTGTAATAATCATTATCATTGGAGCTATTTTTCCATAATTATTCAATTTTCATCCGACCATACACTTTTTTGGCTTTCTTTTATGTTTTCTCCACATTTTTCTTCCCGAATAGTTATTTACTGAAGCAAAATATAACTCGAACACGTAGCGCCCGGATTTTTAAACAATGGATCACTGAACCGGACACTCATTATTCGCTTGAAAAATATTCCTCTACACTACTTTTCGTCGCTTCGATATATTTAAATCGTTCATTAATTAGTTTTTGCAAACTAATGTTACCAACACTTCACAAACAATGCACTTTTCAATAAATTATCGTTCACTCAACGTTACTCTTATTTTGCTGACGAGCTTGAACCACAAAAGCTGCACTATGAAACTATGTTTTTATTTTTCTTAATATTCTGCCAATGATTACTACATGAGAAATCGTAGTAAAGTGACAAGCAATGTTACAAAAGTAAGATGTAAATATTGAAAACCACATTATTTTTTTAAATTTACATGAAATTGCACGATCCAGGCTAACTGAGCTGCAAATATGGTAACTCAAAGTAGCCAAAGGATACTTAGCAACCATGATCCATATAACCACCAACATAGCGAAGAAAACCAATCTTTGACTTCGCCTTCCTTGTTAAAAATCTTACCGCATTTGGTGTTCCCGCATTTGATATTTGCATTTCAAACGCACGCAGCAATATATCTGTCTATTCCATGCTGAAAATTTTAAATTTATATAAAAATCTTCGCTAGCGATGCAAGCAAAGATAGAAATCAGTCCGGCCCGCGGGCCGGATCATTTTTTGGACTTTATTGGACTGGTAGCAAAGAGGTTGATACAAATTTTAAATTTGCAGCATGGATTAGGCAAATATAATACCAAGCTTTCATTTGTTCATATTGGTCTATTCTTGCGAACGCACCAACCATTTATGTCGAAAAAGAGCCAGAAAGGCTTGGCAGGCTAAAGCTAGCTTTGCTAAGCTAAATTAAATTCAGCACCTCTTAAAAATTGTTTTTGTTTGTGCATAAATTTTTGATACATATTTTTCACACCTTCTACAAAGTTGTTTATAACGGATAAAGATTTATCGACAATTTAAAATTTTAAGCCTCAAATAAGAATACTTGGTAATTAGGATCAATGAAATAAAATTTTCAAGGAACAATTTACAAGCTAGAAAATATGATGCATTTAAATGAAAATTCCAGGGTTTTATCACAATATACATGTGGCAGTTGCCACAATTACACAAATAAAAAAAAATGGTAAATTAAATGTAAAGACTGAAGGGCCAACAATTCGAAATATTTCATTTTTTTTATAAACAATTTCATCAACCATAATATTTCCAACCATAGTTTTATCTGTTTTTCTTTTTTTTTTCTGACAAGACGACCGCACTGGGACACAGCCTGCTTCTCAGCTTGCTGGGATAGACAGTTGGGCACAACAAACCTGAAGTGTATACATAAATTTGTTCTAAAGTTATCGTTGTTTGAATTTTACACATTCAGTTCGTCACAATGCCTATCTGTAACGCGAATATTGAAACTTAGTATCTTCGGCAAAATTGTTTGTATTGACATACTCTACAACTTAGCCAAAAATATGAACTCTATAACTTTATTTAAAAATTAAACATTTTATCTCACTTTTACGTGGACTGATCATCAAATTCATGAAACCAAAAGAAGCGCCTACTATATATAAAGGAATTTCATTGAAGACACCAAACAGTGCTTCTAAATTTTTCGGAGGCATCGCAATATTCAAAACGAGTTTTCTATTACTTGATGAAACGGTTCCAAACTTTTGACAGCTAGTGTATCTAACCATTTTAAGGGCGTTACAACAATTTTTCAAATAGACTAGTTGATTTCCAATATTTTTCTTAAAAAGGGGACGGACCTGGTGTAGGGGTTGGAATACACGCCTCTCACGCCGAGGACCTGGGATCGAATCCCATCCCCGAGATAGTCACTAAAAATTTCAGTAGTGAAGACTTCCTTCGGAAGGGAAGTAAAGCCGTTGGTCCCGAGATGAACTAGCCCAGGGCTAAAAATCTCGTTAATAAAGATAGAAAAAAAAAAATTTCTAATGTTTCTCAAAATATTTAATTCGTCTCGATCTTTTAATACTATTAATGAATTAGAAGTTAAAATTTAAATCAGTACAATTTATTTACTTGATTGCGAATGAAGTATACTTGAAAAAAAAACACATATTTTCGGCTCCGACGACAAAGTCGAAACATACAAGCAATAATTTTAAAATAGAGTGCCTCTTACCGACTAAAGTGCACAGGTAAGTACACTTCATTGAACTCAGTATGCCTGCTATAAAAGATTCAAATAAAAAAATCTTCTGGTCTTACAGCATCCAATCAGGATCCGCACATACATAAGTATTTGATGTTTGTTGCCGTTGCTCAGCAGAGTAGCTCCTGTGGTATATTAATTATAATTTTATTACATTTTGTTGCTACAATTTTAATGCATGGAGAAAAGTTCAAAGCAGAACAACCTCTTGAAAAATAAAACTTTCGTCCTTACAGTTTTGCTCGATGATCGGAAGGAATGGAGACAGCAGTAAAATGAAAACATTCAAATACTTCTGCTGCAGAGGCGTTTCACGATGTTTATATGGTCGGTGCCGGATTCAGATTTCGTATACGTAACCTGCACCATTAACGGGCGTCCAAACAGCTCAAAAACAGCTTGACAAACTTTTTTATGCAGCGCAGGGAATTGTAATTCATCTATTCAGTAACTGGTACCCCCTGTTCCTATGTGAATTTGACGTTGAAACTTCTAGAGGTTGAAAATATTTGCTTATGCTACTGCGTGTATTGATATTCACTCTCCGATTCTAGAATTTTACTTGTTCTAAATTTATTTTGCCAAATAGGGCTTTTTATCATATGCTTTAGGCTTATTTCTTTGTTATTGATATTTACTAAGTTTGAATAAGAAAATATCACAAACATGTATTCAATGAATGGGAAAATGAATCTATTTATTTATTTATTTATTTATTTATTTATTTGGAGCAGTGAAAAACTTGTTTGAGTTGAGCTGTTTTTACTATTGCTCTCTCTCTCAAACGGGCGCAAAAGCTCCTCATCTTTTCGCATCAACAGAATTACATTCCCAATGATACAATCAGCTTAACAATACACATATAACAAAAAATATAATCTTATCAAATAAAATTCTTAAAATCTATCACGTGAAGAGAAACAAAATTTGCATAAAATACTTCTTAATTGTAGTCCTTGACAAATGAAAATCAAACACACTGTAACTCTTACTAAAAATACGACACATACTAGTCAATGGTGCATGGTAACAATAGTTAGTTCTCAAGAACGGTAAACGTATGAAATCATTGCTACGCATGGTTCGACTCCGTATATTAATTTTAAGTTTACTCAGTAAACTAGGGCAGTCAATTCTGGAACTAAGTAAATGCGAGATAAAGGTTGCTTTTGATACATTTCGGCGCATTACGAGCAAATCAAGATCAATTAGTTTACATCAGTGCTTCCCAAATTTTTTCAACTTTCGCCCCCTTGAGGCCAACATTTATCTGGAATCGCCCCCCTGATATGTGATTTCAATATTTTATGTAATGAAGTGCTGTACGTCAAAAATTTGGGGTGGGTAATGTCTATTACATTACCGCGGGGTTGACGTAGAACTACGATGATTAATAATTTGATTTGTCATGTGTATGAATTTGTAAGTGTATTAGTTTTGTGTTGTTATTGATCGGATGAAGTTTTCAGAAGTTAACTCTTTTTGGACTCATTTTGGTAGTCCTGAAAAGAACCATTTGTCGTTCTGTGGTTCCGAGAATCAGTGTTCGGTGTTCCAGGAATAATGCCAGATGATTGAATTTGTTTGTTTGGTCGTTGCTTCCTTGTGTTGCTTGGTTGGGTGATCGGTTTCTGGCTCCAGCTGTAGTTCGCCAAACTCCTCCAGTAGATTAGATGTTTGATAGCTCGGGTGCTTCGATCGTGAGAATCGATAGAATCGGTCCAGTGCTTTGATCTGTAGCAGTCTCATTACATGAGCATTTAGGCTCTGTACATTGATACAATATGCAGGCTTGGCCGCTATGATCCAGTATTTCACGCAGTTCGTATCAAATCGATGATTGCCTAAGCGCTGCAGCTCATTCCTCAAGTCAACCCTCTTGGGAGAATTGCTGCCTTTGGCATAAAGGAACTTAAAAAAATTGGAAGAGTTTGTCAAAAATAGTCCTTGCAGTGAAGTAACCCGCGACAAACCAACATATACCAATTGCTGATCCTGGCTTTTGTCATAGTCGTACACGAAAGTTCCACCTTGCGACTTATGAGCAGTAAAAGCACAGGCACTAACCATCGGGAACTGAATGCGTTTGCATTTGATTATGTTTGAAAGTTTGAAAGTAACATAAAAATTCTCTATACAGGAGTGAAATTGGAATTTCAAAACCAAGAGCCTTACGTTGGCATGAAATATTTTGAACTCTTATAACTGTTTGCTGGTTTGACGAAATTCCTTGAATGGCACCTCAATTAAAAGACAAGACATCAAAGGGTCATGTCGTTTACTTACTGAATCCCACATACCTGTCCAAATAGTTTAATAACTGTTTTAAAGGGAACGTTGATTTCAAGCAAATTTATAAATATGGGGTGCTAGAGAAAAATTGACGTCATTTGCTTTCCATTCTCCGCTAGGATCGCATCTCAGCAGGCAACAGATCGTCTAGCTCTAACCGGGCGTGCTTCTCAGGCACAGACATCGATAGCGAAGGACCTCCCCGTTTGTCTTCCTTCGCTCAAATCAAACTGTCGAGCGAGCGAGAGAAGATGCCGTCCGAAGCCAAAGTCATCACCGCTGCCTCCGCCAAGAAGAAGAAGAAGAAGAGCAGTCCACAGGAAAATTTGCGGTCGAACTGCGAACACTGTCGGGCGAGTCATTCTCGCTTTGTGCTTCACCGCTTGTTTGCGTTCACCCAGAAATCGTCATCGCCGCCGCAAATTTCATCGGCCGAGGAGCTGTTGACCCGCGCTTCAAAATTTCGACTCGTGATAAAATAATCATTGGTGGTCAAGAAGCAATCCCGTTAGGAGCAAATACCAGAAGCCCCCTGAGTTTTGCTGGTCCGAGCAGTGTTATTTATCCGTAACAACATCGAAGCTAAAAAAGCCATCGGTTCTTTTCAGGGCCATCAAATTAGAAGTTAGAGTTAAAAGAGTTAAAAGAGAAATATTTCCGACTTTATATATGACTTCTTATATTCCTAAATCAATTTCACAGCTTCATACAAAATTTCATTTGTCATGAATAATTTATGACTAAACATTTTAAGACTGTAATCGCGGACGCTGCTACAGTGCCGTCGGGGTGAGTGCTCAACATTCCACAACAATTGTAAGATAGAGTGGCATTTCCAACAGCGTCTTTGATGTTCCATATTTTATGGGAACACTTTGATTAGCAAAATTATCACATGTAACAAAATTGCGACATATTAAGAATGCTTTTGAAAAGAGATTCTCATTGAACAATTGTAATAATTTTGGCACCCATGGATCAGAAATTTACCTTCATAATAAAGAAAACTATTGATTATCAATAGCTCGTATTGAATATTTAGTTAATGTCAACCCTTCCAGCAATTCATGTTCGACCAATTTCTCACGCATTAGCATTCTCCGCAATTTTCAAGTAATTCTAAGAACAACATATTATTGGCACATACCCATTTCCCAGATTGGTCGATCAGAAAGCGAAGAGCACAAAAGGGAGGAGCATCATCTGCTATTCTGAGGTTATAAAACATACTTCCTTCGTTGGATTCAGTTTCATTCCAATTCCGCTTTCGAGCTGGTAAGAGCTCCTCCGAACTTGCTCAGCGAGAAGTACCTCGCTGCTAGAAATCTGCCGAGCTGTTAATCTTCAATAACATCATACTACTCAGCATTGTATGGTATTTCTAACAGCATCGTTGATTTATCATATAATGGGGGAACACTTCCTAAAGTCTCGAGTATGGAAATTGGAAAATGTATTAAAATTGCGACAGATTTTAAATACTGTTCAATAAACTGTTTCCTGACCAATTGTAATGAGCAACTGTTGATCTGAAATTTTTCTACATGTTAGTCTATTGCAAATGTCATAGTATATAAATCAGAACACATTGAACATTGATCAGAAATATTTAAAATTTGCACGAAAGCAAAACATGCGTGATTTTAATTTATTGTAAGCTATTAAAATAATGTTGATAATTTTACTGTCCATACGAACGCGCATGTGAATTTTCCAAGATATGTAAATCCCTAACCAAGAGATCCACTTCATGTACCTTATCCTAGATTGGTCAATCAGAAGAAGGCGAAGAATACGAAAGGGAGGAGCATCGTCTGCAATTCAAATTATGTAAAACATACTATCTTCGACAGATTCGGTTCATTTAAGGGACGAATGACCTTCGGATTAAAATCCCTCAACAGGATTCGGTTCATTTCATTTACACTTTCGAGCTAGTAAGACTTCTCGTGATAAACACAGTATAGCTACACACTTAGATTAAATTACTGGGGTCGGTAAAATTTTACTGGGTTTTGGAACTACCGAAAAAGTCAGTAAAGTGAAAACTGTCGCCACGCGTAATTGAAAAGCAAATTTCACCATGTTTTATTTTTTATCAATATATGATATATCAAGAATGCTCTCAGCAAAATTTCAGTGAAAAATCTCTGTTTTTCGATTTCTGACATTTATTTTTAGTTTACTGACTTTTTCGGTAGTTCAAAAACCCAGTTATTTTTACCGAACATATTGAGTGTGTAGTAATATTTCTTAATGTGCTTACCACATACTTGCTATAATCTCTTAATTCATCTCGTAGCATCATACAATATCTGATTTATCACGAAAAATCGACAATACGACAATTTGAGGATGTTCCGAGAACGCTGCTGCAGTGCCGTCGGGATGAAATAACAGCATAGTGCTCATCTTGTACATCCCTTGCCAAGACATCAATTTCATATAGCCTATTTCTCAGATTAACGCAATAGACAACATGTAGAAAAATCAATTCAGATCAATAGTTGCTCATTACAATTGGTCAAGAAACAGTTTATTGAACAGTATTTAAAATCTGTCGCAATTTTAATACATTTTCCAATTTCCGTACTCGAGAATTTTGGGAGCGGGAGCCATGACTGGTCCTGGCTGGAAATATTCGTGGGGAGAAACTCGACCCTTTGCTGCAGGAATTTCATTAACAACTCTTTGGTAAAGCAGAAATTTTCCGAGGAAAATTCTGCTAAAGTGAACTTTTTCAAAACAACTCTTATTGATTGGAATATTTATCAACAACTCTTTTTTAAGTAAAATCATCCTAAATAACTCTTTGCTCCATCGCCAAACCAAACCATTTCATTGAATTCATCAAGTACAAGAATATGAATGGTAAGGAGAGGCAGATGGTGTATATTTCGCTGGCGTTACTTTCCAACAGGTCGCCGGTTGGCGCTGACTACTAATCCGTCTACTGAATGATTTTCAGTTGTTGCTTTCGCTTCATTGCTCTCTGGTTCCGTTCGTTACTCGCACACTGCTGTGGCTTTCACGCGCTCTTTTTTGCTGCTCCGCTGCTTGATCCGTTCGTTATGCCGTTCGATTTGTGAATGAGCTGGGAGCAGAAAAACCAGTGGTTTTATTTGCTCGAGCTTCTTTCACCGATGGCGGGTGGTGGGGTTCTCGCTTGGTTGTTTCGTCACTCCGTTCGCTACTCGCACGCGATTGGTTATTGCTTTCGCGCTATTTTCGTTGATGGTGTGATTCGTCGCTGAGAAAAAAAAACTGCAACTCTTTTGATTTTTCATGCAAAATGACCAACTTTGATAAACTATATCTCAGTTATTTATGGACCGATTGGAATGAAATTTTCACAGAATATCAGACATAACTTAAATTTTAACATATATTTTTGAGTGATTTTTCCAATCGCACGTTGAAAAGCAGTAACGGTTTGACTAAAGTGAATTTGTTGACGATTTTTTATAATTGACATAACTAAACATATTGAAGGAATAGGTTCATGGTATCTTTAGCAAAGTTGTAGATTTTGACGAGATAAATAAGTTTGCTAAAGACAGTTTTTGTGTAAGGCCATCAGATTTTAAGATAAAATGTTTTGAATATTTCGTCGAAAATTACAGTTTAGTCAAACCGTTATTACTTATAAACTTGTGATTGGAAAAATTATTCAAAAATATATGTTAAAAGTCAAGTTACATCTGATGTTCTGTGAAAATATTTTTTATATGTTTTATTCGAAAATATTTCCATAAATAACTGAGATCTAACTTACCAAAGTTGGTCATTTTGTATGGAAAATCGAAAAAGTTGCAAATGCATGTGAATAAATTGGGGCCTTCCTTAGCCGAGTGGTTTTTGTCCCCGGCTAAAAAGCAAAGCCATGCTGAAGGTGTCTGGGTTCGATTCCCGGTCGGTCCAGGATCGTTTCGTAATGGAAATTTTCTTGACTTCCCTGGGCATAGAATATAATCGTACCTGCCACACGATATACGAATGCAAAAATGGAAACTTTGGCAAAGAAAGCTCTCAGTTAATAACTGTGGAAGTGTCATAAGAACACTAAGCTGAGAAGCAGGCTCTGTCCCAGTGAGAACGTTAATACCAAGAAGAAGAAGAATAAGAAGATGTGAATAAGTTCAAGTGGGTGCACAACAGCAACAGGGTAGCGGATCACAGGGATTTAGTTGAAATCTGGAAACGTAGCTCAATCTTGAAATCTTGAGAAATTTCACAAACCAGATTCTGGATTAACAGCTCAGCAGGCTTCTAGCAGCGAGGAACTTCTCGCTAAGCAAGTTCGGAGGAGCTCTTACCAGCTCGAAAGCGGAATTGGAATGAAACTGAATCCAACGAAGGCAGCATGTTTTATAACCTTGGAATAGCAGATGATGCTCCTCCCTTTTGTGCTCTTCGCTTTCTGATCGACCAATCTGGGAAATGGGTATGTGCCAATAATGTGTTGGGCTTGAAATTACATGAAAATTGCGGAGAATACTAATACGTGAGAAATTGGTCGAACATGAATTGTTGGAATGATTGGCATTCTCTAAATATTCAATACGAGCTATTGATAATTAATAGTTTTCTTTATTATGACGGTAAATTTCTGATCAATGGGTGCCAAAATTATTACAATTGTTCAATGAGAATCTCTTTTCAAAAGCATTCTAAAAATGTCGCAATTTTGTTACATGGGATAATTTTGCTAATCAAAGTGTTCCCATAAAATATGGAACATAAAAGGCACTGTTGGAATTCCACTCTATTTTACAATCGTTGTGAAATGTTGAGCACTCACCCCGATGGCACTGCAGCAGCGACCGCGAAAATCAATCTCAAATGGTTGAGTCATAAATTATTCATGACAAATGAAATTTTGTATGAAGCCGTGAAATTGATTTAGGAATATTAGAAGTTATAAATAAAGTCGGAAATATTTCTCTTTCAACTCTTTTCCACAAATTTGATGGCTCTGAAAAGAACCGATGGCTTATTTAGCTTCGATGTTCTTCTTCTTTCTGGCGTTACGTCCCCACTGGGACAAAGCCTGCTTCTCAGCTTAGTGTTCTTATGAGCACTTCCACAGTTATTAACTGAGAGCTTACTTTGCCAATGACCATTTTTGCATGTGTATATCGTGTGGCAGACGAAGATACTCTATGCCCTGGGAAGTCGAGAAAATTTCCAACCCGAAAAGATCCTCGACCGGTGGGATTCGAACCCACGACCCTCAGCTTGGTCTTGCTGAATAGCTGCGCGTTTACCGCTACGGCTATCTGGGCTTCGATGTTGTTACGGATAAATAACACTGCTCGGACCAGCAAAACTCAGGGGGCTTCTGGTATTTGCTCCTAACGGGATTGCTTCTTGACCACCAATGATGATTTTATGCTCCTCGGCCGATGAAATTTGCGGCGGCGATGACGATGGCTGGGTGAACGCAAACAAGCGGTGAAGCACAAAGCGAGAATGACTCGCCCGACCGTGTTCACAGTTCGACCGCAAATTCACCTGTGGACTGCTTCCTCTTCTTCTTCTAGGCGGCGGCAGCGGTGATGACTTTGGCTTCGGACGGCATCTTCTCTCGCTCGCTCGACAGTTTGATTTGAGCGAAGCAAGACAAACGGGGGCGTCCTTCGCTATCAATGTCTGTGCCTGAGAAGCACGCCCGGCAAGAGCAAGCCGATCTGTCGCCTGCTGAGATGCGAGCCAATCGGAGAGTGAAAAGTAAATGACGTCAATTTTTCTCTAGCCACCCCTATTTATAGATTTGCTTGAAATCAACGTTCTCATTTAAAACAGTTATTAAACTATTTGGACAGGTATGTGGGATTCAGTAAGTAAACGACATGAAGCTTTGATGTCTTATCTTTCTATTAAGGTGCTAATCAAGAAATTTCGTTAAGCCAGCGAAAAGTTATAAACGTTTAAAATATTTCATGCCAACGTAACGCTCTTGGTTTTGAAATTCCAATTTCACTCCTGTATAGAGAAGAAAGACGTACTTCTACGTCAAAAACGTATTTGACTCGCATATCGATATCCACAGAATCACGATACAATATTTATTATGTACATTTGAAAATATTTTCGTAAATATCGATATCCCAAAATTATTAGGAATGATTTACTAGATTGCAAATCATAATAACAATTTTAACAATATTTTACGTGCATTACAGGCTACTGAAACAGTTTTTGATACAAGTTCAGCCCAGTTTTATTTGAATGAAATATATGCATAAGCGTCAACTTGAGACGTAGTTGGGGAATGATTCGTTAATGGTGATTACATACTGATTTAACTATTATTTATAAAATTACTGCAATAATTTTAAGAAATTGTGAATAATGAATGTTTGACGTTTCTTGGAACAATTTTTCTTTCATTCAACCTAAAACACTGAACAAATATATGAAAATCCAGAATGTTTTTCAACTCATATTTCAATGCAATATATAAAATGTGTATTTTTTCTAACACCAAGAAAATGTTGCTTCTAAAATGATTTGTTCCATGAGAAATGATAAGAAAGAGTGCAACCGAATCTTCTTTTTTCTGTAAAAAACTGGATACCTATAAAAGAAATATTAGCATCCCAACCTCACAGTTCCCACATAAAAAAATCCTTGTATAAAGTATTGGGTGTTTGCAAAAAAATCTAAAAATCTCAGATACATGTTTTTACATCCAAAATTTGTTGTGTACGAAATGTTATGTGTGGCTAATCATCCGATCTTGTGAAAATTTCAGATACCGACCATTCTTAAAACTTACATGATATTCAAAAACCTGAATGCATGTGTTTGACAATTATTAAGTGTAGTCTATCATAATATTAAAATGACCCTGATTGGAGATATACCGATTCAAGGTAAAATATTCCTGGAATTAGTTAAGTTTGGATTTGATTAACCTTCTGATGTGTGTTCTAAAAAAATTATGAGTTGTTATTTTCAAATGCTCCCGTGTTAGCCTTTTCGCCCCCTTTCTGAATTTTTCGCCCCCCAAATTCTATTTTACAAATTTTCGCCCCCTTGAACCTGAAAATCGCCCCCAGGGGGCGAATTCGCCCACTTTGGGAATCACTGGTTTACATCGATTTTCATAGCTAGGGAGATTGGAAGGATCATTCCACGATAAAAATCTTAATGCATATCTAACAAATTTCCTTTGCACGATTTCAACCCTCTGAATTCCATTCTGGTAAATCGGAGACCAAACAACCGATCCATATTCATGAATTGAGCGCACTAAACAACAATACAGGGACTTCAAACAATGAACATCTCGGAACGACTTAACATATTATGATATTGTGATCTTTAAAAGTCATTTTTGAATCCAATAATATTCCCAAATCCTTAACAACCGATTCCCTCTTCAGGACTCTTTAGGCTGTAGTCATGCAGAATTGGTTGACATTTGCGTGTAAATGTTATTACACAACATTTCTCGGGGTTCAGAATCATTCGGTTAATATCGCACCAGTCCGAGAATTCGTTGAGTTGATCCTGAAGGAAGGCTGCATCTGCTGCTCTTTTTACGGTGGAATACAGTTTAAAATCATCGGCAAATGGAAGTTTAAAGCATTTAAGACGAAGGTTCACATCGTTAAGGTAAAGCAGGAATATGAACTGTCCCTTGCGGAACACCCGAAGTTACTTTAAGGTGAAAGTTCATTGGGCACGTAAACATAATGTTGCCACCCACTCGAGCCACCTGCTAAAGCACCCTCCCGAGCCACCCAACAAGGCGGAGCACAATGTTATATGCGTCGGCCGAAAATAAATCATCATATTCCATGTATACCTCCACCCACACAATTATGTAGGCAGTATTACTTGCACACGTTTCATACAAAGGTATTATTGTCGATATGAATTCATCAATAACTTCATAAAAACTTAAAATCACAATTTATTTCATTTGGTAGTGAAAACATGTTTTATGACCAAAATTATTGTACATCTCACGATAAATGCAAATACAGCGATTCTAACCAGTGACAACAAGGCTACAGCGAAATGACACCCGCCGTATTGGTAGAAGTTCCTCAAAAATACAGACACATGATTTTACTTGAAATAACCCATTACATACTGTAATGAAATTCAGTGACTCCAAAAACTAGTTTGTTGTTGTTTTTGTTTCGCTCACTTCGCTTCAACAGGAGCAGTCTTGGGAACTGTGACCACAATTCACCACAGTTCATCGATTCTGCCATTCCACCAAAACACAAAGCAGCAGCAGCATCAATACCATCAGGCGTTGCGCTGCCAACGGTTCACACACTGCTTGACTGTTTTTGTCTCTCCACTATGACCATTTTCGGGCAGCCATTCCAAGCTGAATGATTGAAAAAAGTGTTAAATCATTCAATCGCTAATATTTCGCTTGTGTTTTCAACTAATTGAAATCTATTAGCTCTAACAGAAAGACCACAATCATTCCGTTACGATACATATAAACAAGTTCAATTTCATACTGCCTTTATCGAGCAAAAATGCAAAACCCCGAAAACCGCAAAAATCGTGTCACCACTGTGCTCGAGTCATTTCGCATTCGGGGTTGAAAAACGTTAAGAAGAAGAAGATTACATTTTTTGAAGAGCCGTGACATTTTTTGTTTTGAACCGTCATGGTTTGCTTTGGATTTTGATGGTCGTGTAGAAAGATGTAAATGTAGAGGCGGTAAATGTTTGCTCCAGTACTTTTCTCATCCCTGAACAGGAGTGACTACCACCGCGAATAAAACATAAATAAACAGCTCGCCGCGAAGCAAACGATACGCATTAATTCGTTTTTCGTGTGATTTGACCATGAATAAATCCGGATTGCATAACTCAGTTGCAAGTGATATGTTTTGCAATGAAGATGCAGGCATCTACTGTGACAAATATGAATCGCAAAGTGGAAAAAATGAGATATTCGATGACGACTTTGGAGACCCGTTGGATTCCGGTGCAGGACCTTCGCGATTTTCACCACTGTATTTGGACGAAGAATACCTTCAAGATGAACTGGATATGGATTCGAAAAGCTCTGCAAGTGATGAACGGCGTTCCATAGCTTCATCAACTACAGCAAAGGTAGGTAGTTGTGAGTTTATATTCCACAAAATCAGCCAAAATAAAATGAATGTTTTTTTTAGAGATGTCTGTTTGACTCCACTGACGAACCCACCATCGAAAAACCCAATAAGCGACAAAAGTTTCAGTTCAAAGCATCCGTCTTTGAAAAACGTTTCAAGAGCCAAAAAACCATGGATTCTCGTGGTTCTATTGCAATTGGAGGAAACAGTTCGGAAGAGGTCGTGAAACAAATCTGGAATTACTGTTTGAAGTACATTCACCGGGCTGCTGTGTTCAATGACTCCATGCACGAGACTCTAGAGGCTTCCGAAAATTGCGTTCCAAATAGTGCTCCCTCAGCTACAGTTTGGTGGGAAGAAGAAGCACCGTGTTTCGATAACCGTAACAATTTTTTGAGCTTCCAAGATAAGACCAGCAAGCGCAGTTATCCACCGACAAAAGTTGACGAGGCAATGCTACAAAGTTGGATCTCCAAGGATGTTGTTGTTATAGTGTACAGGTTTTCCGATTCAGTGACCAACCTACGTAGAATGAATCTACTAGAACAGAACTTGCTGCGTCCATTGGAGAAGGATCGGGCTGGAGCAGAATCTCTCGTTTCGATAAACAAAATCAAAGCTCAATTGAAGACAAACCATGGGCGTTATTTAAGTGGTGACGACATTAACTGGGGCTGCTGGGCCAGCTGGATTGCAAGCAAGCCAGCTGAAACACATGAAAAGTTGTTACAAGAAACACCTCCTGAGCATATCATCAGTTTGTTTTCTTCTGTACCTGTGCACAGTGACACGCTTCTCGAGAAAGGTCGCTTGGATTTACAGGTTGCTAGCACCATTAACAACGCTTACAGTAGGATCCTCAAAGACCTCAAAAATGACCACCTACAAATTAAGAAAATGTCTTTCATCATGGGAAAAAGGATTGCACTACTGGAAACAAAGCACAAAGAATATGATGAGATGTTGCGTGCAATGAACAACTCAGTTACAGCAAAAGAAAATCGATTTTCGACGGAATTGGCGCATACTGTGGCTGATTGTATCGATGTTGACCACGAGTGATTTGACTTTTTTTCCATATTTTTTTCGAATAAAAATGAATTGAAATGAATCGTTTGAACATAATTTAGTTGTTTTTATTTCTGCCAACTGGAAATTATTATATTTGTTTTAAGCACATATAACATCGGTCAAAATCCCATTTCTCTCATGTTCTGGTTCAACCCTTTACTTGGGTCGAAGGTTCCCCCAGGCAGATACCCACACTTCCGGAAAATGTTCACACAGTTCTTGTCTTTAAAATATTTGAAGGCATTTGCAATTATTATTGCAATATCTGTTGAACTGTTCTCCACGTATTTTCTTTTCAAGTACTTTTTCAAATATCCAAAAACCAGCTCTATAGGATTATAAAATGGTGCGTAAGCTGGTAAGAAAATGACAATTATGCCCATTGAACGGAGATAATCTACTATCGAACGGTGGCAATGAATTCTGGCTCCGTCCATGATCCATACAGAATATTGACCAGGATGTCGTTTCACGTAACCAGACGATATGAATTGGCGGACGCAATCGAAAAACTTTGCTCGAGTGAAGGTACCATCAGTTGAATATGTTTCAAGTATTCCATTGTAACCAAGAAAGCTTAGAAGAGAACATCGGGGACGTCTAACAAATTCACCTCTGTACACTAACTTTTCACCTATGGGAGCATAACCTTTTGTCCGAAGCATGCTCCTATTGTCACACGATACTTCGTCCAGGAACAGTAAATTGTGAATGTCCCATTTTACTTCATTCAACTCAACGAAAAAACGGTAAATTTCCTGCTCGCGCAACTGAATCGCGCGTCGTTCTAGAACTTTCCACGAATAGCCCTCAGATAGCAAAATCCTACTTATTGAAGCAGTACTGATAGATTTTTGAAAATGTTGCATAAATTTCAGCTTAGCTTCATCCAAAAACAGTACAGGTTTTTCCTTGTAGAGATTTATTATCCAGGAACGTTCAGCTGTCCCAAAACGTAGAAATACTTTGGCCCGCTCTTTTCGTGTAAAAAACTTATTCCGTTCATACAAATCAATCCAGTGAGCAATCGTTGAGGGATGTTTGGCATAAATTTTAGCAAGTTCGTTCTTTTTGTATCCCAAGAAATAGTATCCATAAAGGCAATGGTAGACAGTATTCGAAGATGCATGATGATTGAGTACTTGTTCCCGGATATCGGTCATGGCAAATATTTATGTTCATTCAATAAATTATTATTTGACCTAGAATATAAGAAACATTTAGTGAAATTGTGTTTCCGAAAGAAACAGGAAAGCGAAGTAAATCTTTCCTCAATGTTATTTTTTCATCCTCACCTGCTATCTTGCCTGCAGTAAACAACAATGAGCGAGTTGACAGAACGATCAATGAAGCAAAACAACTTGGAACGATTTTGACATGGCGGCTGTCATGCGGGTATTTTGACAATCGCTGTAAGACCGCCGCCGGACTCTAATTTAAAATAAGCGCGACAATATTGAGCTCTCGCCGAGCGGTGTCACGAACACATGCGCAAATTTGCTGGTTGAAAATACTGCCATTTGATTTTGCTGGGAACAGCTGATCTTTGTTTATATTTTCCACCAGCAATTTTTGAGTAGTGTTGGTGACATGTACCGTGTATGTACACGAGCGCAGAAACCACTATAAGCATTTTTCATACCATGCGTGTGTTGTTTCCTTTTTTTTGGCAGTTTTCTCCTCTCTTCTTTCGTTTCTCACAGAAGGAGAAAGTTGCCATCAGTATGCATTTGAATTCTACAGTCAATTGAACTGTATAATATCTAATATCATTTTTTTCTGTTAAATTGCGTCGTACGATGTTTTTCTCACGCATAAAAATGTTTTGCAACACTTGTGACATTGTACACCTTTTTGAGTGTTATGAAATTGTAAAATACGTGGTTGTAGCAAGTGTATGAATATCCAAACAATTTTAATTCCAAACATAAAAACTGACATCACTTCCAATCAGTGAGAGCTGCGCATCCGATACATAAACAATGTTGACGCAGTGACTTCGCGATCCGGTGTTGTTTTTCGAGCACAAATCGAGGAATTCAAGCATTTTATTGCTCCCAGGAGCACGGCACGAGAAAAATTAAACTGTTTCAAGCATCGCATCAGATTTTTGAGTGGCTACGGTGAGTAGAAATACCATTAAAAATGAGTTTTAGAACGGTCACCGAAAAGCCAGAAAACAACATCACGGTGCGTGAAGAAGAAGTGATTCGGTAGTGAGTGGTATTCTACAACACAAATCACAGCAATAACTACGAGTTTGCATTCAAAAACTGATAAATTGTGAATACCCAAGCAGCACAGTTTGTTGCAACTCAAGAATAAAATTCTCTCTTGAAACTAATCAGAGTTATCAATTGGTGAAAATATGACTTACAATTGCACTGAATAGCAACGCAGAAAGCGCAAGAAGCGGAGTCTGTTTGCAACATATTTAAAGTAATATCGAAATTGCTTATTTGTTGCAAAATACTTAAAAGAAAAAAAATGAAAATAAAAACATGAACAAGAATCGAACTTCCGACCTTAAGATCACCAATCTTCACCTCTATTCACTACTCCACCAGCTCTTCGAACAATTGCTTCGCCAATGCACTATAAAAGCGACCACATGGCCCATTGATCAAAGCTTGTTGCTTATAACTTGACTGCACCCTTCGGAATACAAGTTCATTCCCGGTGAAATTAGGCCACGCCTGAAATAATCTAAACTTTTCGCAAAAAACTTCCGCGCAACACTTGAGAAACACCTTTTAAACAAACAAACTGTTGATAGACCATGTTTTCTTTGTTAGATGATACATAAGGTGCAACTCAACCATATTGCAACTGGATTGAAACAAACAAACTTCTAGCTATCATACACGAAGTTTAGTGCAACTTTCTCGCAACTGAGATGAATCTTCTATGGGAACGAAAATTGAATGCAAGTTTCGGATGCTTTAAATGAAAGTAATGTGAAACATAACATTAAAACCAGCATTTTGGGAGAAGTTTCAAGAGTTCCTTTGAAATGTTGCGGAAAACATCTTGATAAATTTGACTTTATTGCTATTTGTAAGGGACATTTGCAGCAAATCTTGTCATTTCAAATATGTTGAACGTCAAACAAGGAGTAAAATGCATGTTCATTGGAATGGCAATGAAACTTTATGAGCCTTGATATTGATATGGAACCGAACTAGAACCAGATAAGTTACAGATGCTCTTATTGATACGCGATTGAAACCATTTTTGAAAAGCATTTCTTTGGAAGATGTTTCGTGTGCTACTTGGGTAACACAATATGGAATGCTTCCAGTTGAGAAACCATCCCTCTACGATAAGTTTAGTAGCTCCAAATAATCATTTTCTGTGATCGCTCTCGAAAACACTGTGAGAAGTGTGGGAGGAGGGAGCGGAAAGTGGAGGGGGAAGTAAGGTGCCATATTAGAGGCCATTTTGGTACTCAAGGAGATATGTCCTTAAACGCAGATGAGTTGTGAATGCCAATTTTCACAGACATAGAACGGCCGAGGAGATATGATTCCAGCCACTTGAGAATAGTTCCGCTAAATCCGAGACGGGCAAGTTTTGCAACTATGATCTGATGATTTATTTTGTCGAAAGCCGCTGAGAAATCGGTGTAAATAGCGTCGGTCTGGTGGCCACTTTCTATTTGGCGGATAATTGAGTTGGTGTAAAGAACCACGTTGATCTTTTCGAGGTAAATCCATGTTGATCCTCGGAAATTAAACCTGAACAATTATGCATCATGTACTCCAGGACAAGCTTTTCAAACAGTTTCAAAGCTGCGCTCTGAGATGCAATTCCTCAATAGTTTAAAACGACCCGTTTATTCCCTTTTTTGAAAACCGGAAAAACGAAGGATTCCTTCCAATTACATGGGAAAACACCATTCTTTAGAGACATGTTGAAAATTTGCGCTAATGGCTGTGCGATTGAGGATATGCATTTTCTGAGTATGATAGATGGTATACCATCAGGACCAGGATTTGTAGACATTTTCAAATTATTACCGATCGTTTCGACAAGTTGACAAGAAACTTCTGGCATTTGATCAAAAGCTAATCGCTGCGAGATATTAGAAGCAGCCATGAAAACTTTTTCATTCGATAGCTGTTCATCGACGAATACGCTACAGAAATGCACGCGAAAAAGTTCTGCAATATCTTCAATTGATGATGCCTCAACATCGTCTAACACCATGGTAGAAGGAATGCCCGAATCCTTACGCTGTTCATTTACATGCTGCCAGACGCTTTTAGGGTTAGCTTCAGCTTTGCCAACAATAGTTAGTTACTCTTTGCTCGCAAATACTGGATCCAACAGTCGGCCGTTACTGTTGACCACTCCATTAATTTGAACTAATCCGGCGGTACTGTACCCATCAAGCAGCTCGCAGGAAATATTGCTGATAGAAAATTGACAAGAATCCAGATGGAAGAAGCCAGAACCGTTTCGTTTCCATTTCACGGTGGGAATATTTAAATCGCCAAGTACCATGATGTTGTCGTTAATGTCCATTTCATTGAATACCCATGAGATGGATTCTAGATGGGCGTTAATAAGTAGGGGAAGGGGTGGTAAAATCAGATGCGTGTTTTTTTACCGAGTTTATTTATTTATTTGTTGTATTCGTTTTCTTTTGTGACAGGAAAAACCAGTAAAGCTGATTAAAAAACCTGTATCTTTTCAAACAACATCACAACAATATACAAACATTCAACGAACAATCCTATGCCTAATTGAACAATGATCCTTAATCTAATTATTCTAAACCCTAATCCTTAAACATGGAGCTATTACAAGTAAAGTCGAAACAATCGCAGAATCTATTGAATGAGACACACATTTTACGTATAGGTTCACTTTAACCATAGTTTGTACGTCGGAATGGAAGAGCAAAGAAGGATGACGAGCGAAGTATATGAGTTGGAGCTGAGAAATGGAAGTCACTAAGTATACTAAGTGAATCAATTTCACCTAGAACAATTTTAGCCGCAAACAAGGCCTCAGCTTTTAAGCGACGTGCCGAAAGTGTTTCGAGGTTGAGCAATAAGCATCGGTTTTCATAGGGAGGCAGAACAATTGGATGATTCCATGGAAGATGGGATAGGGCACGGCGAATGAAGCGACGTTGAACAGATTCCAAACGTAAATTCCATGTAACATAACTAGGCGACCACACAACAGAAGAAAACTCAAGAATTGAACGAACTAATGAACAATATAATGAACGAAAACAATATGGACCACGAAATGACTGACATACTTTTGAAATGAACCCGAGCTGATGATTAGCTTTACAAATAGTTGAAGTCATGTGCTCAACAAAATTTAACTTGGTGTCCAGTATAAAGACTGTTCATTTAAGAAAGTGGACACGTACTTTTTAAAGCAATTTGTTTATTTTCGAACAAATTCATGAGTTCTCTTGAAATACATGGAAATCAAAGTAATCTCTACCGAATTCACATAATTTTGAACATTTATTGAGCATTCCTGGATAATGCTCTGACTTTTCTCTTGATGCCTCCCATCGGATTCTGCACAACTGTCTTCGTAACTTTTCTTTGTGTTGCTTACCACATTTTCTTGAGAAAATCCATGGAACTTGTTTATCTTCCATCCTTCTTAAGATGTTGTTTGATTATTGCCCAATATTTCCAAATGGGGCGTAGTTATGGGCAATTCGGTAGAATCTGCCATGTTTCAACAAATTCGACTTTTTCCTTCTTGATCATCTCCAAAGTAGCTGAAGCATAGTGAGTCGATGCCAGGCCTGGCCAAAACAATGGAGGCTTGTTATACTTTCGGTAGATAGGCATAAGACGTTTTTAAATGCATTCAGTTCTGTAATTTTCGCCGTTGATTGAACCCGTTGTGAAAAATGTAGTACTTTTCATACCGCAGGAGCAATTTGCTCGCCACAAAAAAACTTTTTTCCCAAATTTTTCTGTTCGGATGTATTGCACGTTATCATAAGCATCTGTGTTTGATACAGTGTTGAAAAATTGGAATTTGGACACTTCGCGATTTAAGCCAAATCTCGGAACGACAGCTTTTCTGAACACCATTTGTGCAGAATAAATCTGCGTGGCGCCATGTTAAACCGACCTATCGCTTGGAATTTACAACTGTTTGATGTCAACTTTCTTCTGCTGTCAAAATAAACACTTGAGTACACACTGAAACAAAATTTGAATTTTTTCCTTGGAAATTTCACACCAAAATGTTAACAATCAGGTGTCCACTTTCTTTAATGAACAGTCCATAACTCCCAAATCGATAATTGACGCCACACGCATCAGAGAAACTCCATTTACTCTGTAGACAGCATTAACATTGTTCAGTTTGTGGGGAAATGTTATGACCTGACATTTATCAACACTTAATGACATTTTGTTTCGGCTACACCAATCCTCAAAAAGCGTAAGAAACTGTTGAAGCGCTTGCGCGTCATCGGGAGAACGGACAGCGTTGAATATCTTTAAATCATCCGCGTATAATAACCGGCAGGTGTGAGGTATTTTCCTTGTGACGTCGTTGAAAAACAACGAGAACAGTGTGGGGCCAAGGTTACTGCCTTGTGGCACACCCGATGTAGCGGCAAAGGGGGATGAGCAGCAGGAGCCAATTTTTACTTGCAGCGCCCTATCTCGTAAGTAAGAATCTAACCAGTCTAATAGTATGCCACCTATGCCGAGTTTTCTTAGCTTTGCTATAAGAATATCCTGGTTGAGACAATCGAAAGCAGCTTTGAGGTCCATATACACAGCGTCAACCTGTGTACACCCGATTCTGTTTTTGCACGGATTTTTTTTACACTGCCGTGCAAAAAAAGTTTCCATACAAAATTTATCACCAAAACCTTATTTTTGCATGAAACGTCGAGAATTGGTGTTACTTTTTTTGCTCGGTTTTTGAAATTTTGAACTGAAAACTTTTTTTGCACGGTACGCATCCCCCGTGCAAAAACAGAATCGGGTGTACCTTGATCCATTTTGCGGAGTACAAATGAAGTGAACTCGACCAAATTTGATGTGACGGATCGACGTGGAAAAAAGCCATGTTGTTTTGTGCTAATGTTGCTTTTGAAATTGTGTAGCAAGGATTCATTTACCATCACTTCAAGCAGCTTCGAAGAAGAACATAACAAAGTTATTCCACGATAGTTGATCATGTCTTGGCGATCCCCTTTCTTGAAAACTGGAAACATAAACGACGATTTCCACTGAGCAGGAAAATCTCCTGAGGATATAGACAGATTGAAGATATGATGGAGCGGAAGTGACAATTGCTGAATACATTTTTTAGGATGCAAGTTGGTATACCATCTGGGCCAGGAGAGGAACTAGGTTTTAATCGTTTGGAAGCTTTAATAATGTCCTCTGCGCTTATGTGTAAATTGTTTAAGCACGAAATGTCGGCAGGAACATCACTGGTTGCAGTATTAATGTCACATTCAGACAGATAATCAGCAGTAAAAACACTGAACACCTTGTGGCGTATCCGATACAGCAACCCATTGTACATACGAATTCTATAACACTACCATATATTCCTTAAATTATTACGTAATAACCATACATACACACATCCCACAGAATTATCACACGATGATGTAAATGTAGCTTTTAGTTCAGTACAGACCACCAAACCCGATAGTCTAGCTATCGTCCGAAAGAACGTCTCGAATCCGTATCAAAATCGTAGGCACTAGCCCCTACAACTGGTGACCCCGACGTCGCGAAAGAATCAGAATCGCGAATTGTTCGATAGTTATCGACCCGCGATCATCAAAACGCCGTTTCGATATCGCGAAATCTCCGAACAAAAGTGCTAGTTTCACTGCCGTAAAAAATTCACAATGGCGACCGAAGACGCTTCTGGAAGCGTTTCTGGAACCGCAAACAATATGAAGCTGGAAGATGTTGATTCCAAGGAACCAACGGTTATCGCCAAAATAAGTTTCCCGGACATCGATCCGGAAACATGGTTCATGTGTCTCGAAGCTGCATTCAGTGTCAATTCTATACGGAACGACAAGTTAAAATTCAATGTGGTAATCGTTGCCCTCGGTTTACCCGCGAAATTTGTGCACACAGTGATCGCCAACTGTAATGCGACGAATGTCAACGACAAGTACGACCACCTCAAAGAAGCGGTACTGGCGCATTTCCAACCGTCAGAAACACAGCGATTGACCAGCCTACTCTCTGGTATGTCCCTAGGAGATCAAAAGCCAAGTGTCCTCCTGTCCGTGATGCGCCGCTTGGGCGACAATGTGCTATCTAACCTCTGGCTGCGAGCCCTTCCAAATACCACTCGCTCCATTATTGCTGCTATGCCAACTGTTTCGTTGGATGACCAAGCGAAAGTAGCGGACAAAATATTGGAAGCACCCCGTGAGCAAATCGCAGCCGTTCAGAAACCCGAAACCTCATCAACATCATCCCTCGAGCAACGTATCGAAGCCCTATCCAGACGCTTGGATGAAGCCCTATCAGGTAATTTCCGTGGGCGTGAACGACACAGTAGCCGTGCACGTCAACGCTCATCTGGCTGGCGAGATGGAACTCCAGCGAGAAGCAAAACACCTCGTCGTTGGATCTGTTGGTTCCATTACAGACATGGTGCCCAAGCTCGGAAGTGTGAGAAGAACAGAAGCGACAACCCGAACATCAAGTGCATTTTTTTCGATGGGAATGTCGAGGTTTACAGTACACTCGACCGTGGGAGAATCAAATCAAGCAATCGGCGTCAACAACCCCACCGCATCCAGCAGCGAACCATCAACCGACAAGAACCCCAGAATCCTGAACCAAACCTTGGACGTCCAACGAATCCACATACACGATCTCAAGTCATCAAATCAATTCCTCATCGACACCGGAGCGGACATTTCAGTCGTTCCACCTTCTCCAAAAGAGCGCCTCAAGCCTACAGCATCGCAACAACTCTTCGCCGCAAACGGTACCCGAATCCAGACATACGGTACCAAGCGGATCACCGTCGACCTTGGACTGCGAAGACCATTTGTGTGGATATTCGTCATTGCAGATGTGAAATCTCCCATCATCAGCGCTGACTTCCTCAAGCATTACGATCTTCTCGTGGATCTGCAGAGAAACAAGTTGATCGACAATACCACCCGGCTGGAAATCGAGAACATTCACGTAGTGATCGAACCAGCGTTTACCACATTCGATGCCAATTCTCCTTTCGCTGAAATCCTCGCCGACTATCAAGACATCACCGTCCTCAACATGAAGCACAGACCGACCAAGGCGAGTACCGTCCACCAGATCATCACCACCGGCCCTCCTGTGTTCTGCCGACCACGCCGGTTACCTGTGGACAAACTAAAAGAAGCAAAAGCTGAGTTCCAGTTCCTAATGGATCAAGGCATATGTCAACCGTCGAAAAGTAGCTGGGCCAGCCCACTTCACCTTGTCAAAAAGTCGAATGGCAAGTGGCGACCCTGTGGTTTGTTTGTTTGTTTGTTTATTAGAGACCTTTTAACCGCTTGGTCATTCAGGTCTTGGGTATAAGATTACAGAGTTTATTTACTTAATGGATAGTATAGTATAGTAATCTGGTCCGTCCTTCATACAGGGCTGATTGCGGCCCTGGCTGCCTTGGTCGCCTGCTTCTGCAGCTGGTTTTTGATTAGCATCCAAACTGTTATGATGAGTTGTATTCCCACCATGATGATGAGTATCAGCAGCTTCGTGTCGTGGTCTGCCAGTAGGTTGGTGTGGACTTCTTGGGTTTGAATTATCGTCACATCGTGGTCTCCGCTTTGGCTTGTGTCCTTGGAATCGTGGTTTCCCATGTTGAGCTCGGGGCGGGTAGGTGCACTGACGATTGATTGGGGTGTACTGATGATTGGTCGGGGTGTCCGCTTGTATATATTTGGTTGTTCTGCTGACGCGTCGTTTGTGTGTCGGGTGCTCTTTTCCTCCGTATCGTGGCTGTTTTGCATTGTTGATTTTATGGAGTTGTTTAAATCAGCGATTGCAACTTTGTTTCTTTTAGGAAGTTGACAGTTTTTTGCAAGGTGCTGGTGTCATCGCCTAGTATCTCGTGTAATGAGGTACCCAGTTGGTATTTTTTCCTTTCATTGTCGTATATTCTGCAGTTAATGAGGATATGTTCTACTGTGATTCTTGTTCCACATGCTGAACATGTTGGTGGGTCTTCCTTTTTTGCTAGAAATCCGTGTGTGAGTTTGGTATGTCCGATTCTTAACCTGGTGATTGCACGGTTTGTGCGTCTATCGTTGGCGTAGGATGATGCCCATTTGAAGGGAGTGTTTTTTATCTGTCTCAGCTTAGTGTTGCAGCAGTTCCAAGTTTCACACCAGTTGCGTGTTAGCTTCGAATTGACTAGTCGTTTGAAGTCCTCGTGTGGTGTTTTTGTTTCGATGGGGTTTCCGGTGGATGCACCCTGTTTTGCTAGTTGATCTGCTTTTTCATTGCCGATTATGTTGACGTGAGCTGGGACCCAACACAATGTTGTGCCCACTTTTTCTTGGAGCGCTTTCCTAATTCTGGTTATCCAGGGGTGACTTGAATTGTTGTTAGCGACAGCTTCTAGTACACTTTTGGAATCGCTGAATATAACGTTTAGTCCAGTGTGGCAATGCTCTAGAGCTTTGATGATGGCAAATGCTTCCGCGCTGAAGATTGATAAGTGTGGGGGACCCTGTGGTGACTACCGGAATCTGAACGCCATCACCGTGCCAGACCGGTATCCCGTGCCACACATCCAATACTTCTCCAGCATCATGCATGGTAAGAAAATTTTCACTTGTATTGATTTTCAGCGCGCATATCACCAAATTCCAGTAGCCCCAGATAATGTCCCAAAGACGGCCCTAACAACCCCTTTCAGACTCTTCGAGTTCAAATTTATGACCTTCGGGCTGCGAAACGCGAGACAAACTCTCCAAAGGCACCTACATGCCATATTAGGTAACCTTGATTTTGTTTATCCGTACATCGATGATCTCTGCATAGCGTCAGACAATGTAGAGTAGCACAAATAACACCTCCGCATCGTGTTCGAACGATTGAGACAAAATGGTCTCGTAATCAACGCTGCCAAATGCCAGATTGGTCAGGAATCCGTTGATTTTCTCACCCACGAAGTCACTTCCGACGGAATCAAGACGAAGCGCAGCAAAGTTCAAGCCATCCTGGAGGTCCCGAGGCCAACAAACGCCAAGCAGCTGAAGAGGTTTCTCGGAACGATTAATTTCTACCGACGTTTCATCCCACGAGCTGCAGAAAACCAACGAATTCTGCAAGCGATGATCGGTGGAAATATTCGCAACGATACCACAGCACTCGAATGGAACGAAACCAACAACGACGCCTTCGAAAGAAGTAAGCAGGATTTAGCGAACGCTACTCTGCTTGCTCACCCATCTCCCGAAGCGAAGCTTGCACTCGATGTCGACGCCTCCAACACATGTATCGGAGCCGTCCTACACCAAATCACAACCAATGGTCCTCAACCCCTTGCTTTCTTCTCCAGAAAATTAAGCGAGAGTCAACAAAAGGCTAGCCCGTACGATAGAGAGCTGATCGCTATGTACGAAGCAGTCAAGCACTTTCGCGATACTCTACAGGCTCGTGAGTTTTGCATCTATACAGATCACAAGCCCCTTATCACCGCCTTCAAACAACGGCCAGAGAAGGCAACCCTAATACAACAACGCAGGCTCAGCTACATCAGTGAGTATACCACCGACATTTGGCATGTATCGGGCGAAGCGAACAAAGTCGCCGACATGCTGAGACGCATCAACACCATCACTACAACTGAAGCGATCGACTACGACCGAATGGCTGAGTTGCAGTAGATCGATCCTGAGCTGAAGCAGTTTTTGGAGAACCTACCAACCAACACCACCGTCCAACTGAAGCGATTGAAATCTCCATTAGCATCTACACCTATATTCTGCGACATCTCTACAGAAACCATTCGTCCATTCGTGCCACACGAATTTCGGCGAACAATCATGGAGAAAATGCACGGAGTATCCCATCCCGGAGTTCGCACTACTACTCGTCTCATCTTAGAGGGTTTCATTTGGCCCTCTTTTCGTCGTGACTGTAAGCAGTTCGTCACCCAGTGTATCCCTTGCCAAAAGTCCAAAATACAACGACACAACAAGTCACCGATAACCAGGATCTCAGTAGGGTAAAAGCACCGGTTTTGGCCAGCCTAAGAGAAAATGTCAATAAAAACTGAATGGGAAGCCGTATTTATACAACAAATATGTCAAATGCAAGCTTTCAATCCATATTATATGTGTAAAATATCAAAACTGAGCCAATACCATTTTTTCGCTTTGAAAATCCCGTTGGTCAATATAGGCCATCGGAACCAGTTTCGGCCAGAAATTTAACATTGGCTCCTAAATTGGCCAATTGCATTGATTTCTCATGAGAGTGGCCAAATTAGGAGTGCCCTGGCCAAATTAAGTGTATGGGAGTTCAAATTATAAGGAAAATTTATTGTTTTTCTTATGTTTTGAATCAATTTGGGCAAGTAAATGAATGCTCTATCATATGAATGTGATCTACTGCACACAAAAGGCTTCATGCTGATTGGCTATGTAAAACGGTGTATAATCCACTATGGCTACAACTGGCGTATGGCCAAAACCGGTGCTTCTACCCTACCCGACAGCAGATTTGCGCACATCCACATGGACCTCATCGGTCCGTTGCCACCATCTGAAGGTAAAATGTATTGTCTCACTATCATCGAAAAATTTACCCGATGGCCTGAGATCTTTCCTCTACCTAATATGACGGCACTTACTGTAGCACGTGCATTCGTCAACGGATGGATCGCACGATTCGGTGTCCCAACAAACGTGACTACCGACTGTGGCAGACAGTTTGAATCCGAATTATTTCGCACACTCACAAGAATGCTCGGAGTTACACACTTGCGTACCACTCCATATCACCCTCAAGCAAATGGGCAGATTGAGCACAGTCACCGTCAGCTCAAAGCAGTTATCATGTGTCATCAAAACACTCGTTGGACCGAAACCCTGCCTATCGTGCTCCTCGGAATTCGATCATCCCTGAAGGAGGACCTGCAAGCAACGGCCGCTGAGCTTACCTATGGTACATTGTTCCGACTACCCGGTGAGTTTTTCGTCTCTGAGGAGAATAAAAATCCAACACCAGAATTCGTCGCCGACCTGAAATCAACAATGTCGAAGCTGAGACCCACACCTATCAGCAACCATTCAAGGAAATCTGTTTTCGTGCAGAAGCAACTAACTACATGCAGCCACGTCTTCGTCAAGGTAGGAGCAATTAAACCACCGCTCTCACAGCCGTACGATGGACCATATCGTGTGGTTCGTCGGAAGAAAAAAATCTTCATTGTGGACGTGAACGGCAAGCCAAATGCTATTACCATCGATCGTTTGAAAGCAGCGTACATACAGGCAGATGATCGATGCGCCGAACACGAAACTACAGCAGACCAGACTACCTACCAAACACGCTCTGGACGCCGCGTGAAGATGCCTCGTCGATATTGGTAAAACTAAAGGGGGAGTAGTGTGGCGTATCCGACACAGCAACCCATTGTCAGTGCCGTAGCGTGCGGTTGGCCAGGTTGGCGTCCGCCAAGGGCGCAAGCGATCAGGGGGGCGCCAAAATTAGTGACGCTTTGGTCAATGTTTTGGAAATACATATAAAGTAACGGCATCTTTAAATTCAATGTTTGAAAACATGAACATAACAAGTTCTGAAATTTATGAATCGATTATAACAAAATATATCGTATGCATCCCACAAGATGTTGAAGGATTCTTTAATGGAAAGGAATTTTCAGATAATTTTAAATTTATTAAAGATTTTCTAAAAGAGTTCTTCTTCTTTCTGACGTTACGTCCCCGGTTCTATACCATTTCCCGGAAAGACGTTTCCCGAAAATCATTTCCCGGATACCCCATTTCCCGGAAATACATTTCCCGGAACGACCCATTTCCCGGAAAATCATTTCCCGGAATAACCCGTTTCCCGGAAAACTACTCAATGGTAAATAAAATAAGTAATTTCCGGTTCTATACCATTTTTTTATAGCAAAGTAATATGAGAACCACGAAAAGAATGGGCTAATTTCTAAGAATACTTTATAAATAGTCACTAGATTGTCAAAGATTAGTTTTTCGACGTTCATTCCAGCCACGAAATGTATCGAAAAGAATGATCAAAGTCACCCCGCACGGCGGTAACATTTCATTGATGTTCCAATGCTTAATTGCATCCTTGTTTTTCATGTTGAATAAAACTATTGAAAAATTTAATAATTTAGCAACAGAAAACATGCTTTTAGCTTTATTATTAAATATTTTGAAAAAATATATATTAATGATTTTATCCAACATATTCTTAGTTTTTTTTTAATATTTCGAGGTTTTATAATGGATCGAAATTTTTAACAGCTAGGATTTTTTATTTTCAAACATTCTGATTCCAAGCTTCGTTAAGTCTATTTATGATGTAGTCCAATTTTCTAGATCTTTCATCCCTTTGAAAGGTCTCAAACTGTAGACTTACTTCAAGACTAAATAATCTCAAGACATTTAAGACCTCTAAACCATTTTTGAGCAGCATGTGAGAAAATTTTTGCCCGGTACAAGTTATTCTGGTATTATTATTATTATTATTGTCCCACTGTTTACATTTTCATTAGATAATTGCCCTTCTTCCATACATACGCTATTCTTTCGAGTTTTGCTGTTTGAACAATTAATAATGTTCAAACTGATGAATAAACCCATCAACATACATTCCTGTTGAAGCTATTGCATTTTCATAAATAATCACCCTTCTTTTAGAAGTTTGCCGTTCTTCCGAATTATACCGACAGAAACATTTTTGGCGAGGAGACTGCTTATATTGAACATCAGAAATTTTCCCTTCTTTCAAACTAAGGTTATTCTATTGATTAATTGGATTATATCAGGGCTGCGAATGGTAATAGTAGCAAGCTTGAATGACGCGAAACTCACGTGGCACTTCTTTCTACAGTAGTTTGAAAACGTGTATCTTATAAAGTAACCTATTTTCGGTGCATGAATTTTCTAAATCATTAGTGTCATCGAAGGCTGTAAATGGTGGAAATATGCTCCGGAAAATAGAACATTTTCCTACAGAAGTTTTGGGTTACCTTTAGCAACGGGTGTTTTACTACATTCTAGGCATTTTGCCTACAGCACCTTAAGCTTTCGGTTTCACTGGCTTCGCTGACTGCGATTAACTCTGCTTGGTAGCTTGAATTTCATGACTTTTTGCAACCCTGGATTACACACAAATTATGTCACGCACATTTTTTACATATTGGACCAACTCCTTTCTTGTCAATTGTATAAGGCTTGTGACGCTTCCTTCAACTCCTTCCGCACCTTTGGAATGAAACACTAGCTTGAACTTTATGCTGTGATAGTGTTTCAATTGATATCATCGTCTTCTATTATTTCTTTCTGGCATGACGTTTCAACTGCTTCTCGACTCTATGTTCATATTAGCACTCCCAAAGTTATTAACTGAGAATATTCTTCGCCAATTGACAAATAAACTCTATGCCATCAAAAGTAGAAGACCGGCGGGATTGGAACCTGCGATGCTTAGCTGGGATCTTGCTGAACAGGTGCTCGTTAATCACTACGAATAGTGGGGTTCCGCGAAAGTTTATTTTTAATGCATTCCGGGAATTGGCATTCCGGGAAATGGGTTTCCGGGAAACGGGTCATTCCGGGAAATGATTTCCGGGAAATGGCATTCCGGGAAATGGTTTTCCGGGAAATGTCATAGAATCACGTCCCCACTGGGACAGAGCCTGCTTCTCAGCTTAGTGTTCTTATGAGCACTTCCACAGTTATTCACTGAGAGCTTACTATGCCAATGACCATTTTTGCATGTGTATATCGTGTGGCAGGTACGAAGATACTCTATGCCCTGGGAAGTCGAGAAAATTTCCAACCCGAAAAGATCCTCGACCGGTGGGATTCGAACCCACGACCCTCAGCTTGGTCATGCTGAATAGCTGCGCGTTTACCGCTACGGCTAGGGGCTAGGGCCCCTTTCTAAAAGAGTTCTTCATGACAATTACACAGCGTAACAAAAATGACATGTTTGCGTGTCTCAAGGATCAAATTATGTGTTTCTAGTAGATTTTGGGTTGCTGAATTTGATGCCATTCTCAGAAATGTTCCTGCATGTCACAATTTTTAGCTACAGGTTAAGATGTTTTAAAGCTATACTACAAAACTACAGCGTTTCGAAACTTGATCAGAAAATCAAATTACCGTTTTGATTCATATTACGGACACTTAAGGCCTCAGTGAAGTATAACCCAGTTTGGACCATACAAAATAAATCATTATGTATGATTTTTTAGCGTTATCGAGCGTCGGAAGCCTTTAACTTTCGGATGGTGGGTAAAGAATACGCGTCCGCAACTTGAAGAATTTTAAATAAATCAAAACGTGTGGCCTTTTCATGATTCTTATTCCGGACGCTTCCTCATTTTTGCCTCATATTCCGGACGCTTTGATTCGAATTACGGACTGCTCATGATAATCATTAATGGAACAGTCAAATCATCAATTGAAATCGTTCAACCACTTAAGAGACGTCTTAGGTAGTTGGGCATTATAAATTTGCGATGATATTTATGGAAAGAACCTAATAAAACGAGCCTCGAAAATGAGAACTTTTGGACGGCGAAAATTGAAACATTTCGTGTGAAATGTTTCCCATACAAACGAGAGTGTCCGGAATTTGAAGCTGTCCGTAATATGAATCAAAACGGTATCATCAAATAGACGAAAAACAAACAACAAAGCAAGCTCGCTCACAACCGTGTGTCCCAACTGTTGTGGATAAGGATACAATCAAAGGCAAAATTGTCATGACAATCACAGAGCGCAACATTGTTGCAACCTTTTCAACTTGCGATTAATCAGTTATTTTAAACACAAAACCTAATTTGTTTTATAGATACTGTTTGATAATGTGTCAATGTTTATCAACACGGAGAAAGTTCTCGAAAATTGCAATGCGAAGCCCAGAAAATCGTTGCGCACGTAATGATCGATCATTGTCATATTCTGTTCAAGTGGTGATAAACTGATGTAGCGGAATAAAATTGTTGCAACAAAAATAGGAGATGATAATGTCTTTGTTGCTGCGTGTTAGGTGACAATTGATTCACTGAACTTGATCGATAGGTCATCACTAGCTTAAACGGTTGTCTGTTTCTCTAGATTATCTTATTCTCAGTTAATGCTTAAGCTTTATCATTAAGCCTCCATAGACTTTCAAAATTTGATGTTTTTCTGAAATTTTTAACATTAACTTGTACAATGTTTTGCTGAGATGAACATGCCTTCGGCAGATAATCCGTTAAAAAAGAGAAAGGAAAACAATGTGAACTTTGCTTTGAATAAGGGGCGCTCAAATGGTTGTTCGCCAAGGGCGCCATGAGACCACGCTACGGCTCTGCCCATTGTACACACGAATTCTATAACCAAGGATGGAAAAAATTCAGCTCTAACGACAAACAACACGGTATCTGAATGGTCCAAGAGGGCCGTCGCTCTTGCAGCAATATGATTTCAACACCTCACCACGCGCGATGATCATAGATATATCGAGCATCCGATGAACTGTTTGTCGTAGGACAAAGGGTTTGTCGGATATTGTAACATGTTGCGATTAATGCGAATCAATTCAAAATTCACGGCTAAACTCTCTCACATACCACGCTCGATTGACTTTCAGATGACAAACGACAAGCTAGGAGACAAATCGTGGAGTGCAATCAGAAAAATCCTCCAAAATTATGACTTTAATTCGCGAACAATTGATCGTCAGCTCACAGGCCGAGCGATTCATGTTTCGCGAAGCGGAGTTTGTTGTGATGGCTTGACGACTAAGGGTTTGTCGTTGTTGCTATGATCGCATGATAAAGAACAACCACTCCACCACTGAGGCCTTAAGTGTCCGTAATATGAATCAAAACGGTATCATGATCACTAGATTTCCATCCTTGTCTATAACACTACCAAAATATTTCTTAAATTATTACGTAATAACCATACATACACACATCCCACAGAATTATCACACGATGATGTAAATATAGCTTTTAGTTCAGTACAGACCACCAAACCCGATAGTCTAGCTATCGTCCGAAAGAACGTCTCGAGTCCGTATCAAAATCGAAGGTATTGCCATGTGCATTTGAAACGTAAATATCAAATGCGGAAACACCAAACGCGGTAAGATTTTCTACAAGAAATGCGATGTCAAAGATAGATTTTTCTTGCTAGGTCGGCGGTGATTTTGAAGATCGTTGCTAGGTGTCCTTTGATTGTTTTGTGTTACCGCATTTGGAGCACCTATAGTCAAAATTTGCATCTCAAAAGCAAACAGCAATACTAGCCCCTACAACCTTAAGGATATCATCTTGTTTCTAACTGTAAAACGAGGAATTTCTATAGTTCTATCACACAACATCAAAGATAGGGATGTTATCTAAAGCTACGACACGAATCCAGACTAAAATAGCTAAGTTTCACATATTTTTATCGCTAGCAAAAAACGATGCAAATGTCCATTTTACCTGCACTATGTGGGTAAAATGAACAGCTATTGGTGGTAAAATAAACATCATGCGTAAAACGTGAGCAAAACAAATATTTTTGAAAATTTTCATTGTATTCCCGAAAATATATCTATTAATGATTATAACCCATTCAAAAAAATATCTAAAGGTACCGTAAATTCGGGTGTAATTGATCAGTAGGGTGAATTTGATCACCGTATCGCACGATTTCATTTCATTCTAATAGAGCACCAATTTCAAGTAAACATGTGGTAAATGAACGTTGTTAATCGTAACTATTGTCGAGTTATATGTTGTGAAGTTTTTTGCATTATTGAACGTTCATATCAATGAAAATAATGGAAAATTCCAAAATCATGTTTGGTGTGGTATTGGCAAACATCCATAAACTTTAAGTTCGAATCAAGGATTCGGGCATGGTGTCAGACTGAAAGTTTGTAAGGATGGCTCAAATATATCCCTTAAACAGAATGTATCATCAAAATTCGTGCCAATTTCGTCATGTTGTTAAAATAATTGAATTTCTGTGAGTTGATCGAAAATTCCATCGGAAATTGCATACATTTAGGCGTTTTCCGAGATATTCTTCAAGTTTCATTATTGAATATGTCCATAAATATTCTATTGTTAAGAATTTAGACTGCATAATCGGATTCAAGGACCCCAAATTAGTTATGTAGAGTTGTTTTCAAAACTAACAATATTTGCATTGTCAAGTGATCAATTTCACCCCGAAATGGAATCCTGATTTTTTATTTTATACATGATTTTTAGCACTAAAATCACACTTGTTAGAAAATTTCAGCACATGAGTCAATGAGTTTTACCGTCGTACTTGTTTTCCTGCATTCAGTTGTTTGGAATCGACAACTTTCTAGAAAACACACCTGAAAAACCAAGAAAAATGATCAATTTCACCCGAAATTACGGTATCAGATTTGACATCATATCATTACGATATTCACCTCACTGATAAACCTCAAAGCCTCCGAGCGAAAACTTACGTCAGTTCTTAATTTCAATTTTCTAAATTCTTAGTTTTCGTTTATATTTTCACTTCAATTGACCTCCGTATCAACCCGAACACTCCGATTTATGCTCTAAATCGTTCGTACATGATACGAACGGTGTTCATTTTACTACCCCTGTTCATTGTACCACCACTTCCCCTACTGGATAATACGATCAGGTGCAAAGTACACTACACATATATATAACGACCAAGCAATGATGTTACCAGTCGGAGGACAAATAATACGAGTTCTGTAACGTGAATTAATCGCCAAGACTACTGCACCCCCGGAAAGTTTAACGCTATTGGATACAGCTACTGAAATAAAAAAGCAGTAACTACAGCAAATAACACACATTATCTAGACCTTATTTGTTGAGAGGGAAAAACTCAATATTCATAGATTTTAAGTTGTTGAGTGAAAATTTATAACAAAAAAAATATACTTAAAGAGCAACTGATATATAGTGTAATTCACGGGTTTTCAGACTTTTCGGCACGCGAAACACTTGTAGAATAAAGTTGTCGCGCAGAGCACCTTTTCGTTATCGCGTCTCCAATTGGGTTTTTGAAGAGTGGTAAGAATTATTCTTAGTTAGATTCGTCATTCGTCATTCAAAATTGACCCGGATATCAATTTTTTAATAAATTCTGAGCTCCGGAACTGATTAGAAAAACACATGAATAATTTGAAAACAAAAATTGGTTCCAGGCTACGTAGCATTGACGAACTGCGAATTGAACTATAAAGTTCATCCATGTTTATTTTATCAGCTAAGTGTTCATTCTCACACCATAGTCTTCTTTCAATGTAATTTGCGACCAAACTTATTCCAAAACCTCCAATCAAATAAGGACTGTTCATTTTATAAAGTGGACACTTTGTTTATGCTATATCTTTTTTATTTATTGATAAAATCGTAATAGGTTTTCTGTGTATCGTTCAACTATTATTCTACAATGCAATGAAAATATAAGATCTTAGAAAATGCTTTTGGTTGAAGAGCTAAATAGTTTTTCCATAAACTCCTAAGAAAAGCTGTTCGTCAAAGTTTAACATTATTTTTCGTACAACAAAAATCCTTATTTTTATGAACAAATTGTATGTTTGTATCTGTTTGTAGCTAGGAATATCGGTCCGTTTGGCAACACAGAAATAAGTTCCACATACGAGAATCATTTCATCCCATTTTAACCCATTAAATAATTACCCTATCTCATCGATACGTAGGTAGCTAGGTAACCCCGATCGATTCCTACTGATCGGTATCGTTCGGGTCTATATTCACCACTGACCATCTCATATCGCATCAAATAGGAGAGGCAGTTCAGTTAGTTTCGAACCATACGTAGATCTGCGTCGCACTCAATTTAGCAAATATATCGGTCGAGCAATAAAAGTGCAGTTTTACATCAAAGTGCATTTCAATAAACGGTCGTTTTTTAACTACATATCGGTGTCGCGAGTGTTTGGCCAATCCGAAGATCTTTCGCCAACGGTCCCGGTACAGTATTCGAACATTTTGGTCCTTCGAACCGGATGACCGTTGGGCGATCGACAAAGTGGACAAGTGGACAAAGTGCATTGCACCGCCGGTCAGTGACCCGGAAAGCAGTGAACAATAGTGACTATTGGCGTCGATTCCATCACCGCCATCGTGATATGTGGCTCAACTGAGTGAAGAAAGGCAGCAGAGGATATTGTGCACGGTGGCTGACATCGGTGGCATCATCCTGACGGCGTACATCGGCTGAACGCATCTGCCCGTTTGAGCGATTTGGAGAGCAGCGATCTGGCAAGCAGCGATCTGGCAAGCAGCGATCTGGCAAGCAGCGATCGAGCGAGGACCGTTCGAGGATCAATATCGGCTGAGACAAGGGAAGTAAATTGCATGTTATCTGTGGTTGGGCAATGCATGGAAGGCCCATCAAGGGAAGTAGTGAGATCCTCAATAAAATGGTGATCGAAATTTGATCTTTTCTTTGCATGCGAAATTTGTGTTCCCTGAATTCATTGACGGTTGGTCTTCGGTTCTGCTGGCTACTTTTCGGCTCGTTTTTTCACCTGGTTGGCTCCCCTCTATTGCAGTCAAATTTGGTCGTTCTGTCCTGTCAATGTGGGCCGTCGAGTTGAGTCGCGAGCGCGGAGTTATTGTGCATAGTGCATTAGGTGCATCGTAGTGAGTGCAAGTGCATCAGATTTGAACATTAGACTTTGGTGAGCGCAGTGCACTTTTTCGAATTAGCAGACTAAAGTGAGATAGTGATTCGATTGAAATACTTTTGAACGATTGTTTGAAATACTTTTGAAAAGTTAGTGAGTGATTCGAGAGTGATTTTCAAAATGTCCAGTGAATTGAAGGAGCTGAAATCCCAACAACGTCAAGTTCGGAGTACATTCGAAGGTGTTAGGCAGTTCATCGTTAAATTCAAGCGAGATAAGCATGAAGCGCAGATTGATACGAGATTGGAAATCCTGGAAGAGGCGATGCAGAAGTTGTATGTGCTCCGAAGAAAAATTGAAGTCGTCACGGAGGAAGCTGATGAACGGGAGTTGATGGAATCCAAGGTGGAACCTTCGGAACTAAAGGCTCGTTTGGCAGCGATCATCGAGAAGCGACAGCTTGAACATAGTGCTATTATCCAGCAAGCTGAAGACACGTACTGCGAACTGAAGTCGTCTCTGCAGGTTTTGCGAACAAAGCCAATTTCCGGATCGTCAGTGGTTCCCACTCAAACAGCTCCATCTGCCTTGTCCACGGTTAAGCTTCCGGAGATCCGTTTGCCTAGTTTCGACGGCAAAATCCGAGACTGGGTAACGTTTCGTGACATGTTCAGAAGCCTGATCCACCGCAATCAACAACTCACTGACATCGATAAGTTTACTTATCTGCGGTCGTCACTCGAAGGCGAAGCTCTTCGCGAGATCGGGATGATCGAGATCACAGCGGCAAATTACATTATTGCCTGGGAATTGCTGCAAAAGCGATATGAAAACAAAAAGCTTATCGTTAAAGCTCATATCGATTGGGGAAGATACGTCAAAGTGGAGTACAATCCTTGTACATATGGTTTGTTCCAGACTTGATGCAGCCACCCTACGGAACTGGGAAACTCATCATTGCTCCACAGAAGTTCCAACATACGAGCAGTTGATGGGGTTTTTGCGTAAACATTCTGCCATTCTGCAGTCATTTGTTCCTGCGAAGCAACCTCCGATTGAAGCGAAGAAACCCAAATTTACTGTAAGTCATGCTCAAACTTCCGCTCCAGCATCCAGCAGGTGTCCATTCTGCTCGGAAGAGATGCACTCGGCGTTCAGGTGTCAGAAATTCATCAAAATGAAGATTCCTGAGCGGTATGAGAGGGTGAAACGGTACGGGCTGTGCTTGAACTGCCTGTCTTCGTCACACATGGTTCGAGCGTGTACCGCTGGCGTGTGCCGACACTGCCAGAAGAAGCATCATTCGCTTCTCCACTCCGGAGGCTTCAACAGTGCAAGGGCTGCTGCATCAACGGCGCAGAACGACTCCTCCGGCCCACAAGTTCAGAATCGATCACAGGTGACAAACACACAGCAAACACAGCCACATGCCCAGAACCAACCAACACAAAGTCAGACATCTGGTCCCAGTACCAGTTCATATCCAATCGCAAACACAAATTCGCTGTCGCATTCATCACCACCCACCACAGATCTCACACTACCAAGCAATTCCCTACCAGCCACGATACACACCTCTACTCGCCAAGTTTTGCTCTTGTCCGTCTGTCGGACAAATATGGAAATACTCAGCTAGCCAGAGTCCTTCTGGATTCCTGTTCGGAATACTGTTTCGTTACAACACACCTCTCTCAAAAGCTGAAGTTGACTGAAACACCTAGTTTCTTGTCTGTAGCTGGAATCGGAGGGTCCGTAGTTAAATCCACTAAAAAGGTGGAAGCAATAATAGTCCCACGTTCTTCCCGTATCTCCTCCTATTCGGTGGATATCGAGCTTCATGTACTCCCGAAGCTAACTTCAGAATTGCCGATAAATCCAGTAAATCTTCAGGAATTGGTCATTCCAAACGGTATCATTTTGGCGGATCCAAACTTTCACAAGCCAGGTCCGATTGATATGATAATAGGTGCTGAGTATTATTACGATTTGCTTCTCGAGGACAAGCTGAAGCTTTTCGACGACGGACCAACACTGCAAAAAACAGTATTCGGATGGGTTGTATCCGGCCGCGTTCCCGGTAAGGTCGTCGAAGTTCCTGCAACATCTACCCACTCCTGCTCCACTGTTGAATTACGAGAGCTTGTTGCTAAGTTCTGGGAGCTGGAGTCCTGCCATAGTTCCAGTACGATGTCAGTAGAAGAGTCTGTGTGCGAAGAGCTGTTCGACAAAACGACGAAACGTGGAGAAGATGGAAGATTCGTCGTCACCCTTCCCAAAAAAGAGCACATAATCAACCAGTTGGGAGACTCAAAGGCCACCGCGTTGAAAAGGCTTCACGGGATGGAGAGACGCTTCGTTGGCAATGAAATACTGCGGGAACTATACACTGACTTCGTCCAGGAATACTTATCCATGAACCACATGCGCGAGGTTGATATCGGAGAAGAAGACAAGCCGTCATACTACCTACCTCATCATGCCGTTCTTAAGCCCGAGAGCACGACAACGAAGTTGCGTGTTGTGTTCGACGCCTCTTGTCGAACATCGTCAGGAACATCCTTGAACGACGGTTTGATGGTAGGACCTGTGGTGCAGGATGATTTGCTCGCCATAATTCTGTGTTTTCGTTGTTGGGACTTCGTATTAGTCGCGGACATCGCTAAAATGTACCGGATGGTCAAAGTAGCGGAAGCCGATCATCCCCTCCAGCGGATTCTATGGAGAGATTCGCCTGATCAACCTGTAAAAACGTACGAATTGACAACGGTCACGTACGGTACGGCGTCAGCACCATACCTCGCAACCAAATGCCTCCAGCGGCTAGCAACGGAAGGTGAAGTTTCGCATCCGACCACTGCGAAAGTCGTCCGCAAGGACTTTTACGTTGACGATTTGTTAACTGGTACCGACAGTCTCGAAGCTGGAAAGGCACTCGCCATCGATCTCATCTCGCTGACAAATTCAGCAGGATTCATACTGCGCAAGTGGAACTCGAACAGTTCCGAACTGTTGTCCACAATTCCAGCAGAACTTCAAGACGAACGCACAACTCTTGAACTGGATTCGTCGACGTCAGTTGTTAAAACGCTTGGGCTCACTTGGGAACCGGCTAAAGACGTCTTCAAGTTCGCCGTACCATGCTGGAGTACTGAGTCAACCATCACCAAGCGCGTTGTTCTATCCGACACCGCTCGCATCTTCGATCCACTGGGCCTCATCAGCCCGGTTACTGTCCAAGCGAAAATATTTCTTCAGCAACTTTGGAAGCAGAAGTCAGATTGGGACGACGCTTTACCGGAAAACTTCCAGGTCTTCTGGAATGAGTTTCGGCGGAACGCCGGCTCGCTCGAATCTCTCTCGGTTCCAAGATGGACAGGCTTCAGAAGCAGTTTAGTATCGGTGGAGCTACATGGGTTCTGTGATGCATCGGAGGCCGCTTATGGTGCTTGCCTGTACTTGCGGTGCGAATCATCGGACGGGTCAGTCACCGTCCGCCTCATCACTTCGAAATCGCGCGTAGCACCGCTGGAAGACCTTTCCCGAAAAAAGAAGAAGCAATCGATCCCACGGTTGGAGTTATCTTCGGCTTTACTTCTGAGCCATCTCTACGAGAAATTTCGGAATAGCGTCCACCTTTCAGCCAATGCCTACTTCTGGACGGACTCCATGATAGTCAAGTGCTGGCTCTCATCACTTCCATCTCGTTGGCAAATGTTCGTTGCTAATAGGGTGTCAGCATATCACCAAGTCGGGAGTCTGGAATCACGTCGCTGGTGCCGACAATCCGGCAGACATCGTATCTCGCGGGATGACACCTGCACAGTTAGCATACCAGTCGGTTTGGTTTGAAGGTCCTTTGTGGCTACGCCAAGACCGAACCACTTGGCCTAAGTCAGCTACTGTTCAACCAGAGTTGGACAAAGCACTGCTCGAGGAAAGGCCAGCAATATCACTTCCCACTCAAATCAAGCCACCTAGTCCCATATTTTTGCTCCGATCATCATTTCCGATGCTAGTTCGACTCGTTGCATGGATTCGTCGGTTCGCCCACAATGGAGTTCCGAGAAACCGAGCCTGCAAGCGCAGTGGAAACCTATCAACATCCGAGCTCAACGAAGCTGAACTACAGTTAGCCCGGTTAGCCCAATCGGAAAGCTTTCCGGCAGAAATTTCCGTATTATCCAAGAACCAACCCATCAGTCCATCATCGAAGCTATTAGCAGCAAATCCCATTCTGGTAGAAGGCACACTTCGTGTTGGCGGCCGGTTGCAACATGCTCCAATACCAGAGAGTCGTAAACATCCAGTAATTCTTCACCATCAACACCCGCTGACCAGTTTAATAATGGACTACTACCATCGTAAGCTGTTTCATGCCGGACAACAACTTCTGATTAGCTCAGTCAGAGAGAAATTTTGGCCTATTCGTGCCCGAGATGTGGCTCGTCGGACTATCCACCGATGTGTTGAATGCTTCCGGAGTAAACCAAAGGTCCATGAGCAGTTGATGGCCGATCTGCCGTCCGTCCGGGTCACACCTGGAGCAGTTTTCCTGAAGGTCGGAATCGATTTGTGCGGACCGTTCTACATTCGATACCCTGGTAGAAAAAGTGCACCAATGAAGGCCTTTGTGTGTATCTTTGTATGTCTGGCGACCAAGGCCGTTCACTTGGAGGTTGTGGCTGATCTGTTAACACAAGCCTTCCTGGCGTCATTCAAACGATTCGTTGCCATTCGTGGCAAACCACAATTGGTCATGTGCGACAACGCAACCAACTTTGTTGGAGCGAATAGAGAACTCGAAGTATTACGTCGACTGTTGAACGATCAACAAGTTCAACACTGGATTGCGAATGCAGCACTAGAAGAAGGGATTGAATTTAAATTCATCCCGCCTCGCACTCCCAACTTCGGCGGACTGTGGGAGGCAGCCGTAAAATCCTTCAAAGGGCATTTCCGGAAGACCATCGGAGATAGAGTTTTGACCTACGACGAGCTCCATACCGTAGTCTCCCAAATAGCAGCGATTCTGAATTCTAGACCGCTGACTCCTTTGAGCAACGATCCGAACGATTTCTCAGCACTAACACCGGGTCATTTCCTGGTGGGTAGGCCGCTCACGTCAGTTCCAGAACCTGATTTGGGGGAGATTCCTGAAAATCGCCTTTCACATTGGCAACGCACGCAAGATTTCGTCCAGCAGCTTTGGAAAAAATGGAAAACGCAGTATCTCTCCGATCTACATAATAGGACGAAATGGACACGACAGCGTGATAATGTTCGTATCGGAACCATGGTTGTCGTCAAAGAGGACAATTTGCCACCCCAGAAGTGGCGATTGGGACGAATCACTGAAATTTTCCCTAGTCAGGATGGGAACATCCGGGTGGTTGCCGTCCGTACTCAGGATGGTGTCTTTAGAAGGGGTATTTCCAAGATTTGCATCCTTCCTATCCGGGACAACGACCAGGAGTCCCCATCAGAAGAGCAGTAACTCTTCCAACGAGGTGCTTCGGCACTGCGGAGGACCCCAAATGGAGGTTCTCCGCCGTTCAGTTAAGTATTAGTGTATAAATAGAATTCAAAAAACTCAAGGAATGTTCATCCCCCATAGCTGTATCTACCTCCCGGTTACCGGGACGGTCATCTTCACGAAGTCATCACGTTCATCCGTTTTCCAACCCGTCAATCGTCCGTTCGCATGAAGGTTGTCCTGTATCGTAAAGCGTGTTCGTCCAAGGTTTTGGTGCACTTTATGCATTCTTCATTCACAAGATTTCGTCAATCACAGCATCAAGATCATCTTCGAAGAACATCCCACGAGCGATGGGCCCGTCGCTCGATTCGTTGGTCCTGCCCGACCGGTCATCAAGCGAACTGATCACTCGCTACGAAGCCCACTGTCAGTCCAGGATCATCACCATAGACGTTCAATACTAGAATCATCAATCCCTTCGCTACTCCCATGTAGCAGCATCGCGGTGCCAGGTGGCGCACGCGGAGGCCCGGATGCAAGGGCCTCCGCACCAGGCAAGTTGTGTCAAGTTTGTTCATTTCATCGTAAAAAGCTTCCCATGTTTTGTAGAATCGTGCACCTACCTCAGGCCAGGAGGCCTACATCAACTGGCGGTCAACAATCGTCGAGAGATACCAGGACAAGCCCACGTAGTATCAAGTCATTCAAACCTTCGCATCAGACGAACCGAAGATGAGCCGATAGAAGTCATTCAGTTCCGAAGTCTCTGGTAGATTTTTCAACACCATTCACGGACGGTGAGCCCACCGTCGCACAAGCAGAAGATGCAGTTTGTCTCCAGTACAACTCCCATTAGTCGGTCAAGGTCAGCAAGAGTCGCAGCAGCAGAACAACAACAACCCGAGCATTCCCGATACCAAACCATAGAATAACGAATTGAAAAGAGTGCGAAAGATATAGTGGTCTAGCCATAGTCGTAATTACACTAGTGTTCAAATTTTGAATTAGTTATGATAGGTTGAAATCCCAACGATTTCAAGGCGGCCGGCATGTTTGTAGCTAGGAATGTCGGTCCGTTTGGCAACACAGAAATAAGTTCCACATACGAGAATCATTTCATCCCATTTTAACCCATTAAATAATTACCCTATCTGATCGATACGTAGGTAGCTAGGTAACCCCGATCGATTCCTACTGATCGGTATCGTTCGGGTCTATATTCACCACTGACCATCTCATATCGCATCAAATAGGAGAGGCAGTTCAGTTAGTTTCGAACCATACGTAGATCTGCGTCGCACTCAATTTAGCAAATATATCGGTCGAGCAATAAAAGTGCAGTTTTACATCAAAGTGCATTTCAATAAACGGTCGTTTTTTAACTACATATCGGTGTCGCGAGTGTTTGGCCAATCCGAAGATCTTTCGCCAACGGTCCCGGTACAGTATTCGAACAGTATCCTTTACTATTCTGCTAAAGGTATAGCTTTAAAAAAATCAATTATATTCCACCATTCTCTGACATTAGGTAACTTTAGTGATTTACCCATGTATGAGCAAATTTGCTGATACTGTATTTGTATAAACGAGAGCTAAATTGTGAGTTTAAACCACAGTCTTGAGTATAAATTTTACTTAAAATTATACTTTACTAAAAAGACCCATACTTTCAAAATCATGTACGCATATTTATCGGTCTATATCATATTGTAAACGGTTTTGTCCGATTTTTTCAATTGGTAATCTCGGAATAACATATTATGAAAATAATATGTGGAAAATTAAATCTATTTTATTACAGTAGTGTTGCCAATTTTGATAATTGTCAATGTACTTTGATAGGTCTTCTAAGAATAAAGCTATTGTGTTTCTATTGTGCTTTAAATGTGACGTGGCGATTTAAGGCGTAAGTTTTTTTTCATATTAATACTATATTAGCACTACCGTCAGGACGTACTTTTAATTCAAAAATTCTACTCGTATCAATTCCCTTCAAATTTAAAATATTATTCTTTAGAAATATACGGGAAAAAATATTTTATTTTATCTGTAAAATTGTAGCTCCAAAATTAACTTGATTTTTTCCATCAGGCTTTCGAAGAACAAGCCTTTTTTGAAAATAAAAAATATAAATTATCGAATTTTCCAACCAATTTCTAACAATCATTGATTTTGATAACCTCCAAAAATCAATTCTTCTAATCGTTGTTTTATATTCGTGTGAAATTTCATTATTTTGAAGAATTTTTATTATCACAACATTGTACAATACTAGTCGAACGATGTGCAAAAAACCGATTGTAATTTCATTGATAAATTAAAAAGATACAGCATGCACAAGGTGTCCACTTTATAAAATGAACAGTCCTTACCATACATGCAGTGGAAATCACAAAACCGGTAGGAGCGAATTAGCTCAATTTATTTGATTGTGTAAATTTGATCTTTTTCTTGAGCCGGCAACAGACGTAAAAGGGGGCGGCTGTTGTATTCGTGCTATTTCAGCAATGGTTTTCCAAATTTTCTTTAGCTTTGTTCTCCATCTAATTGCATTCAAGAGGTTTCATGTTTCGACGCCAATGATTTCTGTCCTGCTGGTGTTTTATTCGGGTTCATTCTAATGTAGGTACCATTGTGAAGTGAAATGGAAAATGTATCAACAAAAAGATGGTCTCCCCTGTTGCGCTGAGAATTAATTTTGTTTTGAATACCTGAGTTTGTTTCTAAAAAAAGAGATGAAGAAAATGATTGTAAATAAAAGTATAAGCATGAAACCATTTGTAAAACCAGTCGATTGTAATGATTGTAATTACCATAGAGTAATTTAAAGCGTTGCTACTTGGCTTTCCGGCTTAATGTGATGAAAATCATGTCGTAAACATCTGGTTGAATTTCTACACGAGATTCAATTTTTTATTTTTCTTTTATTTATGTGTTTTTCTTTTTTTCTTTCTGGTGTTACGTCCTAACTGGAACAGATTCTACTACTCAGCATAGGAGACGCCCACAGTCATTAAATGCTTTCTATGCCGATTGACCATTTTCGCATGTGTATTAGGGCAATTCAAAATTTAAAAATGTTTTTAAATCCAATATTCCATATCTTCCTTACTATCTTTACCATAAAAAATAGTGTTTTGTAAAATTTTCAGCTTTTTCGGTGGTAATGTAATGATCTAAAGACAATGTTGGATTGTATAGAAATTACTATGGAGAAATGATGAAAAATGTTTCAAACACGTTAGTACTGTAATGCAAGTACAAACTTATCATCCCATAGTGAAAACTCATTCTTCAAACCTTAATGAAGAATGTTGCTGAAGAAACAAACCTCTTTTGTGCTAATTTTGCAGGGCTATAATTTCATATGAAGCTAAATAAGAGCAAGCAAACTCATAAATATCTCTTTTCCCATCCGTCGTATTGAATTGCTTTCTTCAAAAAAAAAAATTCTTCATTATGGTTTGAAAAACGAATTTTCATTATGGGATGATAAGTTTGTACTTCATTCTACAGTTAAACCTCCATGAATCGATGTTCCATGACTCGAAATCGACTCATGGAACCATACTAAAAACGAATTTTCATGGTTACTTTGATGGTCCCTCAAAACAGCTTTCCAAATGATTTCTGTTCCATGACTCGATATTTCCATTAGGTGATGATCCCTTAGTTCTAAGAAAATTTGAACATTTTTCAAAATTTCTTCATAGTAATTTCCATAAAAACTAACATCGTCTTTGTGCCACCTTTTAATCATTATCTAGAAAGCTGAAAATTTCACAGAACATTATTTTTATGGTATGAATAGTTATAAAGATATGAGTGATTTAATTTTCAAACTTTTTTTTTATTATTTGAGCCACCCTAATGTGCATATCGTGTGGTATCAAAGTATGCAATTTAAGAGTAGTGCAACAGTAAACGCTCTTCTCTCCCAATAGCATTAAGTAATTTGTGTGCAATGTCTCATTAATAATGATTGATGCAATGGCAAGCCGATTCTGTAGAAGCAAATATTCAAACCAAGTTTAACTTGTTATATTTACCCTTCAAATAAAGCCACAAACGTCCACGATAATAAACCGACATCAAACATGAACAACTGCAATAACTCTCATGCCACAGTTTTGTGGCTATTTCTGTTGATTACCACAAATATAAAGCGGGATAAATTTATATGTAGTTACTCAAAACGACCTACGTGATACAACTTTGAGCAACATAATGTGATGAAACTTACACATGCTTCAGATTTTCATGTTAACCAACTTTGTCTGGCTTTATTCTCGAAAGATGTCACAAATGATGCCTGGATGATCAACTTTCTTTTCCTTCTTAATTTTACTTGTCTACTGGGACAAGGCATTAGCTTAGTGCTTTAAGAGCTTTTCAACAGTAATTAGCTGAGAGTTGTTTTTCCAAAGGTCAAATTTTCTCATTCGTAGATCGAGTAGCAGATACAATAATTTTGTATGTCCAAGGAAGTCTGAAAGTTTTTCAGATTCGCATTTGAACAAATAAAGTGGCTTGGGTGCCCAAACACGTAGCTATTCAACCAGGTCATGCTGAGTGTTGAGAATACACAATAAGCATACTAAGGTCCAAGAAGCAGGCTCTGTCCAGGTTGGGATGAAGCGCCAGAAGAATAGTATAGCTTGACGATTCCTTTAGTATTGAGTAGTTGAGTGTTCATTGAACTCTCATGTAATCGATATTGATCTGCATCACGGTAAGCTAGTGAGGAGGCATTTTACACTGCCGACCATATCCTTATAGGCGCTGTAATTCCCCAAAGAGATGCTTAGGAGAACACAATGTAAAGTTAGGGCGTTTCTGGGGACTCTTAAGGTCATACAGAAATTACCAAGAGGCTCCTACAGTATTCCAAAAAAAAAATCCGTAATCCGGGGGCAAATTGATCACTGGGGTGAATTTGATCAGGTCGGTACCAAATAATATTTTCTTTCAAGAATGCTTAATACTTCGTTGGCATCACAGATATCCATGTATTCTAGTTTATAGATGTCTAATGATGATTTTAACTATTTGATTTCAATTAAGGTCAGTTTTGCATAGGAATATTCTAAGTGTTTGAAGGTGTTGCAATACTTTTGGAAATGTCGGTATTAAACAATCCGATGGTGCTAAGCCTGCATGCACGCTTTGAGTATTAAAAATGATGTGTAAACATTAGTCTGAACTGCTAAACTCATTTTTGAAATCGTACAGCATTACAAGAATAGTTTTTTGGTCATAAAACCGTTTTTGTTGAATAGCGTGCTGATTTCAAGGGACATTGCATACATTTAGGCGTATTATGCAAATTTATAAAGTTTAATTTTGCAATAATATGATGATATACATACGTTGTAGGAGTTTTGACATCATTTTCAGATTCAGAAGATCCAAGCTTAGTAGATAGGGAAATTTTACATTCTAAAATGTGTCCTTTTCAATTTTTGATATTAAAACTGTTATTATTATGAAATGTTAAATTTCATTTCATAGAAAATCGATAACATAAACTGATAGAGATCAATGAAATACTGATTTTACCGAAATATTTTTTTTGAATTCCAAAGGATAACACGACAAAAAATTGTGAAATAGTGATCAATTTGCCCCTGGATTACGGTACCATAGAAGATATTATCGACGTCAGAACGTATCGCGGCGCCAACATCGATTCGGACCACTACCATGTAGTGGTTAAAGTGCGCCAAAGACTTTCCGATGTGAGCAACATTTGGTACCTACGCCCTCCACTGTACAATCTGGAACAACTCAAGCTACCCGAAGTCGCAACTGAATGCGCGTAAAGCCTTGAAACAGCATGGCCGGAAGAGGGAGAGCTCATCAAAGCCCTTCTTGAGGACTGCTGGAGTTGTGTCAAAGCCGCCATTGACAACGCAGCGGAAGGTGCCATTAGGTTCGTGGAAGGAAATCGATGGAACGGTTGGTTCGACGAGGAGTGTCAGACGGTTTTGGACGAGAAGAATGCAGCGCGGTCGATAATGCTGCAGCAAGGCACCCATAAAAACGTGGAACGAAACAAACAGAAGCGAAGACAGCAAACCCATCTATTCCGGGATAAAAAAGCGCCGCCTGGAAGAGTTGGAGTGTGAAAAGGTGGAGCAGCTGTATCGTTTTCAAGAAACGCTTAAGTTCTACAAGAAACTCAATGCATCCCGTAAAAGCGTTATGCCGCGAGCCGAAATGTGCCGGGGTAAGAATGGAGGTATCTTGACGGACGAACGTGAGGAGATTGTAAGGAGGAAGTAGCACTATGATGAACACCTTAATGGTGCAGAGAAGGAAGACCAAGGCAGCAGGAGGATTGGCTTTATCAATACGGCGGATGAGGGAGACGTGCCAACTCCAACAATAGATGAAGTTAAGGATGCTATCAAACAGCTCAAGAACAACAAAGCAGCTGGAAAGGATGGTATTGGAGCGGAACTTATTAAAATGGGCCCGGAAAGGTTGGCCAATTGTCAGCACCGATTGATAGCCAGGATCTGGGATACAGAACAGCTACTCAATAGAGCGGTTCAAAAATTCGTTTTTGCTCCACACCGCTCATTCGATTCTAGATCAAATCCTGAGTGTCCTCCCAAAATATGAGCTCATTTGGATGAAAATTGAGACTGCACAAGCCCTTTGCTTTGAAGTTTATATGGGAATCACTATGGAAAAAGCAAGCAATTCATTCAATCGGTCATAGTGTTTGCCCATGTGCTCTTGAGGATTAGAACTATGTTAATACTGTGAGATACAATAATCAGCTACAAATTCGCCGAAGACCGTTTTTAAATTGGACGCCCCAGTAATTAGTTATTGATTTTTGAATGAGTTGTTAAACTTTGGCTATAATTGTTATGCTGCTCTGCAGGCATCATAGGATATATGCAGTAAACATAGTAGCCGTCTATCTTTAGCATGCAATGTTGCCTGTTCAGAAGTTAAATGCGCACTGCTGCGCAAGAATTTGTGACTGGTTATAAATCAATACCTAATTACTAAGGTTTCCGATTTAAAAACGATCTTCGGCAAAGTTGTAGCTGTTAAAAGTATCTCACATTACCAACGTAACTATAATACCCAAGATCACATGGGCAAACACTATGACCGATTGAATAAATTGGTTGCTTTTCTCATAGTAATTCCCATATAAACTTTAAAGAGCTTGTGCAGTCTCAGTTTTGATTCAAATGAGCTCAAATTTTGACACTCAGAATTTGATCTAGAATCGAATGAGCGGTGTGGAGCAAAAACGATTTTTTGAACCGCTCTAATACTCAATATAAAAAAGGGTGACAAGTTAGAATGTGAGAACTATCGAGCGATTACCATTCTAAACGCAGCCTATAAAGTACTTTCCCAGATCATCTTCCGCCGTCTATCGCCAGTGGCAAGCAATTTTTTGGGAAGTTATCAAGCCGGTTTTGTGGACGGACGATCGACGACAGACCAAATCTTTATGTTGCGGCAGATCCTCCAAAAAAGTCGCGAATATCAAATCCCTACGCACCACCTATTCATGAGCGGTTCCATTTGAATTCGAATGTCGGTTTACTTTTGTATTTTTTGATTTGGCTGAAATTTGGCATATGCTTTCTTTATATTTTGATACAGATTTCTTACTTTTTCATAATGTTTACACTTTTTTTTGCTATCATTACAGTTTGAAAATTGCCCAACTTCTATTTTATCTACGGAAACTGAAATGAATGAATGGTATTTTTGTGTTCCCTGAATAGTTATTGCTTTCGAATATTGTTCATTAGGCTGCTCCTTGATATGTTCATACTCTGTTGTAGTTGCATAAGAAAAGAAAATTTGTGTTAGTTGCTTCTCCTTTCGCTTTTGAGCCCAATCAAATAATTCCTTGCCATTTTTGATGGGATGTTCACGTTCTTAAGCTACACTAGCCTGCTTGTTTATCACTTGCTTGTGTCTTTGCTGCATCAGCTGTTTTTTATACCAACATGGGTACTTGAATCAACTATTAGGTACGTTTCTGTCCGACCACAAAAATATACCAGCGTGCTGTACTTTAAGAAAACATCAGGTATATTTGTGTGAGACAACTGGACTCCTCTACTCATAAAGCTTTTGTATTCAAATGGAAATATTTCATTATCTTAAATCGATATAAATGCATATCACGTATTAATTGCTTTATATTCGTTATTTTGTTATTTTTTAACTTTTAACATTTTGTTCCATATTTTCTTGATAATTACATATAAAAATATCACAAAGTAGCATGTTGAAGTTGTGTTTCGTTAAAAAAATTAATAAATCATTTTTACAGGGCACATTTTTTTATTTTGCCTCATACCATGAAAAATTACCAAATCAATATTTTTTCAAACATTTTAGTCAAAAATTATCTGCTCTTTCAGACGATGAACAAAATTCTAGGCATATGAGCCTCGAAAAACATTCGAAAATGACCGAAAATTATACCATAATTTTGTTATAAAATCGCTGTATCTTTAAAACGGTAAAAGTTAGCCTGATTTTCCCGTATACCTATACGGGCTCTGAACCAGTGTGTAATCGGACAAACCGTTTCTAAGTTATATTTTTTTGAAAATTTTTAAGGAATTTTTTCTTAGGCCCTGCTCAAAAGTAAGGCTAGAGTCAAAATGGCAAACCGATGATGCAAAAAGGCATTTTTGGGCATAAAGAAAGCATGTGTAAAATTTCATCCAAATCAAAATGTCGATGTGTTGGTGTTCTTGGGTAGTGGACGCCTGTGCGGTGGTTAGTAAAAATGTTATATTTTTCGACGCCATCGTTTTAAAACAGTGCTTTAAGTGACTGGTTTAGTGAAAATATGTCACGATTTATACGGGAAAAGTGAAGTGTAGTGCCTCATTCCGTATATATTTAGGAAATATAGTGAAATGTGTTTCCTAATTCATGCAGACATGGCATATTTGTGATGTCAGTGCTTTGCATACATATATGGTTCGTATTGTGTATGTGATGGTTTTTTTAGCTCTCTGAGATTATATTCTCAATTGCGGTGAGTATTGACTCAGCTACTTTAAGTCTGAGAATGTTGCATTTGGTTACCATCCTATGATAGGTAAGTAAATGATTATCGTGGTTTGTTTGTATACAGTTTTTCTGGGTACGTTCATCCACATGCCTGTTGCGGCACAAATACGCAGCAGTCAAATATATTATTGTTAACACTTGCAGTTCTCATGATTGCTATGAGAATACAGCAACTGACTACACTGAACATGAAGTACTAGATTGACTGAAAATTAATTAGTGCTCTCGTTTCATTTTGAAGAGACTCTTCTCTTCTACTATACACTATTCGTCAAATGAGAGATATGTTTTACGTGTTCTAGTGAGTATGTGAAATATATTCTCATCGTTTGAGCTGTGTATAGATAGTTATGTCGTTTTTCTTTATTTGCACCGCCTGCACCGTTTTCCCACCGGTGTAGCAAAAGTTGCACCCAAACCGTTTTTTTATTCCGCAGGTAGCACACCGTTTCTACACCCGATTGCCACCGGTGCAGAAAATCCTACACCCTGATCGAGCTGGGTGTAGCAGGTAATACACTCTTTTTACCAATACATATATGGTTCTTAACTGTCAGTGGCGTTCTTGTTTTGGTCCTTTTGGCAGATTTTGTTGTTTTCGGTAACGAACAAGCAAGATCTTCATTTGCGCTCATTTTCGACTGCGTGGATAAAATTGATTTGTTTCGGAATTGTTTTTTTTTTATTCAGTAAAAGAAGAAATATTCTAAGCATTTATTAATGCTACAATAAAAACAGGCTTATAAGAATAATAAAGGATACTGAGTATGTTTCATCATTAGTAGCTTTTACGGCTTATATTAAAAAAAGGAATTCTCTCAGATGTTTGGGTTGCATGTATACCAGTAAGTACTATATTAAAAACACTTGAGTTCAGTCAAATTTTCCGAAATTTGCTCATGGATGCATATTTTTAAAAATATTGACGAGTGATCGATATTGATTTTCCATTAGAATTCTATTCTAATGCAATGATTGATTTCCGTTGCTCTCTTCGCCTTATTACAAACAAAAGATTCACTTTTTGCATCTTGAGCTAGAAATATTGCGGAAGTATGAGTTTTGGCGAAATTATTAGCCCGAAAGATTGGATGAAATTAAACTAGTTCTTACAGTATTGAAATATGAAAATTCTGAATTTTAAACATATATTATTCAATTACGAAACATGTATCATGGTATCATTTCTCAGGAAAAATAAATTAATGTACATATACCAAACATTTTTTTAAACATTTTATATTCAGCCAGTGCTGAAAACACCATTAACAAACTATACAAAACACGAACGAATCTAATGGTTCCGAATCCCTTACAGCAAATTAAGAATAACAGAAACAGCTGTTCTATCTGTTTGAAGAATGACATTTTGTTTTGATTGACGCCTTCACTAATACTATCATACGCTGTCAAAATATTGCACCGAAACCGTTCTATTTTCCGGTGTCAATTGTTACACTCGCGCGGTGCACCGTCGGGAATAATCGAAAACGACATTAGATTCTTTGACCACAAATGCGTGTATTTATGTATGCAGTAAGTGGCTCAGAGAATAAAAATATTAGTGTTTCTCGAATTCAAGATTGCACCACCCTGGCTGGTCGCTGGCTTTTTATATCTATGCATCAGGTATCAGGTATCAGAAGGCCGGCTCCAAAGGCACGTTCCCCACCAGTTGGGAGATTTGTGCCATCGCCATATTTGAGCCTATTTCATCATCTACCCGATGGGAGAGGAAAGGGAAGGGAAAGATGGGAGGAAATAGGAGTGGGTCCCTTGAAGAGGGAAGATCGCATAAGCGAAATGAGAGCATGTAGCTCCATACCACAATGGGTTCGAACAGCGCCCTAAAAAGGGCACTGCAAAACGCGTGAGCGTAAAGAGAGCCTATAGCTCATTACCACAGCGGGTTAAGAATAACAGGATGTCCTGAAGATTCAGGCTTCTGTATTCAGTTTCACTTAATAAGTGTTTACCAAGTAATTGGAATCGCATTTGCGCAAAAACTGGACAGTTACATATCAGGTGATACGAAGTTCCATAATCGGAGTCACAACTATCACACACAAATGAGTCAGCACGCTGAATATTTGCCATGTGATAGTTGAGTCGGCAGTGGCCTGTCAACGCTCTGACCAAGAGACTGCAATTCTGCTTTGACAGATTTGTTAAATACTTCGCCACCTTTGGAGATGGCTCAGTAATATACAATTTTGTTTGACGACACGACTCCAAACTATTCCAATATTGCTTGTGCTGAGTTGCCGCCCAAGAGTTTATCTGAAGCTTCACCCAGCACTTCGAAATTGGAATAGCCGGCTCAGGGCCAATGAAGTCATGCGATGCTCCATCGCGAGCTAGCTCATCAGCCAATTCATTTCCAGCGATGGAAGAATGGCCAGGTACCCATACAAGGTTTACAGAGTTGACTGAATTCAGTTCCTCAATTTGAGTTCGACATGCGATAACAAGCTTCGACCTTGAGTTGGCCGAAGCGAGAGCTTTTATAGCAGCCTGACTATCTGAACAGAAGTATATGACTTTACCCATTACGCGCTGTTGAAGTGCTGATTGCACTCCACACATAAGAGCAAATATTTCCGCCTGAAAAACGGTGCAGTTTCTACCAAGTGAGTAAAACTGATTCAGCCTTAGCTCACGAGAATATACTCCTGCACCAGCTCTACCTTCAAGAAGGGAGCCATCAGTGTAACATACTATATTGTTTGATATACTTCTTTCCAAATAGCCAGACGTCCACTCTTCCCGTGAAGGGAATTGTGTGGTAAATGTCCTGTAAGGAAAGTTACAAGCAATTGTGAGATCACTTGGAGCAAGGACAATTTTGTCCCAATTCACCAAAAGTGGAAACAACGAAGTGTGTGTAGATCTACGATTCACTGGATTTTTCTCCAGTAGATCCAGTACCCATAAACGGTAAGAGCAAGAAAGTGCTTCTTGTTTAAGATATATGTGTAGTGGCGCAACGTCGAAAAGGGCCTCGAGCGCTGCTGTGGGAGTTGTAGAGAACGCACCAGACATCGCCATCAAGCACATCCTTTGGAGATGGCCCAATTTTGATTGGATTGTTCTCACTTCGCCCTTTTGCCACCACACAAGACATCCATATGCCAATATTGGTCGAACAACTGTTGTGTAAATCCATTTGATATATTTGGGTTTGAGGCCCCAAGTTTTACCAAAGGTTCGCCGGCATTGACCGAAGGCCATGCAAGCTTTTTTGACTCTGAAATCAATGTGAGGTGTCCATGAAAGTTTGGAATCTAGAATGACTCCGACATACTTTACTTGATCAGTCACATTAATCTCAGTGCCAAAAAGACGTAAAGGTCGAATTCCATCGCGGTTTCGTCTTTCCGTAAAAAGAACAATAGATGTTTTATTCGGGTTAACCGAAAGGCCATATTGGCGACACCAACTCTCGACTACCTGAAGAGCACTTTGCATCAGGTCGAATAGGGTGCTTATGCACATACCAACTATCAGAGCTAGATAGTCGTCGGCAAATCCATAAGTTGGAAAACCGCAATTATTGAGTTGCCTCAATAGCGTATCTGCTACGAGATTCCACAAAAGTGGTGACAAGACTCCCCCTTGGGGGCATCCGCAAACACTCAATTTTCGAATCGCTGATTGACGCAATGTCGAGAAGAGATGTCGGTTTTTGAGCATTTGATGAATCCAATTGGTAATCATTGTAGGTAGCCCATGGTTTCGTGCGGCTTCCAATATGGCATCGAAAGACACGTTATCAAAGGCACCCTCAATATCCAAGAAAACACCCAAGCACGATTGCTTCTGAGCGAATGCTTTCTCGATATCGTATACAACTTTGTGTAAAAGAGTCACAGTGGACTTTCCAGATTGGTAAGCATGTTGATTCACATGAAGAGGCATGTTTGCCAAATAAACATCACGGATGTGATGATCGATAATCCGTTCCAGACATTTCAGAAGAAAAGAGGTCAGACTGATTGGTCTAAAACTCTTCGCTTCCTCATACGACGCACGTCCTCCTTTTGGGATAAACTTTACAGTAATATCACGCCAGGATTTGGGAATGTACCCGGTAGCAAAACTGCTTACAAGTAGCTTTTTCAAAACATGTTTGATAAACTCAAATCCCTTTTGGAGCAGAACAGGATAAATCCCATCCGCTCCTGGAGATTTGAAAGGAGCAAAACTATTAAGTGCCCATTGAATCGATTCAGTAGTTACGATACTGCGAGCCGAGGCCAGAGACTCGTAACTACATGAAAAGACATTTGATTCATCCGTAGATGCTATGTCCACACATCCGGGGAAGTGTGTATTGAATAAACATTCTAAAACTTCTTCATCGGAAGAAGTAAAGTCACCATTAGGTAAGCGAATTTCGTTCACTTGGAAATCCTTAGATTTTGCAAGAATTTTGTTCAACCGACTGACTTCACTCAAACTGGAAACATTTGTACAAAGGTTTTTCCAGCCGGATCGTTCAGCAGAACGAAGAGCCTTCTTGTAAGCCTTGCGAGCTGACTTGAACGACTCTGATCCAGCTGAACGGCGTCTGTTCCAACTCCTTCTACATTGTTTCCTGAGTCTAGTCAGATCGGAATTCCACCATGGGGTCCCTCTTGTAGTCTTTACAGACCGCAGAGGACATGCTTCTTCAAAAGCTTCCATAATGTAGGATGTTGTAGTATCAACGGCATCATCCAGATCACTTGGATTTTCAATGGACGGAGAATATCCATGAAATTTGGTCGCAACCAATTCAATGTAGAGTTCCCAGTTTGTTGACCGGGGATTCCTAAAACGCAAAGTCTGCGCAGTTACATTTGAATGTTCAAAGAAGATGTAGCGATGATCAGATAATGATTCCTCATCTGATACATGCCAATTCGTCAACTCGTGACTGATTCTATTCGAGCAGAGCGTTATGTCTAACACTTCTTCTCTATTAGAAACCATGAAGGTTGGGCGATTGCCTATGTTAAGTAATCCAAGGTCTGTACTACTTAAGTATTCCATCAGACTGGAGCCTCTCAAATTGATATCCGAGCTGCCCCAGATGATGTGATGAGCATTGGCATCACTGCCCACAATCAGCGGAAGGCCTTTTGTTACGCAGTGTACGACAACTCGTTTGAAGTCATCCGTTGGGGATGGTTCATCATGTGGTAAATATACCGAACAATAGACGTATTTCCTGTTGAGGTCACCAACAGAAACATCGATTGTGATAGCACATACATCTCTGGTAGTTAACTCAGAAATGAGTGTAGCAACGATTGCTTTATTAACGAGCACGCATGCGCGGGGCATGGAGCGCGAGTTTGCCATTTCAAGCTTGCTAAAAGTAGCAAAAACTGGGTCCACAAGGTTACCTAGATAGAAGTTCCCTCTACGAAAGTAGGGTTCTTGAACTAGCGCCACTTGGGCTGCACCATTTTGCATGAGTCTGCAAAGATTGATCGTTGCTGTTCTTTTATGCTGAAGATTGATCTGAGCTAACCTAACCATAGCCACTACCCAAACTAGGCAGGATTAAGCTTTTTGCAATCTCAGCACGAAAAAGACCAGCAACGAAAAAACCAGATCGGTATCTATTTAAAGTCGCCAAAGGCGAAAGAGCACAGAATACACTGTGTAAAACGCATAATGCGAATCCATATAGGTGATAATTTAAATTAAATGTCAACATATTCATAATCCCACCCTTATTAAGCCTCAAGATAGAGACTGAAGAAGGGCAGCCGATTATCTCGGAGAAACACAAGGTCACCTGCACCATTGCTCCGGGTAGCACAGGAAGGACTCAATACTGTGGAGGGCGCCCTGGTACCCCACAGGCTCCGTTTGCGGTTAGGTTTTATTTAGACCCCCCTAACCATTCATTCTTAGGCACGGTACGCATCACACCATAAATTAGGGGTCACCTGTGAGGTGGACTTTTACCACCGGAACAGGCAATCCGTAGTGTTAATTCTTAGCCAGTTGAAACAACCGCTACCGACACTACGCGGCTATCTAGGCTGCTCGGGAAAAGGAGGTTAATATTGATGATTAACTCCTGACGTGCCCAAGCAGCCAAGATTAGATCAGTGCTGAAAACACCATTAACAAACTATACAAAACACGAACGAATCTAATGGTTCCGAATCCCTTACAGCAAATTAAGAATAACAGAAACAGCTGTTCTATCTGTTTGAAGAATGACATTTTGTTTTGATTGACGCCTTCACTAATACTATCATACGCTGTCAAAATATTGCACCGAAACCGTTCTATTTTCCGGTGTCAATTGTTACACTCGCGCGGTGCACCGTCGGGAATAATCGAAAACGACATTAGATTCTTTGACCACAAATGCGTGTATTTATGTATGCAGTAAGTGGCTCAGAGAATAAAAATATTAGTGTTTCTCGAATTCAAGATTGCACCACCCTGGCTGGTCGCTGGCTTTTTATATCTATGCATGGTAAAATGATATAGAGATAAGCTTGTGATCCGTGTAACTCAAGTTTGTGAAACACCGCACAGTATGATCGGTAGACGAACTGTCTGCAGTTTATATCGATTGTATAGACTATTTCTATGCCTATGAGCAAGAATATTCTAGCGCAAAACACATCTTGTGGACACAATGGTTGTATATGGTCGTATCCCTCAGACACACACAACTTGTGTTTGGGATGCCGTGTGTACTTAATATTGTTGTACATTATTTGTGGTTGAGGCTATTGAGTCAATTTGGACTGAAATTTCTCTTCACAAATCAATTGTATTTGTGAGATTGCAACCTGATCTTAGACTTTGAAGGCATTTCGATTTGAGATGACCATTCTTTTCATTTTCGACACCATCGATAGCTGATCGTACGACTTTCAACCGCATCGTCATCATGGCTGATCAATACGACGGTACTACTGGTAGTTTGGAACAGCAGACTGAAGTTTCTTCAATCGCATCAACTGGACATGCAGTTGGCGAAACTCAGAAAGCTGGAAATAACTTACCAAACGTACATTCGTCTGCATCTGCTAAAAATGGCAATTCCGGGTCTGTCGGTAAAGGTAAAAATTACCTTAAAAACCAGCGAAAGAAGCACAACCGAAAGGTGGCTTCATCTGGTAATAAATTAACCTGTGATGAAGAGGCTCACAATATTCGACCTTCATTACGTCTGCAGGTAAGACTCAAGAAAGGTTTTTTCGACAACGTATTGAAGGACGAACTATTAAGGGACTTAAACATCCTCCTTTATCAGACGCCTGCAAACTCTTTCATACCTTCTATTTTTGGTTTCGGACTCAGGTTTGGCAGGATCTGGTTTTCACCTGAAAACCAGGAGAGCCATGACTGGTTGAAGCAAAAGCTGATGGTTATTAATGAGAAAGTGGCCGATGATTTCAAGTTCATTATAGAACCTTTCGATCTTCACCAAATTAGCATTTGCTTGGGAATTCCTCGGAATCCAATTGAAGATTTGAGTAAAAATGATATTCTGAACAGATTGCATTTTCAGAACCCTTCCATTCAGGTGAATTCCTGGAGGGTTAACAAAATCCTGTTTTTCTGCAGCATAAGTGATAGTTCTTTAAATCTTCTGAAGCAGCAAAATTTTATGGTAAACTATGGTTTCCAAAAAAATTTTGTTCGCTGTTCGTCGAAGAAATAGGCTCTTAGGAGCATGCAATCTTACTCTACGTCCTGATGAATAATTTTCTTGGTCTAGAAGATTCTTTTTCATAACGGAAGTTGAGTTATTTTTTCAGTAACCTTTCGGGGGTGCTGAAATTTTAATTCGCATGAGTATCCCATAAGGGGTGCATATGTGAAATTTATTCTCCCTTACCATCTTTCTCTCTTATTCCTATATCCAAATCTATTTCTTATTCTTCTTCCTGTCAGGTAAGTGATGATTGGCAATGAAGTGCGAGGCACAAATCTCCCATTTGCAGGGGAACGTGCCGCCTTAGCCACAAATCTGATACCAAGAGTCAAAATGGCAAACCGATGATGCAAAAAGGCATTTTTGGGCATAAAGAAAGCATGTGTAAAATTTCATCCAAATCAAAAAGTATAAAAATGAAATTTGGGAAAAAAGTCGTCATTTTCTGTGGAACCGCTCTCATCGATTTCAAAGCGACCTATACCATCGACCGCGAAGAGCTATGGAAGATTATGGACGAGAATGGTTTTCCCGGGAAACTGATTAGACTGATCAAAGCAACGATGGATAGTGTACAGTGCTGTGTGAAGACATCGGGTACATTATCGGACCCGTTTGAAACACACAAAGGACTTTGACAAAGCGATGGTGTTTCCTGCCTCCTGTTCAATATTGCGCTAGATGGTGTTATGAAACGGGCGGGCTTTAACATGCGGAGCACGATCTTCAATAAATCCAACCAGTTCATCTGTTTTGCTGACGACGTGGACATTGTCGGAAGAACGTTCCAGGTGGTTTCTGAACTGTATACCAGACTGAAACGTGAAGCAGATCGCTTTGGATTGAAGGTAAATACGTCGAAGACGAAATATCTGCTGGCTGGAGGAACCGAGCGCAATAGAGCTTGCATTGGCAGACACGTGATGATCGACGGGGATGAGTTCGAGGTGGTGTACGAATTTGTCTACTTCGGATCATTGATAACGTCAGATAACAACTGCAGCAGAGAAATTCGAAGACGTATCATTGCCGGACGTCGTGCTTACTACGAACTCCACAAGACCTTGCGGTCTGGTAAACTTCACTTCCGTACTAAGTGTACCATGTACCAGACACTGATAAGACCGGTAGTACTCTACGAGCATGAGACGTGGATAATGCTCAAAGAGAACCTGCAAGCGCTAGGAGTTTTTCAACGACGTGTGCTTAGGACGATCTTTGGCGGAGTATGTGGGAACGGCGTATGGAGGAGATAACGGCGTATGATAAGACCGATAGTACTCTACGGGCATGAGACGTGGACAATGCTCGAAGAGAACCTGCAAGCGCTAGGAGTTTTTCAACGACGTGTGCTTAAGACGATCTTTGGCGGAGTATGTGAGAACGGCGTATGGAGGAGAAGACCCATATCCAGAAAGTCGCCAAAGCTGGAAGGGAACGATGGACTGGACACGTTTTTAGAATGCCGGACAACAATCCCGCAAAAATGATGTTCACCTCGAATCCGGCCGGTACAAGACGAAGAGGAGATCAGCGAACTAGGTGGTTTTGACCAAGTGGAGCAGGATCTTGGAAGTGTGGGGCGATCGAGTAATTGGAGGTTAGCAGCCATGGATCGAGTTAGTTGGCGTAACATTGTGACGTAGGTCATGTCTTGAAGGACGTAGCGTCATCAAAAGTAAAGTCAGTTATAAGGCAGCGTCCATTTATTACGTAACGCTAAAATTGGAAATTTTTGACCCCCTCTCCCCTCCTCCGTAACGCTTTTTGTATGAAAAATTTCTAATTTTTGTACGAGCCGTAACGCTTGAGCCTACTCCCCCCCTCCCCCTAGAGCGTTACGTAATTTGTGGATGCCGCCTAACAGAAGTTCCACAAGATTGCAATGGAATTACGGTGAGCATCAACATTCTCTAGTCACGTTCATAAATTACGTGCACTTATAGACATTTGTTTTATATCGCAAAATGATCTAATACTTTAAAACCAAATTTTTGCACCGACTGTTCTCAATTCCATATTAAAATATTCAGATTGCCTTGGTTGCCTTGGTTTAGAAGGTTGGCTTGGAATTTCACGAAATTCTTTATGTTCGTTATCAAAAAGATGTTATCAATTTGGGAAATGAAACAAAATTGGAAAACAATAATTTCGCTTTACTTGATCCCATGTTTCGCAGAATTTCGTTTCGAAAAGTGTTCGAAAAATAGGTAATCATTTGAAATATCGCGTGCCCTTACTCCTTGTTTAGTTGGTAGCCTGCATATTCATATATTCTTGGGTATCGAAGAAATTGTTTAACCCGTATATGCCTGAGTGAAAGCAAAAATACTAAAACCCTCACCGCTCAGCGAATACGTAACGGATTCAAATAATATTTTGTCAGTATACTGGCTCACATATCTAGTTTCTAAAAGTGGCCAGAGGAACTCGGGAATATTCCTGTGGCCGGAGTTATTCCAGTGGGTCACTGGGTCAAGTCGGGTAAAAAGGGCGATTTTTTGGGACATGACAAGTTAACTTTATTTATTTGTAATGGCAATAATTTTAATTTGCATAAATCATTAAAATCTGATACTCAACATCCCAAATAAAGAGTTTTTCACCGTTTAGAGAGTACCAGATGTGGCTACTCGGACTTAATGCCCGGAAGAACCGGCTATTGATTTGTTATATATTAAACCGTTTCAGTTCTCTTGAAGTAGAAATCAAACATAGCAGTTTACTGAAAAGCATTCCCATAATATTGACACAGATGTTTACATACAAATTGACCATTTTATCGTAAATTTGAGGCGCCCGGAGACACGAAAATGATCATTTGAAGGATTAAGCAAATGCAATACATAAGGTTATCCAATTAAATCATTTCTCAAAAGATTTACACTGATGCGTTTCACTTAAAACTCCTTGGTAAAGTGGCCACATTATAGACGATTTCGGAAATTATCTGTGACTTGAAATATGCCTACCTACAGCGGCGCAAAACCACGACACCCTTTGCATCCGACCTGACCCAGTGATCTCCGGCCACAGGAACATTTCCGAAATCCTCTGGCCACTTTTAGAAACTAGATATGTGAGCCAATATACTGACAAAATATTATTTGTATCCGTTTAGTATTCGCTGAGTAGTGAGGGTTTTAGCATTTTTGCTTTCACTCAGGCCTATACAGGTTAATCTAGCATGATCTTTGTATGCATTATTGATGATATATTTTTAGTTCTAGCCCACATTAGGAATATTTTGCAAGAAAAGTCTAACCAAGTTGTTGATATACAATAGTATAAAAAAGTCTTAGAAATTAGTAACGTTTGATATTGCTCAACTAATTGTTATATGTTAATCCAATATAATATAAATTACACAAAGGCAAGTTTCGTAACCAGATGGAAGTAATAGGGTTTTGTTCTACTTTGTCGTAAGCGCTATTATTCGTCGTATCTCACTTAAAATGTTCCACTACGGCGGGTATTCAAACTTATTTACTTGCAACATAGATTCATTTTTCAGGTGTAATTTTGTGAATGCTGTTATTGTGCGTACACTTGTACACCAAAAATGCAATAAAACTACTGTATTTCGATAAACAGCTTCCGTTTAATTATCCACTTTGCACTTTTTCACCGAAATCGCATGGACGAACATGATTTGAGAGAAATGCTTAGTGATCGACTAAGCCACACCACTTTACGATACAAGTTTCTGTTCAAGTGATGATAAACTGATGTTGCGGACCGGAATTGTTGCAACAAGAATAGGAGATGACAATGTCTTTGTTGCTGCGTATTGGGTGACAATTGATTCACTGATATGTTTGGGCTGAATTTTGATGGCGAACTATGAATTTTAAAGGAAATTAATATATCTCATCATGCTGAAGGAATGAAGGGAGATGCCCGTAGATCTATATATATATTAGTAAAACATTTTATCATAACGTTTGACCATTTTGACCATTCACTATATCACAGTAAGCCGTTAGTTGTGAGACGAATCTGGATACTGATTGAGATAGAAATTAACACGATACGACGAATTGAGAAACCGGTAAGTAATAATTTCATTGCATTTTTCCAATAAACGATCAAGATTTATCAAAATCTTATTGTACAATGCAAAAACCGTTTTCGGAAAGAATTGTTTGGCATCGGTTTGTATCAGCATTATTCACTGCAATACTTGGAAAATTGTAGGTTTTCACTGATCAAAGCTTAAGACGATGGATACTAGCACATCACCCTAAAATGAGTAATATTTTGATATGTCTTTTCCGTTTGAGAAAACTTTAAAGTCCGTATTTATAATATTGTGAATTTTCCAATGAGTATTTCGGTCACCTGGATTATTCGGCAGACAATAAATCCGTCCATATTTTGTATCTTCAAGGTAAAGGGTCGGTTCTGTATGGCGAGTGGTTGATGTAGCCGAAATACTCCGTAATGGATGACGAGACGGACATAGAAGCGGGCGCCAAGGAAAGGTCTTCATGAACGACAAGGATTTTAGCCTGGTAGAGGAGGTTGAGTAAACCAACATTGCAAAAACATAACATCATTTATGTCCGTTGTCCTATTCGAGTACAGTCAGTTCTAACAACATTGTACTTTAACTTTTTATGTGATTATGTTTGCATTATTGTGTACTATCTCTTGCTATTTCCTTGAAATTGAGGTGAAGATGAATCGAACCACACCTCAAATTTTCAAGAACAGAGATATAAAGAACCAGATAACGGTTCAAGCTGAGAATTGTATCGATAAGCTACCAGCTAGTGACTAGGCGATCAAATTTTTAACGTGAACGAATATCTGATTTTCTAGATTTGTGCTCTCAAAAATTTGAAACATAGCTTCGGTGCATCTTGACCTTAATATATTCTCAAAAAAGGATATACTTAGCAGCTGCTATAAGTGCTTTTTTGAATGGATTCAATTCTAAATCAATCATCTAGTCTTCATGCTAAAATGAGCGGACTTCTATTTCCATGAGTAATTGCTTTCCTATCTCATGGCTCTTACATCAATTATTAAAGCGTACAAATGATACCGTTATGACTAAAGTTTCTACCGTGCTGACAACACTGTTGGAGTTTGTGGAGCAGCAGGAATAACTACGTCCTCCGATTAAGACTGTTTTCCCCTCCCGCTAGCCACGATACACAATCCAAGGCTGCCTTCCGTCTTCCATTCGAGGCCATAAGCGAAAACGTTCATTCTAGATGAAAAGCATTTCCCTTTATGATAAACAGCGAAAGACGACGTGAAACAAAATGCTTATTGCTAACAGTGAGATTAGACGTTGGTACTTAATCAAGTATTTTGAAGCAGACTGAATTTAACCTGTCACTTTGCAAAATTGGCTGACTGCTTGAAAAACATGGTTTTCATGGCATGATGGAAGGCTTTTAGCAGATGCATAATATGTTTTGTGAGTATACGCAATTAACCCAGTGAACTAGATACGGAATCGAGACACAGTGAAACAATTTTTATTTGGCGAGTTTTTTTTTCATCTCGCGCTTTAACCTGTGCATGGACATCTTTATTAAAAATTAGGACTCAGAATAAACATGTCAAATGATCTGCTCATCTGCTCATGCTTAGTACCGGTGATTCTAAACTTTTTGGTTGTACAGTCAAACCTCCATGAGTCAATATTGAAGGGACCATTGACTCATGAAAATATCGAGTCATGGAACAGCTATTCTTTGGAAAGCTGTTTGAAAGGACCATCATAGTAACCATGATTTTGTGTTTTTAGTATGGTTCCATGAGTCGATATCGAGTAATGGAACATCGACTCATGGAGGGATGACTGTAGCAATATTCAATACGGGTTTTGCTAAATTCGGCAGGGACGTGTTCAAATCAACTTTTTAGCAAAGGTTCACATTTTGTTTGATTTTTTTAGCGATCAAACGATTAAACGATACACACCTAAATGTGCTTTGCATCATGAGATGGGTCGTATTTGTAAAAATAACTACAAGGAAGTGTGTCAAGCTGATCATTGTTATTAATTATTTTTTTAAAAAAAGATTCAACAAGACAACTACTTATTCTTCTCTTCGTTTTAATGGCATTACATCCCGACTGAGAAAGAGTCTTCTTTTCAGCTTAGTGTTCTTATTTATAAAAACTTCCACAGTTATCAACTAAGAGCTTTTTTGCCAAGTGATTATTTCCATTTGAATGTGATTTCCTGTGCTTTGGATTGCCAAAATCTTATTAGTAAAATGATTGTGGGGAATTTTCCGTCTAAAGTTATCACTACCAACTTCAACTGGAATTGCACTAATCGCCATTCTAGTACAGCGCCACCTTCGCCTTTTACCTTTGCGTTAGATCACGAATAGGCTGGCATCAAACTTTAGTTCTAGTTTTTTGTTTAAAAAAAATATAAAATTGAATAAATTCATCAAAACCACAAAAGTGTGCAAACTCAAGAAAAATCATCAATAAATTAAAACTTGTTGATTAGAAACTTTTTTGTTATGTTTAATGAATAAACGTATTGCAGTAGGTATAAGGCATTTAATTAAACTTTTGGTCTGCATGTGAAGAAGGGGTGCGTGTCTGCTCAAAGATCAAGATCCTAGAAAATTATGGATGGGAACGTGTTTGACGTGGGAACGTCCAGTATCAACAGTTTCTCGAATTGTTAACCATTTCAGCCCTCTTCCCCGATGCAAACTTATTGTATGGCCATATATGGAGATTCCAAATTTTACAGTAAATTGCTTAATTTTGCTGAACCACTTCCCCTACCCCTTGGAACCTGAGAGGTGCGATCTCGAACATTTTGGTCATTCAATTTGAACACAATTTTTTCCATCAGTGCTAACTGTTGTTTATTTGCTTGTCTCGCAGTAAACCATTTTCAAGATGCACACTTAAAATACTTCACTAAATGCTTCTGCAGTTTGATGCAAGCAAAAAGTCCAATACATCAGTTGAATCAGATAGTTTCTGATCGTATTTTAGTTAAACGTATATTTCACAAAAGTTCTGAAAAACATACGCTACATAAAACATAAAACGTTTGTTAAACACCTTCAACAGCTGATGGTTTTTGTGTCACATAAAATATGTAACAATTTTTAGCATGATGAAGTAATGACCGCACACTTTTAGGCATACTCGGATCATTTGGATGAAAATTTAGGGTTGACAGCAGCATGGCTGCTTGTTGATATCCAGTTCACACCCCCCGGCTTGGAACAGGACCTAATAAATAGCTGTTTGCTCTCGAGTTTGACAGATACAACTGAGTCGAAGTCTTATCAAAATTAAAATAAACTCAAACATGTCTCTCGCCGTTCCCAAAAATTTTTGAACTTTTTCCCCCTTATAACAAAGAACTGAACATATATGTCTATCCCATTCATATCGAGAATTCTATGATGCCATGTTATATAAGAAACTCTCTTAAGTACATATTCAGCTAATCACAAATTTCTGTTGTTGCTAGGACGTGGCCAGAGAAACATTTAACTGTTGGAGCATGCGTCAATTTTGTCCAACAGCCCATGCTTGAAAACTATCATTAATAAGCTATCCAGAAGGAGTCAAACCTTATTGAATCGCATCAGACTTCACACCTACCATGTATCGTAGGTACTCAACGCTAGCATAATGTCGAAAATACAACCCTGAGGATATTGGAAAACATTTGCATTGCTTCCCAAATTCATATGTTGTAATTGCGGGGCTAACCATAAGTCCAATTTTTGGAATTGTCCTTCACGCAAAAAGGTCATTGAGGCTCGTGCCAGGCAGATGAAAGATAATATCCGTTACGATAACGGTCGTTTCCGGAATTTGCCTGGTAGAGTATCGAACAATGCTCATTTTTCAGTTAACGATCGCTTGATCATGAATCATACCCATCGGGAAGATCATAATCATGCTCATTCACAAACTAATTTTAATCCGTCGGGTAGCCGTTCGAATCTTTCTATTTCGAATGTATCTACCCACGGTAAATCCTTTGCCGATATCGTAGCAGGAAATTTGAACTCCTCCCCTGTTCGATCCATGGGTACCCATTCTACTTGTTTCAAATCAAATGGAAAAAACCCTACCGCCACAGGTAACTCCGCTTCTTCGTCTACCGGAAATTCCAATGGGAAATCACATGACATGTCTGCCTCTGATTTTAATTTTCTAACTGAACAATTGAATCTAATGATTGATGCAATGTTCAAAGCCACCACTATGACTGAAGCAGTCCAAGTAGGTGTAAAATTTACAAATCAAATTGTTATTGGATTACGTTTTTCTAATGGATCCAAATAATAATTTAAATATTTTAAATTGGAATGCTCGTTCTCTGAATGGTAAAGAGGACGAGCTGTTTAATTTTCTTACGGTTAATAACGTGCATATAGCAGTTATTACCGAAACGTATTTAAAACCTGGATCTAAACTCAAAAGAGATCCTAACTTTTTTGTTTATCGTAATGATCGACTTGATGGGGCATGTGGGGGAGTTGCAATCATCATTCATAGGCGTATAAAACATCAACTGTTTTCATCATTTGAAACTAAAGTTTTTGAAACTTTAGGTGTTTCTGTTGAAACACAGTTTGGTAAATATACTTTCATAGCTGCCTATTTGCCTTTTCAATGCTCTGGGCAGCAAGTTAATTTGCTCCAAACTGACTTGCGTAAATTGACTCGCAATAAGTCAAATTTTTTTGTCATTGGTGACTTTAATGCCAAACATCGGTCATGGAATAATTCTCAAAGTAATTCCAACGGCAGAATTTTATTTGATGAGTGCTCTTCAGGATATTTCTCAATTCAATACCCTGATAGCCCCACATGTTTTTCCTCTTCTAGAAATCCATCTACGATTGATTTGGTCTTAACCAACTCTAGTCATCTTTGTAGCCAACTGATTACTCATGCTGATTTTGATTCTGATCATGTCCCTGTTACATTTCAAATATCCCAAGAAGCGATTCTCAATCCTATCAGCTCCACTTTCAATTATTTACGAGCCGACTGGAATATATATAAAACGTATGTTGACTCCAATCTTGATGTTAACATTTCTTTAGAAACTAAACTTGATATTGACAATGCTTTTGAAACTTTAACAAATTCCATTGTTGAAGCCCGGAGCATTGCAATTCCAAAATGTGAAGTAAAATTTGAATCCGTGATTATAGACGATGATCTTAAACTCTTGATCCGTCTTAAAAACGTGAGGAGAAGGCAATTTCAACGCACTCGCGATCCTGCTATGAAAATTATATGGCAGGATTTGCAGAAAGAAATCAAGAAACGTTTTGCTCAATTAAGAAACAAAAATTTTGAAAATAAAATTTCTCAATTGGACCCTGGCTCTAAGCCCTTTTGGAAATTATCGAAAATCTTGAAAAAACCTCAGAAGCCAATCCCGGCATTAAAAGAGGAAAACAAATTATTACTAACTAATTGCGAAAAAGCTCAAAAACTTGCTATGCAGTTTGAAAGTGCGCACAATTTTAATTTAGGACTTACTAGTCCAATTGAAAATGAAGTTACTCAGGAGTTCGAAAATATTCTCAATCAAGAGAACGTTTTCGAAAATGCCTGGGAGACTGATTTGGAAGAAGTGAGAACTATTATTAAAAAATTCAAAAACATGAAAGCTCCTGGCGATGATGGAATTTTCTACATCCTCATCAAGAAACTTCCAGAAAGTAGCTTATCATTTTTAGTTGATATATTTAACAAATGTTTTCAATTAGCATATTTTCCTGACAAATGGAAAAATGCTAAGGTTGTTCCAATTTTAAAACCAGACAAAAATCCTGCAGAAGCTTCTAGCTATCGTCCAATCAGTTTGCTTTCCTCCATCAGTAAACTTTTTGAAAAGGTTATTTTGAACAGAATGATGGCCCACATCAACGAAAATTCAATTTTTGCCAATGAACAGTTCGGATTCCGCCATGGACATTCGACCACTCATCAACTTTTACGTGTAACAAATTTGATCCGTTCCAACAAATCTGAAGGCTACTCTACTGGTCTTGCTCTTCTAGACATAGAAAAAGCATTCGACAGTGTTTGGCATGAAGGTTTGATTGTAAAATTGAAAAATTTTAATTTTCCAACATACATTGTTAGAATAATTCAAAGTTATCTGTCAAATCGTACACTTCAGGTTAATTATCAGAACTCCAGATCTGAAAGACTTCCTGTAAGAGCTGGTGTTCCCCAAGGCAGCATCTTGGGACCAATATTATACAATATTTTCACATCTGACTTACCTGAGTTACCTCAGGGATGTCAAAAATCTTTGTTTGCGGATGACACAGGCCTCTCCGCCAAAGGACGAAGCCTGCGTGTCATCTGTAGTCGATTGCAAAAAAGTTTGGATATTTTTTCTTCATACTTGCAAAAATGGAAGATTTCTCCTAATGCTTCCAAAACTCAACTAATAATATTCCCACATAAACCAAAAGCTCTTTATTTGAAACCTTCAAGTAGACATGTTGTCACGATGAGAGGAGTTCCAATAAATTGGTCAGATGAAGTTAAGTATCTAGGGCTCATGCTAGATAAGAATTTAACTTTCAAAAATCACATTGAGGGCATTCAAGCCAAATGTAACAAATATGTAAAATGTCTCTATCCCCTTATTAATAGAAAATCAAAACTTTGTCTTAAGAACAAGCTGTTGATATTCAAACAAATTTTCAGGCCAGCCATGTTGTATGCTGTACCAATATGGACTAGCTGTTGTAATACCAGGAAGAAAGCTCTGCAGAGAATTCAAAATAAAATTTTGAAAATGATTCTGAGGCTTCCTCCCTGGTATAGTACCAATGAGTTACATAGAATATCCAATGTTGAAACATTGGAACAAATGTCAAATACAATCATTAATAATTTCAGGCAAAAATCGTTACAATCTTCTATTGCCACGATTAATGCGTTATATGTTTAGGTTAAGTTAGGTTAAGTATATTAAAAACTTTTTTTTTTTCTCTTATAAGCAGGTGAAATCAACTCACCTGTAAAAAAACTGAACTGCTACGGCAAATGAAATGTAATATGTTGTTAACAAAATGTTAATTAAATCTTAAATTTGTTTTACCAAATTAGGATGATAGTGTTGTCAAATAACACAGAACACCTAGATATAAGAAATGAATGTAATGTTTGGAATGATACTAATAAAGAAATTAAAAAAAAAAAAAAAAGAAAAATTTGCATTGCTTCAAAATAAGTTTTAAGTTCATATTCTAAGCATTAAAAAATAAATAAAATGCATTTTATGTGTGTTGATAAAAACGAATTTGTTGATGAAATCGGAAAGTGACAAAATCGGAGCGTAACAAAATCAGAACGTAATAAAAACGGAACATACCTGTAGTAGTTATTACGCAACTGAAATTAGTTTTGTTACGCAACGCTTTTACATTACGCAACCCTTTTTTAATTGGGTAATGAATTACACAACGATTTTCAAAAAAATGCAAAATAATGGTGAATGCATCCCGATATAATTTCTGATACATTCAAGTGGTCTTCTACGAAATTGCAGCCTCGTTGGATAAATGTACGACTCGTGCTGTAAAAATTATCATTCTCCAACGTGTTGGGTAAATTACTATGTTGTTATGTTTATTTTATTACCAACTAGTTTTCAATCCTATTTGTTTTATCATCTTATCCATCTGATGAAAATTAAAAAAAAGGTAATCGAATTTTTAAGCGATGTCTCGTTTTAGAGTTAAACCATGACATTAGGAAGATTTGAAATTTTAAAATGTTTGAAAATCCAATCACCCATTTCTTCCTTAACCTCATTACCATAAAAAAGTGTTCTGTGAAATTTTCAGCTTTCTAGGTGGTGATTTGAAGGTGGCCCAAAGACGAAGTAGGTTTATATGGAAATTACTATGGAGAAATTTTGAAAGATGTTCCAAACACGTTTGTACTGTAATGTGGGTATAAATTTATAATCCTATCATGAAAACTCATTTTTCAAACCTTAATGAAGGATGTTGCTGAAGAAACAAATCTTTTTTGAGCTAATTTTATTTGGGATTTTTGTAGATGTTTGCAGAGCAATAATCTAAAAGCAAATATAAAGCTACACTGAAATGAATTTTATTGTAGAAACTACTGAATCCATGGTAGAATTGAGAACTGCACCAACGATTTTCAACCGACTACATTAATCTGTTAACTCTACCAAAACATAGTCAACACCACTACATAAAAAAATTTCTTCTGTCAATTTAACCAGAGTTGTAGTATTTATGACTAGAAACATTCTAGATTTGAGAAGTTTAGCACCATACTTTTGACCACACTGTGTTGTACGGTGGGTGTCACGGATTTAAATACAATGCTTTGTAGTGGATGCTACTATGGACATAGTCAAATTTACTGCACTGCTCAGTGATTTTCACCAGATTATAGTAAACTTAACAGATTTTTGTAGTCGGTTGAAAATCGTTGGTGCAGTTCTTAATTCTACCATGGATTCGGTAGATTATACAAGAAAATTTGTTTGCGTGTATATATTAGCAAACAAACTCATGAATACTTCCTATCCCTCACATTGAATTGCTCTCTTCGGGATTTTTTTTCATTATGGTTTGAGGAATGAGTTTTGACTATGGTTCGAGTTTGTACTCACATTCCAGTACAAACGTGTTGGGAACATCTTTCGAAATTTCTCCATAGTAACTTCCATATATACCTACTTCGTCTTTGGGTCACCTTTAAATCACCACCTAGAAAGCTAAAAATTTCACAGAAGACTATTTCTATGGTAAAGAGGGTAAGAAAGATACGGGAGATTGAATTTTTAAACTTTTTTTTTTTAATTTTGAACCGCCGTACCATGACATACAAACACATTTCTTTTCTTTTATTTACAAAGATTTCAATTTACTCATTTATTTCCATTTATCGATAGAAGATGGAAAGAAGGACAAGTTGCTCTTTGTCCTTTGAATCTTCCTGCTTTCAACCCTTTTGTCCGAGCTTCATTCAAAGCAAAGGATTGGAGCTTTGATTTTTATTTCGCGTTTTTTTTTTGTTAGATCTATGTGATAACAGAATGAATCAAATTTTAGTAAAACATTTAAAAAAAGAGACAATTTACACCGTCTTCAGCCATAGGCTGCACAGACTGAACGATCACTAACATTAGGCAACGGACAACACGAAACACCCAGTAGCCCAGCGATGAATTTCTCATATGACGAAAAGTTTTCACTGACTGGAGCGGGAATCGAACCCACACCTCGTGGCACAATACGCCTAGACGACTGACGCCGCTAACCGCAAGGCCACGAAGCCCACATTTCGTTTACAAATAGGATCGCAATGCAATGTTCCTCTTAATGTGGCAGAAGGTTGCAATCTTGCAGTTCACTGAAATCATTACATTACATTGAATCTGGTGTGCAATATGCTATCAGATGCGAAGAGTACGAAGTGAACTCAAATGCTGAAATGAAAAAAAATACACGCATAACGAGCGTCGCTCCTGACATTTTATAGAACTATAGTATTATTCTGCACAACGTCTGTAAAACGTGGCAGTACTGCGGCAGCATTCAAACACGAACACGGTAGTGCTGACATTTCTCTTCTAATGGATGGATGTATCAAAAGTAGGAAGAGATTCATGATGGATATATTCAAAATAAGATGATGGCATTTTAGTTGACGAAGCAAATTTGATGTTGATTTGTTTGGTTTGTTTTCTGTAAGATATGGTAATAGTCTTTGATATCATGAAATCATGAAAAGAGGAAATGTTTTTCTAAAGAGATAATATTTATTCAAATGTGGTAAGTTGTAATAGAATTTTCAGCTAATTATAAAATGATGTGTGAATTTAAAATTTTGAAAATTTATTTTTTCTTAAAAAATATGCGATCGGTGCCCATGATTATTCTTAGCATTTTAGATCAAAGTGAAAATTAATGGCACGGCTTATTCGTCATCCTATCCCGCCCTTTTGATGTCCCACTGGATTAATCGTCGATAAAACACTAATAGAATAACGTACTTTGTTGTGCTAGTTCGCTTTATAATCTCCATGAAATTAAACTGCTCCCCGTCTCCCATAATCCGTGTATCGATCCACAGCTCATGGTAATGTTCTATTTCCGGAGGTTCCCTGAATGAGTTTTTCCGAGCTTTTCCAAACCACTGACTTTACACAAACAATTTGATGGAGAAAGGCACCAAACCTGAGCCATTTGTTCTCATCCCATTTTATGCTCACTGATTTCTAATAGGCCATGACCTCAATCAAGATGCTGTCTGATCTAATATTTATTATCCCTTGTTTAATCACAGCATGGCATGATGGTTCAATTTGAAAATTTATTAACTTCCTTGTTAAAAATTCCAATTGATGGTTAATTGAGCCGTGTTTTACGATAAAATCTGCTAGACGAGTCAACGTCTCCGCAGAGTCGTGTTTCCCGTTGTGTGTTTTATTTTTCCCACAATAGCCAGCAACTGCGCTGGCTGAGGTTTCTATTGTGTGGGCTTCCAATGGGTTCTCAAACGACCGGTTACGGAACATGAGTCCGTTGCTCGATAAATACTTGTTTTTTATTATGAATCGTGGTTTACGGCTAACCAGCCGAGTGGAAGTTTAACAACTACCGAACCGTAACCGGGTGTAGGTTGCAACAATTTTTGTCTGACAATATTAAGAATTTTATTCGACATTGGTTGCAATGTCACTATGCTCCCAGGAGCCTAAATTTGTGATCAACCCGCAAAGTTGGTTTTACAAGTATGGTGTCTTAAGAATAGTTGTTAGAGATGTAGAATTTCTGAGAAAATTGAAGAAAACATTTGGAAAAGTATTTATAGGAAAAAAATCTTGACGAATCTTAGGTAGTAAGGCAATTCACGGAATCTCAATTGCATCATATGGAGGAATGTATTGTAATCCAAAATCTTTCAGAACTTTTACTTCTAAATATTACGGTTCTTCTGAAAATTTTCCATTCTGCGGTAGCCGCCAAGTTCTACCGCAGCTGTCAAAGTTCTACCGCAAGCTTGAAAATCATCGTATCATTGAACGAAACCATCTAATCACAGTAAATTGCAATACTAAATACGAGTTTCGGGAAATTCATCAGATAAAAAGTGCCAACAAAAGAACTACTAGTTGCCATAGCATAAACGTAAATATTACCTCGATCGAATGGAAGTGATGTGACAAACCATGTCATATTGCACCTATTACCAGGTATTATGTATGATTCAAAGAGCGAAACGCGAACATGGAATGCATTAATTTGATATGCAAATTGCTGGATTACCTAGCTTCAATTCACGCTGGTCTGACCTTATTACGTAACAGCCCTACATGATATAAGCTTCCTGATAAGAAGCTTAACTTGCATTGACTAACAGCGTAAATGAACCAAAGAAGGCTGCCGGAAGTGGAATGGTATAATTGAGCGCGTTGACAAAGTGGCCTCAGCAGGAATTAATGAACGACTCTCTACATACATTTCCTGTCCACTTTCGCTCGGGAAATGTAAGCCAGATGTGAGAAATTGTTCGAGATCGGTGATTGGCTACACAGGAACTGGTTGGAATCCGATTAATTGAACATTCGAATTTGATTATAATAAGCTGTTTGGAAACGAAAACCAACATTCACAAATGGTTCAGTTTCCCACGATTACAGCCTATTTCACAAGTAACAAGTTAAAAGCAATTTTAATTTTCATTCTAGCCGTTAAGATAAGTATTGTTCGTACTGATAGAATGCTTTATACATGTGTTTATTTCCATACATGAAGTTCACATTATTTGAAAAAAAAAAACACAAAAATATGAACAAATATTTAAAGTTTTCACAAACTTTGTAATTTTCACGGTTCTGCAATAATTGTGTTCTGTTTGGTTTCTGATGATTTATTGTTTAATTTCAAATCGTTGCACACCATTATCGTGTTGAATTCAGTTTGTAACCCTAAAAATGCCTTCTATTTCATCACATTGTTTGGCATGTTCAGTAAACAGCGAACTTTTCAAGAGTCTTGGTTCTAATGGCTTATGAGAAAAACTTGAACCAATTCAAGCCGAAGGTACAAGAAGAATGACGATATCTTGAGTAACCACCATATTTATCTTAAAACTTCTTCGGAATTTCTGTAAAATATATTTGTTATGGATTATTCGATATATTAGAATAGAAGTTGATCAAAAGCTACGCCAAGATCCAGGGGGATGAACCAGACTAATACTGAACAACGCAATAATAAAATAAGAAAAGGCTTCGTGGCCGTGCGGTAAGTGTTATCCAGCATTTAGCCGCATCGAGTCAAGGGGTGTGGGTTCGATTCCCGCTTCAGCTCGAAGAACTTTTCGTCAGAAACTCTTCACATTTTATTAAGGGAATTCCTCCGACCAATCTTGCACTGATTTCTTCCACAGTTCTTTTTTCCAGAATTCTTTTAACGTTTCCTTTGAAAATTATATCTTTTAGTTTGATGACTCCTGCTTCAAAATTCCTGCAATTCTGCAAGAGGTTCTTAGAAAAATCATGCAGGATTTGCCCCAAGAATTCATATAATATTTCCTCGCAGTTTTATCTAGAAAATTTTACTGAATTTTATTCAGTAAATATTCTAAGAGATTGCCCGGAAAATTATTCAGAGGTTCCTGTAAAATCACTGCAAATTTGTTGAGATATTGCTTTATCACATTTTCGCAAAACAAATTGACGAATTCCCAAAAATATTGCTTATATTTCGAAATTTTACAAAAAATCTTTTACAATTCCGTTTTTAAATTCTCCCAAACCCCCAATAGTACAGTGGATGATATTTTTCTTGAAAGAGTACCGTTTTGATTCATATTACGGACACTTAAGGCCTCAGTGAAGTATAACTCACAAATAAGCATGTAAAATAAATCACTCCGTATGATTCCTCCATGTTATCGAACCTTCAAGCCCCTAAACTTTTGAATGGTGAGTAAAGATTTCGATTCCAAAACATGAATAATTTTAAATAAATTGATATGTGTGGACTCTACATGATTCTTATTCCGCACGCTTCCTTACTTTTGCCTCATAATCCGGACACTTCGATTCGAATTCCAGACAGGTCAAACAAATCATAAACAGAAAAGTCAAATCATCAAATTGAATAGGGTCAGTGTTCCCTTAGTGGACAGTCCCCTATAGTCGCACTAGTGGCTTTCTACGGCCGTTTTGCTATGAATCTTTTCAAAATATTTTTTGACATGAAGGTCAGGAACTATTTATCTAAGTACCATTAATACACAGCTTGATTTTGTTCAAAAAATGATCGAAATAATTAATTTTGCTTAAAATTTGAGCTCCCTTGCGCCTATAGTTAACCTATTGTTCCTATAGTAGCACTACTGAGAGAAATTATTTTTTATTATACGAAATAATTAATGAATTAAGTACTTTTTTTACATCAAACGAAAGCTTTTGATCCACACTTTGAAGGAAAAATGTAAAAGCTTTGTAAAACTACGGTTTTGATTAGTATTTTGCCAACGCCGTGATGCTAGTGCTACTATAGGAACAGAAATTAGAAATAGTGCTACTATAGGCACATGTATTCCTATAGTGGCACAAGCGATAATAAATGCAAACATATGAATTTTCGCAGTTCTCATATTTTTCCCACAAAACCAAGATAAAAAGCTTTCAGATGATGTAAAAATAATGACGCTAGCGTTATTTTTCGATTTTATACGAATATTTGTTCTTAGCTATGCGGCTATTGGTACATCGACCCTAGTTGAACCACTAGAGAGACGCCTAAAGAAGTTGGGCATTATAAATTTTCATTCAGTGCGCATCGTACCTTCGTGCTGTGCGTACACAAATTCTCTCTGCTCTTGGAAGTTTTCTTAAAAACTACCTAAAGCAATAAAACAGTACTTTTCAGCGCTACAAAAACAGTACTTTTCAGTGCTAAAATTCAAAACAGTACTTTTCAGTGCTACTAAAACAGTACTTTTCAGTACTATTTTTCTACTATTGATCCCTTTACGATCCTTGTTTGGACCCGTGCCTTCGATTTTTCGTTGGACCCGTTGGCGAAAGCTAGCGGTGGTAATCTTTTTTGGACACCGTCTTGGGAACAAACCTCTCGAAGGTCACGTCTTCTTATTCACTAAACATGGTTGCAACAACAAATAAAAGGAAGGGTGAATCTCTGAATTCACAACTTCCTTCCAAAAAAGTGGGATTTAAAACTGTCACTGAACGTGGCAAGAATGGAAGAAAGGACGTTTCTCCGGAATGCGAACTTTCTTCCAAGGGTGAAATGGATAATAGTATTGAAATGAGCAATCAGTTCGATGCTCTAGACAAATTTTCCGAACACCAAATCGAAGCAGCCTCTAGCCCAGGCTCTTTGATTCAAGTGAGGAAGCAAAGAGTGCCGCCTATCGTGGTCAGTTGTTCCGAATTTGCGGGATTTAGGCAGGAGTTCTTGAACTCCATTAGGGGAATCAAGGTTTCCTTCCCAATCGCAAAGAAAGGAGACTGTCGCGTTTTGCCGGAAACTCTTAAAGATCGCGAACTTCTTCTCAAACATCTTGAAGAGAAGAAGCACAAATTTTTTACTTATGACGACAAAACTGAACACAGCTAAAAATATGTTGTAAATTTAAGTTTATTTTCATGCACATATTTGGAGCATCAAAATAAACCTAAATTTCAACGACCAATCCATTATTTTTCAATCGAATTCACTTCAAATTTACACGATCATGTAATATTCAACCATTTTTAGTTGAAAATTTAATGTATATTCATTTAAATCTACATGATGCTGGAACAACACACAAATTTGATTTATTTTTACAGTAGACTTTAGTTTACATCACATTGAAAATTAAATATTTTTTTCTGTAAACGTTTGTTCAAAGTTGTCTTGAACGGTCCTTCAAGTGACTATAAGTCACCTGAAGAGATCAAAAATGGTATAAATGATTTACTTGGATTTTCCCCAGTTCAAGTAATCATTATGAAAAAAAGAACCCAATCTGGCATTGTTCGGAAAGGGCTTTCTCAAGAATTTTATTTAGTTCACTTTAACAAAAAAGAACTAAATAATATTAAAGCTTTAGAAAAAGCAAAACTTTTGTTTGATGACATGGGAACATTTCCAGAAACCTGGCGGAAATTACCAGAACCCCACTCAGTGCCGTCGGTGCCAAAAGTTTGAATGCGCCAATTGCAAGGGCCCTCATAAAGCTAACTTTTGGGAATGCCCTTCACGCAAGAGAGTCGTTGAGGCTCGTGCCAGGCAGATGAAAGATAATATCCGTTACGATAACGGTCGTTTCCGCAATTTGCCTGGTAGAGTATCGAACAATGCTCCTTTTTCAGTTAACGATCGCTTGATCATGAATCATACCCATCAGGAAGATCATAATCATGCTCATTCACAAACTAATTTTAATCCGTCAGGTAGCCATTCGAATCTTTCAATTTCGAATGTATCTACCCACGGTAAATCCTTTGCCGATATCGTAGCAGGAAATTCGAACTCCTTCCCTGTTCGTTCCATGAGTTCCATTCTACTTGTTTCAAATCAAATGGAAAAAACCCTACCGCCACAGGTAACTCCGCATCTTCATCTACCGGAAATTCTAATGGGAAATCACATGACATGTCTGCCTCTGATTTTAATTTTCTAACTGAACAATTGAATCTAATGATTGATGCAATGTTCAAAGCCACCACTATGACTGAAGCAGTCCAAGTAGGTGTAAAATTTACAAATATAATTGTTATTGGATTACGTTTTTCTAATGGATCCAAATAATAATTTAAATATTTTAAATTGGAATGCTCGTTCTCTGAATGGTAAAGAGGACGAGTTGTTTAATTTTCTTACGGTTAATAACGTGCATATAGCAGTTATTACCGAAACGTATTTAAAACCTGGATCTAAACTAAAAAGAGATCCTAACTTTTTTGTTTATCGCAATGATCGACTTGATGGGGCATGTGGGGGAGTTGCAATCATCATTCAAAGGCGTATACAACATCAACTGTTTTCATCATTTGAAACTAAAGTTTTTGAAACTTTAGGTGTTTCTGTTGAAACACAGCTTGGTAAATATACTTTCATAGCTGCCTATTTGCCTTTTCAATGCTCTGGACAGCAAGTTAATTTGCTTCAAACTGACTTGCGAAAAATGACTTGCAATAAGTCAAAATTTTTTGTCATTGGTGACTTTAATGCCAAACATCGGTCATGGAATAATTCTCAAAGTAATTCCAACGGCAGAATTTTATTTGATGAGTGCTCTTCAGGATATTTCTCAATTCAATACCCTGAAAGCCCCACATGTTTTTCCTCTTCTAGAAATCCATCTACGATTGATTTGGTCTTAACCGACTCTAGTCACCTTTGTAGCCAATTAGTTACTCATGCTGATTTTGATTCTGATCATGTCCCTGTTACATTTCAAATATCCCAAGAAGCGATTCTCAATCCTATCAGCTCCACTTTCAATTATTTACGAGCCGACTGGAATATATATAAAACGTATGTTGACTCCAATCTTGATGTTAACATTTCTTTAGAAACTAAACTTGATATTGACAATGCTCTTGAAACTTTAACAAATTCCATTGTTGAAGCCAGGAGCATTGCAATTCCGAAATGTGAAGTAAAATTTGAATCCGTGATTATAGACGATGATCTTAAACTCTTGATCCGTCTTAAAAACGTGAGGAGAAGGCAATTTCAACGCACTCGCGATCCTGCTATGAAAATTGTATGGCAGGATTTGCAAAAAGAAATCAAGAAACGTTTTGCTAAATTAAGAAACAAAAATTTTAAAAATAATATTTCTCAATTGGACCCTGGCTCTGAGCCCTTTTGGAAATTATCTAAAATCTTGAAAAACCCTCAGAAGCCAATACCGACATTGAAAGAGGAAAACAAATTATTACTAACTAATTGCGAAAAAGCTCAAAAACTTGCTATGCAGATTGAAAGTGCGCACAATTTTAATTTAGGACTTACTAGTCCAATTGAAAATGAAGTTACTCAGGAGTTCGAAAATATCCTCAATCAAGAGAACGTTTTCGAAAATGCCTGGGAGACTGATTTGGAAGAAGTGAGAACTATTATTAAAAAATTCAAAAATATGAAAGCTCCTGGCGATGATGGAATTTTCTACATCCTCATAAAGAAACTTCCAGAAAGCAGCTTATCATTTTTAGTTGATATATTCAACAAATGTTTTCTGAGTGCTCTGTGAAGCCCAAGCTGGACAGTTCGGTTTTGCGTCGTCCGATTGATTTTGCTGACGGATTCGCGCGTGTTTTCTTTGCCGGAGAATTTTTTTTCCTGTTTTGGAGCGTCTTGCTGGGTAGTGCTTTGTGAAGCCCAAGCAGGACGGTTCGGTTTTGCGTCGTCCGATTGATTTTGCTGACGGATTCGCGCGTGTTTTCGTCACCGGAGATTTTTTTTTCCCCTGTTTTGGAGCGTCTTGCTGGGTAGGTATTTGGGAAGGCAAAAGCAAGACGGTTTGTTTTCGGGACGCCAAGAAGTTTTGCTGTCAGTGTCAGTTTTGTGTTCAGTCGAGAATGGATTACCAACTTGTGAGTTCGTTTCATGCTTATGATAACACATTTTTCTTGAAAGCGTAACTGTAATATTAAAACAAACTTTGTATGGTTTGTCACTATAAGTGTCGGCATTATGCTTTTTTCTTATACAACTGCAATATACATATATTTTTCTCTTTTTGACATTATTAAAAATTATCTCTTGAATTGTTCGACATTGTGAATGTTGACGTATTTTCTAAAACTTCTACCATATCGAGACAAAATGCACAGTAATGCTCATATGTAATTTTCAAACAAACTATGTATGGTTCGTCACTACAAGTGTCGGCATTATTCCTGTTTCATTTCAGTTAAAATATATACATGCAATTTTCAGTTTTCGTCATTAATAAAAACGTCTTTTGAATTGTTCGACATTATAGATGTTGACGTATTTTTTCCCAAAACTTCTCGAGACAAAAATACAAAACTAGCTTTAAATACAAGTCGTATATTTCCCCCATGTCCATGGATCGCATCACCGACCAGAGGTGACTCCCAGATCTTTTCCTCCCTCACTAATAAACACCCTTCCCGTGGTGATTGATATGCTGCTATGCTATGATATATTCAACAAATGTTTTCAATTAGCATATTTTCCTGACAAATGGAAAAATGCTAAGGTTGTTCCAATTTTAAAACCAGACAAAAATCCTGCAGAAGCTTCTAGCTATCATCCAATCAGTATGCTTTCCTTCATCAGTAAACTTTTTGAAAAGGTTATTTTGAACAGAATGATGGCCCACATCAACGAAAATTCAATTTTTGCCAATGAACAGTTCGGATTCCGCCATGGACATTCGACCACTTATCAACTTTTACGTGTAACAAATTTGATCCGTTCCAACAAATCTGAAGGCTATTCTACTGGTCTTGCTCTTCTAGACATAGAAAAAGCATTCGACAGTGTTTGGCATGAAGGTTTGATTGTAAAATTAAAAAACTTTAATTTTCCAACATACATTGTTAGAATAATTCAAAGTTATCTGTCAAATCGTACACTTCAGGTTAATTATCAGAACTCCAGATCTGAAAGACTTCCTGTAAGAGCTGGTGTTCTTCAAGGCAGTATTTTGGGACCAATATTATACAATATTTTCACATCTGACTTACCTGAGTTACCTCAGGGATGTCAAAGATCCTTGTTTGCGGATGACACAGGCCTCTCCGCCAAAGGACGAAGTCTACGTGTCCTTTGTAGTCGATTGCAAAAAAGTTTAGATATTTTTTCTTCATACTTGCAAAAATGGAAGATTTCTCCTAATGGTTCCAAAACTCAACTAATAATATTCCCACATAAACCAAAAGCTCTTTATTTGAAACCTTCAAGTAGACATGTTGTCACGATGAGAGGGGTTCCAATAAATTGGTCAGATGAAATTAAGTATCTAGGGCTCATGCTAGATAAGAATTTAACTTTCAAAAATCACATTGAGGGCATTCAAGCCAAATGTAATAAATATGTAAAATGTCTCTATCCCCTTATTAATAGAAAATCAAAACTTTGTCTTAAGAACAAGCTTTTGATATTCAAACAAATTTTCAGGCCAGCCATCTTGTATGCTGTACCAATATGGACTAGCTGTTGTAATACCAGAGAGAAAGCTCTGCAGAGAATTCAAAATAAAATTTTGAAAATGATTCTGAGACTTCCTCCATGGTATAGTACCAATGAGTTACATAGAATATCCAATGTTGAAACATTGGAACAAATGTCAAATATAATAATAAATAATTTCAGGCAAAAATCGTTACAATCTTCTATTGCCACGATTAATGCGTTATATGTTTAGGTTAAGTTAGGTTAAGTATATTCAAAGCGTTTTTTTCTCTTATAAACAGGTGAAATCTACTCACCTGTAAAAAATCTGAACTGCTACGGCAAATGAAATGTAATATGTTGTTAACAAAATGTTAATAAAATCTTAGATTTGTGTTACCAAATTAGGATGATAGTGTTGTCTAATAACACAGAACACCTAGATATAAGAAATGAATGTAATGTTTGGAATGATACTAAAAAAAATCATAGATGTCTATGCTTGAATAGTACGTGAGAATGCTTGATAGTACGAGCCTTGAAAGTGAGAACTTTTGAACGGCAAAAATTAAAACATTTCGTGTGAAATGTTTCCAATACAAAGTGAATACATGAACAAAATCCATTGATTGCAATCTACCGGATCAACAAGGATAACTCTGTATGTTATTAATTTCGGCATTTTAAAAAAACAAGCTAGTTAGATTTTTCGTATAATTGCGATAAAAATATAGTATAGAAATGAGAGAAATGAGAGAGAAAATTGCTTTTTCAGTTTTGACAGATGATTGATTCTTACTTGAGCCTTAATCCTAGGCTCATCAGCCCAGACCAAAAATGGAAATACCTTCGCCAAAAATTTTCAATCCCCAAGAGGTCAGCTAAAACATAATGACATGAACTTTCTTAGTCACGATTTCGTACATCTCCTGAACCAGAAACGGTTGATATGATTGTTAACGTTTCTTTTTTTTTTCAAGGTAAAGTATCCCGTGGCAAGTGAGAATCCGGGGTGAGTGAGGCCTTCCGTCATAGCTCACTTAAGAACAGTTTTTCATGCGGGTATTCTTCTAGAAAGTTCAAAATACAATGATAAGGAATGTGTTAAGTACAAAAATATATTGTTATTATTATTTTTCCAGGGTGTAACTGGACAATCCGACCCATTCTCCACTTCATCGGCGGTAGGTTTTCATCTCTGATTACAACTAGTTTTCCAACTTCTACCTTAATTGCTGGCTTCCATCGCTTAGTTCTACTCTGCAACAGACACAGATACTCCCTTCGCCATCTCTTCCAAAAGTCCTGAAGCATTCGCTGGATCAACTTTTACTGTGTGAGACGGTTTAAGCGAATACCTTCTAGGTTTGGTTCGGGTAGGGATTGTAGGGAGGACCCAACTAAAAAGTGGCCTGGTGTCAAAGGTTCGAGATCGGTGGGATCGTCTGACAAAGGCGTTAATGGTCTCGAATTAAGACAGCCTTCTACTTGTATCAACAGTGTGTAGAAATCTTCAGGGGACAGTGGAGTTTCTCCAACAATCTTAATCAAATGACCTTTAGCCGATCGGACTGCTGCCTCCCACAATCCTCCAAAATGTGGTGAACTGGGTGGACTAAAATGCCATTGCATGCCCCTTGAATCACATTCCTTGGATACCTTCTCCTTATGATCTGGATTCTTCAACAACTTTAAGAAGTCCTGCATCTTGTTCCTTGCACCGACAAAATTTGTTCCGTTGTCGGAATATATGTCTTGACACATTCCTCTCCTAGCGATAAAGCGCTGCAGAGCTTGCAAAAAACGATCCGTGCTGAGATCCGAAACCAGTTCTAAATGAACAGCCTTTGTGCAGAGACATATGAATACAGACACATAAGCCTTGACTACTGGTCGTCTTGGAGCAGGTCTCACATAAAATGGACCACAATAATCTACGCCAGTTTGTGAAAATGGTCTAGATACTGTGACTCTTGGTGCGGGCAGCTCTCCCATAAACTGCTGGGTTGGTGAAGGTTTCGTACGAAAACATTGTATGCAGTTGTGAACTATATTCCGTACAACGCTGCGTCCTCCCAATGGCCAAAACCGTAAGCGAATAACTCCGAGCAACAGTTGCGGTCCTGCATGTAAAAGTTGTAGATGGTAATGTTCCAGGATCATCCGCGTTAGCTTATGTCGAGCAGGAAGAACCATAGGATGTTTCGTATCTTCGCGCTCTGCAGAATGACCCAACCGTCCTCCAATTCGGATGACTTGATCGTCTGAAATGTATGGATTGAACCACCGGAGCGGAGATTTCCTCGACACGGGTTGCCCTTTGGAGAGAGCCTTCCACTCGTCAGTGAAAACCTCTTGTTGTACACGTTGCACGGTGGTAAATTCTGCCCTTCTGAGATCCTCAGTCGATAGAAACTTCATAACGTTCCTGTTTTTCGATTCTGTCCGCAGAAGCTGCATCAGCCTCTGCCAGATTGCTGTTTTCCGGATGAGATCGGAATATGTTGAAAACTTCTCCAAATACCATTCATTGAATCCACCGTTCACTGAAGCTGTGCAAACCGCTGTTCGTCGTTTTTCTTCTTCGGCTTCTTCTGATGACGTTCCAATAGGGGAAACAGGCCAACAGTCTGAACTTTCCTTCAACCAATCTGGTCCCTCCCACCAGAAACGGTTCTCAACAATGTCTGCTGGAGATATACCTCTTGAGATCAAATCTGCAGGGTTCTGCTTTCCTGATACGTGTCGCCATTTTGGTGAGTCCGCAATACCTTGAATTTTTGCGACACGATTAGCGACGAACGTTGTCCAATTGTTCGGAGATGCTTGTAACCACCTTAGCACACACGTTGAATCAGTCCAGAAGTAAGACTCGGCAGGCATTCTAATGGAATCTCGAACCTTCTCATATAATTGCGCCGTCAGTAGAGCACCACACAACTCCAATCTCGGGATAGACTGCGTTTTCAAAGGAGCTACCTTTGATTTGGATGATAATAATCGAATCATGAAATTTCCATGCGAATCTTGGCTCCGTATATAGACACAACCGCCATATGCCTTATTCGAAGCATCAGAAAAGCAGTGAATCTCGATCAATATTGCTTCTGGAACCAGTACGCAACGATCGATACGAATATTGTTAAACAGCGAAAGTTCCTCGTAGTATTTGCTCCAAAGCTCACCCACCGTCGAAGGTAATGATTGGTCCCAATCCAGCGCTTGACCTTCTCCATTCCGGGTCTTCCAAAGAAGTTGCATGATGGTCTTCGCCGTTGTTATTGCAGCACCGAGTAGACCGAGAGGATCAAATAAACTTGCTATTACCGAAAGAACTTGCCGTTTCGTCGGTTGGTTCGGTGAGTCCCACGGCGGGATGGTGAACTGGAACCTAAGCTGATCGGTGAGTGGCATCCACGTCAACCCCAAAGTTTTCACAGTTGGATCAGGGTCCAGATCTATCCCTTCCGATAGTTTAATTGCCAAACCGTCTTCGGATACGCTCTTCAGCACCATGGGAACGTTCGAAACCCATTTTCGAAGTTTGAAACCACCCTTTGACGTCATCTTGTTGAGTTGTTCGCATGTCCTTCTTGATCGCCTTTGCAGCCGCTGGAAACAGTTCTTCCTCGTCAATCGCGAGCTGATTTAGGGTGCGCGTTGCTAGAAACGGAGCAGGCTTTGTTCCGTACGTGACAGTATCAAGCTCATACGCGTCTACCTTATCCAGTGGATCGAAGCGCCACAAAATACATTGTAACGGCCTATCGGTTTGTTGAACGAATATTTGCCGGAACATCTTCTCCACATCGGCTACCAGCATGATTTGCCTTACGCGACTCCGAAGCATAATCGATCGCAAGTCCTCCTGCACAGTCGGTCCCACCAGCAGAGCATCGTTGAGTGAAACACCGGACGACGTCTTGCACGACGCGTCGAACACCACGCGGACCTTGGTGGTTGTGCTCGCTTCCTTAATGACCGGATGATGAGGCAAATAGCATCTGTTGTCAACGCGCAGTTCCACCGGACTGGCAACGCTTCTACGAATACTATTACAAAGGGAAACTGTAGTACCTATATGGACTTGGCAAACTGTCAAGGAGATGAGATGGCAAGAAATTAGAATAACGAGGCGTGAACAAAGACAAATTGGCACAATTCTTTAATCTAAAACAAACTTATGTCTAAAGTTAGTAAAATCTTAATCTATTGTTAGTTAATGACAAAAGTTAATAAGCTATTTTCTATTAGTACGGTAAGAGTGAATTATTATGAACTGAACATGCTGAATTTCTATTCTAAACTACTTATCTATTAGCTTAACCTAAACGAACGGCGAGCAATTCATTACGGCAGTTAAATCTAAAATCACACAAATAATTAGTTGGTGAGTGATTATTATTTTCGTTTGTACAGTATAATTGAATCAACCATAAAAGATATTAACTTAAAATTAACTTTAGGTATCCATGCAACAATAACCGTCAGAGTATCAATTGTTGTCTGACTCCGAGCGCGTAGTAAACGTGAGTAAAATTTGTAGATGCATTGTTTTTTTTAAAACTCTTTATTACATAGCTACTCTCCTCTCATCCAGGAATTTTATAACCGCCCCCACATTGAACTCAAATAAACGGTTTATAAAAACGGAATCTGCTCTTTGTTGTATGGTGAGCCAACAAATTATAAAATTCGTTTAGTTCAGCCGAACAAAATGTCTAGCCGCAATACCAGCAAATCAGGCGCATACGGTGGATCGAAAGGCGATAGATCGGATAAGGATAGAAGTGATACTCCCGCCGGAGTAGAAAGCTTACCAGTGGTGACAATTACGACGGAAGAAGTGGTGCAGACTCGCCCAGGATGGTCTTGTAAATCTTGTAGAGAACCCGACGATAGTGCTATGGTGCAGTGCGATCTCTGCCATGAATGGCATCATTTTTCATGCGTGGGAGTGACAGAAGATGTTGAGAAGGTGAGCTGGTGTTGTCCCGAATGCGCCGATGCAACCGGGCTCCAGCAAACAACCTTGACAAGTGGTCAACAACTCCCATCAACGAGTGGTGTAACCGGCAGTCAGAATAAGCAACGCAAACATAGCGATGGAAAGGCGTCTTCTTCGGAAATAAGACGACCCACGAACACGTTACGAGTAACCACAAGGAGCGCTTCACGAAAGGAAGCTCCCATTTCCGATTTACCGCCAGCTGTAGAAGAAACCGCAGATGTGTCAGCCTTTGATTCTTTACAGAAATCCAATGCAGAACGCGAAAACCAGCCGAAGGGAACTCCGGCCGGGACCATAAGGTCGAGTTCTACACAAAAGTCACTGATGCTGCAACTTCAGAGACTTGATGAAGAAAATGCACTACAGCGAGAATACATACAGAAGAAGTATAGCATTCTCGAGCAAATGAGCAGCCGCTCTGGTTCGTCGTATGGCACAGGTTCCAGTAGAGTCGAGAGTTGGATAAAAAAGACGAATACCCTGCTTCAGGATGGCAAGCTTCATACGAAATACTCCAATTCAGTAAGAGTAGCAGAGGATGTAGAAGAATTACCTTTTACGAACCTGTCCGTTCAACAACCAAATTCGCCTCAGTACAGCATGAGACCAGGCCCTAGGTGCACACCCAGCCATGCTAGCCAACTTTTCAGCGATGCTAATAGGTCGTCCGCCAGTCTACCACGTGAAGTCGGAATTCCTGCTTATCGTCCATCGTACCTGCCACTGCCTCAGGGTACTTCAGTATACCCGCCACCTGAACGCAACCGTATGCCATCTCCGATAATCGTTTCCCACCCAAATCCGCACCAGTATCAAGCACCGAACAGCCAACAACTCGCTGCCCGACAAGCGATATCGAAAGATTTGCCTCCGTTCTCCGGACAACCCGAAGAATGGCCGATATTCTTATCAACTTTCACTAATACTACTGCGATGTGCGGATTTACTGATGATGAGAATATTATCAGACTGCAGAAGTGCATGAAGGGTAAAGCGTATGAGGCGGTGAAAAGTTTGCTCATGCATCCGTCAAACGTTCAGCGTGTAATCGATACTCTGCGTATGCTCTTTGGTCAGCCGGAGTCGATTGTACATTCGTTAATCTCAAAAATTAACCATCTGCCGGCTATGAGAGAGCATAAATTTGAAACTATCGTTGAGTTTGCTGTGAACGTCCGTAACTTTTGTGCGACGGTCGACGCATGTGGGATGGAAGAGTATTTATACAACATCTCTCTGTTACATCAGCTCGTTGCCAAGCTTCCACCAACCATCAAGCTGGACTGGGCACGCTACCGCCAAACACTTCCAGCGGTGAATTTAGCAGCGTTTGGAAACTGGGTTTACTCTTTAGCCGAAGCAGCAAGCACAATTGCTATTCCTCCAGTTGGTTTAGAGTCAAAGTCGACTCGGGGCGATTCTCGTGGAAACAAGAAAGGAAATGCTTTCCTAAACGCCCATTCTGAATCATCGAGCGTTCACCCTTCATCGGGTAAATTCAAGCCAGCATCGGGTCGAATGGATCACGAGACGTGTCCTATATGCAAAGGCGGGTGCAAGGCAGTTGAAAAATGCAGGCGTTTTCTAGAACTATCCAGAGAATCAAGATGGGCTGCAGTTAGAGAAAGCGGACTTTGCCGAAAATGTCTCCGCAGTCACAAAGGAGTATGTAAGGTGAAACCATGTGGAAAGGATGGGTGTGAACTGAAGCATCATCAGCTACTTCACAATGATAAAAAGGTAGCGACCACGAGTGCAAACGTGTGCACACAGCCGTCCGGACAGCAGTCATCCGAAATAAAAATCGGTACCCAGACACATGATTGCAACGTCCACCGTACAACTTCTAGTTCCGTTCTTTTTCGTTACCTACCGGTAATACTTTATGGAAAAAGTCGATCCGTCGAAACGTATGCGTTCTTTGATGAAGGATCGGAGCTTACACTATTAGATGAGGAGTTGGCAGAAGAACTACAACTTGAAGGTGGCGCTCTACCACTTTGCCTTCGATGGACCGGCGGTGCGGAACGAAACGAAGGTAGCTCCCGAGTTGTCGATCTGGACATCGCTGGAGTTCATAGTCAACACAAAAGGTTCCCCCTTACATCTGTTAGGACCGTCAAGGAACTGCTATTACCATTTCAAACATTGGAGGCTGCAGAATTGAAGCGACTGTATCCCCATCTGCGTGGGCTGCCAATCCAATCATATCGTGAGGCTAGACCACGTATTCTGATAGGAATGAAGCATGTTTCTGTCGGAGTAGTACTCAAATGCAAAGAAGGAAATTTCGAGGACCCTGTTGGTGTCAAGACCCGTATTGGCTGGACGGTTTGTGGAAGGTTGAGTCGTGACGCCGGAGGGTCCGCCCAGTGCATGGTCCACGTATGCTCTGAAAATCAAGATTCAGACGACCAGCTTCACCAGGCTATGAAGGCATACTTTGCGCTGGACAGTCTTGGTGTCGCGAAGCCTAATGGGAATCTTCTCCTTTCCTCCGAAGATCAACGCGCCAAATATCTGCTCGAATCGACGACAAAACTTCTCGATAATCGTTATGAAGTAGGATTGCTCTGGAGACACGACAAAGTACGACTGCCAAACAATCAAGCGATGGCTTTGCGTAGGCATCAACAGCTCAGAAAGCGAATGGACAGAGATATTGACTTAGCAGAGACTCTCAACGGAAAAATTGCTGAATATGTTGCCAAAGGATACGCCAGAAAGCTGACACCAGAGGAACTTGAACAGTCGTACCCGCGCACCTGGTACCTGCCCATATTCCCTGTTACGAACCCCAACAAGCCAGGAAAGATAAGATTGGTGTGGGACGCAGCCGCCAAATCATTCAACGTTTCATTGAATTCCGCCTTGTTAAAGGGCCCCGATCTGCTATGCTCACTGTTGGCGATACTCCTACAATTTCGCCAAGGTCGAATTGGATTATCCGGAGACATCCGTGAAATGTTCCATCAGATTTTGATGCGAACCGAGGACCAACATTGTCACAGATTCTTCTGGACAGACGAGAACGGCGAATTGGCTGTCTACGTGTTGCAAGTAATGAGTTTTGGGGCCAGCTGTTCTCCTAGCTGTGCCCAATACGTCAAAAACGTAAATGCAGAACGTTTCCGGGCCACCCATCCAATTGCTGTGGAAGCAATAACAAAGCGCCATTATGTAGACGACATGTTAGTGAGCGTCGATGAGGAAAATCAAGCAATACGGTTAGCGGAAGAGGTTAAATATGTGCATTCTCAAGGTGGCTTTGAGATCCGCAATTGGATGTGCAATTCCAGAACTGTTCTTACGGCACTGCACGAAGGTGATACGGCTGAGAAGGATATGGATCTTTCCTCCGAAATTGCCGTCGAGAAAGTCCTCGGAATGTGGTGGAGTACGGAAACAGATGAATTCTTATTCAAAGTAGGGTGGAACCGATACGATTCACTTCTTCTAACGGGCCAAAGACCGCCCACCAAAAGAGAAATGCTCCGGGTCTTAATGACGATCTTTGATCCTTTAGGACTTATCGCACACTTCCTAATATTTCTCAAAATTTTGCTACAGGAAGTGTGGAGATCGAAGGTGCAGTGGGACGAAGAAGTCTCAGGAGATGTGTACAGGAAATGGCAGCTGTGGACAAGCGTTCTTCCCCAAGTAGAAAACGTCCGCCTTCCACGCTGTTACAGCTCTCCGTTAGCAGTAAGCAGCTGTACCGACATCCAACTCCACACGTTCGTCGACGCAAGCGAAAACGGGTTTGCGGCGATAGCGTTCCTTCGATTCGACTACAACGGATCTACGCAGTGCTCTATTGTAGCTTCGAAAGCTCGTGTAGCTCCATTAAAGTTCCTTTCCATACCTCGGTTGGAACTTCAAGGTGCCGTTCTTGGAGCAAGACTAGCGCAGACCATCATCTCCTCTCTAACGCTTCGGATTACTCGACGAGTGTATTGGACAGATTCTCGGGACGTGCTTCACTGGATCAATTCAGATCATCGTCGCTACTCACAATTTGTAGCCTTCCGAGTAAGTGAGATTCTCGAAACATCTGAGCCAGAGGAATGGCGATGGGTGCCGACCAGGCTTAACGCGGCCGACGATGGGACTAAGTGGGACGGAAAGCCGGATCTTTCATCAGACAGCAGATGGTTCACCGGTCCGGATTTTCTATGGTGTTCAGAAACAAAATGGCCTCAAACCCCTCGTCTAGTTTCACCGCCCACTACAGAGCTTCGTCCAGTCTTGATGGTTCATCGCACGGCTCCACACATTTCACTTATTCGGTACAACAACTTCTCGAACTGGCAGCGCGTACGAAACAGCATGGCATTTGTTTTTCGTTACATCTCTAACTTACGACTGAAAGCGAAACAGCAACAAATTTTTCTAGGACCGCTGACAATGATGGAACTCAGAAAAGCTGAAGCGTATCTATTTCGTGTTGCTCAACAAGCAGGTTTCCCTGACGAAGTAACTACTCTGCAGCAACAACGCTCAACTTCTTCTGTAAAACTTCTTCCAAAATCTAGTCCGCTGTATCAAATGAGCCCATGGTTAGATGAACAGGGAGTTCTGAGGATGTGAAGCAGAATTGGCGCTTGTCAATTTGTCAGTCACGACACCAAGCAGCCAATTATTTTGCCACGTACTCACCACATCACGACGCTAGTAATTATGCACTATCACTACAAATACCATCATTGTAATCACGAAACTGTTATAAACGAACTGAGACAAAAGTTTCACATCCCCCGCATTCGAGTCGCCTTCACCAAGGCACGCAAAGGTTGTCAGCGTTGCAAAAACGAAAATGCGGCTCCACAACCGCCATTCATGGCGGACCTTCCAGCAGCAAGACTTGCAGCGTTCACGCGCCCCTTCACATATGTCGGGGTAGACTACTTTGGTCCTCTGGAGGTGGTCGTCGGTAGGAGGACGGAAAAACGTTGGGGAATGCTGATTACCTGCTTGACCGTCCGAGCGATCCACATTGAGCTGGTCTGTTCCCTCAGTACTAACTCATGTATTATGGGTCTACGAAACTTCATTTCTCGCAGGGGTACTCCGAGGAGAATCTATAGTGACCGAGGTACAAATTTCATCGGTGCAAACCGAGAATTAAGTGAAGCTGTGGCTGCAATCAACCAACCTGTGATGGCCGAATTTGTGAGTCCTGATACAGAATGGATTTTCAACCCCCCTGCTGCACCTCATATGGGTGGTTGCTGGGAGAGATTGATCCGTACGGTGAAGACTAACCTAATGGCAATTCGTCCTGCATCGAAGCTCACGGACGAAGAACTAAGGAACACACTCACGGAAATAGAGAATATCGTGAATGCTCGGCCCCTGACCCATGTACCAATCGACAACGATTCTGCTCCAGCGTTGACCCCAAATCATTTTATTCTCGGGTCATCGAATGGGTCTAAACCTCTTTCAACCCTAGATAATAGTGGTTCTACATTACAGCGCAATTACCGAATCTCTCAGATACTCGCCAATCAGTTCTGGAGACGCTGGGTAAGTGATTATCTCCCAGAAATATCCAGGCGGACAAAATGGTTTGCGCACACGAAGCCGCTTTCGATCGGCGACATAGTCGTCATCGCTGACCCAAGACTTCCCAGAAATTGTTGGCCAAAGGGACGAATCATTCTGACCAACAAAGGACGAGATGGATGCATCCGATCTGCCACCGTTCAAACAGCTAACGGAGTGTACGAACGGCCTGCTACGAAGCTGGCAGTCCTTGATGTTCACCGCGAAGCATTATAAGCCAACCGGAAGTTGGCGTACCCCGGGGGAGTGTTGTCAACGCGCAGTTCCACCGGACTGGCAACGCTTCTACGAATACTATTACAAAGGGAAACTGTAGTACCTATATGGACTTGGCAAACTGTCAAGGAGATGAGATTATTAGCAAGAAATTAGAATAACGAGGCGTGAACAAAGACAAATTGGCACAATTCTTTAATCTAAAACAAACTTATGTCTAAAGTTAGTAAAATCTTAATCTATTGTTAGTTAATGATAAAAGTTAATAAGCTATTTTCTATTAGTACGGTAAGAGTGAATTATTATGAACTGAACATGCTGAATTTCTATTCTAAACTACTTATCTATTAGCTTAACCTAAACGAACGGCGAGCAATTCATTACGGCAGTTAAATCTAAAATCACACAAATAATTAGTTGGTGAGTGATTATTATTTTCGTTTGTACAGTATAATTGAATCAACCATAAAAGATATTAACTTAAAATTAACTTTAGGTATCCATGCAACAATAACCGTCAGAGTATCAATTGTTGTCTGACTCCGAGCGCGTAGTAAACGTGAGTAAAATTTGTAGATGCATTGTTTTATGAAAACTCTTTATTACATAGCTACTCTCCTCTCATCCAGGAATTTTATAACCGCCCCCACATTGAACTCAAATAAACGGTTTATAAAAACGGAATCTGCTCTTTGTTGTATGGTGAGCCAACAGCACCGTTTCAGGTTATCAGCCGTATCTTCTATTTTCGTCATGTGTCCCAAATTTATATACTCTGCCATGAACTCATGATATTGTTCGCACAGACCAGCATCCCTCGCCAATCTGCGTTCCGTGCCTTGAAGTCGCCGGAATGCGATGTCCCGTGACTCGCCCAACTTGGAAATTGCGTCTCCATCCTTCGGCAACGAAACAGAATAACGACCATCAGATTCCCTACGAACTGATTTACGAAAGCTCTCCTCACACTTTCTTTCCTCCGGCGAAAACACGTTAGAAGTGCCCACCTCTTCACTAGCCCAGAACCGTGCGACTAGTTCCTCCAATCCTTGTGTAGTTGCCGTACTACAGTTGATGCGAAGACCTTGAGTAGGATTTGTCAGGCCTCCGCATACCACCCAACCAAACACAGAGTCGTTTAGTGCCGGTAGGTGATCTCCAAGTGAAATTCTTCGACCCGATCCGAAGAAATCAAAAAAGTATTCGATGCCCAACACCATATCCACTAATCCTGGATTGAAAAAGGTGGGATCTGCCAAACTGATCCCGTCAGGAACCGACCATCCTTGAGTGCTCACCTTCGCCGTTGGTAAATTCACCGTGACTCTTGGTAAAACGAGGAAATTCATGTTTTGCGAGAAAGCCGTAACTCGCGAACGTACCATTGCAGAAATCTGATGTTTCACCTTCGTTGCTGCTTGACCAATTCCAAGTACTGATACCTCTACCCTTTCTCGATGTGTCCTGAGACGTTGACTCAACCGTTCTGCGATAAAATTGCTTTCGGAACCGGAATCCAACAAAGCACGAGCCGGGTATCGACCACCCTCGTCATCTTCTACGATAACGACCGCAGTAGCCAATAAAACCTTAGAGGAGAACTGTTGAGTAGTCCCAGAGACTATAGTTTCAGTGGCTACCATGTTAACCACCTGAGCGGATGTTGAAGGAGATGGTTCAACCGATTCTGTTTGTGGAGGAGGATTATTGTTCCCGATAGCAGCAGCATCCTTAACTGAACCAGTCTTATTCTGTTTCAAACACACTAAAGTGTGGTGCCGACCCTTACAATTGCGACAGAGATACTTCGACGAACAATCCCTTGCTAGATGTCCCGATCTGAAGCAGTTTCTGCATAAGGAGCTTGACCTAAGCACCGCATCTCTCTCTCGCACTGACAACCGTTGGAAGGAAGAACATTGGTATAGTTGATGATCCTCCTAACACATTGCACATCGTCCTCCAGTTGACTGCACAGAACCGTAGCTGGCCTTCACAGCTGACGACTTCTGTCTGAACGGTTGTTGTTGAGAACCTCTGGTGTCTGCAATTTTCGTTGGAAGTGACTCCAAGATTCGGATTCTGCGATGTAAGAAATCTGAGAGATCTGCTAAGGTGTCTTGATCCTTAATTGAGGAATGTTCCTCCCATCCTCGACGAGTTACCGGGTCCAACCGTGTTGTAAGCAGGGTGACTAACAAAAGGTCCTTGTAGTCTTCCTGCTCAATCACTTGATCTAGATTTTGCACGACCTTTTCGAAACCATCAATGAGACAATGCAGATCCGTTACCGATTCTTTGGACAACGTTGGCAAATTGAATAAAGCTTGTACCTGTCGCTTTTTCAATTGCTTGCTGTTATCGTACCGTTTTAACAGCATATCCCACGCAATTTGGTAATTTGTTCTAGTTATCTTCAAGGAATCAATCAGGCTTTTTGGTTCCCCCTGAAGGCATCCCTTAAGATAGTGGAACTTTTCCACCTCCGGTAAGTCTGTCTTTCGATGAATGAGTGAACAGAACAAATCGCGAAAGCTGATCCATTCATCGATGTCCCCGTTGAAAACCTGGATCTTGATTTGGGGCAACCGTACGTGATCGAGGGAACCATGGCCATGTCCCAACGTCTCATTTGCTCGCATGGAATGTTCAATATCATCTGGATCTTCCAGTTCCTTGGCCCTATCCATCAAGAACGCCTTACAGTGGTAGTACCTATCGCTATATACTATTCTAGCTTTTTCGAACGTTTCATCCTCATCCTCAAAATCGTCATGAGTCTGAACTTCTACCAGGGTCTCACCATATCTCTCCCACAACTCATCAAGTTTTTGCAAGCGAACGTTCACCTGGTTTGCAGTAGTAGTCGACTGGTAACCATTCACAAATCTCCAGATGTCGTCCAAGGATGTTTGGATATTCTTCAGCTGGACCATCAACAGCTTGAGGGTAGGTGGCTTCTTCCTTTGTTGTGGCGCCATGGTGCGTTTACGTCACTCGAACCGGTAAATAAACGATTTGGATAGTGTAGAGATCCGAAAAGTCCAAGGCTTCGGCGGACATATACTGTTGAAGCCTACCTGACAGAATAAATTGATGTACTACGATCAACTACACTCGTCCGAAATTGAAGAACCCCTGATGTGACGTCATGCACCGTTCGCCGCAGTCCGACTCGAATCCGTTGGAATGTGAGAGGAGAGGAGGTAGGAAACTAACTGTAGTAACCAGAGTTTGACTTCGGCAGACATATACTGTTGTAGCTCACCTATGAGAACATACAGCTACAGCTAATTTGTAATCCAAAAGATGCAATCAGCAAAGCCAAAATCCACACAGTCAACTCGCCCATGCAACCAATAACTGCACCAATCCGAAAGGGAAACGACCAAAACAACGTCCAAAGGTTCCAAACTCCAGTCAGCAGCAGAATGAGACAATTGTTCTAGTACGAACAGTTTTGCTCAGGGATTGCGTGGCAAATGATTTGAAGAGGATTCGAATTCAAATTAAAATGTATATTATCTTCGCTTCGGAGACATATACGTTCTTGGCACTCACCACATAAAATTACATTCGATACTGCCTCTTCTTGTCAAACGCCAAATTCCTTCTGTATAGACGGTCGAATCGATTGCCTCGACAATGGTTCTTCAAGGGCGGTCGTCTTTCAAGATCCACTAAACGTCCTCAGTAATGTTGATCAGGATAGTAAACCACTACTCGCCTCCATTTAATGTCCTCCACTCTCGATGAAAGGGAAATCCAGAGAAAAACACGTCGAAATACGGGTGTTAGAATCGTGAAATCACAAGCAACGGCAGGACATACACTGATCTAAGGTATATTTACCTGGAAAAGCAAATCCGGTACTGGATCAGTGGTCCAGACTAGCATCCGATGTGGTCTCTATGAGAGACGTCGTGTGTTGAAGGTATTGGTCCGGATTCCGATGACCAACAGTCCTGGCATGCACATGCGAATAACTCATCCGAGCAGTCCAACGATGTGAACGAAAGAAATTTCCAAAAAAACCGTGTGTTAGGATGGCGCAACTCCCTAGCTTCGAATGGACATATAGGTTTTTGTTCCAACTCACCTGTGGAAACAATCCATTCGATGGATGTTCAAATCGAAGCAACGATCTCCTTCCTTTATCCTCCAATATCCTTTGTCCTGTAGTGCAGTGATGGCGCGGTGATAATTACCCCAAGTGTGATGGCCGTGGAAGTGATTGTTCGTGGGAAACTATGGCGAAATCGATCTCACAATCACCGTTGATGGCGCCAAACCAAGCCTGCCTCAGGCTATTGTTTCCGACGAGTTCCAGATCAGCAAAAATACGTTCCTTCCATTCCACAGAGAGGTCCAACCATCCGGTTCGAAGGACCAAAATGTTGGGGAACCGATTTACCTTCGCCTTCGATAATCCTGTTCCGTAGATGGCTCCTCAACACTCGGAATGTAGTTGTTTTTGGGGACCTTCTCCGGTCGTTTTAACTGGGTCACAGGCCATCCAAATTCTCGGACCACTCAAAAAACTACACACGCGACATTTATTCAAAGGCGGTTTACAAAAGCACTACATTTATTCACTACAAAACTGGACATTTATTTACTTAAATTCTAACATTTATTTCGCTTATCGACTAACACAAAACGGATTAAAAATAGCCCGCGCGCAGCCTCCACACACGATCGGTGGTCTGTTGGTATCTGCCCGATCAATATCATGCAGGTCATCAGTCCACCGTGATTGCCCATGTGCGATGTTTTACCATCGGGTTCAGTGGGCCCTGTGAGAGTCGGCTACATCTCTTCATCTCTCCTTATCAGTGGTGATCATATTCACCACTGCTGCGCCTTATGGGAATCCATCCACGGTATATACATGGAGCTCATACCAAATTCTCCCGCTCTTGACCTTAGCAGTGGCCATCGACTGTGCGGCAGTTCAAGCAGAAAATAAGAACAGCTGCATTCTCGTTCCGTATGTAGGTCAGTTATCTGCATCGTGAACAGGGTTGAATTCTGGGTAGTACCGCTCTCCAACACTATATCTTTTTTATTTAATGATAAAATCGTAATCGGTTTTCTGTGTATCGTTGACCTATTATTCTAAAATGCTATGAAAATATAAAATCTTTGAAAATGCTTTTGGTTGAAGAGCTAAATAGTTTTTCCAAAAACTTCTAAAAAAAGCTGTCCGTCAAAGTTTAACATTATTTTTCGCAAAACAAAAATCCTTATTTTTATGAACAAATTGTATGTTTGTATCCTTTACTATTCTACTAAAGGTAAAGCTTTAAAAATATCAATTATATTCCACCATTCTATGACATTAGGTAACTTTAGTGATTTACCCATTTATGGCCAAATTTGCTGATACACAATCCTTTCACTCCCAGCAAAAGAGAAAAGTAAAAAGCGTGTTCAAAACTAGTTTGGATTACTAAAGAAACTATATTAGTATAAACGAAAGCTAAATCGTGAGATTAAACTACAGTCTTAAGTATAAATTTTACTGTTTATGGCAGTTTTACTAAAAAGTCTCATACTTTTAAAATCATGTACGCATATTTATCGATCTACAGCAAATTGTAAACAGTTTTCACCGAATTTTTCAATTGGTAATCACAGAATAATATATTATGAACATAATATGTGGAAAATAAAATCGATTTTATTACAGCAGTGTTGCCAATTTTGATGATTGTCAATGTACTTTGATAGGTCTTCTAAGAATAAAACAATTGTGTTTCTGTTGTGCTTTGAATGTGACGTGGGGACTTACTAAGTAACTCTATGAAGGCGTAAGTTATTTTTCATATTAATACTATATTAGGACTTCCGTCAGGACGTACTTTTACACAAAAAATTCTACTCATATCAATTCCCATCAAATTAAAAAAAAAAATTTTTTAAATATACGGGAAAATTGATTTTATTATATATGTAAAATTGTTGCTCCAAAAATAACTTGATTTTTTCCATCAGGCTTCTGATGATGCTTTCGAAGAACAAGCCTTTTTTGAAAATAGAAAATATAAATTATCGAATTTTCCAGCCAATTTCTTACAATCATTGATTTTGATAACCTCAAAAAATCGACCGATCTAATCGTTGTTCCATATTCGTGTGAAATTTAATTATTTTGGAGAATTTTTATTATCACAACATTGTACAATACTAGTCGAACGATGTGCAAAAAACCGATTGAAATTTCATTGATTAATAAGAAAGATACAGCATGCACAAGGTGTCCACTTTATAAAATGAACAGTCATTATTCTGACATAACTTCGCTATCCAGGATAATTTTTATCATATTTTTCTTACTGTCCTAAATAATGTAATAAAGCAAAGAAGTTCAAAGGTTTTGTCCACCCAAAGCTAGAAACAGCGTCTGATTGTCGTATACTTTGGTGATAAACTTTCCACATTCAAAAATCCCACTTTATTGATGAAAATTTTAGTTTGTTTGGTATCAGAGGATGGAGGAGTTTTTAGAGAACGTGTTTTTCATGATCACAAAAAAACATTTTGTCAGGGTCATAGTTTTGAGGGCATTTGCGTCTTATAGGTTTGATATGCCTTTAATTTTCGTTAAAGTTGAATAAAAAATAAATATGGAGGCCTATTACAGAATTTTGAGGATGAAATTTGTTCCTTCGGTTAGGGACAACTTATATAAATACTAGCTCATAGGCTTTGATCAAAATGGAGCCGCTTATCACACTTATATGAAGGTTTAATCAAAGCCCTCCAAAATGAGCCGTTTCAACGAAAATATGTTTAATTCTCCAATTACCCAGGTATGAACCAATTCTATATTTTTATATGGGTGTATGCTAGAGACAAGACCTGTGAAGAACCTCACGCCATCGTTGGTGTTTTAGAAGCTTTCATCACACAGATATTGAACTCGACGTATGCATGATAAAATTTGAAGGTATGCTTCCAGTTCCTCTCTGGTAGGGTGAAAGTAACAGATAAAAATCATGTCCAAAGAGAAAAACTGAGCCCTAATAGAATAAACAATACAATTAATAAATAATATTTATGTTTCATTCACATTTTCTATGTAATAACTACCATAAAACATGATCCCTGGCCACGATCACAGGGTTTGACGGTGCCAAAGTAGAAGGTGCACTATAATAATACTCGTCTGTGAAACATATCACCTTCCCAATACTTTGGCACACCTCTAACGGTTCAAGATTTATCATGAAACGGCTGCATTCAGGCGGAGGATCTGTTAATATGTTTCGACATATTATCAGGTCCTCTTCGAACGGAGGGACCGCCAGGGCTCATTAGTTATAAACCAGTGCTGGTTGTTGATGGTTCAGTTCGTTTACCACAAGCTGTAGCATCCTTTGTACTAATCAGTAATGGTTGTTAAGTTTCGAAGCTAACGTGTGATCAATCGTTTTAAAATGCAACATAAGGATAGGTGTTTGGTGGTACTGCGCGTAACACTCGTTGTTATTAATTTTAGTGATTGTGAGGGTGCTAATAGTGATTTATAACAAAATCTATGGTGATGAAAATTTTAAAATGAAATTGGAAGTGATTCTGATAGTTTGATTAAAAATATAATAATGATGATGTATAATGATGTGAACTCTACTAATTAAATAAAGGCCATAATACATTTTGCAATCATTTCTCTGAATATGAACATTATTGCCTAGTTCTTCAAATATACATGATAAAAGTGTTAATAATGACAGCGAGTGCAGGATAATTGATCGAAGTGATTTTGTTATACTCTAACTTTCTAGATAGTGCTAAATTGTAGTTCGAATAGTAATGACTCTACAGCAACAAAAATAATGGAATATTCAAATTGAATATCTTTTAATTACTTAGTAATGCTAACAGATGGTAAATGGGGTAGGTGTACCAGTTATGGACATAATGGTTCCCTATTTCGCCATACGTGATAATTTGATTATTTTTCAAATTTTTAATCATTCTTTGTGTTTTAGTAGTTTGATATCAAATGAATCTTGATGTTAAAACATTAAAGAATATTCAGCATGTGAAAGTTTTTGAGAAAGCACATATGGCCAAACAGGGAACCACTATAGCCATAACTGGTACACTTTCCCTGGTAATAACAATGAATTTATATGAAAATGGTGGGATGTGAAAAGTGATATAATGGAAAGTATATCTGAAGTGTATTACGATAGTTGATGAGTGATAATCGGTGATATACGTGATAGTGTCCAAAATAAAAGTGACGATTGTGAGTGATGAAATGAAATGGGGAATGAGGACCTTTTAATAAAACTATTTCGTTCTTCACTTTAACCACTCTAGTAGCATTTCAGACCTTATCATAGTTCGATAGTAGTCTGAACTACTAGACTGCAAAACTACGGTAAGGGCTGATTGCTGCTAGGGTACACAGTGACCATTTGAGCAACATTGCTTAGGAACGTCTGTGTGATGAACGCAATAGAGGCTTATAAAAGCAAATGCTGGGAAGGAGCTTAGGGCAGATTAAGAGTGCCATTACTACTCCTATCGCTACCGACAAAAAAAACTACCATAAAACATGATATGACGAATTTCGCATTTTTTCATGGGCCATACTGTAGTTGTCAATTTAGCGCCATTTATGTATTCACTCGCGAGAAATAAATGTGTCATAAATTGAATTATCATCAGTGAGCTACAACTTCAAGAATTATTACAAGTTGCCAACGATAAATTGGTATTTTGTTTTCGTTTCATATGAAATTTTCTATGGTCTAACTTAACCTAAATACAGGTCGGACTCGATTATCCGGAGACTCCGGGGACTCGATTATCCGGAATTTTAGACTCGATTATCCGGAATTTATTTTCTGATGTTCTTGTTTTTCAATTTTTATGCATAAATCTGAGATAATTTGGTATTGCAATGTACAATATGAATGGTTTTGCAGTTTAGAACGTATTTAAGAAAGGTGGGGTTTGAAAAAGTGTTTTTTGTGTATGCCGGTCAATTTTTTTTTCTTGTGAAAAGACGCCTACTGTTCCTAGAAAAAAATTCTTGGCTACGCCACCGCGTCATATAAATAAAATAACAAAAAAGATAATATTTAAGTTCTTTTGTCAAAGATTTCAATTTTTTTTCCTAGTGATTCGATTATCCGGAGGATTCGATTATCCGGAGTGAAAAAAATCGATACTCCGGATAATCGAGTCCGACCTGTATCATTATACCCAGGGTAAGTGGGATCTATCGAAACAAAAGTATGCTTTCGGCAAAGTAGACCGGCAGACGTTTGTAGTTTTCAGAACTATCCGAATCTCAATAATACAGTGGAGCTAATGAATCTGATATTTGGGCAAAAATATTCAAACGTTCCAATAAAGTATTTTAAGGTGAAGATGAATCGAAGCAAAACCTCAAATTTTTAAAAATACAAATCTGGAGAACCAAACATCTGTTGATGATGCTTCTGATTACATTGTAGAGGACATTTACCCAAGTAACACAGCTTGTCATATAATAGTTTAAAATTAACGTTTCATACATATTCGGTTGTATTTTTCTAGTTTCATTGAGTTCATATCGCACACATCTCGAAATTTTGCAAGATCATTCCAATAGACAATTCTTTAACGTATTATCAAATATATGTTATAATAAAGTTATTTGCTAGCTATAAACACTAGCGAAAAACTTATATAACTCACTGGCATTTATTTGTTGAAATCAAGCAGATTACAAGTAATATAACTTGTAAAATACATTTATATCGCAATCTCATCAATATATAATGCAGTTAGTTATATTAGTTAAAGTATAGCTATTTGCGAGTGATTTAACCCACAAAATACTTTTGTATTACGAACTTACTTACTTACTTACTTATTTGGCTTTACATCAATTATCTTGATAAAGCCTCGCCAACAATAATTCGCCAATTCACTTCTCTCCATCCTCGATTGTGACCCACGCTCTCCAGGTCCTGGTGCATCTGGTCAATCCACCTAGCTCGCTGCGCCCCACGCCTTCTTGTTCCGACCGGATTCGAAGCGAACACCATCTTTACAGGGTTGTTGTCCGGCATTCTTGCAACATGCCCTGCCCAGCGTATCCTTCATGCTTTAGCTACCTTTACGATACTAGGTTCGCCGTAGAGTTGAGCGAGCTCGTGGTTCATCCTTCGCCGCCACACGCCGTTCTCCTGTACGCCGCCGAAGATCGTCCTTAGCACTCGGCGTTCGAAAACCCCAAGAGCTTGCAAGTCCTCCTCGAGCATAGTCCACGCCTCATGCCCATAGAGGACTACCGGTCTTATGAGCGTTTTGTACATCGTAAATTTGGTGCGGAGGTGAATCTTTCTTGACCGCAGTTTCTTCTGGAGCCCATAGTAGGCACGACTTCCGCTGATGATGCGCCTTCGTATTTCCCGACTAACATTGTTGTCAGCCGTCAACAAGGATCCGAGGTAGACGAACTCGTCCACCACCTCGAAGGTATCTCCGTCTATCGTAACACTGCTTCCTAGGCGGGTCATGTCGCGCTCAGTTCCGCCAACCAGCATGTACTTTGTTTTCGACGCATTCACCATTAGCCCGACTCTTGTTGCTTCGCGTTTTAGACGGGTGAACAAATCTGCCACCGTTTCAAATTTTCTCCCAATAATATCCATGTCATTCGCGAAGCAAACAAATTGTCCGGATCTCGTGAAAATCGTGCCTCGACTGTTAAGTCCGGCTCTCCGCATAACACCTTCAAGCGCAATATTGAACAACAGGCACGAAAGTCCATCGCCCTGTTGTAGTCCCCGCCGAGACTCGAACGAACTGGAGTGTTCGCCCGAGATCTTCACGCAGTTTTGCACACCGTCCATTGTTGCTCTGATCAATCTTGTGAGCTTCCCGGAAAAGCTGTTCTCGTCCATGATTTTCCATAGCTCTACAAGTTCGATACTATCGTATGCCGCCTTGAAATCGATGAACAAATGGTGCGTAGGGATCTGGTACTCGCGGCATTTCTGGAGGATTTGCCGCATGGAAAAGATCTGGTCCGTTGTCGAGCGGCCGTCGATGAAACATGCTTGATAACTTCCCACGAACTCGTTTGCTATAGGTGATAGACGACGGAAGAGAATCTGGGATAGCACTTTGTAGGCGGCGTTTAGGATGGTGATTGCACGATAATTTTCACACTCCAGTTTGTCAGCCTTTTTGTAGATAGGGCATATAACGCCTTGCTTCCACTCCTCCGGTAGTTGTTCCGTTTCCCAGATTCTGACTATCAGCCGATGCAGACAAGCGGCCAACCTGTCCGGGCCCATCTTGATGAGTTCGGCTTCGGTACCATCCTTGCCAGCGGCCTTGTTGTTCTTGAGCTGTTGAATAGCATCCTTAACTTCCCCCATCGTGGGAGCTGGTTGGTTTCCACTGTCCGCTGTGCTGACGTAGCCATCGCCTTCGTTGTCCTGACCTTCTGTGCCTGTGTTCTCTGCGCCATTAAGGTGTTCATCGTAGTGCTACTTCCACCTTTCGATCACCTCGCGTCCGTCCGTCAAGATGCTCCCATCCATATCCCGGCACATTTCAGCTCGCGAGACGAAGCCATTGCGGGATGTGTTGAGCTTCTGATAGAACTTCCACGTTTCTTGAGAACGGTACAGCAACTCCATCTCTTGGCATTCCACCTCTTTCAGGCGACGCTTTTTGTCCCGGAATGAAAGCTGTTCCCAGCTCGCGTGTGTTGCCGCAGCTCTGGTATAAGGCTCCCCCAAATCTACGCGACTTTTTACGGCGACAGCGACAAAAATTCGTCGCGATTTCGTTGTTGTGTCGCTGCAAGCACTCTTCTATGGAACCATCTTGACTGACACGACGCGAATCACTGCGAAATCGCATCTCTGTGGCTTAGACGCGCTCATCAAACAGTGCATGCAGCGAAAAATAAGCGAAATCGCGGCGATTGTTTGTCGCTGTCGCCGTAAACAGTCGCTTAGATCTGGGGGAGCCTATATGGTATGATTACCTCTAAACGTTCGCACCAATGCTCCTGTCCAGCACACCTCCTGCAGCGCTACGATGTCGAAACCACGGGTTTTCAGTACATCGGAGAGTATGCGAGTACTTCCAATGAAGTTGAGAGATTTGCAGTTCCACGTACCGAGTTTTCAATCGCTAGTCCTTTTTCGTCGCTGTGGTCTTTGCCGATTGTTCCGGTTCGTATTCTCTCGTTGACGTTCCTGTGCTGATGTGTTTTTACGGTTGGCTTGCAGGGCCTGACACCAACCCCCTAGATTTCCGGAGGACCATTCCCCCTAAACGTTCGGAGGGCCATAGTGCGCAGTTTAGCTTAGAGTCCTTCTTTGGCACTCGGACGATGATCAGCCGCCCCTGACATGGGGAACAGACGCTGTTGTGAGCCGCTCCTAACATGGAGTACAGACGCTCCAGGTTTGCAAAAGCAAACCCCCCCTTCCCTGTCAGCATACGACCAAAGTTCCCACCGGGGTTTGGTTACCCGATCTTCCCCAAGGTTACTCGTACCCCGGCCAGTACCACGAGGAGGTAGGGATAGGAGTTGCTGGGCAAGAGGCTAAGGGCCGCACAAAGGGGTCTATTTTATTCCTGCAGGTACGCGACAACTACACAAGTGCAGAGTGTCATATAAAACTGACAAATGAAATTATGTTTAGGAATAGTATGGCTACATTGATCTCAGAAATAATTCACAAGTGGTGAAATAGATGACCACAACTATAATTCAGATACAGAAATAATGTATCTTATATAATACGTTTAGTTATATCAAGCGTGTGCTAGAATAAGGGCGTAAGTCGCATGATCGATTTCTCTTCATATATCCTCTCTTCTGTTATTGAAGGTGACAAGATGCGGGTTTGTTAGCATTTTTTCACTTCAGAACGCTAGGCAACGATGCAACCTTGCGTCCTGAGATCAAAAAACAAACTTGTGTCTTGTCACCTTTATTAACGGAAGAGAGGATCGATGAAGATAAATCGATGATGCGGCTTACGCCCTTATTCTAGCACACGTTTGATATTTTCATTGCGGTGAAAGATTTATCGTGAAACTGCTAATTTAACTTTACTAGAATTCATGCGCCAGCAATGCAAATGAAAAACGATTAATATATTCATCAAAGTTTTGTTATTTTTAAAAAAAAATTTGATCCGCGTGGAGGAATAATATGGCAGATTCTATGCGAAGCTTACAGTGCCGTTCAAAATATGATGACATGGCTTACGTTTCTAGCAGAAGCTTGTGTTGAAATATTGAAATAATTTCAAAGTAATTCATATGCTAAAAAATACATTTCAAATTAAAAAAATATCAAAAATATCAAATTTCTTCATCGCATCACCAAAATGAATCCAGATCTTTAACCAAAAGAATAGGGTATTCATCTCTCGCAGTCATAATTTCATATTTTTAGCCGGTACTGTAATCCATACGTCTTGCAGTTCAACGACAACAGCAAGTTTTGAAAATACTTAGAATATACATTTATAATACATATTTAGAACATATTCAAGGTTTGTTCTCAAATAAGCTGTTATTATGTTTTGCAATTACAAATATAACACAATAATAACTTCATTAAAGCTTCTTCTATTTGCAGATCAAAATCTATCTAAACGTCAAAATATTAATTGTTTATAAACATTGTAATAATAATGACGAGCCTATCTCACACAGTATAGTCTTTAATTGATTAAATAGTGTATTTAAAACGTAGAAAGCCCTTAAATGAAGACACAGGTATTTTATGTCTGGAGCCGAAATAAAATTATCAAGAGTGTATCGACAAACGCAAATCGCGCAAATTATAACATAATGTGAGTTGAACGGTTTTTGATTTGTGTACATTTCTCGCCGTTTTGAATTCGTTTTTTTTTTACCCGTGTAAAACCGGTCGTTTTCAGTTGTTTCTCGTGTCTCCCGTTGAATAAACCGATCACGCTCCGCTGTATAGTGGACATTAACGAATAGCAAGCACAATATTGTGAAAACATCTAGAAAATCCGATCATACTGAGCGCGGTGAACTATTGTTTTTGTTTGTTTTTCTTCACTGTTCCCTCTGTGCACTTTCCGGGCTACCGTACAAAATTAAGGGCATCCCCATCGCGGTTAGAGCAATATGTCCGACGCTTGTGATCACTGCGCAAAGCCGGTAAAAAGTGATGACGAACACATCACTTGTATGGCTTTTTGCGAACGGATGATTCACCTTAGATGCTCGGCTACAAAGCTAAATAAACCATTTGTGAAAATCGTTCACGACAGCCCAAATTTGTTTTGGATGTGTGACGAGTGTGCGAAGCTTATGAAAATCGCACGATTCAAATCGGTCGTTTCATCGTTCGGCGATGCCTTTAAGGCTATTGCCGATAGACAGGAGATGGTACATGCCGAGATTAGGAAGGAACTGGCGATACAAAGACAACAAATCGCTCAATTGTCTAAACGAACGGCACCAACTTCCCCTTTTCTGCGAGAATCTGCTTCATCTTCTCGACAACCACCGTCGAAAAGGCGCCGGGACGATGAGTTAGTTTTCAATCCGGCTGTCACCAAACCACTTCTTGGAGGCACTAAGGAAATGTCAAACGCCGGCATAGTTACCGTCCCTGAACCTGTTCAGCTGTTTTGGGTGTATCTTTCCCGTATTCATCCGAGTTTCAAACCCGAAGCCATCGAAAAATTAGTGAAAGACTGTTTGCAGAGCGAGGGCACCGTTAAGGCTGTTCCACTTGTAAAACGCGGGATTGATTCAACTCGTTTGAGCTTCATATCCTACAAGATTGGAATTGATCCAAAGCTCCGCGATGCCGCTTTGAGTCCAGATACATGGCCAAAAGGATTATTATTTCGCGAGTTCGAAGATAATAGCTCAAAAAACTTATGGTTACCATCCTTGAATACGCCGACCATCATGGTATCTCCCGAAGTCGGAGCCTCGCAGTTCTCCACTCCCACCACCGGAATGGATCTTTCAAGTTAACTTCTACCAGATTACAAAGCAGCAACGTAGATCAAGCAGCCATCGTTTCCAGTATACCAGAACGCACCGCCTGTCGCCTTATGGGAGCCCTCGATCCTCACGACACAGTCGAGCAAGCTGTTTCCTGCCATCGGAGTCGTTCTGGTCCTGTTGTCGTGCTTGGTGACAGGGTCTCCCAACCTCCTTTTTCAGGCAAGTACGCTTCTATATATAGCAATTCTTTGCCTGATCAATTTCCGTGTTCCAGTACTCTATCAGTTCACGCCGAGACCGTCGACGCCGAGAATTCGATTTGGAAATCTTCATCCGAATGTCTACCAATGCTGGCCCTGGACTCAACTCCTCCTGGACACCCGGAACGCACTCTAGAAAGCCCAATGGAAGCCCTTAATCCCTCTGACGCAGTCCTGCCTTTTGCTGGCTCCGTTCATCAAAGTCGTTCCGGTCCTGTAGTCAGATGTGGAGAGAGGGTCTTCCAAGCATCCAATCACGGCGAGTATTTTCCTTCTGTATGCCCTCAGTCGTCGCCTGATATTTACATGGATTCCAGGAACATCAGCGATCCCGTACCAAAACGATTCGAGGACATCGTAGTATACTACCAAAATGTTGGTGGAATTAACTCATGTGTGGAGGACTACCGCTTGGCTGTTTCGGGTTCCAGTTTTGATATCATCGTTCTAATCGAGACGTGGCTAGATTCTCGAACTTTGTCTAGCCAAATTTTTGGACCAGATTACGAAGTTTTCCGTTGTGATCGGAGTCCAGATAACAGCAAGAAATCTACTGGTGGTGGCGTACTCGTTGCCGTTCGACGAGAACTGAAAGCGAGGGCCATCGAAAACGAAGCCTTGAAATGCCTAGAACAAGTTTGGTTATATGTTGATCTCCGCGATCGAAAACTGTTTCTATGCGCGCTTTATGTTGCACCCGATCTGACTCGAGACAATGCTGTCTTCGAAACTCACTCTCAATCAGTTTTTGCTGTTATCGATACTGCTTCACCTGTCGATGAGGTCCTCGTTTTAGGTGACTTCAACCTACCAACCGTCTCGTGGAAACTATCGCACAATGGTTTCTTCTATCCGGACCCCGAACGCTCTGTAATCCATGGTTGTGTAGCCGGTCTCTTGGACAGCTATAGTGCCGCTATGATATCCCAGATAAATCACGTAGTCAATCAGAACGGACGCAGCTTGGATCTTTGCTTCGTCAGTACCCAGGATGAAGCACCCTTTATTTCGGTGGCCCCATGCCCACTAGTTAAGGATGTCCCTCATCATCCTCCATTGATTATTTCCGTCGAAAGAACCCTCCTCGTCAATTGCGTCGATCGTCCAGCAACTGTATCTTATGATTTCCAGAACGCCGACCACCATAGTATTGCGGAAGTGTTGAGTAGCATTGACTGGGACAATGTTTTGGATCGTAACGAAGTTGATACTGCTGCTTTAACCTTTTCACATGTCTTGGCATACGTCATTGACAGGCACGTCCCAAAAAGAGTGCTTCAAGTTTCGCGACTTCCTTGGCAGACTGCAGAACTGCGAAAAATGAAGTCAATTAAAAGAGCAGCTCTCCGCAAGTATACCAAATTTCGAACACCCTCTCTAAGATGCCATTACGTGAGGCTGAACCACGAATATCAACGCTTAAGTCGTCAATGTTTCTTGCGATACCAACGTGAAATCGAACGTAAATTCAAATTGAAGCCAAAATCTTTCTGGAAATACGTTAACGAGCAGCGGAAGACGTACGGGCTACCATCTTCAATGGAATTGAATGGGAGAACGGGTTCATCTACTCAGGAAATTTGCCAGCTATTCGCAGAAAAGTTTTCTATGGTTTTTAGCAGCGAGACTTTAAGCAGCCATGAAGTTTCACTTGCAGCCAGAAATGTTCCTTTGAACGACCAAGCATTAGGTGCAATCGAAATAGACGATGGAATGATCTCAGAAGCAGCAAAACAACTGAAAGCGTCCAACAATCCTGGACCTGATGGAGTACCGTCTGTACTCATAAAGAAACACATCGGCGGCTTGCTGAGCCCCCTTCTTTTTTTATTTCGTTCGTCACTTTCGAGCGGCATATTTCCTTCTAACTGGAAGATTGCACACATGTTTCCGGTGCACAAAAAAGGAAGCAAGCGCAACGTTGACAATTACAGAGGGATTACGTCGCTATGTGCCGTGTCGAAGCTTTTCGAACTCGTTATCATGAAACCTCTTCTGTCGCACTGCAAGCAACATCTTTGTCCTGATCAACACGGGTTTACTGCCGGCCGTTCCACCGCCACCAATTTGCTCTGTTTGACATCGTTTATAACCGACAGCATGGTAGAACGATCACAAACGGATGTTATTTACACCGATCTGTCCGCCGCATTTGACAAGCTGAACCATACTATTGCGATCGCTAAGCCTGAAAGGCTCGGCGTCTGTGGCAGTCTCTCTAGTTGTGTGTGTGTGTGTGTGTGTGTGTTTACAATCCACCGCCCACTGACCGGCAGTGCTTTTATGGAAGAAATTTGTTTGCATCTATTTATCGAGAATCATGCATCTATATAGATGCAGACAACTTTAGCCCTGGAGATGGAAGGTGATAGCTCTACTGCAATTCCAACGACCCATTTCAAGAATGGCTGTTCATACACACACATTCTGAGGTCGTTCTCACTACAGCAAGCCCCGCATGAAAACATCTGGATATCAAATGGATATCTAAAATGAGTTCACACTTCCCGAATCGAAAATTAAATTTTCGACTCTGGCACGTATTTAGTGTTTTCAAAAGGTTATATAATTATGAACGATCTCACCAGTTTGTTGTCCTTTCCATCGCTGCTTTATGGAAAACGCTCTTGTGCTCATCCCCGCAGGTGTAGGCTAAACGCTCGAGAGATCAAACACAACGCGATTCGCATTACTCTTTGATTACGCGCACTGTTTATTAAACAAACTTGATCCTGAATTTAGTTTTTCTCATCCACTCGCGAAAGCAAGCAACACAGACATGTTTTCAACCAAACTTGATGTTTACATCAGTGAAGAGCCTGCCTTGTTAATTTTTTATGCCGTGGGTTGAAGAAAGTGAAAAAGTGCCGCGATCGGTTAGTTCTGTTTGATCCTTCGACCTTGACGCTTGCTCCTGGGCAGTGCGTCAAGAAAGCCCGAACAGTTTTTTTTTTTTTTTTTTTTTTATTCTTTTTGGGTCGCGCGCTTATTTTTTTTTTCCTGAGTGCTTTTTTATAGCCGAGTAAACGAGTGAAGCCGAAAGTGGATTGTGGCTGCTCAGTCAAGGATAACGGATCAATTGGTGAGCTCGTTTCATGCTACTATTTCTAATCTATAAAATATGTATGACTGCACATTCAATCGTTACAATGGTGGGATGTAAATATGATTTTTCAACAAACTATGGATGGTTCGTCACTGTGAGTGTCGACACAAACTCTGATTCATGATTTATTTATGTTTAACATTTTTTTTTTTTTTTCAGAACACCTCTTATATACCTTTATTTTTGTAATTAAAAAAACTTTGAATGGTTCGACACTACAAGTGTAGACTTGCGAAAGGTTCACTTTATTCAACAAACTTTGGATGGTTCGCCACTGTAAGTGTCGGCATAAGAATAAGAGTGATGTCCCAATCGAGTTTTTTGTTTCTTTTCAAATGAGTAAAATATAATAACACATGCTTTCGTCCTGACAGCTGTAGGAATGTTACATTTAGGTATTTGTTCAACAAACTTTGAATGGTTCGTCACCTCAAGTGTCGGCATAATTTTCCTCTACATAGAAATTGTTCATATCAAATGAAAATATATTTACGTATAAGCATGTATATATCTCACAAATCATTGTTTATCATGGTCTAATCGCTTATCAAAGTGAATCCTATGACCCAACGATCCTCCCCATTAACAAACATCCCTCCCAGTAACCTTTGTGGAGATGCAGAGGCAAACACGGTCTCCAAAAAGCAAAGGTTACACACTAACATTCCTTCCCCCAATCCCACCTGACTGCAAGGACGTGGCCGGCGCCGTTATTGACCCTATATAAATAGAGGCACTGAATTATGCACACTGAAGAAGATTATGGCCAATCCCAGCCGAACTTCTAGTTGATTCTTTGTGCATTTTCACTGACTTCGGTCAATCACGGAATAGCAACCATTGATATGTGTAGTCAGTCTAAGCTAAGCTAAGCTAAGCTAAGCTAAGCTAAGCTAAGCTCCACTCGCGAAAGCAAGCAACACACACTAAGACGGTCAAACAGTACTCGTACAATCTCACCGATTCTTTTTAGAAGTTTTTATTAAATTCACCTCTAAACTGTCCAGCATACCCGTTCTGTATTCGATGCAAAAACAGTCTGTGGCAGTCTCTCTAGTTGGTTCAAAACTTATTTAACCGGTCGCCTGTTGAAGGTGGCGATAGGAGACTGCAAATCTGGCAGCTTTTATGCTACGTCTGGCATACCCCAAGGTAGTCACCTGGGGCCATTGATCTTCTTAATCTATTTTAATGACGTTCATTCGGCCATCAGAAGTCCTCGGCTATCATATGCCGATGATCTCAAAATGTTTCTTAGGATCCACTCTATTGCCGACTGTGGGTTTTTGCAACAACAGCTTGATCACTTTGCCGATTGGTGTTTCCTGAACCGTATGGTAGTTAACCCAAAGAAGTGTTCCATTATAACGTTTACAAGGAAAAGACTATAATATTTGACTACTGCCTGCTGGGAACTACAATCGATCGTGTGAACCAAGTAAAGGATCTCGGGGTGATTCTAGATTCAAAGCTGACATTCAAGCCGCATGTTTCGTACATTGTCGACAAGGCATCCAGAACATTGGGATTCATCTTCAGGATTGCAAAGAACTTCACAGACGTCTACTGCTTAAAGTCCCTATATTGCTCGCTCGTGCGTTCCACTTTGGAATACTGTTCTGCGGTCTGGAGCCCCGCTTACGACAACGGCTCCGAAAGGATTGAGTCCGTACAGCACCGCTTTCTTCGGTTTGCACTTCGGAAACTGCCATGGAGAAACCCGTTCCAACTGCCAAGCTACGAGAGTCGATGCCAGCTGATTGATCTAGAGCTACTTCGCACCAGAAGGGACGTCTGCAGAGCTCTTACGGTTGCAGACACGCTACAAGGACGGATAGATTGTGCCTTCATCCTGGAAAAAATTGATTTACACGCCCAGTCACGATCACTCCGGAACAATGTTATGCTACGCTTGCCATTACGAAGAACTAACTACGGAATGCATGGGGCGATCATCGGTATCCAGCACGTCTTCAACAGGATTACCCTACTATTTGACTTCCACCTCACCCGTGAATCGCTTCGTCGAAGATTTTCGGAGTTTTTTGCTGGTAGAAGCGGGGCTACGAAGCCTGTTGATAAATTTAATAAATAAATTAGACCAATAATTTTAAAACGTATCCATATACTATTTTGAGGCTCATGTTTTTAGATAAATTGTTTAGGACGTTCATGGTCTCAAAATAGTGATCTGGATATCACGGAATTCTGTCGCAAAGAGAAGTTATAAGATCAGATTATTAGGCGAAACTGTAAATACATTTTAACACGTAAAATGCCAGGTCAAACCTACAATGGATTTGTAGTCAGATTTACATTTTGAGTTATTTTTCTTTTTTTTTTACGCGCCATACAAATTATTTTTAATTTTCATACAAAAAATCTTACTATGGAGGGAGGGGGGGTCTGGAAACCGCCAAAATTGTCTTACGTAATTAATGGATCGCCCCCAAGCCTACATATGAAAACGCCATACGACAGGAAGTGCTGGATCTGACTTTATGTAGTCAGTCCATCTCCCACAAAATAACAAACTGGCATGTTTCTGATGAAATATCTATGTCAGACCACAAACACATAGTCTTTGAATGGGAAGGAGGTCTAACTATTGCAAAATCGTTTAAAGATCCTAAGAAGACTGATTGGGAAACCTATTCAGCCACTCTCCGATCCGAAACTACATCATAAATCCTAATATCAAAACAGTTCTAGAGTTAGAAATGGCTTCTGACTCTATACAAACCAAAATTCTTAATGCATATCAAGAAAGCTGTCCGACTAAAACTGTTAGGTCGAGCAGAGATGTTCCGTGGTGGAACAACCATCTTGAAAAGCTTAGGAAAACGGCACGGAGGGAGTTCAACCGTGCCAAACGCTCTACTGATTGGAGCCTATACCGAAAGGCTCTGATAGACTACAACAAGGAAATAAAGCTAGCTAAGCGGAAATCATGGGTCCGCATGTGTGAAAGCATTGAGAAGACTCCCGTAGCTGCCAGACTTCATAAAACTCTATCGAAAGACCACTCCAATGGTCTGGGAACTCTCCGAAAGACTGACGGTTCGCTCACTGTGGATCCCACAGAAAAACTGCTGAGGACTCACTTCCCTGATTCAATCCCTGAAGCGATCGTGAACGCTAATGGCAACAAACATGGCGTCTCTGGTCAACAAGAGCTCCTGTCATGGGACTCAAGTACCAAAAGAGACGCATTGAAGGTTGCCAAAGAAGCCTTTACGCGAGCAAGGGTGGAAAGGGCAGTGAGATCCTTTGAGCCATTTAAATCTGCTGGCATGGATGGAATTTTCCTAGCGCTTATCCAGAAAGAGAAGCAAACACTTATTCCTCCCATGATAGAGATTTTTAAGGCCAGTTTAGTCGTAGGACATATTCCAGATGGCTGGCGTCAAGCTCGAGTTGTCTTTATCCCGAAGCCGGGAAAAAAAAGACAAAACCAATCCCAAAGCATACAGACCGATAAGTCTGTCGTCAGTGATGCTTAAAAAAAATGGAAAAGGTCTTAGGAGAGTTCATAAATTCAAAATTTATGGTAGCAATGCCTCTTTCCAAACACCAATTCGCTTACCAAAGTGGAAAATCTACGATCTCAGCACTACACATGCTAGTCAACAAGATCGAGACAACTTTTCATGCAAAGGAAATCGCCATCGTGGCATTTCTTGACATTGAGGGTGCATTCGATAACGCTTCCTATTTGTCTATAGTGTCAGAAATGCATAGGAGAAAATTTGACCCATGCATTGCTACCTGGGTACATGCTATGCTAGCAAATCGCTGAATCTCATCCGAGTTGAGCGGATCGTGCGCCACTGTCATGGTTACAAAGGGGTGTCCTCAAGGAGGGGTACTTTCACCTTTGCTATGGTCTCTAGTGGTGGATGATCTACTTAATAGCCTGGAAAAAAGAGGATTCGAGGTTGTTGGCTACGCTGATGATGTTGTCATCATTGTACGCGGCAAATTTGAAAGCGTTGTCCTTGCAAGAATGCAATCAGCTCTCGATTACACGCTCTCCTGGCGTCTGAAAGAGAAACTGGGGATAAATCCTACAAAAACTACGATTGTTCCTTTCACAAAGCGCAGAAATGTACAGCTGCAACTTCTTTTCCTTAAGGTGAAACATCTCGGAATCCAAAGATGGCCGGCACAATGGCTGACTTCTCCCCCTACTCACGCTTTTGAAGGCACTACACTGGAGAAATAGTAGGCAATCGTTTCTGATCTGATTACCCGGAATGCAATTTACCGGAAGGCCATTAACCGGAAAACCATTTACCGGAATGAACCATTTACCGGAATACCATTACCCGGAAGGACCATTTACCGGAAAATTATTTTTCTATTTCTCGCCTTTTTCATTAACGTCCTTTTAACCGTTTTACGATCCTTCAGGTCAGTATTTTGACTTGAAATATTTAAAATGATCACCAACGATAATGGACATGGGATGTTCTTCCATCAAAATACGTAAGCATCGAAGAAGAGTCTAAGATATCTTCGTACTTGATCATGTCAATATGCACCATCTTCATATATTTGCATTTCATAGATGATTCACCCTTCTTTTAAAAATAAGCTGTTCTTTCAACTTATATTTGAAGCTTGTCTTGACTGAACTGACTAAATTTGGCTACAACTATGTAACTCTACTTTTGACATTCGACCGTCGGTTCTCCAAGTGTCCAAATGTTAATTCAAGCAATGGTTAGAATTTTTAACACGAAAATTCGCTGAGTTTCAATTCACCGAATGTCGTTTCTGTAAACGTCAATCAACCGAATGGAAATCCTACGTATATCTATTTTTCTAGAATGACCCATTTCGAGTCATCTGATATTCACCCTTCTTTATTTGGTTGGCGGTTCTTTCGAGTTCCATCGATCTTAGCATATTTGGCAAAATGTGTTAGTCTAAAATGAGCAAATATCTTCTTTTAACGATTGCTTACTATTCTTTCTAGTATATTATCCTGGATTCAGAGTTATGACACTCGTAGAAAAATAGCAAAATCAAGGAAATTCAAAGGAAAAGATCTATTGAGGTTCAATATTCCGGAGTCCAGAGATGGACGTCACTATGGCGATAATCAAGGCGATTTTTTTATGGCGACAGCGACATGCACCTGCGCTGCATGCACAGTTTGATAAGCGTGTCTAACCCACAGCAACGCAATTTCGCAGCGGTTTTTGTATGTCACTTCCCTCGCAAGATTAGTGTTTTTTTATTTTATGATACAATATTCAAAACGGATTCTAGACTGTTTTAACTGAAGGGAATAAGAAAACTGTCATAAATCCAAACATTTTCAAAGGCTGGGATGTTCCATTTACTCCAATGCACCCTACCTTGATTGATAGGCGTTTTTTTCGATTTACATTGACCTCGTTGATATTTGATATCAGAAATATATAACAAAAATAATTCTGTAATGTTTAGTTTTATAGTATAAATTTGAAGACATAGTTTTTCGATCTATAGAGAGTCGGATCCTATTCTTTTGATTCACTTCGGCAGTGGGTTTTTTTCGAAAGCTACTTAGTTCATATTTGGCCACAATGTACGTCGTACTATAGTGCCTCTTTTTGCAAAATTTCAGTTAATTCGACTGAGAGAAACCTCCCATGCCAAAGTGTCCAAGAAGCTCTGTACCCTATCAGGCGATTCTATTCTAATTAATTCGCAAATAAATGACATGTGCAATTAAATTTTGGTATCGTAATATTCGTTGCGGCAAAGTGAAGCTATTCAGAAAGGTCAAGCTGAGGTTGGTAGAATTGAATACCACCGGTTCAAAATTATTTCGTGTTGGCAAGTTGGACGACGTTTCAGAGCTAGAGTACTTACATACTTATCAAACTATGAACGAATGCAAAAGTGGTCGATTGATATAGGCTCTCAGCTATTAACTGTAGAAATGCTACTAGAATAGCTTTGTATCAGTTAAGTCTTTTTGATATTATATATTGGCTTTTCTCGATGACAACAGACAAAAACAGCATATTTTGTGTTACGCGTTTCGGCTTACTTCACTTCAGCCCTCATTAGACGCAACATGCTGAACGCAACCTTACAGCTTGGTCTGTCACAACTATACTATACAAGTATACTAGTATAGTTGTGACAGACCAAGCTGTAAGGTTGCGTTCAGCATGTTGCGTCTGATGAGGGCTGAAGTGAAGTAAGCCGAAACGCGTAACGCAAAATATGCTGTTTTTGTCTGTTGTCACCGAGAAAAGCCAATATATAATATCAAATAGAAGTTCACGGTGATCAATTCAACCAATAGTTGAGTCGTTACGCCGGCAAGAAGAAAAACATATTTGGTCCATAGCTGTTTGAAGATATCTTTTGAAAGAGTGTTTATGGAAGCTTTACATAATTCGTACTGAGCATCAATGAAAGAGAATAAACATTGTATACAAGTGTACTGAAAAAGGTCGTCGAAAATGGAAGATTTGGCTTTCCGGGTAATGGTGCATTCCGGTAAATGGTACATTCCGGTAAATGGTTTTTCCGGGTAATAGTACATTCCGGTAAATGGTATTCCGGTAAATTGCATTCCGGGTAATGGTATTCCGGGTAATGGTATAGAATCGTACAAAGTCAAAATAAAAGGCACACTGCTGTTGGATGTTTTCTTCGCAAGATTTGTGCCTTTGAAGTTTCAGTGCAATCTTAGAAGTTGTGAAGATCCAACGCGCCGCGTGCGTCGCCATTACTGGTGCAGTTCGCAGCACCCCTTCATTCGCCCTAGATGCAATGCTTAATCAGCCCCGACTAGATCAATTCATAAAGCTGGATGCTGAGAAAAGCGCTCTGAGGCTAAAACGATCAATAAACCTTCTGCCAGGTGATTTAACCGGTCACCTAAGCATGCTAAACGAATTTTCTATAAATCCAATTGTAGAAAAATGCAGTGACTGGATGGAAATGGTTGTGAATTATGACATATCATATACGGTGTTCATTCCTTCTCGCCAAGAGTGGCAAGAAGGTGGACCGAGTATTCCTCCAGGCTCAATCAAATTCTACACTGATGGATCGAGAATGAACAATCGTTCTGGATCTGGAGTGCACGGACCAAGAACCAAAATCTCTGTCCCTCTCGGACAGTGGCCTACAGTTTTTCAGGCTGAAGTGTATGCTATCATTGAATGTGTGCAGCTCAGCATAGAGAGGAATTACAGAAATGCCACAATCTGTATTTTCTCCGACAGCCAAGCAGCTCTTCATGCTCTGAAAGCTTACACTTTTAACTCAAAATTAGTGTGGGAATGTGTTCTTGCTCTAAAAACCCTAGCCATCCGCAATCGAGTTAAACTGTATTGGATCCCCGGGCATACGGGTCTAGAGGGTAATGAAATTGCCGATGAGCTAGCCAGGAATGGATCGGCCAATACATTCATTGGTCCTGAGCCATTCTTTGGCATATCAAACTGCTCACTAAATATTGAACTGAACAGCTATTTGTCCAGGCAAATTATATCCAATTGGAAAACAGTTTCCAATGCGAATCAATCTAAAAGATTCGTCACAATTTATTCGAAACAAACACAAAAACTCATTGGTCTCAACAAAAGGGACCTCAGTACCTACACCGGTCTTATAAGTGGACACTGCCCCAGCAGATACCGTTTACAAAAGATCGGAGCCATCCAAAACCCAAATTGCTGTTTCTGAAGTGAAACGTGCGAAACCTCACAACACCTTCTCTGCTCCTGCAGTGCACATATACAACGAAGATCCAAAATATTTGGCAAGCCCTTTTTGGAGCCGGCCGATATTTGGAACGCATCTCCCAGGGAAGTGATCGGCTTTATCAGGCTGATCGTACCAGATTGGGGGATTCACAATGCTGCAACTTAGGACTTCTGCCCATCAAAGATGGTTAAAAGTTCAGTCACCGCGCAAAGTATTCCGGTGGCGTTCCCGCCACTGAGGGTCTTTGTAAAAGCAAAAGGGTATATCACAATAGTTCTTAAAAAATGGACGCAGTGATCTCACACCCAACAGAAGTAGGATGGAGAGTCATCAAATGACAAATACTTTCGATCAACTTACTGATTGATTGACTGATTGATCGATGATTAAGTTGATCGAAAGTATTTGTCATTTGATGACTCTACATTAGACTGATGCAAATTTTGAAGTTTTTGCTCCCCTATGCTTAAACGATGTCAACTATGATGAAAATGATCCTCCCAAAATTTGTAGCGACTCGGGAATAAATTGGTTGTGCACACGCTATTTGAAGTTTATATGGAAATTACTATGGGAAAGGCAAACCATTTGTGTTCAGTCCTCTAACTGCTTGTCATAAAAATCTATGGAAAAGTGAACACACTCATCTCATGTGAAAAATTCCCAGCTACAACTTTGCCGAAGACCACAATTCGATGGGACGTAAGGATAATTTGTTATTATTGTTAACAAATTCTAAATCATGCTGTGATGATCATTAATTCAGAGCAGCACTGCTTTTCTGCTGTAGAACATAGTAGCCTGGATTACTTTGATCTATTCTTCCCGCCAGGAGCATTACAGTTGCCTGCTGAACAGTTGGTTAAGCATGCTACATGCAAACGAACTTTATGATGATGAATAACAATTTATCCTAACGTCAAATCAAAAAGTGGTCTTTGGCAAAGTTGTAGCTGGGAGGATTTCACATTAGAAGAATTTGTTCACTTTTCCATAAAATATTATGACGAAGAGATAGAGTGCTGAAAACCAAAGATTTGCGTTTTCCATAGTAATCTCCATATAAACTTCAAATGGCGTGTGCACAGTCAAATTTCTTCGGAATCACTTCAAACTTTGGGAGGATGCTATTTATCATAATAAAAATCGTTTAAGCATATGGGAGCAAACATTTCGAAATTTGCATCACTCTACTCTCCATGGTATTAACTCCAATTTGTCAAAAATGTCGAATGTGATTTGTGAAAATCCATTTTTGGCGTTTAAAAGAATCGCCCAAAACCACGAGTTGGACATACCCATACGACCGACGACCGAAGACTGGCGACTGACCGCACGACGATCAATGCTGGTTGTGTCGCTGCTATCTGAATAAGGCAGGGTGAGCTGATGCGGTGAAACTCCAAGCTGATCATGTTGTTTCTCAACTGTTGGCTACACATTTAATATGTTGTGTTGCAAGATGTATGACTTCGTACTACGGTAAAGCTAAAGGGCGAGAAGTAATTATGTTTCAGAAGATCTCAACTCCCACATCACCCCTCTTCTTACAAAAAAAAAAGGATCAGCGCTCTCATATCGTATATTTCAAACAATTTGTATTGACAAAGTTGCTTCAAGTGCTGTTTTGTTGAGAAAAAATAAATCGTAGCCATTGATCCAACTGCTATCAGCCATGCGGATGAAGTCTTGTAGATATCTGGGGGCTTTTCGGTTTCTGGCAGTTCATTGAGCTAGATTACTTCCACTAGCTTCGTTTTCTTGATTTTCAGTTGATTGATCACGCCATTTAAAAACTTTCTTTGTCTGAGAGACATGACGCTCTATCGTACGCTCTTCGTCTTTGCCAAGCACCAAGTTTACATTTCTCTCCTCCATGACCATATAGCGTTGTGTTCCAAATCTATAACCTTTTGGTCGAGTCTGTCGCTTAACTATTACCGAATCACCAGGTTTCAGCTGGCACTTCCTAGCTCCCCGGCGGGTGTCCTCCCGAAGTTTAGCTTATAAGCTTCATGTTACGATCTCTTTCATCAAGGTCGCTGTTGAAAATGTGAAATTTGACTATATCAGCTAACTTGAATGCAAGTTTCCTAGCTTTACCACAGAACTTAAACTTTATGTGTATAACAATACATATCAGCAAAGGTCATTATACTATTGTTTCTCAAAAGTTATTTTTTTGGTGTTTTTGAACAGTATTGTATTTTGCCATATGAGAGAAACGAAGAGTTTTTGTATGGAGACTGCAAGCATGTTGAAAAAATCGATTTATTCTAAATTGTATCGTACAAATTCAACCAAATTATATCTGAAATGAAAGTTTAAGTCCTATTTTGCATGCTTTCAGGATTAGGTCACAAAAAAAGTTCAATAAATCATACTTGAAATTTCATATAAACATCTATAAAACCAGTGTTTTATACAACTTTGGCGATCTGTAGCTAAAAATTGTGACTAGCAGGGACATTTCTGAGAGCAGCATCAGATTCGGCGACCCCAAACCTACTAGGGACACATAATTTAATCCTGGAGACACACAAATATGTCATTTTTGTTACGCTGTGCTATCTGAGCCATAGCATCCACTATTTTGTAACACGATGAAACCGAACCATCCCTCCCATTTCTTTGGCCTCTATGGAAAGCAGCACTCTTTTTTTCTAATTTTCTTGCATTTGTGTTAATATTCAGGTTTCGTCGTTTGATTTGGATATAAGTAGTCGTACCGAGCAACTTTTGTTAACAAGTTCGTTCTGAACCGTTTTTCATATAAGGTGATTGTGCTAAATCATTTATTAGTAGTCGTACCGCACCACATTTATAATCTGAACTTTCGTTCATGATGGTTGTGCTGAGTTATCTGCCTTTTAGAATAGTTGTGCCAAACTATTTTATTCAAAGTAGTCGTACCGAACCACTTTTACCAACAAGTTCGTTCTGAACCATTTTGTCATATACAATGATTGTGCTAAATCATTTATTAGTAGTCGTACCGCACCACATTTACAATCTGTACTCTTTCCATGATGGTCGTACCGAGCCATCTGACTTTTGAAAAATAGTTGTGCCGAACTATTTTATTCAAAGTAGTCGTACCGAACCACTTTCTCCAATAATGCTCGTACCGAGACATTGGATGTTATGTCTAATTCAAAAAATAACTCATCTAAATTTGTCATAATGTTTGAGAAAGCGCCCTGGGCTAACCTAAAATAGTTAGCTTACAACGTAAAAAAAATAGTCATTAGACTCATTGTGGTTAATAAAATTGCTATTGGCATTCACAACCCACAAAAAAAGGTTAAGATCATTTAAAATCGATATACAGAAAAAAAATGAATGTAACGCCTCAGAAAAACATTGAAAAAATCATAAATTACACAACGTAACATAAATGACATTTTTGCGTGTCTCAAGGATCAAATTATGTGTCTCTAGTAGATTTAGGGTTGCTGAATCTGGTGCCATTCTCAGAAATGTTCCAGCACGTCACAGTTTTTAGCTACAGGTCGCCAAAGTTGTATAAAACACTGGTTTTATTAATGTTTACATGAAATTTAAAGTACAATTTATCATACTTTTTTGTAATCTAATCCACCAAACATGCAAAATAGAACTTGAACTTTCATTTCAGACATAATTTGATTGAAATTACGCAATCAAATTTCGATTAAACCGATTTTTTCAACATGCTTGCAGTCTCCATACAAAATTCTTCGTTTTTTCTATATGGCAAAATACAACAATTCTCTAAATTCTCGTATCGAAAGTAATGCAAACTTTGATGATAAGTATTGTTATACACATAAAGTTTGAATTTTGTGGCAAATTAAGCCAATATATTACCTTACAAGCTGGCAAACTTGCATGCAAGTTGGCTGAAATAATCATTTTTTGCATTTTCAACAGTCAATATCTCAAAAACTAGACGTGCTATGATATTTCTGAAAACGGCAATGGATTCAGCTACTCTTAATTAAGTGAATAGCGGTGTTTTGGTGCTGGAGACAAAAACGTGTTCCGCAGTGTTATTAGCTATCAATGGCATATTTGACATGAAATGTTGTAATGTACGCATTATGCTTTGCATTAGATAACGAATGATACATCTGCTTCATAAGCGGATCGTCATGGGTTTGACTCCCAACAAAAACTCTTCGTCAGTCCGCTTGAAAACTACACGAGCTCCACCCGTCCAACCCCATGGCCGTCTGAAAGTGGACTGACAACTGACCATCTCCTGAGCAAACATGCTCTAATGTATGTACCTGGATAACATGACGATCGACCAACGGTAAGGAATAATGAACTTCTCTCTGGACTCTCTCTGGAAAAACCACAAATAGATTAAATCGATAAAGCAGACAAAATAAAAGAACAACTATCTGATTTGAATTCGCTCTGGTGATGCCCAAGCTGGCGAATAAAAGCTCAATAAGTTAAGTAAATGGAGAATAAAAAACGAATGAAGCATTAAATGTGATTAAATACAACGTTCATTCACATTCTTGAACAATAATTTCTCACGAAGCACAAAGTTTTCGACACAGAGCAAGTATTCGTGTCTCACCGAAACCAACCTCAGTGTATATCCCAACCATCGAACCAAAGAGATCACGCATGCTGAAAGTCTCGTCTTTGTCGCCCCCATTTGCAAGAGAGCATCCCATTGCACTATGCTTGACCATATCTGTCTCCGTTCTACCCAGGTCCTTTTGCAACATACTCACACTGTAACAAATAGGTGAACGGGTATCGGCTGTGCTCAGTCCAGTCCGCCGTGGTGAGTGAGATACTCTCGCTGCTCAGCCTGAACACGAGTATACTCTACCATGGCATCTCATACAGCTCGCGCGGCCTGGGCCAGGGCAAGTCCCTGGTACGAGTGGAGAAACATTTGTTCCATCGCAACATATAATCTTGTTGTTCGATCACACTCGAACGAATTTTCCCAAAACTTTATATTTATAATTATGTATTGGTCATTAATTTCAATCACATATTTTTGTTTTCGGTTTGAATAGAGAAAAAAAAGATGATAATTGAACGCATCTTTTCCATAAAATTTGTACCCAACTATCATCAGCGTTGCCCTCACTAAAGACAAAAAAAAAACGTTAGTTACCCCTTTTCGCACTGGCAATAAAAGACGGTAGCTCTCACAACTCATCAAAAACAGCACTACTATGTGTAACACATGTGTTAGTGAATTAGAAATAATCTCATACTGTTGCATGTGTGTATAAGGATGGTTACAACAGATACATACTATGAAATACCAAATGAAAGCAGCTGAGACAACTGTCTGCGTGTGAACTTTCCGATTCTCTTTTAACCATTGAATGCCCGTTGTAACTAACACTTTGCATGAACAGAAAAAAAACAGCACGCGTGTCCTGTATGTTATCACATGACCATGAGGAGGACGTCAAAGTTCTATCAATATAATAGAGAAAATAATTTTGCCTACCTTGATGACTCTTTCTCGAAGTTGTTAAAAAAACAGAGAATGACAGTTTCACGCTAGACAGAAGACAGCGTGCGATGATCCAGAGATGTGTTGGGTTTTCTCACGTTTCACTTCTTCCAAATGGCGCAATGATTGTTCACTACCACGATTGCGCGTTTGTATTGATGCAACTTCTCCTTTCATTGCCAATGAAAAAAAAATATAAAATAGCCACTGGAGATTTAAGGTTCCAAAAGATAGCCTTTTGATCATAATTTTTCATTAATTATAGAACGGTGCAGATCTCCAACCGTAACTGATCGAACTTATTTCACTTCTTTTTTTTTTTTTTTAATCGTAATGGAAATACAATGCTGTGTTCAATTGCTGCTGCACACAATTCCGCTCCTCCAAATGTCACTTTCCGTTTACAAGCACTGTAATCAGTTTTTTTTTTTCACCCAAATAACTTTTCACACACGAGACGCAAACACAATTTATCGATCACTCGCGGTCCGAACATGCAGACTTGGACGATTCTTTCAAACACCCATTTTTTTTTTTGCACTAGATGTTTATTTGTATCTTATACATCAGATACAAACCTGTCACGGTAGCCATTGTGAAAATCCATTATTGGCGTTTAAAAGAATCGCCCAAAACCACGAGTTGGACATACCCTTCTTCTTCTTCTTTCTGGCGTTACGTCCCCACTGGGACAGAGCCTGCTTCTCAGCTTAGTGTTTTTATGAGCACTTCCACAGTTAATAACTGAGAGCTTACTATGCCAATGACCATTTTTGCATGTGTATATCGTGTGGCAGGTACGAAGATACTCTATGCCCTGGGAGTCGAGAAAATTTCCAACCCGAAAAGATCCTCGACCGGTGGGATTCGAACCCACGACCCTCAGCTTGGTCTTGCTGGACATACCCATACGACCGACGACCGAAGACTGGCGACTGACCGCACGACGATCAATGCTGGTTGTGTCGCTGCTGTTTGAATAAGGCAGGGTGAGCTGATGCGGTGAAACTCCAAGCTGATCATGGTGTTTCGCAACTGTTGGCTACACATTTAATATGTTGTGTTGCAAGATGTATGACTTCGTACTACGGTAAAGCTAAAGGGCGAGAAGTAATTATGTTTCAGAAGATCTCAACTCCCACATGATTGTTTTGCAGTTATGGGCAGTTTACGACACGACCATTTTAACTGTTGTTCCAGATCCTCTTAAGAGCTTTATAATGGCCACCATTAACCATGAACAATCCGAAGTATCTGTTATGTTTTATATTTATGATTTCTGATTTGTTTGGAAAAACCCGCAGTGGTCTAGGATGATTTTCACGGAATGACCATTTGCACGGATGTTGTGGATCTTCCAGAGGCCATTATAGTGATTACCAAGGTCCATGAACAATTTAAATAATCTATTGCGTTCTATTATAAGGAATTGATTGATTGATGACTTTTCAAAAAACCGCATCTGTCTTGTCATCAATGGACCTTTTTTACGGATCACAGAAAAAAATTAACTCAATTTCAATGTAGTGTAAACAGAAGAACATCGTAAAAGTAAATCAAATTCATCTATTGTTACATCATCACGTTGCATATTCAACTAAAGATGCTTGAATGGATGCATGATCGTGTAAATTTAAAGTAACTGGGGGTAAAACGCGCCCTCTAAGGAAGGAAGCATTATAAGCTATGAAGAACATTATGTTAAGCCATTTTTTATTCATTATCTTATAGACAAACATGTTTTCTATCAAATAGTAGAAACAGCCATCCATTTTCTTTTTTCTGGAGATAATAAACCAATTTTTACAAAATGTTTGCTTATCTGGATTTTTATTTTTTGCGGGGTAAAACGCGCCACCTGATCTCGGCGTTATTCTTTCGCGCGCACGCATGCGCAATCATGCTTGCAAATACGTTGCATATATTAGGGCGTTTGATCAGATGTCATTGTTCGATTATAGTATACATGCTGATTCGAAAAATGTGCATTTGTAAGGTTCAAATTGGCACGTATCTACAGCGTGCCATTACGTTTGCTGGTAGGGGGACTGGGGGTAGTTTGCCCACGTTAAGGAAAACAGCGATTTTATATATAAAAACATTATATTATGATCTTTTTTCAATGTTGGTCGGATAAACTAACATTTTTTCTATCAAATAGAAAAAACAGCTATCCATTTTAGCTTTTCTGGGTTTTATAAATCAATTTTTAAAAAATGCTCTCTTAACTGCATATGTATTGTTTCGCGGGGTAAAACGCCCCGCTTCAGTTCGGCGTTAGCCATGCTGTAAACGTACGCACACAATCATGCTTGTTTATAGGTTGCATACATCCGGGCGTTTGTTCAGTTGATATTGTTCAATAATAGTATACATGCTGATGTGAAAAATGTACATTTGTAAGGTTCCAAATTGCCCGTAACTTTAATATGGCATTACGCTTGGTAGAATTTGAATTCAAACGACTGTTTTGGTGTTATGAAATGGGGGTGGGCGTTTTGCCCCCAGAGTTGATTAAAGTTTAGGTCCTTCAATAAGCTTTCTAAGAACAAATTCAACTTATTTTTTGCATGTTATACAAACTATGACAGTGCACAAGTTGGCTCTCGGCGATAGTTTCAGAAATTTGGTTATAAATCGACCTAAAATATGACCTTGAAGATCGCACAAAATTGCAACGAAAATAGCGAAAAACGTTTTTATACGTTTTTATTTCGATTTTCTTGAGAAAAACACATAAAAATATATTAAGAGAAGCATTTTTATCCATTTTCTATAACCTAGGATGAAAAAAAGTATTCTAAACCACACCGTTCGTCCAAATCGAGGGTGGCGCGTTTTGCCCCCTATGGGCATATTACCTCCAGTTCCCCTATTTGAATTCAAACGGCTGTTTTGGTGTTATGAAATAGGTGTGGCCGTTTTGCCCCACGAGTTGATTAAAGTTTAAGTCCTTCAATACGCTTTTTAAGGTTGAATTCTACACTTTTTTCGCATGCAATACAAACTATGGGAGTGCACAAGTCGCTTCTCGGTGATAGTTTCAAAAGTTTTGTTGTTTATCGGCCTGAAAAATGGCCTAGCAAATAACACAAAATTACATCGAAAACAGCGAGAAACGTTTTTTCGAGTTTTTCACGATTTATGCCAGGAAAACACTTAAAAATATATCTAGAGAAGCATTTCAATACATTTTCCATTATCTCGGGTGAAAAACAGCGTCCCAAAGCACGTCGTTCGTTCAGAACAAGGGTGGCGCGTTTTACCCCAACGGCGCATTTTACACCCAGTTCCCCTATTCGATTAAAAAATAAGCGATTTGTCGTTGACATTCCAGTTTATTTTGACGATGCCTCAGTTTTTCATCAATAAATTATATCCCAAGTAACCATAAGCACTAATAATAAGCCCTTAATCAGCATCATAGATGCGTACATGCAGTATAATAGCACCACAAATGCTTACACACCTTGTAACAGCACTTCCGCTGCATAGAAACCCTATTACAGCATCATTAATGCTTCTAAGCATGATGCATACAGGCATGGAATAAGCTCTATATTGGCTTTATATTCGAATACAGGGTATGTTTAAATGCCATCCAGTGTTTTGACAGATATACCACGTGCTTTGTGTTTGCAAATAGTGGTAAGAGGGAGTCAAACATAAATAACTCACTACTACAATTGCAGGTTTTATGACGGGGAAAAGTGATGGTTTAAATTGGTCACTTTTCTTTCCAATACTATTCATCTTATGTGGCCGTAGGAGCAAAGAAGCAGGACAACAACTCAACAATACGGGTGTCGCAGGTTCGAGACGCAAAATGAGGAAACTCATCATCATAAAACGAGTACCAGTTGCTTGGCCGCATACGCGAAAGCACAAAATATTTGCCCTAAAAACCTGGCGAAAACAACAGACGTTTCTCACGTGGTCTTATATCAGCATTAGTGGTGCAGAGAAGCACGGTTATATCTTGGCACGCTATTTCGCCTTTTCTGGCATTATAATTACTATTGTATGTAGTCTACCTATGCTTGACGAAATAAATAAATAAATTCCAAATAGCATTATATGCGTATATAAAACTGACATGCATCAAATGATTACCCTATATGCGCATATAATGCTGTTACCGTGCCGCATTATCGTGCTTACTGGTTACTTGGGATCAACTTTATATAACTTTTCAGGTATTTTTAACGGTATTTTTAATCAAACTTATGTTTTTTATACACTTGAACATATGTTCTGCATACCTTTGGAAATATTTCATAGTTTGAAATTTTGATATCTTGGCGTAGATGTGTGTGGAATGTGTATAAGAGGAAGAAAAATGTGTAATTCTTCTATATGATTTTTTTTTTGTTTAAATACGAATTCAACATTGAACAAAGGCAGAGATGAAACTTGAAATGCATCATGAGAACGATTACTTTTCTATTTCAATTTAACTTTAGTTGTTATTTCTACCAAATTTAGTAGTTACGGAAAACAATTCCATCCCATTAACTGGTTTTCTGTCATGAAATTCAAGAATGGCATAACATATTTATAATTTAGTTAATTAAAGAAAGTTTATGCGCTACTTTTTAATTTATAACTTAAATTATTTATTTAGATCATGTTTTACGCTTTTAGTGAGGAATTTTCAGTTAATATTAAGGTGAAGATGAATCGAAGCCAAACCTCAAATTTTCAAGAGCACGGATCTGGAGAACTAAACATTCGTTTAAGCTGAAAACTTAATCGATTGGTCACATGCTGGTGGTGACCAATCGATTAAGTTTTCAGCTCAAACGGGTATTTGGTTCTCCAGATCCGTGCTCTTGAAAATTTGAGGTTTGGCTTCGATTTATCTTCACCTTAAGTGCAATGTGTGGGATACTATTAATTAAACGTATTCTTCCTAAATCGTTACGTATTTTATGGTTGATCCCTTATGTACATCAAAAATGTACTCAAATTAAAAAATCTCTGATTTACCAATCCTACTATTGTACATGTTGGTTGATTTACTGATGTGGATTGACTCATGAAACTGGATGTGTCCCACTTGTCCCATTTAGCGAGGTTATTGCGTCTAATGGCTCATTCTGAAACTTTATTCTAAGGTTTTCACAATTTCGAAATTATCCGATCCATTTCATGTACACACCAGCAAACATATTGTCAAAATATGGCAGCGTTATTGGGTTTAAAAATTATTGACAATTGAAAATTATATTGAACTATATGTTCGAACTATCGTTTTTATTTAGGTCCCACTTGCCCCTGGGATAGGTACAATAATGGTCGTTGATTGTATTAGTCATATAACTGATTCTAAATAATTCAATTAAGACTAAAAACTAAATGTGACCGCCTACCAAGAATGTATTCATCCTATATGGATAGCAGACGCACTGCACATTTACCCTAAAGTCCTTGTGATATTTCCATCCTATTACGCTAGCTTGTCATTACTTACGTTACATTCACCGGAAGGCCGATGGCGCTTCTTGAAATGGAAGAACCAGGGTCCACTTATTATGCTTATCTGTTCGGGTTTCCTTTTTCAAACACGAAGGCTGTTATCTAAGCAAATTGGCAAAATTTATCTGAAAAGAGTTGTGTAAGTCGCTAGCTATCACCGGCGAAAGGTTAGCTTCTAGAGGAAGAGGATTTAAATAGTCGTCTCGAAAGTCTTTAGAGACGCACATTATACCCATCGTAAGGATTGAGAGCCAGTGTGTTGCTTGTTAATATAAGCGTGCTTCTGGGAATTTCGATGTTGTTTTCCAAAGCATTATGCCAGCAATATATATATATGTCAGCTTCACTTGTGAATGTTGAATCGACCCAGCAGATGATGCGGAAAAATGATACGATTTATTCTAAAAGTATGCAATCAAGCCTTCAAAAGCATAATCATTCGATTAAACGTCTTAATGAGCTTTAGTGTGTAGAACCTAATTCTACAGAGTATACAGAATATATTTTTTCTGTCGGTAATTTGTCCAAAGAAGTGAATTTTCAAAATTAAAATACCTTCTAAGTTTTTTACGTTGTTGAGCTGGTATGTAAGAAGCTAGAATATTTAAGATTTTTTAATCCTTAATCAATGAAAATTTTGACACTTCTTGATGTTCACCATTGATGTAATTTGATCCTTGAGACACGCAAAAATGTCATTTTTGTTGGTACGCTGTGTTATATCTAGGTATTCTGTGTTAGGAAACACTATGATTATTATTCTTATTAGGAAAAACTAAACTAAGCTACTATTGACATTTTGTTCACAGCATATTACATTTTATTTTCCGTACCAGTTCAGAATTTTTACAGATAATTTGAATTCACCTGCTTTTAAGAGAAAAATAAACACTTTCATTTAACTTAAGTTCACTAAACCTAAATATATAACGCATTTATCGTGGTCTTCTATTGCAACAATTTTGGTTTAACATTATTGAAAATTTTATTCGACATTTGCTGCAATACCACAGTGCTTCTAGGAGCCTAAACTCGTGATCGATTTTTTTTGGACCCGAAAAGTTGGTTTTACAGGCATGATGTCTTCAGAGAAGTGGTTCGAGATATAGAAGCCCTTCTTAAGAAAGAATTATTTTTGTGATTAATCCACCTAGCAGTGAGATGGATTTTCACTTTTTTTTTGTATAGTGAAGATACATTAATGCTGTCTTCGGCAAAGTTGTAGATCATTCCACTACATGGAAATTTGATTTTGTTTATATTTTTTTCTGGGTATTTTTAAGATTTTTCTTGTGTTCTACAAAGTTGTTTGAATCGATTCAATACGCATTTCTTTAGACACTGACATTAAAAATATAAATCTGATGTTGTTAAAGTGATATTTCAGGCTGCAAAATCGACTATTTCACATTCCTCTATTACTGAGACAAGATGGGGCAACATTGTTAGCTTGCATTTGAAATAGTAGCTCAACAGCCATCGTATCAAAGGTAACTAAAAGTGGGTACTATTTACCTCAGCATAAAAAATCACGTAACTCCAAAAATGTCAGAGTTAAATTTTTAATGTGTTCAAAAGAAATGCGAAGTTTATCGATTTGAAAAACAAATTTGGACATAAGAAAAATCTCACAAATACCCAGAAAAAAGGTATCTATAATCAAAACGCTAGTGTTAAGGGGTCACTAATAAAACGACCCATATTTAATAGATGGAGCTAAAGTGTGTTCAGCAAGATTTCATGCAGTGAAATTATCTAAATTTTTGCCGATGACTCCATTGGTGTACCTTTGTAAAAAAGCGAAAATCTAGCTCACAAAAATAATACTTTCTTGAGACGGGCTTCTGTATCCCCAATAACTTCTCTAAAGACACCATACCACTAAAACCAAGCTTTTGGGTGCAAAACCATTTCGATCACGAATTTAAGCTCCTGGAAGCACTATGCAATGATTCAACATCGGATATTATTTGTAACTCATCAGGGAGGGGCCTTCAGAATTGTTTTCAAAATTTGATTTTTTATCCTCTGCAGAGCTATCCTCCTGGTATTACAACAGCCTGGTACATCATCCAACATGGCCGGCCTGAAGATTTATTTGAAGATCAAAAGCTTGTTCTTGTTTCGATTGTCTATTAATAAGTGCATATAAAAAAGACAAGAAAAAATACAATTTACACAGAGCCGTAGCGTGATCTAATGGCGCCCTTGATAAACCGTTCTTTGGGCGCACCTAAGCCAGTTTTGTTTTCATGATCCAAATTTGGAATACTAGCGATTTATAATTATACATTTTCTCCTTTAAATACGAAGCCTGTATGAAGTTATTATCAAAATCCACGAAAAATGCCATGTTGATACTAAAGTGTTCACATATTAAAAGTACATTAGAATATAATAATAATAAATATCAATAGAAGGTGTATAAGATAGTACTTCTTGAGAACTGTTGGAAATTATCTAAAAAACATTTTGAAGAAATTCATAAGAGAATTATTATTTATACGACGCATCTGCAGGAACAACTGAGCATAGCAATAAATAAATTCTTCTTAATATCGTTGGACCTGGACTTCATCTTTTGAATAAAATGTTTTAACTATATTTTCATTCGTTTAAAAATATGCAGAGGTTGATAATAATAATAATAGCCTTTTTTCAGTGGTACTCGTGTGAGTAATTTACTTAATGAAGATTACTTTCCCTTGTTGGGACTGGATTTCAGAAGGGTAAAAGGTGATTTGAAATTGTTTAGTGCTAAATTATCTTCAGTAAAGCAAACATTTTTGACATAAAAAAAATATATATTCATACTAGCAAAAAAATAAAAGAATTTTCCACACGTTTAGGTTTTCTGAATATTTAAAAAAAAAGTTTGCAAAAGAAATCCGCCCAAAACTCACCTTGCATAATGTGAAATGCCTGTTCAGGATTTTCTGTGTATTTTATATATTGCACTCTGAGAACCCTGCGAAAGATTCTGTGATTCAATGAGATTGTGCTTGAAAAAATAGCTGTTGCGGAATAACTTTCGTTCACGTTCAATAGATTTTTTGTTTTGTGTTGTGTCTTCAAAAAGTCTTTCCTTATCCAGTTTATTTGAATATTTTCTTATTAATTCTACGTACTTTTATTTGAACATCACAAACTTGATTTTAACTCCAGTTTTAATTTGCTTTTGAAAATACAAGGAAAATTACTTAGAGATTTATCAAGTAACTATACAACGTTTTGGGTTGAACATTGGCAGTTCAGTCTACTGAATTAATCAAAAACAACTATATGTTTCCGTTATCCGACGTTTCGGTCCTTATTGGACCTTTTTCAAGGATTCGTCCAATAAGAACCGAAACGTCGGATAACGAAAACATATAGTTGTTTTTGATTAATTCAATAGACTGAACTGCCAATTTTCAACCCAAAACATCCAATATGCAGTCGACCAACCAGTTAACTATACAACCTCTACAGTCTTCAATTGGTTATATAGTATATTTTAAAAATGTGTCAAAAAATGAAAACACGAGATATATTTTCTAAGTCAATTTATATTGAAACATTGTTTTTTGAGAACCTTTAGGTCATATTAGCTGGAAGCACCTACACAACAATAGAAAGTACCATTCGAACTTATTGAACACCCTGTAATATCAAATTTTAAAATTGATGGGCTGGAATTATCCTAATATCAAATAATCTTAGAAAATTATTCAAATTTTCATTTTTCACGTTAAAAAATTTCTTAACCTAACGTATTTTGGCGCCCTCCAAAGGCTGTCGCCCTTCGCGGGTGCCGACCTGGCCAACTGCACGCTACGGCACTGAATTTACACCGTTTTCAGCCAAAGGCTGCACAGACTGAACGATCACTAACATTAGGCAACGGACAACGGCAACGAAACACCTAGTAGTCCAATGATGGATTTTCCGTTTGACGAAAAGTTTCCACCGGCTGGAGCGGGAATGGAACCCACGCTTCGTGGCACAATACGCCTAAACGACTGATGCTGCTAACCGCATGGCCACGAAGCCCACAATTTATATATTTGTTGCATTTGGTTTGAATGATTTTTGAAAGTTTGGTATAATGATTTGTGAAAGTTTTTGACGTTGGATAACGTCTTACGGCAACATACTGGGGTACAATTTCGAAAAAAAATCGCTCGCGTCACGAAAAGTGGTTAGATTTTCACTGTTAATAACTTACTAACGCCGGGATAGATTTTCAAGATTCGTGCACCAAACGCTAGGAAATCTTTCTATGAATCTACTCCAACAATGAAAACTATTGATTCTCATGACTAAACTATTGAAAAATTGGTAAATGTCGGGGCATGTCTTATTTTTCATAGAAAAGCACATTTTTCTTGCTGAAGTACCTCAAACTCAAACTAGCTTCGAAACTCACTAAAGCAACCAATCTTATGGCGTTTTGGTTTATTGCTGGGGCGAATCTAGGTTCGCCCTGGATCCGCTCTAACAGCTGTCAAAACGTTTTTTTATTGGGTCGGGTCAAACCCGGATCCGCCCCAGGTTCGACCCAAACACAACGAGGTTCGCTCTGCCGATTTTTTGCGATCCAACCTGAGCGGGGTTCAACTGTCAAAAATTGATTGTTGACATTTTTATAATTATCAAAATTAGTGGATTATGCGTGGACCTAACGTTCAACCGGAATCTTTGTTTAGGGAGCAAGAGTTACCGCTCATGCTTCTTCTTTCATCGACCGATTCTATCGGTGTTGAAGTGGTAACCGAACCACCAAAATAATAACACACAATGTCCATAATACGTCAGAATTGACATGCAACAAATAGTATGAAAATTGATTGGATTTTTATAATTAGAAATCTTACATAAGTTTGTGACGGGAAATAGAAGAAGCTAACGTTATCCAACGTCAACTTGGCGGTCGTATCTCGGAAACAACCTCTTACTTTTTTTTATCTAGCATGAGCCCTAGATACTGAACTTCATCTGACCAATTTACAAAGTGTTCAATAAGTTTGAATACAACTTTTCATCGTTGTGTAGGTGCGCACCGTGTTTATTCTGTGAATTGGTATCGGTGTCAGCTTGAACCTCGTGTATAGGCTAACCGACGTGCTTGATGGCGACTTGCTGTCGTTTGTTGTTTGTTTACCGCGCACGATAAAAGAGTACCGCGACGTCGTAGTAAAGTTGTTTGCGAGAGATGCGCCACCCAGTGACATATTCCTGCGGCTTAAATCCCACGGGGTGAAGTGGAATTTCATTTATCCTGCTATCCATCGGTACCAGAAGACGTGCTCGGCCAAGGACCGTGTTAGATCCGGGTAGGCACGTTTGGCGAAGACGGCAGCAGCCATCAAGGTGGTAAGGGAGCGGGTTCACCGAAAGTTGAATGGCTCGATCAGCAAGACCGCTGCAGACCTGGATGTGTCAATCGGGACTGCTCATACCATCATGACGAAGGACCTGGGATTTTTTTTTCTCCTTTGTGGGGACATGATACCACTGCGACCATTAATTTGATCTATTGTGGTGTTATCCTCTTTGTTTTTTCCGTACTGTAGAAATATATTACTATATGAAGTAACTATCTCCACAGCTATTGGCGTGCATCCCAATCAGGTACTACATTTCGGATCAAATTTAGTACCTGTTTTGGATGGTAGATTCGAATTTCATTAGGCTCTAGCAGGCCTTTATCTAAATGTTTGCAACGCTTGTGGTATAGTGCAATACTCTTGCACAACATACGTTCAGTGCTCTCGCTTTCTAATTTACAGAAACGACACATATCTTCTTGCAATTTACCTATAATTTTGAGGTAACGTTTGCTGGGGCAGTGGCTTGTTAATAAACCAGTATAAGTACTTAGATCGTGTTTATTGAGGTTTAATAACCTCTGTGTTTGATAGGCATCTGGTTCAATGAATCGTTTGGACTGGCGAGAGTCCATTGCGTTCTTCCAGTTGAGTTTAATTTTTGCTTTCATCCAGCTCTTTAATTACATTTTCAGAGCACAAGAGGCCATTCCGAAGAATGGCTGAGGCCCGATAAATTGCATGGAAGAACCTTGTTTTGCTAACTGACCAGCTTTTTCGTTTCCTTCTATTCCGCAATGGCCAGGAACCCGATATAGATTAACCTTATTACGATAGGACAACTGCTGCAGTAGCTTGGCACACTCCCAAACAAGTATTGATGTGTAAGTTCTAGACTTCAAAGCGTTCAAGGCTGCTTTGCTATCCGAACACATACATATATTAGCATTCCTATAGCGCCTTTTAAGACAAATGTCAGCGCATTCAAGAATGGCATAAATTTCGGCCTGAAAAACTGTTGGCCAACTTCCCAGTGCATAAGATACATTAACTCCTGGGCCAAACACTCCTACCATGTTTTCTTGTTTTGAACCATCAGTGAAAAAAATTAATGATCCAGATCGGAAAGTTGGTCCTCCTGTATCCCAATCCTGACGAGTTACATCAGCAACACAAAAACGATGATCAAAAAAGTTACGCTTCAACATATAATCTTCATTCACTAAGTACACTGGACTTATTTTGAATATAGTCATATGTCCTTTCAGTTCATTATCAGCGCTATCTAAGGACCTTCTGACTCTGATAGCACTCTTAACTGCATCCATTTGTATATAGTCATGAAGTGGAAGAAGATTTAACATTGCGTCCAACGCATTTGAAGGGGCGTTTCGTATTGCCCCAGTAATTGAAATAGTAGCAAGCCTTTGTAGTTTGTTTAGCTTAGCTTGAGTAGCGACTTGTTTGGTTTTTTCCCACCAAAAAATAGATGCGTATGAAATAAGGGGTTTAACAATGGCCGAATAGATCCAGCGTATCATCTTCGGTTTCAAACCCCATTTTTTACCAAAGGTTCTTTTGCAGCCCCAGAAAGCATTTCTTGCTTTTTCTATCTGTTGTTCTATATGCTTATTCCAAACAAGCTTATAAGCTAATATAACACCTAAAAATTTGGCACTTAAAGATAAGGATAGTTTAGCATCTCCTATTTTTAGAGCTGAAATGCAGATTTTACGTCTTCTTGTAAACGATACTATTGTAGTTATTTTAGGATTTATACTTAATCCTTCATTAGGACCTGGGATACAATCCCTACAAGAAACGCAAGGCTCACGGAGTAACGAAGGCTACAACTGTCCAGTTTGGCTGGGCAGAGCCAAACTGATACTATCCAGCACGCAAGTTAGGAGTTCGTGTTTTCTGGTGAGAAACTTTTTGTCTTGCAATATCCGCAAAATCGGCTGTAGGCGCCGACGTTCACCAGCATCCCCCCGTCCTTCATAAGCATCCCACGGTTCCAAAGCGCTGCGTTGGTGATGATTTGGGGGCCAGTATCCAGACGTGGGAAGCTTCCACTGGTGTTTATCGAGAAAAACGTAAAAATCAACCCAGCGTATTATAAGCCTTGGTTCTGGAGAAGGTTGTGGCCCCGGCACTTCGGGACCTCTACGGGAAGGATCACACGGCGAATATCGTCCAAGCGTGGTGTTATATATATCAAGCAAGAATGATAAACTACTTTCTAGAAGTTTCTTGATGATTATGTAGAAAATTCCATCATCGCCAGGAGCTTTCACGTTTTTGAATTTTTTATAATAATATTTCTCACTTCTTCCACATTAGTCTCTCTGAGTAGCTTGATTTTTTATTGGACTAGTAAGTCCTAAATTAAAATTGTGAGCGCTTTCAAACTGGATAGCTAGTTTTTGAGCTTTTTCGCAATAAGTTAGTTATAATTTGTTTTCCTCTTTCAATGCCGACATTGACTTCTGAGTTTTTTTTTTCAAAATTTTAGATAATTTCCGAAAGGGCATAGAGCCAAGGTCCAATTGAGAAATTTTATTTTCAAAATTTTTGTTTCTTAATTGAGAAAACCGTTTTTTAATTTCTTTCTACAAATCTTGCATATAATTTTCATAGCAGGATCGCGAGTGCGTTGAAATTGCCTTCTCCCACGTTGTTAAGACGGATCAAGAGTTTAAGATCATCGTCTATAATCACGGATTCAAATTAAACTTCACATTTTGGAATTGCAATGCTCCTGGCTTCAACAATGGAATAATTTGTGAAAGTTTCAAGAACATTGTCAATGTCAAGTTTTGCTTGTAAAGAAATGTTAACATCAAGATTAGTGTCAATATATGTTCCATATGTATTCCAGTCGGCTCGAAAATAATTGAAAGTGGAACTTATAGGATTGAGAATTGCTTCATGGGATATTTCAAATGTAACAGGGACATGATTAAAATCAAAATCAGGTGAGTAACTACAAAAATGACTAGTCAGTTAAGACCAAATCAATCGTAGATGGGTTTCTAGAAGAGGAAAATTATGTATTGAATTGAGAAATATCCTGAAGAGCACTCATCAAATAAAATTCTGCCGTTGGAATTACTTTGAGAATTATTCCATGACCGATGTTTGGCATTGAACACGAAAAAAAATCGGTTGCCGGATTCATGAACAAAAAGTCATGAATTCATAAAATTTTATGTTTCATGATATCATGACTAAAAGTCATGAAATCGTGAGTATTATGCAAGAATTTGTATGCTCAGGGCGTTACACAAATCTAACTGTCACTTTCTTCATCGTAGTTAACGCGTCTCATGGCGATCGGTGATTTTTTCTAGTGAAATTATAAAAAAGTTTTGTTTTGGTAAAAGTTTAAATTGAAGACACTGCGCTTCGTAACCTTGCCATCGTATCGATGACATTCTTGGCGAGATTCCCGTAAGTTCCCACATTGTGTCACGACACAATCAATTTGCCGGAGCTGTTAGATGTTCCAAAATATACTTACAAGCCTTCATCCTGATTTTGCAGAACCGAGCAATGTTTGACTTTGAGCGAAGATTTCGCTGCACAAATTCGTCGGCGATTTTAACTGTTCGGATGTGATGCCTTCCCTATGTTCTAAAGCAGAGCAGCTCACAAAAAGCCTTCGGCAGCCGGATGTTCCAGTTCACTTCCACATCCACAGAGTGTTCCATTACTCATGCAATCCACCAGCATTTTGTGAGCCCAGGGACCATTTGTTAAATCAATTGATGTTCGAAACAATATTTTGCGTACAAACCTAACCACTGAATGTTCGTGTTTCTGCTAAAGATTTAGCACTCGTTAGGTTGACAATTGTGGAATGTGTTCGCGGTTTATTACGAAACTACCGGCACAAAAGTCGCAACGATTTTAATTTTCATTTCATTTGTTTACCAATAGCAAATATAAACTGGGATCTAAATTGACGTATGGACCGATGCACGAGTTCACTATCTGACGTTTGAGCGGTGCCGTGATATTTACGTGACCATGGCAACGAGTGAATTCGGCACCGCTCAAACGTCAAAATAATGAACTCGTGCATTGATCCATAGATCAATGCACGAGTTCACTAATTTGACTTTTGAGCGGTGCCAAATTCACTCGTTGCCATGGTCACGTAAATAACACGGCACCGCTCAAACAGTGCGCATCGTACCTTCGTGCTGTGCGTACACGAATTCTCTCTGCTCTTGGAAGTTTTCTTAAAAACTACCTAAAGCAATAAAACAGTACTTTTCAGTGCTACAAAAACAGTACTTTTCAGTGCTAAAATTAAAAACGGTACTTTTCAGTGCTACTAAAACAGTACTTTTCAGTACTATTTTTTCTACTATTGATCCCTTTACGATCCTTGTTTGGACCCGTGCCTTCGATTTTTCGTTGGACCCGTTGGCGAAAGCTAGCGGTGGTAATCCTTCTTGGACACCGTCTTGGGAAAAAACCTTTCGAAGGTCACGTCTTCTTTCGTTTATTAATTAAACATGGTATCAACAACAAACAAAAGGAAGGGTGAATCTCTGAATTCACTACTTCCTTCCAAAAAAGTGGGTTTTAAAACTGTCACTACACGTGGCAAGAATGGAAGAAAGGACGTTTCCGCGGAATGCGAACTTTCTTCCAAGGGTGAAATGAATAATTGTATCGAAATGAGCAATCAGTTCGATGCTCTAGACAAATTTTCCGAACACCAAATCGAAGCAGCCTCTAGCCCAGGCTCTTTGATTCAAGTGAGGAAGCAAAGAGTGCCGCCTATCGTGGTCAGTTGTTCCGAATTTGCGGGATTTAGGCAGGAGATCTTGAACTCCATTAGGGGAATCAAGGTTTCCTTCCAAATCGCAAAGAAAGAAGACTGTCGCGTTTTGCCGGAAACTCTTAAAGATCGTGAGCTTCTTCTCAAACATCTTGAAGAGAAGAAGCACAAATTTTTTACTTATGACGACAAAACTGAACGTTTGTTCAAAGTTGTCTTGAAAGGTCTCTCAAGTGACTATATGACTATCACCTGAAGAGATCAAAAATGGAATAAATGATATACTTGGATTTTCCCCAGTCCAAGTAATCATTATGAAAAAGAGAACCCAATCTGGCATTGTTCGGAAAGGGCTTTCTCAAGAATTTTATTTAGTTCACTTTAACAAAAAAGAACTAAATAATATTAAAGCTTTAGAAAAAGCAAAACTTTTGTTTGATGTCCGTGTGACATGGGAACATTTCCAGAAACCTGGAGGAAATTACCAGAACCCCACTCAGTGCCGTCGGTGCCAAAAGTGGGGTCATGGCACAAAAAATTGTCGCATGGATGCTAAATGCATGATTTGCGGAGGTTCTTCTCACGCCAAAGACGTCTGTCCAGTGAAGGAAGATACCACCAAATTCATATGTTGTAATTGCGGGGCTAACCATAAGTCCAATTTTTGGAATTGTCCTTCACGCAAAAAGGTCATTGAGGCTCGTGCCAGGCAGATGAAAGATAATATCCGTTACGATAACGGTCGTTTCCGGAATTTGCCTGGTAGAGTATCGAACAATGCTCATTTTTCAGTTAACGATCGCTTGATCATGAATCATACCCATCAGGAAGATCATAATCACGCTCATTCACAAACTAATTTTAATCCGTCGGGTAGCCGTTCGAATCTTTCTATTTCGAATGTATCTACCCACGGTAAATCCTTTGCCGATATCGTAGCAGGAAATTCGAACTCCTCCCCTGTTCGATCCATTGGTACCCATTCTACTTGTTTCAAATCAAATGGAAAAAACCCTACCGCCACAGGTAACTCCGCTTCTTCGTCTACCGGAAATTCCAATGGGAAATCACATGACATGTCTGCCTCTGATTTTAATTTTCTAACTGAACAATTGAATCTAATGATTGATGCAATGTTTAAAGCCACCACTATGACTGAAGCAGTCCAAGTAGGTGTAAAATTTACAAATCAAATTGTTATTGGATTACGTTTTTCTAATGGATCCAAATAATAATTTAAATATTTTAAATTGGAATGCTCGTTCTCTGAATGGTAAAGAGGACGAGCTGTTTAATTTTCTTACGGTTAATAACGTGCATATTGCAGTTATTACCGAAACGTATTTAAAACCTGGATCTAAACTCAAAAGAGATCCTAACTTTTTTGTTTATCGTAATGATCGACTTGATGGGGCATGTGGGGGAGTTGCAATCATCATTCATAGGCGTATAAAACATCAACTGTTTTCATCATTTGAAACTAAAGTTTTTGAAACTTTAGGTGTTTCTGTTGAAACACAGTTTGGTAAATATACTTTCATAGCTGCCTATTTGCCTTTTCAATGCTCTGGACAGCAAGTTAATTTGCTCCAAACTGACTTGCGAAAATTGACTCGCAATAAGTCAAAATTTTTTGTCATTGGTGACTTTAATGCCAAACATCGCTCATGGAATAATTCTCAAAGTAATTCCAACGGCAGAATTTTATTTGATGAGTGCTCTTCAGGATATTTCTCAATTCAATACCCTGATAGCCCCACATGTTTTTCCTCTTCTAGAAATCCATCTACGATTGATTTGGTCTTAACCGACTCTAGTCATCTTTGTAGCCAAATGATTACTCATGCTGATTTTGATTCTGATCATGTCCCTATTACATTTCAAATATCCCAAGAAGCGATTCTCAATCCTATCAGCTCCACTTTCAATTATTTACGAGCCGACTGGAATATATATAAAACGTATGTTGACTCCAATCTTGATGTTAACATTTCTTTAGAAACTAAACTTGATATTGACAATGCTCTTGAAACTTTAACAAATTCCATTGTTGAAGCCCGGAACATTGCAATTCCAAAATGTGAAGTAAAATTTGAATCCGTGATTATAGACGATGATCTTAAACTCTTGATCCGTCTTAAAAACGTGAGGAGAAGGCAATTTCAACGCACTCGCGATCCTGTTATGAAAATTATATGGCAGGATTTGCAGAAAGAAATCAAGAAACGTTTTGCTCAATTAAGAAAAAAAATTTTGAAAATAAAATTTCTCAATTGGACCCTGGCTCTAAGCCCTTTTGGAAATTATCGAAAATCTTGAAAAAACCTCAGAAGCCAATACCGGCATTGAAAGAGGAAAACAAATTATTACTAACTAATTGCGAAAAAGCTCAAAAACTTGCTATGCAGTTTGAAAGCGCGCACAATTTTAATTTAGGACTTACTAGTCCAATTGAAAATGAAGTTACTCAGGAGTTCGAAAATATTCTCAATCAAGAGAACGTTTTCGAAAATGCCTGGGAGACTGATTTGGAAGAAGTGAGAACTATTATTAAAAAATTCAAAAACATGAAAGCTCCTGGCGATGATGGAATTTTCTACATCCTCATCAAGAAACTTCCAGAAAGTAGCTTATCATTTTTAGTTGATATATTTAACAAATGTTTTCAATTAGCATATTTTCCTGACAAATGGAAAAATGCTAAGGTTGTTCCAATTTTAAAACCAGACAAAAATCCTGCAGAAGCTTCTAGCTATCGTCCAATCAGTTTGCTTTCCTCCATCAGTAAACTTTTTGAAAAGGTTATTTTGAACAGAATGATGGCCCACATCAACGAAAATTCAATTTTTGCCAATGAACAGTTCGGATTCCGCCATGGACATTCGACCACTCATCAACTTTTACGTGTAACAAATTTGATCCGTTCCAACAAATCTGAAGGCTACTCTACTGGTCTTGCTCTTCTAGACATAGAAAAAGCATTCGACAGTGTTTGGCATGAAGGTTTGATTGTAAAATTGAAAAATTTTAATTTTCCAACATACATTGTTAGAATAATTCAAAGTTATCTGTCAAATCGTACACTTCAGGTTAATTATCAGAACTCCAGATCTGAAAGACTTCCTGTAAGAGCTGGTGTTCCCCAAGGCAGCATCTTGGGACCAATATTATACAATATTTTCACATCTGACTTACCTGAGTTACCTCAGGGATGTCAAAAATCTTTGTTTGCGGATGACACAGGCCTCTCCGCCAAAGGACGAAGCCTGCGTGTCATCTGTAGTCGATTGCAAAAAAGTTTGGATATTTTTTCTTCATACTTGCAAAAATGGAAGATTTCTCCTAATGCTTCCAAAACTCAACTAATAATATTCCCACATAAACCAAAAGCTCTTTATTTGAAACCTTCAAGTAGACATGTTGTCACCATGAGAGGGGTTCCAATAAATTGGTCAGATGAAGTTAAGTATCTAGGGCTCATGCTAGATAAGAATTTAACTTTCAAAAATCACATTGAGGGCATTCAAGCCAAATGTAATAAATATGTAAAATGTCTCTATCCCCTTATTAATAGAAAATCAAAACTTTGTCTTAAGAACAAGCTTTTGATATTCAAACAAATTTTCAGGCCAGCCATGTTGTATGCTGTACCAATATGGACTAGCTGTTGTAATACCAGGAAGAAAGCTCTGCAGAGAATTCAAAATAAAATTTTGAAAATGATTCTGAGGCTTCCTCCCTGGTATAGTACCAATGAGTTACATAGAATATCCAATGTTGAAACATTGGAACAAATGTCAAATACAATCATTAATAATTTCAGGCAAAAATCGTTACAATCTTCTATTGCCACGATTAATGCGTTATATGTTTAGGTTAAGTTAGGTTAAGTATATTAAAAACGTTTTTTTTTCTCTTATAAGCAGGTGAAATCAACTCACCTGTAAAAAAACTGAACTGCTACGGCAAATGAAATGTAATATGTTGTTAACAAAATGTTAATTAAATCTTAAATTTGTTTTACCAAATTAGGATGATAGTGTTGTCAAATAACACAGAACACCTAGATATAAGAAATGAATGTAATGTTTGGAATGATACTAATAAAGAAATTTAAAAAAAAAAAAAAAAAAACGGCACCGCTCAAACGTCAGATAGTGAACTCGTGCATCGGTCCATAATGTTCCGTTTTCATGAAATGAGTTCATGATTCAGGGATCCTGTTTCATGATTTCATGACTCAACTTTCCACTTTTCAGCACCAAAATCGGAATCATAAATGACAGCCATCTAAATACATGAATAGTGCTAATGTTCGCAGAACAGTTTCATGTGCATCAGCGTCACCTGATTGCAAAATTTCGATTTTTTGGCTCAAATAATGATAGCATTTTAACTACCTAACAAATTTTACATACTTCTATGTTGTTAGGATCCTGAGATATCCGCAATACTAAAGTTCCATGCTCACTAGCGCCGCCTGGTGGCAAAATTTCGAATTTCTTGGCTCAAATAATGATAGCTATTGAGCTATTGAACAACTTTGTCGAAGACGCCATCTTTCTAAGTGGTCAAGTTCTTAAACTTTTAGCAAAACAAAACTTTCATGCATACTAGTGCTGCCTGGTGGCGGAATTCCGAAAATTAATAATCACCGCTTGTCAGCCCTTGATCTCCTAAACAAGTTTGTCGAAGATGGTTTTTCTGTATATAATCTAGATCGCGAGATATTTTAGGTTGAACATGCAAAACCAAGGATGTTGTACAAAGTACAACGCGTGACTACTCGCATTACAAGAATTCGCGCGACAACCGAAAGGTTAAGAAAATCAATGTCAATAGCAGTTTTGAAAATATCAATTTAAAAAAAAAGAACATATCCAATTTAACATTTTGTATGAAAATCGACATCCGCTTCTAGTATTCAGAACAACACTGTATGTAAGCAAGCTATGCGAAAGTTCCATTCGCCAATAGAGTGGTATTTTTCGAACAAAATTGGACTTTAATTAGATCTCACTAAAAATGCCAAGGGCTTGCTCTTATTGTGCTACTATAGACTATGTACAAATCCTCATTCTGCAGAAAATCACTGGGGTAACGATCTTGCGATTGAAACCACAATCACTTAATTGAAGATGTCGCTAAACGTAATCTAACCTGTACCTTAATTAATTTGTGTTCCTCAAGATATAGATATAGCAAAACAAAAGGATCTGCTAGGTAAAAACGTTTCCGGGTTGAGGTTTTCTCGGAGTTATCAAATTATTCCCTAAACGAAGGTAAGCGTTCGACCTTTTACGAACCTAATATTTTGTTTTTTAAAATGTTTGTCAGCTTGAAAGGAATGCCGGCATCCCTTTTGCTATAAAACGCTTTTTGATGATGGGGTTAGGCGATTACCGACGGGATCCCAACATGGAAAGAATCGCACACACATACGGAATATTCAGTGAAGAGTACGTTGATGATGCCGGATACTTTCCGCAGTATCTCAGCTGTCTTTCGTTATTAGGGTCAAATAAGTATCTTTCCGCAGAAAATAAAGTTAAGCCTAGGAGCAATTCTTGTAACGCAAATGTGTACGATATTCTTCATGTGTAATACATTATTCGAGCATGTAAATTGTCAGTTGTTCTAGGCTAATTCAGATTTTATCGTTTTAAAAATATTTTCTTTTAATATCTCTCCCCCCATAGTTTTGAAATTTCCTGGCCAAAACTTGTACTTTAGATTACATTGCTTAGCATTGAGTAAGTCGCGTCAATAGTATATACAGTCAGTGACATAAGTTAGTAACCAAATGCTTTTTTTCCATACAAAATGCTCAAGTTTTGGGGTGCTGTATCTCAGCTTCTGGTTGTCCGAATTGGCTGAAATTTTGATGAAGAACTACAAATAACTTGAAGTTTTTCCTGTAAAGGAATTGTTATATTGCAGTCATTTTCCATAGAGTTTCAGAGGGTTGTTTAAAGACAAAAGTAAGTAACCGAGAGACTTTTTAATTTAATTCGAAACTGGTGAGTCTTGGGAAGTTGGTGTGTTCTGCAAATTTGTGTGACTTCTGAAATTGAACAACTTTGTGAAACAGACCAACAACGCGCAACTTACCGTTTTCGAATTAAATAAAAAAATCTCTCGATTACTTACTTTTGTCTTTGAACAATCCTCTGAAACTCTATGGAAAATGGTTGCAATGTAACAATTCCTTTACAGACAAAATTTCAAGTTATTTGTAGTTCGTCATCCAAATTTCAGCCAATTCGGACTACCAGAAGCTGAGATACAGCACCCCAAACTTAAGCATTTTGTATGGAAAAAAATCATTTGGTTACTAACTTATGTCACTGACTGTAGATAAATAGCTCCTGACCATAATGTCAAAAATTACTTTGAGACGATTGATAGCAAAACTGTAACAAAAGCCTCTATTGTGACCATACAGGACTGTCTACTATGGGTACACCGACCTTATCTTACCTGGAATGGTTCATTTTGGTTCTACGAAAAATTATAAAAAAAAATCTTAACTAGTACCTTGTTTTAAAGAGGAGTTGGGCTGAGTTCACGCTTCATAATGAAGCAAATATCATGAAACCTATTTGTTTTATCGTAACATAATAGATGCCCACAGTTTACCAGGCTGAAAAACATTTCAAACATGTTTGTCGTCTTGGAATAAAAACCAAATTCCTATACATACGAACGGACATACAAACGAAACACAAATATAAAATTTTAAATCAATCAATACAGATGTGGAAAACCCAAACGAAAACAAGAAGGCCCACCAAAACATTCTTGTCCTCGAAATGCTTCTGGCTCTGGAAATGGGGCACATAACAAGCACCCACAATACGCACGCACAATCCCGCGCCCACTTTACTTCCGAGAGGATGCGTTTTGGTTTGTACATAAGCTTCGGTCGCCGAGAAGGCGAGGAACAACGTAGCAACAAAAAAAAGTCTATTCCCACAGGGTATGAGAAACAAATTCAAAAGTAAACTGAGCCAATTTCAGAAACATTCCTATCGGGCCCGCAGTTGCGATGATAGGGTGTGAGTGAGGCACGGAAGTTTGCTAAAATGTAAAGCTTGAATAAGTAACCTGTACATATCTCTCGGTCGTCAAACCAATCTTACAAAAAAGTTTTCATACCTTTTAATTGCATTAAAATTCCGTTGACTATAATGTGGGGCAAGCGACGGCATCAAGATCAATCGTGTCCAGTTCGCGTTGTGCGAGTATAAAAAAATGTTCATGTTCAGTCGAGAATGGATTGGCAACTGGTGAGCTCGTTTCATTCTTATGATAACACATTTTTATCGTATCAACGCTATCTTTATCCAATTTTTAAACTAACTACAGTTAACTCTCCATATTTCGATATAGAAGGGATCAGTGTAACTGAAATTCAAGGAACCATGAGAATCAACATTTTATATGGTTCTCTAACTCGATATCGAGATAGAAAATATCGAGTAAGGGAGAGTAGATTGTACCCAGACAACAATCATTACAGTTTACGTAATGACTCGTTTATTCATGCAAATTTCATCGCATCCGCACTACATGGTCGATGAAATCGTCCGGTTCATGATTTTCCTCTCATAAAATGCTACCGTCAAACGGGGTAACTTGCAACAATTTTCAACTTCAAAGCAATATGGGGTAGGTGTACCAGTTATGGCCATAGTGGTTCCCTATTTCGCCATACGTGATATCTTGAATGCCTTTACATTTTGAAAAATCTTTTGCGTTCTAGCTGTAAAATAAAGCATAAATCTTGATATTAAAACATTCAAAAAGATTAAAAATGTAAAAGTTATCCAAATTTTGCATATGGCCAAATAAGGAACCACTATGACCATAACTGGTACACTTTCCCTGGATGAAAAATTTGAGGATTCAGATGAGACAAAACCATTTGTTACCCTAATCGCCACCCAAAGAATGCCACGCGGTATAAGTTTTATCAGTATTTAGTTTTCTGGGATCAGGAAAGACGACAAATGTGCATTTTAATTCTACCCCTGATGTGGGGTAACATGCAACACTTAGTGCTACCTAAAGTACACTATTAAAAACATATCCCATATCGTGTTTATATCCATGTATGATCATTTAATACTTTTCTGCAGTAAAAGCATGACAATAATCAGAAACAGGCTACTCTACTCTTAAAAAACTATTATTGATTGAATAATGAGTATTAAACTAATTCGATTGTAATTCCATCCTATTAACATTGCATAGGGTGTCCACACGGGGAAATTCTAGCATATCATAAGTCTTGACAGTTATTGGAAATCCAATGAAACGTTTTAATTCAGTTTTTCTACATATACAATGATATTTTAGGTTTTAGTTCACATAACTTACTTCTCTATACATATTGAAATCAAAGCGACGTAGCACATATTGATAGTATGTCTTAAAATGGTCTATGTAAGTGTTGACATAACTTTCATCATATTTCATGCAGAAAGTTCCCAATGGCAAATCTGCAAGTTATTTTTTATACAGATTTTTTAAATTGTTCATTATTTTCACGAAGAAAATTAAACTAAATCTAACAATAATGCGACTTATGTATTTTTTAAATATTTAGTACCAAACGTGCATTTAATTGATCGAGGCTTAAAAATTAAATGTTACTGAACAAATATATGTTCAATTATGCCTTTTCATGTGTTTTCGATGACAAACGACAAGAAATATCTCACAATTGAGGTAAAAATTGCTGTTGCAAGTTACCCCAAAAGGGTAGTCAACATCGTTTTTGAATTTTTATAGTGTTCAAGCATCAAATTAAGTACTGTAACTGATAGTAAATGCCTCGAATGATATATTTCTACCATTTGTGTGGTACGAAGAACGTTTTTCAACATTATTCAACATATGAAATTACAATCCAAAGTGTAATTTGATTATACCTCCAGCAAACCAATTAAAAGAGAAACTATGCCCAAAGCCTGGCCAAAATCTTCTGCTGTATACCTAAGGTCAATAAACGGCGGAATAAATTATAATAATTTAACTCAATGCTGAACGAAACGACAATTCGATTACATGTCGAAGTGTTGCAAGTTTCACGCCTATTGACGGTACTTTTAGAGTTAATTTGTACAATTTCACCCCGTTTGACGGTTCTTTTAGAGTTAATTTGTACATTTCGGTTTCATCCTGTGTACTCGTACAAAGTAAGTCAAATCAATCCGCAGTAGCTGTCAAAACAACATTTGTTATCATAAATGAAATCGCATATGATTACAGATTACATCGCAAGAAAATTTATACTTTCGCGTTATATGTCATTTTTGATCATATAAAATATGCAAGTATATCGCCTCCACTTTTGTACGTATAATGCCTTTTCGCGAGTTCAAAAATTACAGAGCGTTAGACATAAAATCCATATTTCTCAAAATATTAAAAATGTCACTTGGTCTACTCTGACTTAACGCTGACCTTATATAACCAGACAACCAAATTTTACGCATAACGGAATCACCTTTTGCAGTATACGATGCTTACATGTGAAAAGTTTTACGAATAAGACGTAAAACTTTTCACATGTAAGCATCGTATACTGCAAAAGGTGATTCCGTTATGCGTAAAATTTGGTTGTCTGGTTATATAAGGTCAGCGTTAAGTCAGAGTAGACCAAGTGACATTTTTAATATTTTGAGAAATATGGATTTTATGTCTAACGCTCTGTAATTTTTGAACTCGTTTCAATTTTGGTTCAATATTACTAAACATCTTTGTGTTACTTTCAAACAATATAATGCGAAGTGATAATCATAAAAAATCATAATTCAAACCTCTGATAGAATGATTTTTGATGGACTATGTGTAATACACATTGTGTATATTTGATCCACTCTGACTGAACTAAAGACCACCGTTCAGTGAGTTGGTTCACTCTGGCTGAACAATTTCTAGGAAAATAACAATCATTTAATGTTTGCAGGGTCAAACTGCGTGCATATCTTTAAGATAAGCAGATTATGAAGACTCTTCGACATCAGTATCGTAAATTCTTTAAAAATCCATATCGCCAATACCGAAATCAGTGGCATTACGATATCTTGAAAATTAAGGTTTTGCAGGGTCAGTGCATTGAAAACCAGAAATATTCAAATATGTACTTGTTTTAAATTATGAATCGAGGTTTACGGCTAACCTGCCGAGTGGAAGTTTAACAACTACCGAAAAGCTAAACATTACATATATTTTGCAATTGAATTAAATGGACAAATTGATGTAAAGTTTTGCGAGAAAGTTACACGTCTTCTCAGTGATTTGTCCATTTAATCCAATTGCAAAATATATGTTACCAGTGAGCTCGATTTGGCGCACGGGGGTCATCTACACCGAATACCTTTAGGGTCATTAGGGGCCACTTAGCGTTCACGTACGGACTTCAAATTTTTACCTGATTTTTTTTTTCTTACCAAAACGAGCACTTTACAATCACGAACTTATAACATTTCGCATTTTCGAAAAATAAGGGACAGCCTACAATACACGTGTATCTGCGAGGCACGAGTGAACGCATCTAGCATTAAACTGACTGAGCGGATTGCCACTCACTGAATCATTCGCTATCAAAGTGTAGATGGTTAACAGTATGTTGCGTTTCGCGATTGGAAGCGTATAACTGAGTGAGTGTTTCCCATGTTTGCTCAACTTCCTCTTCAATCAACTTTTATCCAACAAATTGTAATAAATCAGACTTCATTTATGGGTCTTTTGGAACCTCCCTTTATCCCTAATAAACCAATTTTATTTTTCCACTAAATTGACAAATTTGGGTTATTATTTTGAAAAAGCAGATCAGACCTGATCGTACAAGATCTTTTTAAAGGTTTTGGCGACCTAGAAATAGAAGAATATTTGACAATATTCCCTAAGCTTGAAATTTTCCCATCTTGTATAAAAACCTGGTTCACAACACAGTCACTAGTCCTGTCATCTAGGTGGCGGAAATCCTTCAAATGATTCTGCACGACCATATCTGAGTTAGCTTTTGAAAATGCTGAAGTTTAATACCTAACTTTCGACTGTTAAGAAGAAACATGAAATTAGCTATCTTTGGCAGATTCTAAGGAGGTCCCATAAATAACCGAAAAAATACCCAAGGTCAAAGCTTATCTCATTGTGTAATTGAGTTCTCACATGACGCCCGTTGTCGAAAATAGAAATACAAGTTAAGTTGGAGTCAGACTTATAAGTTGGGCGTAAAAGTTGATTGAAAAAAAAAAAGTTGGGGTCAATATTACCCGACTTGACCCAGTGACCCACCTGAATAACTCCAAACCGGTGGACATTTCCAAATATTTCAATGATGATCGAAAAACTTAATATCCATACGGCGGCATCCACAAATTACGTAACGCTCTAGGGGGAGGGGGGGAGTATGCTCAAGCGTTACGGCTCATACAAAAATTTGAAATTTTTCATACAAAAAGCGTTACGGAGGGGGGGGGGGGGGTCAAAAATTTCCAATTTTAGCGTTACGTAATTAATGGACGCCGCCTACGATTCCATTCGAACTAAAACGAAGACAGTCAGACAAGAATTGTTGAAATGGCAGCAATTCGAATTGTTTTCCATTTGCTGGGCGGATACGGCTTAAGTAAGAGCCGTACTTTTCCTCTTTATCCATGCATCAGTGACCAAAGGCGACTCCCAGATCTCGTGATGATTGTGGAGATGCAGATATATTATCGGTCTCTAGAAGCAACAATCATTACACGCTAACATTCCTTCCCCATCCCCACTAACTGTAAGTACTTCGCCGGCGCTTTTATTGACCTCTAATAAGTGAGCTGTCAAAATGTGCACTTCGAGAGAAAGTGAAAATTCCTATCCTTTATTCATTCGAATCCTAAATTCCATGAGAAACTTTAGATTTTACGTAAGGGTTATTACAGTCGTTTACAGTCGGATACAGTCGTTTTTTTCGATAATTCATTCAACTTTCTTGATATATCCTACAGACGATTCTTTCGACATTACATCTGGTATTTCTTCTCCTTGAGAATCTTGAGAAAAAATATCAAAGTTTCCTTGGGAAATCGCAGGAATAACTCCTGAAAAATTATTGTAACATTTCTGTTTTTTTTTTCTATATGAAAAATCGAAGTATAATACTTGGATTTTTCATAAAGAAAATCATTTTTCATTTTTAGTGGAAATTCTAGAAAATTTTAGGATTCAGAGCAGGAAATTAAGCAGAAATCACATGATAAATTTATTTTTTCTTAGCTATTCCTTCAACTTCCTGAAAGTCCTTGCTTCCCATGAATCCTAGATAGCATTTCTGAAGAAATTGGTAGAGTAGTACCTAATAACTACTTAAGGAGTATCTGGAAGAATCTCTGAAACATTTTTAAATGGAACGCTTGGATAAGATCCTTAAAGATTTTTTTATGAATCCCTACCTAAAACAAAGGTTTCCTAATAGGTATTTTATTTTAACATGTTTCTTAATGTTACGTTATTCTAATTGTTTAATTCGAATAAATACCCTGAACAAAAGTTCGTAATCAATATAAAAGCAGCACTTTAAATTTATGAAATTAAAAAAGCGAAATACCATGTTTTACCGTAACTTGGTGCTGATCCAGTTGAATATTACATACGCTACAATCATAAGGCCTATCTCCTATGTAATAGAGATATTGATAACAATCTCAGGCAATTAGTTTTTCTAGACACTGCTAAAATTTCACTTATAGATAGTTGAGCATGTGATAAATCTTATTATAAATTAGCTCTTTATGACGGTAAGCTTTAAAATATATCCTATTTTCACTAAGACCCTGCTTTTTGATAAATATGAGTAGAAAATCAAGATTTTTTAACGTATTAACTTGATATTTAAGCGATGGCCGTCTTGCCCCATTTGGGTGGCACACTTGCCCCAGAGTTCGTGATGATTTAGGAAGCTGTTTTGAACATAATTGACTATTAACATAACTAGTACAAATTTTCGAGACCATTTACTATTCCAATTCCAAAAAAACATAAGACAACCTTCATTATTGATTCGTTTAACCGTTCAACGAAAACCGCCCATCCCAGTTGATCGTTCAATCAAACTCACTCAGTGATGTTTCTAGCGTAACTTCTCCTCTCAGCAATACTCCACCTTTCGTAAGAGAAGTATAACTTGTGCCAATTTCAGCTTTGATTGTCGGCACTTCGGCAAGGATAACCAGAGATAAATGTTAACAGCAAGTATTATACTTTGATAGAATCAATTTTAGAATGGTTATGACTGCTTTGTCTGGTTGATGAAATTTGGGGTTCAGGCAATCCCTAGCGATATATTCCGTCGTAGAATTTGAATCACGTTGTTTAACGAGTTTTTTTGTCAGGGTAGGTATGTGCTCGAACAAAGAAAAACTCATTCACTGCGGAAGTAGTAAAGGACTGCAGAGCGCAAACCTTCATAAAGTTCAATACTCCTTTTCATCTGCAGTTATGTAAACGGGCCGCCGCAGCCAGCCATAGGATGTAGTAGCATAAAACCGAGAGAGCATGTATGTCGTCTGGTCCGTCTTTCTTCCAGATTTTCCTTTTTTGGTTTGGTAAAAGCACTGTCACCCAGAGACAATATCTGTCGCCACTGTTCCGTTTTGTGTAGCCAAATGACTCGTCAACTATCAACTTCACTTTTCATGCTCCAAATTTTTCTGCTGTACATTCATGATAAAAGCACAAGACCCCTTATCTTCCTACACATGCAATAAAATGCTTTACACTTGATTCTTTCTTCTCTCCGATGATTAGTATTGCCACTTTCAGAGCACTTTTACCCACCACTTTTATTAAACGAATGAAATTAAACACCTTGCCGTGTGCAATATACTATCAAGTACTCAAGCACTTATTTCCGATTTTTCTTCCTCCTTACGTTACGCACATAGCTAGATCAAATAGAAGAAAGCAGGTTGCGATAGAGACCGGAAGTATAGAAAAGACTGTGAGACACTCCACCAACCAAGTGCAACACTATGAGACGCATAAACACAACAAACCGACTTCTCGTTTAGTAATGGTTACTTTATATTCTTCTCAAACGATGTTGCCTGGACTGAGAGCAAGAAGCGAATTCGCCTGGATCACAAAAACCAGTTGACGATATTACAAAGCTGGTGCCTCACCGACAAGCCACCCCCCCCCCCCCCCCCCCACCTTGATCCTTTCCGTTCCTTCATACGAACACTAGCTGCCATGGAAACGGCGTTTTCCGCTGTTACGACGCTTTCGGTTCGGTTTTTTCCGTCGTCCGAAGGGGAAAATCGACGCGCACCAGAAGTGTTTATCTACCGGCATCCAATATCGAGCACAGTGGGATAGACGAAGGAAATCGAAAGCCTTTTCCTAGGTACTACCCGGCTAAGAAGCGATTTTGTCAATCGCATATAATTGACCCACCTCGCATCCATAGATGCGAAAAATATTTTGTTAACCTTTTTTGCAAAACGTATGTTGGTTTTCATCACCTTACATTTGTGTATCATTTATTTGTATAACACTAATTATTAGTATTGAATACAACCAGTTAAAACAATGCAGAGAGCATAAAATTTCTATTTTTGTTCATTCATTTCGACAATCAATTGTAGACTAAGGACTATTCATTTTATAGAGTACCCTAATAAAGGACACTTTGTATTTTAAATGTATAAATAAAATTGCAATCAGGTTAATGTATTTAGTTCGACTAATATTTTACAATGTTGTGATAATAAAAGATCCACCAAAGTAATTAAATTCGGGTCGGGTCGATTTTTGAAGGTTATCAATATCATTGATTATTACAAATTGGCTGGAAAATTTGACAATCTTAAAAAGGCTTGTTTTTCTATAGAATCGTCAACGAGAAGCCTTTAAAAAATCTTTTTTGGAGTAACAATGATCCAGATATCAAAAACAATTTGCACTGATTATGTTAGAGAAAGATATTATAAATTTAGAGAGGACTGAATTTAAAGACTCATAATACGTCCTGGTGGTAGAGCTAATATAGATTTTATATGGAAAATAACCTACGCCACGCCTCCATAGAGTTGCTTGTTTAGCCAGTGCTGGATTAGGGCTATGGAAGGCCCGGGTCAGATCAAGGTCAGCAAGCATAGGAAATTTAAGTATTATGGAAATAAAATATCCATATATTAATCGAATTTGACAATATCTGCATCACTTTGTGAATTTTTTGTAACACTAATCATTGGTGTAAACACTCAAAAAGTCATACATAATAGGTGATGAGATTGAATGTTGAGTGAATCGTGCTCAATCAAGTCCAACATTAAAAATGTTGCAGTTGAAATCAAAACTTTATGATTCATCGAGACTTGGATTGCAATAGCAAAAATCATATTAATATTATTCCAATTTTGCTGTAGATATTTCCATTGAATGAACTTGAACAACAGTCGTTATTGGAGCAATAACCAAATCGATGAACTATTTTATTTTATTGTTTAGAAGTTTTCTGATTATCTACCTGTTTAATTGGAAATAATATCATATTACGACTGAATTAAACAATATGCTTTCAAATACTCAAATTGATTTTCTTAACGGAGAGGAACAAAGAATTGTCTAGCATTGCTTTAAGCAAATATTCAACTAGTCTTCGAGAACTAGGAGCAATTGTTTTTAGCAAAGCACACGAGTCTCACTCATGGTCAAGTAACAACTTCCAGAATTAGCTGGTTCATGGACAAAAGGTCGAAAGACAAAACGTCGAAAGGACAAAAGGTCGAAAGACAAAAGGTTTAAAGGACAAAGGGTCGAAACGGATTTGCTTGGTGAAAAATTTTTCCTTCTTGGAAAAAAGATTTTCGACCTTTTGTCATTTCTGTTTTTGTTATTCGACCTTTTGTCCTTTCGACCTTTTGTCTTTCAACCTTCTGTCCTTTCGACCTTTTGTCATAGATTCGATGTTTAAGGTAGGGCTGTGCAAATATCGATATTATCGATAATATCGATATTATCGGATCGATTTTATCGATACGATATCCGATATCTGTCGGCACGATATTTTCCGATATCGATAAAGCCATTATCGATCCGATAACAGTTCCGATAAATCAGAACAACATTTTTTTGTTTATACTACAATTGAAAATTTTTCAATAAATATTGAAATTCCATTGGGTATTGAAATTCCATTGGGTATGAAATTCAAGTAATGGACTTCATAATGCAACAGTTGGTGTCAAACAAAGCCGATATTGTCGGTTTTACTTCTAAACATCTCTTTTGAAAATTATCGAATATCGGTTTGATATCGATAATGTCAAATCCGATATATTGCCGATACCGATATTGATTCAATATGATATCGCCGATACCGATAAATCTTCATAGTGCACAGCCCTAGTTTAAGGGTCTTTATAATATACTTATCTTAGAGATATGTACCCAGTTTGACCATGCAAGCTTTACATGCTTGTTATTTTCCTAGAAATTATGCAGTCAGAGTGAATCAACTCACTGGTCTTTTGTTCGGTCAGAGTGGACCAAGTGCACATAAGCCATCAAAAAATCGTTCTATCAGTGGTTTGGATTACGATTTTTAATGATTATCACTTTGCATTATATTGTTAGAAAGTAACACAAAGATGTGTAGAAATATTGAACCAAAATTTTTACCGATTTAAAAAATAAAAAATCGAAATACAAAAAATGAAAAATGTCACTTGGTCCACTCTGACTTAACGCCGACCTTATACTTATTTTATTCAGGTAAATGAAACTGCATTTTTTGCTGGCTGCTGACGATTTCCATATAATATTTCATATCGCCAGCATAAATAAGAATTTTTAGATTTATAATAATATAAGATGGGGTTTTCCCTAGTCGAGTGATTAGACTCCGCGGCTATAAAGCAAAGCCATGCTGAAGGTGTCTGTGTTCGATTCCCTGTACGTTCAGGATCTTTTCGTAATGAAAATTTCCTAAACTTTCTTGGGCATAAAATATCATCGTACCTGCCACACGACATACAAATACGAAAATGGCAACTTTGGCATAGAAAGCTCTCAGTAAATAACTGTGAAAGTGCTCATTGAACACTAAGCTAAGAAGCAGACTTTTGAGGACGTAATGATAAGGAGAAGAAGTAGAAGAATAGAGAAATATAATGAAAAAAAAAACAATATGGTCGAAATTGGACCTAAATGCGAACTTTGGGGAACTAGTGCCTGAATAGTGTCCGGTTTCATTGATAAGGAAATTTTGAAAACTGCTTACAAAAAGAAAAAAGGGTTAGAGCAGGATTTCCGCCTTTTTTGAATCCCTGGTAGTTGGCGTAAATTTTCACTCCTTGATAGTAAAAGTGCTAATGAATTTTCCTATATTTTACCGTTTTTCAGTTTTTAAATTCTTTTTTTATTGGTATGGTGGTTGAACTTAGAATTTTCATTTTGAAACAATTTAAAAGGTTTTGCCTTACGCCAAATTTACATTGGAATAGAAAAATTAAAAAGAAATAATTTTGGAGCTTTGAAACCGATCCATTCAATCAAAATCTAAAGCGAAATACGACTGGAAGTTAGTGAAGTATATTTGATAAAACACTGACTCCAATTTTGACTTTCGTCTTGAGCAGGGGCCTTTTTGGTTCGCGGAGCACTTTTTCGAGTAAAATTAATACAGATGCTCCTGTTCTTTATCACCACTCTCTTTGAAATACGGGTTTCATGATACGCTTAAATCGATACTGTAATTCCTACGAAAATCGCCGGGTAAAATGTATGTTGACCAATCTGTCGTTAATTTGGATTTATTTTAAACCTTCAATTCTAATCTAAAAAGATTTGCTCTATTTGATCGATTAGGCTTTTTTCTATTCAGGTTTAAACTGTGAACATAAGGTATCTAAATGAAGCTAAATTTGTGTTTTTCGTCAAATGTTTCAAAATTCGCGGCTTGCAAAGGACAGAATTGCTTTGTTTCGGAATTTTCCGACTTTCGTTATTAATTTGAACAACTGAGCAAGTTCCTATAGCAAAATATTCCCTTTCTAAGCTCCCATTGAGGTGAAGGGGCCTTCCTTAGCCGAGTGGTTAGAGTCCGCGGCTACAAAGCAAAGCCATGCTGAAGGTGTCTGGGTTCGATTCCCGGTCGGTCCAGGATCTTTTCGTAATGGAAATTTCCTTGATTTCTCTGGGCATAGAGTATCATCGTACCTGCCACATGATATACAAATGCGAAAATGGCAACTAAAGCAAAGAAAGCTCTCAGCTAATAGCTGTGGAAGTGCTTATTAGAACACTAAGCTGAGTATCCGGCTCTGTCCCAGTGGGGATGTTAATGCCAAGAAGAAGAAGAAGAAGATGAGGTGAAGATGCATCAAAGTCAAACTACGAATTTTCAAGAGCACAAATCTATGAAACCAGACAACCGTTTGAGCATTAAATTTAACTCACTGATCACCCGCTCGCAAATCGAACAAATTTTCAGCACGAACGGTTCACGGTGTGCTGGAACACACATATCATCGAACTTGCATGAACCTCCGATCTTTTTTACCAAAAGTTAGCCTTGATAGTCAAAAAAAGCTTGCGGAATATTAAAAAATCTTTCAGCAAATGTTCAAATTGCTGTGATTTTGGCAATTAAAACGAAGGTAATCCGTCAACTTCGTTTTAATTCGGATAGAATCGTCTGAATATCTAGTTTTTCGATAATCATTTGGAAAATTTGGAAGTGCCCATCGGTTTGGAGTTATTCCGGTGGGTCCTTGGGTCAAGTTTGGTAAAAAAGATACAAACTTTCTTTTCAATCAACACCCAACTAACTAATCTGACTCTAATTCAATTTGTTTTAATAAATCAGTGCACAGTGGTCCAGGAATCAGTTTTACGCGGAAAGATGCATTTTGAGCTGTAGAATGAAACATTAGACAAAAACGGTCTTCTACAAAGTTGTTTGTATTAGTTAAGCCCTTTTTTTGGTGTTATTAAAAATTAGGGTGGACCATATTTTCATAGAAATTGTGTAACTAACTTTCTTATTTGTAGAAATTATAGTATGCATGCTTCAGTAAAGTTGTAGACCATTCAATTTGAGTAACTTTGCCAAAAAAGTTTTTTTTTATCTCTTAAATTGACCGATTAAAAGCTTTTCTCCTACGGTGACATAGGGTGGTCCGAACATAACTGGTTTTTTGGCGCTAGAGTTTTCAATTCAAATATCTCATCAAAGTTGTCTATGGAACACTTTAAGAGCTTTGAAAAATGTGTTATTTAATGACTGAAGAAATTCGCTATCTCCTTCCGTTTGGGAGTTATTGTTGTTTTTCTCTCAAAAACATGCCTACTTTGATTGTGAATATCTCTGATTGGGGCAGACATAAAAAATATCTTTTGATGGCATTCAAAAGACAAAATAAAATTGTATATTATATAAAGAAATACAGATGTGTTATTTTTGTAACTCTTATAAAATGCCATGAAAAACAAAGAATTTTAAGCAGAAAAACTTTAATTTAGATTTAATTTTAGAACTAAAATAGATATCATCAATTTCAGCATGAAAATTTGTGTTTTGTTAGGTTTCTAAAGTCGTTCATAGACCGCCTTGACGAGAAAACTGAAATAAGAAAGATAGAGCTCTAAAACTATTTTGAAGATTTTCATAGTATATATTTTTTTATTATTTTGCATTTTGAGCATGAAAATAAAATTTAAGACAAAATTGAACTTCTACAAAATTGTTTATAAAAAATGTAAGCTTTCATACTGTGTCATTTAAAACTAGGGTGGTCCACAATATCACACAAATCACATAATTAACTTTTTTATTTGCAAAAATAATGGTATATACTCTTACGCAAAGCGGTAGAACTTGAAAGTTTGATCAACTTTGCCAAAAAAGTTTTTCTGTAGCTCAAAGTTTAACCAATCTAGAGCATTTTTTCCTAATCATCGCAGGGTGGTCCAACAAAAATCTTGTTTTTCAATATTAGTTTCTCGTCAAAGTCGTATATGAACGACTTTTAGAACTTAATAAAACGCAATTTTTTATGGAAAAAGATTGTTAATATCTATTTTAGTTCAAAAGTTATTAAAGTTTTTTTTATTAAAAATATTTGTTTTTCAAGACATATTATAAGAGTTACAAAAATAACACATCTGTAATTTTTTTTTATATAATATACAATTTTATTTTTTCTTTTGAATGCCGTCAAAGGTTATTTTTCATGTTTGCCCCAATCAGAGATCAAAGTAGGCATGTTTTTGAGAGAAAAACTTCTATAACTCCCAAACGGAAGGAGATAGCGAGATTCTTAACTCACCAAATTACACATTTTAAAAAGCTCTAGAAGTGTTCCATAGACTACTTTGATGAGATATTTTAGCATAACATAGCATAGCATAGACTGACTGTACATGTCAATGGTTGCTACTTCGTGATTGATCGGAACTGGTAAGAATTGCACTACGATCCAAATGAATAAGGGATGGGAGTTTCCGCTTACTTCCGAAGTGCAATTTTAGCAGATGTAATATAATTGATCAATAACGGCGCCGGCCAAGTCCTTACAGTCAGTTGGGATGAGGAAGGAATGTTAGGGTGTAATGATTGTTGCTTCTAGAGACCGAGAATACCTCTGCATCTCCACAATCACCACGGGAAGAGTGTTTATTAGTAAGGAAGAAAAAGATCTGGGAGTCACCTCTGGTCGATGATGCGACCCATGGACAAGGGGGAAATATACGACTTATATTTAAAGCTAGCGTTGTATTTTTGTCTCGAGAAGTTTTTGGTAGAAGCTTTAAAAAATACGTCAACATCTATAATGTCGAACAATTCAACAGATGTTTTTATTAATGACGAAAACTGAAAATAACATGTATATATTTTAAATTATATGAAACAGGAATAACGCCGACACTTGTAGTGACGAACAATTCAAAAGATAATTTTTAATAATGTCAAAAAGAAACAAATATATGTATATTGAAATTGTATAAGCAAAAAGCATAAGGCCGACACTTATAGTGACGAACCATACAAAGTTTGTTTTAAAATTATTTAAAAATTACGCTTTCAAGAAAATATGTGTTATCACAAGCATGAAACGAACTCACCAGTTGGTAATCCATCCTCGACTGAACACAAAACTGACACTGACAGCAAAACTTCTTGGTGTCCCAAGAACAAACTGTCTTGCTTGTGCCTTCCAAATACCTGCCCAGCAAGACGCTCCAAAACAGAAAAAAAAATCTTCGGAGACGAAAACACGCGCGAAACCGTGAGCCATATCTATCGGACGACGCAAAACCGAACTCTCCTGCTTGGGCTTCACGAAGCACTACCCAGCAAGACGCTCCAAAACAGGAAAAACAACTATTTAAATTCTTCTCTTAGATTAACATTATTTGCATCAGTCGAGTCTACTACACGACACTGAAGACGGCCTTACAGTTGAGGTCGAAATACGCGTATCTGTCAAAGGATACAAACTCTAGTGGAATTAAATGGTATAGTACTAAATTCGGTTTTTTCATCTACTATTTTCACGGATTTTTTTTCTCTTCTTTGGATTTTTCCTTTTATCTTCTTTGGATTTTTTCCTCTTCTCTTCTTTAAATTTTTGCATTACACTATTATTAACTCCTCGAAATCAAATTTTCTACGTGAATGCAACGCTGCCCCCGTTCACTGATCACTAGTACTATTTTCGGAGTTTTAGGTTAGAAACCGAACTTCCCAGATCGCTCCCATTCAATTTTTCAGCGATAGCCGCCCGGCGCGCCGGCCACTACTCGATTCTCGACGCAATTTCCAAACTCCGAGAGCACTTGTACGCTTGCACTGGTATTTTATGAGTTTTCACGGAATTAAATCACTGTTTTTTTCGGTTTTTCGCGACGGCGTGCATACGATGCGTAACTACTTTAATCATAGATTTGTGTTACGCAAACTTTTATCCGCACTGCGATTTGAAACTTCCTACATATGAGGTACCGCGGGGCAAGTGGGAACGAAAAAAACGATAGTTCAAACAAATTGTTCAATAAAATTTTCAAATGTCAATATTTTTCAAATCCAACAACACAATCAAGTTTTGGCAACATATTTGCTGGTGTGTGCATGAAACTAATCGAATAATTTCAAAATTGTGAAAACCTTGGAAGAAAGTTTTAGGATGAGCCATTGGACGCAGTTACTTCACTAAACGGGGCAAGTGGGACACATCCAGTTTTATGCGTCAATCCACATCAGAAAGTCAACCATTACAATAATAGGATTGATAATTCATAGATTTTTAATTTTAAGTACATATTTGATGTACATAAGGGATCAACCATAAAATACGTTACGTTTTAGGAAGAAACCCTTTATTTAATAGTATGTCACCTCACATTTAATATTAACTGAAAATTCCTCAATAAAAGCGTAAAGAGGAATTAAACATGTTCAAAATATATCATTTATAAGTTGTTAATTAAAATGTAGAACATAAACAATCAATAATTGACGAAATCATAAATATGTTTTGTTATTATTTATATGCATGGCAGAAAACCACCTTATGGGGTGGAATTGTTTTCCATCTCTACTTAATTTGGTAGAAACTAAAGTTCAAATAAAATAGAAAAGTAATCATTCTCATGATGCATTTCAAATTTCAGCTGTGTGTTTGTTCAATTTTGAAGTCGTATTTCAAAAATAAAAAATAAATTTAAAAATAAAGAATAATAACACTTTTTTTCTCCCTCCTATGCAATTACGTAATTTGAGGTTGATCTTTTTTGATAAAAATCATTTGTTTGAATGTTTTAGTGCTACTCTCTAGGAGAATGTATGAAACGTGTACGAAAACTTTTGATTCTGGTTTTTGTTTTGATAGGTCCCACTTACCCCAGGTACAAATATATTCTGGGGTAAGATAGACCATCGAAAATTTCATATGAAATGAAAACAAAATACTGGTTTATCGTTAGCAGCTTGTAATAATACTCAAAATTATAGCATACTGATGGAAATTCGATTTAAAACACATTTATTTTTTGCGAGTCAATGCAAGACGTGGAACGTGTCACAATTTGTCATGCAAGTTGAAAATGGCGCTGAACTTACAACTGTTACATGAACCACATGGTAATAAAAATAACAATATGTTAAGTACTAAATACATTCCTTGTCATTGTATCTTCAACTTTCTAGAAGAATACCCCCATGAAAAACTTTTCCTAGTTGAGCTAAGACGAAACGCCCCACTTACCCCGTATTCTCACTTGCCCCGCGGTACCTTGTTTGATTACTGCATAGACTACTTTGATGAGATATTTTAATTAAAAACTCTAGAGCCAGAAATCCAGTTTTGTTCGGACCACCCGTAGGAAAATAGCTCTAAATCGGTCAATTCAGGAGATTAAAAAAAACTTTTTTGGCAAAGTTGCTTGAAATTGAATGGTCTACAACTTTGCTGAAGCATGTATAGTATAATTTCTACAAATAAGAAAGTAAGTTACACAACTTCTATGAAAATGTGGTCCGCCCTAATTTTTAATAACACCAAACAAAGGACCTTACTAATACAAACAACTTTGTTGACCATTTTTGTCTAATGCTTCATTCTTCATTCATTCAAAATGCATCTTTCCGCGTAAAATTGATTCCTGGACCATAGTGCAGTGGTCTTAAAATCCGATCAATTAGTCGCAACCAACGAATTACTAATCGATTAAATTTTCATTGCTGCCGGAAAAAAATTGGTTTGTATATTTAAAAACGTATTTTAAAGCAACACAGCAAAGCATCGGTACAAATTTTCAAAACTGTCGCTGAGCACGAAAATCTGGAAAACACTGCTCTTAATTGTCTTATAAATCTAGAGGAATTCGCGATTAGGGCCTATCTGACAAATCAATAACAATGAGAAAATAATCAATGAAATTCTCATGTGCAATTTTAAATCCCAATTGGAGAAAATATACTCAAACTTAAACCTTTTCACTTTAAAACATATTTCATAAACCTAGTTTTAAAATCCTCATCAATACCTTACACATCTCCTACAATATCCCCTAGCTATTTCGTACTCAAAAAATCTTTAAAGGTTTCGCCTAAAACGTACTCGAGAATGCCAGTATCGCCCAATGTTATGAGCCTGTAATCGATATTATTTTCAGTGTCGCCTATTACTTTTGCGCCGTGTTTACATTCTGGTTTCAATTAAGCCCGCCATGTACGCCTTGTTTATTTTTTGTTTGCAGTGTCGCCGTTTACTCTCGCCGTGTTTTGATTTCGATTTCAGATGCGCCCATCACTTTGATAAACAAAAACACAGGCGTAATCAATAAAGTGTGTGGTTTTGCATGAGGTGAAGTTTCGTCTTCTACAAATTTGCGTTTTTCGAATAGTTAAATTATCGATTGGGGGAAAGTTCAAGTGCAGTGAATAGACAATCAAGCTACAATTTCAAAGCTATATTTTCTTAAATTGTGTACTTTTTGTAAATTTCGCCTGATTCGCGAATCTTTCTAGATATGTAATCGTTATATACACCCTACCCCACCAACACAATCTCCCTATCCGTGGCGTTTATGAAGATTGTGTGGGTTCCCTGTATCTTCTTAAGTAGACGTTGAACTAACATTCATTTCCTTCTCAGGCGATTGTAAGGACGTGGCCAGGTGTACAGTGTCATACTTGTTTTTTTTTTATCATTTCTATTATGCCAAACGTTCTAATCATCCAAAACGTTCTAATCATCCCAAACGTTTCTTTGCGACATTACATGTAGATTGAACATTGTTTTTTTATTGTTTTCAATGTGAGGTCATTTTTGCCGTATTTTGTTGTTTGGATAATTTACGGACACACTGTAGGTTACAAAAAATGTTTTTCAAACATCTGGTGAAGTTCGAGGTAAGTTATTAAAGGATCAAACAGTGGTTATATATTCCAAAGAATTAACGTTTGACCTGAATAACATCTTGAAAATGCAACCTGTTTGATATGCAACTGATTTGTTTGAAATATCCAATACCGTCGGACGGGGCTACTTTTGATTCCGGGGGCTACTTTGGACACTCACCTTTTGTATTTATTTGCAGTGTAAATATTAATCTGAGCAATTTTGTGTCTTCAGCACTTTTATTTACCAATATATGCTCTAGTACTAGGCATGATTTTTTTCTGGAACAACATCAACAATAACAGGATAAACAAGAAAACATTTCAAAAAAGTCCAAATTCACAAGGTATAAAACATTGGCTATGCAAACATTATTTCTAGAAAGATTCGCGAATCAGGCGAAACTTACAAAAAGTACACAATATAAGAAAATATAGCTTTGAAATTGTAGCTTGATTGTCTATTCACTGCACTTGAACTTTCCCCCTATCGATAATTTAACTATTCGAAAAACGCAAATTTGTAGAAGACGAAACTTCACCTCATGCAAAACCACACACTTTATTGATTACGCCTGTGTTTTTGTTTATCAAAGTGATGGGCGCATCTGAAATCGAAATCAAAACACGGCGAGAGTAAACGGCGACACTGCAAACAAAAAATAAACAAGGCGTACATGGCGGGCTTAATTGAAACCAGAATGTAAACACGGCGCAAAAGTAATAGGCGACACTGAAAATAATATCGATTACAGGCTCATAACATTGGGCGATACTGGCATTCTCGAGTACGTTTTAGGCGAAACCTTTAAAGATTTTTTGAGTGCGAAATAGCTAGGGGATATTGTAGGAGATGTGTATGGTATTGATGAGGATTTTAAAACTAGGTTTATGAAATATGTTTTAAAGTGAAAAGGTTTAAGTTTGAGTATATTTTCTCCAATTGGGATTTAAAATTGCACATGAGAATTTCATTGATTATTTTCTCATTGTTATTGATTTGTCAGATAGGCCCTAATCGCGAATTCCTCTAGATTTGAATTTTTCCCATGTCATGGAAATTTATTGGAAGTATCACAAAACTATCTAATCGTCATGTTTCATAAAAATCTTGTGACATGTTTTGCTTGAAATTGTTGTTTTCTTAAAATAATTGATCCAGGGTCTTATTTTTACGACCTCTATTTTAACATAATGTTTTGGTTTGTATATTTTACAACATAAAGGAATAAAAATAGGAGTGCTTCGTGAAGCCCAAGCAGGACAGTTCGGTTTTGCGTCGTCCGATAGATTTGGCTCACGGTTTCGCGCGTGTTTTCGTCGCTGGAGATTTTTTGTTTTCCTGTTTTGGAGCGTCTTGCTGGGTAGTGCTTCGTGAAGCCCAAGCAGGACATTTCGGTTTTGCGTCGTCCGATAGATATGGCTCACGGTTTCGCGCGTGTTTTCGTCGCTGGAGATTTTTTTCCTGTTTTGGAGCGTCTTGCTGGGTAGTGCTTCGTGAAGCCCAAGCAGGACAGTTCGGTTTTGCGTCGTCCGATAGATATGGCTCACGGTTTCGCGCGTGTTTTCGTCGCTGGAGATTTTTTTCCTGTTTTGGAGCGTTTTGCTTGGTAGTTCTTCGTGAAGCCCAAGCAGGACGGTTCGGTTTTGCGTCGTTGGATAGATTTTGCTCACGGTTTCGCGCGTGTTTTCGTCTCCGAAGATTTTTTTTTCTGTTTTGGAGCGTCTTGCTGGGTAGGTATTTGGGAAGGCACAAGCAAGACGGTTTGTTCTTGGGACGCCAAGAAGTTTTGCTGTCAGTGTCAGTTTTGTGTTCAGTCGAGGATGGATTACCAACTGGTGAGTTCGTTTCATGCTTGTGATAACACATATTTTCTTGAAAGCGTAACTTTTAAGCAATATTAAAACAAACTTTGTATGGTTTGTCACTATAAGTGTCGGCATTATGCATTTTTCTTATACAATTTCAATATACATATATTTTTCTCTTTTTGACATTATTAAAAATTATCTTTTGAATTGTTCGACATTGTGAATGTTGACGTATTTTTTAAAACTTCTACCATATCGAGGCAAAATGCACAGTAATACTTATATGTAATTTCCAAACAAACTATGTATAGTTCGTAGGGACCCAAATAGCCGTAGCGGTAAACGCGCAGCTATTCAGCAAGACCAAGCTGAGGGTCGTGGGTTCGAATCCCACCGGTCGAGGATCTTTTCGGGTTGGAAATTTTCTCGACTTCCCAGGGCATAGAGTATCTTCGTACCTGCCACACGATTTACGCGTGCAAAAATGGTCATTGGCATAGTAAGCTATCAGTTAATAACTGTGGAAGTGCTCATAAGAACACTAAGCTGAGAAGCAGGCTCTGTCCCAGTGGGGACGTAACGCCAGAAAAGAAGAAAAGAAAAAGATGTATAGTTCGTCACTACAAGTGTCGGCATTAGAAGCAACAATCATTACACCCTAACATTCCTTCCCCATCCCAACTGACTGTAAGAACTTGGCCGGCGCCGTTATTGATCAATTATATTAGATCTGCTAAAATTGCACTTTTAAAGTAAGCGGAAACTCCCATCCCTTATTCATTTGGATCGTAGTGCAATTCTTACCAGTTCCGATCAATCACGGAGTAGCAACCATTGACATGTACAGTCAGTCTATGCTAAGCTATGCTATGCTATGCTTTACAACATAAAGGAATAAAAAAACATACAGTAATGGACAAAACATTTGCAACTTTTTCGATTTTCCATACAAAATGACCAACTTTGGTAAGCTAGATCTCAGTTATTTATGGACCGATTTGAATGAAATTTTAACACAACATCATCTGATGTAACTTGAATTTTAACATATATTTTTCAATATTTTTTCCTATTACGAGTGTATGAGTAATAACGGTTTGACTAAAGTGTAATTTTCGACGAAAATTTCAAAACTGTTTATTTTGAAATCTAATAGCCCTACACAAAAACTGTCTTCAGCAAATTTGTTCATCTCGTTAAAATCTACAACTTTGCTGAAGACATTATGAAGCTATTCCTTCAATATATTTAGTTATGTCAATTATAAAAAATCGTCAAAAAATTCACTTTAGTCAAACCGTTACTGCTTTTGAACTTGTGATTGGAAAAATCACTCGAAAAAATATGTTAAAATTCAAGTTATGTCTAATGTTTTGCCAAAATTTCATTCAAATCGGTCAACAAATAGCCGAGATATAGCTTACCAAAGTTGGTCATTTTGTATGGAAAAACACAAAAGTTGCAAATGTTTTGCCCAATACTGTATTTGGAAAAGTGAATAGACATATAACACATGTATTTCAATACGTTTCAATGACAAGTTCACAGCATAATCTAAAAAAAAAAATCCGTCCTATTTTACATGAATTTGCTGCACAAAACAATTGCATCCTTCAATTGATAGAATAAACTACTCTTAAGCCAGCTCTAAACTGCTAAGAAGCTAAAAGTATATTACAAAAGCAAATTTTTACTTCTTGACGATCTGTAAAACTTTTCTTCATAGATTGCGTTTTTAATGAAAATTACTTTATAGTAATCATATTAATAGATCATTCTACATATCGTACATATAACAGTAAGAATAGAAATGCCAGTTTTTGTACATAACTCATTAATCTTCGAGTAGAGTTTGATCCTTCGACCTTGACGCTTGCTCCCGCCGGGGCGAGTGATGAGGGCAGGATCAAACATGTCGCGCGTCGGTAGCGAAGTAGTGAAAAAGTGATCGGTTCGTTAGTAGTGTTTGTTCCTACGACCATGTCGCTTGCTCCGGCGGGGGCGGGCAATGAGGGCAGGATCAAGCTTGTCACGCGTCGTTCGCTCAGAGAAATGAAAAAGCGCCGCGGATCGTTAGTTGTGTTTGATCTATTGATCGTGTCGCTTGCTTTTGCGTGGGCGAGTGACGAACACTTTTTCGGCGTACAATGCGTTTATCGAATTATTTCGCGAATCCGGTTAGGCGTGATTATATCATGGATCGCATCACCAAACATTGGTGACTCCCAGATCTCTACCTTATCCCACTAACCCAAAATCCTTTCCATGACAACCGTGGAGATGCAGAGGTGATCTCGGTCTCTAGTAACAACGGTAGTCACACTAACAATCTTCCAATTCCCCGATGACCGTAAGGACGTGGCCGGCGCCGTTATTGACTTTTAAATTTGAGCTCTCGATTTGTGCAAATTGAAGAATGGTAAGCTAATGGTAAGGCCTTCCTTAGCCGAGTGGTTAGAGTCCGCGGCTACTAAGCAAAGCCATGCTGAAGGTGTCTGGGTTCAATTCCCGGTCGGTCCAGGATCTTTTCGTAATGGAAATTTCCTTGACTTCCCTGGGCATAGAGTATAATCGTACCTGCCACACGATATACGAATGCGAAAATGGCAACTATGGCAAAGAAAGCTCTCAGTTATTAACTGTGGAAGTGCTCATAAGAATACTAAGCTGAGTAGCCGGCTCTGTCCCAGTGGGGACGTTAATGCCAAGAAGAAGAAGAAGCTAATCCCAAGCCCCATTCATTAATTCCCTGTGCAACTTCGATTGTTCTGGTCAATCACGGAGTAGCAACTACGAATTGTACGGTCATCTATGCTTATGCTATGCTTATGCTTATGCTATGCTTATGCTTATGCTTATGCTTATAACTCATTAATCTTCGCAGTACCTGGTAGTTACATCGTTTGTTTATGTCAACTTTAAAATCAAGCATTCGTAACTGATAGTTCCATTTAAGAGGAGGTTGAAAGTTTAAGTTTCGTGCTGCAAACTGGAAATAGTAAAAAGCATGTTTTGAAGGACTCAGGACTTTTTTCGCTATTCAAGCATTTTTGTTATTTCTTGATGGATTGGCTCATGTTTTGCACATTTGTTACGTACATAAACCACTTAAATATATGCAAAAATTATTAATATCTATCCAAAATTCTGAGAGTTACAAATCCTCAAAGTTGAAGAATGTGGTCAAAAGAAGCCCCGTTTGACGGTATGCCAAACGAAGTTATACGATAAATCTATATGATGAAAGGTGAAACTTCTCAGTAGACAGAATTATTACAGAAAAATACTAATCTGAAATGAATATAAATTGCAAAACTTCGATAAATTGAACAAACAATACCGTTTTGATTCATATTACGGACAGCTTCAAATTCCGGACACTCTACTTTGTATGGGAAACGTTTCACGCGAAATGTTTCAATTTTTGCTGTTCAAAAGTTCTCAATTTCAAGGCTCGTTTTAGTAAACTTTTGCCATAAATATCTTTGAAAATTTATAACGCCCAACTACCTTAGATGTCTCTTTGGTGGTTTAACGATTTCGATTGATGATTTGACTGTTCCATTAATAATTATCATGAGCTGTCCGGAATACGATTCAAAGTGTCCGGAATATGAGGCAAAAGTGAGGAAGCGTCCGGAATAAGAATCATGAAAAGGCCACACATTTTGATTTATTTAAAATTATTGAAGTTGCGGAAGCGTATTCTTCACCCATCGTTCGAAAGTAAAGGGCTTCCTACGCTCGATAGTGCTAAGGAATCATACAGAATGATTTATTTTGAATGATCTATGCTGGGTTATATTTCCCTGAGTCCTTAAGTGTCCGTAATATGAATCGAAACGGTATTCAGATGGTTATTTTAAACAAAAGTTTGGAAAATTATAAAAAACTAATTTGAAATTTAAAATTGGGGAAAATTAATGATTTTGATTCCATGAAATTCATCCTTTTTTAAATACAAATCAGACACATCCGAACTATTGAATAATTAAATGATTACATGTTTAATTAATTGCTAAAAGTTTCAATAATTTAATTCAGTTTATCTTTTATTATCTAAACAATGTCCACTTAGACATTTCTTTTACCCCTTTCCCTCTCTCCGAGGGCTAGCGTGGACTTTTGTGTATTGCTACCCCCTCTTAGTATTCCACGTGGTCCCTAAGAAGTCTAAAAGATACAGTTGACACTTTAAGCAACTCTTCTAGATTTTTTACTTTATGTCGGTACACCTCTTGGCCAGTACTAACTCCAGAACAACTCAAACTAGTTTGCAAAATATCAGACACCCGGGCTGTCAACGATCTTTTCGAAATGGAAATTTTGTCGACTTCCTTGGGCATAAAGTACCATCATACCTGCCACACTAATTGAAAATGCATAATGGCAACTCTCAGTTTATATCTGTAGAAGAGCTCTTATAACACTACGCTGATAATCAGACTCTATCTTATTTGGAACGTAATAGCCAAGAAGACGAAAAAGATGCTTAATCAGTATTTAAGAATCATTCCATATTAAAAATAATCCTATTTAGCGGTCGTTATTGGCTGAAATATTAGATCTACGAAGTTTCAAAATTAGAAGCCTGTTGAAAATGCTTCTTTTTCAATTTTTGTTATCAATGATGTAAATATCTCTTTTTTTAATTTTAACTGTTTATTTAGCTTTTAACAACATTCACAAACATAACAATGTATAGTCTAACATACATAGTGTTTTTTTTATAAAATGTATCTTAGTTCTGAACATGAACATGAACATGATTGACCGCCCGCAGATGCTACGCCGTTATTGCAAGAACAGCTGTACTTACACAAGGAACCAGCAGACACTACTCGGGATCAGTAGCATCCTCAATGTGTAAGTACTGATGCTCCCATTATTATAACAAGCAATAACGGCGCCGGCTGCGCCCAAATGCAGGTCAATTTGGGGATGGGTGGGAAATGTTGACGTGTTACTTGCTTTATGGAAGCCGAGGAGTCCTCTGCACTTCCACAAGTAGACACTGGGAGTTTGGATATGGGAAAGGTTTGGGTAAAGGATTCGTTTTGGTAAACGATAAATATATAATTTGAAATGAATGCGCCTAACCGCATTCGCGATATTACTCGATAAAAGCATTGTACGCCGAACAAGTGTTCGTTGCTCGCCCCACAGGAGCAAGCTACAAGATCATAGGATCAAATACTTCAAACACGATCCGCGATTCTATTCCACCGTGGTACGAGAATGACGCTTGACATGTTTAATCCTGCCCTCATCGCCCGCCCCCACAGGAGCAAGCTACCAGGTCGGAGGACCAAACACTACTAACCAACCGATCACTTTTTCACTACCGTCCTACCAACGAGCGACATGTTTGATCCTGCCCTCATCGCCCGCCCCCGTAGGAGCAAGCGTCAAGGTCGAAGGATCAAGCACTACTCTATAAAATGTATCTTAGTTCTAATCATTAACTAAATTCTGTTAGTGTTCAACAGATATTAAGATAGTTTTTGAAACGTTTACAAAACAATGTGCGATTATTCCATCTATAATCTCGTATATCTTTCTTGAACATGTTTAAACTTGGATTCTCATGATTTTTTACATTGTACACTATTGCTTCACATACTAGCCATAATGCTGCTTTTAATCTACAATTATGTTTTCCTATCCCACGATAAAGTAGCAAATGAGGCGAAGTTATTTTAATTTTTAATCGGTTTTTGATTATGTCAGAAACCCAGTTCCATATATCAGCTGTTTTTATACAATTCATAAACCGATGAACTTTTTTTTTCTTAAGAATCATTCCAAACATTACATTCATTTCTTATATCTAGGTGTTCTGTGTTATTAGACAACACTATCATCCTAATTTGGTAAAACAAATTTAAGATTTTATTAACATTTTGTTAACAACATATTACATTTCATTTGCCGTAGCAGTTCAGATTTTTTACAGGTGAGTTGATTTCACCTGCTTATAAGAAAAAAACGCTTTGAATATATTTTTTGCAATTTCTCATCGTAATACCGTGGTGAATCAAAATCCGGACGGTACCAATAGCCGGACACTCTGATAATATTAATAAATTTCAGTTTAATTTGAATGTTATATGTTTAGATTTTTTCATATTTTTACTGTTGACATTGAAGAATATTGTACCACCATTTTAGATCTAGTTAACACTGCCAAATTATTAATAAAAATAATAACAAGTTGATTGTTACTGAGGGACGTCATTTTATCGTGGCCCGCGTAAATTCAAGTTTAACGATCTTTGACGACACAAACGCGAAAAACTCTTGATTAAAGAAAAAGTGTGTGAATCATATTTTTGTGGAGTGTTTTGATCGCAATTGACTACATAAAAATACTCGCAATGTTCAGTAGCACCACTATTGTAAATTATGTTGCAAATGTGCATATAACGCTGTGAAAAGAGACTGTCCGGGATTATGATTCAGTGATTTTGAATCCGGACATCATATAAATATCCACTTTTCATTAGTTTAAATTACTTTTTTTAAAGAAAACGTGAAAGAAGACTTGAAAAATAAATATAAAATACGTTGTGAGCTACCATTAGATGGTGTTATGTAAGATAAATTGTGCATTTCTTTGGTTTTTAAGATTCAAGCCATTCGTAAATGAATTCGAATTACATGCGCTTCAGTTCAGGTAAATAAATTAACATGTTAATTACGTTTTGTTCTTTGTGGTTTTAAACGAAAAATATATACGTCGATATATTGAATAATGCTAGTTGAAAGAGTTTTCTTAGAAAGTTGAACAAATATTTCATATTATTACACAGGTGTCCGGATTTCGATCCAAAAGTGTCCGGATTTAAAAACGCCATTTGTATCAGGTGTCCGGATTTAAAGACAAGACATGCTCCAGTGTTTCATGGATTTACTTGTAAAAATATTAATTTTAACCAAAAATGTCATCACTCCCATGAAGATCTAAAGTGTAGAAATATGTTGAATATTAATACTACCAGAATATCCTAACAAAACATTGCTAAATCTAAGTTTGAGCATTCCTGTCGTCTTAGGCGTCCGGGTATTGATGCATCACGGTAGGCTGTTTTCCATCACGCCAATCTGTCATGAAACGGCCTACTTTCCTGCACTGGAGTACGCAGTGCGGGAATATTCCTTACCTAACTGAAACCAGTGCTGTAATGATTCATTACGCAACGCTTTCTCATTACGCAACTGTTTTGAGTTGCGTAATGAATCATAACACAACAATTCCTCAGAAATTGTAAAATAATGGTGAATGCATTCCGATATAATTTCTGATACCATCAAGTGGTCTTCTACGAAATTGCAAAAAACGTTGTACGTAACTCGTTGCAAAACTCGATTTTTACAGAACTCGTCGTAATTATCCTACTCGGCAAGCCTCGTAGGATAAATTTACGACTCGTGCTGTAAAAATCATCATTCTGCAACTTGTTCCGTAAACTACTATAACCTAACTTAACCTAAACATATAACGCATTAATCGTGGCAATAGAAGATTGTAACGATTTTTGCCTGAAATTTTTAATGATTGTATTTGACATTTGTTCCAATGTTTCAACATTGGATATTCTATGTAACTCATTGGTACTATACCAGGGAGGAAGCCTCAGAATAATTTTCAAAATTTTATTTTGAATTCTCTGCAGAGCTTTCTTCCTGGTATTACAACAGCCAGTCCATATTGGTACGGCATACAACATGGCTGGCCTGAAAATTTGTTTGAATATCAACGCCTGTTTACCTTCGACGTTATCAGAAATAACATTGACTGTAGGAGCCTTCTGGAGAATGTCAGACTACACGTGCCCATTCGTCAGCTTCGAAACCGCCAACTGTTGTGGATTCCTGGCCATAGCACTCTTTACGGACTGAATAATCCTTTTAATATATGTTGTCGACTGTATAATCAAGTGTGTAATGTGTTCGACTTTAATATTAGTAAATTAATTTATAAGAATAGGATTAAGTGAATTTTAACACTCGGTGCAACTTCCAAGTTGAAGATGAAGCAAATAAATAAATAAAAAGCTTGTTCTTGAGACAAAGTTTTGATTTTCTATTAATAAGGGGATAGAGACATTGGATTTTTGAAAGTTAAATTTGTATCTAGCATAAGCTCTTGATACTTAACTTCATCTGACCAATTTATTGGGACCCCTCTCATCTTGACAACATGTCTACTTAAAAGTTTCAAATAAAGATCTTTGGGTTTATGTGGGAATATTATTAGTTGAGTTTTGGAAGCATTAGGAGAAATCTTCCATTATGCAAGTATGAAGCAAAAATATCCAAACTTTTTTGCAATCGACTACAGATGACACGCAGGCTTCGTCCTTTGGCGAAGAGGCCTGTGTCATCCGCAAACAAAGAGGTAAGTCAGAAATGAAGATATTGTATAATATTGATCCCAAAATGCTGCCTTGAGGAACACCAGCTCTTACAGGAAGTCTTTCAGATCTGGAGTTCTGATAATTAACCTGAAGTGTACGATTTGACAGATAACTTTGAATTATTCTAACAATGTATGTTGGAAAATTAAAGTTATTTAATTTTACGATCAAAGCTTCATGCCAAACACTGTCGTATACTTTTTCTATATCTAGAATTGGGGACGGACCTGGTGTAGTGGTTAGAACACTCGCCTCTCACGCCGAGGACCTGGGATCGAATCCCATCCCCAACATAGTCACTTATGACGTAAAAAGTTATAGTGACGACTTCCTTCGGAAGGGAAGTAAAGCCATTGGTCCCGAGATGAACTAGCCTAGGGCTAAAAATCTCGTTAATAAAGTCAAACCAACCAACCTATATCTAGAACAGCAAGACCAGTAGAAAAGCCTTCAGATTTGTTGGAACGGATCAAATTTGTTACACGTAAGAGTTGATGAGTGGTCGAATGTCCATGGTGGAATCCGAACTGTTCATTGGCAAAAATTGAATATTCGTTGATGTGGGCCATCATTTTGTTTAAAATGACCTTTTCAAAAACTTTACTGATCACGAGTGCGATGAAATTGCCTTCTCCTCACGTTTTTAAGACGGATCAAGAGTTTAAGATCATCGTCCATAATCACGTATTCAAATTTTACTTCACATTTTGGAATTGCAATGCTTCTGGCTTCAATAATGGAATTTGTTAAAGTTTCAAGAGCATTGTCAATATCAAGCTTTGTTTGTAAAGGAATATTAACATTAAGATTAGAGTCAATAAATGTTTCATATATATTCCAGTCGGCTCGAAAATAATTGAAAGTGGAGCTGATAGGATTGAGAATCGCTTCATGGGATATTTGAAATGTAACAGGGACATGATCAGAATCAAAATCAGCATGAGTAATCGGTTGGCTACAAAGATGACTAGAGTCGGTTAACCCGTATAGGCCTGAGTGTAAGCAAAAATTCTAAAACCCTCACCGCTCAGGGAATTCCTATTGGATTCAAATGATTTTTTGTTAGTATACTGGCACACATATATAGTTCCTAGAAGTGGACTGAGGAACGCAGAAATATTCTTGTGGCCAGAGTTATTCCGGTGGATCACTGGGTCAGGTCGGGAGAGAAGGGTACTGTGCGTTTGTGCCCCTGAAGGTAGGCAAATTTCAGGTCACAGACAATTTCCAAAGTCGGCTATAATGTGGCCATAACATGACGGAATTTTAAGGGAATTGCATCAGTGTAAACCTTTTGAGAAACGATTGAGTTGGATAACTATGAGTTTTGCATTTGACTAATCCTACAAATGACCATTTTCGGTTCCCGAGACGCCTCAAACTTATGATAAAGTGGCCTATTTGTATCTGAACATCTGTGCCAAGCTTGTGGGAGCGCATTTTAGTGCACAATTATGTTTGATTTCCACTTTTCGAGAGTTGAAACGGTTTAGTATCCAACAAATCTGCAGCCGAATCTTCCGGGCATTACATCCGAATGGCTACATTAGGTATATTTTAAACGGTGCAAAACGCTTCATTTATAATGTTGAACATCAGATCTTAATGATTTATGCAAATTAAAACGATTGTCATTGCAAATAAATAAAGGTAACTTGGCACGTCCCAAAAAATAGCCCTCTTTTACTCGACTTGACCCAGTGACCCACCGGAATAACACCAGCCACATGAATATTTCCGAGTTCCTCTCGCCACTTCCAGAAACAGATATGTGGGCCACGGAACTGATAAAAAATCATTTGAATCCGTTAAGAATTCGCTGAGCGGTAAGAGTTTCAGTATTTTTGCTTTCACTCAGGCCTATACGGGTTAAGACCAAATCAATCGTAGATGGATTTCTAGAAGAGGAAAAACATGTAGGGCTATCAGGGTATTGAATTGAGAAATACCCTGAAGAGCACTCATCAAATAAAATTCTGCCGTTGGAATTACTTTGAGAATTATTCCATGACCGATGTTTGGCATTAAAGTCACCAATGATAAAAAATTTTGACTTATTGCGAGTCAATTTTTGCAAGTCAGTTTGGAGCAAATTAACTTGCTGTCCAGAGCATTGAAAAGGCAAAAAGGCAGCTATGAAAGTATATTTACCAAGCTGTGTTTCAACTGAAACACCTAAAGTTTCAAAAACTTTAGTTTCAAATGACGAAAACAGTTGATGTTTTAAACGCCTATGAATGATGATTGCAACTCCCCCACATGCCCCATCAAGTCGATCATTACGATAAACAAAAAAGTTAGGATCTCTTTTGAGTTTAGATCCAGGTTTTAAATATGTTTCAGTAATAACTGCTATATGCACGTTATAAGTTGTAAGAAAATTAAACAGCTCGTCATCTTTACCATTCAGAGAACGAACATTCCAATTTAAAATATTTAAATTATTATTTGGATCCATTAGAAAAACGTAGTCCGATAACAATTTGATTCGTAAATTTTACACCTACTTAGACTGCTTCAGTCATAGTGGTGGCTTTGAACATTGCATCAATCATTAGATTCAATTATTCAGTTAGAAAATTAAAATCAGAGGCAGACGCAAGAAGCGGAGTAGGAGTTACCTGTGGCGGTAGGGTTTTTTCCATTTGATTTGAAACAAGTAGAATGGGTACTCATAGTACGAACAGGGGAGGAGTTCAAATTACCTGCTACGATATCAGCAAAGGATTTTCCGTGGGTAGATACATTCGAAATTGAAAGATTCGAACGGCTACCCGATGGATTAAAATAAGCTTGTGAATGAGCATGATTATGATCTTCCTGATGGGTATGATTCCTAAGCGATCGTTAACTGAAAAATGAGTACTGTTCGATACTCTACCAGGCAAATTCCGGAAACGACCGTTATCGTAACAGATATTATCTTTCATCTGCCTGGCACGAGCCTCAATGACTCTCTTGCGTGAAGGGCAATTCGAAAAAAATGACTTATGATTAGCCCCGCAATTAGAGCATATAAACTTGGTGGTATCTTCCTTCACTGTCCCTGGCGTGAAAAGAACCTCCGCAAATCATGCATTTAGCATCCATGCGACAATTTTTTGTACCATGACCCCACTTTTGGCCCCGTGGGCACTAAGTGGGGTTCTGGTAATTTCCTCCAGGTTTCGGAAAATGTTCCCATGTCACAAGGACATCGAACAAAAGTTTTGCTTTTTTTAAGCTTTAATATTATTTAGTTTTTTTTTTTTTTTGTTAAAGTGAACTAAATAATATTCTTGAAAAAGCCCTTCCGGAACAATGTCAGATTGGTAGTAAATAATTTATTCCATTTTTGATCTCTTCAGGTGACTTATAGTCACTTGAGAGACCTTTCAAGACAACTTTGAACAAACGTTCAGTTTTGTCGTCATAAGTAAAAAAATGTGCTTCTTCTCTTCAAGATGTCTGAGAAGAAGTTCGCGATCTTTGAGAGTTTCCGGCTAAACGCGAAGGAAACTTTGATTCCCCTAATGGAGTTCAAGATTTCCTGCCTAAATCCCCCAAATCCGGAACAACTGACCACGATAGGCAGCACTCTTTGCTTCCTCACTTGAATCAAAGAGCCTGCTTCGATCTGGTGTTCGGAAAATTTGTCTAGAGCATCGAACTGATTGCTCATTTCGATAAAAGTATTCATTTCACCCTTGGAAGAAAGTTCGCATACCGGGGAAGCGTCCTTTCTTCCATTCTTGCCACGTTTAGTGACAGTTTTAAAACCCTCTTTTTTAGAAGGAAGTTGTGAATTCAGAGATTCACCCTTCCTTTTGTTAGTTGTTGATACCATGTTTAGTTAATAAACGAAAGAAGACGTGACCTTCGAGAGGTTTTTTCCCAAGACGGTGTCCAAGAAGGATTACCACCGCTGGCTTTTGCCAACGGGTCCAACGAAAAATCGAATGCACGGGTCCAAACAAGGATTGTAAAGGGATCAATAGTAGAAAACATAGTACTGAAAAGTACTGTTTTAGTAACACTGAAAAGTACCGTTTTTAATTTTAGCACAGTAAAGTACTGTTTATGTAGCACTGAAAAGTACTGTTTTATTGCTTTAGGTAATTTTTAAGAAAACTTACAAGAGCAGAGAGAATTTGTGTACGCACAGCACGAAGGTACGATGCGCACTGAACCGATGAACGTTATTATCTGGTTTTCCACACACATCCCATGAAAAGCTATCTATGTTAGCAAGATTGTTAAACATTTTAATTTTGTTCGGAATGATGTCATTGAATATCTCATACATTGTTGACCTAGCTGATAAACTTAAAAAGCTTTGATTTATGTTCTCCCATACTACTTTCCAATGAATTTGAGGATACTTTTTTCAACCTTGACTTCAATATTTAGTTTAGTTAACATGTATTCATAAATTTGCTTGTTAGTTACTAGATGCGTCATATCTTTGATTTCTTTTGCTTTCTGAATAAGTCGTTGTGTATTTAAACTTAGTTCTTTCAAATTGTGTGTGCTTATCAAATAGTGACTTATAGCAGTGGCACCTTTGAAAAGTAACCTTCTCATTAAAAAAGATTTACACTGGGTGTCTACATCTATTAAATTCAAGCCTCCCTTAAAATAATGTAAGTATAATTGTGAGCGTTCTATTTTAAAGATTCTATTATAACCCCATAAGAAAACTTTCCGTTATTTTACGTATTTGTATAATGTGTATATTACTGGCTGGTAAGATTTGAGCAACATACCACAACTTCGAGATAATATAGGTGTTCAAAACAACGACCTTTTCCAAAAGATTAAGTCTTCTAGACATATGAGCCTGGATTGTAGCATTTATTGCTTGAACAACTTTCCTGTAGTTGGTTTCCACTACTTGTCTGTAATTGGTACCAATAAAAATACCTAAAATTTTCAATTCATCTTTTTCAGAGACCTTCTGTGGTCCTATCACACAATTATTAAAATGGAAAAACCCTGGTTTCCGTAAATTCAGCTTTATTCCAGCGAATTTAGTGAAATTATCTAAAATTCCCATCACTGCATCAATTTCATGGTCAGATCTAATGATCAAAGTCGAATCTGAAGCTGCGAAAGCAAGAACACGTACAAATCTGTTCAAAATCAGAATTCCTGGTAAACTTTTATTTAAATGTCTTATTAATGGCTCAATTTATAACGTGAAAAGTAACATTGACAAAGGTCAACCTTGTCGTACTAATTTCTGTATTTTAAAGGTTTGTGTCAAGAATCTGTTTACTAAAATTTTAGAAAAACCATTTTTGTATAGCTGCTTAATGCAGTTTACGACTTGTTGCGGTATATCAAACTTAAGTATGATTTCCCACAAACGTTCATGGCAAACCTTGTCAAAAGCTTTCTTCAGATCTAGACTGAGCAAAGCAAATTTGAATTTTTTTGATTGTTGTGCTTTAAAGACAAGAGTACGAATGATGTCGAGATTTTCTGTACAACTTTTGTTAATGATACCAGCTGTTTGGCTCTCATCAATAAGTTCTTCAAGACAGTTCTTAAAGCGGTGCGATAACACTGCGGAACACGGTTTTGTCTCAAGAACCAAAATACCGCTATTTACTAAATTAAGGGTTGCTGAGTCCATTGCCGTTTTCAGAAATATCATGGCACGTCTAGTTTTTGAGATATTGATGGTTGAAAATGCTAAATTTGACTGTTTCAGCCAACTTGCATGCAAGTTTTCCAACTTGTACGGCAATTCGTTTGCTCAATTTGTCACAGAATTCAAACTTTATGCATAGAACAATAATTATCAACGAGGTTCATAATATTTTCGATGGTAAAATGTTATTTTTTGGTGGTTCAGAAAAGTATTGTATTATGCCATATAAGAGAAACGAAGAATTTTATATGAAGACTGCAAACATGTTGAAAAAAATCGATTTAAACTAAATTTTATCGTAAAATTTCAACTGATTTGTATCTAAATTGAAAGTTCAAGTCCTATTTAGCATGTTTGGTAGATTATATCACAAAAAAGTTTGATAAATCTTACTTTAAATTTCATGTAAACATCAATAAAATCAGTGTTTTATACAACTTTGACGACCTGTAGCTAAAAATTGTGACGTGCTGGAACATTTCTGAGAACGGCATCAGATTCAGCGACCCAAAATCTACTAGAGACACATAATTTGATTCTTGAGACACGCGAAAGTGTCATTTTTGTTGCGCTGTGTAATTTTACATAGAAGCTTGTAGTCGATGTTCAATAGACTAATTGGTCTATAATTGTTTATGTCATTCTTGTTTCATGTTTTCGGGATTAGTGTCACAACCCCATTGGAAAAACTCTCTAATAGTTTCACTGAACCGTTAAGTATTCCGTTGAAAAGCTTTAGTAGATCGATTTTTAATGTAGTGTAGTAAACTCTAATAAAGATAAAATGAGAAATTAAGAAAATCGTTATTGAAACAAGAAGTGGATGATACTTTTCTTGATATTATTTATGTTTCCTAAAGATTTGCAATACATTTGGATATATATTCCAATTTTCTGATAAAATTTTAGTTAATTTTCAAATATTACAACAAACGGCACCATTGTATTATATACACAGAATAAACATAATACTGCATCCAAAATAAAAAAAATAAGATCAACCTAAATGGGGCCTTCCTTAGCCGAGTGGTTAGAGTCCGCGGCCAGAAAGCAAAGCCATGCTGAAGGGGTCTGGGTTCGAATCCCGGTCGGTCCAGAATCTTTTCGTAAAGGAAATTTCCTTGACTTCCCTGGGCATAGAGTATAAACGTACCTGCCACACGATGTACGAATGAGAAAATGGTAACTTTAGCAAAGAAAGCTCTCAGTTAATAACTGTGGAAGTGCTCATAAGAACACTAAGCTGAGAAGCAGGCTCTGTCCAAGTGAGGACGCAATGCCAAGAAGAAGAAGAAGAAGATCAACCAAACTTTTCAGAGCGAGGTTAATATGTTGTGACTACCAACAACAGTGAAAATTCGTGGACTTCATCTACAATTTCAGAACGCATTCACTAGTAAGAATGGTTCTCAGCAATTCGATACCGTTTTGACTCATATTGCGATCACTTAAGGCCAGTGACTTCAAATGCATCTGATGGGCATAAATTAGTCGATATTTGTGAAAATTTTAATTTCTTTGCAAAGCCTAACTGTTAGCTGTTGGGTGTGCCGTTAAAAATGTTAATTTTAACTCGTTCAGTATTATTTTAACGTAAAAGTATGGAACAACATTTTGATTCAAATGCCGAACACTGTGTTCATTCTGTCTCATATTCCGAACACATTGATTTAAATTCCGAACAGCACGAATAAATCGTATTCAAATGAATAATTTCACAAATAAATGGATCTCAGCTTGTTCTACTGGCCTCAAACTAGAGAATCATCACTACTCCCGCGGTATAAATTATATTGGAGACGTTAAAATTGAATTGAAATTGACAGCCATTTCCTTGTTATTTGATGACATATTTCAGCGAAACATTTCAACCAAATCGCCATACAAAAACCGAGTGTTCGGAATATGAGTCTGTTCGGGATGTGAGGCAAAACGGTACTTTATTTTCAATTTAAGTTCCCATTCAAAATTTCCTTCGAATTTAGATGTACGGTCAGCATTAGCTGCAATATGGTTTTGCTTCGAAGGGAACGCATGGTGCTGTACAGTTTGAAAAGTTGGCTCATTTACCTAGACATTGGTTTCTTATTCATTTCAGAACGGCGATCACCAAAAATCTTACAATGCACACAGAAAGAAATCATGCCCAAAAAAGGGTACTTAGGAAACATTTTCTCGGAAAAAGCTTCCCCACCGTTGATGATTCGATTCTCCTCTGTCTGTACATATCAATGACTGCTTGAGCCAACGTCACAAAATTGATCTACCTGTGGCAAACCGAATGACGATTTGTTGTGCGGAGGATAAGGGGCCGTCCATAAATGACGTAGCATTTTTTCACTAATTTTTTCACCCCCCTCTCCCCTCGTAGCATTTAGTCACAAATGTTGATACCCCCCCTTGGAAAATACGTAGCAAATCAAGCATCCCCCCCCCTTATTTATTTGTTGTTGCCCTCAGCGATTGGGCTAAAATGAAACATTAAAATCCAGAAATTCGCAACAAAGTTTGATATTGTTTACTTACTGAAATGTTAGGATATTATAATGAATGATACTTTGATATACCGTAGCATTCTTATACAATACGGTTGATTCTATATCTTGTTAACAAATGGAAGTCGATAATGCATTGATTTTTATTTTACTTTAAATCTTTTAATTTGTTCATTTATAAATTAAATAGTTTAGACACGGAAACAATTTAATATTCACACAACTACTTGAAGTTTCATAAAATTTGTTCGATTGCATTTATCAGGAAATATAAAATTTATTAGAAAAAAATATTTTTGTCATATTAATCTTTTGAGGTGAAGATGAATCGAAGCCAAACTTCAAATTTTCAAGAGCACAAATCTGAAGAACCAAACACCTGTTTAAGCTGAAAACTTAATCGATTGGTCACCACCAGCGAGAGACCAATCGATTAAGTTTTCAGCTCAAACGGATGTTTGGTTCTCCAGATCCATGCTCTTGAAAAATTGAGGCTGAATCATCATTTTATAACCTAAGTTTAATAAGTCAGGCAAAAAAGTTTGATGAAAAACTACTTGTAATTTTTTTCAGCGCTACTCTTTTTTATCCAAATTATTCAAAATGCGTCCACTAGGTGGAACCCCTTCCTCCCCCTCGTCACACATCGTCACAAATTCGTGAAGACCCCCCTCCCCCCTAAAATGCTACGTCATTTATGGACGACCCCTAATGTGGAAATTTATGTTAATGAATTATACTTCTTCGCATTGTAATCATTTTGCAATTGATGTGCTTGGGGCACGTTCGAACTGTATATTTCCTAGACAACACGAATAGAGCTACCGATCGATGATGTGAACCTTTGGGAAACAACAAATAAAAATCGATATCAAAGTTTGACCAGGTGTGAATTTTATCGAAAGCATCAGCTGTAATTTAAAGCATAATGACAGTGAAACAGAAACGAATGTAGGCATATTTGCAGGACAGTACTCCTGGCATGGATGTGGCATATTGCTTCTAGGTACAGTATTGGAAAATGTTATAGAGCCGTGTTCCTAGATTTTGAAAAATCTAGAATCTTTGTAGAAATATAAATATCAAATATATCATAGGTAAGTATGTACAAAGGAAAGTTCTTATCATACTAATACACACTTTCACAAAGTTATGTCAATATTATTAATCATGCAGGTTGAGTAGGTTTGCTAAAGAAAGCAAATAGCATTCAAAAAATTTCAGTTGTTGCAACTTGATAAACAAATGATTGATTAAATCGACCTACATATAGATTTATAAATAAAAATTAACATGTAATGATTTTGCCCAGTACTGTATTTAGCTCGCGAACAATTCATTCTACTGGCTTGATTAATCACACTGCTATGCTTCTGCCTATAGAGCTAGGAATGTTTGTAACGATATGTCAATCAAGGTATATAGTAGACCTATTCATATTTTCAAAAATGTCTGGAAACTTCCCAGTCAACCAATACTTTAATTTTACATGTCGAAATAAACTTCTGATCAAAATTTCAGCCAATTTGGAGTAAATTTAGGTGTGCTTCAAATCAATTATGTGTTTTTGGGCTATTTTCAAGCTTTAAAAAATCATAACTACTGAAAGGAACACCCAAACTTATCGCAAACACCTCTACACAGTAGTTTATCCAATTCTACGAACTTTTGTCGAACACGATTTTATGATTGGAGCAAGTTTTAACATAGTTTGGTCGAGGTTTGTGTCTCGGGGTTCTTGAAAATCTCTTTTTTCGGGGAGTGTTTTCTCTAAAAAGCATACCTGTATGAAAATTCTGGATTTATAATGACGATTATGTATATCTAAAAGTCAACTCCGTTCAAAGCTACCATTTATCCTACGGAAATAAATTGTAAAAAATAGGTAATTATGAAACACATTTGTAAATCCGCTGTGAGTGAGCTAAAAGCACCACCGTGAGCTTCAAAGAACATAAAAAATGAACACGTTAGCACTGCCGTTTTTCAGCCGATGATGATGATTGTTTTCAAATTGTTCTAAATGGTCAGTGAAATGCGATCAAAACAATCATCAAATGGAAAGAAAAGGCAATGCTAACTTGTACAATTCATTCATTCGTCGGTACATGTATCATGCATGATTTAAGGCTGCACGGGACGTCATCATAATCACCCTATCCATTTCAAAAAGCAAATCCCAAGAACCACTCCATATATCGATGCGAAAATGTATCACTATGATTCTATATATGTAGTGCACAACCCGATAAATTTTCTGCTTCATCGGTTCACTAAAACTCGAGATTTGCTTCCACAATGTTTTGATGATTATTGTTAGAGTGAGACGAAAGATAGGGAAAATAACACGGTCTCCCGTGTCCCCTTAACTTTTATCAGGCTGCGATGCTGTGTTCGATCTTTGGGCATTTTTTGAAATTTATTGCCTCAAGCAACATGTAAGTAGTTGATGGTCAATGAATTCATAGATTCATTATGTTTAAGGGGACTCGGGAGACCGTGTTATTTTCCCTATCTTTCGTCTCACTCTAACAATAATCATCAAAACTTTGTGGAAGCAAATCTCGAGTTTTAGTGAACCGATGAAGCAGAAAATTTATCGGGTTGTGCACTACATATATAGAATCATAGTGATACATTTTCGCATCGATATATGGAGTGGTTCTTGGGATTTGCTTTTTGAAATGGATAGGGTGATTATGATGACGTCCCGTGCAGCCTTAATTCTCGTTGAATAGGGCTTGAAGGAATAATGTCAATGTGTGTTTTCTATATTTTATATAATGAGGAAACTGTTATTTCTGGGTGCTAGGGAGAACAAATTTGGATCAAACAATGTTAAAATTCAATTTAATCTTATTAGCGTCTTCGACAAACTTTAACAGAATAAAATTAGCTTTCAAATAGTGGTAATAGCAAGTGGTTTTGAATTCCCACATGCTAGTTATGATTTTTCAAACCTTAAAATAGGCCCAAAAACACATTTTTAACTTGAAGCATACCGTAATCTTTATCAAATGAGCTGAAAATTTGACCAGACGTTGTTCTTAACATGATAATTCAGAATACTGCTTAACAGGAAGAATTTCAGACATTTTTTCAAATATGAACAGGTCTAGTATATAGTAATTTATATCGTATGGCAATCGACAATGAAAATGGATTTGGGATTCTGTTCGAGTCGACTTATTGTCAAACCAACCATTAATTTTTGGACAATAGCGCTTCAGTCCAGTGCACAAAATTTGAAATGCATCAGTACGAACCCAAAATTGGTCAATTTCAACGCGTAGTTGATTGAATCGAATGGAGCATCAAGTGGCATACGGCTGTTGTTGAAACAGATATTAGTTTCTCTTTTACCATTTGAGTGTAGATTTCAAACTTGAGCCAAAACATACTAGAAATCTCTTTTGAAGTTACGTGAAAAGCCGAAAAAGTACATCACATCTAGACTACACGACTGATAAAGTTTGTTGATTGGCGAAATTACCCAAGAAGGCGATACTTTCTATGTTTGTGCATTTGATTTCATTTCGTAGATGACTGAAATCATGTCTAATTTCCTCAGCATTGGATCGACCAAAATTTTAAATCAATGTGTCATTAGAATCTTAGAAGCGGTTTCTTCACCACCGCTTAGGCCTTAAACCTGGTTTAATCGTATGGGTAAACCTGGTTTATGGCTTAAGCGAAGGTGAAGAAATCAGCCCTTAATCTTATATTCTTGAAGAGTACTCACGGAATTTTGGCGGAAAAATATGAAAACTATTCAAAATCAATGAAACAGTAATTCAAGTCATTGTGCCAAAGTTTTGGTTCACCCCTAAGTATGATGTGTGTATCGTGCAGAAGTTTGGGATCACATGAGCCGCACGCAAATCATTTTTGCCAATATATCTGCCATTCAACTGATTTTAATAGTTTACAGCTTTTTCAAACGTTAATAATGGCGCATACATGATTGGTTTGAAATTTCAAAGATTTTTTGTGTTTTTTGTAAGTTTAGGTAAACCCAAACTTTTGCATTATGACATGAATGACTGTTTCATTGATTTCAAATATTTTTCATTTCTTTTTTCTGCCAACATTTCGTGAGTACTCCTTAAAGAATATAAGATTACGATTCTTATGACAAATTGGTTTTAAATTTTGGTCGATCCAATGCTGAGGAAATTCCATGTTTTTTCAGTGTGTTTTTTATATGTAACAATTTTTAGTAATAATTTAGTACAAAAAAATCAAAAAATGTAAGAATAACTCATTTCCTTTCGTTTCAATTGGACGAGTTATCACAGATATATGGACAAAACACTTTTGTGTATTTTTAGGAGGCGAACCCAAACTTTTACACTGGAGTGTATATGACCATGATAATTCAATGGATTCTATCAACGAAAACCTAATGTCACATCTTCTGGTAACAAACATTTTATCGAAGGAAATCTAAACTACAAAGATTTGAAATTTATGACAATCTCGATTTATTTTTAGTTGAATGTAGCACCTCTGTCTTGTACATGTTCACTTCAGCAAAATTTATTTCGCTGTAATTGAATAAAACTCGATAATTTAACGGTGCTATTACCTCTGATGTTTTTATCACACATTGTTTATTTCAATATTACATGAATAATACTTTAATTCTAGTCTCACTAGAGTTTAAACATAGTTCGTCAAAGTAATTACAAATTGAAGCGGTTGTTTATCGCATGCATGAAGACCATGTGTATATTTTATATGAATGCAATAATTTAGAGTTCATAAATCCAAGTGCGTTGCGTTGTCCTTATCAAATTGATCCATAAGAAATCTTCAAAATATATATTCTAGAACTCAAGAGAACTTAATTTTGGTTATCTTTTTAGTGAGTATGGAAATCTATATGAATGAAAATGATGATCATAACCAGATTATAGCTACTATTTTTTCATGTTTGACATTTAAAACATATCCCATCAACCTAGTTTGAACTATCTTCGGATATGATATTATTTCAAAACATTTGATAAACTTAGATGAAAAATTTACATAAATTTTGGATTGATTAACATAAGTTTTAATAATCAATTTATTTTTATTTTACGTTAATGATTTATGATGCAGTTAAAAATTGGAAGCTTAGAATAATTCAAAGTACTGCTATTTTCATATCTTCTCAAAAATGCTTCTAAATGTACGACATTCCAGAATTTGAACAGATCAAATATGTGTTGCCATTCAAAAATTTTGAAATTTTAAAATAAAAATTCGATGAACACCTGTTTTGACCTTTAGTTTTGTCACTCCAAGTTTTGATTTTTTATCATTGTTAAAATATTCTTCAAGATAGGTTAAAAACTTCATATAACGATGGTTTCGCTTACCCCCGATGAAATGCTATAAAATTTCCAATGAACTCGCTCAAACAATATATATTTTAATGTCAAGTGAAAATCTAATAGACATTTGATTATTGGTTATAGAATTATTTTATTTAATACATGCGTATAAACCATATTAATATTCTATTAAACACAAAAACTACTGTAACTTGTGATCCCGTAAAACAAAATACTTCAAATTTACAGGAAATATGTTTGGACATCATATCTTTTGAAGGTTGCAAGTGAACCTGATGTTTGTTTAATTTGTTTTTGATTGGTAAATGATACAACAACTAGGATTTTTTTTTTCAAATGTGGAAATATCTCTTTAAAATAGCCCTAAATCTCCAAAACTGTACAACTTTCATGTCCCTCGATGAAAAATTTTCAAATTCATGGGAGAGAACCCGACCAATAGATTACAACAGAGTTGTAACATATTTATTTCTGAGAAAATCCGACCTTTCATTCAGTGAGATTATCTTTGTTATTTTTGGTGGGTAAATGCTAGATTTAAGTTCAGTTATGTTTATCAAACAGTGAAAAAATAATGGAATGCTGATAAAATTGAACTAATCACTAAAACAAATTCTCATAATAAACCTCAAATCGCATAGCTCTAGCGAGAGTTATAAGTAAAACACTCGACCTTAGTTGAACAATCAATATTTCCAAGAAAACGGATGCTGTTGAAATGAAATAAATACTATACAGTGAACCTACAACATATTGGCAACCATATTGCTGAACAAGCTTGTATAACGGATATATTTTAATATTGAACTTCAATTTTGAATTTGTGGATCACCCTAACGCCACCCAACAATGGGTTACATCCATGCCCTGATTTGCTACTCGCCACATAGTAACGCACATGCGCTAGCGTCTATGCACAAAAGATCGCTAAAAGGTAACGCGAAAAATATTTGTATGGTGAAAAGCATCTAACGAATTATTTCTCAAAATTGGGAATAATTTTCGAAAAAATATTTGGTACCGGTTGTACGTGATGATAATGACTATTACGCCTACCAAATATTTTTTCGAGTAATGCCTTTCCCCATACAAAATGAATCGAGAAAACTTCTGCTGCTCAACTGTGGGCAAAATCAAAGCAAGTAATCCATTGGGGGCTTTCATTTTGCTTCTCATCTATTATACATTCCTAGTCAGTAATATATCTCCCGTTGAATTGAGTGGCCGCAATATCTTTGTAAATCCGAACGTCTTTAAAAATCCTCTTACAATTCTGTAGACAGGATCAATTTTGTTACGGGATCGCGATTAGCATTTGAACATGCGATACTACCCAACCAGACGGAAGTAACAAGATTATAATAGAATTCGTTCCCCTGATATGAATATTTTTTATCACCAGTTGTTATAAAACATGTACCGTTAGCAGTTAAAATAACAAAAATTCTAACAAAATTTGCATCAAATTCAACTAAAATATAACAAACCCTGTTACAATTATATAAAAATTATTACAGAATGTGCTGCAAGAATGTTACAAAATAACAAAATTATTGCAAACTATGTTACTGTTTATAACATCGGATGTTACTTGCAACAAACTTATAAATGCGATGTCAAAAATATAACAAATGTTGTTATGAATGTGTTACTAAAAATATAACAAGTTGAGAACAAAGCCATCTTGATAACAATATTTTATCAACTTCTGTTATTTTTAACTGCTGAAACAATGGGTTGATTCTATTGTGAAGGCGGCAGCTCTATACCAGGGTAACGACGAATGGAAGTTCCAATGTGAAATCTTGAACCTAAATGGCGCAGCCAAGCTATGGTTCACTGGTGTGGCTGTGAATACGTGCGATGAATTTAAGACAACTTTAATTCTCGATTTTCATACGTCCGTTGACGCTGTCGGTATTCATCAAGCGATGATTAACCGAAAGAAACTTCCACACGAAAGACTGGAGACTGAGTGTCCTCCTGAAATTTGAGCTCATTTGGATGAAAACTGAGACTGCACAAGCCCTTTAAAGTTTATATGGGAAATACTATTGGAAAAGTAAACAATTCATTCAATCGGTCATAGTGTTTGCCCATGTGCTCTTGAGGATTAGAACTATGTTGATACTGTGAGATACAATAATCAGCTACAACTTTGCTGAAGACCGTTTTTAAATCGGACGCTCCAGTAATTAGTTATTGATTTTTGAATGAGCTGTAAAACTTTGGCTATAATTAATGGGCTGTTCTGCAGGCATCACTGGATATATGCAGTTAAACATAGTAGCCATGATTTGTGCGTGCTATCTTTCGCGCCAGGTGCAGCAATGCTGCCTGTTCAAAAGTTAAATGAGCACTGCTGAAGAATTTGTGACTGGATATAAATTAGTAACTAATTACTGAGGCGTCCGATTTGAAAACGGTCTTCGGCAAAGTTGTAGCTGATAAATGTATCTCACAGTATCAACGTAGCTCTAATCCCCAAGAGCACATGGGCAAACACTATGACCGATTGAATGAATTGGTTGCTTTTCTCATAATAATTCCCATATAAACTTTAAAGAGCTTGTGCAGTCTCAGTTTCCATCCAAATGAGCTCAAACTTTGGGAGGACACTCTGAATTTGATCTACAATCGAATGAGCGGTGTGAAGCAAAAACGATTTTTTGAACCACTCTAATAGTCATGTCGCATTAGGTAGAAAGGGGAAGTTAACTGATGAGGCCACATTCAAATACATTGTGCTAAGCTTGGAAGGGACATTCGGAACCATAACCCAAGTGAGTACACTGCCAGAATTACTCAAGCAGCTAAAATGGTTGGCAGAGGTTCGAGATCTGTGGAGTCATGTGGCTGCTAATATGTAGTGCCGGGAAATATCACGCGAACTTTGAGTGCTATCGGTGTAATCAGAAGGGTCATATCGCGAAAAATTGCAGTAAAACTACTACGAAACCGTTTTCTCGACCCATGCAAGAAATCCGTCAGCCAAGCAATTTCGTGAAAACAGTGATTGTCGGAAATTCTGAAATAGATGCACTTTACGATTGTGGCTCGGTGGTGACTACCGTTTTGACTTATATTCCGAACACTTAAGGCTGCGCTGGTATACTGAACTGTGTTGAGCCGTGCAATATCGAACTAGTAGGGTTCGGTGGTAATAAAGTGCAAGTTCGGGGAAAGAGTGCCGAAGTGATCAATCTTGATGGGATTGTAGTAGAGTGCGATGTTTGTGTAGTTCCCAACAAAGTTCAAGCGAACTCGATGATAATCGGAAGGGACATTCTCGATCGTGAAGATATTCGTTTCGTAAAGAAGGGTGGTGTGTGAATTGAGAAGATTGCGGAGCAACACAACGATGAGAGGCAGAGTGGACCATTGTCGGATAAGAGTGATACACAAAATAAGGTGTTCAGCATCCGAGCTTATGAACCTATCGTTGCTGAAGAGATAAACGTGGATAGTGTTGGTGAAGAGCGAAAGAAATGTTTTGAACTTATCAAGTGCTATAATAGAAGTATAAGCAGTAGAACGCTAGTGGCGCTGTTATCACAAAATAGAATTATTTTATAATACTTACTATTGAAGTTTTTGATTGTTTGTTTAGCGCTATGTTGTAGACAATGTTTTATTATGGTCAAAAAATTTGATTTGACACTTATAGACCCGGTACTCAGACTGTCAAAGCGTGGCAAACTAGATGTTTGTCACACGAACAGTCGCGACATTGGCCTTCTACGGCTAATGCTTCTACTAGTGCTATCGACCATGTTTCGCAAAAAACTACCTAGAAATAGGTACCGCAGATGGAGAGATTGTGAGATGCTGGTTTAACTTATCGGTGCCGAAAAGCCGAAACATACAAAACAGTATCCATTGGAGTACTCGCGAGAAAAAGTGGTGGAGACTATTGTAGATATGATTTCTATATGATTGTAGATATGATTGTAGATAGATATGTAGATTATGATTTGTTAGCAGCGAATATAATTCGTCCATCTTACTCCCCATACAACAGCCCAACAGTGTTAGTGCGTAAGAAGAACGACGATTGGCGCATGGTAGTCGATAATCGGGCTGTTAACGCTAGAACAGTGAAGGATTCTTGGCCGATGCCAGTTATCGAGGATTGGCTCAACCGATTAGTTGGCAATCGACTGTTCACCACTGTGGACATATTTCGAGGCTATCATCAAATTCCGATAGTGGAGAATAGCAGAAATTTTACTGCATTCTCGACGCCTTTTGGACATTTCAAGTATGTGAAAATGCCCTTTGGAACGGTGGTGCCATGTTCCAAAGGATGCAATTCTCGATACATCACGCTGTAGATGATGTGTTGCAAAAATTTGAGGCTCTGTTGAAGCGGTTAATGGAATTTAGTCTAACAGTAAATTTGGAGAAGACTCAGTTTCTGAAAGTCAGCCTCGACTTTCTGGGCCACGAAGTAAGCGAAGATGAAATATTACCGGGAAAAGAAAAGATTCGTGCAATCAGTGAATTTCCCCAACCAGTAAATGTGCGCAATATTCGCGAGTTTCTTGGCTTAGCCAATTACTTACGTCGATTCGTGAAAGAATTCAGTATTATCACCGAACCATTAACACTACTTACGAAGAAAGATGAACCGTTCACGTGGGAAGAAGAACAAGAAACAGCTTTCGGGAAGCTAAAAGAAGCTCTTGTGAATGGGCCGGTCGTAGTCATGTACGACCCTGCTCGAAATCTAGAAGTACATACAGACGCTTATTCGCACGGTCTGTCCGGAATACTGTTACAGCAAATGGAAGATGGTTTGCACCCCATAAGCTACTTTAGCCAAAAAAACTTAGCCAGTTGAATGCCTGAAGTATAGTTACGAACTCGCAGTTGTTGAATCAGTGGAAAGATACCGTAAATATTTGCTGGGAAGACACTTTGTGGTTGTAACGGATTGCGAAGCCGTGAAGAAAACGATAGCGAAGAAAGTGATGTTACCGGTAGTTGGCAAGTGGTTACTGAAACTCCAAGAGTACGATTTTGATTTAGTACACCGAAAGGGGGAAAAGATGCAACATGCCGATTGCCTCAGTCGAAACCCCGTTCTTGAACCGGAATCCGAAGAACCGGAGCCGGTGATGGCTCATGTGAAGTGAACATCAAAGATGACGAATGGTTGAAGTTACCAGAGTTGCACAATATCGGTCATATCAGCTGATGGCTGATGGACTAAAACTAAAACTATCAATATCACTTTGATCTGACAACCAACAGCGGTGATGCGGTGTGAATTAAGCAAACGTGTAGTCTACTATTGATTGACGAAATAAATAAATAAATAAATAAATTTGATTGAAAAAAGCTAGCAATTCGAAATTTTCTAACAATTTTATTTTTGTGGGAGCAAAAGTTTGAATGACCCCTAGAGGAGCTTCCATAAAAAAAGTTACAAATTGCGACTTAGAGAATGTGTTCTCCGAATTTAGTTCTGCTGGGAACCTGCTTCAACTGAAAAAGGTTCCTTAAGAAACCTTTAATTTGACAACCTATAGTTTCGTAACTAAACAAGTTACAAGTTGAAACTTGTATGGGAAAATGAAATTGACAACATCGATTCTCGGTACACCAAGTTGGAGAAATATCGACTTACATATTAGGGTCAAAGCACGATATATTGCAGGGACTGTGTATTCCATCGAGCTAGGGAAAAAACACGAAATATCGAGTAAGGGAAAGTTGACTGTATTGTTCTCAGCTCTCATAAATGTTTTTTGTATCGTAAGGGTATCTGTGGTAATATGCACCCCCGAACTTTTAAGGTCACTATGAATATTTTGTAATAATTGAGATATTGTCCGTGCATTTTTTCTTGACAAATCATATTTTGGGGATACCCTATACAAATTGTGATTAAAATATATATACTTCTCTGCTGGTCTGAGAACCGTGGATTCGAATCCCACTGGTCGACGATTTCTCAGGATAGAAATTTTCTCGACTTCTCAGGGATATAGTATATCAATTGTGACTGATAAAATATATCAAATTTTTGTTCTAGAAAACTGAATTGGCATTAGGTGTTGCATGTTAAGATTTTTGATAAGATAAAATGAGTCGATTCAAACTATCGTCAAATCATTCTGTAGGCCGATTGGCCATGAAAAAGTTCAAAAAGGAATTCAATAGTTAAGGTGTCGTATAGTTCTTGGTTTTTAGTCAATTGAAGTTGAAAATTCTTGCAGGTGTTCAACGTTACGCATTTTTTGGTCTATTCTCACCCCTGACGACAGTATGCATGATAATATTGTCGATATTTCACATCAATTACCATACATCAAATTTTCGTATCAAAAGTATTTTTATTGAACCTTTTAATTCTTTGTTATATAATCGAAATGTTTAAACTTAACACAAATAAATTATTAATAGCCTACAATATAAATAATAAAAATCGATTAGTATCTATTGTTAAGTCGTTTCCGAAGGTCTAGAATGTAACTTCTGCGACACATTTTATTCAATAATATGAATTTTGTACTTATTTATCGTCGATATGGCTGTTTAGAGTATTGTCCACGTTCATTCTCGTTTTTCTGTTCAATGAAGCAGCTGTATACAACTGCCCACATGTAGCTGTAAATTACTGTAAAGAGAGAAAGAAAAACACAACATTAATTTAACACTCTTACCCATCTCATTCGCCTCTAGGACATCGATCAATAACCATATCAGTTTTGCTGAACGTGATTTTTGTTTGTCACGATGGGATCTTAGTTGTACGCCAATGTGGGAAACCCGCACACACATTAAGTGGTGAGTGCTATGAACTGTTTCGCGCCACAATCCTTAATCCGGGAATCGAGTCAAATGTCACGGTACATTAAACATGCTCCATTTGGTCCACCATTATTGATGAGCCGTATAAAAAGTACAATCCCTACATGTGAATGTGGATTTTCAGAGGCACTTTGAAAATCAAGCAACATATAATTTATCCTGTGAATAGCGTAAGAGTGCATAAGCCATGCCACAGAGGGAAGTCAAGTGGCACAACAAAATATTAGTTTAGCAACAGTGTACGTGTACCACAGTTTAATATCAATGTACAAATTATTATTATTGTTGTTGAAGACTCATCCCGGCAACCGCTAATGCGCTTGTGGGTGGGGCTGTATCATCATTAGCATAATTGCAATGTTATCAAACTGAACTGAACAATCAAGTGCTCAGTGTTAGTAGAAAACATTATAGTATACTTGCCAAAAAGATAAAACAACATTGAAAGTACAGTACAGAATATAATAATACCAACATTAAAATAAAAGTGAGTTGTTTAAACAAAAAATATTCACTTACCAACTGAAATTAATCCAATAATTAACCAAAGAGTACCACCGAGTACGAATCCATCGATGAAATACATCACGGCAGTGTATATCACGCTGATTAACAGACCTATTATCAGCATAAATCCCAGAATCACCCATGGCATCATGAGATAATGATTTTTCTGCAAATAAAAGTTTGAGATTATGCTAAATAAAATATACTTATAACATGTTTTTATATTGTTACAGTACTAGACAATAATACACTAACACAAATTTAGATTTAACTGACTGGTTACATCGTGACTGTTGTACCGTTTAGTCACCAGTCACCGTGCAACCTCCATTCACCGTGCACATATACAGATTCCTACAGAATATTCATACAAATTTCACAAATTATTGTTTTGTTAGCAAAATAATATAGAACTTATAAAATAAAGTAGTTCTTGTCACAAAGCATTTTGAAAAACTTAGTTCATATAGTCAAAATCATGTGAAATCTGCTTAATAATGAGATTTTGTAACACTTTTAGTAGAAACGCCAAAAATTCACATTTTTCATTTTAACGTTTGCGTATCATATTTTTCAAAATTTCACCAAGTATTCGCTGTGCATACTACTAGTAAGATGTGTTTCACCGTATGAGCCATGAGATTTTATGAAAGTTAGATTTTTTTTTATTTTCTTTCAGTCGAAACCCAATTGCACGGCGAATGGACCCTTTTCAATATGTATGGTTCCTATTACCGTGCATTAGTGTAAAAGGCATGTAATTATTGGGTAATATTAGATTTATTGTTATGTCGTGATTTAACTGCTTCATATTTAGTTTTTGAGTAAATATGGGATGGTTTGGACAATACAGTCAAACCTCCTATAACGATTTTAATGAAAAAATAATGAATTAACTATTTTTTTTTAATTTCTATTGCTTTTATTGTAAATAAATATTTGAGTACTCTTAAAAATGAGTGTGCACACTACTAGCAACATAGATGCTCCACCAACAACGTTTCTTCAAAATACAAAATTAATTCCTGACGAAAACTATACGCACGGTGAATGGTACACTACTGTGCACGGTAAATGGTGACATAGAACGGCACGAAGCGACCTTAACATGACATTTTTAAACATAATTTTTGAGTATTTTTTTGTTATGCATCACTAGTTTTAGATTTTTCCCTGAATTATGATATAAATGCAGTATCGAGTTATAGAATGTACCGAAACAAAAAGTCACTAAATCTAAAGGAAAAAAAATCTGTTTTTCTAATACATAAATAATCACCTCTGTAAGAAAGTAATATTATTTTGTTGATTGTACTTTACAAACTATTATTTGAAAAAAAATTCGAAATGCTCGAAAAAACACATTGTTTTGACCTCCAATATTTTTTTTCATTTCAATGTTTTTCAACTTTTATTACAACTTGCAAGTATTTTTTCATATCCAAACAAGAATGAGACCACATTTCCCCAAATAAGAAAGATTTTAAAATAGATATCGAGTTATGGAGCGAAATTTCCCTCTCACGTGACATCGACTAGTGGAGATATCGAGTTATAGAAATTTCGACTTATGGAGAGCACGATGTATGGAAATTTAAAGGGACCGAAAAATCCATCGAGTTATAGAGTATATCGAGTTATAGAACATCGAGTTTTGGAGAGTCGACTGTATTTTATAATATATTTTAATTTTCATAAAAATGCACCAAATTCGTTTCCCAAATCAAAATGATCAATTTTAGATAAATAAATCTTTATCATCTTTAAACTCAATCTTATTATTTTCCTGTAACAAACATAGAAACTGTTGAAAATTTTCTAGGAAAACTACTTATGAGCAATTCTCGCTGAAATCAGGCCGCCATCGGCACCCATCGTTAGAATTCCGATTTTATGTCACTAATCGCTAGTTTTCGATAAAACTTAAGGGTGGTCCTTTCGGTTTTCTCAAATTGGTGGACCCCTCGTACGCCAGCCAGCTAAACAGTTTGCGAAAAAGCCCATTTTTCGTTAAATCTTGGGTATTTCTTCACGTGATATGTCTCATATTTCCCTTGGAACACATAGCAAACTTAGTGGCATCGTATAGAGAAAGGATATAGCTTTCATTTGAAGTTAAAAAAAATTTGGCGGCCATTTTGAATTTGGCCGCCATCTTGGATTTTGTTAGAAAAATTGTTTTTTCGCCATTAGCGCACCGCTAGTTTTCAATTCTGAGATCACCATCAGAAAGCTGAGGAAAAATTGCGTACGATAGGCTACAGAAACTAGGTGAGCAATGGTATTTACCCTATGAAATGAACGATTTTCTAAGTCATGTTCTACGATTTTGACGTATATGGCGAGTGCAATCAATGCAAACATCATTTTTTGTACAACAAAGAAACAATTTCTCAATCGTAGGTGTATTGCTCGAGTGAAATGAAGGATAGGAGTATTATTTTGAGTGAAAAAATTGGCGGCCATCTTGGATATTGACGCCATCTTGAATTTAAGTAGAAGAATGAGTTTTCACCTTGATAGCACTCAACATGTTGAATATTAATGCTACCATTACACTTACTTTTCTTCTTGTTCTTCTTTTTCCTGTCGTTACGTCCTTACTGGAACAGAGCCAGCCCCTCAGCTTAACTAGCTTCAAAAACTAATGATCAAATATGATTTTAACGCTTATTTGTTACCTGAATGATTGTTCTGCATATCTTCGAATTGAAAAATAGCATTACTTCTTTCATTTATTTGGTCAAAACCATTGATAGAAATTAACAATCGGATAAACAGCTGAGATAAGGTAAGAAAGAAAGAATCTGATTGGTTTTTTTAAGGAGGCCTCAAAATTCAGTATGATGAGCGCTGAGATGGCAAACAGTCATTCAACTGCTAAAATCTAAGATAGTATCGAAATCCAAGATGGCCACGAAATTTTCCAATCTCAAAATGATACACCTGCGTTTCGGCATTACGTCCACATTAGAACAAAGCCTGCTTCTCATTTTTCAATTTCGCTATATTCACATGCATGTTGGGCGGTAGTAAAATGAATACTTTATGGTTCAGAATATCAAAGATTTTTTTTTAAATTAAGATTTCCATTATTAGTAAATTCACGTTTGGCAATGTTTTACGTAAAAACTACAGATATTTCTACAAGACTTACTAATGTCCCAACGTGCAATTTATGAACTTCATTCAATGACAAAAATGCATATGGTAAAAAAATGTTTGTTTATTTCAATCAATGTTTTTGACAGTTTTCATTCATTGAATTTATTAATACATAATTCCTGAATTCAAAGATATGTTGAAGAATTATTCTGGTATGAAAAATCGCATTATATAAGAAAATTCCTATTCAATAACCTGTATTTATAACACAACTAACAAAGCTGAGTATCAGGCTCGGTTCCGGTAGGGACGTAACGACAGGAAAATGACGAATAACAAGAAGAAGAATAAGAAGAAGAGTTTACGACATGCTGAGTGCTATCAAGGTGAAAAATTCATTCAACTACTTAAAATCAAGATGGCGTCAAAATCCAAGATGGCCGCCAGATTTTATCACTCAAAATAATGTTCTTATTCTTCTCTCGACTCGAATAAAATACCAACGATTGAGAAATTGTTTCTTTATTGTACAAAAAATTATGTTTGCATTGATTGCACTCGCCGTATACGTCAAAATCGTACAACATGACTTAGAAAATCGTTCATTTCATAGGATAAATACCATTGCTCACCTAGTTTCTGTAGCCTATCTTACGCAATTTTTCCTCAGCTTTCTGATGGTGATCTCAGAATTGAAAAATAAGCGGTGCGCTAATGGTGAAAAAACGATTTTTCTAACAAAATCCAAGATGGCGGCCAAATTCAAAACGGCCGCCAAATTTTTTTTAACTTCAAATGAAAACTATATCCTTTCTCTATACGATGCCACTAAGTTTGTTATGTGTTCCAAGGGAAATATGGGACATATCACGTGAAGAAATGCCCAAGATTTATCAAAAAATGGGCTTTTTCGCAAACTGTTTAGCTAGCTGGCGTGCGAGGGGTCCACCAATTTGAGAAAACCGAAAGGACCACCCTTAAGTTTTATCGAAAACTAGCGATCAGTGACAAAAAATCGGAATTCTAACGATGGGTGCCGATGACGGCCTGGTTTCAGCGAGAATTGCTCTTATTCAATAGTGAGTGCAAGCAAAGACTAAGATATTGAAGCGCAATAACATTATGTTGTGCTAAGAAAAATGTGCTCTTTCGATCAACCTACGAAACACTAACTTTTTCATCGCTGAACAACCCAATTGAGTGATTTGTTCAAGAAACGACGGGGACAGAGTAATATGGAGTTGCCAATTTGTATGGTTTTAAACCATTTTCATATCCGATACTGTAGAGAAGAATATATATTTTCAAAGGGTGACTGCCAAAACAAAATGTCCATTTGATTGTAAAAATAAATATGAATTGACGAAACTCTCTTACCAAAATAATATTAAAGAGTATTAGGTATTGAGCTTTCAATTTGTTATAACATTGGAAAATATATGGGAAACATGCATATGTGATGTGTATGTGATGAAATAAAGTGCATAATTCATTTTGTTTAGGAGCCTTGCTTTGCCGAGTGGTTAGAGTCCGCGGCTACAAAGCAAAGCCATGCTGAAAGTGTCTGGGTTCGATCCCCGGTCGGTCTAGGATCATTTTTTAATGGAAATTTCCTTGAGTTCCCTGGGTATAGAGTATCGTCCTGTCTGCCACACGATGTGCGATTGCGAAAATGGCAATTTTGGCAAAGAAAGCTCTCGAGCAATAACTGTGGAAGTCCTCATTGAACACTAAGCTGAGAAGCAGACTCTGTCCCAGTGACGACGTAATGCCAAAAAGAAGAAGAACTATTTTATTAATCTAAAACTGCTTCTCTAACAAGAATGAAGGAAGAATTAAAAAGAATCGATTAAAAAAATAGTTCAACTTTTCGAAACACCCACACAACTAAGGTCGTATCCGACTGAAAAAAATTTAAATAGCATTTAAGAAAATGTGAGGTTTTTTGTCCAGTACTGTATAATAATCCGATTGTCTTTGACATGGAATGCACTCACCTTAGCCACGCCAAGAATCATCAGCAATGAAATTAAAATGGTCATGCACAGGTTCAGCACAAATATGATTTTCACAACATTCTGCGGCAGCCAGTCCATGAGAATCGTTTTGAATTCGACTCTTGTGGTGAAAATTACGATAATGGAGATAATTGATAGGATGATTCCCATGATGCCCGAGATTAACGAGCCGGTTCGCAGGGAGTAGCACCGGCAACAAGATGTCACACATGGTTCTGCCATTATATCTCACTGTGCTGAAAATATAAAAAGAGAAAGCATATGATTTATTTATTCAAATTGTTCAGTGTTATATGTTGTATACTGTGTTTTATGTGTAGCCTTAGCGAGCATACCCTTTTTTGACATCATAATATAATATAATTTTATCTGTGATATAATATAATATTTTAACAATTAGATTTTGAGTAGTGATCCTGATGCTGTTGACAATAGTATTTTATAGGTACCGTAAAACGGGGTATCTTTGATAGTTTTTTCGAAGAAAACTTGAATATTTATGCATGCTGTTTCAAAGAATTATATTTTATATTTATATTTTTAAAACAAGTTATGGCATCCTAGCTACCGATTGCAGTTGATAGATTGTCAAAGGAATGGATGAATAACACAGTTCGACAAAAAAAAGTCGATCTGAATGCACAGAGGCCGGACACCCCGGGCTTAAAAGTATAAAAATAAACAAAAATAATGGCGTTTTCAGAATTTTCGTGTCTGGCCCAGGTCATTTTTAAAATATACTTGAACATCTTGCGTTTTTTATTTAAAAATCTAGTATAATAACTTGAAATTCAAAATGAAGAGTTGTATTAAGATTTTCATTGACTCCCCCCCCCCTTTTTGAACCCTCCCCATTTTTAAAGTATTGCCAATGATGGAAAATTTGATACAAATAGTTGAAATAAGCGATTTTAGTGATTCTACAATCCACCAGCCATCTCTCCAGAAATATCGAGGCTTATGAACAACCCCTTTACTATACCATGGGACCGTCCATAAATTGCGTGTTCATTTTAGGGGGGGGGGTCTGTTCAAAGGTTACGGTTGAAGTAAATAAAAACACAAATTTGAAGAGTTGGCCACAAGGGGAAGGGGGATGAAAACTACCAAAAATATAATCACGTGGTTTATGGAGGACCCCTTGCAGATTATTTTGTTTCTTGTTTACTATAATGACTGATAATACTTCATTTTGGTCACAAAAATTCCTTTGAAAAATTGGAAAACGTGAATTTTCCGGTAGCCTTTACGAAGCGTTTCTATAGGACCTAGATGGTTTTGCATTAAATTTAACTGGAGTAAAGACCAACCTGATCTCTAATAACTCTATAACTAACCAATTGTAAAATGTAAACAGACCTAAAAGATTGTTATATATTTATATTCAATCTGAGCATTGTGAATCCTGTTTCCCAAATGTTGTGAGTTTTTTTCTGTCTTGTTGTGGCCTTCGCCTTCGCGTGCTATAATTGATAGAGGTTATAAATCAGGTATAAAATATGAAGTAATGCAGGGATTCTTCGGTATTCAAAGCATATTTACCTTAAAATCAATCTAACACAGGGTTTGAAGTTCAGCAGCTTCTGGAGTTCCTCAAAAATCAAGCGGGCGCCATCTTAGGATTTGCGCTCAACACCGAATGTACGTACAACATGCAGATGTCAAATGAACTTAGGCACCTACGTGAATTTCACGTAAGTGCGATAGGTAACCTCAGTAACAATTACCGATTCACTATTTGATGATTATGAAGGGCTTAGTGATCTTTATTTTAGTCAGGTAAAGTGGAGGCAAAATGAATTTGGAATGATCTACGTGATTTTTCACGTAGCAAAGACGTTTGGATTTTTTTGAGTGTAGAAAAACGATTTTATTCAGTATTTAATATTTCAATACAGTACCAGAATAACGGCCTAAAATGAGTTTTATTCACCTAACAGTTTTTTTGATAAATTACAATCATTTATTGCACATCTGTTTCTTAAAAATAACGTTTTATACGGAATAGATGAGAAAACATAAAGGCGCATTTGATTTTCTCTTTCCATACGAACTCTGATGTCTATTTCGCCCATCTTCGCCCCGGGCGCATTTGAGATTGAGTGTGGCAGCAGGGCGCACTTGAAACTGAGAATGCAGAAGGGCGATAGTGATGATGGTTCGTGTGAAAGAGCGTAACAAAAAAAAAAGACTCAAGGCTGCACAGACTGAACGATCACAAACATTAGGCAACGGACAATACGAAACACCCAGTAGCCCAATGATGAATTTTTCGTTTGACGAAAAGTTTCCAACGACTGGAGCAGGAATCGAACCCACACTTCATGACACAATACGCCTAAACGGCTGACGCCGCTAACCGCAAGGCCACGAAGCCTACAAAACGGTGAAGCTGATGATAATCAAACCAGAAAGACGATGTCTTAAGACGCAATCGCTGCTGTCAAACTGAAGGAGACGAAAAACCGAGGGGCGCAACCATTCTGAATTTTATTATTATTATTATTATTAGTTATCTTTATTAGGGAGATTTTCAGCCCTTGGCTGGTTCATCTCCGCTTCTGAATTCTGATGAATGGCGCATGATGCATTTTTATTTATTTTAACATGTTATTCATAATATGAAAATAAATCAAATGGTTTACTACAAAGGTAATATTGTAATGGATCATACAAAAATGCATCATGCGGTTAAATCGATCAGAAACATAATATAGAATTGAAATTATAGCCGCTTAACTTCAAACTGATTTTACTGGGAATGGACAACTTTTCACATTCGCCCTAATTCTGACTCTGTATTGAATTTCATAAACCACGTGGTTATATTTTTGGTAGTTTTCATCCCCTTCCCCTTTTTACTTTTATTTACATGAACCGTAACCTTTAAACAGACCCCACCCCCCTAAAATGAACACGCGATTTATGGACGGTTCCATAGTATAGTATAGTATAGTACAGTATAGAACAACCCATAAACCACGATATTTCTGGAGAGCTTAGCTTAGCTTAGCTTAGACTGACTGCACATATCAATGGTTGCTATTCCGTGATTGACCGAAGTCAGTGAAAATGCACAAAGAATCAACTAGAAGTTCGGCTGGGATTGGCCATAATCTTCTTCAGTGTGCATAATTCAGTGCCTCTATTTATACATGGTCAATAACGGCGCCGTCCACGTCCTTACAATCAGGTGGGATTGGGGGAAGAACTGTTAGTGTGTAATCTTTGCTATTTATGTTTGCCTCTGCATCTCCACAAAGGTTACTGGGAGGGATGTTTGTTAATGGGAAGGATCGTTGGGTCACAGGATTCACTTTGATAAGCGATTAGACCATGATAAATAATTATTTGTGAGATATAAACATGCTTATATGTAAATATAATATTTTCATTTGATATGAACAATATCTATGTAGAGAAAAAATATGCCGATACTTGAGGTGACGAACCTTTCAAAGTTTGTTGAATAAAGTGAACCTTTTGGAAGTCTACACATGAAGTGTCGAACCATTCAAAATTTTTTTTTTTCAATTACAAAGATAAAGGTAAAAAGAGGAAGGTGTTTTTAATAAAAAAAATTTAGGCAGAAATAATTTGTGAATCAGAGTTGATGTCGACACTCACAGTGACGAACCATTCATATTATTTTGAAAAATCATATTTACGTCTCACCGTTTTAACGATTAAAGGTGCAGTCATACATATTTTATAGATTAGAAACAATAGCATGAAACGAGCTCACCAATTGATCCGTCATCCTTGAGCAGCAACAATCCTCTTTCAGCTTCACTCATTTGCTCAGCTATATAAAAGCACTCAGAGAAAATAGGCGCGCAACCCGTGAGGGAAAACAACTGACGACTGCTGGGGCTTTCTTGACGCACTCCCCAGGAGCAAGCGTCAACGTCGGAAGATCAAAAAGAACTAATCGACGCGGCACTTTTTCACTTTACTCGATCGACGCGCGACATGTTTGATCCTGTCCTCATCGCCGGCCACGGCAGGAGCAAGCGTCAAGGTCGAAGGATGAAACACAACTAACGGATCACGCCACTTTTTCACTCTCACTCGACCGACGCGCGATCCTGCCCTCATCGCCGGCCCCCGCAGGAGCAAGCGTCAAGGTCGGAAGATCAAACACAACTAAGCGATCGCGATTTTTTTTCACTTCCACTTGACCGACGCGCGACATGTTTGATCCTGCCCTCATCGCCGGCCCCGCAGGAGCAAGCGTCAAGGTCAAAGGATGAAACACAACTCTAAACCACGATATTTCTGGAGAGAATCACAAAAAAAAAGCTTATTTCAACCATTTATATCAGATATTCCATCATTTGCAATACTTTAAAAATGGGGAGGGTACAAAAAGGGGGGTGGGGGAGTCCATGCAAATCTTAATATACAACTCTTCATATTGAATTTCAAGTTTAAAAAATGATATGGCACATGAATTCTGCTTTCCTGAAAATAAAACACTTTGTCGGGTTATTGATTAGATTAGATTTAAAAAAAAATGCAAAATGTTCAAGTATATTTTAAAAATGACCTGGGCCAGACACGAAAATTCTGAAAACGTCATTATTTTTAAAAGTATAAATTTAAGTCCGGGGTGTCCGGTCTTCCGGGGTTCCTACCTCACGCTTCCACGGGTCAAACGATGACAAAGACCGCCAGCTAAGGGTTGCGTACTTAGCTGGTAGTGCAGCCTGGGCACTGTTGTCCTTCTGACATCAGCTAGATTGAGGAGGTACGTCTCGAGCGTCTGTTCACCAGGAGGTGCGGCTCAAACAGCGTCTGTTCTGGTATCCAGCGGCTGAGCAAGAAATGCTGAATCGCGCACAGCTAAATCCAAGGTGGTAGCCCCATCAGCGCGATCGTCCTAGTGTTAGTTGGGACGTTAAACAGAGCTGGCACGATGGCGCTCCGGCGAGACAGGAGTGTTGGCGTAGGCCCAATAAGCCACCCGTAAAAAACCTTATTGCGAATAACATAGGAGATAATACGACCCGGAACAATCGGCAAAGACCCACGCGACGAAATAAGGATTACGATTGGAAACTTGGAACATGGAACTGCAAGTCACTTGGTTTCGCAGGTTGCGACAGGATAATCTATGACGAACTACATCCCCGTAACTTCGATATCGTAGCGCTGCAGGAACTTTGTTGGACTGGACAGAAGGTGTGGAAAAGCGGGCATCGAGCGGCTACCTTCTACCAAAGCTGTGGCACCACAAATGAGCTAGGAACTGGCTTCATAGTGTTGGGCAAGATGCGACAACGCGTTATCGGGTGGCAGCCGATCAACGCAAGGATGTGCAAGATGAGAATAAAAGGCCGTTTCTTCAACTACAGCATCATCAACGTACACTGCCCACACGAAGGGAGACCCGACGACGAGAAGGAGACGTTTTACGCGCAGCTGGAGCAGATTTATGACGGATGCTCGCCGCGTGACGTGAAAATCGTTGTTGGCGACATGAACGCACAGGTAGGACGAGAGGAGATGTACAGACCGGTGATCGGGCGGAACAGTCTGCACGCCGTATCTAACGACAACGGCCAACGATGCGTCAACTTTGCAGCCTCTCGTGGTATGGTAGTCCGAAGCACCTTCTTCCCCCGTAAAGATATCCATAAGACCACCTGGAGATCACCCGATAACCTAACCGAGAACCAAATCGACCACGTTCTAATCGACGGAAAATTCTTCTCTGACATTACCAATGTTCGCACATACCGCAGTGCGAATATAGATTCGGATCACTACCTAGTTGCTATATGCATGCGCTCAAAACTTTCGACGGTGACAAACTCGCGTCGAAGCCGAACGCCGCGGCTTAACATCGAGCGGCTACGGGACTCAGAAGTAGCCCAAGAATACGCGCAGCAGTTGGAAGTGGCCCTACCAACGGAAGAGCAGCTCGGCGCCGCCACTCTTGAAGATGGCTGGAGGCACATAAGATCCGCCATAGGTAGCACCGCAACAGCAGCACTAGGTCCAGCGGCCCCGAATCAGAGAAATGACTGGTACGACGGCGAATGCGAGCAGTTGAAGAATGAGAAGAATGCAGCATGGGCGAGAATGCTGCAACACCGCACGAGAGCGAACGAGGCACGGTATAAACAGGCGCGGAACAGACAAAACTCGATCTTCCGAAGAAAAAAGCGCCATCAAGAAGAACGAGATCGCGAAGCGATGGAAGAGCTGTTCCGCGCTAAAGACTCACGGAAGTTCTACGAGAAGCTTAACCGTTCGCGCAAAGGCTTTGTGCCACAAGCCGACATGTGCAGAGACTTTGACGGAAATCTTCTCACGAACGAACGTGAGGTGGTCGAAAGGTGGCGGCAGCACTACGACGAGCACCTTAATGGTGATGTGGCCAGTAGCGGAGGTGGCACGGAAATAACTTTGGGAGCACGCGCGGACGACGAAAGACTTCCGCCTCCAGATCTCCAAGAGGTAGAAACGGAGATTAGACGGTTGAAAAACAACAAAGCCGCTGGAGTGGACCAACTTCCTAGCGAATTGCTAAAATACGGTGGTGATGCACTGGCAAGAGCGCTGCACTGGGTTATTTCCAAGATTTGGGAGGAGGAAGTATTGCCGGAGGAGTGGATGGAAGGTGTCGTGTGTCCCATCTACAAAAAGGGCGACAAGTTGGATTGCGCCAATTATCGTGCGATCACAATTTTGAGCGCCGCCTACAAGGTACTCTCCCAAATTCTATGCCGCCGTCTATCACCAATTGCTAGAGAATTCGTTGGACAATATCAGGCAGGATTTATGGGCGAACGAGCAACAACGGACCAGATATTCGCCATCCGCCAGGTGTTGCAGAAATGCCGCGAATACAATGTACCCACACATCATTTATTCATCGATTTTAAATCGGCCTATGATACAATCGATCGAGAACAGCTATGGCAGATTATGCACGAATACGGTTTCCCGGACAAACTGATAAGATTGATCAAGGCGACGATGGAGCGAGTGATGTGCGTAGTCCGAGTATCAGGGACACTCTCGAGTCCCTTCGAATCTCGCAGAGGGTTACGGCAAGGTGATGGCCTTTCGTGTTTACTGTTCAACATTGCTTTAGAGGGTGTGATAAGAAGAGCGGGGATAGACACGAGTGGCACGATTTTCAGAAAGTCCGTTCAGTTACTTGGTTTCGCCGACGACATTGATATCGTAGTACGGAACTTTGAGACGATGGCGGATACGTACATCCGACTAAGGGCTGAAGCTAGGCGAATCGGACTGAACATCAATGTGTCAAAGACGAAGTACATGATAGCGAGGGGCTCAAGAGAAGACACGGCACGCCCCCCACCTCGAGTTCATATTGACGGTGATGAAATCGAGGTTGTCGAAGAATTCGTGTACTTGGGCTCACTGGTGACCGCCGACAACGACACCAGCAGAGAAATCCAGAGACGCATCGTTGCTGGAAATCGTGCCTACTTTGGACTCCGCAGAACGCTCCGATCGAGCAAAGTTCGCCATCGCACGAAGTTGACCATCTACAAGACGCTGATTAGACCGGTACTCCTCTATGGGCACGAAACATGGACCCTACGTGCAGAGGATCAACGCGCCCTTGGTGTTTTCGAACGGAAGGTGTTGCGGACCATCTACGGCGGAGTGCAGATGGAAGACGGAACGTGGAGAAGGCGGATGAACCATGAATTGCACCAGCTGCTGGGAGAACCAACCATTGTCCACCTCGCAAAAATTGGGAGGCTGCGGTGGGCCGGGCATGTCACCAGAATGTCGGATACCAACCCGGTGAAAATGGTTCTCGAAAACAATCCGACCGGCACAAGACGACGTGGTGCGCAGCGAGCAAGATGGGTCGATCAAGTTGAGGACGATCTGCGGACCCTTCGCAGAATGCGTGGCTGGCAACGGGCAGCCATGGACCGAGTCGAATGGAGACGTCTCCTACGTACAGCAGAGGCCACCCAGGCCTTAGCCTGACTGGTAAGTAAGTAAGTGTCCGGTCTCTGTGCATTCAGATCGACTTTTTTTGTCGAATAGTGTAATTTTTCAAATAATCAAAAGTCGGTTTTCTTTTTGAGGTTACTTTGATAACGGAGCATAAATCGAACAAAATTTAATTAATTGAGTAACATTTATTGGGCATTACATACCTCTAGGCGTTTAACGTTATATGGAATTTATGACTTAGATTACAAAAATGGTCCCAGTTTGTAAAAACAGTTTTCGCTAAGAGATTTCAGACCATATGCAAGTTCTATTATAACTATTATTTTTTATATTATATAAGTCAAATATAAGTGACGAACTATTCAAAACTACATCAAATTGTACGGTACACTGTAACCTCAATTTATGAACTAGATCGGGGTTGAATAAATTGAATTCTTTCGTAAATTGAATCAGTGCATAAAACGAGAGAGCTTAGTTCGTAAAACGAGGTCTTGCCTTTTGGAGTCTACTTGTATGAAATTTATTTTTATTATATAGATAAATTTTGCTATTTTAGTATCATTAACAAATTATTGATATATTTGGTTCTTAAAAATGCTAGAATGTGTGCAAGTTAAGGTGTTCCAAGAACTCTTTGGAGTTTCGGCATATGATTCTACGTGAGTTAACGGAGATCAATTCATCATTTCTATGTAAAAGAAGGGACTGAGGGGCCTTCCTTAGCCAAGTGGTTAGAGTCCGCGGCTACAAAGCAAAGCCATGTTGAAGGTGTCTGGGTTCGATTCCCGGTCGGTCCAGGATTTTTTCGTAAAGGAAATTTCTTTGACTTCCCTGGGCATTGAGTACCTGCCACACGATATACGATTGCAAAAATGGCAACTTTGGCAAAGAAAGCTCTCAGTTAATAGCTGTGGAAGTGCTCATAAGAACACTAATCTGAGAAGCAGCCTCTGTCCCAGTGAGGATGGAAATGCCAAGAAGAAGAAGATATAAAAGAATAACTTACAATACTGGACCCTAGAAGATTCTTATATTTTGAAGAATTTTCTCAGATCCGAGATTTGGTAACTGGATTTCGGCGATCCATATGGTCGGCGTTAAGTCAGAGTGGACCAAGTGACATTTTTCATATTTTGAGAAAAATGGGTTTGAAGTCTAACGCTCTGTAATTTTATAACTCGTTTAAATTTAGGTTCAATATTTCTACACGTCTTTGTATTATTTCTAAACAATATAATGTGAAGTGAACATCATGAAAAATCAAAATCCAAATCTCTGATAGACCGATTTTTTGATGGACTATGTGCACTTGGTTCACTCTGATTGAACTAAAGACCACCGTTCAGTAAGTTGGTTCACTCTGACTGCACAATTTCTAGGAAAATAACAATCATTTAATGCTTGCATGGTCAAACTGGGTGCATATCTCAAAGATGGGTAGATCATCAAGGCCCTTCGATACCAGTATCGTAAATTATTTTATATTCCATTCATCAATACCGAGATCAGTGGCATTACGATAGCTTGAAAATTAAGGTTTTGCAGGGTCAGGGCATTGAAGACCAGAAATTTTCAAATATGTGTTCAATCAGAGTGGACCAAGTGAAAATCTTGAGTACCGACCAAAATATACTGGTCCAATAAGCGGGTTCTAGCACATTCCATACATACACCACAGAACTACCATAAGCTTCTATCGGACACTGAAATTGACTCAAAAAATGCAATAATCAATCTGTTTATTGCTTTTCAACACTTGGTCCGCTCTGTCTGCACAGAAATTGTTGCAATTTTTGACCACCCATCCAAATATGGTAAATGATCGAAAATCAAAATCAAATGCATCGAATTGGGTAATATTCATAGATTTCTATTGATGGATAAGTAGAAGAACCATTCGATGTCGAAAAATCTGACAAAACTCTTGAAATGTTTTTCATTTCCTCGCATTCCTCAGTGCGCTGATCATTTTCGCTATTCTAGTAATAAGCACTAGGTCCACTCTGACTGCACACTTCTATCGATTTTTTTTTATCATTCAAAGTAAATTTGTCACACATCTCTTGCAGTTTACAGAATTCATCAAATCTGGTCAAAGTGAAACGGAGGTAATGTAATTTTGCATCTAATTAGAGAATAATCAAATTTTCCCATGTTTTGTACTTGGTTCCCTCTGACTTAACGCCGACCATATCAGTGTCATAAAAATTCCGCTCAATTATTCCCGATCAGTGCGAAAACGGACAAAAACAAACTCCGCTAGCACGAAGCCAATCTGACTATGAGAGCGAATGTGACGAGAATGAGAGTGGGTGTAACACACGCACACATTCAGTTTCACCCACTATTGGTGTCATTTCAATATTCAGTTTCATCTAGAGGCATTGGATTGAGAATTGAATATAAAAATATACGACTGTATTTTATATCATTGGTGTAAGAAAACGGCAATGTTGATAAATCATGGATGTCTTTTGAGAAAAAAGTACAACTTTTGCTATTTGCGCATGCTATTTTGGTGAAAATGAGTTTTTTCACAGGCGAAATTGAATTTGCTGCCACCGAATGTCAGTAGGTAAATGAGATTCAGTGTAGATAAAGTAATTGAAAAACTGAATGCACGCTCTATCAGATTCGTGTACGTATTGTCAAAAAATCATTCACACAAAGAAGAAATCAACGATGACGGATCCTACTGAGAGTCAGCCTTGTTGACTGTATATTGAAATATGGAGACACTGATCCATATTCTTTAAAATCTGCGTACTGGTCACTTGTAAGAAGCATCCTGGAATATGCTGTTTAAGTACGGGCTCCACACCACGAAACTCAAATCGCTCGTGTAGAAAGAGTGCAACGATGCTACGTCCGATATGCCCTAAGGAGATTACCGTGGGCGAATCCTATTCTGATGCCTGCGTATGATAGTCGGCGTCAACTAATAGGGCTGGAGTCATTACACTATCGACGAGTTAACCTCCAAAGAATGTTCGCTTATGACGAAATAAGTAACCGGATTGACAACCCAGAGCTTCTGCAGCAGGCGAAATTCTTTGTATCAGCGCGTCTTTTACGTCAACGTTCTCTAATCCGGACAACTCGATACCGTACAGTTTCCGGCCAAAATTATCCTCTAGAGAAATTCTTTTATCTTTAAAATGAAGTAGATGGCTTTGATGTCAATTTTGATAGAAATCGTTTTAAGAATATTGTTAGACAAATCTATTAGAATGATAAGGGATATTCAGTCTGTACAGCGAAGCTGAAGGCGGTGTCAATAAATAATAAAAACTAGGTGTTCTCGTTCATCCAAAAACTTCCTAGAATAAGTATATACCTGCAATATACTGACGTATTCAGCGATCCTTTGATGTTTTTTTATATGACACAGGCCCTTATCTATTCATAGCAGTAAAATGAGTATTATTATAATTGAATGCCTCCAGAGATTCCTAAAATAATTTTCCCATGGATTCACCTTGAATTCTCCTGAAAATCATGTATGAAACTTAAAATATTTTGCTCAAATCATTGCGACAGGGATCTCCCATAAAATCCACTAGTTAACTTTCTTAATATTCATGTATGAAATTTTCTGAGATTTTCTTCAGAAATGGTTCCACCAGATTATTTTTTCCAAAGCGATTTAAGAGATTCCTCCAAGAGTTCCAAGGAACTTTTAATTAGTATTGATTTGACGGATTCTCGCCTTGAAGATTCCATGAGGAAATTTATCGAAAAATTCTCATTGAGTTCCACCAAGAAATGGTTCAAATGTTCCTCCATAAATTTCTGCAGAATATGTATAAGATCTCTTTTCAATAAATTATGGATTCTCTAACAGGTTTCTAACTAAATCTACAAATCTACTGTGCTTTTGTTCAAGAATCAAGAAATCAGCAAGTAATTTGTTCAGAATATAAAGTGAATTCGGCTATGAATTTTTCAAACCATTCAGAAAAATGTACTTTCAATTTTTCCCGGAGTTGCTGCAGGTGTTTCTGTTCAGAGATACATACATTATCCAAGCAATTCAACATGAATTCTTCCACGAAAGAAGAAAAGAACAATCTAGTAATAATTCGTGGAATGCTCTAGAAATGTTTCTTTAAATCCTCCCTGAATATATCTAGCAATTTCAGTATAAATTTCTGCAGAAGTCTCCGAGTATTTATGCAAGAACCATTCTTTGAACTACTACTTATTTTCTTCAAGGATTCTATGTGGGAAGAAATCTTTCGATACATCAGGAATTTACTGAGAATGTTCTCTATGATTTTTTTCAGTGAGCTCTCCAAGTAATTCTTAAAGAATTCGTTTAGAGATTTTTCTACGATTTTTTTTTGAATTACAAAATTTATGTATAGATATTCCTCCAAAAATAGATCAAGTTCCCCAGATCCCACAGAGAATTCTAATAGAGAAACATCGATAATTCCAACAGGCATTCGTTCAGAAACATTTTCTTGGAATATTTCTCAAGGATAGTTCCTAGAGGTTTTCAAGTAATTTCTTCATGAACTTTCTTATTCATTGTATTAAAAAAAAATGTGGAAAATTTATTCTTCAATACTTCGAAGAAATTACGAAGGATTGTTTTTAGATAAAACTCTCATCAATAGGAATTGGGATGAAATAAAACTCGTGAGTTTCATAATTGCATTCATAAACTGCTAAACATTTACTTTTTTATATATTTCTGAAAAATCTCATCTATCAATTTCTATTAGTTTCTTAGAATGCTATAGAATTCATCCAAAGATTTTTCGGAGAACACTTCTTTGAGTGTAACTCTAATTAGGACGTAGGGGACCAATTCGGACCCTGTTCTAATTCGGACCATCAATCATTTCTCAATTTCTCATTTCTTTTGCGGTCAAGAAAAAGTATTCGGAAAAATTAAGAAATACGATAGAACACCGAAAAATAGAGAAAATAATAAATCATCTACTTAGAAAGCATCTTTATGAATACCACAGCCAAGCTGTATTCAAAATAGTATGACAATACGTCACAAAACACGTTTACGAGTCTGAGAACAATACAGTCAACTCTTCCTTGCGTGATTCTCTGTGTTTTTGCTTCCTTACTCGATTGAATGACTCCTAAATGTAAGTCGATACTTCTCCAACTTTATGTTCCCAGATTCGATGCTGTCTGCTTCAGTATCCCATACAAATTCATCTCTTTATGAATTTGTATGGGATACTTTTCATTCAAATTTTCAGTGTTTCATTCAAAGTTTGAATGTGTTGAAATTTTATTATATTCTACATTAAAATGACTTCCTCCAATATATTTTGTCAACATAACAAAAAGATCCTAATTTGAAAAATATGTGTTCTTCGTCACGATACCTCCCATATATGATTATACATTCAAAATCAAGATAGTGAGAGTTGACTATACCAATTTTTTTAAACAGTTTCGGATTACACTCACCTTTTTTTAAATAATATCCTCATTTTACTTGAGCTAGTTTTGGCTCTAATTCAATTGAAATTTGACGCGCATTCAGTTTATTTTTTAAAGCTCCCGTTTACAGGAGAAGTTCAAAAAGCATGATACCACACAAATCAGAGTTATATTTTATTACTACCTAAGCAAAACCCCATAAAATAAAACGTGCTCCGAATTAGAACATGGGTTGGAACCGAATTGGAATAGGGTTGGTCCAATTCAGACCTTCTGAAGAATTTTGTTCAAACATGTCTAGTCATGTCCTGGTAGGAGATGTCACAAAACTCTGAGAGAAAAGTGTGCGCGCTGAATCAGACTTTCACGCAAACATAAAACTTTTGATGCCTTTTATCGTACCAAAAAGAAATGGCCAAAAAACTGTTACTAGGTCCGAATTGGACCATGTTCCCCTAATAATAAAAAAAATAAAAAAAAAACAGAAAAAAAAGAGGAGTGCTGGAAATACTTGCTAAGTGAATAATATCAATATTAGATTCATTTTTTCATTAAAAAATACATCCTAAACGAAATAGAGAAAAAATATTTTGCTTCGATATACCGCAACGAAAATTAAAATCAAGTTATGTTATATCGAGGTACAGTGGGATTCCGTTTTTGGCATGCTCCGTTTTTGGCATGCTCCATTTTTGGCCACCCCTCGATTTTGGCAACAAAATTGATCCGTTTTTGGCAACATATTTTAATAACATTGAAATTTGTAAATTGTTGTAAATATTGTTTCTTTAGGTTCAGTCATCTGAAAAACAAATCAGCTGAACGTTTACCGCATTCCAGAGCTCAATTTTTATCGATATTCCCCCAAATCGCACCAACTGATAGGGTCTCGTATGCGCCTATTTATTGCAAGATGGTCATGTGTTCACAATGTTTCACGAAGCCATCAATATCTATGATTATCTCAACTAGAGCTCCAACCTCTCAGGCATTCACGTTATTTGACCAGCCCACTTGGGTATGCCGATATGTGATAGCATTTTTTTCTAGATTTGTATCAATTCGTTTGAACAAAGCACAAGCATTTACACAAAAGCAATAAAAAGTGTATGACTCACACAGAGTTTCTATCATAAATTTCTTCTCGCCAAGTTCAATGTCTTCACTTCATAGTACCGCTATGAAACATACAAAATCATTCGATTTTTCCAGCGAAATAAACATTTGAAAACTGTTGTCCGAATGCTTATAAAAAGAATTTTTACAAATTTTGACGTTTCCTATTATGGACCCTCCATTTAAATCCGGCTCGCTGCCGACATGCCTATTATGGACACTCCTGGAAATGCGAAATAGGATGCGAATCGCTTAAAACGATCAAAATGTTCTTAACGATATCCTGGTGATCCAAAGCTGGATCAAGGAGTTTTCTTATTGGATTCTAGAGATTTTCTACAAGATCCTATAGTATGTAGGCTTCTGAAAATTTTCAGCGGATTCTTAAGGATACTGAGCGAAATCTGACTGTTCCTATCGGACATTAGTTATTGCTTCTGAGAATGTATAATTAGTTATTGGGCGTTTCCTTGCAAACTCCTAAGATTTCAAAGGCGTCCTGTGAATTTTTAGTGAAATAATGTGAATATTTAGTTTTATTTCAAAAACTAGTGGTCCCGGCAAACTTCGTCTTGCCATCAAGTAGGCTGTTGTATACGCTATGGATCGTCCTATACAAAATGACAGTTCCGTCCACTCTCGATTTTTCGGCTTTCCCGGTAAATATCCTGGGATTTTTATACGCACGAACACGTCGGAACCCTTGACGAACAAAACGGAGCAATAATCATTCATATCCGTTAACCCGTTCGTAAGCCATTTCGTGACATACAAACACCATTCCATTTTTATTTATATAGATTTCTGGCGAAATCTTGAAGATTCTGAATAGGTTTCTGAATTTGGAGATAGCTAGGGATAATCTGCAAGAACCATTGAATTTCATCGGAGACTTGAGAATTCTAAGCGATATCCTCAGAATTCCTGGCAAGTTATTGGCTAGATGTCAAATCCTATCTGAATCCTACACAAGATCCTGTGGATTCCTACCGAGCTTCTTCAGAGTTCTAGCGGGTTGCTCTGGACTCTTCGCGGACATCTGAAGATTCTTATCTTTTACTTCATAGCGGGATTCTGTAAATTTCTGTTGAATTCATATGGTTGGTTAACATACAAGCTCAACTTCTAAAACAAAAATAAAAATAATTTCAAATTGAAGTGATATGAAGTTATTTGTGCGAATATGGAAAATTTGATTGAATATCAATTATTATATTTTTTGTGTACAGCAATTGATTTTAATTGTTTCTGTATGCAGTTTTGACTGTAGTCAATAATATGATATAAGATGCCTTTTATGTAAGTGAAAACCATTTTCAATTACCTAATATTGTCTTTGTTCAATAAATTCGAAAAAAAAAATTAGTTCTGTTACACGTAGAACTACTTTCGTAAACACGTTTCTAATGAAATGTGTTGAATATCTGTATCCTAACTCTATTTTAAGGTATGGACCAGTTATTGAATAAAGGTCACTTATGCGATTATTGCTTTTGCTTGGCATATGTGTAACAATGATATACATTTTATAAGCTTAATGTAACTCTTGAAGATATTTCAGCAGTGAAAAGTGTGTGGAATGTTTATAACAAATAATCTGATGGGTCCATAATTTCATAGTATAGCCACATCTTAAGGAAATCTGCTTCGAAGTGGACCGTTATGAAGTCTGACCATCATTTGGTTCCATAATAATGGTATTACTACGTTCAAACGATTTTCTTGAAATTGAAAGAATGGGTTCCGATTTTGGCACGGTTCCGTTTTTGGCAACTGAAAATTTCGACTTTGTTGCCAAAAACGGAATCCCACTGTATTACTGTTGTTGTATATTGATGATATTTTGTTATGGCAAAAAATCTCAACTCTTCTTTTAAGCAAATGGAATGTACTTATTTGCTTTTGAATTTACTTCGTAAAAAAGTGACGTCAATTGAATTTGCGAAAAAAATGTTTAAAAATTAAGGTTTTAGTGAATATTACACGGGTTTCAATAATATACTCTAACCGGAGGTCGCCATCTTGGATTTCAAAATGGCGTCGGATATCGATTTTCGTCATGCCCTTGTTGTGTTCATTCGAAAAATTTTCTCGTGCTCATTCTGAGAAGGTTTTTACCCAACCTGAGGTCACCATCTTGGATTCTAAAATGGCATTGGACATCGAATTTTCATCACCGCCTCGTCGTGCCAGTTCCAAAAATACCCATATTGCTTAAGTTTCCAACGATTCCCCAACCGGAGGTCAGTCCATTACACAATTTCCCACATAATTGTAAAAAAAGTGTTATAAATTGAGTTTGCGTAAAAGAGGACTTCGTAAATTTAGGTTTTGGTGTATTGAAAATTTTGTTTGTAGCAACCAATAATTACTAAATTAGGTAGAGGTAAGTATTGAGGATGCATTTATGTGTAGCAACCCCTTATGTACACAAATCTGGACAAACATTTGAAAAGGGCCCAAGAGGTCTTGAGCCTTTTTTTAGAAACGTTGCTGTTGAGCCCTTCCTAGCCCGCCCACGCAAACTAACACCACTATCAGAAAGATTGATGTTAGCTCTTCCTGATAGTGGTATTGGTGAGCGTGATCGAGTTGAATTGGGCTCAACAGCGTCTTGCAAAGCCAATGTTTACCAATGTCGATGTGCCCTTTTGAAATGTTTGTCCAGAAATGTTTGTGCCCATCGCGTTTTCTCAATGTATTGAACTCGAAAATTTATTTTCAATTTTCTCACACGTCTAGTTTTTGAACAACACGCCCCTCTGGGGGAAAAAGTCTTTTAGATATTGCATCATATGTAAGATGTTTGCTTCATATTAAGACAAACTAAATTCAATACAGTACAGCATGGTCGAAAGAAATAGAGAAGAGCATAACAAAAGTATAACAACATTTTATCAAAATATGATATGTCTGATGATAATAAATCTTCGAGCTGTTTAGTAGAATACCTATAAGTAGATGAAAAAAACCGAATTTAGTACTATACCATTTAATTCCACTAGAGTTTGTATCCTTTGACAGATACGCGTATTTCGACCTCAACTGTAAGGCCGTCTTCAGTGTCGTGTACTAGACTCGAGTCTAGTACACGACACTGAAGACGGCCTTACAGTTGAGGTCGAAATACGCGTATCTGTCAAAGGATACAAACTCTAGTGGAATTAAATGGTATAGTACTAAATTCGGTTTTTTTCATCTACTTATGATATGTCTATTTTATTATGATATTATTTTGTTTATGACCTTTATCCACAGAAAATATTAAAACAAATTGAATAACTTCTTTTATCAAAAGCATAAATATCAAAAACTAACAATATTTGACAATTTTTAGACTTGTGGTTGTTTGGTTCTATATGTGATTCATCTAATCAATTACAATCAACTTGAGTTTTTGATGTACAAAAATAAATATATTTTATTGTGTGTCTTTTATCATATTAATTTGGAGAGAATCAAAGAAAAGTCTCTTAGATTTGTCGTACTATTCTTGTTCACGGCTAATAACAACGTTAGTCGTAAAATACGGAGGCGCATCATCAGTGGAAATCGGTCGGAAAGATTCTGCCCGCACCAAATGTATCATGCACAAAACGCTAATAGCACCAATAGTCCTCTATGGAAAATTCGCATAGACAATGCTAAAAAAGGACCTGCAAGCACTACAAGTGTTTAGGATCATCTTTTGTGGTGTGCAGGAGAACAGTAACAGCGGCGAATAATGAACCAAGAGCTGTAAAGGCAGGCATCAGCAAACCCAGTATCCAGAAGGTGTCGAAAGCCGGAAGAGTGTGCTGGGCAGGGCATGTTGCAAGACTACCGGGCAACAATCCTGCAAAGATGGTGTTCGCGTGTAATTCTGTTAGTACAAGAAGGCGTGGAGCGATACAAGTGAGGTGGCTTGGTGAAACATGATCTGGAAAGCGCCAAATTCGAAGTTAAACAGACACTTCTATGGACAGAGTAAATTGGCATAACATCGTTAAAGAGGTTTAATCGAACTTATTGATGAAATACCAAGTAAATAAAATAGACATTAAATGTTTGATCATAAACGATTGATAAAGTAAGAATTTACAAAAAAATATGTAGGGTAGAAGCATCGGTTTTGGCCAGCCTATGAAGAAACATATCTGGAAAGTATATTAAAAGCTCTACATGTACTGCAAATAAGCCAAATGAAAGCTTTCAATCCCTCCTATGTATGAAAAATATCGGAACTGAACTTAACCCGCATTTTCGCATTGAAAACCGCTATGGTCAATATAGGCCACCAGAACTAGTTTCAGCCACATCACATTGATTTCTTATGAGAGTGGCCAAATTACCCTGGCCAAATTAGGAGTATAGGAGATGAACCTATCAGGAAAATTATGTTTTTCTTTTGTTTTTTGAATCGATTTGAACGATTAAATTAATGTAGCTCTACCATGTGAATGTGTTCTACTAGATACGAAATGTTATAATCTAATTTTCAGTGTAAACTGTATATACTCCACTATGGCTACAATTGGCGCTACGGCCAAAACCGGTCCTTCTATACTAGCGTTTTTGCACATGTTCTCTACATCCAGTGAATCTAGAATTCCTTTCCCCTTTTTTATAACTCTTTTTGTGGGAAAAGAACATTTATTTTTTAATTGTACAACAATCCCTTGCTCTATAATAGCGTAACGTATTTGTTTTTAATTATGAAACGTGGTTTTACGGCTAACCAGCCGAGTGGAAGTATAACAACTACCGAAAAGCTAAACATTACATATAATTTGCAATTGGATTAGATGGACAAATTGATGTGAAGATTTGCGAAAAAGTTACACGTCTTCTCAGTGAGAATCGAACTCACGACTCCCCGATCTCTAGTTGGGGCGCGTTAACCACTACGCCATGAGAGGACTCATGAACGCAGAAGTTAACCTGAATTCGATTTCAGCTCAATAATCACGTGGTTCTTTTTCGCAAAGTGCACCTCTTTCGGAAGAATTAGATGCCCATCCAAACACAACGCTTTCTATATATATCCAATGCCTAGCCCGAGAGCGCATTGTTTTTAGGTATAGGAATAGCACACTACACTAGCCAGCAACTGCGCTGGCTGAGGTATCTATTGTGTGGGCTTCCAATGGGTCGCGACGTTCTCAAACGACCGGTTACGGAACATGAGTCCGTTGCTCGATAAATATTTGTTTTTAATTATGAAACGTGGTTTTACGGCTAACCAGCCGAGTGGAAGTATAACAACTACCGAAAAGCTAAACATTACATATAATTTGCAATTGGATTAGATGGACAAATTGATGTGAAGATTTGCGAAAAAGTTACACGTCTTCTCAGTGAGAATCGAACTCACGACTCCCCGATCTCTAGTTGGGGCGCGTTAACCACTACGCCATGAGAGGACTCATGAACGCAGAAGTTAACCTGAATTCGATTTCAGCTCAATAATCACGTGGTTCTTTTTCGCAAAGTGCACCTCTTTCGGAAGAATTAGATGCCCATCCAAACACAACGCTTTCTATATATATCCAATGCCTAGCCCGAGAGCGCATTGTTTTTAGGTATAGGAATAGCACACTACACTAGCCAGCAACTGCGCTGGCTGAGGTATCTATTGTGTGGGCTTCCAATGGGTCGCGACGTTCTCAAACGACCGGTTACGGAACATGAGTCCGTTGCTCGATAAATATTTGTTTTTAATTATGAAACGTGGTTTTACGGCTAACCAGCCGAGTGGAAGTATAACAACTACCGAAAAGCTAAACATTACATATAATTTGCAATTGGATTAGATGGACAAATTGATGTGAAGATTTGCGAAAAAGTTACACGTCTTCTCAGTGAGAATCGAACTCACGACTCCCCGATCTCTAGTTGGGGCGCGTTAACCACTACGCCATGAGAGGACTCATGAACGCAGAAGTTAACCTGAATTCGATTTCAGCTCAATAATCACGTGGTTCTTTTTCGCAAAGTGCACCTCTTTCGGAAGAATTAGATGCCCATCCAAACACAACGCTTTCTATATATATCCAATGCCTAGCCCGAGAGCGCATTGTTTTTAGGTATAGGAATAGCACACTACACTAGCCAGCAACTGCGCTGGCTGAGGTATCTATTGTGTGGGCTTCCAATGGGTCGCGACGTTCTCAAACGACCGGTTACGGAACATGAGTCCGTTGCTCGATAAATATTTGTTTTTAATTATGAAACGTGGTTTTACGGCTAACCAGCCGAGTGGAAGTATAACAACTACCGAAAAGCTAAACATTACATATAATTTGCAATTGGATTAGATGGACAAATTGATGTGAAGATTTGCGAAAAAGTTACACGTCTTCTCAGTGAGAATCGAACTCACGACTCCCCGATCTCTAGTTGGGGCGCGTTAACCACTACGCCATGAGAGGACTCATGAACGCAGAAGTTAACCTGAATTCGATTTCAGCTCAATAATCACGTGGTTCTTTTTCGCAAAGTGCACCTCTTTCGGAAGAATTAGATGCCCATCCAAACACAACGCTTTCTATATATATCCAATGCCTAGCCCGAGAGCGCATTGTTTTTAGGTATAGGAATAGCACACTACACTAGCCAGCAACTGCGCTGGCTGAGGTATCTATTGTGTGGGCTTCCAATGGGTCGCGACGTTCTCAAACGACCGGTTGCGGAACATGAGTCCGTTGCTCGATAAATATTTGTTTTTTTTTTTTTTTTTTTTTTTTTTTTTTTTTTTTTTTTTTTTGTGTTTGGATGGGCATCTAATTCTTCCGAAAGAGGTGCACTTTGCGAAAAAGAACCACGTGATTATTGAGCTGAAATCGAATTCAGGTTAACTTCTGCGTTCATGAGTCCTCTCATGGCGTAGTGGTTAACGCGCCCCAACTAGAGATCGGGGAGTCGTGAGTTCGATTCTCACTGAGAAGACGTGTAACTTTTTCGCAAATCTTCACATCAATTTGTCCATCTAATCCAATTGCAAATTATATGTAATGTTTAGCTTTTCGGTAGTTGTTATACTTCCACTCGGCTGGTTAGCCGTAAAACCACGTTTCATAATTAAAAACAAATATTTATCGAGCAACGGACTCATGTTCCGTAACCGGTCGTTTGAGAACGTCGCGACCCATTGGAAGCCCACACAATAGATACCTCAGCCAGCGCAGTTGCTGGCTAGTGTAGTGTGCTATTCCTATACCTAAAACAATGCGCTCTCGGGCTAGGCATTGGATATATATAGAAAGCGTTGTGTTTGGATGGGCATCTAATTCTTCCGAAAGAGGTGCACTTTGCGAAAAAGAACCACGTGATTATTGAGCTGAAATCGAATTCAGGTTAACTTCTGCGTTCATGAGTCCTCTCATGGCGTAGTGGTTAACGCGCCCCAACTAGAGATCGGGGAGTCGTGAGTTCGATTCTCACTGAGAAGACGTGTAACTTTTTCGCAAATCTTCACATCAATTTGTCCATCTAATCCAATTGCAAATTATATGTAATGTTTAGCTTTTCGGTAGTTGTTATACTTCCACTCGGCTGGTTAGCCGTAAAACCACGTTTCATAATTAAAAACAAATATTTATCGAGCAACGGACTCATGTTCCGTAACCGGTCGTTTGAGAACGTCGCGACCCATTGGAAGCCCACACAATAGATACCTCAGCCAGCGCAGTTGCTGGCTAGTGTAGTGTGCTATTCCTATACCTAAAAACAATGCGCTCTCGGGCTAGGCATTGGATATATATAGAAAGCGTTGTGTTTGGATGGGCATCTAATTCTTCCGAAAGAGGTGCACTTTGCGAAAAAGAACCACGTGATTATTGAGCTGAAATCGAATTCAGGTTAACTTCTGCGTTCATGAGTCCTCTCATGGCGTAGTGGTTAACGCGCCCCAACTAGAGATCGGGGAGTCGTGAGTTCGATTCTCACTGAGAAGACGTGTAACTTTTTCGCAAATCTTCACATCAATTTGTCCATCTAATCCAATTGCAAATTATATGTAATGTTTAGCTTTTCGGTAGTTGTTATACTTCCACTCGGCTGGTTAGCCGTAAAACCACGTTTCATAATTAAAAACAAATATTTATCGAGCAACGGACTCATGTTCCGTAACCGGTCGTTTGAGAACGTCGCGACCCATTGGAAGCCCACACAATAGATACCTCAGCCAGCGCAGTTGCTGGCTAGTGTAGTGTGCTATTCCTATACCTAAAAACAATGCGCTCTCGGGCTAGGCATTGGATATATATAGAAAGCGTTGTGTTTGGATGGGCATCTAATTCTTCCGAAAGAGGTGCACTTTGCGAAAAAGAACCACGTGATTATTGAGCTGAAATCGAATTCAGGTTAACTTCTGCGTTCATGAGTCCTCTCATGGCGTAGTGGTTAACGCGCCCCAACTAGAGATCGGGGAGTCGTGAGTTCGATTCTCACTGAGAAGACGTGTAACTTTTTCGCAAATCTTCACATCAATTTGTCCATCTAATCCAATTGCAAATTATATGTAATGTTTAGCTTTTCGGTAGTTGTTATACTTCCACTCGGCTGGTTAGCCGTAAAACCACGTTTCATAATTAAAAACAAATATTTATCGAGCAACGGACTCATGTTCCGTAACCGGTCGTTTGAGAACGTCGCGACCCATTGGAAGCCCACACAATAGATACCTCAGCCAGCGCAGTTGCTGGCTAGTGTAGTGTGCTATTCCTACACTGAGAACAGCGTTGCGGTTGAAAATACTATATCAGAGGGTTAAATTAAATACACAACGCCACTTGATTTGTGCAGACTAAATTCGCATTTATTTAGAATATTTTATGCATTCAATTTTACCATGGCACCATTTTTATAGTAAAAATTACTATATCATGGTCAAAAACTTGCAGCTGACCAGAATCGAACCGAGGATCTGACGATTGTCAAGCGCGAATGCTAGCCGCTCGGCTATCGGCGCGGTTGGATAGAGAGGGAACAAAACACAAATAAAAAGCGTTCATGATAGCTCAATCGTGATTGGAAAAGTAAATTTAAAAACACGTTCATGGTTCTCATTACTGCAACGCTTGTTTCAGTGTATACCTAAAAACAATGCGCTCTCGGGCTAGGCATTGGATATATATAGAAAGCGTTGTGTTTGGATGGGCATCTAATTCTTCCGAAAGAGGTGCACTTTGCGAAAAAGAACCACGTGATTATTGAGCTGAAATCGAATTCAGGTTAACTTCTGCGTTCATGAGTCCTCTCATGGCGTAGTGGTTAACGCGCCCCAACTAGAGATCGGGGAGTCGTGAGTTCGATTCTCACTGAGAAGACGTGTAACTTTTTCGCAAATCTTCACATCAATTTGTCCATCTAATCCAATTGCAAATTATATGTAATGTTTAGCTTTTCGGTAGTTGTTATACTTCCACTCGGCTGGTTAGCCGTAAAACCACGTTTCATAATTAAAAACAAATATTTATCGAGCAACGGACTCATGTTCCGTAACCGGTCGTTTGAGAACGTCGCGACCCATTGGAAGCCCACACAATAGATACCTCAGCCAGCGCAGTTGCTGGCTAGTGTAGTGTGCTATTCCTATACCTAAAAACAATGCGCTCTCGGGCTAGGCATTGGATATATATAGAAAGCGTTGTGTTTGGATGGGCATCTAATTCTTCCGAAAGAGGTGCACTTTGCGAAAAAGAACCACGTGATTATTGAGCTGAAATCGAATTCAGGTTAACTTCTGCGTTCATGAGTCCTCTCATGGCGTAGTGGTTAACGCGCCCCAACTAGAGATCGGGGAGTCGTGAGTTCGATTCTCACTGAGAAGACGTGTAACTTTTTCGCAAATCTTCACATCAATTTGTCCATCTAATCCAATTGCAAATTATATGTAATGTTTAGCTTTTCGGTAGTTGTTATACTTCCACTCGGCTGGTTAGCCGTAAAACCACGTTTCATAATTAAAAACAAATATTTATCGAGCAACGGACTCATGTTCCGTAACCGGTCGTTTGAGAACGTCGCGACCCATTGGAAGCCCACACAATAGATACCTCAGCCAGCGCAGTTGCTGGCTAGTGTAGTGTGCTATTCCTATACCTAAAAACAATGCGCTCTCGGGCTAGGCATTGGATATATATAGAAAGCGTTGTGTTTGGATGGGCATCTAATTCTTCCGAAAGAGGTGCACTTTGCGAAAAAGAACCACGTGATTATTGAGCTGAAATCGAATTCAGGTTAACTTCTGCGTTCATGAGTCCTCTCATGGCGTAGTGGTTAACGCGCCCCAACTAGAGATCGGGGAGTCGTGAGTTCGATTCTCACTGAGAAGACGTGTAACTTTTTCGCAAATCTTCACATCAATTTGTCCATCTAATCCAATTGCAAATTATATGTAATGTTTAGCTTTTCGGTAGTTGTTATACTTCCACTCGGCTGGTTAGCCGTAAAACCACGTTTCATAATTAAAAACAAATATTTATCGAGCAACGGACTCATGTTCCGTAACCGGTCGTTTGAGAACGTCGCGACCCATTGGAAGCCCACACAATAGATACCTCAGCCAGCGCAGTTGCTGGCTAGTGTAGTGTGCTATTCCTATACCTAAAAACAATGCGCTCTCGGGCTAGGCATTGGATATATATAGAAAGCGTTGTGTTTGGATGGGCATCTAATTCTTCCGAAAGAGGTGCACTTTGCGAAAAAGAACCACGTGATTATTGAGCTGAAATCGAATTCAGGTTAACTTCTGCGTTCATGAGTCCTCTCATGGCGTAGTGGTTAACGCGCCCCAACTAGAGATCGGGGAGTCGTGAGTTCGATTCTCACTGAGAAGACGTGTAACTTTTTCGCAAATCTTCACATCAATTTGTCCATCTAATCCAATTGCAAATTATATGTAATGTTTAGCTTTTCGGTAGTTGTTATACTTCCACTCGGCTGGTTAGCCGTAAAACCACGTTTCATAATTAAAAACAAATATTTATCGAGCAACGGACTCATGTTCCGTAACCGGTCGTTTGAGAACGTCGCGACCCATTGGAAGCCCACACAATAGATACCTCAGCCAGCGCAGTTGCTGGCTAGTGTAGTGTGCTATTCCTATACCTAAAAACAATGCGCTCTCGGGCTAGGCATTGGATATATATAGAAAGCGTTGTGTTTGGATGGGCATCTAATTCTTCCGAAAGAGGTGCACTTTGCGAAAAAGAACCACGTGATTATTGAGCTGAAATCGAATTCAGGTTAACTTCTGCGTTCATGAGTCCTCTCATGGCGTAGTGGTTAACGCGCCCCAACTAGAGATCGGGGAGTCGTGAGTTCGATTCTCACTGAGAAGACGTGTAACTTTTTCGCAAATCTTCACATCAATTTGTCCATCTAATCCAATTGCAAATTATATGTAATGTTTAGCTTTTCGGTAGTTGTTATACTTCCACTCGGCTGGTTAGCCGTAAAACCACGTTTCATAATTAAAAACAAATATTTATCGAGCAACGGACTCATGTTCCGTAACCGGTCGTTTGAGAACGTCGCGACCCATTGGAAGCCCACACAATAGATACCTCAGCCAGCGCAGTTGCTGGCTAGTGTAGTGTGCTATTCCTATACCTAAAAACAATGCGCTCTCGGGCTAGGCATTGGATATATATAGAAAGCGTTGTGTTTGGATGGGCATCTAATTCTTCCGAAAGAGGTGCACTTTGCGAAAAAGAACCACGTGATTATTGAGCTGAAATCGAATTCAGGTTAACTTCTGCGTTCATGAGTCCTCTCATGGCGTAGTGGTTAACGCGCCCCAACTAGAGATCGGGGAGTCGTGAGTTCGATTCTCACTGAGAAGACGTGTAACTTTTTCGCAAATCTTCACATCAATTTGTCCATCTAATCCAATTGCAAATTATATGTAATGTTTAGCTTTTCGGTAGTTGTTATACTTCCACTCGGCTGGTTAGCCGTAAAACCACGTTTCATAATTAAAAACAAATATTTATCGAGCAACGGACTCATGTTCCGTAACCGGTCGTTTGAGAACGTCGCGACCCATTGGAAGCCCACACAATAGATACCTCAGCCAGCGCAGTTGCTGGCTAGTGTAGTGTGCTATTCCTATACCTAAAAACAATGCGCTCTCGGGCTAGGCATTGGATATATATAGAAAGCGTTGTGTTTGGATGGGCATCTAATTCTTCCGAAAGAGGTGCACTTTGCGAAAAAGAACCACGTGATTATTGAGCTGAAATCGAATTCAGGTTAACTTCTGCGTTCATGAGTCCTCTCATGGCGTAGTGGTTAACGCGCCCCAACTAGAGATCGGGGAGTCGTGAGTTCGATTCTCACTGAGAAGACGTGTAACTTTTTCGCAAATCTTCACATCAATTTGTCCATCTAATCCAATTGCAAATTATATGTAATGTTTAGCTTTTCGGTAGTTGTTATACTTCCACTCGGCTGGTTAGCCGTAAAACCACGTTTCATAATTAAAAACAAATATTTATCGAGCAACGGACTCATGTTCCGTAACCGGTCGTTTGAGAACGTCGCGACCCATTGGAAGCCCACACAATAGATACCTCAGCCAGCGCAGTTGCTGGCTAGTGTAGTGTGCTATTCCTATACCTAAAAACAATGCGCTCTCGGGCTAGGCATTGGATATATATAGAAAGCGTTGTGTTTGGATGGGCATCTAATTCTTCCGAAAGAGGTGCACTTTGCGAAAAAGAACCACGTGATTATTGAGCTGAAATCGAATTCAGGTTAACTTCTGCGTTCATGAGTCCTCTCATGGCGTAGTGGTTAACGCGCCCCAACTAGAGATCGGGGAGTCGTGAGTTCGATTCTCACTGAGAAGACGTGTAACTTTTTCGCAAATCTTCACATCAATTTGTCCATCTAATCCAATTGCAAATTATATGTAATGTTTAGCTTTTCGGTAGTTGTTATACTTCCACTCGGCTGGTTAGCCGTAAAACCACGTTTCATAATTAAAAACAAATATTTATCGAGCAACGGACTCATGTTCCGTAACCGGTCGTTTGAGAACGTCGCGACCCATTGGAAGCCCACACAATAGATACCTCAGCCAGCGCAGTTGCTGGCTAGTGTAGTGTGCTATTCCTATACCTAAAAACAATGCGCTCTCGGGCTAGGCATTGGATATATATAGAAAGCGTTGTGTTTGGATGGGCATCTAATTCTTCCGAAAGAGGTGCACTTTGCGAAAAAGAACCACGTGATTATTGAGCTGAAATCGAATTCAGGTTAACTTCTGCGTTCATGAGTCCTCTCATGGCGTAGTGGTTAACGCGCCCCAACTAGAGATCGGGGAGTCGTGAGTTCGATTCTCACTGAGAAGACGTGTAACTTTTTCGCAAATCTTCACATCAATTTGTCCATCTAATCCAATTGCAAATTATATGTAATGTTTAGCTTTTCGGTAGTTGTTATACTTCCACTCGGCTGGTTAGCCGTAAAACCACGTTTCATAATTAAAAACAAATATTTATCGAGCAACGGACTCATGTTCCGTAACCGGTCGTTTGAGAACGTCGCGACCCATTGGAAGCCCACACAATAGATACCTCAGCCAGCGCAGTTGCTGGCTAGTGTAGTGTGCTATTCCTATACCTAAAAACAATGCGCTCTCGGGCTAGGCATTGGATATATATAGAAAGCGTTGTGTTTGGATGGGCATCTAATTCTTCCGAAAGAGGTGCACTTTGCGAAAAAGAACCACGTGATTATTGAGCTGAAATCGAATTCAGGTTAACTTCTGCGTTCATGAGTCCTCTCATGGCGTAGTGGTTAACGCGCCCCAACTAGAGATCGGGGAGTCGTGAGTTCGATTCTCACTGAGAAGACGTGTAACTTTTTCGCAAATCTTCACATCAATTTGTCCATCTAATCCAATTGCAAATTATATGTAATGTTTAGCTTTTCGGTAGTTGTTATACTTCCACTCGGCTGGTTAGCCGTAAAACCACGTTTCATAATTAAAAACAAATATTTATCGAGCAACGGACTCATGTTCCGTAACCGGTCGTTTGAGAACGTCGCGACCCATTGGAAGCCCACACAATAGATACCTCAGCCAGCGCAGTTGCTGGCTAGTGTAGTGTGCTATTCCTATACCTAAAAACAATGCGCTCTCGGGCTAGGCATTGGATATATATAGAAAGCGTTGTGTTTGGATGGGCATCTAATTCTTCCGAAAGAGGTGCACTTTGCGAAAAAGAACCACGTGATTATTGAGCTGAAATCGAATTCAGGTTAACTTCTGCGTTCATGAGTCCTCTCATGGCGTAGTGGTTAACGCGCCCCAACTAGAGATCGGGGAGTCGTGAGTTCGATTCTCACTGAGAAGACGTGTAACTTTTTCGCAAATCTTCACATCAATTTGTCCATCTAATCCAATTGCAAATTATATGTAATGTTTAGCTTTTCGGTAGTTGTTATACTTCCACTCGGCTGGTTAGCCGTAAAACCACGTTTCATAATTAAAAACAAATATTTATCGAGCAACGGACTCATGTTCCGTAACCGGTCGTTTGAGAACGTCGCGACCCATTGGAAGCCCACACAATAGATACCTCAGCCAGCGCAGTTGCTGGCTAGTGTAGTGTGCTATTCCTATACCTAAAAACAATGCGCTCTCGGGCTAGGCATTGGATATATATAGAAAGCGTTGTGTTTGGATGGGCATCTAATTCTTCCGAAAGAGGTGCACTTTGCGAAAAAGAACCACGTGATTATTGAGCTGAAATCGAATTCAGGTTAACTTCTGCGTTCATGAGTCCTCTCATGGCGTAGTGGTTAACGCGCCCCAACTAGAGATCGGGGAGTCGTGAGTTCGATTCTCACTGAGAAGACGTGTAACTTTTTCGCAAATCTTCACATCAATTTGTCCATCTAATCCAATTGCAAATTATATGTAATGTTTAGCTTTTCGGTAGTTGTTATACTTCCACTCGGCTGGTTAGCCGTAAAACCACGTTTCATAATTAAAAACAAATATTTATCGAGCAACGGACTCATGTTCCGTAACCGGTCGTTTGAGAACGTCGCGACCCATTGGAAGCCCACACAATAGATACCTCAGCCAGCGCAGTTGCTGGCTAGTGTAGTGTGCTATTCCTACACTGAGAACAGCGTTGCGGTTGAAAATACTATATCAGAGGGTTAAATTAAATACACAACGCCACTTGATTTGTGCAGACTAAATTCGCATTTATTTAGAATATTTTATGCATTCAATTTTACCATGGCACCATTTTTATAGTAAAAATTACTATATCATGGTCAAAAACTTGCAGCTGACCAGAATCGAACCGAGGATCTGACGATTGTCAAGCGCGAATGCTAGCCGCTCGGCTATCGGCGCGGTTGGATAGAGAGGGAACAAAACACAAATAAAAAGCGTTCATGATAGCTCAATCGTGATTGGAAAAGTAAATTTAAAAACACGTTCATGGTTCTCATTACTGCAACGCTTGTTTCAGTGTATACCTAAAAACAATGCGCTCTCGGGCTAGGCATTGGATATATATAGAAAGCGTTGTGTTTGGATGGGCATCTAATTCTTCCGAAAGAGGTGCACTTTGCGAAAAAGAACCACGTGATTATTGAGCTGAAATCGAATTCAGGTTAACTTCTGCGTTCATGAGTCCTCTCATGGCGTAGTGGTTAACGCGCCCCAACTAGAGATCGGGGAGTCGTGAGTTCGATTCTCACTGAGAAGACGTGTAACTTTTTCGCAAATCTTCACATCAATTTGTCCATCTAATCCAATTGCAAATTATATGTAATGTTTAGCTTTTCGGTAGTTGTTATACTTCCACTCGGCTGGTTAGCCGTAAAACCACGTTTCATAATTAAAAACAAATATTTATCGAGCAACGGACTCATGTTCCGTAACCGGTCGTTTGAGAACGTCGCGACCCATTGGAAGCCCACACAATAGATACCTCAGCCAGCGCAGTTGCTGGCTAGTGTAGTGTGCTATTCCTATACCTAAAAACAATGCGCTCTCGGGCTAGGCATTGGATATATATAGAAAGCGTTGTGTTTGGATGGGCATCTAATTCTTCCGAAAGAGGTGCACTTTGCGAAAAAGAACCACGTGATTATTGAGCTGAAATCGAATTCAGGTTAACTTCTGCGTTCATGAGTCCTCTCATGGCGTAGTGGTTAACGCGCCCCAACTAGAGATCGGGGAGTCGTGAGTTCGATTCTCACTGAGAAGACGTGTAACTTTTTCGCAAATCTTCACATCAATTTGTCCATCTAATCCAATTGCAAATTATATGTAATGTTTAGCTTTTCGGTAGTTGTTATACTTCCACTCGGCTGGTTAGCCGTAAAACCACGTTTCATAATTAAAAACAAATATTTATCGAGCAACGGACTCATGTTCCGTAACCGGTCGTTTGAGAACGTCGCGACCCATTGGAAGCCCACACAATAGATACCTCAGCCAGCGCAGTTGCTGGCTAGTGTAGTGTGCTATTCCTATACCTAAAAACAATGCGCTCTCGGGCTAGGCATTGGATATATATAGAAAGCGTTGTGTTTGGATGGGCATCTAATTCTTCCGAAAGAGGTGCACTTTGCGAAAAAGAACCACGTGATTATTGAGCTGAAATCGAATTCAGGTTAACTTCTGCGTTCATGAGTCCTCTCATGGCGTAGTGGTTAACGCGCCCCAACTAGAGATCGGGGAGTCGTGAGTTCGATTCTCACTGAGAAGACGTGTAACTTTTTCGCAAATCTTCACATCAATTTGTCCATCTAATCCAATTGCAAATTATATGTAATGTTTAGCTTTTCGGTAGCGTAACGTAATTTATGTGCAATGCCTAGCAAAAAATGATTAAATTCCGAATATGCAAGTTCGATCCTCCCACCCAAAATTTTGCTCGAACCAGTCCAAGTTCATACGTGAGACCTATTTTAGCACGGAGTGCAATGCGTCTAACCACCTTCAGTCCATATATCTTCCACCGTGAGTGGAATGATGATTACATTTATACACAGCATTTGATATAGGCATCGGAAGAACACAGCCAACAGCGTCCGACGCAAGACGACTGAACTACATACCCAATGGCAGTGAAGAAACAGACTCCGCTCGTGGGAGCAATGATGAAGGTGAAGTTTAAAATAGATTAAGAACAACGTGCGACAAACTATGTTCATTTGCTCGCACACACTTTTGCAACTCCACACCTTGGAAACGCGTGTCAGTTCGAAATCAAATGCTCATTGTAAACTTTGCGATGCTTCACATATTTCCAGCACAGTTTCATATGGGCTTCTATTGATATGTAATACATGAAGAGACTATGATCGAAGGGAATGATGTTTTGCCGGTTTTCTATCGTCAACAAGAAAATGTGCACACAATTAAGTTCTAATAATTCACTCAAGCATGATCAAAATAGGGTGGGTGTACTTTAAGTAGACGGTCACCTATATTCGCACTAGTGTCTTTTTATCAGTTTGTATTCAAAAAAGGTGAATCTACACTGGACCAGTTAGCTGAGATGACAATCGAGCATGCAAAGAAGGACATACGTTACTTCACCGTTGTTACTTTGAACGATGAAGAGTGTACGCACGTCGCACTAAATCACCTCGTAGTTCCAGGCAGTTGTGTGAGTTTCTAAAAAAAGCTGCTTCAAAGGTAAGATTCTAACAAATGACACAGAGGAAGGGCAGAAAAGCGTTCGAATTAAGGGAGTAACTCAAGGTTCCTGGACCCGGTACTATAGATTGCTATGTACAATGACTACCACTTCCGACGGATGTTAAAATTGAATGCATCGCATTCAAGAAAGTAGAATAGTTATAGTTGAGAAATAGATGGTGTGTAATAAACTGGGACTACTCCACCGCATTGGCGTAGCTATGACTTTTTTCTGGAGGGGGCCTAGAGGGGGCCTAGAAAATACTTGTTTCACAGAAGTAATGTCGGTGACAATAATCACGATTTTCCTAAAATTCTTAGTTCTACCAGGATTGAATTGATTTTATTTGTTTATTACGGAAAAGATTAATTCTTTTTGTAATCCAGTCAAAAAATCGTCAAGAATTCTAACAAAAACAAAATACCCATATTGCTTAAGTTTCCAACGATTCCCCAACCGGAGGTCAGTCCATTACACAATTTCCCACATAATTGTAAAAAAAAAGTGTTATAAATTGAGTTTGCGTAAAAGAGGACTTCGTACATTTAGGGTTTGGTGTTGAAAATTTTGTTTGTAGCAACCAATAATTACTAAATTAGGTAGAGGTAAGTATTTAAGATGCATTTATGTGTAGCAACCTCTTATGTACACAAATGTTTGTGCCCATCGCGTTTTCTCAATGTTTTGAACTCGAATATTTATTTTCAATTTTCTCACACGTCTAGTTTTTGAACAACAGGGTGCAAATATTTGGAATAAATGGCGAACATTTGTTTGACCTTAAAGAAATTCTATTAGTCAGATCCCACCAAATATTTGTCGACATATACAATAGCACCCCTTAGTCCATTAATTGGACGACCCCTTAGTCCATTAATTCCGTAGAAAAATAGGAGAGGAGGTTTTTTTTTACTCAATTTTTAAGATGTTGTGCTAGGAATTACAATTACAAGACGATTAATTCTTTTTGTAATCCAGTCAAAAAATCGTCAAGAATCCTAGCAAAAACAAACTTACAACAAATGTCCTTTGTGATTCAACCATGTGCTCTGAAGTGATTCCTTCTTGGAGAAAGCACTGAAAAGTACGAAAATAATTTATGAAGAAATTCCTTCATCAATTATTTTCGTACTTTTCAGTGCTTTCTCCAAGAACTCCTTTACCGATTTCCACTGATTTCATCCTGGGAATCTCACGAAAAAACATTCCCACTTATTAATCATCAGAAAATTTCTAAATCAAATTGCTAAAAAAAAACACTTGAAGAATTCCGCAAGAAATTCATTAGAAATTGCATTAGAAATTCTTTTAATAATTTCTCCTGGAAGGTCCTCTACTTACTTATTACATATAAATTCCAATTGTTAGTTTAATGTATCCTCCAGTTGTCCATTGAAAATTTGTTTTGGATTTTCAGGAATAACTAAGAAATTCTTTAAAAAAATAGTGCAAAAAATTCTATTACTCCCACCAAAAATGTCTTCAAGATCAACAAGCAAGGATTCATTCCACGAATTCTTCAGAGTTCATTAACAGTTCTTCTCACTTTGCTTTCGAAGTTCTTCCTAAATTTATCTGCAGGATTGTTTAAAAAAAACCGCAGTAAAAATTATCCGGACTTCCTGCAAAACAATCAAATGATTATTCCAGGTGTTACTCTGAGAATTCCCCGTAATATTCCACAAGAATTTCATGAGCAATTGTAAAGAATTCAATTGGCAAAATTTTATTCATGATTATTCAGAGAAATTCTCCGCAGATGTATCTGCATTTTTTTCACAGATATTTTTTAGATTTCTCTAAAATCAAGGAGCATTACCCGGCATTCCTTCAAAACTCTCTCTAAAATATTTTTTTTATTTTTTCAAAATGCCTAATTGAGAATTGTTTAAGGTGATTATAAAACGAAGCCAAACTTTGAATTTTCAAGTGCACAAGACGAGAGTATCTGACAACAGATCGCATAGAAAACCAATCAACTTGCTTGCTTCCTGGTGGTTCCCAATGGGATAGATTTTTACAGCGAAGCGCTATTTGGTTCTCAAGTCTTGTGCTCTTGAAAATTTGAGGTGTGGCTTCGTTCTATAATCACCTTAAAGAATTCTATCATTCCTACAAAGTACCTAGCGGAATACGTTAAACTATTATTTCGAAAACTCTTCCGCGAAAATACTCAAAAATTCCCCGAGCAATTTGTTTAAGGGTTTCTTAGAGAATTTTATTATTGTTTCCCTAAGATTCTTCCGAAAAATATACCAGAGATTCATCTGAGTATTTTCCAGAGTATTTTTTTTTTCTTAAAACCGCACTAACGATGTTTATAGGAATTTCTGAAAAATTTTTCCATCAGATTTACTAAGATTTCGCAATTTATTCTTGAACTTGTCAAAAATTTCTCCAGATATTCCATGAAATATTCTTTTATTGTCTAGAATTAACTCCATATTTTTTTCTGAGCGGTAATGTCAGGATTTTTCCATGAATAAAATTTAAAAACAAATCCACTCTCCATTTTTTGGTTCAAAACCTACTCCAGGAATATCACATTATTTTTTGGAATTGCTTTACAAATTCCTCTAAGAATCACTCCACATCAGATTTCTAGAGAAACCCATACAAAAAAGTACTGTAGCAGTTAGGTATATCAAGTAGGTGTAGGGTTATAACAGATCAAGTTAGCATAGGTTCAGATTGACATATAATTGTACATTATTGATTGAGTCGTCCAATAAAACAGACGTAATAAAGAAGCTTTCAATAACTCCAACAGTAGTTTGTTGGTAATCTTTTGAATAATTGTAGCTTAAACATAATTTAGAAAAAAAAATTACAGAATTCCTGTCGTGAAATTCAAGAACAGTCAACGTACCTCACAAAAAAGTTAAGTGGTCCTTGTAAAATTTTCTACAATAAACCTTGAATTTTATTCTTCGTCTTTAATAATAGAAAATTATTGGTGTTGCGAATGAAACTTTTACTGAACGCATTTGCAACTAAAATCTTAGATAATATTTTGTATCAACTCCGAAGTTTCAAAACAAACTTTTTTGAAGGGTCTATTATTCTGTAATACTGTACGAGTTTAACGCGAAAACATTGCCGGTATGTTCTTAGAACATTACCGAAGATGTACCATACGTATAAAAATTCAAAACTCCTATAATTTACCCTTTTTTAAATTATTTAAAAAATTGCATTTTTTTAAGTATAGAAAGATTTTTGTACGAAGTTCCTCAAAGCGTCATGCGAAATCTCCTTCTTTCGCATGACGCTTTGAGGAACTAAAAGGTTGCAATAAATGGTTAATGTTAAAATGAAAGATAAGTGATTATTATAATCTTTTCTCTAGAGGTAAATTTCAAGATACAGTTAAACCTCCATGAGTCGATGTTCCATTACTCGATATCGACTCATGGAACCATACTAAAATCAAATTTCATGGTTACTATCATGGTACCCTCAAACAGCTTTCCATAGCATTGCTGTTCCATGAGTCGATGGTCCCTTCAATATCGACTCATGGAGGGTTGACTACAGTCAAACCTCTCTAATGAATTGACAAATAAAATAAATTTCTCAAGAAGTTGCATCAGGATCTTCTTTAGAAATTATTCTGAAATATATCTATCCTTGACTTCTGGTTTTCTAGAATTCTGCCAGCGAGCCTCTTGAAATTCAGCCTTAGTGGATTCTGCCAATAATTGATAACATTACTTCCAAAGAAGTGTTTTAAGGAAGATCAATAAAACATTATTTACTCTCCTACTTCTCAGTTATTTTGCTACAGATTCTTGAACCGCTATGCTAATTTCGGAAGCAAAACTTTTTCTGGGGTTTTCAACGAATTTCCTCGGAAGAATTCGCAGGCAAGCGACATTTAATAAAAAAATTAATTCCTGAATAATCCAGGGATTTGAAGTGAAATTTCTAGAAAAAGAAAACATAGAAGAATGTTTGACGCATTTTTTATGTATTATGGAAATATTTGTTAAGGACTTTTGATGAACTTTGCGGAAGAATTTGTAATAAAATTTATGGAAAAAATATTTAAAGGGATTCGCATAAGAATTTGTAGTAGAACAATCAGGGAAATACCTCAGTATTAGATTTGACAGAATCAATGATTATTTGAGAAATTGCGAAAAAAAACTGAACTTTTAGGTAAATCCGGGAACATATTCCGAAATTAATTTGCTAATAAAAAATAGACATACAAGGAATTAATGTCAACAAGGAGGAATTCGCTATGAAAATATGAACAAGTCGCCCAATATTATTTGACTTATTTACAAGAGATTTTCAAAAGCTCTGAAGCCACCCTTCAATATTCCTTAAGGGATTAGATTATACTAAAATTATATAAAAAATTTTGAAGTTATTTAAAAAAAATGCTACAAATCTGCTGGAAATCAATCAAATTAAAATTTATGAAGTAATAAGTTTTCTTGAAAAAACATAGTTTAAGCGATAATTTTGTTACATCTTTTTACATCATCTAAAGAAAACTTGGATACGCCAAAATTCCTTGAAAGTTATGCTTCATTTTTCAACAACAAATTTCGCTAAGTATTGTCTTAAAAATTCCTTTAGCAATTCTGTCTATTTGTAAATTATTTTTTCGGACATTATACGAGTTAATGTATGGATTTCTTTAGTGAATTCTCATTACCGTACACCTTGAGCTGGGTTTCATCCAAAAACATAGGGAATGTAGGGAACATGCTGCTTTATGCTAAACAGGATTATTTGGATTTTGAACGAATTTCCAGGATATTGACGCTTTTTTATACCAGGGTATTTTTTTGCAACGGAGACGTCTAAAAATTGCGCTTATCGCATACAACAAAAAGTTATTCCTAACAGTAACCATTCGATCGACAGCAACGGTTAAGCTATTGGTTGTCGCGAGATTCACCGAAGTCAAAACCACCACTCTGCTACTATGTGAGACAAGCGAGGTATCCTCACTTGAATTATACAACATAATAAAACGTAACTACTGAAGAGGTTTTGGTCAATAACCATGACTCTTGTTATTGACAAAAATCTCTTCAGTAGGGTCGATGTACCAATAGCCGCATAGCTAAGAACAAAAATTCGTATAAAATCGAAAAATAATGCTAGCGTCATTATTTTTACATCATCTGATAGCTTTTTATCTTGGTTTTGTGGGAAAAATATAAAACCTACGAAAACTCAAATGTTTGTATTTATTATCGCGTGTGCCACTATAGGAATACATGTGCCTATAGTAGCACTATTTCTAATTTCTGTTCCAATAGTAGCACTAGCATCACGGCGTCGGCAAAATACTTATCAAAACCGTATTTTTACAAAACTTTTATATTTTTCCTACAAAGTGTGGATCTTAAGCTTTCGTTTGATGTAAAAAAAGTTATTAATTCATCAATTACTTCGTATAATAAAAAATAGTTTCTCTCAGTAGTGCTACTATAGGAACAATAGGTTTACTATAGGCGCAAGGGAGCTCAAATTTTAAGCAAAACTAATTATTTCGGTCATTTTTGAACAAAATCAATCTGTGTATCAATGGTACTTAGATAAATAGGTCCTGACCTTCATGTCAAAAAATGTTTTGAAAAGATTTATAGCAAAACGGCCGTGAAAAGTCACTAGTGCGACTATAGGGGACTGTCCACTAAGGGAACACCGACCCTAGTTACATTGATTCAGAACATTTAGCTACGTGTTAATTTGTTATTGTTTTTTATTATCATCAAAATTCTGGTGGGGGGAGGGGGCTGGATGATTCAGTAAACGTAGACTCCTGACAGACATGGCGCTATCAATACTCAGGTATAGAGGACCAATTTTGTCAGAAGCACATGAGAACGAGCAAAAACCTACAACGTTTGGAAAGTACTATGATAAAGATGGTTAGAAAGTTTCCTTGACGTAATGTGCTTGAGAGTAGCACTTAAAGCTTTCCAAAGTAGCAGTATGCATGGACGGAATGATGTCCATCGAGCTTATCCTCGAAGAAATTGTCAAATGCTCCAAACCAAAGGGCATCAGAGAAGTTCGCAACGCGTGTAAAAAGACAACGCTTAGAGGCCATATGTAAGTTTGAGGTAAATGGTTACATTGATGACTCCCTTCTCAAAAGAAGGTCTGATATTTTTGTATACCGTCGCACAGTGGCCCAAAGCTGGCCAAAATTCAAAAAAATAAAGTTTGCAAATTCCTTCTTGAATATATTTTCTTGATTTCTTCAGTATTGAATAACAATTCCCCAAAGTTTCAGATCGATCGGTGTACATTTCGATTTTTCACAGCATGTGACCTGGAGAGATGTCAGCTGAAATTGACCCTTTTGAATTCTTCAAATTTCGTGAAGGTTGTTCTATAGAAATTGCAGTTTCTGTACTAAATCATGACCAAACCTTTCTCAACCGGTCTCATTCGAAAGAATATACCTTAAGCTTTGTTTTGAATATATTTTAAACCATATTTGACATGTTTACCATTTGAGAATTGTGGGCAGAACCACGCAGGAACGAAGCGAACCGAATAGACCACGGAAAAAGGAACTCTTTCGAAGAGAAAACTCCGAGAAACTTAATTTGATTTCACACGGTCGTTTATTATACTACTCTCGACGGAATACACGTTTGGAATGAGTAAAAAGAAAAGTTAACGGTACACTTGCCGCTGCTCGTGCTGCCGGTATATTTGAGCTGTCAATATTGGCAGCAGTAGCAGTCATGGTTCATCCATAGATTGGTGGTCGCTGATTTCTCCTACACTCCTCCTCAGCGAGCACAGAATCCGCTCACACCGAAAGTCCACTCATCTCGACAAGCTGTCGGAACTTAGTTGCACCCAAGGGTTTTGTGAGTGCGTCCGCTACCATCCGCTCCGTTGGACAGTAGACCAGAATCACTTCGCCACGCTCCGTCATGTCTTTCACGAAATGTCGTCTGGTGTCTATGTGTTTAGACCTTTTGCTTGTACGCTCCGCTTTGATGAACGACAGGCAACTCTGGTTGTCTTCGAATATCGTTGTCGCCTTCGAAACATCCTCGCCCAAGTCTGCCATCAACCGTCGAAGCCAGAGTAGTTCTTGACACGTTTCGCTTAATGCGATGTACTCTGCATCCATCGAAGATAAACTGACACACGTTTGTCGACGGCTCGCCCAAGCGATGGGGCCGACTCCAAAAAAGAATATGAAGCCCGTGGTAGACCTCCTGCTTGCTTGATCCCCAGCCCAGTCGGCGTCGGAGTAGCCGATCAACGCCCAATCCTGTCCTGGTTCGAATCTCAGTCGCAGCTCCATCGTCCCCTTCAAATACTTGACAATACGTTTTGCCGCTTTCCAGTCCATCTCGCTCGGCGCACTGACCTTACGGCCAAGGATTGATACACTTGAGGCGATATCCGGCCTTGCATTCACCGCCACGTACAAAAGTGCTCCGATAAGGCTACGGTACAGGAACGTATCAGAAAACGGTTGACTTGAATCGTTGATTCCCACGTATCCAGGATCCATTGGGGTACCCGACGGTTTGCACTCCTCAAGGCCAAAACGTTTGATCAGCGTCCGAATGTAGCTTGACAATCGCAGGTTGTAGAAACCGTTTGAACGCTGGACTTCGAATCCTAAAAACTGCTTCACAGCACCGAGGTTCGTGATATCAAACTCCTTCCGCAACGACTCAAACACATCCGCTATCAGTTGCTCCTCCGTACTGCCGACCAAAATATCGTCCACATAAATCAGCAAGAATACGACACCACGCTTGTCAGCCCGAACGTACAAACAGGAGTCTGAAGAACATTGCTTGAATCCGAGGTTGATCAACGCACCGTGTAGCGCCCGGTTCCAGCAGCGCGCTGATTGCTTAAGACCGTATATGCTTTTTCTGAGCTTGCAGACGAGTTTCTCTTTCCCGGTAGCCGCAAATCCCGGTGGCTGGCGCATGTATATCTCCTCCTCAATCGTGCCATGCAAATACGCGGTCTTGACGTCGAAATGGTTGAGCGTCATTCCACGTCTACCAGCTACGGCTAGCAGCGCACGAAAAATTTCCAGCCTCGTTACCGGTGCGAAAAACGTCCAAGTAATCCTCACCGTAGCGCTGGCGGTAGCCCTGTGCCACAAGCCTCGCTTTGTGCTTCACGACAGAGCCCGATTCATCCCGCTTCAGCTTGAATACCCAGCGCGAACCGACGGCCTTTTTCCCCGGCGGCAGCTCCACAAGGTCCCAAGTCTCATTTGCTGCGTGGGAATGTAACTCCTGTTTCATCGCTTCTTTCCATTCAGGATACAGCAACGCTTCCTTATGATCAACCGGCTCTTCGGCTTCACCTCTGGCTATTCCAACAACAAAATCGTTGAAACGCGCCGGCAGGACGCTCCTATTTCGCCGATTGCGTCGCGATACTTCCTCCTCCTGAACTTCTTCAGCCTCAGAACTATCGGACATGGTTTCTGCCCGACCGTCCAAATCCGACAACAAAGAACCGTCGTTATCGTCGAACTCACCAACTTCTTCAACGGGAACAGCTTCTCCAGACAACGGAATGTCTATCTCCGGAGGCGCTGAAATATCGGCCGATTCCGTTTCAATCGGCTGCCTGGCTTGGTTGGACCCATTCCCGAGTTCTATGAACTTGGCATCCCGGCTGACAGTAATCTTATTGGTCAAACGATCTACGAAACGATAGCCCTTACGATCTTCCGCATAGCCTACGAAAGTAAGCTTCACCGATTTGAAATCCAGTTTCGAACGCTTCTGCTCCGGTACCTGAACGTACGCGTCACAGCCAAATACACGAAGATCAGCTAAATCCGGTTTCTCGCCCGTCCATAATTCATAAGGAGTCTTGCTTACCACCCTTGACGGCAATCGATTTTGAAGAAATGCCGCCGTCATCACGGCCTTGCCCCAGTACAATTTTGACATTCCCGCATCTGCTAACATGGATAGAGCCATCTTCTGCAATGAACGATTTTTGCGCTCGGCCATGCCGTTTTGCTGGGGGGAATAGGGTATCGTATATTGCGCTTTGATCCCTTCCGATTCGTAGAATTCCCGGAGATTGTTACCAGTATATTCACCCCCACCATCCGAGCGAAACACGAGGGGCTTCCTCCCAAACACATTCTGTACCCAACGGACGTACTGCTTGATCTTACCTGCAGCTTCGTCCTTGCTCTTTAGCAGATGGACCACAGCATAACGGCTGTAGTCGTCAATTAAAGTCATAATATATCGATTACCTGAGGGTGTGGTGGTCTCCATGGGGCCACACAAATCCGTGTGGATCAGCTCCAGGGGCCTCGAAGTCTTCCTTTCGGCCAAAGCTGAGAACGGCGCCCTGGCCAGCTTACCTTGCAAGCAGCTTTCGCACGTGATACGAACACCGCAGTCTACCATTTCAAAACCGCTCACCAGATCCTCCGATTTCAATCGTCGCAGAACATCGGGGTCCCGGTGTCCAACTCGACGATGCCACGTATGTTGGCACCGCTCGTGATGATCACCTGCCACTTTGCGGGAGCACTCCTGGATTCGCAGCTTATACAAACTGCCCTTCTTGTCTCCGATCACTACCACTTCATCGTTCGCATTTCGAATTTCACAGCCCGACGCGCCAAATTTCGCGGAAAATCCGTTCGCGGCCAACGCACCGACGGAAATCAAACCGCCGTCTAATTCCGGAACGAACAGTACATTCTTCAGAGTAACTTCGACTCTCTCACCGCGCGCGTTCTCACTGTACACAATTCCTTTACCGATTCCCGACGCATTCGTTTTCTTTCCGTCGGCCAGAGTCACTGTTGCACCGACGGTATCGCGCAACTCCGCGAAGAACGATCTGTCACACGTCATGTGGCACGTAGCACCGCTGTCAATCACCCAACAGTCGCGAATCATTGCACCGGCCACAAAGCAAACCGCACCACCGGTAGCACCACCGTCAGCTTGTTTAGCCTTCGGGTATTTATCTTTGTCATCACTTTTCGGCTTCTTCTCGAAATCAGCCTTCTTCTGCGCACGCCACTTTTTGCAGTGCTTCCGGACGTGACCCGGCTGCTGACAAAAATAACACAAACGCTCCTTTTTGCCACTTACTGCGTCTAACTTCATCGCTTTCACATCCTGCGCCAGTGATTCACCGCGATTCTGACGTTGCCGGTACTCTTCCAACAATCGATTCTTCACCATCAACACAGTCCAATCCGCGTTAATCTGACTTTGCAGCCCTTGTACCAGATTTAGGTAGGAAGACGGCACACTACGAAACACCATCGCGATACGCAACGACTCTTCGAGATTCTGGCCGGCCGCGGCAAGCTTGTCGAACAATTCATCCATGTTCTCAAGGTGGGCCGCCATGCAGCCACCCTCCGACAAACTAGCACTGCACAAAAGATTCAAGTAGTGAACAATCGTCGACATAGACACTTTTTCGTGGTGCGTTTTTAACGCCTCCCACATTCCTTTCGCACTGTCACAATCTTTCACCACTTTAAACTGGCTTTCGTCCAGGAAAAGCCCGATGTTGGCCCGCGCTTTGCGATCTTGTGCTCTCCACTCATCCGTCACGGGTTCTGGTTTGGCACCAACAATTACTTCCCAAAGATCTTCTCGCTCCAGCAGCCACTCCATACGCTGCTTCCAGGAGCCCCAGTTTGACTGGGTAAGCTTTGGGAAGGACACTTTTGCACTATCGGCCATTGTTCACAACAAAATTCCGCCGCGTGGAATTTGCTCGAAAAGCAAAATGGAGTCCCACTCGCGCACACGACCGATCCGATTTTTCTTCTAATGTTCGGCACTTTTCCGCACTTTTCGCGATCTGGAGCCCATAACCTGTGGGCAGAACCACGCAGGAACGAAGCGAACCGAATAGACCACGGAAAAAGGAACTCTTTCGAAGAGAAAACTCCGAGAAACTTAATTTGATTTCACACGGTCGTTTATTATACTACTCTCGACGGAATACACGTTTGGAATGAGTAAAAAGAAAAGTTAACGGTACACTTGCCGCTGCTCGTGCTGCCGGTATATTTGAGCTGTCAATATTGGCAGCAGTAGCAGTCATGGTTCATTCATAGATTGGTGGTCGCTGATTTCTCCTACAAGAATGTCAAGAAGTGTGTATCATAGAGCTCCTTAAAAAATAAGTCATTTTTTCAAAGGTAGTGCAAGATATCTGGGAAACGCTCTAAAATGATCAATTACCCCTCAATGTGTAGCAAATATTCCATAGTTTTCGATGTACTATGGCTTCACTTGCGCTTTTTTGCGCCAAGATAAGAAAAATTATTTTTAGTTACACTACGAATCAGCCCATTAGACCATCATACTTGATATAAATATCGCATTTTTTACCTTTATAAGCTCCCGAATAGATTCAAAAACCATCTTGAGCTTGCCCACGATATTTAACTTCAAATTGGCATCAAAAGAATGACGTTTCATTTGATTTTGATCTGGATACGGATTTCATTGATTGAATTACAAAAATGTGCTATTTTAAACAAATTCTGTCAAATGTACCGGAAATATCGATTTTCTGTTTCAGCGACTATTTCTATCAAATTACCTCTAAAAATCATGTTTTGTCAAATATTTAGCATTTTTAAACGTTTTGAGTGAGAATTGTACTTTTGGCCAGCATTTGTATGGGATGCGGCCACTGTGCGTCGTTGGGGGTGACAATGGGTCAAAAAGGGATATGTACGATTTATTTATTGAATAACTATCGCAACTCCAGAAAGCTTCAAATTTGGTGTGTATGTACTATGATGGTGCATTACAACTGTTGAAAAAATTAAAGAAAAATATTTATTGACAGCGGCACCACGAGTGAATGAAAAATTACCCAATCTCACCCCATAGAGGGGGTGACATTGGGTCACTGTAATTAAAATAACTTGTTTTTGAGAATATTATTGCAAAACCATTCACAGGTGAAAAATATTGATGAAATACGATGCAAACAAGACGGAAAGATATCTAAGATGATTCACAAGTATGATAAACCCACTTTAAAGAACGATTATACCGAAAAATTGAAGAGCTATGAGGAAAAATATGTGAACCCAACATTTATCGTCAAGTTTACGTAAATTTTCTTGTGTTTTCCCTTAAATTATCCTCAAAGTCTCATCCCCATTGCCATAAAGCCTTTTCAGTTTCCCCTACTGAAACAGTGATTATTTTGAACCTTCTCAAACAGTTAAATTTCGGTGCGACATTCCAAGATCAATACATTTCAGCCAAATGTTGACGTCATAATCTCGGTATGTTGGATCGCTGAAATTTGTACTTCCGTGAGATGTTTCTATAATATGAAAACACTGATAAATAATTAAATTCCAAAAAAAAAAATCCATTTGATTAAATTTCACGATGTTGCTGCGCACAAAACGCAGTTGCTGGATTGAGAAAAAAAATACGTTGCATTGTTATTTATGTATGTATAAATGTATGTTACACAAGTAGACTTGTTTGATGTTTCAGAGATGCTGTATTTAGAAAGAATAAACAAATCTTAATAAAAAAACGAGAACACCCGGTACCGTAAATCGTTAAAAAAGTGGACTTGCAATTTCATTTACTATCGTTTTTGCTTGACCCAATCTCCCCATTTTTGATGTTTTAGACACCGTGCAGAAAAAAAATGAAATTTTTGGGGAAAAATTAAATAGATTCCTGAAAATACGTATGAAGTGTAATGAAAAGACTTTCAACCTTCTACTAATATAACGATAGAGGTTAAAGTACATGCGTGATACTTTGCATAGGAGAAATTTAATGTTGTAAATTTTATCTAGTTTCAACATACAAGTTTATCAATATAGTAAACAAAAACTACTATTTCTAATAATGTATATTGTGATGAATTACGTGTAATTATATGTTCCCTAGTATATGAATTATTAATTTTAGTAATATCAGCGTTATTGGCTGAAATATTCCATAAATCATATTTTTCCGTTTTGACCCAATCTCACCCCCTAGACCCATTGTCACCCCCATCGACGGTATCGTACTTCCTTGACCCAATCTCACCCCCATTTTTGATGTTATAGACACCGTACCGAAAAATATGATTTTTTTGTGGAATAGGAGAAATTCAATGATGTAAATTTTATCTAGTTTCAACATACAAGTTTATCAACATAGTAAACAAAAACTACTATTTCTAATAATGTATATTGTGATGAATTACGTATAATCATATGTTCCCTAGTATATGAATTATTAATTTTAGTAATATCAGCGTTATTGGCTGAAATATTTCATAAATCATATTTTTCCGTTTTGACCCAATCTCACCCCCTAGACCCATTGTCACCCCCATCGACGGTATACTTGTGTTTTACTTATTTGATAGACATTGGACCGTTTTCCAAACTATTACAAGCTATTAGTAAAATCAGATTTTCAGATAGTCGGACTGCTATCGAATCTCTTGCTCCGATCAACTCAAGGACGATATTAGTTATCGCAAGTCAAACTAAAATTGAGGAACTAAATTCAGTTAGCTATGTTAGCCTTGTATGAATACCTTGAACAAATGACCGTAGCTGTAAGTAAATTGGCAGATAAGTTAGCTCACCATGCAGCATCGCATGACTTCATTGGCTATTCCAATTTCGAAGTGCTAAATATATAAACAAAATCAAGATTTGGAGTCGTCTCGTCTAACAAAATCGTACATTACTGAGCAGAGTGGCAAAATATTTAACAAATCTTTCGAAATATAATTGCATAATTGCAGAATAGAATTGCAATTCCGCTATGATGTCAAGTACGTAGTACAGTTATTTAGTGAAACTGGATTAAGATATGTTAATCTTTAAGATATTCTGTCATTCTTAACCCGTTTATTGATAGAAGCGACACGCTCTCATTTCGCTTATGCACTCTTCTAAGGAACCCCTAATTTTCTCCAATATTTTCTTTCCCTGTTATATTCTACTAGGTCATAGGTTCCCAAACTTTTTGGTTTCGCGACCCACCTAGCCAATAAGCATATTTCTTGCGACCCACCAGAGGAAAATTGTCCATAGACAAGTTGTGTACTGTAGCTTCTGATGTCACTTATTTGTTAATTCGGATTGGGATATGATCACAAGACGTAATTGATATTGGCATGCGCTATGCTTGATTGAAACTACAGTGAATAAAAATCTATTTGTTAACACGCACCTTCTCGTTACAAGATGAAAACATTAACATAGGAAACTTTTATAACAACATGAATTGTTTGAATGTCTCGACATCTATCAAAATTCCATATAGAACTGATTATATTCTTGCAAAATTTAAAATTTTCCAATTATGTGAAACTTCCACGAGTAGATGTCCTATTGCTCAACATTGGCTCTCGGAACCACACGGGATCAATATTTCTATTATAATCTTTGTTGCATGCACTTGCAAATTTCTTTCACACCCTGAAAGTTTAAAAATATTCTGTCGGAGAAAATGAAATATTTTCAAATTTAAGGGTTATTTTACATACAAAATACAAGCAAAGCAAATTTTGCAGCTAAAACAGTCCCATACCAAATGCATGGGAAATTTTCTTCGACAGAATATGTTATGTTCTTCCAACCATAAAGTCATGGAGCATGAAAGTTTGATAATAATTGAGATATTGACACCGTGAATCACACTAAAAAAAAAAAGAGTGCTATGATATTCCTCTCAAACAGTTTATTAAAAATATTTGTTACATTACTCGCTATATCCATGGGCTGATAATCTCTTTGACTCATGGAAGCTCGATTATAGACCCTTTTTTTAAATAATTATTCAAATATTTTAGCCTTAGATTAGTTTTGATAGTGCCGGCTGACCCATGCCTAATCACTGGAAGAAACAATTCTAGTGATTCTATGATGAATAATTTCTAGCCAGTGGCCAAAGTTTTTGGAAACTTTAAAAAAGCTTGGAAATAAATTAATATTTTGGATTTTTTTCGCGACCCACCAAATACAGACTCACGACCCCCCAGGGGGTCGCGACCCACAGTTTGGGAAACTATGTACTAGGTAGATAGATGATGAAATTGGCTCAATATGGCGATGGCACAAATTTCCCAAAATCCCTATTGGCGGGGAACGTTGCCTATGAAGTCGTATTTTGCTTTTGCTCAACGTGGGCAATAACCATAAGATATTTGATGGGTCGTTGATTCCAATGACTATAAGACATACAATTAAAAAACATCAACATCATATTCTAGGTTCAAATAATGAGCAATGTTTGTGCTCGGTGCAATGTATCAAGCCATTATCTCACAAGATTATTTATTGAAATAAACCATGTAATCTTGTTCAAATGATTCACTATCTTCCTGCCGAGCCATTACGTAGCAGAGAAAGTGAAACAACGTGAGATCAAAACACATCCCACAAAATATATTTCCTGTACTGCATCAGTCATGGTACCGATCTGCGTAAAATGAATTGAGCTACTGCAACATACCTATGCCTTCGCTCATCAGTTCGCAAATCTTCCGAAACTGCTGATGACGCACCGGGAGAGAAGAACGGAAAACATAAACATAAACAAAAAATTCAAGATCATCGCGTTCGAAAATTTATTTCAGCTTCGTAGCTCCCTCTCTCGCTTCCCACATCACTATACACACATCCGCCACCGAATGGAGTATCTCACGACGGTATCAAAGCAAAGGAACGGCCAGCTAACCAGTAGCTTTATTGCGCCACTAACAGGTCGACCGACTGACTTCATCGGAATATACGAAACATACACTCTATGTAAAGATTGGATGGTTCCAAATCGTATCTACCCGAATTGACCAAATTCACTGATTATTTTTATGCTAAAAAATATTAAATCACATTTTATTGTTTTTCTATTTTTTGCACTATTGTTTCACAATTTACGATACACATAGGGCTTTAATGCTAGTAATGGACCCCTTAGTAGCTGAAATTCATTCTCGACGCTTTTCCGCAATGATATCTCAGACTGATAGGGTAGGTGTACCAGTTATGGCCATAGTGGTTCCCAATTTCGTCATACGTGATAACTTGAATTCCTTCACATTTTGAAAAATCTTCTGTATTTTAGCAGTAAAATAAAGGACAAATCTTGATGTTAAAACATTCAAAAAGATTAAAAATGTAAAAGTTATCCAAATTTTGCATATGGCCAAATAGGAAACCACTATGGCCATAACTGGTACACTTTCCCTATACGTTTTATGGAGTCTAACAGCAAGTTCAATGTCTTTACTTCATAGTACGCCTATGAAACATACAAAATCATTAGATTTTCCCAGTGAAGTATACATTTGGAAAAACTGTCCGAATGCCTATTATGGACCCTCCCGGTGTCCCTAATATGAATGTTTACAAAATTTGACGCTTCCTTTTATGGACCCTCCATTTCATTCCCATGTAATCCGGCTCGCTGCAGACGCACAGTGGGACGAAATCAAAAAAAGTGGGACATGTGTGTTTGTGCTGAAACTATTGGGTTTAGCGTTTCGACATGTTCTACAAAGTTTCATCATTTGTTGAGTACTTAATCTAGACACTGAAAAAAATTTCACTTGAAGTGATATACACTGAGAAAAAAATTAACTTTTTTAATTATTGTCAAAATTGAAAACTGTCAAAGGAAGTATTGTAGGCGACATAATTTCATGAAATTTTGTAGAAGACAGGAAAGCTCTATCTACACTGACGAAGTTAGGGGGTAAAAATGATGGGTACCCCCTTAAAACTCATATTTTCTTAATAACTTCTAAATTTGAATTTTTACATTTTTACAATGTTCTACAATGTTTAACCTTCCGCGGATGTTAAGAAAAACAACTTAATAAGATACTGGGGTCATTATGACCCAGAAATGTATACCCCTATAAATCAGCGAAATATCAACCGAATAATGAAATTTATGCCGCATTCGAAAGATATACTCCTCAAGACTCTGATCACTACCTGGAATACCGGTTCCGGATCCAGTGGCCACCGGGAATCGGCTACGAAGGGGACCATGTTGGCCACGTGGAATTTCAGTACACTCAGTCCAGAAATCTGCAGTCATCACCAAATTGTATAAGATGCAGGCCATATAGGAATGTACTGTCTTCAGCAAACTTGTTTCGGGGACCAAGAACTTCCACATGGGATACAATTTAGTTCAGAACTCGACCGCGACGTGGCGCTAGCGTCGATATGAACTTCCGGTAGGGGCTAATTATGCGATAACTCGAGATCACGAGCACATAGAAGGATGCTGTCTTCGGCAAAGTTGTTCAGGAGGATAAGGACTTCCACAAGAGATACAATTTAGTTCAGAACTCGACCGCGACGTGGCGCTAGCGTCGATATGAACTTCCGGTAGAGGCTAATTATGCGATAACTCGAGATTGCTAGCACATAGAAGGATGCTGTCTTCGGCAAAGTTGCTCAGGAGGATAAGGACTTCCACAAGAGATACAATTTAGTTCAGAACTCGACCGCGACGTGGCGCTAGCGTCGATATGAACTTCCGGTAGAGGCTAATTATGCGATAACTCGAGATCGCGAGCACATAGAAGGATGCTGTCTTCGGCAAAGTTGCTCAGGAGGATAAGCACTTCCTCATGAGATACAATTTAGTTCAAAACTCGACCACCGCGTGGCGCTAGCGTCGATATGAACTTCCGGTAGGGGCTAATTATGCGATAACTCGAGATCACGAGCACATAGAAGGATGCTGTCTTCGGCAAAGTTGCTCAGGAGGATAAGGACTTTCACATGAGATACAATTTAGTTCAGAACTCGACCGCGACGTGGCGCTAGCGTCGATATGAACTTCCGGTAGGGGCTAATTATGCGATAACTCGAGATCACGAGCACATAGAAGGATGCTGTCTTCGGCAAAGTTGTTCAGGAGGATAAGGACTTCCACAAGAGATACAATTTAGTTCAGAACTCGACCGCGACGTGGCGCTAGCGTCGATATGAACTTCCGGTAGAGGCTAATTATGCGATAACTCGAGATTGCTAGCACATAGAAGGATGCTGTCTTCGGCAAAGTTGCTCAGGAGGATAAGGACTTTCACATGAGATACAATTTAATTCAGAACTCGACCGCTGCGTGGCGCTAGCATCGATATGAACTTCCGGTAGAGGCTAATTATGCGATAACTCGAGATTGCGAGCACATAGAAAGATGCTGTCTTCGGCATAATTGCTCAGGAGGATAAGGACTTCCACATGAGATACAATTTAGTTCAGAACTCGACCGCTGCGTGGCGCTAGCGTCGATATGAACTTCCGGTAAAGGCTAATTATGAGATAACTCGAGATTGCGTGCACATAGAAGGATGCTGTCTTCGGCAAAGTTGTTCAGGAGGATAAGGACTTCCACATGAGATACAATTTAGTTCAGAACTCGACCACCGCGTGGCACTAGCGTCGATATGGACTTTCGGTAGAAATTACACAGATATTGTCCGGGCATCAGAATCATAGTCCCTACTTCTTCAAACTAGAGAATCAAATGAATGAAGGATTATGAAACAAATTGTTCAATTTTTTTTCCTTGTATATCTTTTCTCCATAACGCACCATGAAACTGTGACGTACCCGCGTCACAGTCATTTAGAAGGATGCTGTCTTCCACAAAGTTGCTCGACCACCCGGTGGATTTGACGTCGATTTGTATTTCCGATAGAGGTTATTTATTAGAGGGGGGTTTCACATTTTATGAGCCCAAACACGACCCGTACCCGACTTACTTTATTTTTTTTAAACCCGGACCCGACCCGTACTCAGACCTGACCCGAACTTGAAAAAAAAAATCCGCTGTTCAAATCCGAATCTGACTCGAAACCTAAGCATTTTTTGTAAGAAAAGACCGAGTTTTAAAAATAGATAAATTCATCGTTTCTGATGCATAAGGAAGCTTTTTGGTTGTTACTCTTACCATAACTCTTACTAAAGTCCATCTAAATCCGAATTTTTACAAGCCCGATTCCGACGTAGCCTTCAAATCCGTCCCGAACCATTCGAGTCCGGGTTTGAAACCCCGAACCCGACTTATAGAAGGATAAAATTGTTCGAGAGAATAAGGAATTAGTCATGAACATACGCTCAAAATTTAACCAGCATGTGGTGCTGGCGTCTATATGTATTTCCAGAAGGAACTCTTTTTTGAAGGGTTTATCTTCGGCAAAGTTGTTCAGTTTTTTTTTATTCTGCGTAGTAAATTCCGCGTGACGCTCGTCATTATATTGCTCTTATATGATATGAACTCTGAACTTGTGGGCTTCGTGGCCGTGCGGTTAGTGTCGTCAGGCAATGAGTGCATCGTGTCATGGGGTCTTCTTCTTCTTTCTGGCATTACGTCCCTACTGGGACAGAGCCTGCTTCTCAGCTTAGTGTTCTTATGAGCACTTCCACAGTTATTAACTGAGAGCTTACTGTGCCAATGACCATTTTTGCATGCGTATATCGTGTGGCAGGTACGAAGATACTCTATGCCCTGGGAAGTCGAGAAAATTTCCAACCCGAAAAGATCCTCGACCGGTGGGATTCGAACCCACGACCCTCAGCTTGGTCTTGCTGAATAGCTGCGCGTTTACCGCTACGGCTATCTGGGTCGTGTCATGGGGTGTGGGTTCGATTCCCGCTGCAGCCATTGAAACTTTTCGTGAGGAATGTTTCTCGGCTGTACCATTGGAGCATGCTTGTTCTTTGTCTAGTATTAAGTAACAGTCTGTGCTGCTAAATGGCTGAAGACGGTGTCCGTGTCCGTGTGTTTTAACTACACGATCCACGAAATATATGTTACGATATAAACTACAGTCGACTCTCCATAACTAAGGGACCATCGACTTATAGAATTATGGTATAATAGAATATACCGACACAAAATCGAAGGAACACATTTTTGTATTTCCAATATTTTTATTATCATTTTTGTAAGAAAGCAGTATTATTTTGTTGATAGCATTTTACAAACTATTATTTGAAAACATTTTTCGAAGTGCTCGAAAAATCACGTTATTTTTACTGACAATAGTTTTTATCATTTTCATGTCATTACAACTTGTAAGTATTTATTCACCTTCAAACAAAAATTAGATCACGTTTCCCCAAAAAAATAAAAAAAAAATAAAATAGATATCGAGTTATGGAGAGAAATTCACATCTCACGTAACATCAACTTGTGGAGATATCGAGTTACAGAAATATCGACTTATGGAGAGCACAATGTATGGAAATTTGAAGGAACCGGAAAATCCATCTAGTTATAGAGTATATCGGGTTATAGAATATCGAGTTGTGGAGAGTCGATTGTATATAATATAAAATAAGCTCTATGATATGATATGAACTATATTGTACTCACTTCTAAAATTCCAACAAGAGTTCAGATACAGATAACGTCATGAAATTGCAAAAACAATTACTTCTAGTTTTCTTTAGAAGTTGTTGCAGTAACTGTGCACTTTAGTTTTTAATTGGATCCAGAGGAATCTTATGACTTTATACCAGTAATTCCTTCTGGATTTCTTCCAAAAAGTTATCTAGATCTCAAGACGTAGTTCACATCGGAGTTATTCAAAGGATATAGTCCAGTAACCTTAAATGATTTGTATGATGGATTCTACAGTTATTTACCGAGAGCTCATCCGATGGAATACAAACCCATGCCCTTCTGTCCTCATCCTCTCGAAATATCTCCAGAGACTCTCCCAAAGATTTTTCCAGGAAATCTTTCGAAGATTCCTCCAAGTATTTTACCAGAAAATAATCCAAGCTATTCTGTACCTTAATCTCTACAATGATTTCTTCTGGGGTTCCCTAGGACTTTTGACAGAGATTTTTTCAGGAAGAACTTTTGTTTGCCATGCATGGAATAGCTTCCTCCAGGGAGTTGACATGGAATTTTTACAAGGATTCCTACAAAAAAAAATATGCATAAGGATTTCTTCAGAGATTTCGCAAAGGTTTCCAGCAGAAATGTCTTAAGTGATTCCTTCGTAGATTCCTCCAACAAAATCTTTATTGGGATTCTTTCAGGATTTTTTCCAAGGGTTCCTCCAGGATTCGTTTTAGGAATACTTCGAAATTTCTCCGGAAATTTCTCCAGGGATTTTTTAAGTTATTTCTTCTGGTATTCCTCTATAAAATTTTCCACAGACTTTTGCAAGGATTTCTCCAGGAAAGTGTCTTCAAGGATTCTTGCACAGATATCTTCAAGGCTTTCTCCAGGAATTCCTCCAGGAGTAACACTTAAAACAATTTCTTCAAGGATTACTAAAGATGTTTCTCTAGTGATATCTTCAGATTTTTTTTCCGAGGATTCCTCCACGGATACATACAAAAATATCCCCAAGCAGTTCTCTCGCGATTCGTTCAGAAATTATTCCGGGATTCCTCCAGAGATGATTCTATGAGGAAATTCTACAAGGATTCCACAAGGAATTTCTGCAGGTGTTCTAAAACTCACGAATTCCTCAAGGAAATTTCATGAAACGCCTCAAGAATTTCTCAAGGTAATCTTCCAGGGATTCCCCAAGAATTTCTCCAGGGATTCGTACTGGGTCTTCAATAATACTCCATGGATTCCCCCAAGAGTTCTTCTTGAAATTTCTCTAAAGATTCTCCCATTAAGTCCTGCTAGAATATTATCAGAACTTATGCTAAAAATTTCTCCATTGATTTCATTAAAAAAAATCTCTACATGTCCTACAGTAAAATCTCTAGAATTTTTTTTTTTTTTTTTTTTGAAAATCTATTCATGGATTTCTTAAGATATTTCTCCTTAGATTTTTTGAGAAATTTTTCTATTTTAATACTCCTATAAGGATTCTTTCAGGGATTTATCCAACAAAAATCTACAGGGGTTTTTCCAGCAAAAAATCTACAGGGGTTTTTCCAGGGATTTTTCTAGCGATTCCACCTGCAAAATTTCTACATCGATTCTTCCTAGGATACCTCCATTCATCAGTGATTCCTCCAAAGATGTCTCCAAGAGTCCTTCATGGATGCCTACACTGCCCATATCTGCATATTTGTCACATTCGACATTTTTGACAAATTGAAGTTAATACCATGGAGAGTCATCAAATGATAAATACTTTCGATCAGCTTACTGAAATATGTGAGATTGTTCTAGAAAATTCGAAAAAAATACCAAGTTATTTTGTCGCATTGGTAATTATAACCGCATAACAGTAACATTGAGATTATAAATGAGCCTCGTAATGTAACAGCAATGAAACTTCTACCAGAATTATTTTCTGACTATTCACCTAGTATGCGATATGAGTTATACAAAATATCAGCCTTAAAAAAGCACTTTTGAGTTTCTGGTAATTTTTAGTAATTTCAGTTTCCTCACATACTGTCATCAAATGTACTCTTGGTATTCTATTTACTCAATGCCTACTTTTGTCGAATGTTACAAATATGCAGTTATGGGCAGTACATGAGTCTATCCAAAGACTCCTACAGAGATTTCTCTATGCAAATCTTTACAGGAATTCCTGCAGAGATTTCTCCAGCTATTTCTTCAGGAATTTCTCCAAGGATCGCTACAGAAAAATCTCTACATGGTTTCCTGTAGATATCGTTTCAGGAATGAACTGGTAGAGATTTGACTGTATATATAAATGAAATATGAGTTTCGTCTACGCAGTCTTCATCATAAATAGAACGTTGAAAAAAATAGAGACTGCGTAACTGAAAAGCATGAATGCTGTTCCGGGGATTTTTGTAAGGAATTCCTCCAGAGCTTTCCTCGAGAATCCCTTCTTGGGCTCTTGCAAGAATTTCTCCAGCGATCCCTATAAGACTCATAAAATAATTTCTTGTAAAATCCCCAATTGAATGGTAGAATCTCTGGAATAATTCGTTATAGAATTCCTGGAGCGATCCCTGGAGGAAATCTTAGAAGTAAATCCTAGAGGAATCTTGGAAGGACTACCAGCGGAATGTCTGGAGAATTCACTGAAGAAATATTTTAAGTAATCCTTGAAGAAATGTTTCTTAGAGAAACCTCTGACATTCTGCAAAAATCTCTGTAGAGATCTTCTTGGAGGAATCCTTAGGGGAATCTCTTATTTTTTATTAGAGGAATGTCAGGAGAAATCTCTTGAAGAATCTTTGCAAGAATCGCTGGTGGAGTGCTTGAAGTAATCTATGCAATAATTCCTGGAAAAGTTCCCTGAGGATGGATTAATTCCCGGAGAAATCTATCTGGAGTGAATTCTTCAGAGTTTTTGCAATTCCCTCACAGGTCTTTTTTTTATTGAATTCTTCGACGATCTGATTTTAAAATTGTTTTCGGTATTTCTCAAGTTATTATTCTTGGATTTGACGGAATAATAGTCTGATTTTTTTCTGAAGGATAATTTTGAATTTTCTCAAGAGGATTTTTTAAAAACACTTCAGAGTACTTTTTAATAATGCGTCCTAATGAAGCTATTTTTGGAATTCCTCCAGCTGTTCTTTCTAGTATTAGTCCATAAGATATTTCCAACATTCGTTCGAGTTGATGTATGAATTCCTCCACGGTCATTTATTCAATCTAATTTGATTCTTCTAATCCTTTATTATAGAATTCTACGAGAAATTTGGGTTTTTGGGATTTTTTCATTGGTGTTTGCGAAATTGCTTAATTTTTTTACAAGCCTTTTTTCAAAATAGTCTGACGAAATTTTTCTGAGTTCTTCCTGCCAAAATTGTTATCATACAAAACCTTTATGCAAATTCTTGTTGAAATTTCTGCAGAAGCTGATTCAAAAGAAATGTCCAGAAGTTAACGGAGAAGAATGTTTTATTTTGGCGTTACTATCCTGTTAATTATTATTACTTACGCAAAAATAATTGATTCTGAATCAAATCAACTACTTCAGCACTAAATTTTACTTTAAATCAAATTCACACACTCTATTGATTTTACAGTAATACCTCCATGAGTCGATGTTCCATGACTCGATATCGACTCATGGGACCATAGTAAAAACAAACTTTCATGGTTACTATGATGGTCCCTAGAAGCAGCTTTCCAAAGGAATGCTGTTCCATGACTCGATATTTCCATGAGTCGATGGTCCCTTCAATATCAACTCATGGAGGTTTCACTGTACTATAAATTTTTAATTATCTCAATAATAATATTGATAATTATCACTATCCGAACACATTCACATCTTTCTACTTCAAGTCACGCTCGCAAATCTACTTACTCTAACTTGCGAAGAATAGTGTAGGTGATTAGATAATCACAACTCAAGCAGAAGATTACGTTCAAATTAAAGTTTATGACGTGCACTTTTTTAAGTGGGGGTAAGAAAATGTAGGAAGTTTCTTATGAAATGTGCTCAAGAGTTTCTTTCGGAATTCTATCTCTTATTTCTTCTAGGGATACGCCACAGAATTTTTTTTTCGGGGACATCCTTATAAATTATTTCCTAGGAGAGACACCCCCAGTCCTCCTCAAGGCGTAATTTTATCAATTTATTTATTTATCCAATGACCACGTGGTGGTCGTGTTCTAAACTAAATTGTGTCTTATGTGGAAGTCCTTATCCTACTGAGGAACTTTGCCGAAGACTGCATCTTTCTATGTGTTCGCATTCTTGTATTATCGCACAACTAGCCCCTACCGGAAGGCGACATCAACGTTAGCGTCACGCGATGGTCGAGTTCTGAACTAAATTGTATCTGATGTGGAAGTCCTTATCCTCATGAACAACTTTGCCGAAGACTGCATCTTTCTATGTGCTCGCAATCTCGAGTTATCGCATAATTAGCCTCTACCGGAAGTTCATATCGACGCTAGCGCCACGCAGCGGTCGAGTTCTGAACTAAATTGTATCTCATGTGAAAGTCCTTATCCTCCTGAGCAACTTTGCCAAAGACAGCATCTTTCTATGTGTTCGCATTCTTGTATTATCGCACAACTAGCCCCTACCGGAAGGCCACATCAACGTTAGCGTCACGCGATGGTCGAGTTCTGAACTAAATTGTATCTCTTGTGGAAGTCCTTATCCTCATGAACAACTTTGCCGAAGACTGCATCTTTCTATGTGCTCGTAATCTCGAGTTATCGCATAATTAGCCTCTACCGGAAGTTCATATCGACGCAAGCGCCACGCGGTGGTCGAGTTCTGAACTAAATTGTATCTCATGTGAAAGTCCTTATCCTCCTGAGCAACTTTGCCGAAGACTGCATCTTTCTATGTGTTCGCATTCTTGTATTATCGCACAACTAGCCCCTACCGGAAGGCCACATCAACGTTAGCGTCACGCGATGGTCGAGTTCTGAACTAAATTGTATCTCATGTGAAAGTCCTTATCCTCCTGAGCAACTTTGCCGAAGACTGCATCTTTCTATGTGTTCGCATTCTTGTATTATCGCACAACTAGCCCCTACCGGAAGGCCACATCAACGTTAGCGTCACGCGATGGTCGAGTTCTGAACTAAATTGTATCTCATGTGGAAGTCCTTATCCTCATGAACAACTTTGCCAAAGACTGCATCTTTCTATGTGCTCGCAATCTCGAGTTATCGCATAATTAGCCTCTACCGGAAGTTCATATCGACGCTAGCGCCACGCAGCAGTCGAGTTCTGAACTAAATTGTATCTCATGTGAAAGTCCTTATCCTCCTGAGCAACTTTGCCGAAGACTGCATCTTTCTATGTGTTCGCATTCTTGTATTATCGCACAACTAGCCCCTACCGGAAGGCCACATCAACGTTAGCGTCACGCGATGGTCGAGTTCTGAACTAAATTGTATCTTTTGTGGAAGTCCTTATCCTCATGAACAACTTTGCCGAAGACTGCATCTTTCTATGTGCTCGCAATCTCGAGTTATCGCATAATTAGCCTCTACCGGAAGTTCATATCGACGCTAGCGCCACGCAGCGGTCGAGTTCTGAACTAAATTGTATCTCATGTGAAAGTCCTTATCCTCCTGAGCAACTTTGCCGAAGACTGCATCTTTCTATGTGTTCGCATTCTTGTATTATCGCACAACTAGCCCCTACCGGAAGGCCACATCAACGTTAGCGTCACGCGATGGTCGAGTTCTGAACTAAATTGTATCTCATGTGGAAGTCCTTATCCTCATGAACAACTTTGCCAAAGACTGCATCTTTCTATGTGCTCGCAATCTCGAGTTATCGCATAATTAGCCTCTACCGGAAGTTCATATCGACGCTAGCGCCACGCAGCAGTCGAGTTATGAACTAAATTGTATCTCATGTGAAAGTCCTTATCCTCCTGAGCAACTTTGCCGAAGACTGCATCTTTCTATGTAGGCTGACCATAAGCCAACCAGATAAAAACGGGACCAATAAAAAACAAAAACGGGACAATTTTAAAAGACATAGGTTATGCGATTGTGGCACTTTTCCCCGAATTCTAGTTCCCCGAATGGCCCGTTTCTGCGAAGCCATTTCCCCTGATGACCCGTTGCCTTGTAAAACAATCTGGCTCAAAAAAGTGCAATAATAGTCTTTACCCGAGCAGGCGAAAAAAGCTAAGTAATAGCAAATTTTGATATGGACATACAAAAGTGATAATCACTTAAAAGATATAAGAGATAAAAAATCCAACAATATAAAATTTACTCCTGGAATACTATTAGCATATCATATTTAGCTTTTATAAGATCTCACCAATATCAGCGAGCTATTCCTTAAATCTTCCAACATCAAATTTAGCTATGGCTCAGAAGTTCTAGAATAAAATTTTGATATTATCTTCAGATCTTTCATCTCTTATGTCAATCAAATCAATATCTCGATTTAATGGTCAGAACTTTGCTTCTGCTCGGGTAATGAGATAGTGTTGAATTAGAAAGATTGATAAGCTACCAAATAAGGAAATATTTGATCATTCTCGAATAAACACATATTGACAAAAATACATTATAATACACTATTCGGGGAAACTGGGTTTTCGGGGAACTAGCATTCTGAGAACTGGCGTTTGGAGAACGACATTCGGAAAAAACGCCATTCGAGGGAAAATAGCAGAACCAGACTATGCAATCCCAAACTACATGTCTGTATGATTCAAAAAAAATCACTTAAGAACCTTGAAGCTCATTCTTTGATTTCCGAGAAGCAGCGTTTTTTAAGAACTTCATATAAAATATTGTTACACTTTTCAATTTTTCAAATTGAAATGTTAATTTTTATATTATTTCCACTTTTTAAACAGTTAATCCAATCAATTGCGTTTCAGATATAAACAAAAAGTTGTTCTTTTTCATTTTAGGTTTTATATGAATAATTATCTTATGAAGATCCGTATTTTGGAAAACTACCGAAATTTGGCATACATATTAGTAAAGAAAGGCAAAAAGTTGAGCAGAAGCATGTACGGATCAAGTTTAACTCTGTTTGAGAAACCAATAATTGCTTGGAAAATAGATGAGTAAGACAATAAACTCTGAAATATTTCTAAAAACTGTTTGTTATGTTGTTATTTTTATTTTATTATTGGTGTTGTAAATTATGTGCCAATTCTCTATTTCCTAAAATACGGGACAATTCGACCATTTTCCTTAAAACGACGGGACAGTCCGTCGAGGGAATAAAAACGGTACTGTCCCGTTAAATACGGTACGTATGGTCAGCCTATTTCTATGTGTTCGCATTCTTGTATTATCGCACAACTAGCCCCTACCGGAAGGCCACATCAACGCTAGCGCCACGCGGTGGTCGAGTTCTGAACTAAATTGTATCTCATAAGGAAGTGCTTATCCTCCTAAGCAACTTTGCCGAAGACAGCATCCTTCTATGTGTTCGCATTCTCGAGTTATCGCATAATTAGCCTCTACCGGAAGTTCGTATCGACGCTAGCACCACGCGGTGGTCGAGTTCTGAACTAAATTGTATCTCATGTGGAAGTCCTTATCCTCATGAACAACTTTGCCGAAGACTGCATCTTTCTATGTGCTCGCAATCTCGTGTTATCGCATAATTAGCCCTTACCGAAAGTCCATATCGACGCTAGCGCCACGCAGCGGTCGAGTTCTGAACTAAATTGTATCTCATGTGGAAGTCCTTATCCTCCTGAGCAACTTTGCCGAAGACAGCATCCTTCTATGTGTTCGCAATCTCGAGTTATCGCATAATTAGCCCCTACCGGAAGTTCATATCGACGCTAGCGCCACGTCGCGGTCGAGTTCTGAACTAAATTGTATCTCATGTGGAAGTCCTTATCCTCCTGAGCAACTTTGCCGAAGACAGCATCCTTCTATGTGCTCGTGATCTCGAGTTATCGCATAATTAGCCCCTACCGGAAGTTCATATCGACGCTAGCGCCACGTCGCGGTCGAGTTCTGAACTAAATTGTATCTCTTGTGGAAGTCCTTATCCTCCTGAACAACTTTGCCGAAGACAGCATCCTTCTATGTGCTCGTGATCTCGAGTTATCGCATAATTAGCCCCTACCGGAAGTTCATATCGACGCTAGCGCCACGTCGCGGTCGAGTTCTGAACTAAATTGTATCTCATGTGAAAGTCCTTATCCTCCTGAGCAACTTTGCCGAAGACAGCATCCTTCTATGTGCTCGTGATCTCGAGTTATCGCATAATTAGCCCCTACCGGAAGTTCATATCGACGCTAGCGCCACGCGGTGGTCGAGTTTTGAACTAAATTGTATCTCATGAGGAAGTGCTTATCCTCCTGAGCAACTTTGCCGAAGACAGCATCCTTCTATGTGCTCGCGATCTCGAGTTATCGCATAATTAGCCTCTACCGGAAGTTCATATCGACGCTAGCGCCACGTCGCGGTCGAGTTCTGAACTAAATTGTATCCCATGTGGAAGTTCTTGGTCTCCGAAACAAGTTTGCTGAAGACAGTACATTCCTATATGGCCTGCATCTTATACAATTTGGTGATGACTGCAGATTTCTGGACTGAGTGTACTGAAATTCCACGTGGCCAACATGGTCCCCTTCGTAGCCGATTCCCGGTGGCCACTGGATCCGGAACCGGTATTCCAGGTAGTGATCAGAATCTTGAGGAGTATATCTTTCGAATGCGGCATAAATTTCATTATTCGGTTGATATTTCGCTGATTTATAGGGGTATACATTTCTGGGTCATAATGACCCCAGTATCTTATTAAGTTGTTTTTTTGTGGCGCCATCTTAGAATCACCTTAAGAAAAAATTTTTTTGGTCTTGCGCTTCGTTTCCACAAAATATTAAAAGTCAGGGAATTTCAGAAAGATCCGTTTGATAACAACAGAGATATTGCAGGTTGAAATTCGATTTTGGGTCATTATGACCCCAGTATCTTACTAAGGTTAAGGTACTGTAAAAATACACATGTTTGCCGAAGACACTGAAGCGCTAGCTCTCCATTTTGAAGATTTACGAACGATTTTCTGATTTTTTCACATCAAATTTAAGTGTGCATATCTTGTAAAGTTGCAAGTAGTAGCAGCTAATTTTAGCATCATGCTGTTCCTCAACCTATACCCTTTTAATATATGTACGAATAATTGCGGGGTCAAGCGGGGCTCATCGCAGTTTGTTTAATTGAAAATTGTATTTCCTATGAATAAATGTATGTTTTTTTCAGTCAGTGTAGGAGATAGAGCTTACCTGTCTTCGACAAACTTTCATGAAATGATGTCGCCTACAATACTTCCTTAGGCAGTTTTCAATTTTGACAATAATTAAAAAAGTTAATTTTTGTTCTCAGTGTATATCACTTCAAGTGAATTTTTTTTTTCAGTGTCTAAATTAAGTACTCAACAAATGATGAAACTTTGTAGAACATGTTGAAACGCTAAACCCAATAGTTTCAGCACAAACACACATGTCCCACTTTTTTTTATTTCGTCCCACTGTGCGACGTGCCTATTAGGGGTTATGCACAAATTATGTCACTATCCAAGGGGAGTTCAGCCAAGCGTAACAATCCTTACATTACCGGTATCGACTCCCTATATTGAGCTGTTCGGTATTCAAATCAGCATGGTTTTTAAATTAATTAACTCATTACGCGTGATAAAGATGGATAAATTATGGGTTAAATAATTAAAAAAAATCCACCTGCTCAGCTGGGATGCGAACCCAAGACTCTTGTATGCTAGACGAGTTCTTTGCCAACTAAGCTACCGAGTCACTTCGTGACCCAATAACGCAGAAGCTTACGAGTATCGAATTCAAATCCATTCACAGATCACGCAGACCCTTCCCAAAACCAATATCCATCCATCTCATGTATACTACACACGCGTGCAGAGCGAGTGCGATTTATTAAGTGTTGAAACTGTTTGCCTGTTCAATGTAATGAGTTAATTAATTTATAAATATCCATTATTCAAAAATAAATCAATGTATTATTGACAAGTCAATGTATTATAGCTCAAATCGGTACCGTAAAACGGGGTATCTTTGATAGTGCGGAAACCATCACATACTAAACGAAATAACATAAATTCTGTTAAACAGTTAAAGTTAAAAGTAAAGAGTATTAGTACACTTAAGGTCAGAGCTATTTGCTTTTGAATCGAGAACATTTGAGGCTTAATATTCGAATTGATTTTACCATTTCCGAAACGTTTACAAACAATCTATTCTACGATGATTCTACCCCATTACCCCGAATGCCATTTCCCAGAATGCCACCACCCCGAATTCCATTACCCCCAATGTACCATTACCCCGAATTCCATCACCCCGAATGCTTTTTCCCCGAATTTACAATTATCTTCACATGATGATATTGATGACATTTCCCCATGATATTGGAATTCGGGGTAATGTCATTCGGGGTGATGGATCATTCGGGGTTTTGGAATTCGGGGTAATGGCGTTCGGGTTAATGGCATTCGGGTTAATGGCATTCGGGGTAATGGGATTCGGGGTAATGGGGTAGAATCGTCAAAGCATTGTTCTACCCACGATACAAAAAAATCATGAGGAACTAACTGTAATAATTGCTACAAGAAACTTCTTTAACCGTTATAAAAACAAATGGAGCAATTCTCAATGACATTTCTGAATGATTTCTGATCAATGGATGGTTTCTTAAAAATATCTACAATCTTGAATATGTATAAAATGTTTTGAGTACATCCCGACGATTTTTTTTTTTTGCAGAATTGTTGAAGAAGTTCCAGCGAAATGTTTGATAGAGTTTCTGTGCAATGAAATATTTGGTCAGTTCAGTGTACTTTAGACAATTTTTTTTATTATTAAACAAGAGGATATAAATATAGAAGATATTCATATATTTTTAAAATGAACGATAACAAAAAGTGATTCAATGAATGATCCTAAGGACAGAACTGCTAGTAGATTTTTTCTAGACTTGATCTTTATCCTTATGCAATTCTCTTAGAAGTCTCTATTTTAATGCAAGGTCTCTAAAGTATCAATTTTATTCGAAATAGTCCCTTAAATTTTTTTTGCCTTATTCTGCTTGCATTGAATTCTGATGCAAAATTGTACAACCTGTAAAGAAACCTTCAGAGACTGTAACGGGTTCAATTGGCTTTAAAAGAATGTCGACTCAGATTCCACGAGTAAAAGCTTCAGGAATTATCATAGTGATTTTATTTTGAATACTTTCAGGGTCTCCTAAAGGGATCTCTCCAAAAATCTTTCTAGAGATTTCTCTACCAATTCTTCCAGATTATTCAAAGGATGCTTAGAAGAATTTCTCCAAAATTAGCTTCAGGAAATCCTTGAGAACTCCAAAGCTACTACCTCAAGTAATTTCCTCAGGTATAACTTTATTTTGTTCCACTTATCCTTATACTGAATTCTCCATTTGAGAGGTTCGTCATACAAATCTATTTTTTCCTTCACCAAACATTGCTTAACAAATTTCTCAAAAAATCTTATGCAATCTTCAAAAGTTTGTTTTTTAATTTTTCACACCAGTTTATACTAAAGCAATTTTCCCAACAATTCCATAAATTTCTACAGAGATTCTGTCCAATGTTTTTATAGAAATTTCTTTAGAAAACCTTCTATACCGAGTATCAATTGTTTTTTTTATTAGAATATTATCTAAGAAATCTTCAAAAACCCAAGTTATACCAGAAATTGTTCTATGATTTTTTTTAAATACCTCACGGATTTATTTTTTGAAATCCTTTGCATTTCCCTGGAAACATTTCTGGAACTATTCATGATAAAGACTTTCAAAATCTCAAAGAATTACTTAAGAAATGTCTATATAAATCAATGAAGAAATCTATGGAGCAATTGATGAAGGATAGATACATCGCTTATTGAAAACTTATATAAATCCTGAAAGAAATCCCTATAAATTTCTGGGGAAGATATTGATTACCTTTTCTGAAATAATAATTAGAGAAAATCTATTTCTGTGGTCCTCCTTGGAAAATTCATGGTTGAATTTTTGAGGTATCCTCAATAAAATTCTAAGAGAAATGTGCTAGGAAAATTCGTGGAGAAACTGCTTGGGAAATAATCACTACACGAACTTCTTTAGAAATTTCCGGAGTAATATCTGAGCATTTGGGCAAATGCCTAAATAAGTTTCTAATGGAATTCCTAAAAAAAATCAGGAATAAAAATCATATTCAGTAATACTTGTTGTAATGTCACGAAGAATTCTCAAATAAAAGTCTTAAACCTTAGAGAAATAGCTGCTTTGATGCTATAAAGAATCGAACTTTAATCTTCTGGCTTCTATTAAGTTTCGTTTTGTGTTCTTGGTTCCTGTTTGGTCTCTCTTCAACCTCTTTTTGGTTCCTTTTAGGTCTCTTCTTTCTGGCAAGAGGTCTTCAATTCCCTATTTTTAAGACAATCAGTCACTACCAGGCCAGTGAAGACATAAAGCTTACTTAGTCTTGTAGTAACGACTGGTATAAAATTGAGGGGTGTCAATGAAAAAAACCTAGTTTGAAGAAAATTTACTTTAACGTTCAACGCTCCGTCATCGTAATCATCGTCATCATCGAAACTTCAAAAGCAGTTTTTCTGTTCAAGACTTAACATGAAGTATTAGATGAAAATTTGTTCACTGCGTTTCGGTTGGAGAATAGAATGCAGTAAACACATTTTTCCTGTGAATTTTCTTTTATTTTCTATCTTTATTAACGAGATTTTTAGCCCTGGGCTAGTTCATCTCGGGACCAACGGCTTTACTTCCCTTCCGAAGGAAGTCATCAATGAAATTTGTAGTGACTATCTTGGGGATGGGATTCGATCCCATTTCCTCGGCGTGAGAGACTTGTGTTCTAACCACTACACCAGATCCGTTCCCAGTTGTGAATTTCCTGCATTTTCCATGAAAAAGCTGCTTCTGAAAATTCTGAAATCAATGACGGATCCAGACCCCTAAAAGTTTTTTTTAGAAATTCTTCATTATATACTAATTGTATGGGAGTCAAAAAACAAGCTTCTGCTTCTAAGAATTATGCTATTTTTTCTGTTGAGCAAAAAAAATCACCTGAAAATATCATTAAAATGCTTGGAAAAAATTCTATAGAATTTCCTTAACTCAAATGAAAACCAACTAAAATGTCACTCACACCCTTTTGAGGGTTTGAGCCCCTCAAGTGAAGATACTTTCAATTTCCAGTCTAGGGCTAATTGTTTTCCTAGCTTCACTGTGTACAAAACATTTGCCAACTTTTGTCCTACCCATGGTTTCAGACGCGGACGCGCCTCTGCTGTTTGATGTAGTTTCATATAGTTCGTCACTTATCTTTGACAGCCTAGTTATAATAGAACTTGAATTCAGTCTCAAATCTCTTTGTGGAAATCATTTTTACAAACTAGGTCCATTCTTGAATTTGAAGACAAAAAAAATCATATGATGTTAAACGCTAATGTTTTTTTTTTTTGGTTTTTGGTTACAATTTGCTTCTGAACAATGAAAATCTTTCAACATTTTCCGTTTAAACATACAAAATGTTTCAACATTTTCCGTTCAAAAGTTGCCACTTTAGAGATTGTTTATAGATATCTACCAAAATCTAAATTTAGTAATCTAGATGGATTAATGAAGCAAGTATATATTTTTCCATACAAAAGTGTAAATTTGTTTGTTTACTCAAGCCAAACCTCTCTTCTTTCATCAATTTTCCATTTCTTATAAATTTCTTCTGACCACAATATTTGAATAAAAAATATTACAACAAACATTTAGTAATTCATTTCAACTCGGTGATAGCCTTAATCCAAAATATGTGCTCATGAATAATTGGAGCTTTAGAGCTACAGTATTGGACAAAACATTTGCAACTTTTTCGATTTTCCATACAAAATGACCAACTTTGGTAAGCTATATCTCAGTTATTTTTGGACCGATTTGTATGAAATTTTGGCAAAACATCAGCCATAACTTGAATTTTAACATATATTTTTGAATGATTTTTCCAATCACAAGTTTAAAAGCAGTAACGGTTTAACTAAAGTGCATTTTTTGATGATTTTTTATAAATGACATAACTAAACATATTGAAGGAATAGCTTCATGGTATCTTCAGCAAAGTTATAGATTTCAACGAGATGAACAAGTTTGCTGAAGACAGTTTTTGTGTAAGGCTATCAGATTTTGCGATAAATCGTTTTGAATTTTTCATCAAAAATTACACTTTAGTTAAAGCGTTATTACTCATAAACTCGTGATTGGAAAAATTATTCAAAAATATATGTTAAAATTCAAGTTATATCTGAGGTTCTGTGAAAATTTCATTCGAATCTGGCTTACCAAAGTTCGTCATTTTGTATGGAAAATCGAAAAAGTTGCAAATGTTTTGTCCAATACTGTATGTGAAAGGAAAGATTTTTAAATCCCGAAAGCACTCTCTTAGTTTTACGATAAATTAATGTGCACACTTGAATTACATCACACTTCAGCTAAAGTTCAACCCACCTTCAGCTTACACCATTTACAATTGTCGATAAAATCCTCTAAACATTTTCACGAAATATAAGTATTCGCTACATCGGATTAAAATATTGCTATTATCGATATTTTGAATCAAAAGAATCGATATAAAAATATCGAATATCGAAAGAAAACTACCGATACATATTCTAACATACTGGGTATATCGAAACGTCCCTATTTTTAGCATTGGGTGTTAATACTCGCGTGACTATATTTTGAATTTAAAATTGTTACAGATGTTACGTCTGTTTGGAGTAGTGTTTTCCTTTGATCGCGTTGCTTGTTCATGCGGGTGTGGGCGTCAAACACTTTTTCGGCTTACAATGCGGTTATCGAACTGTATTGCGAATCTGGTTAGGCGTGAATATATCACGGATCGCATCACTAACCATAGGCAGTGATGGGAAGCGGCGAACATATCTGATGAACCGGAACAAAAACAAAACAAAATGCTTGCGAGCATCAGAGTGCTGATTTACTCGCATCTGTCGTACTTGCGAGTAAACGAAAATAAAGGATTCAGTTATGGCCATAATGTTTCCCTGTTTCGCCATACGTGATAATGTTATTATCTTCAAATTTTTGATCATTCTGTGTGTTTGAGCAGATTGACATCAAATATATCTTGATGCTGAAACATTCAAAAAGGTTCAAAATGTGAAAGTTTTTGAGACGACACATATGTCCAAATAGGGTACCACTATGGCTATTACTGGTACACTTTCCCTAGTGAAAAGAAACCAAATTCATGTAGTGTTACAGCATCACATTCAATTTTCAACTAAAGATGCTAGAATGTTACATGATCGTGTAAATTTAAAATGCATTTGATTGAAAAATAAAAGATTTCGATTACTTTTTCAAATCGACGTAAGTAACTTCCATACGGTTTTGAGAAAATTAATTCAGAAGAATCACAACCTGTCTTCTAAAACTGTTTTAAAATGAATCATCTTTTTAACATTTTTTCGCCGTGTACATTGCTTAAATTTTGCATATAATAAGCTCGCGATAAAAAACTAGGGAGTTCCTGTTGTTTCCCACAACAATTTTATTACAAAATGATAAGCCGAATTATTCAGTTACTTTCGACGTTTTTGTATCAGTGTAAAATCGGCTCAAGTAGTGTTTTGTTTTGATTCGTGGATAAGTCACTTTGTCTCTCCATACAGCGGAGCGGCGAAAGTAGTGGTTAGGTAGCGAAAGTTGAAAATCTTACTTTCGTCGTTTTGTAAATCCGAAAAGTAAACGCTCTAAAAATGAAAAATCGAGTTGGTTTAGAGCGAAATGAGTAGAATTTCGTCTGCGAAACACATAGAATCGATAAAGTAAGTTTGTATACTTTTTTGACTTGAGTCGGTTTGAATAAGTTTTCGAGATTTTTCGTTGATATTTCAGTTCATTTTGATGCTCCAAATATGTGCATGAAAATCAAATGAAATTTTCAACATATTATTCACTGTGTAACATCGATTTATCAAAACGAAAAAAAAATCAATTTTCAGAAAATCACCCATCTTAACCAACGAGTATAGTCAATCCGTTATTTTTTTGGTTCTGATTCAAAAAACAATCATCCTCGTATTTATGTTTCGATCCCGATTTGAACCTTCATCAGGGGATACAGAATTATACGTTAATGTCCACTTTTAGTATATATTGTTGTATATCAGTATGCTAATCTAGTCATACGCCTACACTCTATTATGTGTCTCCATCATTTTTTTAACATTTCTCATTCGTCGATGACTTACTTCTTATGCTAGTTTTTTCTGTATTCATTAACTTTAATATTGTCAATACATTTTTGTGTTCTAACACCCCAACACTTTCACATTGTTGATATCCATTAACTTCTTAAACACAATTTCAATTCACACAGATTTAGAACAGTCCACGCTTGTGCTCTGTGGTCGTTGTGGTTTGCTTTCAGCACGTAAAAAGTACACTGCAAAGGTGTTGTGTCTGTGCCATACACCTTCATAACTACTACTCTTCACTGTTCATTCAGCAGCAACAACACAGCACAAATTCTGAGCAAACCAGTCAAGAACACATCAAAGCAAATCCCGAATATGGGCACCTCTAAAAATAGTGCTTTGATCATCGTGGTACGTAATCGACAGCCAACCAGGGCTAACCTCGTACTTGTACACATGAGAATGCTAATACGGGAATGCCGAACGACATCCAATGCTCACCTGTCTGGAAATCTGCAATCCAAACTAATTACCAGGAAATTAGGACACTCGGAAGCAAACGCGCGCGATTAGAATGGGCCAAAATGGTTATATTTTAGCTTATAATTGAAGAGGGTGTGCTACTTGCTTCGAAGAAAATTGGTGCTGCTAATCTGTTCCGTTTACGAGAGCCACTTGAGACGAACTGATGCTGATTTGATTATTTTGCGCTACAGACGTATACGTGAATGGATTCGATCGATCTCAATATGATCCGGTCGGTAAGCTGACTCAGTAAACCACAACACACGGTGAGCACGAAGAGAGAAAGATCGTATTTATGAATCGCTACTTCGAAGAATACATGTATGAGTCTCGTTGTAATCTTCAATGTACAGAGTGAAATCAGTTACCTACTTTTGAAAGTAACTTGAGAGAAAAAGAGCGCGGAGAGAAACCATATTAAGCCGAAGCAACTTAAGTCCGAGGTTTCCGATTGCATTAAACCAGAAAAATGTACCGGTCAGTCGGTCAGCACAACACCTTTACTATCTGTCTATCGTTCTCTCTTAAATTCCAACCCATACGTTCGTGGCAGTGTTGCCACATTTCTATCTGTACTGAAGGCTCAAAAATCTTTTTTATCTGTACCAGTGATTCTAAAAATCTGTACCCAAAATCTGTACCACATCCAACATAAATTGTTGGAAGAAATCCTAATCAAATTGAAAATTTCATATAGTTTTCATTGATATAATTTCACTTATTATGTATCTGTTATTAAATTCAATAAAAATAGTACCTTGCAATAATGGTTTTGAGGAAATCAGTTCCAATTTCAAGTATCCTGTTACAAACATCTTCAATTCCAAAAATCTGTACCAATCTGTACCTTTTCGTGAAAATCTGTAATCTGTACCGTACAGAATCTGTACCAAAATCTATCAGAAAATCTGTACCTTTCCAGATAAATCTGTACTTGTGGCAACACTGGTTCGTGGCAGGCGGAGGAAGTAAAATTTACACGGAGGAAATTTGTAAGCTTGTGAAAGTGATGTTCTCATCTAATCGTTAAAGTTTATGTTGTTAAATCTACCAAATATAGTTTTTCTATTTTTTTTAGTGTTATTAATCTTCGAACATCTCACATATTACGCATATGGATCAAATGTCCTATATTTTAGAATATTATTGGATAGATCAGAACTGTTCTTGTATATAACACCTAATGGTACATTCAAAGCAACTTAATGATCAAAATTGGATATTCAAAAGAATTTCAAAGGTTCATAGATTCCGCTAGTAGATTTGGAGACTTTATTCCAGAGTGTTTTGGAGTTCAGTTTATGATGAAAATAAAAAAAAAAAACAAAATGAAAGATCAATATAAGTCGGTATTCATCCAGTTGGGCGAATGTCTTTTGATTGAATTATAAACTTACAATTAATTTAGTGGCTAACAATGCTGAACTCTACACTCACAAATGTGACCGAATAATCAAAGATATTCTCATACCACCATCGTACAACGTAGCGCAGCTAATTCGAGTTACATATTCCTTAACGTTCAACGCTCCATCATCGTAATCATCGTCATCATCGAAACTTCCAGAGCAGTTTTTCTTTTCTAAACTAAAACGTTTTCGATGAAAAGATGTTCACTGTGTTGGTTGGTTGGAGAATAGAATACAGTGAACAAATTTCCGTGTTTTTCTTGACATTGAACGGAAAAACTGCTTTTGAAAATTTTGAAATCAATGACGGATCCTGCGCCTTAAAATAACTAACATTTCAATTTGATATTTTGCCGTCCTGAAGTCACAAACAGTTCTTTCAAGCACACACAGTTCGAACGAAACATGTAAATTTCTGTGACATATAATGCAGATAATTGGAGCGTGGAATATCAGGAATATTTACATGATATGTCATGTAAACTTCAATTATATGTCATGTAATCCAACAGGATCCTCAGTGATTACATGACATATAACACATTTTTACATTATTTCAGAATTAAATTTACATGACGTCGTGTTTACATGGCATAAATGAAGTTTACATGACGTGTAATCTTCATTATTTTTAACTGTGCAGGTTTAGTGTTTTCTTGCGTTAAAGATGACATAAATTTTATGATAGATTATCCCTTCGTGAAATCAAAGGCTGTTCTAAGGTATCTTGAAGGGAGGTACGGCAATCCAAGTGATCAGTCAGTGCAGCGTGGAGTAGGGGGACATGGGGCAAGAAGGACACCTGGGGCAAAAGTGCCACCTCTAATTTGACGTAGTTCAAATCAATATTTTGATGTTTAACGCAGGATAAGTATAAATTGAGTACTAATGGAGGGTTGTGTAAATATTACAGTTAAAAATGTTTAGTACAAAAAAATAGAAAAATGTCTTTAACTCACCAACGCAAAATATGCGAAATATTATAAGAATGTAAGACTGGAAAACAAGGTTTGACTTCCAATAAATACAAAACATATTGATTTTTCCGCACAGTATTGATGATTTTCAATTGTTTAATATAGCTGTGAGGAAATTTTTTCGAAAAATTCCTTTTGACATTAAATTTTACATATTTTAAACAGTATGTCTTATGGGGCAAGAGGGACACCGCAATTTTCTCATATAAAATCAAATGTACTTTTATTTTTCTTATTTAATATTGCATTAAAACAATGTTTCCTACTAAATAAAATCAAAATAAACCATCTTGGACTTTCAAAATGGTTTCTGAAAATTTTTACTATTATTGTTACAGTCAAATAAGATGAAAACTAAATTAATTTCGTAAAATTACTTTTTAACTATAAATCCTTTTAACCCTCAGTTTTTATCTTTACTTACTCTAGAATTTATCGTTTAGACGGGGAAATAATAATATACAAAATTTGTGACATTTTGCTCTGGTGGTCTTGTTTCCCCATATGAGTGGCACTCTTGCCCCGTGCCTCGTTTAAAAACCTCATAAGAAGGGACATTTTCAAAAATCTCAAATCATCATGTGCTTCTTATATTTTTGAAATCTATCTATAACATCATTTAGAACAAGAGGTGAGCTTGCCCCTACACTGGAATAATCTTCAAAAATTGTGCTAATCAACCATGATTTGAACCTATATATATTAAGGTGTCCTTCTTGCCCCTAGCCCCCCTACTCTGCGGGGAAGGTGGAAGTGACAGCTGGCGTGCTGGCTAGCTGGCGGGTTCGTGTACACTGGTTTTCACTCTATTGTTTCTATTGAGTTTTTAGGGATTGTTGACAGCAACCACACACGGTGAACTGGAAATTTTCTCCTGTGTCTCCTTGACCATTTGTGTCGCGACTCGAGAGTCTTTTGTGTAAAAATATATTTATTCTGGTGTTAGAAATATTTAAGTAACAAATGTTTTCTGAGAGAACACAGGCAGACGAAGCATGACTGTTCAGTGCTCAGTTGAGGATTCTTCTTCATCTTCTTCTTGGCATTTCGTCCTCACCGGGACAAAGACTGCTTCTCAGCTTAGTGTTCTTATGAGCACTTCAACAGTTATTAACTAAGAGCTTTCTTTGCCAAAGTTACCATTTTCGCATTCGTTTATCGTGTGTCAGGTACGAAGATACTTTATGCCCAGGGAAGTCAAGGAAACTTTCATTACGAAAAGATCCTGGACCGACCGGGAATCGAACCCAGACACCTTCAGCATGGCTTTGCTTTGTAGCCGCGGACTCCAACCACTCGGCTAAGAAAGGCCACAAGCTAAAAAGTTGGCAAAGGATGCTATCTTTCTATAGTTTGCAACGCCCTGCACCTGAATAATAATATGTCAATGATAAATAAAATAGTGGAATTGCAACAAAAACTAGTCAAACTAAATTTCTGGTATGCAAATCTAATCCTGAAAGAATGAACTTTTTGGGACGTATAGGTTGTCCCAGAAAGTATGGGCACGACTTTGATAATGAAAATCATAGTACTTTTCCAAACAATCAAATATTTTTATATTTTTGTATTTTTCCATAGGCTATTTTTACCAGCATCTGTGATAAATTTGTTTGATTTAATAATCGTTCACATTGAAAATTTTGATTTTAGAAAATCAATTCTTATCTGGTCAGCACAGACCCTACATTTTGTTTCTTTGAAAAATAACCAGTAATATATGTTTTTATCAAAATCTTTTGCCGTGGTGAGTTCAAGTACTTTGTATAAAGGATGTTTTACATAAATTTTTGTTTGAAATTTTATTTGGCTTTGTTAGAGAACACTTGAAAAAATGGTAAAATTCGTAAAATCTCGTATTTTTCTCTCCACATAAGACAGCATCACGAAGTTATAACTCTTCAGGCATTTTAAATAGTAATAGAAATAATACATTTCAGGTTTACGAAAAGTTTATCCCTATTCCCTAGGATAGGGAAAAATCAACCACGGCTGGAATCGGATTTTCAATTCCAATACAAATTTTACATGCTTAAGTCTCAATTTGAATAAGTGACAGTCCGATCAACTATCATATCGTCATAGAACAAATTTTGTAAAACAAAGTCGCTCAAAAATAACGCGATTTGTGCAAGACTGATAAGAGATGCTTCAAGGAATGTTACGTAATCAACACAATAAAAATTATACTATTTATTAAAAATAAATCGCAATCTACTCTTGGTGGGTACAGTAATCAAATGTATAAAAATCAGATTTCACTAGTCTTGAACTGGCAGTATGGATCAGTGCATGAGTTAACCCATTAACTTTTGAGCGGTGTCGTGTTATTTACGTGACCATGGCAACAAGTGAATTCGGCACTGGTCCATGGTGAAGTCGTGCCCATACTTTCTGGGACACCATATAGTTTTTAGATAGTATAAATGAAAGACAATCAAATGGGTTGGTGGTCTAATCCCGACCAGTGGATTACAACAGAATAATATCACAATTATATCAAGATTTGTAACAAATAAAAAAAGTGTTTTATTTGTGTTAAAAGCACTTTGAGTTGATGGAGAAAATAATAGCATATTTAAAACAAAACCCGTTACAATAACAAATGCTGCTTCAAATTTGATTCAATTTGAAGCATATTTGTTATAAAAAAAAATCGGGGAGCAATTGCTTATTATGTGCGTTTTAATTCATGTATTGAAAATAACATATTTCTGATAACCAAACAGCAAGCCTCTCAGCCATGAAATTAACACCCCTACTCCTTCCCGCATGAACTGGTGTAGATGCAGGGGTATATCAAGTCTACACAGCCAATTCAGATTACCGACCCCAGTAAAATTTTACTGGGTTTTGGAACTACGGTTTTTTTCGGTAATTTTAACGATTACCGAAAAAAACCAGTAAATCAAAATATGCTTTGATTGATGGAAATTACTGATTAATTCAGTAAAATTGTAAAGCGTTTTTACTGGCTTTCCAGTTTCCCATGCTTCATGCTTTGCTTCTCCGGATACTTTTTTTTTCAGAAATCAATACAAATTAAACCCCAATTGACATGGACATCGACATTGACATGCATTCTTCGTAAGAATAAACATCTACGGTATGCTCATATCTCAGTGGAAGTAATCTAAAAATGTGAAACAAAACCATTATTTGGTTGGTTTACATACAATAGGCAAACTCAATGATGCAGATGAATTTACCTCTTGTATGGAAACCAACCGAATTTACCAACGTAAGCAGTTTAATCGTGCTGAGCTTTTTCGGTTGCTTAAAATGGTTGAGTTTCTCACTAAATTTCGACTACTTACCACGAGAAAGTGCAAAATAGGTGCAGGAAAAGTTTGGTTGCCAAAGCGGTGTCTCCCAGCGCCGGACGATTTTACAGCAGGAGATTCTCATTTGACACTTTCCCACATGCGCATCAGTTTGTTTTGATTTGATTTTGACGACAAGTCAGTAAAAAACATCAACTACAGAATAGTCGGTAATTGTTTTTACTGACTTTTCGGCCTGTTCGGTAATGTTGCAAAATTGCGTCTGACAGCTACCGTAGTTCAGTAAAAAGTAAAAAATATTACTGAACGTCAGAAGTTTTCAATCAAAAAGCTGAAAGTTTGGTATTTCTTATGATTTACAATTCGTACCCAGTATTAAATATTACCGAACAAGCAAATCGTGATTGAGTGTGTACTGTGAGCCAGTTTTCGCATCATGATTTCTTCCCCCTTTCTCTTATTGTTCTGCATTCTGTCGTGGCAGGCACCATTGTTGCCTAAAAAATATAATATCACCAGCGCTTATACACTGAGGCTGTAAGTTAATCCCAAACAGTCATCTGGTTGGTTCCTCGTGTAAGCGATACTGAAGTAGCAACCACGGGCATCCAATCAAGCTCAAGCTCGTAGTTTCTAGATAGTTTAAATCATGGTTTTAGTTAACAATCAAAAGAAACTCACCAGCAATCACTTCTAATTTTAAAATGGATGATTTAGAAATCTGACATATTGAACTACAACTCTTCTGGACATCTTATTATTTGCATTGCACATGCTGATACTCATTGAGATAATTTCCCTTCTTTTAATCATTCGCTTTTCTTAAGAGCAGAACTGTGGTAGTAGTTGTTGGCATTATAAATTCTGATATTTTCATAAGATTTACCTTTCTTTTAAAATTGGCTGATCTTTCGATTGATAATCTTAGAATAATCATAGGCACTACACAGTTAAAAATGGTACCATCTTCAATAATTTTTAAAATTATAGGTTGGCCTCGGTATGGAGCGTGCAAATAATATTTCATGAAAAAATGGTCTCATGTAAAATTAAATTAAATATAAGATAAATTTACACGTTTATATATTTACGGTAGGTGTAAACTTCAGAATTTTTATCTGTGTATCCACTAGGGTGGTTCAAAATATCACTATTACTCCACACAACTCGTTCAATAATTAAAATTCAATTCTAGGTAAAATTCTAAGTGCTCTCCATAATTTGAGCTCATTTTGATAAAAACTGAGACTGTAAAAGCCATTCAATGTTTCAATGGTAATTAGTAATACTAATACTGTAAGATAAATTTGTCGACTACAACTTGGTCCAAGATCATTTTTAAATTGAACGTCTCAATAATTAGTTATTTTAATTCAAACGGATCATGTTAAACAGCGCTCAATTGTCTTCTGAACAGGTAACATTGCTGCATCTGGCGTAAGAGATGACACGCACAAATCATGGCTACTATGTTTTACTGCTTGTATCCAGTAATGCCCATAGAATTGCTTAATTATTATAACCAAAGATTTTCAATTCAGATAAAAATCAATAGATAATTACTGAGACGTTCGATTTGAAAACGGTCATTGACAAAGTCTCTAGTTGTATCTAGAGAAGATTCAAATTTCATTTTTCAAGTGTCAATCTTTTTTCTGATTTCCAGACATAGAGGTGCCCAAGTAGTTATTCGCCCAATTTTGCTTAAAACTGAGCTGTCCGGAATAGGCGACTGGAGATGTAATACAAAAAAAACGTTTTCCCATGCAAAATGGTCAACTTCAGAAGGCTATATCTCCGCCATTTCTCAACTGATTCTTTTCATTTTTTCTGTGAAGAACTACAAATCACCTCAATTTTTGATAATTATTAAATAAAGTTGTGTGAAAACAATTGATTCAAAAGTCACAAATAGATTTAATTATGACTAAAAAAATGCACCAAGACGAATAGGGATCTGACAGACAAACTAGACGTAATTTTGGTGTCTTTGGCGCATTTGGTCTTTGTCACTCAATCAACATATGCACTGAAGACACCAAGATGATTTTTTGCTTAGTTTTTCTGCTACATCATTTTGGATCTTGACACGCAAAATAATACTGTAGTACATACTACAATAAACTGACGTTCAAATTTACTATGGCTTCAAATATTGGTATTGACGGAAACAAAAGTCAATTTAACCAAATTGCAGTAAATAATACTATGCCTCAAAGAAGAATCTAATAGTAAAATTTACAATTTTACGCGGTTAATCATATTATGGTTTTGTTTTCAATATATACCACATATGTGGTGATAGTTACCATGTATTCGGTTATATCAAGCGTGTTGTACCGACAATTTTCAGCTGACTACATTTGGCGATGGAAAGTACTACAAGCATAGTATATTTTTTTATCAACTCATTAGTGCAATGCGCCATTTTGTTAATGTCATATTTTGGGCAAATGTCAAGGCGTTTAGTTGAGTTTATTTTTATATTTGTGATGAATATAGAAAACCTACTGTATTGAACGTCATATTTTGTGGAAAAGGTGAGTGTTGAAATAATTAAAACGATTATACAACTGAAACTATTTGTCTGCTTTATCTCTTGTAAAGGAAACTCAATATCCTGGATTACAAGTATTGCTTGCAGAACAACATACTCATCCGGCTGTTTGCAATACATTTTGTAAGTATGACCTAGACTAATTATCTTGAATAAATACAATTATAATGTAAATAGCACATTCCAGACCATGCCTGAGCTGAAAGATAGTCATTGCAGCAAAATGTAGCGGTCAACGTTTGTAGAGAAGCGGCAGCTGAAATCACATCATTGGGATATTTATAAATTTGCATATTTATGCATATTTGAAAAAAAAATGTATTACACGTAACTAATCTGAAAAAAAATATATTTATCAATGCCAATACGATTATTGATCAGACTCAGGTGTATTTCAATTGAAATTTAAATCTTAAGTATATGAAATTTGAGTAGTAATCCATAAAAAGTGATTATCAAAAATAAATCCGTATGTTTACATCAAAAACATATATCAATCAAAAAAATTATGTTGCCTTTCCAGAACTAAACTTTCAACTAAGAATTCACTTCCCCTTGATAATACCTGAAAAAGTGTTACTTCTAGACATTGTCTCACGTGGAGAGAAAAAAAAGGATTTTTTCAAATTTTGCATTTTTGTCAACAGTTTTCTAGCAAAGGCAAGTGCAATTTTAAACATAAAATCGTGTGAAGCATGTTTGATACAATGTACTTAAATTCGTCATGTCGTAAATTTTTGATAAAAATGATAAGACGGATAAAAATAGATTTACTAAAATCAAAATTTTCAATATAAAAATATATGTGATCAAACAAAGTTACCACAAGTAACACTTGAAATATTCCAAAGAAAAAAACATAGATATAAACATTTTTGTTTGTTCAAAAAAATACTACAATTCTCATTATCAAAGTCGTGCCCATACTTTTTGGAACACCCTATAGATTATATATTATATCAAGTTGAACTCGATTTGTTATCGGTTTCCATACTGAACACCCAACTCGTTGCATATATATTACGCCAAATCGAGCTGCTTGTCGTACAAAAAAATAAATCCGATAGATATTCATTTTCCTAGTTTGGTATAAAAAAAATCATAATGACATCTTTTATATGTTTAAGATTTAGTTAGTGACTATTTTTTACTACCTAATATTTCTGTTCAATCTTATACAAGTAAGACAATATCATGGTAATCATTCTCGCTATTTTCATCTCATGGGGTTAGTATGAACGTTTGTATCGTATCGAACGCTATATATATATATATATATATATATATATATATATATATATATATATATATATATATATATATATATATATATATATATATATATATATATATATATATATATATATATATATATATATATTTTGATATCACCATATCACTGAGAGCTATGAAGGATTGCTGCGTGTAACGACGGTGCACTACAGCTTCAATATTGTTGATTGAAGTAGAACTTCCCCTGTGCGATAACGAATTAGAGAGTGTTCAGTTGTGGCTGGTTCTTATTCATATAGGGGTTTCTAGAGCAATATGCATCAATTTACAAAACCGTCGTTTTTATTGACAAATTGATTTAGTTGTCTTATTTAGTTGATAAATTATTTGCTTACGAATAAAATATAACAGAAACCGATACAACAACTATGCCACACTCCAACATCAGTATGTTTTCTTGTTCTCACAAAAATTTAACATGGTGCATTTTGTGTTCTCAACAGTCATACCCCATATATCCGCGCATATGTGATGAGCGGTCGGAGAAAGTGGAAAATATGTTGACGGAAAATAAGCTCCTTGAAGTAGGTCACCCGAGAGATGATCACAATGCATATATTCTCTGGTATTATGTCAACGGTAGAACGACTATGTGCCTACTTTTATAGTGAGGGCAGCAATGTTTAACAATTACGCGTGTTTCGTTAATAAAGTCATTTTTGCACAAATATAGAAATAAAGGCGTTGGTTTTAGCCAACGCGATATCGATTCAAGAAAAGAGCCATGACCTTATGGCGGTTTTGATTGACTTTTATTTGGCTGTCCCTTTGTCATATCTTAACTTCGTTTATTTTTATCATGTAAAAATGAAGCTAAGCTTTTACTAAGGGGCTCTCAAATATGACAAAGTTAATTTATATTACTCAAAATTATATAACTTTCAAATCAAAGCATCTATAGTATAGACTATATACAGTTCATGTGTGTACCACTAAATAGAAAATGATGAAAAATATGTCATATATGAGAATGCAGCTGTTTTAAGCTTTGTTTTTCTGTGAACTGTTATAAAAAATGTGTCGGAAATTTGAATTCACCAAAAACAAAAAATCCCAAACAATAGTATCGAAAACGCCAATAAACACAATGATAATCAAATCTAAGAGCAGCAAAAATAATAAATTATTCTAAATTGCACCTAATTAATGTTTCTTATTTTTGTACAGGTACTGCGACCAGTTTTACGCTGAGAAAACTTACAAATTCCAGCAAGGTTATGACATTTGCTCAAGACATAAAACATTTTTTTTGCTCCACAAAATCGGTAAACTGGCATTAATTGGGTAAAAAGAAAACGACTTGGAAATTTTGAAAATGCTAGCTACAATTCAGCCGAAAATTAATGATTTTTGTTGCATATAGAACTTTACCAGTAAAATGATGAGAATAGCAAGTGGCGCACCTCATAGCATAGGTAGCGGTAAACGCGCAGCTATTCAGCATGACCATGCTGAGGGTCGTGGGTTCGAATCCCGCTGGTCGAGGATCTTTTCGTAAAGGAAATTTTCTCGATTCCCAGGGCATAGAGTATCTTCGTACCTGCCACACGATATACACATGCAAAAATGGTCAATCGGCAAAGAAAGCTCTCAGTTAATAACGGTGGAAGTGCTCATAAGAACACTAATCTGAGAAGCAGGCTTTGTCCCAGTTGGGACGTAACGCCAGAAAGAAGAAGAATGTGCGAGTATCGTTGAGGTATGCGTTATATCACAATAAACATTTAGAGGATGAAGATAGAGTAGGATCTTCTCTTCAACGTTGCATTGTTAAATAACGTAAAAATCCATTCGTTTGCTCAGTAACAACAGGCTACACACTTGGTTGTCAGTGGCTGTTATGGCGAGATCATGAATTAAGCGAGAATTGAAAAATTCAAACGACATATAGGAGCAGTTATCTTATGAGACATTTCGGTAAACGCTCCTTTAGTGGTGTTAAATGACTATGTGATGGTTGGTAAATGGCTAGGCATGGCGTACCATTGGTACCTCGCGTACCTGAAGGAATAAAATAGACCCCTTTGTGCGGTCCTTAGCCTCTTGCCCAGCAACTCCTATCCCTACCTCCTCGCGGTACTGGCCGGGGTACGAGTAACCTTAGGGAAGATCGGGTAACCAACCCCCGGTGGGAACTTTGGTCGTATGCTGACAGGGAAGGGGGGGGGTTTGCTTTTGCTTTTGCTTCTGCAAACCTTGAGCGTCTATACTCCATGTTAGGAGCGGCTCACAACAGCGTCTGTTCCCCATGTCAGGGACGGCTGATCACCGTCCGAGTGCCAGAGAAGGACTCTAAGCTAAACTGCGCACTATGGTCCTCCGAACATTTAGGGGGAATGGTCCTCCGGAAATCTAGGGGGTTGGTGGCAGGCCCTGCAAGCCAGCTGTAAAAAAATCAAGCAACGAATAATCAACGAGAGAATACGAACCGGGACAATCGGCGAAGACCACAGCGACGTAAAGGGACTAGCGATTGGAAGCTCGGTACGTGGAACTGTAAATCTCTCAACTTCATCGGGAGCACACGCATACTCGCCGACGTTCTGAAGGACCGTGGTTTCGGCATCGTAGCGTTGCAGGAAGTGTGTTGGAAGGGATCAATGGTGCGAACGTTTAGAGGGAACCATACCATCTACCAGAGCTGCGGCAATACACATGAGCTGGGAACAGCTTTTATAGTGATGGGTGATATGCAGAGGCGCGTGATCGGGTGGTGGCCGATCAATGAGAGAATGTGCAAGTTGAGGATCAAAGGCCGGTTCTTCAACTTCAGCATAATAAACGTGCACAGCCCTCACTCCGGAAGCACTGATGATGATAAAGACGCTTTTTACGCGCAGCTTGAACGCGAGTACGACAGTTGCCCAAGCCACGACGTCAAAATCATCATAGGAGATCTAAACGCTCAGGTTGGCCAGGAGGAGGAATTCAGACCGACGATTGGAAAGTTCAGCGCCCACCGACTGACGAACGAAAACGGCCTACGACTAATTGATTTTGCCGCCTCCAAGAATATGGCCATTCATAGCACCTACTTCCAGCACAGCCTTCCGTACCGATACACCTGGAGATCACCACAGCAGACAGAATCGCAAATCGACCACGTTCTGATTGATGGTCGGCACTTCTCCGACATTATCGACGTCAGGACCTATCGTGGCGCTAACATCGACTCTGACCACTATCTGGTGATGGTCAAACTGCGCCCAAAACTCTCCGTCGTTAACAACGTACGGTACCGACGGCCGCCCCGGTATGACCTAGAGCGGCTCAAGCAACCGGATGTCGCAGCGGCATACGCGCAGCAACTCGAGGCTGCATTACCGGAAGAGGGTGAGCTGGACGAAGCCCCTCTTGAGGACTGCTGGAGAACAGTAAAAGCAGCCATCAACGATGCAGCTGAGAGCAACGTCGGGTACGTGGGACGGAGTCGACGGAACGATTGGTTCGACGAGGAGTGCCAGGAGGTTTTGAAGGAGAAGAATGCAGCGCGGGCGGTCATGCTGCAGCAAGGGACCCGGCAGAACGTGGAACGCTATAAACGGAAACGGCAACAGCAGACCCGCCTCTTTCGGGAGAAAAAACGCCGCCTTGAGAAGACGGAGTGCGAGGAGATGGAACAGCTGTGCCGGTCTCAGGAAACGCGTAGGTTCTATCAGAAGCTCAACGCATCCCGCAACGGCTTCGTGCCGCGAGCCGAGATGTGCAGGGATAAGGATGGGAGCATTCTGACGGACGAGCGTGAGGTGATCGAAAGGTGGAAGCAGCACTTCGACGAGCACCTGAATGGTGCTGAGAGCACAGGCAATGAAGGACGGGACAACGGAGGAAATGCCTTCGTCAGTACTGCGGAAGATGGAAACCAACCAGCCCCCACTTTGAGGGAGGTTAAGGATACCATTCACCAGCTCAAGAACAATAAAGCTGCTGGTAAGGATGGTATCGGAGCTGAACTCATAAAGATGGGTCCGGAAAGGCTGGCCATTTGTCTGCACCGGCTGATAGGCACAATCTGGGAAACAGAACAGCTACCGGAGGAGTGGAAGGAAGAGGTAATCTGCCCCATCTACAAGAAAGGCGACAAGTTAGATTGTGAGAACTTTCGAGCGATCACCATTCTAAATGCGGCCTACAAAGTATTATCCCAGATCATCTTCCGTCGTCTGTCACCCGTAGTAAACGAGTTCGTGGGAATTTATCAAGCCGGCTTCGTTGACGGCCGATCGACAACGGACCAGATCTTTACTGTACGGCAAATCCTCCAAAAATGTCGTGAATACCAGGTCCCAACGCATCACCTTTTCATCGATTTCAAGGCGGCATACGACAGTATCGACCGCGTAGAGCTATGGAAAATCATGGACGAGAACAGCTTTCCCGGGAAGCTCACGAGACTGATAAGAGCGACGATGGAAGGTGTGCAAAATTGTGTGAAGGTTTCAGGCGAACACTCCAGTTCGTTTGGATCCCACCGGGGACTACGACAAGGTGATGGACTTTCGTGCCTGTTGTTCAATATTGCGCTAGAAGGTGTTATGCGAAGAGCCGGGCTTAACAGCCGGGGTACGATTTTTACGAGATCCAGTCCAGTGTTTGCTTCGCGGATGATATGGACATTGTCGGCCGAACATTTGAAAAGGTGGCAGACCTGTACACCCGCCTGAAACGCGAGGCAGCAAAAGTTGGACTGGTGGTGAATGCGGCCAAGACAAAGTACATGCTAGGTGGTGGGAGCGCGACAGGGCTCGCCTAGGTAGCAGTGTTACGATAGACGGGGATACGTTCGAGGTGGTCGACGAGTTCGTCTACCTTGGATCCTTGCTGACGGCTGACAATAACGTTAGCCGTGAAATACGGAGGCGCATCATCAGTGGAAGTCGGGCCTACTATGGCCTCCAGAAGAAGCTGCGGTCAAAAAAGATTCACGCCCGCACCAAATGTACCATGTACAAAACGCTCATAAGGCCGGTAGTCCTCTACGGGCATGAAACGTGGACGATGCTCGAGGAGGACCTGCAAGCACTTGGAGTCTTCGAACGTCGGGTGCTTAGGACGATCTTCGGCGGTGTGCAGGAGAACGGTGTGTGGCGGCGAAGGATGAACCACGAGCTCGCCCAACTCTACGGCGAACCCAGTATCCAGAAGGTGGCCAAAGCTGGAAGGATACGATGGGCAGGGCATGTTGCAAGAATGCCGGACAGCAACCCTGCAAAGATGCTGTTCGTTTCGGATCCGGTTGGTACAAGAAGGCGTGGAGCGCAGCGAGCTAGGTGGGCGGATCAAGTGCGTATCGATTTGGCGAGCGTGGGGCAGAACCGAGGATGGAGAGATGCGGCCACGAACCGAGTATTGTGGCGCGAAATTGTTGATTCAGTGTTATCTGTGTAGATGTTAACTAAATAAATGAATGACTATGTGATATTTTCTTTGAAGTACTATGCAAAAATTATACAAGCCGTCGAATCGAATTCATGAAATTTAATCGTAAAGCTATTTAAAACAATTTTTTGTCTAAACAGTTTGCTTTTTTGTACCTGTGGTGGTGCATCACTACTCATAGTTGAGGGTCCATTAAAAATTTAATGGACTGCACCTTTAAAGAAACCATGCTAAAACATACCTCCATTAATACAACAAAGTTTCTATTATTAGTGCAACGATTTTTGCAGGAAAATTCTAAATGAATCCTATTGTTCATACATTTAAATGATAGAACGATTTGAAACCTATCAACTGATACATTAAAATATCATATTACATGATTTTGGTCAACATATTTTAGCTGTTTTCCCTCAGGTGCTTCACTAATACTACATTTGCCGTAATATCAAATAGAATGACGATTCATATGAAATTTGTTGCCCTCAATCAGGAACTCGAAAGACCATCATTCTGATGAATTCCACATTGCGGTGATCGGCCAGACCTCGTTTTACGATTCGTATTAAGTTCAAGGTGCGCTATATTAGGTGAATATTACATAGTATCAAACAAGCAACATGAATACTAATTGGCAATTTATGGTTTGCCGAGCAGAAAACATGAGTCGTCCTGCCATCGAACAAAAACACATTTTCGTGCTTGAATGAGTGGGTTGGAAGCTAACTGATAATTAGCATTTGATGCACAGAGGCCAAACTGCACGGAAGTGAGGTAAGTGTCAATTAAAGATATCAGGATTGAACTTTGCATCTCGAATATTGCTAACACTTTGTGGCATATGGTGACGATGGAGACACTCCGCTGCAACGAATGCTAGGTATTACCTTTCGTCATAGAGATGATATTCCCGGCAGCTGCTGATGGTTTGGTTGGTTTGCATTACCAGGGAAACGGCAATTATAACTTTTTAGTGTTCGCTCAGAGATGGAAGCTGGTTGAAGCAATTGGAATTTGTGGCTCAATATGAAAGTGCAGCGATGCATAATATTTGGAAATTGTTGAATGTGTGATACAAACAAGTTGATTTTATTAATGTTTTGTCGTTTTCCGAATTTCGCTTACGAGCCCACTTGGGTGTGCGAACAGAGTAGGAACTTGAAGTTTTTATACAATCGTCAACGCAAGGGTTTGTGCTATCAGATGAAATAAAAGGGTCAGACACGGAACCATTGCAACATCTGCAGGAAATTCTATTTTTTTTTTTTGCTTCAAAGGTAGGTTTTGTGTCTATGATTCTAACTTACCCTTAGAACCATTTCCTCAAAAAAACATCAACCACTTCACACAATAATCATCGGATAGCCATAATGCGCGAAATACGGTTAATGAAATCATAACGCAATGCTTAGAAAATCCTCAACAACTTAACGCGCCCATTGACCTTTATAGAAAATCTAAAAGCAGACCTCAGGTAGGTAAAACAGCATAACAAACATAACAATTACGAAATTTATCGTTGTACAGTCAACTTTCCCTTATTTGATATTCCGTATCTCGATATCGAGTTAGAGAACCATGGTAAAAGTCGGTTTTCAAGGATTCCTCGATGGTCCCTTGGAACGCATTTGCACTGGTTTTGTGTTGATACCTCCCTAACTCGATGGTGCCTTGAATATCGTGTTATGGAGAGTTGACTGTAGTTGGATTATTTCTAGAAGCATTGATCCTATTGTAACTCAGAATCACCTGAGTCGGATGTAGAATCTGTAGCTAGTTGAATGGGTCATTAAGAAACCCAGAGTAATTCGATGGAAGCAATTAGATATTAATCTGGCAACTTTCAGAACAGAACTGAAAAGTACAACTTTTCAGTGCAGTATTTGTTGGTAGGAGAAATAAGTCTTTATGCTGTTCATTCCTTTGATGAGAAGTAGGCTAATATGCAAACAAAATTGCAAGAGGTTTTTTGTTATTCCTTTACAAATCAGCCTTACTTTTATCAAGAAGACTTAAAACAGTAGGTACTTAAAAGTGCTACTTTTCGGCACTAATAGTACTTTACAGTTGTTTTGGTAGTTGGTAAATTAATATATGAGTGCCTTCGTCAAGTTGCTTTGAATTTCTTACTGACTCAGTCATCAGATTTTGATTCTTCTTCTTCTTCTTTCTGGCGTTACGTCCCAACTGGGACAAAGCCTGCTTCTCAGATTAGTGTTCTCATAAGCACTTCCACAGTTATTAACTGAGAGCTTTCTTTGCCGATTGACCATTTTTGTATGTGTATATCGTATGGCAAGTACGATAATACTCTATGTCCTGGGAGTCGAGAAAATTTCCTTTACGAAAAGATCCTCGACCAGTGGAATTCGAACCCACGACCCTCAGCATGGTCATGCTTAGGCTTGATAGAAACTCCTCTGCGAGGCAAAGAGGAGGCGATTTTGCCGTTTTTCTGAGGAGAAAAAAATAAACTCAAAATTTTCAATGCAGATCCTCAAGCGATTCGAGTGAGAGTGTAAAAAAATGCGAGATTTTTTTCAGGTACTTTCTCTCTCTCGTTGCGATGCTCACCATCACTCTCACTTCAAACGAACTCTTGAGTCTGCCGCCCAAACAGACAGTCCTCGGGGAGTTGTAAGAGCACCCATTTTTGATGGAATTTTACTCTGTTGTGTTTTGTGCTACATCTTCCTCGCTCATTTTTCGTTGCCTCTCTGCTTAGCATTTTTTCGCTTCCTCGCAAAGAGGCAAAGGCAGCACGCTGCTCTAGAGTATGTCACCGAACTCTGATAATGTTGAGGAGAATTATCAAGCCTGGTCATGCTGAATAGCTGCGCGTTTACCGCTACGGCTCTCTGGGCCCCTTTGATTCTACATCTTCCAGTTGATTTTCTAGATCATTGAAATTTGAAATATATAAGCAACTCAATTAACTATTAGCCTTGGTGATATTTTATGATATGATTGAAAAACAAAAAACGTAGGAATTCTGTATTGCAATTCCGAAATGTCAGTAATTAAGCATTTCGTTTAACCTCTATGTATTATATTTTAATAATTGTAAGGCTTTATAAATTAAGTTCTTCTTCTTCCTTCTTCTTCTTCTTCTTCTTCTTCTTCTTCTTCTTCTTGGCATTACGTCATCAATGGGATAAAGCCTGCTTCTCAGCTTAGTGTTCTTATGAGCACTTCCACAGTTCTTAACTGAGAGCTTTCTTTGCCAAAGTTGCCATTTTCACATTCGTATATCGTGTGACAGGTACGATTATACTCTATGCTCAGAGAAGTCAAGGAAATTTTCATTACGAAGAGATCCTGGACCGATCGGGAATCGAACCCACGCACCTTCAGCATGGCTTCGCTTTGTAGTCGCGGACTCTAACAACTCGGCTAAGGAAGGCTAACTTCAAAAGGTGTTATTTTTTGTCTCCTGAAACCTAATTTTACACCGAAAAGTTTCTAATTAGAAACTGTATATATTTTGAAATTCAAAATTGATTGAGATTCATAATGGGATTTTTGATAGATTAGATCTTAAAAGAAATACTAGCAGAATCTTTGAAGATACTGGCAGATTTTTTGGGAGTTATAAGTGGGTTTTATTTTAAGATCTTCGACAGATTCTCAATGGGTCCCTGTTGACACCTTGATTGTTTTTAATATGATTCTTGGAAGAAATTATCGTTGAAATTCATGACGAATTCCTGGAAAGACACTTAGTACATTTCTGATAAGAGAACATTCAGTTGTTATTTTTAAATATTTAAACCGAAGGGTGGAAAAGCCCGACCTTAAAAGATACACTGAATTTTATGACAGCGATTGGACCTGTAAAGCTATAGACCGATAAGCTTGAAGTTTCAGATCAGACTCAATGAGAATATATACTAAGGTGTGGAAGAAGAAGCAAAGGGTATGTATTAGTAAAGAGAAACGTGAACAAAAATAACTACGTCACTAATTTACATGTCTTCTTATGGGAGCTCGCTCGCTTGTTGTAGTGAAACATTTTGCACCGTACACGGATTTCACGCACACTAAATGTCTTCTTCCTCACCTTGGTATATATTCTCATTAGATCTGACTTATCGTCTATTTATTACCGATCGAGATCGAACCCTTCGGTTCGCTTGTTCGTTATTCGAACTTCGCATCGAGTGAGAGTTCGACGGCGCTTAGAATGCGCAGGAATATGACAGTTATTGCGAGATGGTTGTTAGATTCCTTGAGAAATTATCTGCGCATGCTGCAAAGACAGTGAGAGATCCCCCAATACCGGACAGCATCCAATACCAGATAGTACCCAACACTGGACATCGTTGAAAAATTGAGAAATATCGTCCAATTAAGATGGCATATTAGAAGAAAAAAACGCTATTAAGGAGAGCAATGCAGAATACATCCTTGAAATATGAGCCGTTTGGATGAGATTATCAAACGAAACATTAATGTTGCTAGTATCCAATCTACGAAGTATACCGTAACTACGCTAACGCTAATATGAAATATGCATGCCTTTTTGAAAAGATAAAAAGTTGACGTATTGCCTTAAATTTGAACTTAATTACTAATAATTTTTTGGGAAATTTATTTGGATCACGCAAGCAACATTTTTTATCAAGCACCTCCTGTCTCTCATTTTCTGGTTGCTTGATTTATTACAAAATATCTTTGTAATTTTTACACCAGTGCAGTGTCTCTAAATACATTCATTGTTCATGAATTTAATCGATCATGGTATCAAATAAGCTAGTAAACTAAGGCTGAGTAAGACTAAGTAATGCTCTAAATGCATTGAATTGGCAATTTAATACTATTCCTGGAGTGGGAACATTCATTGATGTACAAATACACAGAATTCGGTACATTACCTGATTGTGTCCGATATTGGAGGCCTTTTAAGATTGGTCAAAATGCAATGATAAAATTCATATTTATATTTTCTATTTTTTTTTTGAACGCTACATAAATAATAATATAAAATAGGTAACAAGATCGCAGAAAACCAATATTTTTTTATTCATGAATTTAGTGGATTAGCTGTCCGGTACTGGGTGATCTACCCTATTTTTTCTAATCTTTCTTTTAATTTAGCAAGAGTCTCACACAAACATCTCTCCAAGAGCCATGCTTTTGAAAATCGGCTGTTTGTCTAATTGTAGAATTTCAATTTTGAGAAAGTTGATGTAATATATAATGATTTATACTTTCCACACAATCAAAAAATTATACCAACCTTCAAATACATTCTAGGGGAATGCATGCGGTCTTTTTTCAGCTTAATATCAAAATAACTTATGGGCATCGTTGCCATACGGTTAGTGTTATCAAGCATTTAGCCGCATCGATCCAAGGAGTATGGGTTCAATTCTCGCTTCAGTACGGAATACTGTAAAATTGGCTAACATTGATTAGTTTGGTCACTAAATGGTATAACCTGATTGAACATGAGTGCCTCACATGAGTCTCGTAATTGATATAAGCTGCAGACGATTTTATCATGCACATTGTAATGTTTAAATTTTTGTGTTCAACACAATAATAGAATTACTGCATAAAATGTAAAATTTCTTGGAAAATTGCCTACATTCAAAAGTCCTTGGCGTTTTTTGTGATCTAAAAAATTGGTAATAAAAATATAAGAATTTTAGGAAATTTATTTTAATGTCGGTATAACAGACCATAAATACATTTTAAAAGTTTATTTATACAGGTGATAAAAACAACAAAACAAAATCTACATATTAGAAAAATCCTTACAAAATATGTTTAACTTGTTTCGAATTTCACAATGGTTGATACTTCGTGTAGTTATAATCTTTGTAGAACTGCCCCAGTTTGGAAAAAAATAGACTTCTTATGTTTGCAGCAAGGTACTGTTCGGAAACAAAACTCTTTGAATATGGTTCATATGATTTAATTTTGTGCGCTATACATAACAAATTGTATTAAAACGGTACGCAATAGATTATTTCCGTCAAATCCAACCCACAGTTTTTGTATTTTTCTTCGAAAGACAAGCGTTTTTAATAAATGTTAATGCTTCCAGTTTTTGTTTACATGCATTTCTTACGAATTTATAAAACACATTTTATAAAATAATTCGAGATGCGGAACAGTTATTACTCAATATTATCAACTGAAAAAAATAAAATTAGAATTCATAAGAGATTTTCTCCACATATTTAGTTAGCGAGGAAATCTTTTCATGTTGGTGTTCTTGTAATTTACTCTAATAGATGGAAAATTATAAATAATACTTTGAGGAGCCATTTTTAAAAATTAAGAGGCATTTAGAACACAAGCAGTCATAATTTTGAAATGCGATCACTTGAAATCATTTACACTCTAAAGATTTGTTAAATAAGGATACACTGGTCATATTGAGGGACACTTTAATTCACAGCAAAGAACACATTGAACGGTGTTCATAAAGCCCTTAATTTGTACTACCTATCTTTTAATTTTTGATTTGAATACAACAGTTGCTCCAAACACTTACTGACATTTGCAGCAATTGTTCTATTCAATTCAAAATTATATCAGAATTCTCACATAAAAATTCTGTTAAAACGTGTTTGAAAAATAAAAATCTTACAGATCAATTTTAAAGTTTGCTAAAAAAAGGTCACTTTAATCTAAATATATCCGTCAATAATCGAAATCAAATTCACATATAGGGGGGTCTGTAGCCTTGAGGTAACGCTTTCGCTTCATAAGTGGAAGGTCATGGGTTCGATTCCCAGCCCCTCCACAAAAAAAACCCGTCCAGCCACCAGAAGACGCCTCTCGGAGGACCGTGCTTTGGGGAGCACATCCATCCTCCGTCAGTATCAGATAATGACTGAGACAAACTGACCCTCTTCGCAGGCAGCTAGCCTCACTAACAGCTCTCTCCTAGCTGTTCGGTGTGAGAGTAAAAGAGTAGGAGAGAGTGAAAGTAAATGTAAATATAGATAAGTTAAAAATAGATCTGTATCGGTAAAGCAGCTACAGATCAACTGATTCCGGCACAGTAGTGGCCACGAGCACAAAGTACCTTAAAAAAAAATTCACATATTTCATGATCCAGAAGATCTACAAAACTGAGGTGTTACTTGTTACTTGCACACCTGTTACGAACATTGTTCAATATAAATCACAGATTTTTCGGATTTCAGATGGTTCATTACCAAAAATTTGTTCCAAAATTTGTTTCAAGCCGAAAATGCATGTGGAAAAATGAGTCAGCTTCCACAAAATTAGTCAAATTATCTTAAATACGTACGGTTCATGCTAAATTAATATACAAACTTTCAAAAATCACTTTGAGGCAATTCAAGCTAATTGTATGAAATGTATGAAATTTATGTATTCAATTAGTAATATTTCAGGTCAGCTACGTTATATGGACTAACTGTTGTAATACCAGGAATAAAGCTCTACAGTATAGTACCTACTTATGAATTGCATAGAATATTCAATGTCAAAACATTAAAACAAGTGTCAAATAAAATTATTGATAATTTTTGAGAAACATCATTGCAATCTTCTACGGCCACGATAAGTGCTTTATAAATTTAGGTTAAATTATTATTGAAAAGCCAAAATCTCTGGTATTTATTGCAGATGCATTAAATTCACCTGTAAAGAAGATCTGAACAGCTACAAATAAAATGTGTTTATAACAAAATATCAGTAATAGCCTAATTTCCCGGATAAAAACGTACTATTCATTGAATGGAATAAATTATTAAAGCACAATATAACGTATTGAATACAGTACAGCGTATTGTAATTGAATGTCGAATTTTGGTCATATTCCTATTATTAAAACAACAAAACAACTGTTCCTTTTTTTATGTAGAAAGAAGTAAACAAAACAAGTTCAGAAAGCAAGAAATGTTGGCTGAAAAATATTCAAAAAGTAAAAATAAGTAGTTTTGTAAAAGTCACTTGACATTAGCTATGACGAGGAGTTAAAATTATTTTGCTATTGTTGGCACGAATTTCCGGTAAGATGGACGACAATCCATACAAAATCCAAATTCTATACTTTTCGCCACCAAGTTCGTTGAATGGTTTTTGTATTGTACAACTATACACAAATTGTTATTCAAGATAATACATGAACAATATATCGTGTTGTAACTCAAAAATTATATTGGAAATATCAAATATTCCATACAGTGAACTGTCCAAACCAATATATTGTACTGTAATGGATCATTGAATGTAATTTTTTTCAGTGCTCACCGCATCAAAACAAAGGAGCCACTGTATATGGGATTTAACATTGTGACAGCATTGCTGTTCTGTCAAACACACAAAGCTACGGTGGCGCTATCTATGCTTTCCATAGCGGCCGTTTTGGTTATTTTAATGATCCATTGTATTGTCATTTTACAATATACTGTATTAAAATTCCAATGCTTTGAATGGTACTGTTACAATACGTTATATGGTTTCTGAATTGTATTTTTTATCCGGATTGTTTTAACTATATAACATTTTTTTTTTAATTTCTTTATAAGTATCATTCCAAACATAACATTTATTTCTTATATCTAGGTGTTCTGTGTTAGACAACACTATCATCCTAATTTGGTAAAACAAATTTAAGATTTTATTAACATTTTGTTAACAACATACATTTCATTTGCCGTAGCAGTTCAGTTTTTTTTTACAGGTGAATTGATTTTACCTGCTTATAAGAGAAAAAAACACGTTTTAATTTTACTTAACCTAACTTAACCTAAATATATTACGTATTTACCGTGGCAATAGAAGATTGAAACGATTTTTGCCTGAAATTATTGATTATTTTATTTGACATTTGTTACAATGTTTCAACATTGGATATTCTATGTAACTCATTGGTACTATACCAGAGAGGAAGCTTCAGAATCATTTTCAAAATTTCATTTTGAATTCTCTGCAGAGCTTTCTCTCTAGTATTACAACAGCTACAGTTATACCTCCATGATTCGATGTTCCATGACTCGATATCGACTCATGGAACCATACTAACAACAAAATTTCATGGTTACTATGATGGTCCCTATAACCAGCTTTCCAAAGGATTGCTGCTCTATTGCTCGATATTTCCATGAGTCGATGGTTCCTTCAATATCGACTCATGGAGGTTTCACTGTAGTTCATATTGGTACAGCGTACAACATGGCTGGCCTGAAAATTTATTTGAATATCAAAAGCTAGGTCTTAAGACAAAGTTTTGATTTTCTATTAATAAGGGGATAGAGACATTTTACATATTTATTACATTTGGCTTAAATGCCCTCAATGTGTTTTTTGAAAGTTAAATTCTTATCTAGCATGAGCCCTAGATACTTAACTTCATCTGACCAATTTATTGGAACCCCTCTCATCGTGACAACATGTCTACTTAAAGGTTTCAAATAAAGAGCTTTTGGTTTATGTGGGAATATTATTAGTTGAGTTTTGGAAGCATTAGGAGAAATCTTTCATTTTTGCAAGTATGAAGAAAAAATATCCTAACTTTTTTGCAATCGACAACAGATGACATGCAGACTTCGTCGTTTGGCGGAGAGGCCTGTGTCATCCGCAAACAAGGATTTTTGACATCCCTGAGGTAACTCAGTTAAGTCAGATGTGAAAATATTGTATAATATTGGTCCCAAAATGCTGCCTTGAGGAACACCAGCTCTTACAGGAAATCTTTCAGATCTGGAGTTCGGATAATTAACCTGAAGTGTACGGTTTGACAGATAACTTTGAATTATTCTAACAATGTATTTTGGAAAATAAAAGTATTTTAATTTTATAATCAAACCTTCATGCCAAACACTGTCGAATGCTTTTTCTATGTCTAGAAGAGCAAGACCAGTAGAATAGCCTTAAGATTTGTTGGAACGGATTAAATTTTGAGTCCTAAATTTGTGCGCGCTTTCAAACTTCATAGCAAGTTTTTGAGCTTTTTCGCAATTGGTTAGTAATAATTTGTTTTCCTCTTTCAAAATGTTCGATAATTTCCAAAAGGGCTTAGAGCCAGGGTCCAATTGAGAAATTTTATTTTCAAAATTGTTTTTTCTTAATTGTAAAAAACTTTTTTAATTTCTTTCTGCAAATTCTGCCATATAATTTTCAAAGCATGATCGCGAGTGCGTTGAAATTGCCTTCTTCTCACGTTTTTAAGACGGATCAAGAGTTTAATAGCATCGTCTATAATCACGGATTCAAATTTTACTTCACATTTTGGAATTGCAATGTTCCTGGCTTAAACAATGGAATTTGTTAAAGTTTCAAGAGCAGTGTCATTATCAAGTTTTGTTTGTAACGAAATGTTAACATCAAGATTAGAGTAAATATATGTTTCATATATATTCCAGTCGGCTCGAAAATAATTGAAAGTGGAGCTGATAGGATTTAGAATCGCTTCATGGGATATTTGAAACGTAGGGGTTCCTGGGGTAATATGCACCACTTAAGGAAAATGTGCCGGAATGAACACTAAACAACACGTATGTAGTATTTCAATACACGAATCTAGTTGGTTTGGGTTCACCCTACATGGTGTTGAGCGAATTTTCATCATAATTACATTAGATTGTTGGAAAATTTAACTTTTTTCAAACAATATTTTTGCGTGAATTACGATTGATGCGGGGCACGATGCACCGCTTTTTGGGGCAGAACGCACCACAACATTGAGGCAAGACGCACCTAAACAAAGGGACATGATGCACCACAACAATGAGGCAAGATGCACTATCGTGTTTAAAACGTAGTTTTATTTATCGTAAAAACACGAGTTTTGGATGATTTTCGTCTACAAGATGATAAAATTGTGCATAAATACGTTATTAAAGACTTCAAATGACCTAACTTTTATGATTGAAGTTTATTTTGGAATGGATCATTCTGCCCCGATCATGTTGCCCCAACCGGACGCTTATCAGAAAATGTGATGGAAAATATAAATCGTTGTGTTATTTCGCCAAATCATGTCATCAACAACTTACCCAGTCTCTAATCATCTGTTTTATGGTGAAAGGTTCTAAAAATTCTCAATTCATCGCTTTCAAAACAACAAGTAAAATGATCGGGAAAGTTACATCAGAATCATGCTTTTCGAATTTATTGTTCTATCTCCCTGTTAAGTTTTTCAAAATGCATCAAATTCTCAGGGTGTCAACAATTTGCAACGATTCATCAATCCGCAAAGTGTTTTTCTCTTAAAACTCGTTTATTTCAGAGAAATTGACAAGGTGCGATTTGCCCGCAGTGCATATTACCCCAGGAGCCCCTAACAGGGACATGATCAGACTCAAAATTGGCATTAGTAATTTAACTATATTATGATGCTAGTGTTGCCTAATAGAGAAATTTTTTTTATGTTCGGAATCATACAAGGGTAATCAACTAACTGTTGGACGGGCTAGCCAATTAGAAGAAATCAAAATAAATCAATTTTCTGTGACCACATAAACGGTACTCATTGAGCCCTTTTATACCGTTCAGATTTTCACAGACCACCATTCATAAAGCTGTAGATAGTTGATTGTATGTCTTTTTGTTCTGCTACCAACTCATTAACAAGTGCTACAATACTTAATCGAAGTAAGCTTTCCGCAAAATTTTGGATTTATTTAGTTGCACTCAACCCTCATCCCAACAGAAGGTTCGTAAATGTATAGGTAATGAACATAAACTTGCTTGCAATTTGGGCATGAATCTCCCAAACTACAATATTGCATAGAACATCAGGTTCAAAAACGTCTGACAGATGAACCCTATACGATTATATTGATTCGCAGAAGCGTCGAAGCTTTTCGTGTGTGATGATAGATCGTCGAAGTATTCAAGTAAGTACTTGCGAATTTTGCAATATCAATTAATCCCGTTTTGTTTTGCTTATATGAGACGCATTTCCATGATGATTGTATGTACTCAATGGGGAATCCGGTGAAGAATGATATCATCTCAACTTCTAAAAAAGTAAAAATATTTTGCACCCTCACAACTCACGCAATACACTCAAACATCACCCAACCGGCATTGGTAGTATACGATATGATAGTATTTAACCGAACGTAGTCATCACGTTCGTATAAAAGTAAAATTTTCTATACATTCAGTGTTAGTTCTACTGTTGATTCGTTACAGTGCCTCCTTGCAGTGTGATCCAGCTCGTTATCGTCGCTTTACTATTCCGCCCATTATTAGTATTCAGTGTAACCTCCGATCCCGAATTCCAGTATTCTCCAAAAATGGCCCAAACCGTCGATGCCCAGTTTGTTCGCAAAACCAATGACTTTGCGTTGGATTTGTACAAGGTAGGTAAAAGGTGATTATGAGTAACAATCCGGTGAAATTTCAATCGATGAGTCACGGTCTACACAAATCGACAAACATTTGTTTCGTTGCTGGTTATCTGGTTAAAAGAAAGAAATCCCAGTGCTATCTGAAAGAAAATACTTAAGTCCAATAAAAAGTAAAGAACTCACCTGTAAGCCGAGGAAATCCATTCGAAGCTTGTGAAACTTAATTCGAGGTGTTTCACCCCTTTTGACATATTCTCCAAGGAGCAACTTTTTTTTCATTCCTTTCACAGGAGATAAGACGTCATCAGATCAAGTTAATCTATCCAGATTTTTATTTTATTTTCAAAGGGTTTACAAGTAACCCATCGAATATTGTTATGCGCATTTAAAGAACATTTAATTTTCATTAATTTTATTTCGAGTTTAACGTTTTATTTATACTTTATGATCATTAAATAATCGTCAAATTGACATTCATTTAAATCAGTTGATCAGTGAACTACATTTTGGCGCCCAATATTCAAAGTTAATACTTGTGAGAAAAGTTGAAGGCTGATTATTCGCTTGACAGGTAAAGGGCATTTCATAGATAATGTACCGTAATCCGAGGTAACATTAAACATCTTTCATGTAAATGCAACTTTCACAAATTGCTTTTCACTCTGATATTCGAAAATAAATTAGCATTGCAAAGCTTAACTGTTGGTGGAAGCATAGATATCCTTTAATAGATATGCTTTAAATTTTATGAACAAATATGTGTAACACTTTAAAATTTTCTACACGATCAACTTTATTTCGCGATGACTTTGAAACCTACTGCAGTGGGACGGTCATGTGTCCAATTGAAATCACTTTTTCCAACAATTCTTAGAATAAATAGAATACTCAGTTTTTATTCATCCCCTATCCCAAGAATAAAATGCAGGTAATTTTCATATAAATCTTAAAATTTGGCAAAATTTGACTATATGCTGAGCTAACTGAAAGATTTTTGATGCTTCGGATACTGCGTCGATTTGCTGTTGAAAAGGTCGCAATATATCTGACTGTTTGACGCACAAAACCTTTAGTTTATTTTTTAGAAAATTAAAGAATGTAATTTCTAAACTCTTCGGAAGTCAGCAAAAAAACACATGAAGAATATATTATTGTAAAAACCAATGAAACGAACCTAACTACATTATTAAGCCGTAGTTGACAGATCATCACTACATGATTTCAATATTATACTTGGTATTTTTGCGTCACTAAGTTACGCAGTGTAGGGGGACTGATATGAGATTAGTTTCCATTATGGGACAATCCGACTTGGTGTTTTTTCCTAATTTTATCATTTTATTGAACAAAAATTGTTGTCTAGTTAATGCAGCTGAAAATCATAGGAATATATGTTGAAAACTGATATCAACTCCATTTTGACGATAATGCAGATGGGACTGACTTGCGATTCACGGCAGTGTTACTACAGTATTTTTTCTCACTGTTTGCATGGAACGGAACGGTTGAAGTACAATGCATTCTACTCTCTTATTCACAGTAGGCTAAATGAAGTGCAAATTGTTGCACATATGTTGTTTTTTCCTCCAAAAATACTCTGGAGAAAACCCCTACAGAAATTTCCTTCAGCATCACTAATCCCCTCATATATTCATCCAGCTAATTTGACTGCAATTGCTCCTGAAATTCCACAAAGTATTAATTTAATAATACAAGAATTTACTTTTTCAGCATTTAAGCAGAGATTCCTCGATGAACTGCTTTTTACTTTTGCATTTTACCAAGGATTTCATTTAGTTCTTGTCTAAAAGACATCCCTAGAAATTTCTCAGGATACTACCGTTTTGATTCATATTACGGACAGCTTCTAATTCCGGACACGCTACTTTGTATGGGTAACATTTCACACGAAATGTTTCAATTTTTGCCGTTCAAAGTTCACTATTTCGAGGCTCGTTTTAATAAGCTATTTTCATAAATATCTATGCAAATTTATAATGCCCAACTGCCTTAGACGTCTCTTTAGTGGTTTAACGATTTCAATTGATGATTTGAATTTTGATGATTTTCATGAGATGTCCGGAATTCAAATCCTAGAAAGTGTCCGGAATATGAGGCAAAAGTGAAGAAGCGTCCGGAATAAGAATCACCAAAAGGCTAAACATTTCGATTTATTTAAAATTATTCAAGTTGAACGGCAGTTGAATTCTGAAAAAATGAGAGTATCACTTACTTATCTCGGCTCTCTGTAACACAACACATCATGATAGTCTATTTATCTACTGCTACAGATCTGGTTTTATCGGATTATAGTTCAGGGAATGTGTGAAGCAAAACACCTACCCTCAATAGTAAATTGACGAGAAAAATGAGTTTAATCATCGCTCTCTCTCTCTCTCTGGGGCACTCTTTCGCTGCTGTTATTTATAAAACTTGTTACAACTTGAGAAACATTTCCAATCATGGATCGATGCAGATAGGATGTTTTTCTTCGCTTGCTTCGATCGTACTTCAAAATCAATTGAGAACGAATTTTGCAATTCCTGCTTCAGATATCTCCTATTGAACTCCTCGAGATGTTAATCCCAAAAATTCAGTATTAATTTTCAATGGATTAACCTATAAGTGTTAAACAGGATTTGTATGAAGACACTTGAAATCTCCAGTGAAATAAACCATGAATTCCACCCAAAGTTCCTTCGCCTATATGTTCGTCCAGAGGTACCTCTGAGAATAACGACGAATTCAGTTTTGTATTTATTTATTTATTTATTTATTTAGGCCGGAACAAATCTTAAAATCTTCTTTTGTCACCTTCCATCAAAATGTGTCGAGGGGGGGGACAAAAAATAATAAATTGGAAATTCAGGGAAATCTATCATTTTTTATTCTCATATGGTGAAAAACTATGTTTTCCCACATATATTCGTCAAGTCAAAATGTTTGAATAATAAACACGACATTTTTTCGATGTTCGTAACATCGATCGCATAACATTTTTCAAAAAACGGCTTTCAAATTGTACTCTAGCTAATAACAATTTCAAGATGACTGCGAAAATGTTGCACTTATATGCAACTTGAAATCATATTTAGATTGTATCAATTTGGTCCAACATGTGTAACATGGCGATTCAAATCTTAAAAATGTTTGAAAATCCAATCTCTCATATCTTTCTTATAATCTTCACCTTAAAAATAGTGTTCTGTAAAATTTTCAGCGTTCTAGGTGTTGATTTAAAGTTGGCCCAAAGACGATGTAGGTTTATATGAAAATTAATACGCAGAAATTCTGAAAAATGTTCCAATTACGATAGTACTGGTGGTACAAACATATCATTCCATAGGGAAAACTTTTTCTTCAAGTCTTAATGAAGGAAGTTGGTGAAGAAACAAATCCGTTTTGAGCAAATTTTGTTTGGGATTTTTGTAGATGATTGCAGGGCTGTGAAGCTAAATAATAGCTAATAAACTCATAAATATCTTTTCTCCTGTCGATCGGATTGAATTGCTCTCTTCAGCAAACTTCTTTATTATGGTTTGAAGAATGAGTTTTTACTATGGGATGATAAATTTGTACTTACATTCCAGTACTAACGTGGTTGGAACATGTTTCAACATTTCTTCATAGTAATTTCCATATAAACCAAGATCGTCTTTGGGTCACCTTCAAATCACCACCTAGAAAGCTGAAAATTTCACCAAACACTATTTTTATGGTAAGGATTGTAAGAAAGATATGGGAGATTGAATTTTCAAACTTTTTTTTTTAAATTTTGAACAGCCCTAATGTAACATTCCCGGTCGGTCCAGGATCTTTTCGTTATGGAAATTTCCTTGACTTCCCTGGGCATTAAGTGTCATCGTACCTTCCACATGATATACGAATGCGAAAATGGCTACTTTGGCAAACAAAGCTTTCGGTTAATAACTGTGAAAGTTTTCATAAGGACAATAAGCTGAGAAGCAGGCTCTGTCTCAGTAGTGACGTAATGCTAAGAAGAAGAAGAATTCATGTAAATCATAAAAAAATCTCTTTTCATAGGCAACTCTGTTACAGTAAAACAAACAGATTGAGGACTTGTTATCCAATAACACCTGTTAACTCATATAATACAGTAAATACAAATTACAAAGCTAGCTAAAAAACACAAAGAATAATACAAATCTACACTGAAAATAAGATGTTTTATTTATTTTCCCCTTCTGATTTTTTGAAGAGACACAAGTAAAATTTCAAATTTGTTCCGGCCTTATTTATTTATTTATTGCATTTTTCACAAGCAGCGTAAGATATAAATCTTATAATTGCCACAAAGTAGTTATGGAGTGCGTCATGGTAACAATCACTTTTACTTTTACATATTACAGAAAAAAAATATACTAAAACTAATTAAAGTGTACTTTGCATTGCTTCTTAAACACTATAATTGAATTTATTTCCTTTAAGAAATTCGGCAGAGCATTCCATAAACCGACACCCTTCACGAAAAATGTACCTGAATATTGTGACGTATAATGAACTGGGATGGAAAAATTTCTGCTTTTATTACTTCTTAAGGATCTCAATTTTGTGTGCAAATATCTAGGATTTTTGATAAGAATTAACTTATGGACTATGATACTAATACGTGCCTTGTAAAAACCATGAAAGGGGTTGTCCAACAGTGTTTGTTGAAGGTGAGAAACATGGTCCAGACGTTTTAAACCATATACAAAACGAACACATGAATTAAGCGCTACTCTAAGTTTTTCTTGAGTTCTAGACGTTACACTGAAGAACAAAAAATCACAAGATATAAAATATGGTAAAATGAAAGTTTTGAACAATTTCAATTTCATATCGAAGCTGAACAGATTAGCCTTTGAATAAAGAGATCGTAAAACACCATAAATTTTACCGCACTGACCTAAAACGTATTTGTCCCATTTGAAAGAAGTTTCAACAGTGTACCCTAAACTGGTTGCACTATCAACAAATCTTACGGGGTCAGAACCAATTTGAATTTTTGGACATTCACAGCTATTTCCACGATTTATTAAAAGAGCATTGGTTTTTCGAGCATTCAGTTTGAGAGAGTTCAGTTCAGACCATTTCCTGATAGATTCAAGATCTTCATTAATGAAACATGCAATAGTCTCTGCATCATATTTTTTACAATCAAAATACAACTGAACATCATCAGCGAATAAATGTATAGAACAATATTTAATAACAGATGGGAGATCATTTATGTATAAACTGAACAAGAAAGGACCTAGAACAGATCCTTGCGGAACGCCCGAGCTGACATTAAGAAAACTTGATAAAATACCATTAGAAAAAACGGCTCTGATAATTTCCATCAGAGATCACAATCGTTCTAGTGTTACTACGCTTAGAGTCTAAAGATTTTTCTAGCTCAATTGAAATTCCTTCAAAGGTTCACTCAGGGATTGCTAGTCATTAGCCATAGTTATTCAGCAAAACCATTTTGAGGGTTGCGAATACGAATCTCTCGATCGAAGATCTTTACGGAATGGAAATTGTCTCGACTTCTCAGGGCATAGATCATCTTCGTGCTTGCCACACGATATACACATGAAGATGGCTAAGAAAGTTATCTGTCGGTGACTGTTCTCATGAGAAGAATAAGCCGAGATGCAGACTCTGTCACAGTAGAGACGTAACACCATAAATAAGAAGAATAATTCCATGAGAAATCATTTAATAGATTTCTACATGAATTTATCATATTATTCAAAAATTAATTACTTCAAAAAGTACTTCAATTATTTATGATTTCCGAAAGAATCTCAAAATAAATGCATGAAGTAATACTTGGATAAAACAGGGATTCATAAACATTTTCGGTGGAATTCATACATAAATCTTTTTTTTTTTTCTATCTTTATTAACGAGATTTTTAGCCCTGGGCTAGCTCATCTCCCAGGGTGACCAGCGCACCGGGAAATCGGGAAAACCGGGAAAAAGCCGGAATCGCAAATCACCGGGAGAAAACCGGGAAATATGCGGGAATTTCAATTAACGCCGGGAAACTGGTATGAAAATGTTCATCATTTCAATCTCAAGTTTTATTGACTAGTAAGAGTATAGAATATGGAAACATAATAGTCTAAACGAAGACTTGTATTAATCCAGTAATTAATTAGCCAATAAGTTAAAATTAAATAAAGAAAATTCTTGCGAATAGTGTTTATTCATGAAATTAAATGTTACAAAATACAATGTTGGGGTGTTATCAATTACATTTTTTAAAGCAAGCTTTCAATTCGCGTTGCTTCAACTTTGCAAAACCAATTTTCTATGAATCTTAGCTAGAAGTCCAACCATTCAATACTTAGGTTTTATTGCTAAAATTATATTTTAGCATCCTTAGGATAATATTATTTCAATCATTTTTAGGAAGCAACTTATAGGAAAATTTACCTAACTTTTAAAAACAATATTTATATGAATTTGATGTATGAATATAGATATAACAAAGCTTCTCTTAGGAATATTGAAAAGTATTTTTCCGAATATATTTGGAATATTTAAACCCTTGATCACAAAAGATTTGATATTTGCTTTTTGTTTTATAATGTAAAAAATATAACTTCAATCCATTGCAGAATTATAACTATCTGTGTTATTTTGTCAGAAGTAATTGCCCTGAGTAAAACTTTCTGAGTTTTGGGGACATATAATATATAGAATTAGTTCCGAATGCTTTATGAATTTCCATGCTTATGAACGAAATTTTTGACAATTGATAAACTCTTTTTAACGTCTACCAACACTGTGTGGCTATTTTGAATTGAAATTATGGTTTATTCTATAGTTGGCTAGATATCATGCAAGCAAGTGGTCAAACTTTTAGTTAGGGTAGGTGTACCAGTTATGGCCATAGTGGTTCCCTATTTCGCCATACGTGATATCTTGAATGCCTTCACATTTTGAAAAATCTTTTGTGTTTTAGCAGTAAGATAAAGTATAAATCTTGATGTTAAAACATTCAGAAAGATTAAAATGTAAAAGTTATCCATATTTTGCATATGGCCAAATAGGGAACCACTATGGCCATAACTGGTACACTTTCCCTATACAAAACATTTTCATGAAAATAATAAATTCCACGGTTAAGTTAAGTTTGCCGTTCCCATCAAGAAAAGTAAATTTCTGCGACATAATTGATCAAGAAATTTTCTAGTGCGAGCTCAATTCGAAATAAAATTTCACTCTCAATAAAAAAAAATATTTTTTTGGTCATTTTTGAAAAAGTGGCGGCAACAAATCTGATTTCCGTTTTTTTATTTACCCTAATAGTAGTGCTTCGGTGTATGGCCAAAAAAAATCGTACTTGAAGTCGTTTGGAATAGTAAAAATTTTCGTAATTAACTTTTTTTTTTGCTTATAGTGTGTCTGATCCAGTCATAGTGTGTGTACCAATAATAGTGGTAGTGCCGTTTCAAGCGTGTTATAACCAATTTTTATTTTTATGTGTATTTTTCTAACATGGACATTGTCAAAATGATATGAATGTGTGAAAAAAAATCTTGTTAAATAGTAAGGAAATAGTAGAAAACAATTAAAATCCTTAACTTTTTTGCTCCTTTGCACCAGTTATAGTGGGGCGTTCCTATAATAGTGAGTCTCAATGGGAAATCAATGTAAACCACTATTATAGGAACAGAAGTTAGCAAATACCACTATTACTGGAACGTGTTCCAGTAATGGAGGAAATGCTTTTTTTGATAGAATTAATAATTTTATCATTCTAAGATTATTTTTTACGTGAAATATAATAAAAAAGCTTTCGAATGACGTATTCAGATATAAAAAACGAGTTCCCGTTATTTTTTGGCGATTTTGTATTCCTCAACCCGTTACTAGTGCCACTATCACTGGTACAGACGCCCTAATGAAACCGGGAATATTTTTGAAACTCCGGGAAAAAACCGGGAGAAAACCGGGAATTCGAAATTGACTTTTCACTGGCCACCCTGTCATCTCCGGACCAACGGCTTTACTTCCCTTCCGAAGGAAGTCGTCACTGAAATTTTAGTGACTAATCTTGGGGGTGGGATTCGATCCCAGGTCCTCGGTGTGAGAGGCGTGTGTTCTAACCAGATTGCCAATATATAAAGTATTAGAAAAGCGCGCCTTTTAATGAAAGATAGGGAACATTTCTGGTTCTAGCGATAGTAAAAAAAAAGATAGATATAATTCAGAATAACAAAGTACTGTGAATTGAAAAATAGTTCTGGGATTAAACCCTTGCATTTCTGATTATAAAGCAGAAGCGATAACTATTAAAACATAATTCCATCACAATGAAACCATGTTAGATGATTTATAAAAACATTTATGCATTACATTTTCCCAAGAATATTTAGCTAAATATTAACCGTAATTCTTCCCGACAGCAAATAATCGCCAACGAAAAGAAAAATGTCGTCATTTCACCATTTTCGATCAGCACCTGTTTGTCGCTGGCCGCTATGGGAGCAGGAGGCCTAACAGCGGAGGAAATGTTCAGAGGGTTGAAGTACGACCCAGCTCAAAAATCGTCGATTGCGGAGAGCTATGGCAACATCATGAAAAATCTAGATGGCAATAAAAGCCTTAAAATTGCCAACAAAATGTACATCATGCAGAAGTATTCAGTGAAGTCTAACTTCCATGAAATCGCACAGAAAGGTTTCCGTTCGGAGGCTGAGTCCGTAAACTTCCAGGACAACACAGCGACAGCCAAAAAAATCAACACCTGGGTTGAACAGAAGACAAACGATAAAATCAAGGATCTGATTTCGCCTGATTCGCTGGACGATATGACGCGTTTGGTATTAGTCAATGCAATCCACTTCAAGGGTACATGGACGCATCAGTTCAACCCAGAGAGCACCCGACCGATGCCTTTCTGGATCAGCGAAACCGAATCCGTAGATGTTCCCATGATGAACACCAAGAAACATTTCAAGCATGGTGTTTTCGACGATCTTGGCCTTGCAGCACTAGAACTGACCTACAGCGATAGCGACGTCAGTATGCTAATCCTTCTTCCGCACGAACGCACGGGTCTGTCTAAGCTGGAGGAAAACCTGCACAACATCGATATTCCTGATATGCTCACCAAGATGCATAGCCAGGAAGTGGAAGTATTCTTACCCAAGTTCAAAATTGAATTCGATTTGGATCTCAAGGAAACACTGGAAAAGGTTAATAAATTCTCAAGGTTTTAGTTTTCAACTAGAAATGTTTACCGGCTGTTTTTTTATAGCTTGGAATGGGCACCATGTTCAGTGACAGCGCAGACTTCAGTGAACTGCTGGAGCAGAATGATCCACTGAAGGTTTCCAAGGTTGTGCACAAAGCGTTCATCGAAGTCAATGAAGAAGGCGCGGAGGCTGCTGCAGCTACGGGTAAGATCAATACCTTTTTCTTTCAGTGGGCTTTTGACTTATTGCTTATCATGCATACTCATTTCTTAAGGTAAAGATGAATCAAAGCCGTTCTTCCTGGAAACTTCAAACGATTCTATCGTTGACCAAGCTTGAAAGGCTGTCGGGTACTCTACATTTGTGATCTCGAAGTTTTAGGGAGTGGCTTCAATTTATCTTCACCTTAAATACAAGTTAATTTCAATTGCTTGGTGAAAGAAGGCTGAATGTTTGTACGTTTGTAGGGACAGTTGTACGAATGAAAAGAAGTGCTCCGTTTCCACCAACCTTGTTTAGAGCAGATCATCCATACCTTTTCGTACTGCTGAAGGATAGTCACCATTTATTTGTGGGAAGAAAAGTTGTCGCGAGCGGAAATATGCAAACGCCACATGATGAGCTTTGAAATTTTTCCTTAAATATATTTACAATAAAAAGTTAAGAATGTTTATTTATTATCTACGACCTAAGGCAAAAAGCGAGTACTATATACGATGACCAAAGCATTTCGATGTTTCTTTAAAACATTAGTTCCATACATTGGACATCTATGGCACATTTGTACGTTAAAGACGGAATTCAACATACAAATTGCATTATTGTATATTCAAAATATATAAATGTGCTTAAAAAATAAAAGTTCTATGCTAAGAACTAACTTCAAATTAAAGTGCCCATTTTGGACATCGCTTCAATGATAAATTTGTTCGACAATTTTACGATTGGGTTGACGTGTTTTCCTTCAATATGTTGACTAAGAAGATTGAGTTTGAGAAAATTTTGATGAGAAGTGAGATCAAAGTTTGTATGAGAATTATCATGGGAACCCATTTGCCATTTGCCTTTTATGCTACAGCTCAGTACACGCTTTTCCAAATGTGCAAATATTTGGTAAGTATTGATTCAATAGGCAAACATTGACTTCTAATTACAGTGAACTATACCATACCCAACATTCTGTTTCTCGATATCGAGCTAGATATCCACCAATGGATACTAGTTTGATACCACTTAGTATATGACTAACATTCATGAAAAGCAATGTGTGCACGACAATTGTGACAAACTTTCCATTACAGAAAGCCAAAAAACCTCGAAAGTTATCTTATCATCACGATTCCTTATCAATGTTATCGATCAAATGCTCATGCATGTGGCTGGGTTGGCTTTTGTTTATGCAATATGTCAGATTAGTCTATTTCTAGAAAGAATTTGCTTCACCGTTCGATTTTATAATCTCGTTCCAATCCCCCATATAGGTATGATTATGATGATGAGATGCATGATAATTCATCCGTACTTCACCGTCGACCATCCCTTCCTGTATATCCTGAAGCAAAATGAACAGATGTTTTTCATCGGGCGGATGAATCAAATCTAAACAAGCTGTTCAAGTGCCTAGTTGTAGCGTTGGGATTCAAAATTTCGCACAAATGCACTGTGTGTAGCCTGATTAAGATTCGCAATAAAACTGAGATTGTATACTAAATGTTGTACTTTGTTGAGAAAATAACAATAAATTTTAAATGCAAAAATCGAACATTGCTGAGTTTTTAAACAATTACTACAAAACCCATATCTAATTGGACAGACAGCAATCCATTTAAAAAAAGTCTGTTTATTGCCTACTCACATTCCGATGGATTGACGTGGAATAAACATACCTAGTTTGTATGTGTCATTTTCGTGTTCATTCTGTTTTCATTTGCTTTGCTTCAGTCATATCAGTGTGAAACATTTCAATCAAAGAAATTCAAATGCTTGGAAGCTCTTGAGTATGAATGCAACTTCGAAGATGAACGGTTTATATATGTACAAGTGGGCATATGGTTACACTCAAGGTGTGTTTATTCCTCACCGACGATTAAAATACGCAAATCGGTAGGTACAACCAAAATCGATTTTACCCCTAACCGCAAATCTTAGGTAATAATTAGAATCAATTCAAACATTCAAATATTGTTTTAATGCATGCAACTGTTTTGTGTTAGGCAGCACCATTATTATTAGTTTGGTAAAACAATATTAAGCTAGCATTAAACATTCATTAAAAATATATTACCATAACTCAACGCTAAAAATAAAATCTCTCACTGTTGTTCGTAAGCACGCTTAGGAGAGTCGAATTGAGCATCTCAGAGAGCCGAAGGAGATGTAGGGTTGTGAAGGAGAAAATGGGGTCGTGACGGACTTTGGTTTCAGGATGGCCGATTGCGCTGCAGAATTGTTGCCCGTTCTGTGGCATAGTTGGTTAACGCGCCCAGTCTAGCGTATTGGGAGTCGTGGGATCGAAGCCCACCAGAACGATTCTATTATTTTTCACAATTTTACATCTCAATTTACCCAATTTGCCTTTGGTGTCTACGACCTTCAGGTATTTTCATATTACCATAAGTTCATCAATAGCCACTCATGCCCCTATTAGTGCACGCTATTGTAAAAACTAATTTTTTGTGTGAAAATGAAATCTTTTTCGCACCGGATATTTTCTAGTATCATCATACATTTTCAAATGAAGCCATCTAAAAATAGTTTTTATTTGTTAAAATAATTATTTATATTAAAAACACAAGGCTCTGTGAGCGGCTATTGGATCAGGAGTTATGTTTATGTGTTCCAATAACCGCTAATTAAAAAAAATGTACGAAATGAAAAATAAATCTGACGATTTAAGTATACGGCCTTCTTTATTGCTGCTGTAGTGATAGTTTGACCATAACAAAATATCAGGATAAATAACGAAATTGGACTAGCGATTGGAAGCTCGGTACGTGGAACTGTAAGTCTCTCAACTTCATCGGGAGCACACGCATACTCGCCGACGTGCTAAAGGACCGTGGATTCGGCATCGTAGCGTTGCAGGAAGTGTGTTGGAAGGGATCAATGGTGCGAACGTTTAGAGGTAACCATACCATCTATCATGGACGAGAACAGCTTTCCCGGGAAGCTCACGAGACTGATAAGAGCGACGATGGAAGGTGTGCAAAATTGTGTGAAGGTTCAGGCGAACACTCCAGTTCGTTTGGATCCCACCGGGGACTACGACAAGGTGATGGACTTCGTGCCTGTTGTTCAATATTGCGCTAGAAGGTGTTATGCGGAGAGCCGGGCTTAACAGCCGGGGTATGATTTTTACGAGATCCAGTCAATTTGTTTGCTTCGCGGATGATATGGACATCGTCGGCCGAACATTTGAAAGGTGGCAGACCTGTACACCGCCTGAAACGCGAGGCAGCAAAAGTTGGACTGGTGGTGGAATGCGGCCAAGACAAAGTACATGCTAGCTGGTGGGCCGAGCGCGACAGGGCTCGCCTAGGGTAGCAGTGTTACGATAGACGGGGATACGTTCGAGGTGGTCGACGAGTTCGTCTACCTTGGATCCTTGCTGACGGCTGACAATAACGTTAGCCGTGAAATACGGAGGCGCATCATCAGTGGAAGTCGGGCCTACTATGGCCTCCAGAAGAAGCTGCGGTCAAAAAAGATTCACGCCCGCACCAATGTACCATGTACAAAACGCTCATAAGGCCGGTAGTCCTCTACGGGCATGAAAACGTGGATCGATGCTCGAGGAGGACTTGCAAGCACTTGGAGTCTTCGAACGTCGGGTGCTTAGGACGATCTTCGACGGTGTGCAGGAGAACGGTGTGTGGCGGCGAAGGATGAACCACGAGCTCGCCCAACTCTACGGCGAACCCAGTATCCAGAAGGTGGCCAAAGCTGGAAGGATACGATGGGCAGGGCATGTTGCAAGAATGCGGGACAAACAACCCTGCAAAGATGGTATTCGCTTCGGATCCGGTTGGTACAAGAAGGCGTGGAGCGCAAGCGAGCTAGGTGGGCGGATCAAGTGCGTATCGATTTGGCGAGCGTGGGGCAGAACCGAGGATGGAGAGATGCGGCCACGAACCGAGTATTGTGGCGTGAAATTGTTGATTCAGTGTTATCTGTGTAGATGTTAACTAAATAAATGAAAATGAATGAAATAACGAAATTCGAAATAATGCATACTTTACTTTAGTATGATCGTCATAAAATCTGTTTAACATGAGCGGAAATAGGAACACTTAGATGCAGTATTACGCGTTGCAAGAAAAATTAGATTCATGGAAAATCCAAAGCAATCTACCGGGAAATTTTCCACTGATTTAATCTAAGCCACCCGTGACATCGAGCATTGTAGCATTGACATCGAATACATATTGAATAAACAAAAATCATGATACGTCGTCTGTCATTCTGTAATTTTTATTGTTCTTTGATAATTTTGACTCAAGATAACATTATAGTGATCTGAATGATTTGGTTGAGAAAAAAGAATAAAACTAAACGTACAAGACATGAATCTTGCTAACTGGTAGGGATTGATAGGTTATCCTCGAAAAATAAAATAGACGGCTTCCTGAGAAGTTGGGAAAATGCCAAAAGCCCCATGTATAGACCAATGCCAATGCAATAAGTTCACTGGTTGACTTTTGAGTGGTGCCCGGTAATTATTTAGGTTGGCCATTTGGCAACGAGGTTGAATTCGGGCAGCCGCGTCTAAATCGTCGAAATAATGAACTCCGTGCATTAGATCCAGATGGACCAATGGCCCTAGGGGGAAGTGGTTTCACCATAAGAGTGAATTTCTGTCAGAGAAAAAGGGTAGATATATTGTGATGAGTATTTGACAGAAAGAATGAGGAATGACAAGGTCATCCAACTTCTCCCTTGGCCTATGCACGAAGTTCACTAATTTAGACGTTTGAGCGGTGCCAAAATTCACTTAGTTTGCCATGGTCACGTAAAGTTAACACAGGGCACCGCTCAAACGGTCCAATTAGTAAAGTCGTGACATCAGGTCCATAGAGGGTTAGAACAAAAACCTCCAAAAACCTTACAGATTATCACAACTCCTCGTTTAGAATTTGGTCCTCTGGACCGCTTTTAAGGGTTTACACAACAGCTATGGGTTAGATTGCCTATGTCTTATTTCAACGGCGTTGAAGATCCATGAAGTCATTTAGCACATTTCACGACTGTGGATCCCAACTTTCCGATAAATATGATAGTCTGAATGAATAATTGAAATCAATTTTGTTCCAGCGGTTCATGAGAAAAAAATTCCGCACTTACTGTCAATGAAATGCATCTTCTCTTCTAAAAAACTGCAATGCTTGCTGTGGTGCATTTATTCTATGCGGAGATAGCTCACTGCGCGTTATTTCCGCGAAGCAATCCAAATTTTTAAATTTCCCCGCAATAACAAATGCAATTAAATTTTTTTTTATGAAAGTTTTCAAATTATGCTTTTTATTATGCTGCGGATTACCTATATTTTGAGCTACATTATGACATACCAATAGCATTGGTCGACTCAACGGTTATTTCAAGCGTGTGCTAGAATAAGGGCGTAAGTCGCATGACCTATTTCTCTTCATTGATCCTCTCTTCTGTGAATAAAGGTGACAAGACGCGGGTTTGTCAGCATTTTTTCACCTCAGGACGCAAGATTACATCCCTGCCTAGCGTCCTGAACTGCAAAAATGCTAACAAACCCTCATCTTGTCACCTTTATTTACAGAAGAGAGAATCGATGAAGAGAAGTCGATCATGCGACTTACGCCCTTATGCTAGCTTCATTTTGTGTAAAAGCATTCTTAGATTCCAATACTTTACAAATCCCACTGCTTATTTTTCTCTATCATGAATTCTCCAAATTCATCACTTATGATATATTTCAGGCATGATAATGATGGCCATGTGTCTGATCATACCGGTGGAATTCAACGTCAACCATCCATTTTATTTTGCGTTGATCAACAGAAAAGAAAAACTTGTTGTTTTTAACGGTCGTGTACTGAATTTAAGGTAATATAAGAAATAAAAAATATGTTTTTTTAATAAATTTATAAACTTATGTTTTCTTATTTGATGATGACATGTACAGTAACACCTATATGTAACGTAACTCGATTTTTATATTCGTTAAGTTTTTTCGAATATATGATATATCGAGGCATTATACTTTTTTTTTTAAATTTTGTTCAACATGCATTCTTTAATGAGAGAAAGCCCTTAGATTTATGTGAAAAGAATAAATTTAAAATCCTTTTCTCATTTTAGAATACATAGCACGTTTTAAACCTTTCTTACAATATTGTTTTATTTTTTTGTTTTTGTTATTTTTTTCGACGCTATTAACATTTCCAAAGTTATAAAATTATTGTTAGTTCAGAAACTTTACGTAATAAGAATTTTCTGGGCTTCCCTGACACTACAGCATCGTGCCTACTATACGATTGCAATACAAAAATTCCAACTTTGTCAAAAAGGCTCTCAGTAAATAGCTTATGACATTTTCATAGAAAAATAAACCGAGCAATGTTGTGACCGCAGCAGCTCCTCTATCTCTAATACCTACTGCAAGCAGCAGCGCGGAAGTCCTAAAAATACTTTCAGGGATATTCGATTAAGAAGAAAAATTTGGGGTGGGTAATGTCTATTACATTACCGCGGGGTTGACGTAGAACTACGATGATTAATAATTTGATTTGTCATGTGTATGAATTTGTAAGTGTATTAGTTTTGTGTTGTTATTGATCGGATGAAGTTTTCAGAAGTTAACTCTTTTTGGACTCATTTTGGTAGTCCTGAAAAGAACCATTTGTCGTTCTGTGGTTCCGAGAATCAGTGTTCGGTGTTCCAGGAATAATGCCAGATGATTGAATTTGTTTGTTTGGTCGTTGCTTCCTTGTGTTGCTTGGTTGGGTCACAGAGTCTGTGTGTCTGTGGTTGGGTGATCGGTTTCTGGCTCCAGCTGTAGTTCGCCAAACTCCTCCAGTAGATTAGATGTTTGATAGCTCGGGTGCTTCGATCGTGAGAATCGATAGAATCGGTCCAGTGCTTTGATCTGTAGCAGTCTCATTACATGAGCATTTAGGCTCTGTACATTGATACAATATGCAGGCTTGGCCGCTATGATCCAGTATTTCACGCAGTTCGTATCAAATCGATGATTGCCTAAGCGCTGCAGCTCATTCCTCAAGTCAACCCTCTTGGGAGAATTGCTGCCTTTGGCATAAAGGAACTTAAAAAAATTGGAAGAGTTTGTCAAAAATAGTCCTTGCAGTGAAGTAACCCGCGACAAACCAACATATACCAATTGCTGATCCTGGCTTTTGTCATAGTCGTACACGAAAGTTCCACCTTGCGACTTATGAGCAGTAAAAGCACAGGCACTAACCATCGGGAACTGAATGCGTTTGCATTTGATTATGTTTGAAAGTTTGAAAGTAACATAAAAATTCTCTATACAGGAGTGAAATTGGAATTTCAAAACCAAGAGCCTTACGTTGGCATGAAATATTTTGAACTCTTATAACTGTTTGCTGGTTTGACGAAATTCCTTGAATGGCACCTCAATTAAAAGACAAGACATCAAAGGGTCATGTCGTTTACTTACTGAATCCCACATACCTGTCCAAATAGTTTAATAACTGTTTTAAAAGAGAACGTTGATTTCAAGCAAATTTATAAATAGGGTGCTAGAGAAAAATTGACGTCATTTGCTTTCCATTCTCCGCTAGGATCGCATCTCAGCAGGCAACAGATCGTCTTGCTCTAACCGGGCGTGCTTCTCAGGCACAGACATCGATAGCGAAGGACCTCCCCGTTTGTCTTCCTTCGCTCAAATCAAACTGTCGAGCGAGCGAGAGAAGATGCCGTCCGAAGCCAAAGTCATCACCGCTGCCTCCGCCAAGAAGAAGAAGAGCAGTCCACAGGAAAATTTGCGGTCGAACTGTGAACACTGTCGGGCGAGTCATTCTCGCTTTGTGCTTCACCGCTTGTTTGCGTTCACCCAGAAATCGTCATCGCCGCCGCAAATTTCATCGGCCGAGGAGCTGTTGACCCGCGCTTCAAAATTTCGACTCGTGATAAAATAATCATTGGTGGTCAAGAAGCAATCCCGTTAGGAGCAAATACCAGAAGCCCCCTGAGTTTTGCTGGTCCGAGCAGTGTTATTTATCCGTAACAACATCGAAGCTAAAAAAGCCATCGGTTCTTTTCAGGGCCATCAAATTAGAAGTTAGAGTTAAAAGAGTTAAAAGAGAAATATTTCCGACTTTATATATGACTTCTTATATTCCTAAATCAATTTCACAGCTTCATACAAAATTTCATTTGTCATGAATAATTTATGACTAAACATTTTAAGACTGTAATCGCGGACGCTGCTACAGTGCCGTCGGGGTGAGTGCTCAACATTCCACAACAATTGTAAGATAGAGTGGCATTTCCAACAGCGTCTTTGATGTTCCATATTTTATGGGAACACTTTGATTAGCAAAATTATCACATGTAACAAAATTGCGACATATTAAGAATGCTTTTGAAAAGAGATTCTCATTGAACAATTGTAATAATTTTGGCACCCATGGATCAGAAATTTACCTTCATAATAAAGAAAACTATTGATTATCAATAGCTCGTATTGAATATTTAGTTAATGTCAACCCTTCCAGCAATTCATGTTCGACCAATTTCTCACGCATTAGCATTCTCCGCAATTTTCAAGTAATTCTAAGAACAACATATTATTGGCACATACCCATTTCCCAGATTGGTCGATCAGAAAGCGAAGAGCACAAAAGGGAGGAGCATCATCTGCTATTCTGAGGTTATAAAACATACTTCCTTCGTTGGATTCAGTTTCATTCCAATTCCGCTTTCGAGCTGGTAAGAGCTCCTCCGAACTTGCTCAGCGAGAAGTACCTCGCTGCTAGAAATCTGCCGAGCTGTTAATCTTCAATAACATCATACTACTCAGCATTGTATGGTATTTCTAACAGCATCGTTGATTTATCATATAATGGGGGAACACTTCCTAAAGTCTCGAGTATGGAAATTGGAAAATGTATTAAAATTGCGACAGATTTTAAATACTGTTCAATAAACTGTTTCCTGACCAATTGTAATGAGCAACTGTTGATCTGAAATTTTTCTACATGTTAGTCTATTGCAAATGTCATAGTATATAAATCAGAACACATTGAACATTGATCAGAAATATTTAAAATTTGCACGAAAGCAAAACATGCGTGATTTTAATTTATTGTAAGCTATTAAAATAATGTTGATAATTTTACTGTCCATACGAACGCGCATGTGAATTTTCCAAGATATGTAAATCCCTAACCAAGAGATCCACTTCATGTACCTTATCCTAGATTGGTCAATCAGAAGAAGGCGAAGAATACGAAAGGGAGGAGCATCGTCTGCAATTCAAATTATGTAAAACATACTATCTTCGACAGATTCGGTTCATTTAAGGGACGAATGACCTTCGGATTAAAATCCCTCAACAGGATTCGGTTCATTTCATTTACACTTTCGAGCTAGTAAGACTTCTCGTGATAAACACAGTATAGCTACACACTTAGATTAAATTACTGGGGTCGGTAAAATTTTATTGGGTTTTGGAACTACCGAAAAAGTCAGTAAAGTGAAAACTGTCGCCACGCGTAATTGAAAAGCAAATTTCACCATGTTTTATTTTTTATCAATATATGATATATCAAGAATGCTCTCAGCAAAATTTCAGTGAAAAATCTCTGTTTTTCGATTTCTGACATTTATTTTTAGTTTACTGACTTTTTCGGTAGTTCAAAAACCCAGTTATTTTTACCGAACATATTGAGTGTGTAGTAATATTTCTTAATGTGCTTACCACATACTTGCTATAATCTCTTAATTCATCTCGTAGCATCATACAATATCTGATTTATCACGAAAAATCGACAATACGACAATTTGAGGATGTTCCGAGAACGCTGCTGCAGTGCCGTCGGGATGAAATAACAGCATAGTGCTCATCTTGTACATCCCTTGCCAAGACATCAATTTCATATAGCCTATTTCTCAGATTAACGCAATAGACAACATGTAGAAAAATCAATTCAGATCAATAGTTGCTCATTACAATTGGTCAAGAAACAGTTTATTGAACAGTATTTAAAATCTGTCGCAATTTTAATACATTTTCCAATTTCCGTACTCGAGAATTTTGGGAGCGGGAGCCATGACTGGTCCTGGCTGGAAATATTCGTGGGGAGAAACTCGACCCTTTGCTGCAGGAATTTCATTAACAACTCTTTGGTAAAGCAGAAATTTTCCGAGGAAAATTCTGCTAAAGTGAACTTTTTCAAAACAACTCTTATTGATTGGAATATTTATCAACAACTCTTTTTTAAGTAAAATCATCCTAAATAACTCTTTGCTCCATCGCCAAACCAAACCATTTCATTGAATTCATCAAGTACAAGAATATGAATGGTAAGGAGAGGCAGATGGTGTATATTTCGCTGGCGTTACTTTCCAACAGGTCGCCGGTTGGCGCTGACTACTAATCCGTCTACTGAATGATTTTCAGTTGTTGCTTTCGCTTCATTGCTCTCTGGTTCCGTTCGTTACTCGCACACTGCTGTGGCTTTCACGCGCTCTTTTTTGCTGCTCCGCTGCTTGATCCGTTCGTTATGCCGTTCGATTTGTGAATGAGCTGGGAGCAGAAAAACCAGTGGTTTTATTTGCTCGAGCTTCTTTCACCGATGGCGGGTGGTGGGGTTCTCGCTTGGTTGTTTCGTCACTCCGTTCGCTACTCGCACGCGATTGGTTATTGCTTTCGCGCTATTTTCGTTGATGGTGTGATTCGTCGCTGAGAAAAAAAAACTGCAACTCTTTTGATTTTTCATGCAAAATGACCAACTTTGATAAACTATATCTCAGTTATTTATGGACCGATTGGAATGAAATTTTCACAGAATATCAGACATAACTTAAATTTTAACATATATTTTTGAGTGATTTTTCCAATCGCACGTTGAAAAGCAGTAACGGTTTGACTAAAGTGAATTTGTTGACGATTTTTTATAATTGACATAACTAAACATATTGAAGGAATAGGTTCATGGTATCTTTAGCAAAGTTGTAGATTTTGACGAGATAAATAAGTTTGCTAAAGACAGTTTTTGTGTAAGGCCATCAGATTTTAAGATAAAATGTTTTGAATATTTCGTCGAAAATTACAGTTTAGTCAAACCGTTATTACTTATAAACTTGTGATTGGAAAAATTATTCAAAAATATATGTTAAAAGTCAAGTTACATCTGATGTTCTGTGAAAATATTTTTTATATGTTTTATTCGAAAATATTTCCATAAATAACTGAGATCTAACTTACCAAAGTTGGTCATTTTGTATGGAAAATCGAAAAAGTTGCAAATGCATTGAATAAATTGGGGCCTTCCTTAGCCGAGTGGTTTTTGTCCCCGGCTAAAAGCAAAGCCATGCTGAAGGTGTCTGGGTTCGATTCCCGGTCGGTCCAGGATCGTTTCGTAATGGAAATTTTCTTGACTTCCCTGGGCATAGAATATAATCGTACCTGCCACACGATATACGAATGCAAAAATGGAAACTTTGGCAAAGAAAGCTCTCAGTTAATAACTGTGGAAGTGTCATAAGAACACTAAGCTGAGAAGCAGGCTCTGTCCCAGTGAGAACGTTAATACCAAGAAGAAGAAGAATAAGAAGATGTGAAATAAGTTCAAGTGGGTTGCCACAACAGCACAGGGAGCGGATCACAGGGATTTAGGTTGACATCTGGAAACGCTACGCCTACATCTTGAAATCTTGAGAAATTTCACCAAACCGATTCCTGGGATTAACAGCTCAGCAGGCTTCTAGCAGCGAGGTACTTCTCGCTAAGCAAGTTCGGAGGAGCTCTTAACCAGCTCGAAAGCGGAATTGGAATGAAACTGAATCCAACGAAGGCAGCATGTTTTATAACCTTGGAATACGCAGATGATGCTCCTCCCTTTTGTGCTCTTCGCTTTCTGATCGACCAATCTGGGAAATGGGTATGTGCCAATAATGTGTTGGGCTTGAAATTACATGAAATTGCGGAGAATACTAATACGTTGAGAAATTGGTCGAACATGAATTGTTGGAATGATTGGCATTCTCTAAATATTCAATACGAGCTATTGATAATTAATAGTTTTTCTTTATTATGACGGTAAATTTCTGATCAATGGGTGCCAAAATTATTACAATTGTTCAATGAGAATCTCTTTTCAAAAGGCATTCTAAAAATGTCGCAATTTTGTTACATGGGATAATTTTGCTAATCAAAGTGTTCCATAAAATATGGAACATAAAAGGCACTGTTGGAATTCCACTCTATTTTACAATCGTTGTGAAATGTTGAGCACTCACCCCGATGGCACTGCAGCAGCGACGCGAAAATCAATCTCAAATGGTTGAGTCATAAATTATTCATGACAAATGAAATTTTGTATGAAGCCGTGAAATTGATTTAGGAATATTAGAAGTTATAAATAAAGTCGGAAATATTTCTCTTTCAACTCTTTTCCACAAATTTGATGGCTCTGAAAAGAACCGATGGCTTATTTAGCTTCGATGTTCTTCTTCTTTCTGGCGTTACGTCCCCACTGGGACAAAGCCTGCTTCTCAGCTTAGTGTTCTTATGAGCACTTCCACAGTTATTAACTGAGAGCTTACTTTGCCAATGACCATTTTTGGCATGTGTATATCGTGTGGCAGACGAAGATACTCTATGCCCTGGGAAGTCGAGAAAATTTCCAACCCGAAAAGATCCTCGACCGGTTGGGATTCGAACCCACGACCCTCAGCTTGGTCTTGCTGAATAGCTGCGCGTTTACCGCTACGGCTATCTGGGCTTCGATGTTGTTACGGATAAATAACACTGCTCGGACCAGCAAAACTCAGGGGGCTTCTGGTATTTGCTCCTAACGGGATTGCTTCTTGACCACCAATGATGATTTTATGCTCCTCGGCCGATGAAATTTGCGGCGGCGATGACGATGGCTGGGTGAACGCAAACAAGCGGTGAAGCACAAAGCGAGAATGACTCGCCCGACCGTGTTCACAGTTCGACCGCAAATTCACCTGTGGACTGCTTCCTCTTCTTCTTCTAGGCGGCGGCAGCGGTGATGACTTTGGCTTCGGACGGCATCTTCTCTCGCTCGCTCGACAGTTTGATTTGAGCGAAGCAAGACAAACGGGGGCGTCCTTCGCTATCAATGTCTGTGCCTGAGAAGCACGCCCGGCAAGAGCAAGCCGATCTGTCGCCTGCTGAGATGCGAGCCAATCGGAGAGTGAAAAGTAAATGACGTCAATTTTTCTCTAGCCACTCCTATTTATAGATTTGCTTGAAATCAACGTTCTCATTTAAAACAGTTATTAAACTATTTGGACAGGTATGTGGGATTCAGTAAGTAAACGACATGAAGCTTTGATGTCTTATCTTTCTATTAAGGTGCTAATCAAGAAATTTCGTTAAGCCAGCGAAAAGTTATAAACGTTTAAAATATTTCATGCCAACGTAACGCTCTTGGTTTTGAAATTCCAATTTCACTCCTGTATAGAGAAGAAAGACGTACTTCTACGTCAAAAAAAGAACCTAGCAGGAATACATGGATATATACCCAAAATACTTCTTGGATGGACCTCTGGAAGAATCTAAGATACAATCCTTATCGAGTTGATTTGAAGTGTCCGGATGCCTTTTTCTTTTCTTTTTTTCGACAACTTTTGTGCGTGAAGAATGTAGAAGACATCTTATTTATGGACTTTAGACGATATTTTTTTTGGAAATTTTTTAGTGGAATTACTGGAGCATGTTTTTCAAAAGAATCACTGGATAAACGCATGGTGCAAGAGATTACTGGGGTAATAAAAAAAGTGCATTGAATTATTCCTGAAGGAATCCTTGGAGGAACACATAAAGAAACTTTTGAAGAAAAACATCAATAAGTTTTTCCAGGCATCCTTCTTAAAAAAAAAAAAATAATTTGCAGCAGTCCATGTAGTTTTCTAGTACATTTTGATCAGTTTTGACCAACTTTATTGATGGGGTCACTGGAAAAGTTACTAAAGGAATACTGGAAATAATCATGAAGAAACCCTTAGAAGAATTTCTACGAAGTTCCATAGTAAAATTATTGAAAAATTAATCCTGGTGAAAAAAAAATGAATCAACTAGCTTGAACAATGACAGTCCTTAACTTGCTGAACAGCTTTGCCGAAGATGTCATCCTTCTAAATGGTCAGGATCCTGAAATATCTGCAGAACAAAAGTCAAAGTTCCATGCCCACTAGTGCCACCTAGCGGTCAAATTCTGAATTAAATGAAGTACTATCAGATAGCGCTCCACGTCCAGAACAACTTTAAAGAAGATCCCATGTTTCAAAATTATCTGCATTTTGAGATATACCGATTTTAAATTGTTGTCTACTCGAACCGTAAATAGTGTGTTTATTATTATCTATGCGACTTAAATGTAGCTTTGTTAATTTTAACGTATTATAAAGAGCCGTACTGTTAACCAAAAACTTTCAAGTATTGTTCTTAAGAATATTCATGAGGAATACATTTTGGTTTGGTACAGATAGATGTCTTCGTTACAAAATGATAGCATATCATCCGTTGTATTAAGTACAACAGAGCGACAGCCTGAAGGTTAATTCAAAAATCACTAGAAAACATTATTAAATAAAATATAACCATCGTTAAAGATTTTTTTTTTATGGAAACGTTCCGAAGAAACTAATAATCGCTAAAACTGCTGGGGGTTTCCTGGGAGAAATCTCTGGAAGAATACATGATCAGTTTTTTTAGGAATCCATATGAAATTTTTGTAATAAAAAAACATGGAAGAGTTCTGAGAAAAATCTTTGAATTTATTTCTAGAAAGGAATGGGAGAACTTATTGAGAACATTACTAAAGCAAATCCTAATGGAATCAGTTGAGGGTTTCCTTCTTTGCTTGAAATTCAAGTAATACGTGGGATGGTTCTTGGATAAATTCTTGAAGCAACTCATGTAACTCTTCGAGTATTTTTTCGGGTTTTCAAATTCTTGCAAGAATCTCAAAAGTTATCGTAGACAGAATTCTCTGAATAATTTTATAAAGAAAAAAAATTTAAAGTCCTGGAGAAATGATTTGATGGAAGCCTTTATCAAACAACTACTTGAATTCTTAGACATATCGGTCAAGAAATATAAAATCCTTCAAGCAACTCCTGGACATAGTTAATATGAGCGAAATTGTTTGAAGAATCTTTCATGGAATTCATGGAGAAATTTCTGATTAAATTAAGGGAATCTCAAGGGAATCCGTACAGTCAATACTGATGAAACCCCTCTAGCAACTCTTGGAGGAATCTCGGAAGAAATTCCTAGAAAAACTAATACAGTCAACTCACCATAGCTCGACCAGGGAGGGACCATTGAGTTAGGGAGACATCGAGTTATAGAACACAAAATCAGTACAACTGCATTTCAAGGAACCATCGAGCCATGAAAACCAAATTTTACTATGGTTCTCTAACTCGATATTGAGACATGAAATATCGAGTTAGGGAGAACTAACTGTGAAGCAATCTTTGGAACAATTCGTCGTAAAACTAATAGAGGAAATTTTTTAACCATTCCTAGGTAAACTTATAAAGGAAGCTTTAAAACCATTTCGGAAGGAATTCTTTGAATTCTAAGAAGAATTTCCACAGAGGTTTCCTGCCGGGCCGTTTCTTTTATAACAGGCCTGCCCAACCTTTTTGACTCTTTTTCGACATAAATCATTGAAACGTTCGCAATAACAGTCCGATTTAAGAAATGTTAAGCTCAAATGAAAGCTTGATATTATATCTGACTGAGCCATGTACAAAAATTCAATATTGTATCAAATTATTTTCTAGCGATGCAAGCAAAGGTATTTTCACCGTTCACTGTTCATTTTATAAAGTGGACACCTTGTGAGTGCTGTATATTTAAAATTTATTAATGAAATTTCAATCGGTGTTTTGCACATCGTTCTACTAGTATTGTGCAATATTGTGAAAATTCTCCAAAATAATGAAATTTTACTCGACTATGGAACAACGATTAGAACGTTCGATGTTTGGAGGTTATCAAAATCAATGATTGTTAGAAATTGGCTGGAAAATTCGGGATTTATGTTTTTTATTTTCAAAAAAAGGCTTGTTCTTCGAAAGCATCATCAATCAGAAGCCTGATGGAAAAATTAAGTTAGATTTGGAGCAACAATTTTACCGATATAATAAAATCATTTTTCCCGTATACTTTTAAAGAAAAGTATTTTAAATTTGAAGGAAATTGATATTTGTAAAATTTTTTGGTTAAAAGTACGTCCTGACGAAAGTGCTAATAAAGTATTATTATGAAAAATAACTTACGCCCTCATAAGGTTACTTATTAAGACCTCACGTCACATTTAAAGCACATAGAAACACAATTGCTTTATTCTTAGAAGACTTATCAAAGTACATTGACAATGTTAAAAAATGGCAACACTGCTGTAATAAAATCGATTTTATTTTCCACATATTATTTTTATAATATGTTATTCTGAGATTACCAATTGAAAAATTCGGAATAAACCGTTCACAATTTGCTACAGATCTTCAAACGTTGGTTAACCCATTTTTCAACACTAAGAAGTATACATGGATGCGGCCTTACTATGGTTCTCTAAATCGATATCGATATACAAAATATCGAGTAAAGGAGAGTTGCCTGCATTTTCATGCTTGTCACAAAATATACACATGGTTAGATCAAAGGAGGAGCATGGATAATTGCGAATAAATAATTATTCATTTATAATTTTCATTATATGTTTATTCATACTCCTGAATTTCAACTGATATGATTTTATTTAAACATTACATTTCAGGCATCACAATTATGTTATGTTGTTTAACTATACCCGTGGTCTTCAACGTCAACCGTCCATTTTATTTCACGCTGGTGAATAAGAACAATTCACACCTTGTTGTATTCAATGGTCATATTAGCAGTCTTGGTAAAAATTAATAAATAAATGTACATGAAAACACAAATCAACTACTTTTTTTCTGGATATTCCGATGATGACATGCATTGAGATCGCTGCAAGCTGTGCGCGTGTGTAGCTGCGTAACAAACGTAACACTTAGAACAACGTTAAAACCGGAACAAAAATGAATTCAAAACGATCATTAATAAGTTGGTCGATGGGCAGTGGTGATAGTGTGACATCTTTTTGTCTGTGTTCAGAGATTGACATATGAATTTACTCATGCTTTGAGAACCTGGAATAATTTACATTTGAGTAAAAAATCATGGGAATATGATGTGATTTTTGATATTTCGGAAAATATATTGAGATTTCCGTAGGAATTCTAAGATTTTGAAAAGAATTCTGAGATTCCGAAATGATTACCGTAGGAATCCCGGCATTTTGATAATTTTGTGGGAATCATGAGATGTCAGTAGGAATTGGGTAACATATAATTAGATACAGTGCACTGTGTTATATTTCGTCAATTTCATGCGCTTTTTCAATAATAGCGCCCAAACCGTTGATTTTAGCGATATAGTTTGTTCAGAGAGGTTTCGTGGTATATTATAGCGCATCTTCTGATGAAAAAAGTTTTGTGATCAATCCACCTAGCAGTGAGATAGAAAAACTATTTTTTCAAAACATTTAGAAAGCCATATGGTGTCTTCGGCAAAGTTGTAGAATTGGCAATTTGAAACAACTTTGTCCAAGACATGATTTTTTCTATCTCTTATACTTTTTGAGATATATGCCGTTGTATGGTCCCTAAAAATCATATTTTAAATCATTTTTTTTCCAAGAATTTTGAGATTTTTTGTGTTTTCTACAAAGTATTTTGTCGTAAAAAACCCATGTTTTTGTTGAACATATCATCATGCTATCTTTGAAAGTAACAAACTTATTTATGAATTACTAGCGGCTCTTTAGGCCCCTATAACTTTTTAACATTTTTCATATCTTCTACAAAGTTGTTAGATATCTTAAAATGCGTGTTTTTGCTGAACATCGCACCTCTCTATTTCTTAACCCTCTAATACCCAACCCCGCCTTTAGACGGGGTACATTTTGGAATTTTGTGTATTCATTCGTAGCTCGCAAATCAAAATGATTTTATTTTTGGCTTATACCTTGACTCATAACACGCATATAAGAAAAGTTTTTTATGACTTTTGAAACTTTTTTGTATTTTTAGAAATTGTTTGAAAAATTGCATTCTTATATAACCTACAAATGCCTGGGCTTCATTTAACGTGTAATATAAAAAATCGTACCATTTATATTTTTCTACGATTAACCTATCACAAACGAAGAGCCTGGTGGTATTAAAATCATTTCAAACCTGTTTTTTCCGTTAGTTACACGGAAAATAAAATACGCTCCAAAAAAAAAATTTAATATTTTTAAAAATACCAAATAACAATTTAAATTTTTATTACATATTGCCAAAAATCAACAACTAGAAAAGGCTTCAAGAAAAAATGAAAAAAGCTAGAGATGTTCAAAAATAAAAATTATAAAAATCAAAAACCAAGATTTAAAAATTTGCGAAAAATAAATAAATGCCCAAAACGTGTTTAGAACGATTTTAGATAGCGAAAAATAATACTTAAATCGAAAATACAAATTTGGGTATTAGAGGGTTAAAGTAAAGGAATTATCTTTAGAAATCGTTTTAATAAGGCTTATTTGTTCATTAGTAAGAACCTATGAAAATACGCTTATAAACAAATGTTTTAATCATCTGCCGAAAAGGAAGATATGGTTCTTTCATTATATGTAAGAGTTGTCTGCGCCATTTTGCGCCGAAAGGCAGTTATAGGGGCCTGAACAATCGCTCTCTAATTCATAAATAAGTTTGTTACTTTTAAGCATGGCGTGATGATATGTTCAGCAAAAACACGGGTTTTTTCATGACAAAAAACTTTGTAAAAAACACACAAAATGTCAAAATTCTTGGAAAAAAGTTATGATTGAAAATACAGTCGAAGCTCGTTATTTTGAAAAAATAGTTTTGCCATCTCACTGCTAGGTGGATTGATCACAAAACTTTTTTCATCAGAAGCTGCGCTTTAATATACCAAGAAACTTCTCCGAACAAACTATATTGCTTAAATCAACGGTTTGGGCGCTATTCAAAAAGCACATGAAATCGACAAAATAAAACGCAGTGCAGTGGTCCAATTTCATATTCGTAAAGCACACTGTTTTCACATCAAGTTAGTAAGAAACTATTATATGATGTATTGAGTTTGAAATACTTTATCCATATTGAATATGTGTCATCTATCATTTTCCATTCATGAAATATTTACATTTACATTCATCTTTGGATTATTAGCAAAGTATTGATTTTGTATCTCAAAGTCAGCCAATTCCATATTCGTACACCTATCAAAGTTCAAAAAATACAAAATAACTTGAATGAGCGAAGAGTATTAATATACATTTTGCTAGAATATATCCTGTTGTTTTCATCATTTCAAATAACGTTTGTGCAGCGGTTACAGCAATAATATTCATTCTTTCAAACTCTATATTAATGTTTATTACCGTCAAGCTACCATTCACCGTGCATTTAAAAAAAATCGGGACTTCAAAAAATTGTATAACTTTACCAAATAATTTAAAGCGTACTAGAATACCACTACGAAGCGTACATTTATACCATAATTTAGGGAATAATCTAAAACTAGTGGTGCATAACAAAAAAATACTCAAAAAATATGTTTACAAATATCATGTTAAGGTCGCCTCGTACCGTTCTATGTCACCATTTACCGTGCGTAGGGGGAGATCTCCCTGTGCCGGACAGCACTCAATACCGGACAAAGTCGAAAAATTGAGAAATCATGATCCAATCAAGATGGTGTATTAGAAAAAATGGAAGCTATTATGGAGAGTAATGTTTGCGTAGAATAACACATCCTTGAAATATGCATGACTTTTCAAAAATGTTGAGATGTTTGAAAATTGTTAGAAATTTGACGTATCGCCCTAAATTTAAGCCCAATTAGTAATTATTTAGAATATGATTAATTATTTTAGATCACGCAAACATAATCAGCTATAATAATAATTTGAGAGTATGAATGTATTTTGTACCATATTTAAACTAAATATGGTAAAACTTCAATTTTGGTCTAACACCTCCTGTCCCCCAGTTTCGGACAACTTGATTTGTTACATGATATCTTTGTAGTTTTGGCACCAGTGTCTCAAAATACATGGATTATGGTATCAAAGATGCAATAAAAATAAGAAGAATGAAAATGCAGAACAACGCGTGAAATGTGTTGTTTTCATCATATATGAAAGAGGTTTTTTGATCACCAACTTGCAGACTTAGTAAAGCTCAAATTACTCTAGCGAATGTTGCAAATGCATTGAATTGTCAATAAAATACTATGAATGGAGTAAAAACATTCAATGATATACAAGTTTTCAGAATTCGAGACATTTCCAGATCGTGTCCGGTATGGGGAGCCACCTTTTATGATGGGTCAATTTGGTACTAAAATACATCATCAAAATACAATGTCAAAATTCATATTTATGTTTTCAAATTTATTTTTGTATGCTACAGAAATTATTATATAAATCATAAATGGGCACCAAGACCACATAAAATCAATAGTTTCTGAATAATGATTATAGTTTTCGTCATGATTTAATTTTGTATCTTGAAGAAACGTTGTTGGTGGAATAACTATGTTGCTAGTGTACGCGCATTCATTCTTAAGAGAATTCAAATCGTTATTTACAATAAAAGCCATGGAAAATTTAATATATGGCTAAATCATTAGGGTTTCATTTAAATCGTTATAGTGAGTTTGATTGTATTGTCCAAACCATTCCATATTCGCTCAAAAACTGAATATGAAGTAGTTAAATCACGAAATAACAATAAATCTAATATTACCCAATAATTTCATGCCTTTTATACTAATAATAGGAACCATACATAATGAGAAGGATCCATTCACCGTGCATTTGGGTTTCGACTGAAACACAATAAAAAAATAGTTTGCATAAAATCTCATTGCTCATACGATGAAATACATCTTGCTTGTAGTATTCATAGCGAAAACTTTTTGGAATTATGGAAAATTTGATACTCTATCGTTAAAATGACAAATGTGAATTTTTGGCGTTTCTACTAAGAGTGTTAAGAAATCTCATTATTAAACAGAATTCACATGATTTTGACTACATAAACTAAATTTTTCAAAAAGCATTGTGACAAGAACTGCTTCATTTAATCATTTCATCAGTATTGTATTATTTTGCTAACAAAACATAATGTGTAGAATTTTTATAAATATTCTGTAGGACTGGTGACCTCACGGTAGTAAAATCTATATAAATAAAAATGGAGTGGTGTTTGTATGTCACGAAATAACTTCAGAACGGGACACCCGATTTGCACAATTCTTTCACTGTTGTCTTTTTGAAGGGCTCCGACGTGTTCGTGTGACGAAAAAGTTTAGAGAAGTTGTGGGAAAGTTTGGTATAACGGGGGAGTACTAATATGTCATGTTGTGTGAGAGGTTCCATGACATTTTTCAACAGCCTACTTGATGGCAAGACGAAGTTTGCCGGGACCACTAGTGTAAAATAAAAATAAACATTTCGCGACGTTTTGATAGAAACATTAACTATGGATTATGTATGGGGCTCTGCCACAAAAATCAGTCGCTCTCTTTCGCTCTTTCATGAAATTAGTAAACAACAAGGCCAGTAAACGTCAAAATCCCATGCAAAATCAAAACAGTGCAGAGGCCCATATCCATTTAAGAGCCAAATTAACAAAAGTTGACTAAAATTTTGGTTTTGGTTGTTGTTGTTGTTGTTTGAGAGGGACTTTAACCCGAAGGTCATTCGTCCCTTATCGCAGGTTTGGTTTTGGATTTGTTTTAAGTGTGATATTAACGAATATTCTGTACTATAAGATGCCGATATCCACTCGTTGCTACTCTAAAACTGATTATAGATTTTTGAGACTTGTTCAGAATTTGCAGTAGTCATTCTTGAGGAAGTTATTTATCTTGATAAAATGTACATTATCGTTCGACTTACCGGATTTGTCCAGAAAAAAAAAACATGGAAAAATGGTTCTTCTTCTTTCTGGCGTTACGTCCCCACTGGGACAGAGCCTGCATCTCAGCTTAGTGTTCTTATGAGCACTTCCACAGTTATTAACTGAGAGCTTACTATGCCAATAACCATTTTTGCATGCGTATATCGTGTGGCAGGTACGATGATACTTTATGCCCTGGGAAGTCGAGAAAATTTCCAACCCGAAAAGATCCTCGACCGGTGGGATTCGAACCCACGACCCTCAGCTTGGTCTTGCTGAATAGCTGCGCGTTTACCGCTACGGCTATCTGGGCCCCGGTATTTATTCTTAAATTTGCATAAAATATATCCGTTTAAAATTGTCCAAATGTTCTCTACTATAGGAAAATGTCAAAACTTGAAGAACTGCGTAAAATAGCCAACGTTTCTAATGTGGATGTTTTATGCATTTCTGAATCTTGGCTAAATGAGAGAATATCCGATGATGTCATCAAAATTGAAAATTATTCAATATCAGAAATGATCGCGTAGAACGCCTGGGTGGCGGCATAATTGTGTATGTTAAAAAACAGTTTAATTTCAAGATTCTCGATAAATCAAAGTATGTTTCTGGTGAAACCGAATATATTTTTCTCGAACTAGTAGTTAACAATCAAAAACTTCTTTTAGGTTTCTTTTACAATCCTCCTGAGTTTGATTGTTCGCAACTGCTAGCCCAAAAAATTTCTAATTTTGAATTCCAATTCGAACATGTGTTGTTAATGGGTGATTTCAATACGAATATACTCAATCTTCGATGTGACAAAAGTAAAAAAATTGTTTCATTCATGGAAAATTTTTCATTTTCATCTCTTGGAACTATACCAACACACTTTCATAGGACAGGCTCTTCTCAAATTTATCTCATGATAACTAATAAACGATAATCAGTTCTACGATTTAAGGTGAAGCGGCGTGTAAGTCAAAGAATCATTAGAACCATCATCGATGTAATAGTAGTAGTGTTGCCTTTCCATGTATATTTTCAAAACAAACAAACAAAAAATATAACATTTGTGTTAAGCATATTTTTATGTAAACACATGGGAAATTTAGTAAATTGACGAGTATTGGAAATCAAAATCAACTTTTCAATCGTACATATCAAAAGAAAGCATTACAATTTAATGAAGGGCAACGAAATTTCTCTGTTTTTAATTGGATTTATCGCATATTTTTGTTATGCATCGGTACGGTTTATGTTTGCAAGGGATGACGGTGTTGCCAAGTGATTGGTGACAGATTTTTGTAGCAATTGTTATATGCTTGTTTTCGGAACATTTGCTGCATATCATAAAAACTTATCATTTTGCAAATAATTTTCCATCACAAGATCACTGATTTAATAAAATTTTAATGATTTTTGTGATCAATTCACATTAAATGCTATGATTTTACAGATAGCAACTCTGACATCACTGCGCTCAACGATCGCGATGATTGTGCACACACGATAGACGCGTCCCGACGCATCCCGACGCATCACACTGTGGAGCTTTTCAATTATTTTGGGTGGTCCAAATTGATAAACTCTTGGTTTGATTTTATGCTTCGTAGAGATGGTTTTTGTAATTAGAGAGAATCGAAAAACAAACAACGTATGAATTTCAAGTTTCTATGCTTTGCCCAACCTATCCGCACTGAAAATTAATACAACAGAAAAAAAGTTGGATATTTTAGACTTTAAACACAGGCATGTCTCAGTGTGCGGTGGCGGCGTCGATTCGCAGCAAGTGAAAACCACCGCCATAATAGTTTTGAGTGTTGCGGTTGATAAAACTTTATAAATATTTGATTCCCGTTTGAAATGTGTTCCTTTAAGGGAAGTGAATGAAAGATTTGTTTAGTGGAAGTGTAGTGAACGCAATATTAAATCCAAAACACAAATTTTTGCTGCAGAATTACAATGGAAAAGGTAAGCACTTTCTATTTACAAGTGTAGTTGTGTGAGGCAATGAAATGCGGCATAAAATCGGAGATTTTTTTTTGAGAATATAAATCTCATGTATATTGTCGCTAAATTGATAATGCTGTACCTGAAAGTGTTGATTAAGGCCTTTTGGTGCGTCATCACAAAATGGCTTCTTCCAAAATCATTAACATATTGTTATGATAGTATTGGTATTTGCAACATCGATGAAATATAACTGCTTATCACCTGATTTAATGGATAATTCATGCGAAGAATAATGCTTCAGGTGGTATTTCAATATTTAATCAACACTTTCAGGTACAGCATTATCAATTTAGCGACAATATACATGAGATTTATATTCTCAAAAAAAAATCTCCGATTTTATGCCGCATTTCATTGCCTCACACAACTACACTTGTAAATAGAAAGTGCTTACCTTTTCCATTGTAATTCTGCAGCAAAAATTTGTGTTTTGGATTTAATATTGCGTTCACTACACTTCCACTAAACAAATCTTTCATTCACTTCCCTTAAAGGAACACATTTCAAACGGGAATCAAATATTTATAAAGTTTTATCAACCGCAACACTCAAAACTATTATGGCGGTGGTTTTCACTTGCTGCGAATCGACGCCGCCACCGCACACTGAGACATGCCTGTGTTTAAAGTCTAAAATATCCAACTTTTTTTCTGTTGTATTAATTTTCAGTGCGGATAGGTTGGGCAAAGCATAGAAACTTGAAATTCATACGTTGTTTGTTTTTCGATTCTCTCTAATTACAAAAACCATCTCTACGAAGCATAAAATCAAACCAAGAGTTTATCAATTTGGACCACCCAAAATAATTGAAAAGCTCCACAGTGTGATGCGTCGGGATGCGTCGGGACGCGTCTATCGTGTGTGCACAATCATCGCGATCGTTGAGCGCAGTGATGTCAGAGTTGCTATCTGTAAAATCATAGCATTTAATGTGAATTGATCACAAAAATCATTAAAATTTTATTAAATCAGTGATCTTGTGATGGAAAATTATTTGCAAAATGATAAGTTTTTATGATATGCAGCAAATGTTCCGAAAACAAGCATATAACAATTGCTACAAAAATCTGTCACCAATCACTTGGCAACACCGTCATCCCTTGCATACATAAACCGTACCGATGCATAACAAAAATATGCGATAAATCCAATTAAAAACAGAGAAATTTCGTTGCCCTTCATTAAATTGTAATGCTTTCTTTTGATATGTACGATTGAAAAGTTGATTTTGATTTCCAATACTCGTCAATTTACTAAATTTCCCATGTGTTTACATAAAAATATGCTTAACACAAATGTTATATTTTTTGTTTGTTTGTTTTGAAAATATACATGGAAAGGCAACACTACTACTATTACATCGATGATGGTTCTAATGATTCTTTGACTTACACGCCGCTTCACCTTAAATATTGAAATACCACCTGAAGCATTATTCTTCGCATGAATTATCCATTAAATCAGGTGATAAGCAGTTATATTTCATCGATGTTGCAAATACCAATACTATCATAACAATATGTTAATGATTTTGGAAGAAGCCTTTTTGCGATGACGCACCAAAAGGCCTTAACCAAGTTGACGTTCCATGCATGTCGACCCATGATTTACTGTTCGCATCTTTAGATGTGGATGTTCTGCTATCCAGTGCCGATCCAGTGAGTTACAGAGACTACAGCAGGTTCAATCCTTCCACTGCTATATCTATATTTAATCAAATAAGCTGGGATGAATTTTATCAATCAAATAATCCAGAGATTTTATTGCATTTTTTCAATGAGCACGTGAAATCAATGTTTGATACCACTATACCCGTGAAAACAAATGTGATAAATCGTAAATGCAATCCCTGGTTCAATGCTGAGGTATCTAGAGCAATAGTTGATCGTGACTTAGCTTTTCGGCAATGGAAAACAACAAGAAATGACAGCGATTTTGAATATTTTAAAAGGCTACGAAATTACGCAACTTCATCAATTCTGAATGCTAAACAGCGTTACTGGAATTCTAAAATTGCTGGCTCTGGCAGTGTTAAAAATATGTGGAAGAACCTAAAATCTTTGAACATTACAAGGAAAAACGACAGTTTTCTAATGAACTGCAGCCCTGATGATATTAACAAACATTTTTCCCAGAATTTTAGTTCACCTACACGATCGTTTTATACCCAACTCGAGTGAGACATTTTTCCGATTTAACGAAGTTCAAGACTATCATATTATAAACGCAATTTATGAAGTGAAGTCGAATGCTGTAGGTCTTGATGATACACCCATAAAATTTATAAAAATGATACTTCCGCTAATTATGAAGCCATTAAAACATATTTTCAATAGTATTATCAAAAGTGGTATCTATCCTAAAATTTGGAAGTATTTTAAAATAGTACCCATTAAGAAAAAATCCACGGAAAACTCACTGGAGAACCTTGGACCTATCATCATTTTAAGTGCAATTTTAATGGCTTTTGAACGGTTGTTAAAAATCAAATCACTTGTTATCTATCTGGTAACAATCTTTTATCGCAATACCAATCAGGTTACCGCAAAGGACGTAGCATCAAAACGGCAATGTTACACGGAGAAAAAAATATGGTAAACACAACCAAATATTACTTCATTTCAACCAAAATAACAGGTTGTTTTTTGCACAAACAAACCTCTAGTTTATTTTAATATAATGCGTTATTTAAAACAACCTAGAATTTTAGGTTGTTTTTTGAGCGCTTCATGGTTTAAATTCAACAAAAAAATTGTTTGAAACAACAAAAACATGGTTGTTGCGTTTGACAGCTCTTTAAACAACCAAATAAATTGGTTGTTTTTAACTAAAAATATTAGTTTGACTTTACCAAACTTTAGTTTAAATCAAACAAAACCTTTGCTTGTTTTTAACACCGGTGACCACACGTGCGCCTCCTGCTTCTTTCTATTTCTATCAAAAAAAAAAATGAAATAAAATAATGCAAACGCATTTTCATTTTATTTTAATATTATATTATGCAATTTGATTATATATTGGATTACAAAATTGATTTTCGTTGCAAGTGGCTGGTGAATGAGCTAGTAGATACAGATCCTAACAGAACAACTTAAACAAATCCTCCATTAATCCTTCATTCGAAGTTGTATAAAATGCAGTATATTGAGACATTTTTCCACACAATAACATATACTGCTACAATCATATTTTCGGGTGAAGCAAGGGCTGAAGCTGGATTCTGCGTAAAAAGAAAACGCAATAAATATTTATACCATATGAACTTTGTCGTACAGCACCGTATGGTTGCTTACTTACTCAATTAATGTTGTGAATGCCAATCCGCATCCATTTTGCTCCTTCTTGTTAGGCGGCGTTCCATATAAACTTGCTGTAACGTAGGCCATAATGTATATTCTATTGCAACATGTTTTATTTCACTTACCAACATGGTGAATTGAAATATGAGCCGCTTGCTTGCCACCTAACACTGCCAATCAACGAACGACAATGATTTGCCACAACATGTCGAACTAAAAAACACAAACCTAAAATGAATGGACGAGAGCGGAAGACAGCGTTTCAAACAAACTAAGAAATGGGTTTGTTTTGAATTCTTATTAAGTTTGTTATTCGCCCAACCAAAAAATCAAGTTATTATTACCGATAAAAAAGATTAAAGTCAACCTAAGATAGTAGTTTATTTTTTTCAGAACGATCCGTTGTATTCAAGCTATGTTTTGGTGAGAACAAACTAATATTTAGTTGAAGATAACAATTTTCTCAGCTGGAATCAACTAAAATCCATTTAGAAACAAACATTTTATTGTGTAGAAATAACCTAATAAAACAGTTTGTTTTAACTTATACCGCAAGATAGAAACAAATAATTAATCATTTTGAAACAACCATAATTATAGTTTGATAGTCAACCAAATTTTTAGTTGTTTCAAACTAGCTCCATTTTTCTCCGTGTAAAAGTATGCGATGATATCGGTCTTGTTTTAGATAAAGGAGGATCAGTAGTTCTCTTGTTGCTCGACTTCTCCAAAGCCTTCGACACCATTTCTCATGTTAAACTTTGTAATAAGCTTGAACAGAATTTTGGATTTTCATATGATGCCGTTAGACTTATTCATACATATCTTACAGATAGAAATCAGACAGTTTTTGTTAATGATTGTGTAAGCTAGATATCATACATAAAGTGAATTTGATCCCTAAGTGGTAGTTTGCTATAAACCAATACATGTTCTGAACTCAAAATGAACTCTATAATAAAAGTGAGTGACGGCAGAAATAATTGACCGAAGATGTAATAAAGATCAGTCCTAATTGTACCTTCATGGAATAAAGACTAGTTCTAAGAATCGGTGCGTTTTTCGGTAGATTCGAAAAGTCTTTGGGTACGATAGGTTTACATTTCTGTAGACAGGATAACCGTGCGCGAAGTAAACTCACGGAGTCTGGAGAGCGAATCGCGAGTTTTCGGTAATCGTGTTGTAGGCCAAGGATCAAAATCCTTCGCCGGTGATAGAGCCACGTGCAAAAGACAATTGGAAATTGTGGCTTTGTGATATCCGCTATTGTGTGGCTGGACAAAGAAAAGCCGGGTCTGAGTGACAATGGACGAGTTGCGCGCGAAAAATCTGGAGTTGGTGGCTAGGTTGGAGGAGCTAAAAGCGAAGCTTGCAGAGGGCCCAAAGATCGAGCCCGCAGCTAGTGCATCGCAGACAGCGAGCACGGTCCCGGATGTGTGTAGGCCAGGCCGCTTTGAACTAGAAACGCTGGTCAGCGATTTCAATCCGGACATACCCACTTGTGAGTCGGCTGAAAGCTGGTTGGAGAACGTTGATGCAACGGCTGATGCGTATGGATGGCCGGATCTCACCAGGTTTTACTGCGCGAGAATGCACCTGCAAGGAGCGGCGAGGCTTTGGTGGAATGGGGTTCAAACGACTGTGAGAACGTGGGCTGTGTTTAAAGTGAAACTTCTAGAAGCGTTCCCGGAAGCCAACGATCCAGTTTCCATTCATGAGCAGCTAATGCGAAGAAAGAAGAAGCCTGGTGAAACGATCGAGACCTACTTCTACGATCAAGTGGCTTTGGGCAGGAAAGGCAAATTTGACGATAAAACCATCATCAAATACGTTATTGCTGGAGTGGAAGATGCCCACCGGGCAAAAGGAGTGACGATCTCGATGCCTCGTAGTCTCCCTGAGCTGCTTGAACAATTGAAGTGGTTAGATGGTCTGGGGGGTATGCGGTCAGGCACTAGTGAAGGGGCGAGAGCAACAAAAGGTGAAAAAACGTGCTATCGTTGTTCTAAGTCCGGACACATTGCCGATCAGTGTAGTGAGAATCAGAAATCCCGTAAATGTTTCCGTTGTGGATCAGATCGGCATCTAGCGAAAAATTGTACCGTTGGCCGGAATGGTGAGCCGTCTCGTGCAGTTAAAGTGATTGCCGTCGATGACGAGTTCGAGAAGATAGTGTCAATCGATGATAAGCAGATGATGGCGTTGATCGATAGTGGAAGCCGAGTTACTACGATGAAAAGCTCCTTTTCGCAAAAGTTCGGAACCCGACAACCAGTTGACCTAATACTGAAAGGTTTTGGTGGTCGTCGAATCCGAGTGACGGAGAAGGTTGTTGCCGTATTAAAAGTGGACGACATAGAAGAAAATGTGGAATTTGTGGTAGTGCCGAATTTTGCCCAGGATTTGCCAGTGATAGTGGGTAAAGATGTATTGAAGAGAGACACCGTGCTGCTGACTAAGAAAAACGGAAAAGTGTGGTTGGCGAAAGGCGAGTGCTGCGAGCAGGATGCTGGAGATCTGCAGTCCGAGAGATCAGTGCGAGATGTATGCTCGATCGAGGCGTACGAACCCATATCGGTTGAAGATTTGAATATGGACGGATCGGATATGAGCAAAGAAGAGCTGTTAGAATGCGTGACTGACAATCGTGACTGCTTTTCGAAGAACTACCGTGAGCTTGGAAAAGCTAAGTGTGTAGAACTAGAAATAGTGCTGCAAGACCAAAAGCCAGTGTATGAGAAGCCGTATAGAATGGAATTCTCGAGAGAAGCGGAGTTGAACAAGATCGTGCAAGAACTACTACAAGCTGGCATTATAGAGCCAACATCATCGGCCTATAGTAGTCGGGCCTCGATAGTGCCAAAGAAAGAGGGTGAATTTAGGATGGTAGTTGACTACCGTTCGCTAAATCAAAAGACGGTAAAAGATAGGTTTCCCATGCCGACTATCGAGTATTGCCTGAGTAAATTGGTGGGCGGAGAGGTCTTTATTACAGTGGACTTGTTCAGTGGCTACTACCAAATACCGGTAGCTGTAAACAGCAGAAAATTGACGGCGTTTTCAACGATGGATAGTCATTACCAGTTTGTGAGAATGCCGTTTGGGCTCGTGAATGGCTGTGCTGTTTTTCAACGAGCAATGAATCAGATGGTGGCGGAACTAAAGGACGATAATGTGGTGGTCTATATTGATGATGTGATCCTGAGTGGCAAAACGGAAGAAGAAGTGTTCGAGAAGTTCAAAAGACTATTGAATGTTCTTCGAGTGCACGGATTTACAGTAAATCTAAAGAAGAGCCAGTTTTTTAAACGTTCAGTGGATTTTCTTGGGTTCGAAGTGTCAAAAAAGGGAGTGAAGCCCGGAGATCGGAAAACAGAAGCCGTTGAGAAGTTCCCAGAGCCAAAATCCAAGCAGGAAGTACAGCAATTCTTGGGACTGACCGGGTATTTCCGGAGATTTGTGAAGGGTTACAGCTTTCGAGCGAGTGCATTGGTGGAATTGCTAAAAGAAGAGGTGGAATTCAAGTGGCGAGAAGAACAAGTGAAGGCTTTCGAAGATTTGAAACGGGCATTAGTCTCAAAGCCCGTATTGGCCTTGTATGATCCAGCGAGTGAAATAGAGCTGCACACTGATGCGTCAGCCATCGGATTGGGCGGTATTCTACTGTCCCTTACGGCGGAAGGATGGAGACCAGTGGGCTATTTTAGCCGAAAAACCAGTGAACAAGAAGCAAAATACTTCAGCTACGAGCTGGAAGTACTGGCAGTAGTCTCAAGTGTTGAACGTTTTCGACAGTATTTACTGGGACGACCGTTTAAAGTGGTGACCGATTGCAGTGCAGTGACTCAAACGTTTGCGAAAAAAGAAATTGGACACAGAGTGTCACGATGGATCTTGAAACTGCAAGAATACGACCTTTCTTTTGAACACCGTGCTGGAACAAAAATGCGCCATGTAGATTCGTTGAGTCGCAACCCCTTTGGCGAAGCTGTTGAAGAAGAGCCAGTGATGTTTCATGTGATGCAACTAGAAATTGACGAAGATGACTTCCTGGTGACAATGCAGCGACAGGATCCAAAACTACTGGCGATAATGGAATCGCTAGTACAACCGATTCAGGACAACTACGATCGGCAGGTGCGACACGATTATGAGTTAGTTCAAAATCGATTGATGCGAAAGATCGGCGTTGAACAGAAGTGGGTGGTACCCGAGCGAGTACGTTGGCGCATACTGAAGGCATATCACGACGACATGGGGCATATGGCTGAAGAAAAAGTGCTTGAAAATATGAAGAAGAAGTTTTGGTTCAAACGAATGCGCCACTACGTGAAGGAGTTTATCAAAGCATGCCCGAAGTGTGCTTACAATAAGGCGAAGGGTGGACAGACGGAAGGGAAGCTGTACCCAATACCGAAGATAGCAGTGCCGTTCCAAACGATTCATCTCGACCACATTGGGCCGTTTCCCAAATCAGCTAATGGCAACGTGCACGTGTTAGTGTTGGTAGACGGCTTTACCAAGTTCACGTTCCTGAAAGCGGTACGTTCAACTAAATCTGAGCTGGTAGTGAAAACTTTAGTTGACCTGACGGCGATCTTCGGTACTCCGCAGAGAGTGATCACCGATCGCGGCACAGCATTTACGGCAGGAGTATTTCGAAAATTCTGCGGAGAGCATCATATCAATCACGTGTTGGTGGCCGTTGGTTCTCCGAGAGCAAATGGACAAGTAGAGCGGGTGAATCGTGTATTGCTTACAGCGATCCGCTCAACGCTCGACGAGGATCGAAAATGGGACAATTGCCTACCCTCTATACAGTGGGCGATCAACAACACCCTGAACGCTACAACAAGGGTCTCACCTAGTGATTTGGTGTTTACGTTCAAGCCGAGAGATATAATTCGCAACGAAATAGTGTTGGTGATTCACGATGAGACGGACAACCGGATCGACAACATGGATGAGCTACAGAAGCGCGCCGAGGAAAATATACGCGAGAAGCAACAATCGCAGAAGAGATATTATGATGCCAGAAGGAGAGAAGCCAGTAAATATTGCGAAGGTGACATGGTGTTAGTAGAGAAGGATGCTGTGGTGATTGGAGGTAGCCGAAAGCTCGAACCGAAGTTCAAGGGCCCATACATCGTAGCTGAGGTTCTTGGGCATGATCGTTACCGAATCCGTGATGTCCCGGGAGCGCAACGAAAGACGGCGGCGTTGGATACGGTGTACGCAGCCGACCGTATGAAACGTTGGTGTGTGATGGGAAATCTAGACGGCGACGAACACCTCGATGACATCGGTGATTGATGGGGCATCATCTACGCAGTGGTGTCAGATTGTAAGCTAGATATCATACATAAAGTGAATTTGATCCCTAAGTGGTAGTTTGCTATAAACCAATACATGTTCTGAACTCAAAATGAACTCTATAATAAAAGTGAGTGACGGCAGAAATAATTGACCGAAGATGTAATAAAGATCAGTCCTAATTGTACCTTCATGGAATAAAGACTAGTTCTAAGAATCGGTGCGTTTTTCGGTAGATTCGAAAAGTCTTTGGGTACGATAGGTTTACAATTGTTTTTCTAATTACCTTCCAATTTTATCAGGAGTTCCTCAAGGATCCGTGTTAGGTCCTTTATTATTTTCCATTTATATTAATGATCTACCGTTGAGACTTAACTGATGCCAAATTCACTTATTTGCAGACGACGTCCAAATATATGTTAATGTGTCTGGAATGACTAGTGATGCTGCTGCATATTTAATCAATGATAATTTATCAAGAATATCATCATGGGCTTCAGAAAATTCGTTGATGTTAAATGCTCGAAAAACACAAGCGTGTTACATAACACGCCAGAGCCGTAGTCATGACAAACCGACCTTAAGTTTAAACGGTATACCAATCAGTTACGCTGACAAAGTTGTTAGTTTGGGCGTAACTATTCAAAGTAACTTTGAATGGGACAGTTTTATTTTGAAACAATGTGGAAAGATTTATTCAGTTTTACGCACATTACGATATAATACAGATTTTCTAAAGACTGATACAAAACTAAAATTGTTCAAGAGTTTGATGTATCCACATTTCTTATTTTGTGATTTTGTCACCACCCAGCTATCTGCAAACATCCTGCATAAACTAAAGGTAGCTCTCAACTGCGCAGTAAGATTTGTATATAACTTAAACAGATATGCTCCTGTTACTACACAAATCGTTGATTGGTTGTTCATTTAACAACTTTCCCTTAGTTAGATCCGTGTTTATACTGCACACAATTGTAACCAAAAAATGTCCTGCATACTTGCATCGTAAACTTATTCGATTAAGAAGCCCTAGAGGTATTAAATTTTCAATGCCGCGATCTACAACTTCATATTATGCTAGTTCCCTTCTTGTTAGAAGTATATACAATTGGAATTCTTTGCCGGCTGAATTTCAGTCAATTGTTTCCTCATCGCATTTCAAGAAATCAGTTTTACAGCAAGTCAATTAAAAATTACATTTGAACTGTTTCTAATAGTTTGTTTTTTTTTTTATGGCGCACTTCATGTTACCTTAGACAAACTGAAACATAAAAGATATGGTCTTAAGTTTATGGATGAGTAAAATAAATAAATAAATAAATAAATAAATATCTGAACAACGCAATGAAGAAATTGAGCGATCAGCTAGCTTATTAAAACATAGTTTTGAATGTTTTATGCTTGATTTTCGCTAGGTGTACGAATATGGAATTAGGCCAATTTTAGACACAAGTTCGATACTTTTCCATTATTACAAAGAATAAAGTTAATAAATTAATACAGTGTATGGTTGCTGACCAATGACACATATGACCTCCGTTATTGAAAAAGTATATCGAAGTCCATAGATCATTTCATAATTTTATACCAACTTGCCAACTTGATATCAAACCAGTGCCCCGTATGAAAATGAGTATATATATATATATATATATATATATATACAGCCATTCCATGAAAAACCGATCTAGTGGGTCTCCGAATTCCGTGAAAATTTGCTATTTTGTTCCTTATCCGAAATAAGGATACACGTATTTTTGGATTTTTTGATTAGGGTGACCATTTCCGAAATAGGGTGACCAGAAAAATCGCGATTTTGCAAAATTTTTGTTTTTAAAAAAATTATAACTTATGAATCGTTCGACCGATTTTCAATCTTTTTGGACGAAATGAAGGCTACATTTTGACTTTTCAGGAAAAATATAAAATTTCACAAAAATTGTGTTTTTTATGTGAAAAAACTCAATAGTTTCCGTTTTTTCGTGTTTTGAAGGCCTCGGGACCAAAGGGGCTATTGCTGCTCTCATTTTTCTTAAAAGTTCAGAAAATTTTACGTATACTGTCAAATTTTCAGCGATGTATGTTATTTAGTTTTTGAGATATATTTTTTTGAAAATAAAAAATCAGTCATTTTTTATCGGCACACACTGTAGGTCTCAGCGCATTAGATTTGTAATGTTTAAAAAAAAATATAACTTTTGAGCAGCTTAACCGATTTCCAATCTTTTTGTATGGAATGAAAGCTTAAGATTTCAACTTTTCAGAAAAAATAGAAAAAAATAGAAAACTTTGAAAAGTTATTTATTTTTCCATTAAAATATATGAAATTTACTAAAAAAAACTAGAAATTTTTATATTTTTTCACGTTTAAGCATATTTTTATCAGATTTTTCAATATTTGTTTGAGTGACTATTAAGCTATACGTTAAGTTTAATAACTGTATGTTTTACTCTGCATGAGATTATGTAACTTGTTCCAAATTAAGTATCACTAGAGTATGTATTAAAAATTTAAGGTATTTTTTTAAGGCACTCCGTTCTCGTAGCCACTACTGTGCCGGAATTAGTTTATCTGTATCTTCCTTACCGATACAGTTCGAGAGGGATTCGCGATAAGGGCCTATCTGACAAATCAATAACAATGAGAAAATAACCAATGAAATTCTCATGTGCAATTTTTAATCCCAATTGGAGAAAATATACTCAAACTTTAACCTTTCAACTTTAATACACATTTCATAAACCTAGTTTTAAAATCCTCATCAATACCACACACATCTCCTACAATTTCCCTAGCTATTTCGTACTAAAAATATATATTATAAGGTTTCGCCTTAAACGCACTCAAGGATGCCAGTATCGCCCAATGTTATGAGCCTGTAATCGATATTTTTTTCAGTGTCGCCTATTACTTTTGCGCCGTGTTTACATTCTGGTTTCAATTAAGCCCGCCATGTACGCCTTGTTTATTTTTTGTTTGCAGTGTCGCCGTTTACTCTCGCCGTGTTTTGATTTCGATTTCAGATGCGCCCATCACTTTGATAAACAAAAACACAGGCGTAATCAATAAAGTGTGTGGTTTGGCATGAGGTGAAGTTTCGTCTTCTACAAATTTGCGTTTTTTGAATAGTTCAATTATCAATAGGGGAAAAGTTCAAGTGCAGTGAATAGACAATCGAGCTACAATTTCAACGCTATATTTTCTTCAATTGTGTACATTTTGTCAGTTTCGCCTGATTCGCGAATCTTTCTAGAGTTCTATTTTTAACTAATCTATATTTACATCTGCTTTCACTCTCTTCTGCTCTTTTGCTCTCACACCGAGCAGGTAGGAGAGTGCTCTGCTGTTGGTCGGGTCCAATCGATTTCCATAAGCCATAGTCCATTGCTCTTGCGGTGGTTCGTTTTTGCCGTGTTCCTGAGTCGTTTGAAGCTAGGCTGCCTGTGAAGTGGGTCAGTTTGTCTCATGTCGTTTTCGATTATTCCCGACGGTGCACCGCGCGAGTGTAACAATTGACACCGGAAAATAGAACGGTTTCGGTGCAATATTTTGACAGCGTATGATAGTATTAGTGAAGGCGTCAATCAAAACAAAATGTCATTCTTCAAACAGATAGAACAGCTGTTTCTGTTATTCTTAATTTGCTGTAAGGGATTCGAAACCATTAGATTCGTTCGTGTTTTGTATAGTTTGTTAATGGTGTTTACAGCACTGGCTGAATATAAAATGTTTAAATAAATGTTTGGTATATGTACATTAATTTATTTTTCCTGAGAATTGATATCATGATACATGTTTCGTAATTGAATAATTTATGTTTAAAATTCAGAATTTTCATATTTTAATATTGCTGTTTGCATTTGAGGTGCAAATCTTGACTAAATGTCCTGCAAATGCGGTAGCACAAACCAATCAAAGTACTCCTAGCAACGATTATCTAAATCACCGCTGACCTAGATAGAAAAACCTATCTTTGACATCGCATTTCTTGTGGAATATCTTACCGCGTTTGATGTTCCCGCATTTGATATTTGCGTTTCAAACGCACACAGCAATACTGTAAGAACTTGTTTAATTTCATCCAATCTTTCGGGCTAATAAGTTCGCCAAAACTCATACTTCCGCAATATTTCTAGCTCACGATGCAAAAGGTGAATCTTTTTTTTTGTAATAAGGCGAAGAGAGCAACGGAAATCAATCATTGCATTAGAATAGAATTCTAATGGAAAATCAATATCGATCACTCGTCAATATTTTTAAAAATATGCATCCATGAGCAAATTTCGGACAATTCTCGAAAACTTATTCTAACAGACTCAAGTCAAAAAAGTATACAAACTTACTTTATCGATTCTACGTGTTTCGCAGACGAAATTCTACACGTTGCGCTCTGAACCAACTCGATTTTTCACTTTTAAAACGTTTAATTTCCGGATTTACAAAACGACGAAAGTAAGATTCTCAACTTTCGCAACCTAACCACTACTTTCGCCGCCCCGCTGTATGGAGAGACAAAGTGACTTAACCACGAATCAAAACAAAACACTACTTGAGCCGATTTTACACTGGTAGAAAAACGTCGAAAGTAACTGAATAAATCGGCTTATCATTTTGTAATATTTTTTTTGTGGGAAATAACAGGAACTCCCTAGTTTTTGAACGCGAGCTTAATGTATGCAAAATTTAAACGATGTACACGGCGAAAAAAAATTAAAAAGTTGATTAATTTTAAAACAGTTTTAAAAGACAGGTTGTGATTCTTCTGAATTAATTTTCTCAAAACCATATGAAAGTTACTTACGTCGATTTGAAAAAGTAATCGAGAATTTGACTGAACTCAAGTGTTTTTAATATAGTACTTACTGGTATACATGCAATCCAAACATCTGAGAGAATTCCTTTTTTTAATATAAGCCGTAAAAGCTACTAATGATGAAACATATTCAGTATCCTTTATTATTCTTATAAGCCTGTATTTATTGTAGCATTAATAAATGCTTAGAATATTTCTTCTTTTACTGAATAAAAAAAAACAATTCCGAAACAAATCAATTTTATCCACGCAGTCGAAAATGAGCGCAAATGAAGATCTTGCTTGTTCGTTACCGAAAACAACAAAATCTGCCAAAAGGACCAAAACAAGAACGACAGGTATTGTTACGAATAGTTTCGCACCTTAAATTTTGCCTTGAACATACCTAACGAACTATTCTGTACAGATCGGTATTCTTTGTGCAAAGAGGCACAGAAATTGTTTGTCGAGTGTGGAAGTGTTTGTTACACACGATGGAAGCAATTATCTTCCCTTGAATTATTTATTTATTTATTTATGCACCATCTTCGGCTACGCCGTACAGACTGATTTCTTAATAACTACTTAATCTAAACCTCTTATTCTAACACTGAATACATTTTTGGACATATTAAAATCAAACTCGTCACAAACATCATTGAACGAACGCAAACACATATGAAAACAGTTGCTGTATCCAAAATTAGATCTATGGAAAGGAATCACGAATAACACTGAATTACGAAGACGTCTGGAAGGAACATTCCACGGAATCAATTCTAACAGATCAGGGCAGTCTATATGGTTTGTGATGAGGTCAAAAATAAACAATCTCTGCGATCTGATGCGCCTTGCAGAGAGAGATTCTAAGTTAATTAACTTAAGTCTTTCCGGATAGCTCGGTAAGTTTATCGGATCATTCCAAGGAAGATGACGCAAAGCAAACCTTAAAAAGCTTTTTTGGATACGTTCAATTGCCAGATTATGCTTTACGAAGAATGGCGACCAAACCGGTGATGCATACTCAAGAATGCTGCGTACTAGAGAATAGAATAACGTCTTAAGACAATAAATATCGGTAAAACCTGAAGCATGGCGACGGATGAAACCAAGCACGGTAAATACTTTGGCAGTTATGATGCTTATGTGCTCGTTAAATCTCAATTTTGAGTCAATCGTAACACCCAGATCACATATTGAGTCAACCCTTTCCAAAAAATCTAGTCCCATGTTAAACTGATGGAGCGAAATGCTATTGGATCGTGAGAAGGAAATTACTTTACACTTTTTACTGTTTACGCGCATGCCATTATCGTCGCACCAGATAAGCAGTCGATTTATGTCTTCTTGTAGTTCGACACAATCTGCAGAGGAGGCAATCACACGGAAAATTTTTAAGTCATCCGCATATGAAAGATTAAATGAAGAAAGCAGCTCATAAAGGTCGTTTACATAAATGATAAAAATCAACGGACTTCCTTGCGGGACGCCGGATGGAATATTGAATGTCCTGGAGCGTGTGGATTTCACTTTCACGAAAGCTTCACGATCGGTTAAGTAGGAGCAAAGCCAGTCAGTAAGCCACGCCGGAAAACCAAGATGACTGAGTTTTCTGCAGATGATATCATGCGGTACTGAATCAAAAGCTTTTGCAAAATCTACATACACTGCATCGATTTGCCGCCTTGATTCAAGTTCACGGGATACAGCTGACACATAGCACATAAGGTTCGATGTTGTGGAGCGGTGCTTCATGAAGCCATGCTGGTTGTTAGAGATGATCGGAGCAGCAGCTCGGTACAAAACTGCGTGTATCAGCTTCTCAAACACTTTGCTTAGGCTGCAAAGTATAGACACCCCGCGATAATTTGCGACACAATTGTAGCTTCCGGACTTGTGAATCGGTGTTATAGATGCCGTCTTCCACGCACTTGGAAACCTCCTGTCACGAAGCGAGCGGTTGAAAACAGCAGTAATAGGCATTGCGAGCGTAGCTGCACAGTTCTTCCAGAACAAAGGGGGCAGATTGTCTGTACCAGGTCCTTTTGTAGAATCCAGATCTTCAAGAGCATTCTGAACTTCCTCTACAGAAAACTGAACGAACGGTAGAGTTATGTTATGAACTGGTATCTGCTCGAAACTATCACGATGTTGAACGGGCGATGCTCTACTAAAAACACTCTCGAAAAAGGTGGCGAAGAGATCGGCAACTTCGGTGTTTGAATGGGCGGTGACTCCATCGAAAGAGACAGAGCTCGGAATGGCAATACCTGCCTTGCGTTGCTTTACAAAATCCCAGAAACGGGAAGGATCCTGCTTGACGTTTCTTTGGATGCTTGCTAAATAGCTTTCATGTGATGCGTAAAGACTTTCTTTGTACTGCTGCTCAAAGTCACGCAGTCTAGTCTTATCGTGATCGTTTTTCGTATTAAAATAGCGGTTGCGCATCTTACGGAGAATATTACGAAGGTGACGAAGCTCTGGATTCCACCATGGTTTGTTGTAAATGGAAATAAATGCTTGTCGTTTCCGAGGAACGTAACGAGAAATCACTCCAGCTATCGATTCGTAAAATGATGATAACATCTGATCTACAGTAGCGTAATTCGATGATCATCCCCAGTCAGTATTCTCGAAAACAGAGTTCAGTAGTTCAAAATCACACGCCGAATAGTCAAATCTAAAACACGTTTCAAGATTGTCAGGAAATGTTTGCGTGTCGCTCTCGTCAAGTATAAATGTTAATAAGGCACCAAAATTCTTTTTAGCTGATGAATGACAAAATCCTTTTCGTGCTCTGCTGTAAGCGTCGGTCCGAAAATGACATCGAACACCTCCCGCAACACCGTTGCATTCATTTACTCGTTCAAATAGATTCGAAACATAAAAAAAAAACAATTAATTTTCCTTATAATTTTAACTCTCATACACCTAATTTGGCCAGGGCACTCCTAATTTGGCCACTCGCATGAGAAATCAATGCAATTGGCTAATTTAGGAACCGAAGTTAAATATATGGCCGAAACTGGTTCCATTGGCCTATATTGACCAACGGGATTTTGCACAAATTACGTCACGCTTCAAGGGGGGGGGGGAGGTGGTCGAGCCAAGCGTGACAAGCCTTACAAAATTTTCGGAGAACTCATACAAAAAGTGTGACAAAGGGGGGGGGGGAGGTCGAAAAAGTGGAAATTTAGCGTCACATAATTTGTGTACCATCCCTAGTATAAATACCCATTTCCCATTTAATTTTTATGGACATTTTCTCTTAGGTTGGCCAAAACCGGTGATTTTACCCTATTCCTTGTTTTTCTATCCGAAACAAGATGATATCCTCGCAGACAGACGTTCAAGATAGACTCAGCCACTTGTGTAAAAACATGGCCGCCACAAATCGCCAAGTGGCAATAAGCTAAGAGATGGCGTTAGTGGCGTATGCGTCCCGCCACCATCCTGATCACATTTCGTTGACAGCATGACACACAACCGCTCCCACAGTCCACGTGCTCAACGCTAAAAACTATGCACCTTTTTTTCGCGCTGGGTGGGTGATGTTCCCTTTTGATTTTAATTTCTCATGTAAAAGTTAATTGAATCCATTGTGATTTTTACCACAAGTTGGCATTTAATTTACTCACAGATTCATGCTAGTATAACACCCTTGAATGATCGTAACTCATGTAAAATAAATTGGCGTGAAAATATCACAATTGTGTGAATCATTTTTAAAGTGATTGTTTTGATATTTTTGTTCAGTGGGTGGTGGACTGGGCGGTAAGCGAGAAAATGAAGCCACGTGCTTTTACGTACTGTCACTGTACTGCAGCAATTTGCTCCCTAGGTGACACCACGGTAGAATTTACACAGGAATTTTGAATAAATTTGTTCCTGCTTAAACGTCTGTCTGCGGTTCTATAGTCGAATAAAAGGCATAGTCAACAGGGCTAACAGGATCTATATCATAATTAAGGGTTGTTAAAAAGCCATTTTTGGCGAATTATTCGGCTGATAAACAGCCTATTCGTACCGAGTCACTAAAATGAGAGATGTCAAAATTGTTGGAATAGAGGTAGTGTCGCGCCTCAGGTAGAAGAATCGTCGGTTGAGAAGCATGCGTCGTCGTAGGTAACAGTGTGGAAGATTTGTTGAGAGAGGTATGATAGTTGTGTAGAATTATGAATTGTAAATGTATACCTGGTTTGAATAAAGAGAGTTGCAGCTGCTGATTGAGGTATCAGTCAGTTAGCTGCCCAGTTGAAGGAGACATCTACTGTATTGTATTTCTTTATGATTTGCAATCGGATGTGGACGGGCTAGCCTCGCTAGGATCTGCGTGGTCTTAGCGGACTAGCCTTTCAACAGGTTATGGGCCCAGGAACGTGTTCTTACAGCATGTATCGTTCTGGAGGAGGATTGGCCGCATAAGCCGCGTGGCGCAGGACGGGATCCTCAGGCTGGATGGATTGGCCGCAACGAAGGACGGGATCTATCGGGAACGTAGGCGATACAGGACACTGGATGGCAGCTGGCTGGTCAAAGGAGCTTGTGGACAGGATCGAAGTCAGGAGGAGCTCGGATGGATGACGAGGCATGTACGAAGTTCGGAACTAGGAGGAGTTTCGAGACAGGAGAAGACGATCGTGAGTTGAGGTTGCGACCCTAAGGAGGAGTGTTGGAATAGAGGTAGTGTCGCGCCTCAGGTAGAAGAATCGTCGGTTGAGAAGCATGCGTCGTCGTAGGTAACAGTGTGGAAGATTTGTTGAGAGAGGTATGATATTTGTGTAGAATTATGAATTGTAAATGTATACCTGGGGTTTGAATAAAGAGAGTTGCAGCTGCTGATTGAGGTATCAGTCAGTTAGCTGCCCAGTTGAAGGAGACATCTACTGTATTGTATTTCTTTATGATTTGCAATCGGATGTGGACGGGCTAGCCTCGCTAGGATCTGCGTGGTCTTAGCGGACTAGCCTTTCAACAAAAATTTTATAGTAAGCGGCAAAAAAAGAAACAAAAAGTTTATTGTTGTTTTTTCTGTTTCTCATGCTTTCCTCTGGGATGTATTTTTAGCTGCGTGATCCAGGCTCAAACTGCAGTTGTCGGTGTTCTTATCGGTAATGCTCGTCGTTTTCCCATCTGCTCCATTGCTGCACAAGTGATTTAGTAGGATTAACATCGTATTTGAAAGAGTTAACATTGCAGCGGCATGTGTATATTTTTCCTGCTAAATCATGAGCAATGCTGATTATGCCGGCGAGGTCCTGATGGAATGCGTCTACACGCAAACAAATTTCATTGCATAACACTGCGGAACACGGTTTTGTCTCAAGAACCAAAATACCGCTATTTACTAAATTAAGGGTTGCTGAGTCCATTGCCGTTTTCAGAAATATCATGGCACGTCTAGTTTTTGAGATATTGACGGTTGAAAATGCTAAATTTGACTGTTTCAGCCAACTTGCATGCAAGTTTTCCAACTTGTACGGCAATTCGTTTGCTCAATTTGTCACAGAATTCAAACTTTATGCATAGAACAATAATTATCAACGAGGTTCATAATATTTTCGATGGTAAAATGTTATTTTTTGGTGGTTCAGAAAAGTATTGTATTATGCCATATAAGAGAAACGAAGAATTTTATATGAAGACTGCAAACATGTTGAAAAAAATCGATTTAAACTAAATTTTATCGTAAAATTTCAACTGATTTGTATCTAAATTGAAAGTTCAAGTCCTATTTAGCATGTTTGGTAGATTATATCACAAAAAAGTTTGATAAATCTTACTTTAAATTTCATGTAAACATCAATAAAATCAGTGTTTTATACAACTTTGACGACCTGTAGCTAAAAATTGTGACGTGCTGGAACATTTCTGAGAACGGCATCAGATTCAGCGACCCAAAATCTACTAGAGACACATAATTTGATTCTTGAGACACGCGAAAGTGTCATTTTTGTTGCGCTGTGTAATCTACCGAATCCATGGTAGAATTAAGAACAGCACCAACGATTTTCAACCGACTACAAAATTCTGTTAAGTTTACTATAATCTGGTAAAAATCACTGAGCAGTGTAGTAGATGTGACTATGCCCATAGTAGCCTCGACTACAAAGCATTGTATTTCAATCCGTGACGCCCGCCGTACAACGCAGTATGGTGAAAAGTACAATGCCAAACTTGTCAAATCTAGAGTATTTCTAGTTATAAATACTACAACTCTGGTTAAATAAACTGTATATATTTTCTTGTTGACTATGTTATGGTAGAGTTAACAGATTAATGTAGTCGGTTGAAAATCGTTGGTGCAGTTCTTAATTTTACCATGGAATCAGTAGTTTCTACAATAAAATTCATTTCAGTGTAGATGTTTATTACCACATACCAGGGCGGCGAAAGCTAAATCCACAGAAAAACTAACCGCCAATCATCCAACAAACCAACCCCCCTCCACCCCTTCCCAAACCTTTACAATCGATTTAATACATATTTTGATTTATAACTAAAAATCTCCAGCATCATAATAGTGCAGCAATGCAGCATATATCAAAGCATTCATGGCAACGTCTTCCACCGCAGATTCGTTCTGAAAGTTTTTCGGGACTTCGAAGATGCATTCGTGGATACATTATTTGCATTGTCTTGGGTGTGAGAAAAAGAGGCAGATAAATGTGTTTCACTATATTCTCTCATGCGTTGCCAGCTGCTTACGATATTTTTCGTAGGTGCGAGCGCGATATAGAGGTCCCCAAGCAAACTGCCACGAACACCAACGCACAATCAATCTTACACAAGTCGATTTCCTCAGAATGAAAACGTATCGATGTTTGTTTGACGTCATTGAGCTTTCGGTCAACGGCAGGCCAACAGAGAAGTGGTTGTTTTGCAGTAATTCTGTTTATATTTGGATTCTCACAGCAAACAAAAGCAATGTTGTGACAGTTCTCACAGCAAACAAAGAAAATTTTGTCAACATTGCACTACTACGCAGGCAACTGGATTGGTCTATGAAATTTCTTTTGGCTTCACAGTCCCGCTTAATTTTTGTTTTGGTTTGCAAACGTCATGACAATAGGCCGTTGAACAGCATTGACAGTCGTTTGAACAGCTTATTTACACAGGGCTTACAAGCACTAAAAAAAAGCGTTATATACCCATATAAGACCAATATCAGTGCCTGGGGGTCACAGTGCCTATTAGCATTTGAAAATGTTTTATGAAGCTAGTAGGCACTGAAATGCCGTTAAATGGCTCATATACCGCTTATAGCAGTGCTTGATGGTTACCTGGGTAGTGATGTAATATATAATTGTAATTAAGTGTATTAATAAATATATTTAGCTTTAAAGCATGTGGCAATATATACTATTGTGTTCAACATTATTGCCCTGCTGAAAGAACGGTGTCTTTCGCTGTTTGTAACAGTTAGAGTTCGCGGCTACAAAGCAGAGCCATGCTGAAGGTGTCTGGGTTTGATTCCCGGTTGGTCCAGGATCTTTTCGTAATGGAAATTTCCTTAACTTCCCTGGGCATACCCAAGTAACCAGATAGCACTTTAATTCGCCCTCCGTGCTAATAAAGGGCTATTATAGAACTGACAAGCCCTATATTAGCCGTATAAAAGCCCTATAAGGCCGAAAAGGCGAATTAGCGGGCTAGTGGTTACTTGGGTAGAGTATTATCGCACCTGCCACATGATATACGAATGCGAAAATGGCAACTTTGGCAAAGAAAGCTCTCAGTTAATAACTGTGGAAGTATTCATTTAAGCTAAGAAGCAGGCTAAGTTCCAGTGAGGACGCAATGCCAAGAAGAATAAGAAGAAGAAGATGTACAATATTAGGGTTCATTCACAAATTTCATAACGCCGAAAATGGCCATTTTTGATACCCACCCACCCCCTCATAACGCTTTTTGTATGAACATCTTACAAATTTTGTATGAGCTGTAACCCATAAGCCCATAAAAGCATAACTGTCCCATATTGATTTTCGAACTAACACCTTTTTTAATTGCAACAATCATGTTTTAGTATATACTTTACCATGTATATACAAATTTACAGACTTTGTTTGAAAATTATGTGGAAAAGTATGAAGTTAGTGTAGTCCCATATAGAAAAATAAAGGCATCCCAAGTAACCACGAAGCTATATATGAATACTTTATGTTTGCTCTATAGTATAGATTTTGTTTTAAAGTGACATAATCTTTAAAAGTTTTATAAAGCATAATTAAAGTGAGAAAGGGCCCCACAACAACCAAATTAATGCAATACTTGGTAAAGCAGTTTTAATGCACAAGCCCTACTAAAGCATTTATGTTTGTATATTTAGGGTTCATGATATATATTAGCTTAAAATAATGTATGTTTAGGGCTTGCGGCAAAAATAAACAAAACAATGAATCCATTGACTACCTTTCAATGGGTTTCTTTACAAGCTTAATGATTTTTTTTGTTGGAATCAGGATTCGAACCCACAATTAGGATGATGGTGTGCTGGATACCTGGCGCGTTGGTGTCCTGTGCTAAAGCTGCTGATGTAATAAGGTAGGATAAAAGTTCCTTATAAACGAAGCCACTGTGTGTGTTAACATTACTATTCGCCCAGTTATTACAAATAGAAAGAATTCTCTTCGGCGATTGATTTTCTTTCCTCACCAAGTGAAACATCAATAGAAATAATTTGATCTCTATTCTTTCTCGTAGAGGAAATAACAGAACTTAACCCACAAAACAAAGCCCTAGCGCATTAAACAGATTTCGGGGGAGAGAAATTGATCGACATTTCCTCCCGCTCCCGCTCCACAATTTTGAATGAATACATATATCCTTAGATCATGAAAGGGGGGTTCGAGATGAAAGAAAGTCATTTCATTATTCTTCCATATCCCAAAACATAATGAGCGAGTGAGAACGTGCTCGATCGTCTTACTTATTTATTACAGATTCGAGTGCGTTTAATGAGGTTATGTAATCTTGAATGACATCATAACTGTATATTCACTCTAAACGCTTAGCATAATGCTATATTAAAATAATGCTACAAAACATTTACAATGTTAATCAAATGCATCATTGCTTGACAGTTATTGAATAAATGCATGATAACATTATTAATGCAAACAATGTTGACTTTCGACCAAATTAATGCAATGGTATAATGCTTGTGGTTACTTGGGTAATCTCTCTGATGATGGTGTTAGTTTGCGTGGGCGGGCTAAAAAGGGCTCAACAGCAACGTTTCAGACTCTTGGGCCCTTCTCAAATGTTTGTCCAGAAATGTCGTCCCGTGCCATGGGCCTGGAATTTGGTTTTTATATGAAGCCCCTACTCCCACCCTGGCTTGCGTGACATTTGCGCGGTTGAAGTTCCTCCCTTTTTTAATGATCTCGAATCAAGTTCTGACAGTTCTGAGCGTTGCTACCAACTTTCCAAAATTGAACGGACGGCTTTCTTTTTCGTCCAACTTTTGTAAAGCAACGTCATGGCTCCAGTGGTGTGTTTCAATTTTTCAATAATTTAGTGTAATTTTAGGACAATTTGAATGGTTTTGATGCTCGTGGGGTGCGCGGAATCGTTACGAATTTCGTAGTTGTGCTCTTTGTGCATCGTGGACGTGAAAACAGTGCCGAAATTGTGAAGCTAGTTTTGCTTCGTTCCCCACGTGTATTTGGCCTGTGTTCCTTGGAATGACAACCGGTGGCCTGAGGATTTACAATTTGCTTCCGTCTTCATTTTAGGTGAAAGCCGTCGCGTCTGTCAAGACGAAACCCGGCAAAGATGCCAAGGGTGGCAAGCAGACCAAGAAACAACTCCTGCGAGGCAAGAACGCCCAGAAGAAAAAGAAGGAGCACTTGCGTTTCGGAGTCGACTGCACCAACATCGCCGAGGATAACATTATGGATGTTGCTGACTTTGTAAGTATTGCCGAAAGTTTGTCCTGAGGCTATTGGAAGGGCAATGAATGTGTCCCAGAATATCTAAATTCTACCTTAATAATTCCTACTGGAAGTTCAATTTGTTGATCATAACCTCACTTTCACATCTGGATTTGTTTACCAACATTGGTATGTACCATATCCGGTTGTCAAAAATTCGATGGTTTTCCTGAGTCGAATGTTTCTCAAACCTACGTTGGAACTGGCGAAACCCGTTCTTAATCACGGTTTCAACCCTAATCGAATTCAGGTTCGATCGAACTGAAATTCGCTTGACTTTGGTTTGTTTACGTGTTGATCACCGACCCAGTTCCTGCAAACGAAAACGACAATAGTCCAGGAGAAGTGGATAAACTTCATTTATTTGTCAATTTTCATACAAAATATACTTTTACTCTGCTATAAATTAATTCTAGATGAACCTCTTCCTCTGATCTATTATTCAAATCACAGGGCTGGTAGCAAGTCTCGAAGACTTATTCAGACTCAAGTCAGAAAGGTAACAAACTTACTTTATCAATCCTACGTGTATCGCAGACGAAATTCTACACGTTCCGCTTTACACCAACTCGATTTTTCACTTTTAGAACGTTAAATTTCAGAATTTACAAAACGACGAAAGTAAGATTCTCCACTTTCACAACCTAATCGCTACTTTCGACGCTCCGTTGTATGGAGAGACAAGGTGACTTAACCACGAATCAAAACAAAATACTTCTTGAGTCGAGTGTACACTGGTACAAAAACGTCGTAAGTAACTGATTGAAACGCCTGATCATTTTGTCATACAATTTTTGTGGGAAATGATAGGAACTACTTAGCGTTCTTTAACGCGAGCTGATTGCATGCAAAATTTAAGTGATGTACACGGTAAAAAAAAGTTTTAAAAAGGGGATTCAATTTAAAACAGTTTTAGAAGAAAGGTTGTGATTCTTCTTAATTAACTTTCTCAAAAGCGTATGAAAGTTACTTACGTCGATTTGAAAAAGTAATCGAGAAGTCTTTTTTTTAGAGAGTTGGTCCCTATATAGGGGGACCTGGGGCAAAATGTATCATTTAAGGAAGATGTGCCGAAATGAAGACATGAATGTAGTGCTATAACACACTAATTATACTAGATTGTTGGAAAATTTAACTTTTTTCGAACACTACTCTTGCGTGAATTATTGATGCAAAACGCACCACAACATTGAGCAGGGTGGCCACCGAACCGGGAAAAGCGGGAAAAAGACGGGAATTTGAATCCACCGGGAAAAACCGGGAATTTGAGAAGATCACCGGGAAAATGGTTTTGAACGAACATCTTCAAGCTCCAATCTTCAAATAACCAACCTCCAAAATAAGTTATAGAAAGTAGTTATGTTTAATGATATTGCCATGAGGCATCCGCAATTTTAACAAATATCCTTCAAACATTAATGATTTAATGTTATTATCATATTTCTTAAAAATGTTTCATTCAGTTCAAAGCAATGTTTCGATTTTTTTTTTTGAATTTTTGTTCTTCCACTGTCAGGGCTAATATGTTTTGCACTTTTCTCTAATTTGCTCGACGTTTTGAATCAAAATATAATTACTTATTGCAGATTGGTTTAGCACTCTTCTGTAATTGCTGAATACCACCACTAATCTTGAAAACAAACCTTTATTTATAAAAATTTTTAATATGTCTATAGTTATCTAAGCGACAAAGTTTTGAATAAGGGCTCATTTAAGATTTTAATAATGGTCAAGCTGTTAGAGCTCATATAAAATGTGTAGAATATCTATACAGAAAGCATTACAAGAGGGTGAGTGGATGTCAAAAATGATATTTTTTGTTGTTATTAAAATTGTGAGTGAGCCCTTAGTAAGTGCTTCTAAATGTGTGGCCTTATTTCATCCATATCTGTAAACTCATTTGCTTTCGAACACTTTTTATTTTTACGAAAAAAAATCAAAAGATAAAGAATTGAAATAAATTTAATTACGGTAAAGAACTACTTGGGCATCTTAATGATTTCTTTAGGCACCTGGGACTTTTGTCGGCCAAATTATCTGAAATTCAGCATTAAGATTCACTTAAGATAATTATAAATAAAAGCCAAATCTCTACATTTCAAGAGCAGAGAATCAAACAGAGCTCCGAGCTGAAATTCCGATCGTTTTATCATCACCAGTATGCAACCAGTCCATTAAATTTTCAACGTGAACGGTTGTCAGGTTCTCTAGATCTTAAAATCTGAACTTGAAAATTTGAAGTTTTTGAAGCCAAACTTGGTTGGTAAATTGTTGGTAAATATGGTTCAAAAAGCATTCAAATTAAACCCCTGCCATGTCAAGAGTAGGATCTGTTTTATTAGCACAAGTAACCATCTCTTTCCCATAATAGATAGGGCAAACGCTCCCTTAGTGGAGGTAGCTCCAATAGTGGAGGTAGTGTGTTTTGACATGTTTCGCACTTTTTTATGGCTATGTGATATTTTTCTATGATGTACGATGTGAAAATGATACAAGTTATCGAAAAATATTCATAAAATTTAACCATAAACCTATTTTAAACAATTATTTTGCTTAAATTTTTTGCTCCTTTGCACCTATAGTGGTGCATCAGTACCCATAGTGGAGGGTCCCATAAGAAATCAATGGTTTGCGCCACTAAAGGAACCATTCTTAAAACATACCTCCACTAAAGGAACAGTGTTCCTATTGTTGGTGCAAGGCTTTTTGCAGGGAAATTTCAAATGAATCGTGATTTTTATAATTTGAATGATAGAAGGATTTGAGATCTAGCGATTGATACGCTAAAATCATATAATTCATGATTTTATCACCATGTTTTAGCAGTTTTCGCTTAGGTGCACCACTAATGGTACATTTGCCCTAGCTCCAGCTCCATTGATTTTCGACGAACGCGAGATAAATCGATTCAGATGAATACTATACTGTGCCATAGTTTTCAGAATAAGATTCTAAATAGATTAGAACAATCTAATAGTCAACTCATTGCTCCTATAGTGAAGATAAACAATCAAATTACTATGGAAAAACAACTAAAAAATTGAACCGATTTAAAAAAAATGTTACAGTGCTTTTCAAAGAAAAGGTTTTTGATATAGAAAAAATCTACTAAAGTCGTTGGAAAGAATGGATTAAAAACCGGGAAAATTATGTAAAATATACCGGGAAAAAAGCGGGAATTTCAATATCGAAATTTGGTGGCCACCCTGACATTGAGGCAAGATGCACCATTGTGTTTTAAACGTAATTTCATTTATCGAAAAAACATGAATTTTGGATGATTTTCACGTACAAGATTAAACAATTGTGCTTCAACAGCGGAAATGGCCAAACTTTCATGATTATAGTTAATTTTTTAATGGCTCTGCCTTCGACCAATGGAGTGCATGTTGCCCCGACTAGGAGCTTACCAGAAAATGTTATAGAATATAGAAATCGTTGTGTGATATCGCCAAATCATCGCATCAACAACTAACCTAGTTCTCAATCATCTGTTTTATGGTTGAAGGTTGTAAAAAATCTCAATTCATCACTTTCAAAATAACAAGTGAAATGATCGGCAAAGTTACATCAAAATAAATTGCTCTTCGAATTTATTATTCTATCTCCCCGTTAAATTTTTCAACATGTATAAAATCCTTTTTTAATGTTGAAAGTTAAACTACGATTGGTATATAGTGATCTCACCCACCAATAATAACCAGAATAGGATTATGCAGCATTAAATTTGGTTTGAATGCACGAATAAATTTTGAATAAATCGATTTTATCAACATGCCGTCATCGTCACACAAAACTATTCGTTCCTATTATATGGCAAGATACCAAACTTTTCTGATACTTCAACAAACAACTTTTATGTTTTGAAAGTATTATGAAATTTGTTGAAAAGTATTCTCTAATACATTAACTTTGAATTCTGTAGTAAACTAAGCAAATAATTCTTCATATAAGCTGGTTCTTCCATGTTAGTTGGCTATAGTCGTTAAACAATGCATTTCAACATCCAATATCTAAAAATTAGAAAATATTTTTGGAAACGGCCATGGTTTCAGTAATTCTAATTTGAGTAAATAGCAGTAGTTCGAAGTTTGAAACAAAAAAAATTTCGTAGAAATGAATGAAATACAAAAAAAATAACATTTTATGTTCTTTGTAGAGTTAGTAGCAGGTCTCTTTTAAGATACTTGGTGTCTATTTCAATGCAAGTCTTGAAAAAGTTTCTATTTTTGAAGCAAAATCTCTAAAGTTTTTGTTTTGAACAAAATGGTCTCTTAAGTCACTATATTCATTATATTGCTTGCAGTTAAGGTGAAGAGGCGTGTAACTCAAAGAATCATTAGAATCATCATTGATGTAATAGTAGTACATATTCAACAGGTTCATTTAGATTTTTTTCTGATCTCTCGAGGAAAAGCTTCAAGAAATAACACAGTAATTCCAAGAGATTTGATCTGGAATACTTTCAAAGATTTTCTCTAGAATTTTTTATCGAGTTCTCTCTACCAATTATCCCAGAAATTCATCCAGCGACTTTTCGAAGGATGCTTAGAGGAAAACTATCCCAAACTATGCACTAATTCTACAATCGATTCCTCCAGTTGTTGCTTCCAAGAAATTTTCCATAGATTCATATACAAAAATTTCTTCAAGAAAACCCACAAAGATTTATTCCATAGTTTTGAAGAAATTCGCTTAAATATTTTACCAAGGAACCCCACAAGAATTCCAACGCTTTTTCATGTGAATTCCTTTAGAGTTCATCCATGAATTCCAGGAATCGCTCCAGCAGTTTCTCGAATGGCTATTCTAGAAAATCTATTCGGAAGGAAGGATTCCCCAATAAATAAACTCGATCGTCGATTCATCATAATGCTCCTATAGGTTTTTTTTTTCTAGGAGTTTCTTCAGCATTTCACCCAAACGTTTTCCAATGAATTTCTCGAATAAAATATTCTTGGAATCTTCTAAAGTTTATTCAAGGTTCTACACCAGTTATTCAAGGAATTAGAATTCAGAAAATCCTACGGGATAAGCTATTCGATTAATTTTTGTTTTCAATATCTTAACAATTGATCTCAACAATTGATGTCTCTGAAAGAACTAGCGATCCTTGTACATCAAGAGTTATGTACTTTAAACCTTACAAAAGCTTCATCAGAGTTTACTTTAGGTTTTTTTTCTAAAATATTACTTGTCCAGGTTTTTATCAAAGATTCATTTAATAATTTCAGAAAAAAAATCATGAAATTTCTTTGAAGATATGCTTTCCTGAAAAAAAAAATATTCGAAGAGTTACTTGGGAAATATCTCAAATAATTACTGGGTAATTTCTTAAGAAATCTTAGAAGGAATCTCTAGGGTACATCCAGAAAGTATCCATAGAGAAATTTCAAGTTGAAATGTTAAAGATATCCTGAAAAAACAATGTTGTAGGGGATTCTAAGAAAGATCCAGGGGTGCTTTCTGGAGAAGATACTGTTATTTTAGATGTTCTAAACGGGTATTTTTTAGAGTGCCCAAAAGGAAGTAATGGAAGAATCATTGCATAAGAGTCTGGAGGACTCAATACTTTGTTGGAGAATCTTTGGAGGAATTCCTAATGAAGCTCTGAGGTGTTCTGTGGTTCTCCTTCGAATAATCCATATTGTATTCTTGAGGTTTGTAAAATTATATTGTAGGGGAAATTCCTTCAGAAATAATCACTAAAGAATTAAAGAAATCTTTTTGTTCAAGTGTGTTGAAGCCATTTAAAACCTACTGTTAGAAATGAATTAAAATTATTTAAAAATTAATAATTCGATAATCATTAGAATTTAAGGTGATTATAAAACAAAGCCAAACCTGAATTTTCAAGAGCACAAGACTGAAAAATCTGTCAACAATTCGCGTTGAAAATCAATCAAATTGCTTGCTTGCTTGCTTGGTGGTGACCAATGGGATAAATTTTAAATGCGGAGCGCTGTTTGGTTTCAAGTCTTGTGCTCTTGAAAATTTGAGGTGTGGGGCTTCGTTTTATAATCACCTTAAGGTTTTTACTTTAGCCTGGAATTATTTATTAAGACCTGGAAAAAACTTGAAAATATCAGGGAATTTCATTTCTGTAAACGAGTAGACACTCTGTTGTTAGATCATTTTATTAATTCAATTGTGCTGATTCTGCGCGGCGTGTGAGGTAAGACGAGTCGAATGAGGTGACAATTGAAGACTCGCTCCCATTTGATTATTATCGGCGAAATGGTTCCTCGCCGAAGTTGGATTTTTCTTAGAACCTATGGGAGGTACCTAACTTCGGAGGTGGTGCATTCGATTCGAATCGGGATGTGCTCGAATGCACCCTACTTCTGAAGTGGGGTATCTTGCATGGATGCCGAGAAAAATCCAACTTCCGCGAAATGCGTTTTCTAACGATTAACCGAACTTACAATAACACACGCCGCGCAGAATAAGCACAAATGGTAAGATCTTTGAGGGATAAATAAATGGCAAGATTCTTAAGATATTGCTCAGATTTCGTAAAGTTCTTGGTAAGATACTTGGCCAAATCTTCAATAGATTCCGTGGCAGATGCTCTTTTTGAATTTATGTCAAAAAAAACCAGCTTCATAGAAAAACAATCAAATCTGTGCTGTTACTGCAATAGGGCCTAATTGACATGGGCGATTTCTCTTCATCGATCCGCTCTTTTGCTAATAACTTCGCTAAATTAGATAAATCTGTAATATTTATTGTTAATGAAGCAAGAATTCTTCATCCAACAGCACAAAAATATGTTACGAAAAGAGAATCAGTTTTCTGCAATAACGCAAAGAGAGCAACGGTGAATAGAAATAGATGAATGCAGTTAGGCCCTTATGAAAAACAATGCTGATATGTTCGTGGCGAATTGATTCTCTAGGGATGATAGAATGCTGAGAAAATTGAGAATATCTCTCACTTATCGCTCTCTGTTATAATCATGATCCGCATTACATCATAAGAGTCTGTTTATAATTTTCTGCTACAGTGCATGATAAAAAAAAAAACATCTAAACAAGTGCCAAATTTGCGAAGCACTATTGATGTAGGATGTTCAGGGATTTTTTATCATGTCAGTAAAATAAAACACCTATCCTTAATTACAAATAAGCGAGAAAACCGGTTTTTATCATCGCTCTCTCTTTAATGTTCTCATTTGCTGCTGCTATTTATCAAGCTTGTTACAACTTGTGAAATAATGCCGATTATGGACCGATACAGATGACAGTTGCGAGTCACTTTTTAGTAGTTTGGTGACTTCAAAGTCATTATTTGCAACAAAAAGTCTCTAAAACCAATTTTTTTAGAAATTTTGTCACTATTTTCGTGATCTGGTTATAATGAAAATTAAGGATGAGTCAGCTTTTCAAACGCAAGCACCGAGAAATAGATATTAGTTATTCTAAAGACAAATATAGTGTGATTTGGAAAGTTCTGTACAAAGTTTTGTTAAGTTTTGGATAAGATTCTATCAAAACTTATGTCGAAATCGTTTTCGAAACTAGGTAGGAACTGGCGAAACCCGTGCTGAATCACACCAACCCCAGTGTTGATATGCTCACACTCAAAATCTCAATCAATACGCTCTCCCGTGAGAGCAAACTCATTAGAGATCTGCTTCGCAAATCTCACGCTTGAGATTTTGATGAAAAATCAACTCAATCAACTCAAACCGTAAAAAATGATTCAGTCGCAAAACCCGGCAAAAATTCGTTAAACCCGAATGTTGTTGTTTACGTTAGAAAGGATTAACATAATTTTACCAGACTAACAAGAAATTATTGACGTGTGTAAGTGAACTGTGGAAATACGAGACAATGAGTTAAAAAGGTGAGCCAACTCATCCATTATTTTTTGACTGCTGAGTTGCATTATTGACAATGAAAAATCTCAAGCGTGAGTTGTGAGAAATTGAGTTTTTCACAAAACTGACCAACCCGATTCAGGTTCGACCGAACTACAATTTGCTTGGTTGTTTATGTGTTGGGTCGGTGATCAATCCTAAAAGCGAAAACGGCATTAGAATGCGACTTTAGGCTAAATTTTCTGGCCGTAATATATGAATAAATTTTAGCGAAAACCAGGACCAATATCTTGCTGAATAAATTACTAGTGAACTTTCTACAGTAATCTGCGACTATAGGGTGACTGATCCAGTGGTAGTGTGTGTCCCAATAATAGTGCTAGTTCGGTTTCAACCGTGTAAAGAGTGTGCTTCCGAAAGCCCAAGCAAGCGAGTTCAGTTTGTGCGTCGCCGGAATGATTTTTTTTCTTGCTAGCAGTGTTTTGAAAAGCCCAAGCAAGACGGTTCGTTTTCAGGACGCCGAGAAGTTTTGCTGTTCGCGCTGTGTGAGTGCAAAAATATATTCGTGTTCAGTCGAGGACGGATTATTAACTAGTAAGCTCGTTTCATGCTTATGATAACACATTTTTTCAAGAAAGCACTTTTATGTATTCAAACAAACTTTGTATGGTTTGTCATTACAAGTGTCGGCATCAAGATACATATATTTTTCTCTTTTTGACTAAAAATATCTTTTCAATTGTTCGACATTATGAATGTTGACGCATTTAAAAAAACTTCTACCTTCTACCAAAAACTTTTCATCTCGAGACAAAAATGCACAGTAATACTCATATGTAATTTTCAAACAAAATATGTATGGATCATTACTACAAGTGTGGGCATAATTCCTTTTTCATATAATTTAAAATATATACATATATTTTTCTGCTTTCGCCATTAATAAAAAAAATCTTTTAAATGGTTCGACACTGCAGATGTTGACGTATTTTTTTATCTTCTACCAAAAACTTCTCGAGACAAAATACAAAACTAGCTTTAAGTATAAGTCGTATTTTCCCCCCTTGTCCATGGATCGCATCACCGACCAAAGGTGACTCCCAGATCTTTCCCTCCCTCACTAATAAACACTCTTCCCGTGGTGATTGTGGAGATGCAGAGGTATTCTCGGTCTCTAGAAGCAACAATCATTACACCCTAACATTCTTTCCCCATCCCAACTGACTGTAAGGACTTGGCCGGTGCCGTTATTGATCAATAATATTAGACCTGCTAAAATTGCACTTCGAGAGTAAGTGGAAACTCGCATCCCTTATTAATTTGGATCCTAGTGCAATTCTTACCAGTTCTGATCAATCACGGAGTAGCAACTATTGACATGTACAGTCAGTATATGCTATGCTTAACGAAAGAATTAACGTTTCCAAAAACCGCGTACATCTTTAGAATACGATTATGGGTTTCAAAATGGTTACACGAATTGGTGTCAAGATGCATTCCAGTGCAATATGAAACTTCTCATAAAACAAACGGGTTTACATATCCGTTCGTATGAAAAAAATAGGATTATAGATAACTGCGAATGTGCTCGGAACCTTTGTATGACTAGTTTTATATACAACCATTATAAAACTGTAAGTGTAATAAAACAGTTACAAAAATAAAATCAAATTGCACTTCAATTCTAACTTGCGATAGACTAAGGTCTGCGAACCCCCTCATCTCCTCTTGTAAGAAAAACGGGTTTTGAGTTATATTTAACGACCCCTATTTGCAGTAGCAGAAAGCTTGAAATAAAAAAAGGTTTAATTCGCTTACTGCTGGCTGAAATCAGTCATTATGACGGTGACAGCCATGTTTGGATTCCAACATTTTTTACCTTAACTCCCGCCCGGAATTGTCTAAATTTATTGAAATGGTAATAAAAAGTTTTGATTATGAATCAAAAGTTAATTGATATTGAATCAACAAGTAGGATGTATAAATGTTTTAATAAACTATCCTATTCCTCAATATCGAACCTTCGTTAGAATGTCGGACTGAATTAGATTATGTTAGATTAATCGAACAGTAATGGTGCTCTACATATAAAGGCTCTACATTTTGTTTGATCTTCCTTATAATTGATATTATTCCCTCTCTGCCTCCTAAAAATAAAATAAACTTATTTAAAACCGTATGTTAATTTATTCTCCTTTACTACTTTCCCAGGAAAAGTACCTGAAGGAACGCTTCAAGGTCAACGGCAAGACCGGTAACCTCGGAAACAGTGTGTCGTTCGAGCGCCAGAAGATGAAAGTCTACGTCAACTCTGACGTGCAGTACTCCAAGCGCTACCTGAAATACTTGACCAAGAAGTATTTGAAGAAGAACAGCCTGCGTGATTGGATTCGTGTTGTGTCCAACGATAAGGATCTGTACGAACTGCGCTACTTCAGAATCAGTTCCAACGATGATGAAGAGGAAGATAACGAGTAAGCTTTCGGAATACATGTTAATGGCTTCGCTTTAGGAAGCCAAAACTAATTGTGTCAAAGTGTTGGACATTTTTTAAGAGATCCGAAAGCCGACAGTATTTTAAAGTAGTCACCACACAGTTAAGGATCAACCGAGGGGGTCATTTTTTCAGAATATAATATGACTAAAAGTCATGGTGACGCTGCACAAAAAAATCACCTCCTCGGCACTGCAGAACATAGTACTTTTCGGGAATACACCTCGAAATTCGCGGTTATTTACTAAAAAAAATGTTGATTTTTACAGAGGTTACAAACGTCCATCCCACAGATGTTGATTAGTGGGAGAGGAATGAATCAACGCTAATAAGAATATGGTTGGAATGATATGCGTTAGCGTATTATAATTGGGTCCTAAAAATGTTAATGAAATCTTGTTTTTATTTAATAATACAAAAGAGCATGTTACTGCAACTATTTTAGCATTTTCCCGCTCAAATAACGGCTATATCATGTTTAAACTTCAATTTAAAAATTATGACGCTTTTCGCATTTTTTATGGGCCATACTGTATATTGCACTTGAAAGAGTATTTTTTATTTATTTTGACCTTGTAGATGAACATGGGGTAAACTTAACATCAAATATAAATAGTTTTGAAACAAAAAGATTTCATGATTTTTTTAACCTTGATAAAAAAAAACTCAATGTACGTACTAGCAACACGGCCGAGCTAGCAACAAAGTGCCCTGTTGCAATCCAATTCAACAATGTGAAAGTATGCCTTTGCCAAAACGACCAATGAGAAAGTGGTATTTTTTGACAGGCGATTGGCTTCGTTTTTGTACTTTGACCTGTCACGTCTTGCCTTAGATCAAACCTATCATACATAAGTTCTACAAAAATATCTTGAATTTTTTCCGAACATGTTTTTTTGTGAAAAAAAAATCAATTATTTCCCCACAAAAGTTGAAATTTCATTGGATTTTAACAAACTATTGTTGTTATTATCATTATTATGTTTAACGAGATTTGCAGCCCGCTCATCTCGGTTAACAAACTATCTGTACTCCTTGTGCTGAAAGTTTTCGCTTGGCAAATTTGCTGATAACTAAGGCGGCATCCACGAATTACGTAACGCTCTAGAGGGAGGGGGAGCAGGCTTCAGCGGTATGAAATTTTTCATACCAAAAACCGTTACGAAATGCGGGGTCAAAATTTTCCAATTTTAGCGTTACGTAATAAATTGATGCTGCCTAATGTAAAAGCGAAGTTTGTGAAGAACTTACAAGAGTTTTAGATTTTAGCCGCCATAAAAACCGATTTTTCTACTGTAAGGCTCAAACCCATGAAATTTAAAATTCTCAAACGAGCTTTGCAAAAATTGTTCAAACTGCATGTTCATCTTGGATTTTTTTTTTTTTGCTGAAAAAACTTCATATTTTTACTTTGTATTGTTTATGAAGTATTAAATGTTTCGTGATTTTATTTTTATTGATTGTATATCCAAAATAGCTTTGTCTTAAAAAATAACAATAAATTGAACGAAAATTAAGGATTTGTGAATACTGCAAACATTGCACGCTCTGTATTTTTAAGCAGAGAATCTATATTTTTGATCGATAAGTTTCGACAACAAAGTAACAAATGAACTTAAATGTTTGCAAGAACAAATCTAATTTTTAAACGTTTTTCCTGGAAAGTCGTGAAAAATATGCCTGCTCGTTAGGCGGCATCCACAAATTACGTAACGCTCTAGGGGGAGGAGAGAGTAGGCTCAAGCGTTACGGCTCATACAAAAATTTGAAATTTTTCATACGAAAAACGTTACGGAGAGGGGGAGGGGGTCAAAAATTTCAAATTTTAGCGTTACGTAATAAATGGACGCTGCCTTAGGTGGGTCGTGCACTCGAAAAGTTTGGGAACCTATGCCCTTATTCACAAATTACATAACGCCAAAAACGGCCATTTTCGACACCCACCCAGCCCCTCGTAACGCTTCTTGTATAAACATTTTACAAATTTTGTATGAGCCGTAACAATACGCGGACCCATCCCCTTCAGCGTTATGAAATTTGTGAATGGGCCCTACACAAGTCAATTGAAATACAATGCTAGCAGTCGAGACTGCTATGGACATGGTCACTAGTGTGAGACAAAATTTAGATTCTCGCTCCAGTCCACTTTTTGGATAGCATTTAGGTCCAATACCAACTGTGCAAAATTTCAGCTCGATCGGAGAAACTATATTTTAGCGCCAGTCGTTCAAAGTTTGTATGGGAAAACTTACTTTTGCAAAGAAAAATCGCCAAAGGTCGCTCATTGACCTCTATAAAAATTCTGAACACATACCTCGATAGGTAGTTTTACGATGAAGAATATTGCCGAAGACTGACACTTGTGAAAAAAGTTATTCAATGAAAACCTATTGGCAGGGCGACGTTGATTAACACGTAAAGGAATAACAATAATAACAAAATCGGGCAAAATTTCCGAATAATCTATGCTTAATAACTTTTTTCACAAGTGTCGGATTGCTTTGCGGTCTTCGGCAATGTTGTTCATCGTAGATATATCTATCTAGATCTGTGTTCAGAATTTACATAGAGGACAATGGGCGACCTCTGGCGAGTTTTCTTTGCAAAAGTAAGTTTTCCCATAGTAAATCCCATACAAACTTTGAATAGCTGGCGCTAAAATATAGTTTCTCCGATCGAGCTGAAATTTTGCACAGTTGTTATGGGATCTAAATGCAGGTGGGGATTGCTTATCAAACCTTCCGGTCCGCCTCATAGTTACGTACTATTTGGTGCTGGGTGTAGTTCTTGTTTTTCCAGCTGTATTGAAAAGCATGAGCCATAGTCTTTGGCATACAATCGGGTCTTTCTTTAGCAGAAAAGAACCGAAATGTCTATCGACGACCGGTGATTGCTAGCAGATATAGTGGAGAGCTTGTCTTGATACGTTCATCGCTTCAAGCTAGTTGAAAAACTGAATACACTGATTGCCTGTCGATCAGAGCCGAACTAGGCATAGATCGTCTACATACATCTGAATCTACATGTCTCCGATGTATTACATCGTTCCAGGTGGGAGTTATCTGATATGTGAATATGGTACCATAACAGAATTTTCCATCTGAACGAAGTGATAAATCATAATATTCCGCAAACTGTATCACACATCTACAGAATGTATTGCGTGAAGTTAAGACACAGCAGAGTATTGGGTACATAGGACCAAGTCCCTGCCGGGTGGCGCGAAACTGATGAGCGATAGACAATAGAATCAACAACACTGCCATAAGGGATAGTAAGCATGTGACTATTGTCGAAACTATGATTAGGAGGCAAATCAACATCCCAAGATCAAATTTTTGTTACAACCCAATGTAGGTATTATTAAATTAGGCTGTAGAAAATGATAAATATCTGATCACTTAGGAACCTTGCAACAGGTAATAAATGCCCGTAGTCTGTTTTATTCGAATACACATGTATAAATTGTTAAAATTGCCGAATCATACGCGGAATTTATTAAACGGATCATGAAATTAGGACTGAAATCATAATGATGATAGATTATCAACTTTCCTTTCGTCTTGCTATTTGTTACCGTTAGAATCACCAAACTGATTGGTTTCCCACTACTTACACCAATACAACAGCACGAAAACTGAAGTATTATAATCGCGCGTTGGAACTTTCAATATCCATATATTACATCAATAGTGAATTCTTGTATGTAGCCAGTATAAATAACAGAATCATCAACTTCTTGAACATTCTTCAACTGAAAACAGGATGCTTGTTTTATCAAACATGCTCAATCTGCACCTAAAATCTCGGATCCAAATAGTTTTCTAAATAAAAATTGTATCTAAATAAAACGTGTAGGCCAACAAAACATAATTGAGTAGGAGTTTACAAGTTACTTAGCACATGAAAAGCAGTTTAAATTAATCTATTACTAGATCAACACTAATGCTCACATTTTTATATTCTCATTTCATCATGGTCCTCATTGCTCGAGCGGAGACGAACACCCTGGAGATGGAAAAATCGACAGCGCTACGATAAGGAAACGTAACAGATGAGAAACTATCGATACATTTATCAATTATAAAACCCCGTTTTAATGTTAACACTTTGTTTCTGTTTTTTCTGTTTTTTTTTCGTTTCAGCAATCAAATAACCGAACCAACTCTACTATCTTTTCGTTTCTTCTTCGTTATACTTATAGTCCTTCTGGTTTAGTGCCAGAGGGACTAAATCTATTTAATGTATCTGAAGCTTGTGGGACCGCTTTAATTCCGGCGCCTGCTTGTGGAAGATCCCGGTGTGCTAAACGGTATAGGACATGTTAACGGGGGAGGCTAGGTAGGTCCTCACCCAGCCCGTGTCTAGATGGGCGGATAATTGTCTGCCAGGGTGTGGATTGAGCAATTACAATTACAATTACAATTGTTATGGGATCTAAATGCAATCCAAAAAGTGGACTGGAGCGAGAATCTGAATTTTTCATATTCGCTCCCAAGACGACAATTCGTCCGGTGGGGTGTGCTGCTGTCGTCATGATGATGGTTGACGAGAGCAATGTCAAACTCATTCATGGTTTCAAAACATTCGGAACAAAATATTTATTTTCACCGCCTACTTCACTTATGTATGAAATTGAATGAGATCCAATGGTAGAGAATTCATTTATCTACCCAATGGTATTTTTAGGGGCAGCGGAGAATGTCCCGAAGCGTGTTTTATTCAAGCGCAAAAATCGCTCAGGCGAAAGTTCCAATGAAACTAACCTCACATATCCTGGTTTTCCAACCTCAAACTAGTGCTCCTACCAGCCGGATCTCAATTTTTATGAAAGTAGTGCAATAATACAAAAAACAAACGTATGTAGAACATAGAGAATGGATATTCCTACCTTTTCCGCCTAACTGTTTCACTGTGAACAGTCTTATATCAGGAAAATAAAACATTTTTCCCCACAGCGGCATGTGATGGATGCGTGAAAAATCAAATCTCTCATCATCTGACTAGTTGCGCTACCAAAGTATAGATGGCTAACAGTATGTTGCATTTTGCGATTGGAAGCGTATGACCGTGTCCCAGGCTAATGCCCAATTCGACTCTCCTAAGCGTGCCTACGAACAACAGTGAGAGATTTTATTTTTAGCGTCGCACTGTTGCCTTGTTTGTGCCGTAATAGACATGACAACCCTAGTTGAGATTTGTGTAGTCGGTTTGAGAATCGTTGGGGCCCATTCACAAATTTCATAACGCTGAAGGGGGTGGGTGGGTGTCCAAACGATGTTACGGCCCATACAAAAATTTAATAATATTCATACAAAAAGCGTTACAAGGGGGTGGGTGGGTGTCCGAAATGACCCCCTTCAGCGAAAATGTGAATAAAAGTGCGGGATTGCATCGAATCATTTCGATGTCTTCAGCGGGGTTTTTGTTTGGACTTCCAGGAATAACCCCGCTGAAGACACCGACTCGATTTGATGCAATCGCGCATTTTTATTATCATTTTCGCATTTGTACAAACTTCTGCGATAGTCCAGTGGTGAAAGAAATGCGCAATATGTATTCTCCAAGCGTCGCGCGTCGCGACTAATATTTGAATAGTGCTGTGTTCACAAACATCGTAATGCTACGTTCAGACTAGAGTTGATATTACGTAATATGCCTATGTTCGTTAATAATCAAGAGAGACTTCTCTTGTTATCAGAAACCATACACAGCAAAAAAAAAGTTGTTGAATATTACATCAAAACTGCTGCAACCAAGTCATTCCCTCGGTTGTGTAATATTACACAGTCCGACGTACTCGCGGGCTTTTGGTGTAATAAATGCGACCAATGTAATTTTGTCGATGTAATAGTTTCAACGTACATAATACAACGTAATCGATGCGATGTAATAGAAAAACTGTGTAATCAAGGCGATTTGACAGCGCTCGGTAATTCTGCACAATAGCGATTGAATTGCTTTTGTATCCTTTTATGCTTAAAGCTGTTATAACGGTTTTAACTCAAAGAAAAGAGTACTGTAATAACATTATTGGAACTTTAAAAAGGATAAAAAGCAATTCATTCGACCATTGAAGAGAATACAAATGCAATCAGATAAAGAATAACTGAATATGAGTTATATAATGTATTCATCACATTTTATTATTTTTGGTATTATTCGTTATTTTTTTACATGGTAAGATACATCAAAAAGACCATCTGACAGTGCTTCCAGAAGAAACATTGGCTTAAAAACACTGAAAATATTGAGGTAGACATAGCGTTCTTACTCCTTAGGAAGCCGTTGAAACGATCTGGTCGTTCGATCGGGTTGTTGATCTGGATGAAAAAAGAAATAAACAAGCGAAAAAAAATAGTTAAATATAAAATCTAGCTTTCGCGTCTTACATGAGAAAATTAATAATAGACAAAAATGTCATGTTCGAGTATTTCTACTTTCTTGAAAAAATGTCTACCATTCTGGAAGTTTTTTCAAGAACTCCATCCTTTGGTAATTTCCTATACAATTTGACATTATTATTTGATTTGATGCTTATTTGATTATGATCAATGTATTAACTGCTTTGCTCATGTCCGAAATAATTCGTTAGATGCATTTCGCCATACAAATATTTTCCGCGTTACCTTTTAGCGATTTTTCGTGCATAGATAGCGGCTCAGCCGAATTGTTTTACGCTGGGGTATTTATAAGTTAGAATTCCTCGTCGTGGAAAAATTCTGACATAAACCACTGCCTCAAAATAATTTCCCTGAGTTTGGGCGAAATTCCCAGATAATTCCAGGTTTTCCAGGTAGTATAAACTCTGATCTCATTTCTCAACTCACTTTACCAGTAGAATAAGGTCAACTGCAATTCTTGTGACTCTTCGCATAAAATGCTCAAAAACATGATTAAGTATTTTAACGTTGGTTTTTAAATAAATTTTCATTTTCATTTTGCAGCGTTTGGTGGGGCAATGAGAGCGCAAGTCAGTCCAAAGCCGGGGTAAGGGATAGGTAATGGCCGTAATAGTCTATGCGGACCACTTGAACACCATCGGAAAGGATAAGAAGGGTTGGGGTAGGGTATAGGGAATGGAGAAGACTTGACACAGTAATGCGATTAATGCTGCAAAATGTAAATGTGCTGAAAGCAATTTAATTTGAGTTTTGAAGTTTGATTTGACTTATTAAAATTCCAAATAGATCGCCCATTGTACAAGTAAGAAAGAATATGCTGATCGCTTTCTAGAAATTTTATAAACAACAAAATAACAACAATATGAGAGTGATGCTAAGGGCTGCTGATGGCACAATGCGACGCTTTAGGAGATTTTGATACTGAATGAACATTACTATACAGAGCGCAATTTAATCGATGGTGATAACTTTACAAACTTTATCTGTTTTTACACTGATTGACGATGCTGATTTATATAAAAATATTTAAAAAATATTTGATATTAGTTCATTTGTTTGTGTGATCTAGGTGTTAATAATGGAAAAATTTTACATAACCTTGATAAAATACTTCCCTGACCAAAAATATTATATTTTGAGCGCCCTTTTCGAAGCTATTCTATCCATACTGCTTTCAATCCTGAAATTATTCTTATTGTGCATGCTCATGCATTATATTAGTGATGCTCATAATCATGCAACAGATAAGAAGGAGAGAAAAAGAGAATATAGGAACAGTGATTAGTAATGAGTTAATTATGTAGTTTTGTTAGAATTATAAACAATTAAACAGCAGTAATGAATAACTTATAAAATTACTTTGCAGCATAGCTGAGCCTTTCGGATCATAAGACCGATGTATAAAAATAATTTGTTTCGAAATTGTCCGCGTGGTCTTCTAGTGCCCCTATTAGATCAGAATCAGTCATAGACATACATATCGAATGCTCGCCATGACCCTATGACCAACATTTGTATATGTATAGACTTAGCTGATGTGGCTTTTCTAATAGGTAGTTCTTTCACTCATTGATTGTCTTCAAAACCTTGTCAAGTATAGAAAATTGATTTTATTTCATTTATTACTACATTAAAGCTACATTGTACTTATTAAGTATTAGGTATTATTTTATGTTTTTATCACTATTGATATTATCAAGGCCAGAATTCCCAGTGAGTGAAGAATTTTATAGTACTAGAACACCATAGAAGATCGCTTAACATTACCTAATCATGGAACGGCTTTTTGCTCTATTATTTTAGGTAGATGCTATTGATCTCCCTTTGCTCCTATCCGCAACCCGGTGCACGCGCCCTGTTGGTTTTCGAAAACCTCGTAGAAGATTACAAACCGTCAATGGCATTCCCAATTACTACCCCACATTGCACATTCAAGGGTCTGATTGTGCTCCTAACCCACCCTCAGTCTGTAATCTTCTCGCCAGTTTGAAATTATATTTTCCCGAAGTGAAAGTAATTTTGATGAGTGATAGCGTAGTGCAGCCCAACTGCATAGTACAGTAGTTTAACCAGAATCTTTAGGTCAGAAGATAAAATCTAAATTTTGTAATAAAAAGGTTGCCATTGCTTTGAAATTTACCCAACATCTAATCAAAACTACTAACAACAGCGATCAATTATCAAAATTCATCGCTCCCTGGAAAATATAATCCCAAGCCCAGGGATTAAGTATTTTAACGTTGGTTTTTAAATAAATGGACAAATTTTGTTAGCGTTAGCGATTTTCAAACAAAATGCTCAACTCTGGGATGCTGTAACTTTGTTTTCCTGTGAGCAATCGGCATGAAAGTTTAGCAGAAAACTACAAAAATTCAACTTTATTATCACAATTTTTTTTCACAGTACCGGTTAAAAAGAGCACGTTCAAAATAAATCTGCTGTATTTGGAGTTTTTATTTTTTTTCCAAGCAATCGAAGCATGCTGTGCTCAACGATGGACGTTAACAAATGTCGTCCGTCAAATTCAAGAATGCAGTTATTTTATATTTAGTGATTGCTGCATTCATTACGTTATAAAGTGTATGGCTCCGATAGTAGTGTTGATGCTGAGAAGATTTTTCAAGCAATGTTGCTGCTATTTCCAAAAACGGTGAACTTTCGTGTGTGAGCCCGAGTTCAGTCAGAGGAAGTGACTATGGCTTATGGACAAGAAGTGTCATACATACAATACACAAGGCTACGAGAAACGAGAAATTTGCTGACCACTGAGAAGCTACCATTGATTGTGAAAACGCAACATGCAAGCATTGCTGGGCACAGGGGAATGCAAATCCGGGAGTATAAAAACAACAAACGTTGGTACACTACATCTGGTGAGATCGTTTTAAATACTCAATACGCGCACAATAAATTCATGGGAAACAGCGGGTTCCAATATAGCGGGTTTGGGGCAAAATAAATTTTCTTCTCGTTTCAGAGAGCGAGCAAAGGCGCTCAAACCAAGGCTCTAGAGCCAGGACATGAGGAAGAAATGCCTATGTCCCATCCCAGGAGAACAACAATGGAGTGGGCATTAACTTTCTTAACAACGCCACTCCCAACGATTTTACCTCTAACCCTGAATTGAAACGGTTGGTACGGTTGTCCCCGTTTCTTCTTCCTTGAATTGGGTCCTAAAATGTTTAATGAATTCTCGTTTTTATTCAATAATACGAAAGAGCATGTTCTTGCAACTACTTTAGCAAGTTTTTCCGCTCAAATAACGGCTATATCATTTTTTAACTTTAATTTTAAAAATGGTTCCAAATATCAACCTTGACACTTGTGATCTTGTTTGACATTCACTTTTTCGACAAAAATGCCACAGGGCATATAGTTTTAACACTGGGGTTGTTCCTATCTGACATTTCGGAAGGGACACGGAAAACAAAATATACCCAAAATTCGAGTTTAAACCAAGGGGTGTGACAAAATCTCAAAAATCATAAAAAAATGTTTTTTGTACTTAAACCAATGAAAATCATTTAAAAATTGAGTAAACATGTGTTTCTGCCCTAAACTTAAGCGTTTGGTAATAAAAACAGGGTTTCCTCCTTCTGTCGGGTGTGAGATCACTGCGTCCATTTTTTTAGAACTAATGTGATATACCCTTTTGCTTTTACAAAGACCCTCAGTGGCGGGAACGCCATCGGAATACTTTGCGCGGTGACTGAACTTTTAGCCATCTGCCATTGATGGGCAGAAGTCCTAAGTTGCAGCATTGTGAATCCCCCAATCTGGTACGATCAGCCTGATAAAGCCGACCACTTCCCTGGGAGATGCGTTCCAAATATCGGCCGGCTCCAAAAAGGGCTTGCCAAATATTTTGGATCTTCGTTGTATATGTGCACTGCAGGAGCAGAGAAGGTGTTGTGAGGTTTCGCACGTTTCACTACAGAAACGGCAATTTGGGTTTTGGATGGCTCCGATCTTTTGTAAATGGTATCTGCTGGGGCAGTGTCCAGTTATAAGACCGGTGTAGGTGCTGAGGTCCCTTTTGTTGAGACCAATGAGTTTTTGTGTTTGTTTCGAATTAATTGTGACGAATCTTTTAGATTGATTCGCATTGGAAACTGTTTTCCAATTGGATATAATTTGCCTGGACAACCAGCTGTTCAGTTCAATATTTAGTGAGCAGTTTGATATGCCAAAGAATGGCTCAGGACCAATGAATGTATTGGCCGATCCATTCCTGGCTAGCTCATCGGCAATTTCATTACCCTCTAGACCCATACGCCCGGGGATCCAATATAGTTTAACTCGATTGCGGATGGCTAGGGTTTTTAGAGCAAGAGCACATTCCCACACTAATTTTGAGTTAAAAGTGTAAGCTTTCAGAGCATGAAGAGCTGCTTGGCTGTCGGAGAAAATACAGATTGTGGCATTTCTGTAATTCCTCTTTATGCTGAGCTGCACACATTCAATGATAGCATACACTTCAGCCTGAAAAACTGTAGGCCACTGTCCGAGAGGGACAGAGATTTTGGTTCTTGGTCCGTGCACTCCAGATCCAGAACGATTGTTCATTCTCGATCCATCAGTGTAGAATTTGATTGTGTTGGGAACAGTCGAAGAAAATAACTACAATCGCGAAATTACGAATTCACAAACGTATATTGAATTGATAGTAAAAAGATTACATTCTTTATCGAAAACACTGATTTGTTAGTGACTTAAAAATAGTAAACAAAGTCGGCTCGTTTGTTCGAGGTGTGCTTACTGCTAGTGTGAGTTATTCATGTAGAGAAGATTGCATAGGGCAAACACTGCTCACTTCTACACTCCTCCTCAGTGTGAGCCCCATAAAAATAGTCGTACTATATGTTCACGCATACCAAACTAAATTTAGACAAAATAAAGACCATTCTTTTTGCCGAAATTAGTAATTACTCTGCCATGCTTCATAATGTTAGCACCTGTTGCGTCAAAATGTACATTGTATCCAAGCCCAACAATTTTTGGTACGGATAAGAAACTTCCAACAAGCCCTGGCACAAACAACACATTCTTCACTGCGATTGTGATTCCTTTGGTTTGTAGTTTTCCAGTCCCTACACCTTTTGCTAGCACTTTACGTCCATCCGCTAAATAGACTATTCTGTTGCACGTAACTACGCCTTCTAACAGTCCTGAATCTCCAGTCAGATGGGTGGCGCAACCTGAATCCAAACACCAGCTTGTTTTATGTATCACTTCAGCTTTGACACCAACATTATCTCCTCCTGAAACTGCAAAACAGACATCGCCTCCTCCGTGATTCTGCGCAAGTGCCTTTGTTAGCCTTGCACTATGTCCTGACTGCTCTTCACTCTCATCATGCTGATCTCTCATTTCAAGTTTTGGACACGCACGCCAAAAATGACCCTCGTTCTTACAGCAGTAGCAAGTCTTCTTCTTCCGCACTCCAGATCTCGTTGAAACAGTCAACGCTTTCTCCGAGTCTGAATCGTTATGATCGCATCGTCGCTTCCATTCATCTAAAAGTCTTCCCTTAACATACTCCTGCTTCAATTGCTCTTCCGGACGTGTCTCCAATGCTGTGATTAGTGCGTCATAGCTTCTGGGCAAACTCGATAATAATACTGCTATAATCCAGTGCTCCTTTAAATCCTCTCCCATAGCAACCAATCGTTGGACAAGCTCCGATATCTGTACTAAATGTTCCGCCATGTTTCCGTTTTCCGCAAGATGCATCGTAAACAGTTTTCGCATAACATGAATTTTATTGGTCAATGAATCTCTCTCGTGGTAGTTTCTTAATGCATCCCACATATCTTTCGCTGTGCGGGCGGCCATAACATGGCACAGTTGGTCGTTATCGAGCGCAAGACCGATTGTTGCTCTGGCTGCTCCGTCCTTTTTATCCCAATCTCCTGGTGGGGCTTCTGGTTTCGGTTGAATAACCATATCATACAGTTGCTCCTTGAGAAGAAGTAGCTCCATCCTAAACTTCCAACTGGACCAGTTGAAGTTATTCAGACGTTCAATAACAACTTTCGATTCCGCCATTCTGATATTTTTCTCGCAAATCACTCAGAACGCGAACGACAAAAATAACAAACTTTTTCGCTTTCTTTCCGATCCGTAATTAACTTTCTTCTCGCGCACCGCGTCCCTGGGCCCATAACCTGTTGGGAACAGTCGAAGAAAATAACTACAATCGCGAAATTACGAATTCACAAACGTATATTGAATTGATAGTAAAAAGATTACATTCTTTATCGAAAACACTGATTTGTTAGTGACTTAAAAATAGTAAACAAAGTCGGCTCGTTTGTTCGAGGTGTGCTTACTGCTAGTGTGAGTTATTCATGTAGAGAAGATTGCATAGGGCAAACACTGCTCACTTCTACAGATTGAGCCTGGAGGAATACTCGGTCCACCTTCTTGCCACTCTTGGCGAGAAGGAATGAACACCGTATATGATATGTCATAATTCACAACCATTTCCATCCAGTCACTGCATTTTTCTACAATTGGATTTATAGAAAATTCGTTTAGCATGCTTAGGTGACCGGTTAAATCACCTGGCAGAAGGTTTATTGATCGTTTTAGCCTCAGAGCGCTTTTCTCAGCATCCAGCTTTATGAATTGATCTAGCCGGGGCAGATTAAGCATTGCATCTAGGGCGAATGAAGGGGTGCTGCGAACTGCACCAGTAAAGGCCCAAACGCAATGATAGCGGAACGGCAACGGAATGCGGTACCGGTTCGCCAGGATGAATCACACCATCTCGACTGAGCTGACAACGAATGAAATTGAACTAACACTTAGTCGACAAGCTTGTTGTAGTTCATGCTGGCGAACCGGTTCCGCTTTCCGTTGCCGTTCCGCCATCATTGCGTTTGGGGCTTAATGGCGACGCACGCGGCGCGTTGGATTTTGTTCAGCTTGGCTCTAGCCGTAACCTCGCTTGTTTTTGGCCACCAAACAAGGGAAGCGTGGGCTATTCTAGGCCGAACGATGGTTTTATATATCCACATGATCATATTAGGTTTTAGGCCCCACTTTTTTCCACAGGTCTTTGAGCAGACCCACAGAGAATTGGCTTGTTTAGGGGTATCCTGTTTTTTGCATATTCTGATTCTACGTTAAAAACTGAGCCAGAATCCAAAGTTTCATAATTTTCCGTGCCCTGGAACTATTTTTAAAACACGTTTGAATTTAGTATGGAAATCGCGTTTGAATCACCCCTCGGCAAATTTTACTTCGGGACGAGCTGTCATTATGTAAATTGAAACGTCATTCAGTCGACGGAATGAAATCGTTTTTAATCATTTACTATATCAAAATTAAGATATTGAAGCGCAGTAAAATCATGTTACAATTAGAAAAATGTGTTCTTTCGATCATACTATGAAAAACTGTGAATTTTTCATCACCAAACAACCCAGTTGAAACCTTTATTTACCATGTTTTGAAGATGTGTGTTCCAATTGAGTTTAGCATCAAGCGTAATGCCAAGGTATTTGACTTCATTTGAGTAAACCAATTGTGTTTGATGGTTGCAGATGGTTGCCGTTGTACCTTTCTGCGCTTTGTGAAAGGAACAATCGTAGTTTTTGAAGGATTTATCCCCAGTTTCTCTTTCAGACACCAGGAAAGCGTGTAATCGAGAGCTGATTGCATTCTTGCAAGGACAACGCTTTCAAATTTGCCGCGTACAATGATGACAACATCATCAGCGTAGCCAACAACCTCGAATCCTCTTTTTTCCAGGCTATTAAGTAGATCATCCACCACTAGAGACCATAGCAAAGGTGAAAGTACCCCTTCTTGAGGACACCCCTTTGTGGCCATGACAGTGGCGCACGATCCGCTCAACTCGGATGAGATTCGGCGATTTGCTAGCATAGCATGTACCCAGGTAGCAATGCATGGGTCAAATTTTCTCCTATGCATTGCTGACACTATAGACAAATAGGAAGCGTTATCGAATGCACCCTCAATGTCAAGAAATGCCACGATGGCGATTTCCTTTGCATGAAATGTTTTCTCGATCTTGTTGACTAGCATGTGTAGTGCTGAGATCGTAGATTTTCCACTTTGGTAAGCGAATTGGTATTTGGAAAGAGGCATTGCTTCCATAAATTTTGAATTTATGAAGTCTCCTAAGACCTTTTCCATTATTTTAAGCATCACTGACGACAGACTAATCGGTCTGTATGCTTTGGGATTGGTTTTGTCTTTTTTCCCGGCTTCGGGATAAAGACAACTCGAACTTGACGCCAGCCATCTGGAATATGTCCTAAGACTAAACTGGCCTTAAAAATCTCTATCATGGGAGGAATAAGCGTTTGCTCCTCTTTCTGGATAAGCGCTGGGAAAATTCCATCCATGCCAGCAGATTTAAATGGCTCAAAGGATCTCACTGCCCTTTCCACCCTTGCTCGCGTAAAGGCTTCTTTGGCAACCTTCAATGCGTCTCTTTTGGTACTTGAGTCCCATGACAGGAGCTCTTGTTGACCAGAGACGCCATGTCTGTTGCCATTAGCGTTCACGATCGCTTCAGGGATTGAATCAGGGAAGTGAGTCCTCAGCATTTCACTCAGTGTTTCTGTGGGATCCACAGTGAGCGAACCGTCAGTCTTTCGGAGAGTTCCCAGACCATTGGAGTGGTCTTTCGATAGAGTTTTATGAAGTCTGGCAGCTACGGGAGTCTTCTCAATGCTTTCACACATGAGGACCCACGATTTCCGCTTAGCTAGCCTTATTTCCTTGTTGTAGTCTGTCAGAGCCTTTCGGTATAGGCTCCAATCAGTAGAGCGTTTGGCACGGTTGAACTCCCTCCGTGCCGTTTTCCTAAGCTTTTCAAGATGGTTGTTCCACCACGGAACATCTCTGCTCGACTTAACAGTTTTAGTCGGACAGCTTTCTTGATATGCATTAAGAATTTTAGTTTGTATAGAGTCAGAAGCCATTTCTAACTCTAGAACTGTTTTGATATTAGGATTTATGATGTAGTCTTCGGATCGGAGAATGGCTGAATATGTTTCCCAATCAGTCTTCTTAGGATCTTTAAACGATTTTGCATTAGTTAGACCCCCTTCCCATTCAAAGACTATGTGTTTGTGGTCTGACATAGATATTTCATCAGAAACATGCCAGTTTGTTATTTTGTGGGAGATGGACTGACTACATAAAGTCAGATCCAGCACTTCCTGTCGTATGGCGTTTTCATATGTAGGCTTGTCACCTGTGTTACATATGTCTATGTTGTTTGAGGATAGAAACTGTAAAAGGTACTCACCTCGAGGATTTATATTTGTACTTCCCCATACAGTGTGATGCGCATTCGCGTCACATCCGATGACAAGGGGAATGTTTTTTATTTCACAGTAAGAGGTTAGCGCAGCAATCTGTGGAGGAGGAACATCTTCCGCGTCGCCTGGAAAATACGCCGAGACCATGACGATATCAGCCTTCCCTCTAGCGGTAGGAACCTCCACCCTGACTGCTGCGATGTCGCGTTTAATGAATTCTGTAATTGGAAAGCATTTGCGTATTAGAATAGCTGCTCTTGGAGAGAGCTGGCTGTCATCATATACCAACTTGCATGAGTTTACATGAATACCCTGTATTCGAGATTGGTTGACCCATGGCTCCTGGATAAGAGCCACAGTGAACAGTTCTTTTGTGAATCTCCGGCAAAGCACATCCGTTGCGCTTCGAGCATGATGGAGATTCACTTGAATGATCTTAGTCATTTTTAGGTGTGCCGCAGTTTCCAGGACGGAGGTCGTTCTTCTTTGGATGCTGCGGATCATCTTGTATTTGTTTTGGATGATGTTTCGGGTGTTCGTGTTTGTCAATCTTCTTCCCTAGGCCAGCCTTTTTTGTCTCTGTAGTCGAATTCAATCTTTTACCAGATCCACTGCTCTTAGATGGCACCAATCTGCCACCGCTAGAGCTAGGAGTTTGGTTAGAGCTCGAATCTTTAGAGACAGGCAGACTGACCTTTTTAATGGGGTTTGATTGTGGGTTTTTGCTAGAGGCTGCCTTAGATTTCTCTTGGGGCACCCTATTAGTTGAATTTTCGTTCGACTGAGTGGTTTTGCCCTTTATTTTTCTCAGCTGTATTTCGCCAAAGCGATAGTTGAGGATAAAGTTGGATTTTGTTAGGTTCGCCATAGACGGCCCATCAACCGTAAATATCCACTCGACATGGATATCGTTTGGTGTGCTTCTTTGGAGAATACGCCAACTAGAGGTTGTGATCTTGTTTTGACTCTCGATGAGCGTTTTTATGCGCTCATCACAGTATTTCGCACTTTGGGGAAAGAACGCACAAATTGGTTCTGGACGCTGAATTTTCTCCTCGTCCATTGCCTCCAACTCGGCACCTTCCCAAGGGATGAGTGAAGGAGTTATTTCTTTTACCCAGTCTGCAGTCTCGAGATCCTTGCAGACAAGGACCATGTATCCAGACTTGTAGAGCAGGTTGCAGAATTTTGGTTTCATCGGCTCATTACGCTGTTTCTCCACTTTTAGCAGCAGGGCCTCCTGAAGAACATCAAGCTGAGTCGTGGAAAGATGGGATGTGGGAAAGTGTTTCGGAACAACTCCGACCTTCCTACGATTGGTCATGTCACTGTAGCTATGACCAGCCGTTTGGTTTTCTCCGCTATTTTGGTGACCGTCACTTGACTGCTGAGCCATTGGGCCATCGTGGTTGGATTGCTCAGCTCGATCTCTGGGATCCAGGCGTTTCTTGGTTCGTTTCTGCTTGGGGACGTCCTCACTGGTAGCCGAGTTGTCTAGGTCCGTCCTGCCACGTTTAGAGGAAGCTAGCTCATCTTTGCCCTTCCCGAGTTGAATGAGGGCTTCAGATCGACTCACGCCGCTCTGCATCAGTGCTTTAAACTTCTTCCTTTGTCCTCTCGTGAGGTTTATTTTTGTCGTCTGTTGGTCATTCGCGTTGTTCGAATGACATGAAGGATCCGTTTTGGATTCAGATCCTGATGGTTGAGATTCTGGGATGTTGATGATAACATTTATACCATCGTTATTATCGTCGTCCATGTCCAGTTGGGTGTCCGGATACGGATGGTTTGTTGAATTTTTGTTGCTTACTTCGGTTGCGTCGGTAAGCATGTCCTCCTGCGAACTTGCGAGTAACTGCTCTTCGGTTAGCTCAGTATTGCTCTGCACGTCCTCCACTACCATTGGCTCCGACTGAGAGAGGCAGTCGACACCTTCAAGATTGTTGTTGTTTTGATTTGTACTCATATTTGTTCCCACGAGTCGCTGGGGAATAACGGTCCGCTGCATCATTGCCCCGCCGTAATGCAGTAAGAGCTACATACTGGGGAGTTCGCCCTGGTACACACCAGGCTCCGTTCGCGATTGAGCATCTTTTAAACCCCCTCAACCATTCATCCATCAGCACGGGTCGCATGACACCTTGGAATTGGGGTTACCTGACTGGTGGATTTCTACCACCGGATCAGGCGATCCGTAGTATTATTCTTAGCCAGTTGAGTCAACCGCTACCGATAACTACACGGCTCTCTAGGCTGCTTGGAAAAGTTGCTGAAATTGATGTTCAACAACTTATTTGGCCAAGACAGCCACAAAACAGGGCTTTAGGACCCTATTGAAATTTTTTTGTCTATTTGTTTATTCATGCGTGAATAACCTAATCGTCATGATTTTTTCAATTGCCTTCAACCCCAAAGTCTGCACAGTGGGCCTGGCCATTTTAATATTTGTATCATATCGCCGATATTCTGCAAATATTAATACTGACAAGAAAATATCTTAAATAATTAAGGTATTTCCAGGATGCTTTTCAATATTGGCTGTGCAAGCGCTTAGATTAGATTAGATTAGATTAGATTTTTCAAAATAAATACAAGAGTAAACTACTATTATTTTGAGCAATTTCAGCTAGTGCTTATGTCGAAGTTTTCTTCGACCGAGATTTACGATTCGTGACTTTGACTGATAGGGTAATTCTTCCGTTTCGGTAACCTCCAGAGCAGGGATTGTTTAATTGGCTCTTTATTTGGGAGATTACTAATTTCCTGTGCAAGTGTGACAAAATTGTATAAATATTTCAGAGATTAGTTTCATAATTTCAGTTATGTAGGCCACAGTTAACAAATTTTGTTCTGAGAACATTATATAATAGATACTGTTGATCAACACTTACGTTTAGTTCCCCTAGTTCAGATTCGGCGGGTAGTAGGGGTCTTTTACTGTTATAACGGAGCTGCAATAACATGTATTTAAATTTTGGAAGAAATTTCATAGTTTTTCATCGCCTTACCGGTTTAAGTTCAACGTTTGATTTGAAAGGTACACTTTTAGATTAGACACTCGTCTAGGATGCTTTGCCTGGTTGTTTTAGGTTATAATAAATAGTTCTAATTAGTTTTAAGATCTGGTATAATAGATTCTAGTTTACCTCGCAGCGCAATTAATAATTCAATTAGTTTAGCAGTAGATTTTAAGTTATCACCATAAATAGATTAAGTATCAAGCTAATAAACTCAACGTGTATATACTTCGCTAATAGCTTTCTTTTTCTCCTTCTGTACTCACGGACAGTGACAGACGGTCGTTCTGTCACTCTTTACCAGTGTTGCTAGAACCGCAGGGGCAGGGATGCTGTTGAGGCACTACAGTGGGATTCCGTTTTTGGCATGCTCCGATTTTGGCACCCTCCGATTTTGGCAACAAAATGGATCCGTTTTTGGCAACATTTTTCAATACCATTAAAATTTGTAAATTTTTGTAAATATTATCGTGTCTGTTGCTTTATTCACTTGAATAGCATGTCAACTCCAAACCGATTACATTCCAGATCTCCATTTTCGTCGATGTTTCCCCAAATCTCACCAACTACTAAGGACTCGCGTACATAGGTCATACATAGGCAACTTTTCGTGAGACCAATAATCTCCACCAGTATCTCAACTTAAGACCATTCTTTTTTCATAGGCATTCATATTGAGTGACCAGCCCACTTGAGTCTGCCAGTAGGTGATACAATAAAAAAAACTGTTCTTCGGATTTGGAACAGCTTGTTCGAACAAAGCACCAGCACCGACATAAGAGCAACGAAAAATCTATGACTCACACAGAGTTACAATCATAAATTTTGTCTCGCTGTGTTTATTATTATGGATTTATATACATTGCGTATGTAAAAACACACCGCAATAATAGATACAAATATGTACAGCAAAATGTCATGTATCATAACTTTTTTTAAAATTTCATTAAATAACGTGAAAAATGCGAATACAGTTCAAACTACAATTTATTTTCAATAATACCATTGAAGCGTGTGATAAATACGACTGAGAGTGTTTTTACTTTTTGTCTGTGGTATTGGTGTGTATATTGATCTTTCTGCGTCAACTATTTAAAGCTACGTTCTCTCTTTTCTATAGACTCTATAAGGCGTTAGATTTGTTAAGAGACGATCCAGAATTCTGTACAAGATTGTTAATCAAGGATACCGGTCTCAACATCATCAAAATGTTCCTTACAAGCTGAGTCTATGAGTTTCCTAACTGTACCCTGGAGAATCCTTAAGGGATTATTCGTTCTTGTGGGACTTTTCAGAAATTTTCACGAATTCATGAGGATATCTGCAGATTCCAAGTGGACACTGAGAGCTTCATGAGGGATTGTTAGAATGTATAACTGGTTATGGAGGATTATGTCCAAAATCTGGTGATTCCTAATAAACTCTAGGGCGTCTTAAATTCTGTAAATTTAAATCTTAAGGTCTGTAAATTTTAAGCGGGATAATGTGAATTTCTAGTAGTATTTTTTAATATTTTTGGCGATAGCTTGAGGATTTTGAAAAGGTTCCCAGAGGAATTTGAGGTGTGCTAGTGGTAGCCTAATAATAATAAACTTTTAATTTTTTTCATCGGAGACTTGAGAATTTACGGCAACATCGCAGCGGAATTCCAAGATGTTAACTCATAGCAAAATCCTTAGCAAGATCCTGAGAGCTCTATGCGAGATCCTAAGGATGCTTGGCAAGATGCTTCAGAGCTCAAGCGTTTTTTTCTGTAGATATCTTATAAGAACCTGAATATTCCTATTAGGTTTTTGAGGTTTCATAACAGGATCCTGTAAATTTCAGTTGATTTCATAAGGCAGGTGTAAAACATATATCAAGCTGAATTGAAAAATATTTCAAGTAAAAATTAAATTCTACACAATTATAAGCCATTTATGCATCTTCTCATGTTTATGTTTGCCCTTTTGATACAGTCAACCATTCATTATAAAATGCTTTACTTTATCAGAAACATAAATTGAAGGAGCAATTCTGAACTTACCGAATTTTTCAGATTTAATGCTAAAGTCCAAAAGTTAAACTGATTTTAAATGTTCATTTAATTAGAAAAAAAGGTCAGCCGTTTTGCAATACCCAGCGCATTTGATTTGCAAATACGTCTTTAAAAGAAAACATATTTGTTTTCGTTTTCTCTCATAGTTTTAAGAAAATGTCCAGTTCTTCAATAAAAGTCACTTATGCGATTATTGGTTTTACAAGGCCCTCTTATACAAACATTATGCATAAAGCTTCTAAAAAATAATTGAAGACGTTGAGGCGTAAAAACGCGACCAGAAAATCGTTTGCCAGATTTAATATTACGGAGCTATAGATTCATAGAATCGTGGCATGGTGCCGGAGAAGGCTTTGTGACTAAAAGAACTTACACGAAGTGCGATGCGTTTCAGAATGAATCATGTATTTCTGGTGCTTGACTGTTTTATAACTAGTTTACAAAAAGGGTAGGTATAACTAAAACACAGAGCCAGCGTGATGCGTCGGTCGTCAGGGTTAAGCGTGTCAATGTGTCGCGCAGCTGTTGAGTTGCGCTTGCATCAGCATTAAGAAAATGGTCAAGGTTGTCGGTGCTTTGCTTTTGCTTTTGCGGGGTGTTTTGCTTTAATGGTCCTTATGACAACAATAAAAAGAAAGCAGAAAAGAACTGCAACGTTTGAAGGTTGTCGCTCAATTATGCAAATAAAGAGAAAGTTGTTGAAAGTTCTGGAATGTGACTATGTGATGTGATAGGGTTTAGTTTTATGCTGTGAGATTGAATATGAATGCTACACCTCCCCCCTGAAGGAAGAGTGGTTTAACCAGTCTTGAAAAAGTTTATGTCTCTCTGGCTTCATGTTTCACAAGTAATTTAAATGCTAATAATATAAACTTTTAATTTCGCCATTACGTTACATTATACACTTAGCTTAGAAATGAATTAAATTTTAATTACTCTGTTCTTATGAACTGTATGCTGAATATTCGTTGCTTCATCCAGTATTGTTATATTTGGATGTGTTATATTGATTACTTTATATGGTCCTTTATATACTTTGTCAAGTTTATTTCTATTTGGGTTTTCTAGCATTACGAGATCATCTATTTCAATGTTTATTGGTTTTGCTGTGACATGTTGTTTTGTATTTCGATTATTCTTAACCTTGTCAATGATATTTCGAGTTCTAATTGCTGTTGCTTGTAATTTATATTTTAATTCTGCATAATATTGATCATAGTTATAAATTGGTTCTATATGTGTTGGATTCTTTAAGTTATTGGGTAACGTTGCCATTTTTCCAAAAACAAGTTCATATGGTGTATAAGGGATATCTGTGCATGGTGTGGTATTATAACAAAAAGCATAGTAAGAAATCCATTCATCCCAATCGGTCTGAGATTCATTAACGAACTGCCTCAAATATTCATTTAAACAGCGATGATTCCGTTCTAAGTTTCCGATAGTTTGGGGATGGTATGGAGTTGAAAAGATATGTGTATATTGCAACATTTCAGAGATTTTATTGAATATTTCATTTTTGTACTCGGTTCCTTGATCTGTTCGTATGATCGAAGGTGTTCCGTATATCAAAATGCAATTTTCAATAAATGTTTTAGCAATTGTGGATGCTTGCTTATCTTTGATTGGTTTTACTATGACGTATTTAGACAAATCACATTGAATTGTCAAGGCGTATCTGTTATCTGAATCAGACTTTGGAAAAGGTCCAATGGTATCCATGGCTATTGATTCGAATGATTTTAGCGGAGTAGGTGTATGCATAAAATTTTCGTTAGTTCTAATAGTGTGCTTATGTTGTTTACATGTGATACATTGATTTACATAATTTGTAATGGTGGCTTTCATATTAGGCCATTTGTACATTGTTTTCAGTTTACGATATAGTCTGTTTATGCCGACATGTCCGCCAAATGCTGATTCATGGTTTTCAGCAATAATTTTTGTTATAATATTTGTATCTTGTATGTCTTGCTGTGGTATATACAGCAGTATTTGCAGTTTTTGAAGCGTTTCATTGGCTTGATTTTTAAATTCGTGTACACTAATAAATTCGAATATTGTACTAGATAGCGCTAGAGCTATTTTTTCAACATTCAATTCTTTTGCCCATTTCTCTATTTGTTCGAACATATTTGTTAGATTGGGTACTTGAGTACTTGACTCTCGTGTCAAGACCTTTTTAAAATTTTTGTTCAATATTTGGTATATATACGATTTATTTTTATAGCGCTCTATATATAGTTTTGGTAGGTCATAAATTTCGGTGTTGTTGAGTGATTCAAACGCATTGAGGTGATCAGTCTCGTTGCTATTTTGTTTCACAGTATTGTGTTGTACACTCGGTTGTGTTTCCGTTTTCTTGGACATGGCTCTAGTGGTAACTTTGAGCACTGTCATGTTTTTGAGTATGTCTGAATCGAGTTTGATTCGTGAGAGAGCGTCTGCTCCCACATTCGTTTTACCTTGTACATATTTGATATCATAATCAAATTCTTCCAGTTCTAATCTCATACGAGTTAGTTTTGAAGTAGGGTTCTTCATTGAAAACAAATAGACTAGAGGTCTATGATCTGTTTTAATTGTGAATTTTGTTCCTATTAGGTAGGGTCGAAAATGTAACACTGCCCAGTGGATGGCTGTCAATTCTTGTTCAATTGTAGATTTATTTGATTCACCTTTAGTAAATGCTTTACTTGCAAATGCAATAGGTAAATCAACGTTATCATAACTTTGGGCAAGGATTGCACCACATGCTACTTTCGATGCATCTGTAATTAAGACAAAGCTTTTCTTGAAGTCAGGAAATCTCAGAACTGGAGGTGAAATTAATTTCCTTTTCAACGTTTCAAAGGCTGTTTTGCACTTTTCGTTCCATTCGAATACTGCATTTTTCCTCAAAAGTTTATTAAGTGGGTGTGCTATATCAGCAAATTTGGGAATAAAACGTCTGTAATAGTTACAGAACGCAACAAATCTTCTAACTTCATCTGAGGTTTTGGGAATTGGAAAGTTTTTAATCACGTTATATTTTGATGGATCCGGTAAAATGCCTTTCTCTGAAATATGATGTCCTAAATAGGTAACATCATGTTTGAAAAAATTGCATTTTGCTGGATTCAGTTTCAGATTATATTGCCTTAATCGTTTAAAAACTGTTTCTAGGTTTTTAAAATGGTGATTTACCGAGCATCCGACTACAAGGATGTCATCGATGTACAAGAAGGCACACTCAGGGGGTAACCCACTGAGAGCAATCGTCATCATCCTCTGGAAACTGTTGGGAGAAACATTAAGTCCAAAGGGAAGACGATTGAATTCATAATGTCCGGAAGAGCTCGAGAAAGCTGTGTAGTGTTTAGAATTTTCGTTCAACTCGATCTGGTGAAAACCAGATGCAAGATCAAGAGTTGTAAAGTACTTTGCCCGTCCAAGGTTGTCTAACATCTCGTCGATCCTTGGTAATGGGAACTTGTCTGCAATAATGGTTTTATTAAGTTGGCGGAAATCCACTACTAGTCGCCATTTTTTCTCGTCATTGTTGGATTTCTTGGGTACTATAAGAATTGGCGAATTGAAAGGAGATATTGATGGTCTGACTATTTTATCATCGACCATTTTTCGCACTTGTTTATCCATTTCTGCTTTATGAGCTTCTGGTATGCGATAATTCTTGATATAAGTGGGGCTATCCGAATTTAGCTTTAAGGTTTGCTTGTAAAAATTATTTGCCGATAACGGTTCATCTTTCAAGGCAAAAATATCATTAAAATCCAGACAAAGTTGTTTTAATTTGCTTTTAATTTCTTCATCTGGTATAGTCGTCAGATTTAGCTCATCAATTAGTTGATGGCTTCTTGTCGAAGTTTCTTTTTGTTTATTCGGATTAACTAATAGGTAATCTTTAAGTGGTACTATCTTGGGTTTAAATGTATGTGGGATAGTTCTTGTACTGCTATTTACATTGAGTACATTAATGAACTGAATCTTGTTGTTAATTACTGAATTTCCGATGAATACTCCAGGTTTTATTTGATCGGCTATAACTACACTGTCTTCTTTTATCTCAGGTATGAATATTTGTTTGATCACTTGGCATCTAGGTGGAATTACGAGGTGATCTTGAAATTTGTCTTCGATCGGAATTTCGAATAGTTCATTTTTGTAACTAAATGTCAATAACCAAGATTTTAAACATATATTACAGCCGTAGTTCGCTAGAAAATCTCTTCCTAAGATTCCATCTGTACAAATAGGAAAGTTTTTATCTACGACCTGAAAATTCGCGGGTATTTTGTTGTAGTCAATTTTAATATTAGTATATGTGAGTCCAATACTCTCAGTTTTTCCTTCGGTTATTCCGTTTATGATGCACTTTTGTGCGGGATATATATTTTGATTCGGGTTCAGGATATTTTCCTTGATTACTGAAATATCTGCACCCGTGTCTACAATAAGTGTGCAAATTTTTTCGCACATTTCAAGTTTGACTGTTACAAATATAGAATAATTCATATTTATATTGAAGAGATTTATCTCCTTGGATGAATTATTTGATCCCCATGCTCCGCTTCCGCCTCGACCTGGGGTTGAGTCGAGGGTTGATTGCCGTTTTCCGAGTAAAACACATTTCTGTTAGGATGGTTGCGTTGACTACTACCCCGTCTATTGTAGTCATTGTTACGGTATCGGTTTTCTGGATTGTATCGATTTTGATCCCGTCCGTAGTTTCCAGAATATTGCCTATTATTGTTGTTATTATTAAATCTTGTATTGCGGTTTACATATCTCCCACGATAGTTTCCGCGTTGAACATTAAAATACTGACGATTCCTGTTGGTAAACTTTTGACCAACCATGTGGAATATTTGTTTTTCGCACGCCTCTTGTGTAGTGTTTTCGTTCACCTTTTGAATGGCTTCTCTTACTGACGAGTAATTGCCAGCTTTCAAGATTATTTTAGTTTCGGTATTTTTGATACCGTTTATCAATGTATCAATACCTGCTTTAGCAGCCATTGATTTAGCAATTTCTGTCGGTATTTTTTGGGACACATATATATTTTGGAGCTGAGTGGTTAGTGAATCAACATCCGTGCAAAATTGTTCTAGATCGTTCTTTTGGCTACTTGCTTTAAGTTTGGCCATAATATTTTGTGCTGTGATAGTTTCGGTACAGCGTGCTTTGACATCTGTAATAATATCATCAATTGTCTTTACATCCTCAGGTAGGCCTTGTCTTGCCTTACCAGTCAAGCGTGTCTTTAAAAATTTTGCTGCCATCTCCATATGATTACGACTAGTAAATTCTTTGAGGAGGTTAGCTCCATCAATAAATGTATTTAAATTGGCGGAGCTTCCGTCGTACGTCTGTACGATAGCGGTAGCTGTTTTAATGTCAAATTGTTCTGCCATTGTGTTGGATTGTATTGGATCTTTTCTAAGTTTTCTACAGATTATCGCAAGACGAGCAAGGGTTTTAAATGTGTAATTTGTATTTCGTGCACTGCCAATACGTAACTCGATAAAGTGAAAAATTCGGCTAGTTACCGTTCTTACTTCAACGTACTTGGAATCTACGTATTTTTGAGATAAAACATCCTCTAGGGTAGCAAGATCGTCTACAATTATGTTCCTTAACTCTCTAACTTGGTCTAACTTTTGATTTAGAAATAGTTTTGAATAGCTTCTATTGGGGGCCTTTTTGAAATTGTTTTCAATTTTCCTCAAATGTTCGATGTTGGCCTCTATTACTTCCATTAATTAGGGTACTAAAATTATTGCACTCCACTTACGTATTTTTTTTCAGCTTTGAACATCGGCGGCCTGGTAGGTACTCTCGTCGTCGAACTGCATCCTCCACTACTATTTCGTCCTTCAAACCCGCCTGCCGATGGTTATCGGCAGTGGTCTCGCCTGCAGTTGATATCGATTAGTATTTTTTCTTTGTGCACTTGCACTTTAGCACTAGATCTTGAGTTGATTTCACAGATTTCTTCACTGTTGGATTTTCACGTTGTTTAAACGAATTTCTCGCTGTGCTGTCTGCCGCATTTTTGCTTTCGCGAATTTACTATGTGCACGCAAGCACAGGAACAGGGCTAACACTGATGCAATAAATACGATGGTGCCGGCGATGATTCTCGCCTCCGTCGTGCTCAGGCTTACTTCAGTCTTGTTGATAATGGTGTCTGAAAACCAGCTCATAATTATGGCACAGAACCTTAAAGTTCTTCACTGAACTGATTAGTACTATTAGTGAGAACACTTAGTAACTTTTCTTAAGATCGTTACGCTTTTCACCGGTCTAAAATCATTAGACACTTTTGGCTTTTGGTTTTTCACTCGAGCTCACTGTTCACGGTCGCCAAATCGTGGCATGGTGCCGGAGAAGGCTTTGTGACTAAAAGAACTTACACGAAGTGCGATGCGTTTCAGAATGAATCATGTATTTCTGGTGCTTGACTGTTTTATAACTAGTTTACAAAAAGGGTAGGTATAACTAAAACACAGAGCCAGCGTGATGCGTCGGTCGTCAGGGTTAAGCGTGTCAATGTGTCGCGCAGCTGTTGAGTTGCGCTTGCATCAGCATTAAGAAAATGGTCAAGGTTGTCGGTGCTTTGCTTTTGCTTTTGCGGGGTGTTTTGCTTTAATGGTCCTTATGACAACAATAAAAAGAAAGCAGAAAAGAACTGCAACGTTTGAAGGTTGTCGCTCAATTATGCAAATAAAGAGAAAGTTGTTGAAAGTTCTGGAATGTGACTATGTGATGTGATAGGGTTTAGTTTTATGCTGTGAGATTGAATATGAATGCTACAATAGCATAGTATAACCCTTCGGGAAAATGCTTCGAAGTGAACCTTTTCGAAGTCTCAACGCCTTATGATTCCATAAAAATGATGTATTAACTTTGTAATGATGCTTTCAAAACCAATAGTTGAAAAATAAAATTTGAAATATGGGTTCCGATTTCGGCACGGTTCCGTTTTTGGCAACTGAAAATTTCAACTTTGTTGCCAAAAACGGCATCCCACTGTATCAGAGGAGTAGTTATTGACTACTGGACTCAGGCTGGTTCTATTTAGCTATGAATAAGTGAGTTTGAGTGAAATTTTACACGAATATACAGATTACTCAAATATTTTTAAATCATCCCCTTAAATTCTGTGCAGGACTTTTCCAAGAGTTTCTTGAAAAATTCCTATAAACTTCTACCAGGGCTGCTACAACGCATCATTTACATGTAAATTTAACATGATAAGATTTCGATCTACTTCGTCGCAAGCGCTATTATTCGTCGTATCTTGTATCTTGTGTTCGTCCACTTGTACACCAAAAATGCAATGGTTAATTTGACCCTGGATTACGGCACCCTTAAGTGATAGTTCGTTAAAAATCAACTCAGGCAATTGCACAATAATCTTCAAACATTTTTTAAAACGTTCAGTTTACAGTGACTTTTAGAACTTTCAAATATTCTCTTGCAAGAATACGTTTCCATTTTCATTTTGCAGCATTTGGTGAGGCAATGAGAGCGCTAGTCAGTCCAAAGCCGGGATAAGTAATGGCCGTGATAGTCTCTGCGGTATTCTCATATACTATCTCACATTGCGCTTTCAAGGTTCTGATTGTGCTCACAACCCACTCTCAGTATGTAATCTTCTCACCTGCTTGAAATTATATTTTCCTGGAGTATAAATGATTTCAATAAGTGGTAACCGTATTATGCAGTAATTTGAAAAAGATCACTAAATCAGAATATCAACAGAATCTGATTATTGTAATAAAAACTTTGCCATTGTTATGAAGTTCATGCAACCTCTAATCAACACTAAAAAATACAGCAATCAAATATCTAAAATCATCGTCCCTTGGAAAATATAATTCCAAGCCAAGGGACTCTCTTGCATGAATACGCTACAAAACTTTCACATATCTCATGTAATTCATAATACTCAGTTTCCTAGTAGATGGACAAATCCATGAAAAATTTAAAAAGTTCCCAATATATATATATATATATATATATATATATATATATATATATATATATATATATATATATATATATATATATATATATATATATATATATATATATATATATATATATATATATATATATATATGTATATATATATATATATATATATATATATATATATATATATATATATATATATATATATATATATATATATATATATATATATATATATATACATCGGCAGCTCTTAAAGACTTAATATGAGATTCTTATTGAATTTTGAGTTTTTTCATCTGGAGCTTCTGGAGAAATCATTCACGCAGGATAATTTTAATATGTTGCAACTAAAAATGCATTGATTAGAATTAATAATTTTAATTTGTATGTGTATCAAATCAATCCACTAGCATATTAGCTTCTAAACCAGCATATTTCTAAAACAACAAAATTTCTAGTTGGAAAACTAGAAAACAGGATAGGGTGTAGAGCTACTTGGGCACTTCCATAATTCACTTTGGCATGGGGAGTTTCCCTCGTTGGAACTATCTGAAACTTTGCAAGAAGAAGCATTTCAATGCGACGCATATTGTAGCCATATATGAGCTCAGCAGCTTTCAAAAAACTCTACTGCCGAAGTGAATAAAAAGTGCCAAGAATAGTATCCGGCTCCCTACTCGTTTTTCGATTCAACAAATTACAATTTTTATTTTTACAAATGTGTTTGTAGAATCGACAATATTTTTAAAAAGGGAAAAAGTTACGCGAACGTAATTAATACTGTTAAAACTGAAATCCGGTACAAATAGTGAGTTTTCTCTCTAGTTTTAGTGAACCGATAAAACTAAAAATTTAATGGGTTGTGCACTACATATATATAATTATAGTGATACATTATTCGCATCGATATATTGGGCCGTATGAATAAAATGTAGTAAAGTTGAGTTTACTACATTCTCGGTAGTAAACGCTATATGTGGAACACGAGTGGAACATGTTTGTGTCATTTTCCTTTTTACACTTTTCGAACATACTACAAACAACGCATTGCTATGAATAAAGGTAGCATTTACTACAAAGCTACTGGTAGTTAGCTTCAGAGATTGCTACACATGCTTTGAGATTGCGGAATTGAATGGAATAATTTACTTTTGAGTAAAAATCATGGGAAAACGATATAAGTTTTGATATTTCGGAAGGTATTTTGAGTTTTGCTTATGGCCGGTACCAGGGTGGCTACCAAATATCCATTTTGAAATTCCCGCTTTTTTCCCGGTTTTCCCGGTATGATTTTCAAAATTTTCCCGGTTTTAAATTGAGAGGCCCATACGCAAAAGGATGACTTTTAACTGAATATTTATTTTGGGTGATTTTTCCGTCCAATAAAAAAAATAATATTCGGGTTAGTTTTTTGGTTCCCGTACAATTAGTATGAAAAATTACGGAGCTCTTGATGGCAACAAAAGTGAAAAAAATGTTCAAATCGGTCGTCCCGTTCTCAAGCCAACATACGAACACCATTCCATTTTCATTTATATAGGATATGTCCCTCTTGTGCATCCTATTACACTATTTCAAATGTTTCAATCTATAATCTTTCAATTTTATTTTCTTCTTAAAAAAGAAAAGTTCACTAAAGCAAATAAACTTTAAGTTGAGGATGAAACAAAGTCCCATTAAACTAAATAAAGTTATGAATCCAATATGTTCAAGGTTTAATCACAGAGAAACAGACGTAACACTTAGAACAAATCGCGATCAAAATCATAGTCGCGAAAACATGTACGCCCAATGCTAAAAACACTGTAGGTAGCCGATGGCCCAACAGGTGGTGGTAGTGTGTAAACGTCAAACACGAACAAAAACGACGCGAGCGCTACGGGTGGTCGATTGACCACCTACCATATATTCGAATCGAACGTTAAAAAGTTGGTCGATGGACTGCAGTGAGAGTGTGACGTCTATTTGTCTATGGTTTAATTCAGCCTGAAGTTTTGAAACTCTGATTCAAAACATTGAGTCATAAGTAAGTGAAAAAATCAAGCCCTGGTAGTGCGAGAAAAAAATAAACGATTTCGAAACATTACCAACCAATTTGAAACATTTCTAAGAACTTTAGTATAGCAAAGTAGACTATTTCTACGAGAAATTGAATCATTAATGTTCAAATGTTATTTTTCCAACAATACAGATGCTCAATGGAAATATCATAAACCATATCAACTTTCTATAACCTATATTTGGTGGTTTGTAAATTTAGAGCTTGAAGATGTTTTTTCAAAATGGTTTTCCCGGTGTCCATCTCAAAATCCCGGTTTTTCCCGTCTTTTTCCCGATGGATTCAAATTCCCGTCTTTTTCCCGCTTTTCCCGTTTTTCCCGGTTCGGTGGCCACCCTGCGGTACGCTGATCATAAGTACTGTGCAAAAGGATAGGACAAGAAACGGTCAAGGAATGATTCCTCTACCGAAATTACTTGAGCTGTACGCTGCTGAGAAGTAGAGCTGATTTCATAACGTCGGTAACGCCTGCCGTACAAATCAAATGGAGCTGTCACTTTTCCGTACGGAAAAATGTGCCGCTCAATTATTCCGCAAGTAAAAGTGATACTTCGCTCATACTGGATCGGCTGTCAAAATTACTTTGGTAAACAAGAGAAATTTTACTTGAGCGCTTTACGTTTCAGGTGCATACTACGCATTAGGAATTTTGAGGTTACGAAAACATTCGCCCCGCCAATGCTGAGATTCCGGTATGACTACCGGCAGTAGCAATTTGTAATATCCGTGTGAATTCTGGCATTACGATAATTATGTTATTTTCTAGGAATTTTAGGATGTTGGTAAGAATTCATATATTTATAGGGGAACCTGGTCCAATTCGAACCCTGTTCTAATTCGGACCATCAAACATTTCTCGAAAACTTATTCATACAGACTCAAGTCATAAAAGTATACAAACTTACTTTATCGATCCTACTTGTTCCGCAGACGAAATTCTACACATTTCGCTCTGAACCAACTCGATTTTTCACTTTTAGAACGTTTTATTTCCGGATTTACAAAACGACGAAAGTAAGATTTTCAACTTTCGCATCCTAACCACTACTTTCGTCGCCCCGATGTATGGAGAGACAAAGTGACTTAATCACGAATCAAAACAAAACACTACTTGAGTCGATTTTACACTGGTAGAAAAACGTCGCAAGTAACTGAAAAAAAACGGCTTATCATTTTGTCATTAAATTCTTGTGTGAAATAATAATAACTCCATAGTTTTCGAACGGGAGCTCATGGTATGCAAAATTTAAGCAATGTACACGTCGAAAAAATGTTAAAAAGATGATTCATTTTAAAACAGTTTTAGAAGACAGGATGTGATTCTTCTGAATTAATTTTCTCAAAACCGTATGGAAGTTATTTACGTCGATTTGAAAAAGTAATCGAGATTTCTCAATACTGGCGCTACTGTAAAGATCGTGGGTACACGGGAAAAAAATCTGTGGTAAAAATTACTATTTTAGCTGAGTACGCCCATTCTTGAAACTACCATGGAATTTCAGATCAATTTACTATTTTTACTGTACATCCCACCACATTACTGATACATTTGACAGAAATAATTTACAACAACCTGATTTCGACAACGGACATGGTAGAATCAAGCGCATTTCTGGTCTGCTGAAAATTGCCGGTGCGAGCGCTTAAGTTAACCCCCTAGAATGGTAGTTTTTACCGCACAATTTTTTTGCGTGTACCGTTTTTCTGCTCACCGTTTGGCTTAGATCTAACACAATAAATTTGACGCCTTCAGTTATTGTGCTCTGCAAGATAAATCCACGTAATGCGATTATCTGAAAATGTCGATATACCGTCGCAGTGATAATGAAAATCACCAAATGTTTCAGATTTAGCAAATTTGAAACATTTGCGTCCTTGAAGAACGAAAAAATCCAAGCCTACTTGAATTTTGACGTTGCGTTTGAATTGCGCGCATATCTTCTGCGCGTTACCGCCGCCGCTGGATGTGGATTTAATATAAGCGCCGCAATATTACGTTTGATTTTTATATTAGTTTATTGTTTTGAAGTGCTCAGGTGTACTGTCGGTTCGCGTTATTTCCAAGCTTCTATAAGCGACAATAATTATCCAATCTCTCTGTGTTATTTTATAATCGAATCACCCTAGCCTAAGCTTTCATCTGACCATATGGTTTTGATATGTCTATGCACCGTTTGTGCTCAACGAGTTTGAAAATCTCAAAATGTGTGTTGGTCCAATCCGGACCTTTTGATATGGTTCAAAACGGACCTCTTGTTTTTCAACTTGTACTCAGTCTATTCTAAGAGCTCCACCCCGTGAAAATCTTCCCGACTCAATCGAAAATCACAGAAGTTGTAATATTGATTAATAGTGCCTTTGTTTCTGTTGCGGTCAAGAAAATGGCTTCGCAAAAAATGTAAGAAATGAGGTAGATTACCAAAAACTAAAGGAATCAATAAATCAGCAGCTTGAAAAGCATCTTCATCAATACCACAGCCAAGCTTTATCCAAAATAGTTTAGCAATACGCTATAAAAAACGTTTACGAGTAGTATATAAGAACTATACAGTCAACTATCCCTTATCCGATTTACTGTGTTTTTGTTCACAAGCTCGAAGGAAAACGCAGTCCCTTCAATATAGTGTACTTCAATCCATAAATATAAGTAGGTACTTCTCAAACTTGAATTTCCGAGACTTCGAGTCTGTTTGTTGTCTGTTTCAGTTTCCCATACAAGTTCACCTTTTCAACCCGATATTTCATAGCAAAGTTTCAATGTGTGGAAAATTTTACAATATTCAACTTCAAAATTACTTTTTCGAATGTATTTTGTCAAAATAAATAAAAAAAAGCTCTAAAATTTGAAAATATGTGTACTTCATCTCGATAGCTCCCATACACGATAGTCTGTTCAAAATCGAGTCAGGAATAGTTGACCGTACCCAATTTTGAACAAGTTTCCGACATATTTTTTAATGAAATTCATATTTCACTTGAGCTTGTTCTGACTCGAATTAGTTTGAAATTTCTCATACATTGAGTTCATTTTTTATGCTTGCGCTTGCAGAAAAAGTTCAATAAGCTTTGATACCAAACAAATCTGAGTAATATTTTGTTACTAACACCTTTTGGAGAAGTTGGTTCAAACATGTCTAGCCATGTCCTGGTAGGAGCTATCACAAAACTCTCTGAGAGAAAAATGTGCGCGCTGAATTGCGCTTTCTCGAAAACATAAAACTTTTTATGCCATTCATCGTGCTGAAAAGATATGGCCAAAAAACTGTTACTAGGTCCGAATCGGACCATGTTCCCCTAATGTAATTCTGAATTTTACGTGTAAATACTGACATCTCAGATTCTCAGATTTCCTTTGGAATTCCGGAATTCCTGTAAGAACTTTGGGATTCCGATAGGGATGTCGGATTTCCAGTTCCGTTGAAATTTCAAAGCAAAGCTTTAATATAATAATATAATAAACCTTTTGAATGTCGGTAAATATTTGTATGATTTCAATGGGATTTTTTGTGAAATCGATAAGAATTTTAATTATTTCAAAGGGAACCCAGGTGTTTAGGGGAGATCCTCATTGAATTCTAACGACTACCAATGGAATCACTACAATTCCCATAAAAATCTCTACATTCTAAGTTCTAGAAATTCCAAGGATACTATCAGAAACCCCACCAAAATAACGAGAATATCACAGAAACACTTAGAACTTCCGAAATTCAACATGCTGTTAAGAACACAAACGGGGAGCATCAAAATTCTACCGCAATCTCACCAGAATCTCAGTACTGGTGCTAGAAAATATGTGGTTCCTAATTTGATAGCTGTAATCTTAAGATCTCCTCATAGATGTTAAGCTAATATTAAAAAAAATATCAATCATTGGCGTTGGCGAAGACCGAAAACCACCCAGAAAATTCTTTGATGTACCATCATCATAAAATCATAGACATAAAGAGAATATCAGACTAATCGCAAAATTACACTACAACTATTGTCAAATTACAGCACCTCCATGATTGTGTGCAAATTGTCGCTTAATCGATTAGATTCCATGCATTTCCTTCATATGCGTGATTGTATCACAGGACTGAAACGGCTGTCATCTACGAACAACTGAATTGAAGCCAAAAATTTGGTGCTGGAGAAGGTGCTGATTTGACAGCTCGACCAAAAATACCGTTTTAGGCACGAAACACACTCGTTTTCGAATGCGACATTCATATTTTACCTATGAATCTGGTGTTGAGTGCGTATTACTTTATCCAGTTTTTCTATAATTGCTAGATAATTTAGCCACATTTTATTAGGCACAACGAAAAACGATTATCAATAGTATAATGTTTTTCTCATACGACATTTGTCGCTTCCACACGCGGTTTGATGAGGGCAAAGCCTAAATTTGTTTACTCCAGCACTAGCGCCACACAGATGGTGGTAGGCTTCAAGAACTAGCGCTTTCTTCAGGGGGTTGGATTGTATTAATTTTAAGCGTCACTCTGAATAGATTGTTCTTTACGTGCAGAATCACTCTGCATTCTGAATGGAAATTTCTTAACGTGCAGCTTCAGTCACTGCTCATAGAGGTCCCCAAGCAAACTGCCACGAATACCAACGCACAATCAATCTTACACAAGTCGATTTCCTCAGAATGAAAACGTATCGATGTTTGTTTGACGTAATTGAGCTTTCGGCCAACGGCAGTCCAACAAGGAAGCGGTTGTTTTGCAGCAATTCTGTTTATATTTGGATTCTCACAGCAAACAAAAGCAATGTTGTGACAGTTCTCACAGCAAACAAAGAAAATTTTGTCAACATTGCACTACTACGCAGGCAACTGGATTGGTCTATGTTCGAAAGTATAGTAAGTACCTGAGACGAGACTCGCGAAGACGGTCTTCTTTTTCTGTGATTGCTGAGTTTTTTTCTTATTCCACTTTGTGTTTATACCAATTATGCGCAAGCCGTACAAACCCTCACATCAATTTCTCAGCAAAAAATGATTGAGTTTGCATCACATCGAATCATAAATAGCCGTTTGAGTGAAATTTCATGCCAGCAAACGTAGTAGACATTAGAAATAATTAATCTTCTGCTTAGATTTATCAGCAACTTTGGAAAAAACTGCTCCGCTGACTGAGGTTTTTAATAGCTGTGTTCAACGAGCTGCTCGAACTTGGTTGCAACCACTTGCGAGTCAGCTTTTGGTGTTCATTGAGCCACTCCAACCTACTTCGCTCGGGTTTGTGTTCATTGAGCCGAGTCCAACCAACTCCGAGTCGCTCGAAACAGGTTGGAAGCTAGAGTCCGAGCTAGTTCAACCAGCTCGCAGTAGCTCGTGTTTTTGACGTTTAAAAACGTAAACATTGAGAAAAAAAGCAAAATTCCGAAGCGATACGGATTGTTAAGTGCGCGAATTTTTTTTTCACGTGGAATTCCGGTAAATTAGTAAAAAGAGTAAAAAGAGCGTTCATTGAGAAAGCAGCTTGGAGTTGCTCGAAGTAGCTTTGACAGTTATTTGTTGACAAAAAATACGAGCTAGTTCAACCAACCCCGAGCAAGTTCGATCAAAGTCATTGAACACAGCTAATAACAGTTTACTTTGAACACAATAGCTGTGTTCAACGAGCTGCTCGAACTTGGTTGCAACCACTTGCGAGTCAGCTTTTGGTGTTCATTGAGCCACTCCAACCTACTTCGAGTCGCTCGGGTTTGTGTTCATTGAGCCGAGTCCAACCAACTCCGAGTCGCTCGAAACAGGTTGGAAGCTAGAGTCCGAGCTAGTTCAACCAGCTGGCAGTAGCTCGTGTTTTTGACGTTTAAAAACGTAAACATTGAGAAAAAAAGCAAAATTCCGAAGCGATACGGATTGTTAAGTGCGCGAATTTTTTTTTCACGTGGAATTCCGGTAAATTAGTAAAAAGAGTAAAAAGAGCGTTCATTGAGAAAGCAGCTTGGAGTTGCTCGAAGTAGCTTTGACAGTTATTTGTTGACAAAAAATACGAGCTAGTACAACCAACCCCGAGCAAGTTCGATCAAAGTCATTGAACACAGCTAATACTTTTCACTTTTTCAGCCATAGAAACGGTGGGCTGCATTTGACGTTTCGTGAGAGGGGAATCTGGGCTGCATATGACGTTGATATTTTTCCTCTTCGCGAGTCTCTCTCAGGTAAGTACTACATGTTCGTTTATTTACATGTTGTTTATTCATACCAAAAGTGTAGTAAACTTTGTGGATTTTGTTTTTGAGTAGATGCTACATGTAGTAAAGTTCAATGTTTTTTATTCATATCACCCATTGAGTGGTACTTGAGATTTGCTTCTTCAAATGGAGAGGGTGATTAAAACACCGTCCCGTGCGGCCCTCACAGTGGAAGTGTTCAAAAGAACAGTAATAAACTGGGAGTCTCCAGCTTTTTGAACAAATTATAAATATTCGAACAAATTATCAATAATCTGTACACGTTTCTCTATTTTTTACAAAAAAAAACTAACCAACCAAGATTGTCAAAAATTTAACGATGTCAGCTATTGACTAAAATGATTTCTTAGCCCTCACCCTATTCTAGCAATTCACATTTTGCATTAATCGAGTTTTTATTTCAAATAAAAATAAGAATTTTCAAGAGTCTATAAGTTTTTATAAATCTTCAATCCAACTAACCATTTTAGCGCTATAAGCCTCGATTTTTCTACTTAAAAGGGAACGCCGCATAAAATTGAAGCTATAAAGAATGAAACGATAAGCGTTAACATAGCTTTAGCGTAATCGTCTTGCAATTAGGTACACATCCTAGCTGAATATCGTTTCCAGTAATCCTAAGTTTTTTGAAACAAAAAAAAAATCGCGGGTAATGAAAATGAGAATCTAAAATATACAGCCAATACTTCCCCAATATCATAAAAAACCTAACAAACAATATATTTATAAGAACTACAAATTTAAAATAAAATAACAATTTTAAAAATTCTCAGTTTTTACCAAGAATGTTCAAGTATTTTGTATGAATTTCTCTGAAAACCGAAATATGCCAATATTCTGCAAACTTTCTAAACACTCTTCAGTCTGTAACCATAATTTAATTGTTTTAATATTTTCAAGTACCTACTATAAAACGGGGTGAATAGAAACAAAGCGACCTGCAGTTAAAAATATTACTATTATGTCACGATGAACTTTGAAAATCTACTATAATATATGTTGTTCATTAGTTCAATAGCAAGAGTAGAAATCATTAAAAAGTATTGATTTTTACAGAAAAGTGTTAAATGTGTTTTTATGCGCCCCATTGCGGGGTGAATAGAAACATACAATATTAAAAAAATATTAAGTGTATGATATAGTTCTGCTTCTTGACATTACTAACTCTTTGGGACAAAGCCTGCTTCTTAGCTTAGTGTTCTTATGAGCACTTTCACAGTTATTAACCGAGTTCTCATCTTTTTAGTGGACTAACAGGGTTACACATAGGATATTAGGGAGTAAAATGAAACATCTGATCCACTTCAAAGGCCCTGATCAAAGAATTTTTTAAATTTTAAAGTTAATAAATTGTTATTAAAATTGCAAACACCGACTACGCATCAAAATAAAAGCATGCAACTGCAAAATGTGAAGGATTAGGATTTCCTTTACTTTTTTTCTTCTTTTTCGTCACTTTGTCCCACCTCACTATACAATTTCAAGTTTTTTTTAAGGTTAATCGCTAATATATATGTAAAATAATGTGAACAGAAAATTAAAACCACTATAATAATTTATTAAATTATTATTATTATGATAACTAAATAAATAAAGTTATTAGGGCTTTCAAAAATTATTTGAGAAGGGCTAATTTTTATTGTTGGAGCTAGAATTTGGCCAACGGAAACTTTATTTTTTCACAAACTAAACATGGTTTTTGTTTAAAATTTTAACTTCTATTGATTAGGCTTAACCAAATGCAATTCAATTTAAATTCAGTGAAACAATTGACGATGATAACAGTGATAATGCAGGGTGCTCACTATGTCCGCATAGACACAAATCTCACGAAGTAAGCTACAAATACTTGGGCACTAGCAGAAAGCTTGAAATAAAATTATCAGGGACGATGGTTCACTTTTACCTTAGTTTAGTTGCTTCGAAAACGTGAGTAGGGGCACGAGTCGATCATTGTGATGGGTATTTTTGGATTTAATTAAGTTTCACCTTAACTATAGTTTAAAAAATCTTTTAAAAGCATGATCTTTGAGCAATCCCTATTTTTGACCGGTAAGTCACAAATAGTCAGAAAATTTTCCAAGAAATTTCAATTATTTTCAGCATATTGTTTTGTACTGTTAACTCTCCTTTACTCGATATTTGGTATCTCGATATTGAGTTAGAGAACCGTAGTAAAAGTTAGTTTTCATGGTAACCTCGATGGTCCCTTGGATTGTATTTGCACTGGTTTTGTGCTCTCCAACTCGATTCCTCCCTAACTCCATGGTTCCTTCAATATCGACTTATGGAGAGTTGACTGTAATCTCTGGGAATACTCAATTTCTATAAAAATTTGCCAGCAGATACCTGTGAAGGTATTTCCGATGGAATGTTCGGAGATAACTTCCAGGATGAATTTCGAAAGAACTAAAAATAATTCAATAAAATTCTCAGGAGAATTATCTTGAGAAATGTTTACTTATATTAGGGACGCTCTATGATATCTCGCATTATTCATTATTTCGCCCAAAAAGCCATTGGTAACCAAATGTGTAGCTCGCTGTTTCTAGGCAAATGAGTACGTACTTTGGGTACGCCGCACCACCGAAGACCCATTAGAACCAGCCCATGCACTGTATGTGGTGTACAAAATGCACAGACATTACCCTTGGCCTCAGACCCTTTTATCCCCGGAACCACATTACGGTATTTCTTCGGGAAGATATTTATGATTGTCTATCATTGCGCAAAATAGCCATTGCCTTTTGATTTACTTACCTGTATAGCTGTCGTTTGTTGTATTTGATCTCGGGTGGGTCATCGTATCAGGTTTCATTCCCCAGCTGATAAGATTCGCACGAAATCCTCCTTCTCTCAATTGTTCTTCCATCCGATGGACGTAATTTGTGGATACGGCAATGGAACCGCAGGTAAATTCAGCAAAATCCATCCGCTTGCAAAATAGATCGTTAACAACTCACCCCAATAGCCGTTGTAAACAATCGTTAAAAGACATCCATAATCACGGAAAATGTCCGCGTCGGATGAGGAAGGCGACACCGGAGGCGGGAGCAATCGGCCGACGTGTCGGAGGTCAAAATCAGTGATGAACCCGATGATGACAACGATGGGTCCATTGGACATTGACGGATCTTCTCCTCCTGCATTTGACCCCGCAGCACTGGGACTACACCCCTTTGGGACAAAGTTACCGGAGAAGACAAGTCCGACGCAGCCGATCCAGACGTTGAATGCTGGCGGAATGCCCGCCCGGATACGGAAGAAGATTGTTCTTCGACGATGATCTGCTGATCAACGATCGGATTGCCCGAAAGGATGGTACTCATGGGACACAGGGTCAGCTAACTCATCGCATCAGCAAGCACTTGTCACTCCGGGGAAGAATTTGACCCGTTCCGGAAAAAAGAAGAAGGCCCTTTCGTGGTACATCAGGATGAAAGACAGCTTGGATGAAACGCAAGGAAGACCCGGACGAAAAAGAAGCCACGGGCACTCTGCGGGTCATCAATCCGGTCGCCCTACTGGACAAAGAGCCAGCCAACGGATCCTCAATACTTTCGAATTTCCATACTTTTCATCCTGTTGTACACTGATAAAAATCCACACGCTCGATCTGTGTGTTTAAAATTATGGATCGATTCATGAACGACCATATCGATTTGCTATGATTTTCTTGCAAACTTCGTGTGTGTTACACGTTAAATTCCTGTGTTTTGCTTCATGGATTGATTCATTAACCGACAACAGGGATTCCATATTTTTTCCACATAAGTTCCCGAAGCTTTCTCTTCAGATTCGTATATGTCAACCTATGGACGCATAGATCATCACTCCAACACGGATTCAGTGTGTTTTGCTTATGATTATCTTATGTCATAATCATCATGTTCAAGTTGGTCGATTCATTGATTTGCGCAATGAGATTGTTATGATGAAATCCATGAGCTATGCTATCGATTTTCATGTTCAAAACTTCTAAATTGTTTGTGATCAACCCATGGGATGCATAGTGAACTGAATTGCGGTTGGACCTCGTGTCGAACGACAGTCATCATCATGCTTCCAAAGAGAAGAAGCAAATTTTGAAGCTGAAAGTGTTAGATGAAAATTTGTGAATTCGATTTTTCTTTTATTAGTGAAGTTGCCCGATATACGAGAGTTCTACCTTTCTATAAGAAAACATTGATTATAATGTATAGTTTAGTAGAAAAATCGGATTCCACTAACAGATTTTCCTGGCTTTCAGTTTCGAAAAAAATGGAATATGCTTATCCCTGGCTTCCCAAATTATGGATTTGCGGCGCCCCGCTTGTTGCTGGCTCACGGGTTGGAAAAAAATCAAGAGAGCTTGCGACAAGCAGAGGAGCTTCGGATCCATATTTTGGGGAGCAAAAGTTTTTCTACCAAATTTCTTCTTTCAGTCCCTTGACATTTATGTTCTACCACACATGACTATCTAAAGCTACTACATTTCAAATTCATTAAGCAAATCAGTTGGTTTTCATGATTTTATATTTGGAAATTCATGTTTGTTTCACATGAAAACCTAATGTTAATACACATGTTATTATACCGTGAAATCAATGATGAAATCCGTATGGCTACCACACTCAAATCATGTGGTTTTCCTCATTGCGCAAATCTATAAGTAAAACACACGACCTTGACGTGTAGATTTTTCTCAGTGTAGGCATCCGAACAAGATTCCCTTGCTTTCCGAGCGAACATGGAAGATAAAGCTGATCGGGATTTCGTCCAAATTTGCAATCAATCCGTACGGAAGTAGACACATCTGTTGAAAACAAAACAAATCATTAGATTTCTGAATGTATAAATCTGTTTTTAGGAGTATTTATCTAATAAAACCTTGAATAAAACTCACCAAAATCCGCAAAGAAAAACAACCCAACGTGTACCACGACCTGGACGCCATTGAGCTCTCGCCGAGCGGTGTCACGAACACATGCGCAAATTTGCTGGTTGAAAATACTGCCATTTGATTTTGCTGGGAACAGCTGATCTTTGTTTATATTTTCCACCAATGAGAATATATACCGAGGTGGGGAAGAAGACATTTAGTGTGCGTGACATCCGTGTACGGTGCAAAATGTTTCACAACTACAAACGAGCGAGCTCCCATAAGAAGCCGTGTAAATTAGTGACGTAGTTATTTTTGTTTACGTTTTATCTCTTTACTAATACTTAGCCGTTGCTTCTTCTTCCACACCTTAGTATATATTCTCATTGATTTTCCACCAGCAATTTTTAAGTAGTGTTGGGGACATGTACCGTACACGAGCGCAGAAACCAATGAGAATATATACCGAGGTGGGGAAGAAGACATTTAGTGTGCGTGACATCCGTGTACGGTGCAAAATGTTTCACAACTACAAACGAGCGAGCTCCCATAAGAAGCCGTGTAAATTAGTGACGTAGTTATTTTTGTTTACGTTTTATCTCTTTACTAATACTTAGCCGTTGCTTCTTCTTCCACACCTTAGTATATATTCTCATTGCGCAGAAACCACTATGATGCTTACAACAAACTATGGCCGTGTTGCGAGATTTATTATAACATCGCTATGAATGCGTTATGGCATTTATTCGTGTAATATTACACATATTCATGAGAACCACTTGGTTGCAGCTGGTTCTGTGTAATATCTTATATTTTTCAAATGTAATTATTACACAATTGCGACGTAGACCAAAAGTGCAATGTTGATCCAATGTAATTTGAGGTCGATGTAATATGACATCTAAAAGCATGTCATGGTCTAATCCACCGGCGTACTAAATTTACTCGGTCTGAAGGCCGGAGCACAATGGATACGTTGCGTTTTGCGTTTGAGTTTGCGTTTATCAATCCGTTTGATCCGGTTGGTACTAAAATGGAAAACGTACGCAAAACGGATAATCAACGCACAATCAATACGTTTGGTTGCAGTTAACCAGTTGAGAACAATCTCTTTTTTCACATTTTAAAGATTTGCATCAAGTAGATGCTGAACCGAGTCGAATTAAGAATTTTATAGGAAATTAAACACTATCATCAAGGTTTCAGAAAAATCACAGTACAGTTTTGACTGATGCCTTGGAAGGTGTTAGGTGGGATTATTTGATAACTGCTCAATACTTCTTGATGCAAATCCCTGAGACAATGCGCAAAGAAACATAGACGAAATTTTATTTTATTTTATTTTATTTTATTGATGTACAAGGGGGTCAGGGGCCAAGTCTCCAGCATAAGTTTGAAAACTCACACCGTCCATAATACACCAAGGGGGTTTTGGAGTTTGGGAAGTAGGCAACGCAACATCTTTGACCAGAAGGTTCTTTAAGTTTTGCTTCTACTCTTGACTTCCAATACACGTATGAATGATGCAAGGCCAAAAGAACATGAATCAGTCATACATATAGCGGTAGTGAAGTGTTTTGCCTAAGGATATGGAAAAGGAGGGATTTTGTGTGGTTTTTTGTAAATAGCTCTGTGGAACAACTTTGTTATTAGTTAAAAATTTAGTTGATCTTATTCACCTTGCAATCAAGAAGGTTTGCAAGAATATTTACAGAAACAAAAATCCACGTGCTCGGCTGGAGGACAAAAGATTTCTAGAACCGATCCGTAAACAGGTCCTTGGCCAACAGGTTAGATACCATCTTTCGGGGTGATATTGAACCACTCGGGGTGACTTTGGGCCACTATTTGTCAAATTGAAGCTTCGGCGTTCCATGAAGTGGCGATGCAGATGAATGGAAATTCAAGATGCGTGAATTTACGCAGCGTCGACGCCATGGTGATCTAGCAAATCTAGCAAGAGAGTTGTTTCTGTATATTCCACTAGCGTTTTCCCACAATCTTTAGCTTATTTCTTTATCAAATACACCAGGAGTTCTATCTGTGATTTCAACATAAGTTCAATAAGGAATTCCTCCATGGATTGTAACATGAATTGATACAAGGTATTTCACAAGGAATTCCTACAGGTACCGCTGCAAGAATTTCTTTACAAATTCTACCAAAATTTCTTCATGAATTTCATTGGTAATTCCTTCAATCATGATTTTTACCAGTGATTTAATTAGGAATTCCTGTAAGGATTCCTTTTAGAAATTTCTTCCGAAAGTTCACATGGAATTCTTCACGAAATTCCATCAGGAACTACATCAAAATTTCCTCCTGGGACTTTATCAGGAGTACCTACTGAGATTCCATCAGTAGTTCTTCTAGGGGTCAGGAGATTTTGTGGGTATTTAAACACGAGTTCGTCCAGGAATTCCATCAGGAGTAGGGGGAGATCCCCCAGTGCCGGACAGCACCCAATACCGGACAAAGTCGAAACATTGAGAAATCATGGTCCAATCAAGATGGTGTATTAGTAGAAAAGAAAGCTATTATGTAGACTAATGTTTGCGTAGAATAACACATCCTTGAAATATGCATGCCTTTTTAAAAAAAGTAGAAAAGTTTGAAAATCTTTTAAAAATTGACGTATTCTCTTAATGTTGAGCCTATTAAGTAATTATTTTCAATATGAAAAAATACTTTGCATCACGCAAGCATGATCGGAAATAATTCTTATTTGATAGTATGGATGTATTTTGTAGCATAATTGAACTAAATACGGACAAATTACAATTTTCGTTAAGCATCTCCTGTCCCTCAGTTTAGGACAGCTTGATTTGTTATATGATATCTTTGTAATTATTGCGTCAGTGTCTCAAAATACTTTCATTTTTCATGGGTTCCGACGATCATGGTATCAAACATGTAATAAAACTAAGAAGAATGAACATTCAGAACAACATCGTAAAATGTGCTATTTTTTCATCATATATGGAAGAGGTTTTTGATAAGCATCTTGCAAACTAAGAAAAACTCAAATTATTCTTGTAAATGTTACAAATGCATTGAATTGGTAATTATAAACTATTCCTATAGTGTGCACATTCAATGATGTTCAAATTTACAGAATTCGAGCATTTCCAGATCGTGTCCGGTATTGGGTGCCACCTTTCAAGATCGATCAATTTGGTACTCAAATACACCATCAAAATTCATATTTATATTTTCAAATTTATTTTGTACACTATAAAAATGATAATTTTTATCATAAATGGACTCGTATAAAATCAATAGTTTTCGAATTATGAATTTAGTGGCTTAAATGTCCGGTACTGGAGGATCTCCCCCTACTTCTCATCATTCTATCATGAATTCCACGAAGGATTTCATCAGGAGACCCTATAAGGGTTTCATTGGAAGTTTCTCTAGGGATAAAACCGGAAGTTCCTCTAAGAATTCCATCGTAAATTTCTCTAGGAATTCTATCAAGAGTCTTTCTGATTTCCCATCAGGAATCATATCAGGAATTCCTCCAGGAATTTCATCAGGAGTTCTACTAGGGATTTCATCAGAAGTTTTTCAAGAATGTCTTTAGGAATTTTTCCAAGGATTTTCTTTTGAAGTTTCTCCAGGGATTCCATCAGGAGTTCCTATTGAGCTTCTATCAGAAATGCCCTTAGGGTTTCCATCAGGAGTTCTTCCAGGGGTTCCATCAAGAGTTCCTTCAGAGATTACACCTAAAATTCCTCCAGAGATTCAGTCAGGAGTTCCTCAGAAACTGTATCAGGAGTTCGTCGAGGAATTTCGTCAGAATGTCTTCTAGGGATATCATAAGTAGTTCCTCTAGGAATTCTATTTGGATTTCCATCGGAAATATTATCAGGAATTCCTCCTGGCATTGCATCACGAGTTCCTTTAGAGATTCCATCAGAAGTTCCTTCGAAGATTCCACCTGGAATTCTTCAAGAGATTATATTAGGATCCTCCATCAAAAATTCCTTCTGGAACCTTATCAGTAATTCCTTCAGAAAGTTCGACAGAAGTTCCTACAGAGATTCCATCAGGAGTTCCTCTAGAGATTACATTGAACGTTAGTTCAGAGATTTCAGCAGGAACTCCTCCAGAGATTCATCAGGAGTTCTTTTGAAGATTTCATCAGGAGTTCCTTCAGGGATTTCATAAGCAGTTTCTTTAGATAATCCACCAGGAATTGCTCCTGAGATTCTATCAGAAGCTTCTGTAGTTCCATTGAATCTTTTAACATGATTTCTTCCAGAGATTCCATCAGGAGTTCCTCCAGGGATTCCATCAGGAGTGACTATAGGCATTTCATAAAGAATTCCTTCATGGATTCCATCAGGAGTTCCTCCAGGGATTTCAATAGGAATTCTCCAGGGATTCCATTAGGGGTTCTTGAATGGATAACATCAAAGGTTCTTCTAGGGATTATATTAATAGATCCTCCAGGGATTCCAACAGGAGTTTCTTCTGAGATTCCTCCTGGAATTCCTACAGGAGTTCTTTCAGAAGTTTCTCTAGGGATTCCATCAGGAGTTTCTTTGCAGATTATATCAGGGGTTCTTCAAGAAATTCTATCAGGATATAATCTTGGGATTTCATAAGGAGTTCCGCTGATATTTTATCAGGAATCCCATCAGGGATTTCATCAAGAGTTCCTGTAGTGATCCCCTGTGGAGTTTCTTCAGAGTTTCTATTAAAAGTTACTCCAGAAATTGCATCAGAAGTTCTTCTAGGGATTACAGCAGGAGTTTCTCCAGGATTTCCATTAGTAGTTTCTTCAGAGATTCTACCTATAATTCTATTAAGAGCTTTTCTTTAGAATTTCATCATGAATTCCTCCAGGGATTTCATCAGAAGTTCGGTAATAGATTTCATTAGGAGTTTCTGCAAGGATTCCATCAGAAGTTCTTCCATGGATTCCATTTGAAATATTTATAAGATTTCATTATAAAATCGTCCTGGGATTCCTCTATGGATACTTTCTGAGATTCCATCAGAAATTCTGTCAAGGATTCTATCAGATTTTTTTCTAAACGTTCGTTCAAGAATTCCTCTAAGGTTATTTTGGGCCCATCAGGTCATTTACCACGGATTCCTCCCGGAATTTATTCAGGAATTCTATCAGATTTTTCTTCCATTGGTTTCTCTAGGGAATTCCTCAAGAGATTACTCCAGGAATTCTTCAATGGAGTCCTCACATAATACCTCAAAGGATTCCTCCTGAAAGGGATTTCTCCCAGAATTAATCAAGGGATGTCTCCCGAAATTCCCCAAGGAATTAATCTCGGAAGGCCTTAAGGAATTCCCTCCAGAATATTTCCAAGGATTCTCGAAGGTTATCTGGAATTCCTCCAGAGATTTTACCAGAAATTTCTTTTAAGGATTTCATCAATAGATTCCTCCCGGAATCCCTTATAGAATTAATCCCGGAAATCCTCAAGAGGTTACTCCCGGATTTTTTTAAGGAATTTTCCGTGGAATATCTCCAGACATTCTTGCGAGTATTCAGGAGTTCCTCCAGCGCTTTTACTGGAGAATATAAGGATTTAACTAGTGATTTGGGAATCCACCAGTATATCCTCCAGTAACAGTCATATCGGGGATTTGAAATCGTTTTCATTAAAGATTCCACTAGTAATTCCTTCAGAGACTTCACCAGTATTTCCTTTGATTATTTCATTATTAGAATTTCTACCAGAAAAATATACCAGAGTTTTACCAGTAGTTCTATCAGAAAATACTTGAAAGGTTTTACCAGGATTTCTTTTCTTTATTCGGGGGAGTTATCCTCCAAGGAACTCATTAAAAAATTTCCAAAGAGTCCACAAGATTTTTTTCTGAAAAACCATAAATATTTCCACGAAAGAATCGATCAGGAACCCTAGGTATTCCTGGAATTTTCTGCAAAGCTCCAAAAGATAATTCCTCCAGGGATATCACTTAATTTATTCAGAGTATTAAACAAAGCATTTTCATAAGGGGTTGAACACCTAGAGTAGCACATGGAAGTATTTTTACGAAAATTTCTGGAAAAATCAATGGAGCAATGTCTTGGAAAATCCTTGGAGGAATCACCAAAGAAATCACTGGAGAAATTCCCAGGGAATTCCCTGGAGAAATTCCTTAATATAACTTTGGAAGAACTTTAAAGCGATCCCTGAAGAAGCTCCTAAAGGATTATCTAAGTCGATTCCTGGTGAATTCCTTGGAAAAAATCCTGCAAAAATACTAAAAGAAATTGATGGATAAATTCCTTTGGGAATCCTCGGAGAAATTTTTGGTAGATCCTTGAAGCAATTTCTGAAGGAATCCCAGGACGAATGCCTCGTAGAGTTTCTTCAGGGGTACAAAGAAGAATTTATAAAATAATTCCTGGTGGAATCTGTGAATAAATGTATAGAGGAATTATTGATAAAACTCCTGGTGCATCACCAATAGCACCACTAGTGTGCATCTTTCTTCTTAGAGTAAAGATACATTTAAGCCCCAGGACCTGACAGCAATCATGCTGATCACAAGGTTGTACCTTTACCCAGGGATTTTTGTTTGTTTTTTTATTTTTAAATATTGCTGAGGATTTAATAATGGATTCCAGAATCTTAAGAGAATGTCAAGCAACAAGCGGAGGAATTTTATAATAGTTTATTGAAGAAATTCCAGACGCAAATGTTGGAAGAATTCCAGAAGAAACTCTTGTGAGAACATCAGGAGAAATTCTTGAAGAAATTACAGAAGCAATTTTTGGAAGAGTTTCTAGAAGCAACTCTTGAAGGAATTCCAATACAACAACAACAACAACTTAATGAGTAATTCCAGAAGCATGGCAGAATTCGAAGAGCGTTAACGTGAGGAACTCCAAATTGAAAAATTTCAGAAGCAACGTCGGAGGAATGCCAGGAGGATTTTCTAAAAGGATCCAATAAGTAATTCCATAGGGAATTGAAAAAATCCAGAGGGAGCTGCAGAAGAAACTTTTGAAGGAATTCCCGAAACGACTCCTTGAGAAATCCCTGAAGCAACTCTACAGGTATTCCAAGAGGAACTCCAGACAGAGTTTCAGAAGCAATTTTTGAAGGAAATTTAAGAACAGTTTTATTCAAGAAGGACGGCCAAATGCAACTTCGTGTGAAATTTCTGGAATATCCACTAAATCAATTTCAAAATCTACAACTTTAAGAATTCAGAAGCGGTTTGTAGAGTAAGCGTAGAAGGAACGTTCGGGAAAATTCCAGATAAAACTCAATTAGAGAAATTTCAATTTTCGAAACAACTCTTCAAGGGTTTCAGATAGACCAGAAAGAATTTCAGAAGCAACTTCTGAAACAATTACAAAAGAGTTAAAAGAATCCAAGAAGCAATTTTTACAGAATTTTAGAAGCAGCTTTTGGAGGAATTTGAGGACGAATTTCTAGAACAATTGCAGAAAAACTCTTGAAGAAATTTCTCGAGAAATACCCAAGGACGCCTTAAAGGAATTCCAGGAGACACAATTAAAGGGACTGCAAGAACAACTTTGTAAAATATACTCATGCAACTTCGTGGGAAGACCTTCTGAACGACATCCGGGAGCAATTATCAAAGGAACTCTAGGAGAAACTATTTCAGGAATCTTTTAACTTTCAAAAATCACATTGAGGGCATTTAAGCCAAATGTAATAAATATGTAAAATGTCTCTATCCCCTTATTAATAGGAAATCAAAACTTTGTCTTAAGAACAGGCTTTTGATATTCAAACAAATTTTCAGGCCAGCCATGTTGTATGCTGTACCAATATGGACTAGCTGTTGTAATACCAGGAAGAAAGCTCTGCAGAGAATTCAAAATAAAATTTTGAAAATGATTCTGAGACTTCCTCCCTGGTACAGTACCAATGAGTTACATAGAATATTCAATGTTGAAACATTGGAACAAATATCAAATAAAATAATAAATAATTTCAGGCAAAAATCGTTACAATCTTCTATTGCCACGATTAATGCGTTGTATGTTTAGGTTAAGTTAGGTTAAGTATATTCAAAGCGTTTTTTTTCTCTTATAAACAGGTGAAATCTACTCACCTGTAAAAAATCTGAACTGCTACGGCAAATGAAATGTAATATGTTGTTAACAAAATGTTAATTAAATCTTAAATTTGTTTTACCAAATTAGGATGATAGTGTTGTCTAATAACACAGAACACCTAGATATAAGAAATAAATGTAATGTTTGGAATGATACTAATAAAGAAATTAAAAAAAAAAAATCAGGAATCAAAGAGGCAGCACTTGAAGGATTTTCTGGATCAAATTCGCAAAACATATATGTACTTCAGAAGAAATTTCTGGAGAAATTGAAGGAGTAGGGTAACCAATATATTTTGGACCTCTATATATTTTGGACCCCCTGGGTCATTTTCCTGCAAATTTCCCAGTTTAAATCGAAAGACCAACTCAATTCGCATGCCATTTGGAAAGATAGGACTATTCCGCACTTGCATTAACCATTTGTACATGAAAATGTGTTTATTTTATCTGAAATTAATTTAATTTAATCGGTTTATCCATGCAACCGTTACAACACGTTACACACAGAAATTGAAGCCGTCAGGAAGTTTTCAATTGTAAACAAAGACGTTTTTCAAATTTATGCACTAAAAGCGTAGAATTTCTTCGGTTTTCCATTGTCAATCGATTGGTTAAACTATGGGCAAGCATATAATACAACCAGTGTCGTAGACTTTGTCGCCAAACGGTAAAAAAATGCCGGGGGTCCAAAATATATACTTTGAGGGTCCAAAATGTATTGGTGTGTCCAAAACAATGAAAAACAGTGCTTCACAATTCAACTAATTTCGACATTTTTAGATCCTCCATGATCGTAGAAGCATTTTTATCTCGTAGGAGAAGTTTTTCTCTACATTTTGGCATGTTCTTTGACTTGGTTACGCTGTGCAATTAATTAATTGGGACAAAAAACTAAAATCACTTCCTTAGGGGGTCCAAAATACGACCGTTACCCTAATTTTTGAAGGCAATGCAAGAGCACTACCGGTAAAAATTTCAGAAGCAACACTTGAAAAAACTCCAGGAGCAACTTGCTGCGATTTTTCAAAAGCATTTCCTACAGTAATTCTAGATGTAACTCCCGGAGAAATTCCAGTTGGAACTCGTGTAAGAATTCCATAACAAATCTCGGAATAACTCCAGTAGGAACTCTTGAAGTCTTTTTACAAGCAACTCTTTATACATTTTCAGGAATTGAGGAGCAACTTCTTGTGAAATCCTAGAAGCAACTCCTGGAGGATTTCCAATGGGAACTCTTAAAAGAGTTCCAGAAGCATTTCCTTAAGGAAATCCATTACCACCTATTGATAAAATTCCAAGAACATCTCCATGAGAGTTCATAGAAGCAATACTTGGCGGAATTCCAGGGGAAAATTTGGGAGGAATCCCAGAAGCAACACTTTGAGCAATTATAGACAATACCTTCTGGGGAACTCAATATAAATTTTTGAAGGAAGTGACTATCTTGAACGATACCCAAAAGCTACTATCGGAGGAAATCCATAATCAAAGAAATTCTTAGAGCAACTTTCGGCAGAAATCAAGTAGGAATCAACTCTATGGTAAATTACAGAAGCAACTCTAATTCCAGGATGGTTTCTTAAAGTGATTCTAGAAGTAATTCCTTGAGGAGTTTCGACGCAACTTTCGGGGGAGTCCAGGTTGAACCCTAGAAGGAATTTCAAAATCATCTCCCGAAGCAACTTTTGAAGTAATTTCGATAGCGTTTATGTGAGAATTCCCAGACGCAACTCCTTTAAAAATCTCAGAAACAATTCTATGATGAATTCCAGAAATAAATCTTGGAGAAACTCCACTAGGAACTTCTGAAGGATTTCAGAAGCAACCCTAGAATTTATTTCTGAAGGAATTAATGAAGGAATTTTAGAAGCAACTCTTTCAGCAAGCAATTTCCGGAAAATACTAGGAGAGATTCTAGAAGCAAAAATTCCAGTAGCAGATTTTTGAAAAAATCTAAAAGCGACTCGTGGACGAATTCCAGAGTTTCTCATGAAGGACACCCAGGATTACCTCTTTGGAGAATGGATCATTGAAGGTCACTCATTTGGCACTCACCGCATCAGAGCAGCGGCGCCACCGTATATGGGATATAACATTGTGACAGCATTGCTGTTCTGTCAAACACACACGTCTATGGTGGCGCTATCTTTGCATTTCATAGCGGCCGTTTTGGTTATTTTAATGATCCATTTCTGTAGCAACTCTTGTAAGAATTTCAAAGCATTTTTGATGAAATTTTTGGATATAATTCTTTGAGGAATTCAAGAAGCATCAATCCATGAAATTGCCTCTGAAATTTGAACTGCCAGAGAAATTCTAGGAATTACAGAAGAAAATTCTGGCGAAAATTTAAAAAAAATCAATGTTGAATTCCAGAAAAAAAACTCCTTAGAAGCATTTTAGAAGAAATACTTGAAGCATTTTCTGAAGCAGCCACAGAAGGAATTCTAGTAGAAACTTCTGGAAGATTTCCATTACAAATAGGAGAAACTCTAGAAGGAGACCCTGGAGGATTTTCTGAAATAAAATCAGAAGTCATTTATTGATGAATTTTTAAAACAACTCCTAGAAGGAACTCCTGGAGAAATTTACTAGCAATTTCAGAGTTAACTTCTCTAGATTAATTTAGAAGTAACTTCAAGAGGAACTTCTAGAGAAATGAGAGAAGCACCTTCTTGATGAAATTCAGGAGCAGCTTTCGAATGAAGAGGCATTCCAGAAGAAACCTCTAATAAAATACAAAAGGAATTCTTAAAAGAAATCAAAATGATTTCATTGAAAGGAATTAAAAAAGAACTCCAGAAAAAAAAACTCCAAGAGGAACTCTAGAAGAAAATCTAGAAGCAATTTTTGTAGTTATTGTAAAAGGAACTCCTAGAGGAATTCCAGAAACAAGCCCTTGTAGAGTTATAGAATACACTTCAGAAAAAATAACATAAGCAACTCCTGGAGGAAATCCAAAAGTTATGCCTATAGGAATTTCAGAAGAATCTACTGGAAAATTTCCAGAGAAAACTCAAACAGGGATTCCACACATAACTCTTGGAGGAACTCATAAAAATCCTGTAGCACCTTCTGTAAAAATTCCAGAAGAAACTCATGAAATAGTTTAAGGAGGAAATCATAGAAAAAATCCTGAAGTATCTCCTGGAAGATTTACGGAACCAATATTATCGTTAATTACGACATATGACCCTCGTTGCACTTCGCTACATGGTCGTTTCCTTCATCGACCAACGATGAATAAAACAGAAATAGATTAGAAGACCATTGCTATCCGCAACATCACCAACAGCAGCATCGACTCCATGCAGGATATGTTATTCAAACTTCACTGTGATGTTAATCACCGCTTCTGTTGCAGCCGAGATTATGCATTGCCCACCAAAGAAAATGCTTATCTCACCACCTCACCACAGATCCGGTTGTATTTTATTTAGTGAAAATTGGACTAATTATGCACAAAAATCACTAAACTTAACAACCGTACACTGTAGAAACCGATCAAAACAAACAAGCTTTCCGCAAACTCAAGCGCAAGATTTGGAAATTTTCTATTCTTCCGGATGACTATGCGGTTGAGTTTGCGTTTAGTACAGTTTAGTACCAAACCGCAAAGTCAATCCGGATGCATTGTGCGTTGGCGCATATGATCCCGTTCATTTAAAATAGCTGTCAAAAAAACGGATTGTCAACCGGATCCATTGTGCTCCAGCCTTGAGAATTGTGACACTTGAGCGGGGCACGCTCCCGTATGATCCCCACGTGATCTGGACCCGCTCTAGTGTCAAAATTCTTCGACCGAGCTGGTTTAGTACACCAGTGGATAAGACCATATCGCATACAATATTCCCGTTTCCATCTTGATTTTAGTACGTCGGCTAAATTACGTCGATGCATATTACATTATTTTTTGCTGTGTACATCTAGTTTTCATTGGAAATAAGAAGTATGCCGTTTGATATCACGCTATACTCCACTGCACTATGACGTCACGCATCAATTTTGACAGGTACTGGTCCTGTTGTTTACAGTTTGGAGTTAGTACTTTTTTCGAATCATTCTTAATTTCGTGAAAGTTTGCTGCGAGGAGAGGTCAAATCCACTGCAGATACCCACGGATCGTATTATTCTATCTTCCTACCGTGGAAAATCGTCACCATCAGCATGCTGGTGATAGAAATGCGAAGATGAAAAAATGATGGAAAAAACGACTAAGTCCGAAACGTAAACAACAGGACCAGCAGCTGTCAAATAAGTGAGGTTAGGCTCGTCATATGCAGCGCTCTATTACGCATGCTATTACGTAGTCTGAACGTAGCATAAGAATGCAGCGCCACATTTAAAAAAGCGGCTATCCCGGATAAAAACGTATCATTCAGTGAATGGAATAAACCATTAATGTACAATATAACGTATTGGATACAATACAGCGTATTGTAATTGAATGTCGAAGCAATATTATTCTTGTTTGGATATACAATTCAAAAACAATATAATATATTGTAACAGAACATTGTATTGTTTTTAATTGGTTTTATACCTTACAATTTTGGTCAAATTCCTATTTTCGCGTAAAACAGCTGTTGCTTTTTTCTATGTAGCTTTGCTGAAAGAAATAAACAAAACAAGTTCAGAAAGCAAGAAATGTTGGGTGAAAAATATTCAAAAAGTTAAAATAAGTAATTTTTTAGAAGTCACTTGACATTAGCTGTAACGACGAATGCAACCATGATACAGTTCGTTGAATTGTTTTTGTATTGTACAACAATACACGAATTGCAAATCAAGACAATACATGAACATTATATCGTATTGTATTTTAAAAATGTTTGTATGAGAAAATATCTATATTTGTATTGTTACGATACTTAACCACCCATACATTATATTGCAAAAATCTCATATACCATACAGTGAACTGTTACTGTAATTGTATTGTCATTTTACATATACTGTATTGTATTTCCAATATATTGAATGGTACTGTTACAATACGTGATATTGTTTTTGTATTGTATTTTTTATTCGGGATTCTCGGCTCGCGTCGCGAGTCACACTGGCACGGCCCGGTTTAGAGGCGGTGCCAGGGTTGCCACTAGATTTTTGAAAATGTCTGGCGAGTTCAAAATAAAAAGTCTTGTAAAGTCTGGCAGACACCATTGTGCAGGTATACTACTAGACTCCAATTTCGACGGTAACAAAAAAATATACAACATAGAAAAAAAAAATCTAAATTCACATCAGCACTAAAACATGGCATTTTCTAAATGTTTAAGTCTGTATTGGAAAACATTCTAGTATTTCAGCTATGGTATTTATCAAATAAGTCCTTTATGTTTATTTACATACTGGCACATAGATTCTTATGATTGTACAAAATTAAAGTCAAAACAATGAATCCCTGAGAAAGTTTCACCATGTCTTTTTTCAAAACTCTATATCAAAAATGAGAATTGCACTCTAGTAGAGTTGATCTGGACACAGTTTAAACTACCATCAGTTTTTCAATGAACAGAAGAGTCTAAATGCTAAAATACCATTGCATAATAATCAAAGTCACTAGGATAACCTCTCTACTACCATCATCACTTATCTACCACAAAACAATATTTTATTCACGATGACTTTTTTTGTTTTTCAATAGTTTAGCAGTTCTAAACAACTCTTTTGTTTCTGAAATCGCTATCGAATCATTGGTTACTTGGTTTTAAAAATATTCCCCATATAAAACTCCTTTGGCCACCATTTTGTTTTTACTTAATTTATAAAAAAAAAATACATGGGCAAAACAATGTCAGGTTTTAAGGAGATTCTCTTAAAAAAAATCATTTAGATTGGTTGAGTTATCTTCAAGAAAACTATAAATTATAAAATGATGTTTTTCGAAGGTTTCAAGAGGCCTTTACGGTCAGGGTGGAACCAAACTCATGAATACTCATAACTCGAAAACGATTGCACCGATTTCCTTCATTTTTACACTACAGGCTCTCATCAAACTATTGTTCTGAAAAGTTAATTTACCAATCATAAGAAAAATTCTAAATCTGTGTAATTAAAGTAAGTATGGCTATCCGTCGTTCTATAAAGTCTGGCTGAATTTGAAAAAGTCTTGCAAAACGAGTAGTTTGTCTTTTTGTCTTTTCCTCGATTAAAAGTCTTGCAATGCCAGATTAATCTGGCATAATGGCAACCCTGGGCGGTGCGAAAAAAAAACAACAAAATTTGTTTGCGTGATTGTTCAAGCAGATTTTTTTCCGTGTAAGCAGCCCAACTTTACACACATCTGACTCATTTTTATTGTGTGTGTTCACATTGACGTTTTGCCTCTCAAAATACGCCTTTTTGGATTATCGCCTGCGAACTTCACGGATAAAAGAAAGAAGACGTCGCGTGAAAAAGTCAAGAGTGGAATGATTGTCGGTGGCGTGATTTTAGTGAGTTATTTTAGGAAAAATACTGCATTAGTGTTCGGCTCTAGCGCGGTGCTGTGAATTTATCGCTCATTAAAAAAAAACTTTGCCAAAGTCGAGAAATGTAAGTATGAAAGATGTTTGAAAAACAATCATACCAGACTTGCTGACGACACCTTCTTCTGCTTTGTCATGTAATCGATTTTTCATATTGACTCTCGTCTGGCCAGAAAGGGAAACAGGCAATTTCCTATTGTGATACCTGCGATTTACTAAATTGGCTAGACAGTATCGATCGATTAGCAGAATTGCTGGATTTTGTGGATTTCACATTGTTCTGTTACTACGTAAATTACATGTTTTCAATCAGGCTAATGTCATTGTTAATGATCATTCGTTTTCATTCAAACACCTCCAGCAGATAACATGAAAATTGTGTCTCATTGTGTTCTTGAATACTGTTATGAATAACTTTTCAAATTACACCGTCTCAGATTACATCTGGAAAAGCATATTATTACAAAGAACAGTTTTGGTAATGAATAACATGATTTTCATTAGTCAATTAGCATTAATATGAAATCTTCCCTTGATTGAGCCATGAATGACTGTGATTTATGTTCTCTGTTTCTCCTATGTTCTTGTTTTTCTATTTCGTTCTTACCAATGCGAACAATGTACATCAGTATGTGTCAAAATTTAAAAAAACAAAGTACGCAACGTAAACAAAGAGCTTATCAGCTGATGGTTCGGATTCAGTCAATTTGGCATAATGCAATTTGGTATACACAAAGGCGCGACCACGTTCAAAACCGTGGGTATTTAGGACAACCGGTAGCAATATACAGGTCGGACTCGATTATCCGGAGTATCGATTTTTTTTTACTCCGGATAATCGAATCACTAAGAAAAAATTGAAATCTTCGATAAAGGAACTTACATATTTTTTTTTCGTTGTTTTATTTATATGATGCGGTGGCATAGCCAGAAATTCTAGGAACAGTAGGGGTCTAAATAAGAAAAAAAAAATTCACCAGCATACACAAAAAACCCCTTTTGCAAACCCCCTTTTCTTAAATACGTTCAAAACTGCAAAACCATTCATAATGTATATTGCAGTACCAAATTATCTCAGATTTATGCATAAAAATCGAAAAACAAGAACATCAAAAAACAAATTCCGGATAATCGAGTCTAAAATTCCGGATAATCAAATCCCGGATAATCGAGTCACCGGATAATCGAGTTTCCGGATAATCATCGAGTCAAACCTGTATTAAAAATTTGACTAATGAACGGTATATTGAATCCTTATAAAATGTTAAGAGTTTATTTTATAGGTGATGCCTTAAAAATGTATTATAATATTTTTTTTTCTATCATGACTTTTACTACCATAAGTGCCTAATTAAGTGCACTACCCAATTTCTCACATTTTGGCGATTTTTGAATTTTAATTTTAGAGCATAAAAATTTTATTTTCCCGTTGCATGATTATGATTTTCAATTTAATCTATCATTTTACTGTACAAGCATTACTAAACACGTTAAACAAAGATTTCTCTTGGAATATGACAAATGTTTGACCAGGAGTAATCCCAAAGGTGCAATAGGAAAACTTGAATGAAGGGCTTCCTAGAATCTATGGAGCCCTATCTTAAGGTAAAACATCTTGGAATCCAAAGATGGTCGACTCGGGCCCCTACTTACGTTTTCAAATGCACTAATCTGGGGAAATAGTAGGCAAATGTTTCTGATCTTCTTATTTTAACCCTCTCTTTCCCATAGTAGCACAGGTGATCCACCGATTTTAGACGAACGCTAGCTAAACCCAAGTGGTACGATTAGCTCAATAATTATTGGAATAAATTTATGCGCTCATTTGTCTCGTCAAACATTGAAATAAGTGACCTAATGGTACAACTATTGAAAAACAATCAACTAACTATTGAAAAACAATCAAACAAATTTATAGTGATTTTGAATAATTTAACTTATTTGCAACAACTTTTGTTCAAGCACTTTTTTTATAAACGCCATTTTGACAGATAAAATGGCGTACAAAGCTGTGGGAAAGAAAGGGTTAAGCTTTCTGCTAGTGCCCTGTGCACTGTAGTTAGATGCTTCCATCACGAGTTTTGTACCTTTGAAGCTTCAATGCAAGCGAGGAAGCTGAATTCAAAACTGTTTCACCTTAACACATTTTGGTGGCAAGTCATTTTTTAGTGACTTGGTCACTTTTACCGTCCTGGCCACTAACAGGGTGGCCACCGAACCGGGAAAATCTGGAAAAAGACGGGAATTTGAATCCACCGGGAAAAACCGGGAATTCGAGAAGATCACCGAGAAAATAGTTTTGAACGAATCATCTTCAAGCTGTTATCTACAAACCAACCTCCAAAATAAGTTATAAAAAGTAGATATGCTTAATGATATTGCCATGAGGCATCCAAAATTTTGAACAAATATCTTTCAAACAATGATTTAATTTCTACTAGCATAGTATTTCTTAAAAATGTTTCACTCTATCCCTAGCATTGTTTCGAAACATTTTTTTGAATTTTTGTTCTCGCACTGTCAGGGCTAATATTTTTTGAACTTTTCTCGAACTTTTCATACTCGACGTTTTGAATCAATGTTTAATTACTTATTGCAAATTGATTTAGCACTCTTCTGTAATTGTTGAATACCACAACTAATCTTGAAAACTAGCCAACAAAGTTTAGAATATGCACTTCTTTACGATTTTAATAACGATCAAACTGTTACAGCTCATATGAAATGTATAAAATATCCAAACAAAAAGCATTACGAGAAGGTGGGCGGATGGCAATAATGATAATTTTCGGTGTTATTAATATTGTGAGTGAGCCTTCAGTAAGTGCTTCTATATGTGTGGCCTTGTTTCATCCATACCTTGAACTTATTTGCTTTAGAGCAGGGCTGCCCAACGTACGGCCCGCGGGCCGCCATCTTGTGCGGCCCGCGGAGGGTTCGAAAATTCTTCTCATATTTGGCCCGTTGACTATTCTACCAACCTTAAGTTACAACACACCAGGACTATTTAATTTTCAATTGAGTTTCAACCTTATAGTTTAGCTAGGTAATTATTTAAATTGTTTTGTTTGTTTTATTTTTATATTAAATCTTATATATTTAATTTTATGCATGATTCAAATTCTAAATCTCAAATTCTGGGTGTTTCAACAATGTTTTACCATCCTTTACTTTGAGATGAAAAATATGAAGCCTGAACAAAACTAATGGGCAAAAAGCTAAAAATGTATGCATAATTTCACTGAATCATAGGCTAACATTCTCACAGAATCCTGTAAATAAATTTAACCAATACCTGGGCGTAATTCACGCAGAATCCTCCTTATGAACAATACGGGCATTTTACTATACTTTGAACAGGATTTTAATAAGATTTCTGGTCACGACTTTGATGGAAAACATTGGCAAGATTCTCACAGGATTCCAAGGACTTCTAGTCAGGATTTTCAACGAATTCTATAAACAATTTTCTAAAATTATGGGCTAGATTACAATATAACGCTTTGTTACTTTTTGTCAAAAACTTAAACAAATTTATAATACAATTTTGAAGAGGTTTCTTTTGAATTACTTTTTACCACCCTCAAAGATTTCAAGCTTACGAAAAAAATATTGAGTAAGATTCTAAAGGAATCGAAGATTTTCGTTATAGCTTGATCAAGATTTTAGCATATTCTGCACTGAACCAAGGAATCATGTCATATTTATCTGAAAATACACATAGTTTTTTTCCATGCAGCTTTTCACATAACGCTCATCAATTTATCACATAAACTTGTTCGATTTCTTTTGAATTAAATTCATCTGATAGAACACATATTTTTGATGCAAATTTATCATACGAACCACTGGAATTTGTCAATGAATTTTATGTGAAATTCAGATGACAGTTATTGATATTGTTAGTGATTTTTACAAGATATTAAAATGAGTTTGAAATGATGCTTTTTCGTTTTTGTTTTCAGTAAAATTGATGAACATCAAAATTATAATTTAAAAAAAAATACTTTATTGATACTTTATCGGCATTTGTGTGAATAAACGATGCATTAATTACATTGGATAATCGATTAATTTAGCTATGAACAATGAATTCTTCTGGGTGGTGTTCTGGACGGTCCTTCCGACCTTGTTCCGTTGACTTCAGCTTGCAATGAAATACGTATTCTGTAAATTCAAGTTCAAAAGAATTAGTTTAAATTTAGCTTTTTTGTTTATGTATAATTAACTTACCTCTTACTATCCTATACAAAGTTCTATGATTCACGTCACTTGAACTATAATTTATTTCCAAATACACCGATGATTTTTTAAGAGTCAAACTAGCCATCACGAAGATTCCGCTATGGAACAGTGACTAAATTTTCACATGAATATTATGAGGTATGATGAGATTTATGTGTTTTTTACATGACTATCAATGGACACACTTAATGTGAATCGGATTTCATTTATCGGGAGAGTATGTGACGTTTTTAATGTTTTTTTTATGATAGGGGAACACGGGGCAGTATGGACACCCTAAGGAATTTTCCTATTTTGACTGTAAAGACACGAATATTTAGACAGTTTTCAATGGGCATTTTCTCATAAGGTCCAACATTCCAGATTCTTCCAAATATTCTGGACTGGATTATTATTTAATTTTGAAAGGAACTCTCACAATATCCTGCAGAATGCTTAGCATCAGTTATCTGTTTTTCGATTACCGCCAAACGGGGTGACTTGCAACACATTGCAATTTACAACTAAATTTCACTATAAAACACAAATTTCAAAACAAAATTTGTTTTAAATCGGTGCTTCAATACGTGTGACTCACAATTCGAGTAGGGGCCACGAATAAAGCTGTTATTATAAGTATATTTATACATTAAACATAATTCTTTTGAATGTCTTGAAAACTGATATTTGATGGAGGTTTAAAATCGTGACCTGAAAACATGTCATAGGTTTAATTTACAAAAGTAATACTCTGCATGGTGTTTCTATAACTAGTAATTGATAATATGACGAATTTTTTTAAGAAATTGTAGCAACAACTATTATTAAAATAAATCATTTTTATTAAAATGTACCTATACGGGGTGACTTGCACCAATATATTTCTAAGCAATTTAGAGTTTTATAAACGTAAAAAACTTTTGTGTTAGGTCTACTTTATAATCAAAAGAGTAATAATTCATCAATCAACTACAAACACTTGTTAAAAATATTGTTCAGTTAAGATATTGGACCTTGATGATTTAACGCCTCTTTTTGCCATACAAAAATAGCTCAATTATTTTCTTACAAAACGTATTCTAAATGCTCTTGTACTGGTTCGAATGTTTTAAATACATGAAGAACAATACTTAACAAGTGTGACTAATAAAAAATATCAAAATTTTGTTGGTAAAAACAATATTAGCATTGAGTGTTGCAAGGATTTTTAAAAAATTTCACCTTTTTGATGACTTTTGATATAACAAAATAATTCGACTCAATCTTCCGTCATCCCATTCTTTATGCGGGCCAGCCATTAAAAGTTCTACAGGGAATCAGATTTTTAGATGACGTTTAGATCATGGTTTTGGTTGATTGAAGTTGAAAAGTGTTACAAGTCACCCCGTTTGACGGTACTTAAAATGAAATTTACCTTATTCACAGATTTTTGTCAGATTTTATGAATTTCATTTTCTGGCTTTTGTCAGACTATCTGTGCGTTTAAACATATGGCCCGCGACACAAAATTGTTTCTGTGATTTCGCACGCGGTTCAAAAAGTTTGGGCAGACCTGCTTTAGAGAATTCTATATTTTTATTAGGAAAATTCAAAGGATTAAGAATTGAAATAATTTAAATTATGGTAAAGAACAACTTGATGATTTACTTAGGCACATGAGGCTTTTGTTTGCCAAATTATCTGAAATTCAGCATTAAGATGCACTTAAGATAATTATAAACCAAAGCCAAACCTCGAAACTTCAAGAGCACGAGTCTAGAGAACCAAACAGAGCTCTGAGCTGAAATTTTGATTTTTTATGATCATCAGAATGCAATCAATCCATCAATTTTTGACGCGAACGGTTGTCAGGTTCTCTAGATCTTGAAACTTGAACTTGAAAATTCGAAGTTTGGCTTAAAGGGCATAATGTTGGTAAATATGGTTCAAATTGCATTCCCTTCTTTTAGAAAAATGGTCACTTAAGTCACTATTTTCGTGTTCTGATGATAATGAAATTTAATGCTGGATTAGCTTTTTAAACATAAACATTAAGAAAAGGCTATTTGTTATTCTAAAGATAAATATAGTGTGATTTGAAATCAAAGTGTCAAGAAAGATAGGGACTCCTGGCTAACTTTCTGGAAGAATTAAGGTGATAATTCCGTAAAAAAAAATGATAATCAGGACCAATATTTGACAGAACTGCTGAATAAATTACTAAAGAACTTTCTGAACTACCTGCTCATCAATTTCAGCAACAAATATGTGATTTGAATCGTATAATACTTGCTTTATAAACTAGACCATTTCGCCACTGAGTGATATGATAGTTTTCAATAATTCATTTATTGGAACGTTCAGTTGAAACGCATGGAATAATATATTTTTAGTTACAGGGCTGGTATGGCGTCACTTTTTAGTGACTTGAGCATTATTTTCGACCTTGCCACTAAAAAGTCATTATTTTCAACAGTAAAATGGTTTGGTTATTTTTTTTCAGTAAAATGGTTTGGTTACTAAAGTAACTATTTTGGCGATGACATAGTCAAAAAAACTGGAGTAGCTTTGCCAATTCAAAGTATCAAAAAAGAAAAAAAACTTTCTTGTTGAAATTTTTGGAAATATTACGTAGAAATAGGATTGTAAGATTTTTTTTCGGGGTCCTAGGAAAAAATGTAGTGGAAGTTTTGACAAAATTTCGTTATCGGTTTTAGGTTCAATTTGAACAAATTTTAGCAAAAAAAAAAAGGATGAATGTTATGTAAGACCTTAACTGCTCATGGGATCTCTAGCCTCCAGCTGACATTTTAAAAAGATTTCAGAGTTACCATATGAAAAATTTTATCGATAGGGTGAAATTGATCATGAAGTCACACTATTTTATTATTAACAGAGCATTAATATCAATGCAAACTATAATAAATGAACGTTGTTTGTCGTAACTATTGTCGAATTGTGTGTTGTGAAGATTTTTGTCTTGAACAATGTACCGTCAAGCTACCATTCACCGTGCATTTAAGAAAAATTTGCACTTCAATAAATTTTATAACTTTTCCAAATAATTTGATGCGTACTAGAATACCACTACGTAGCGTGCAATTATATAATAATTCAGGAAAAATATAAAACTAGTGTTGGATAACAAAAACTACTCTAAAAATATGTTTGAAAATGTCATGTTAAGGTCGCCTCGTACCGTTCTACGTCACCATTTACCGTGCACACTAGTGCACCATTCACCGTGCATATAGTTTTCGTCATGATTTAATTTTGTATCTTGAAGAAACATTGGTAATGGAGCAACTATGTTGCTAGTAGTGTGCGCACTCATTTTTAAGAGTATTGAAACCTTCATTTATAATAAAAACCATAAAAAGTTTAAAAATTTACTAAATAAATAATTTTCCAATTAAATAGTTATAGGAGGTTTGACTGTATTGTCCAAACCTTTTCATATTCACTCAAACACTCAATATGAAGTTTTTTAATCACGACATAGCAATAAATCTAATATTACCGAATAATTTCAAGCTTTTTACAGTAATGCACGGTAATGGGAACCATACATATTGAAAAGGGTCCATTTACCGTGCATTTGGGTTTTGACTGAAACACAATAAAAAATTATAAATTGCATAATATTTCATTGCTCATACGATGAAATATATCTAACTAGTAGTATCCACAGTGTAAACTTGTTGAAATTTTGAAAAATTTCATACTCTAACGTTGAAATGAAAAATGGTAATTTTTGGCGTTTCTACTAAGAGTGTTGAAAAATCTCATTATCAAACAGAATTCACATGATTTTGACTACATAAACAAGGATTTTCAAAATGCTTTGTGACAAAAACTACTTCATTTTATCAGTTTTATCTTATTTTGCTGACAAAAGAATAATTTGTGAAAATTGTATGTATATTCTGTAGGAATTTGTATATGTGCACGGTGAATGGAGCCCGCACGGTGACTGGTGACTTAACGGTATATTTCTATGAAAATAATGTAGAATTGTAGAATCATGTTCGCTGAGGTATTGGCAGATACCTGTAAACTTCTAGTTTTAAACAAGGATTTGGACGAAGAATTTTTTAAGGATGTTAAAAATATATGCCCAAAACAGATTTTGTCATCCAAATTTGTACCAATTTAATCATTTTGCTGAAATAATTGTTTTTTTGTAAAATGTCAATGTTTTTAAAAGTAACAATAATTGTTTTGACAAATGATCAATATCACGAAATGGGATCCCTTGATTTTTTATTTAAGTGATGATTTTCAGCACTTAAATCACATTTGTAAGAAAACTTCAGTACATAAGCCAATGACGTTCACCAGTACGACGGTTGACAACATTATAGAAAACAGACATTAAAAAACAGTGAAAAGTAATCAATTTCACTTGAAACTAGGGTGCATAACCACTTGGGCACTTCTATGATTCACTTTGGCATGGGGGGTTTTTCTCGGCCAAATTGTCTGAAACTTTGCTATAAGGAGCACTTCTCTACGACGCATCTTCTTTTCTTCTTTCTGGCGTTACGTCCCCACTGGGACAAAGCCTGCTTCTCAGCTTAGTGTTCTTATGAGCACTTCCACAGTTATTAACTGAGAGCTTACAATGCCAATGACCATTTTTGCATGCGTATATCGTGTGGCAGGTACGAAGATACTCTATGCCCTGGGAAGTCGAGAAAATTTCCAACCCGAAAAGATCCTCGACCGGTGGGATTCGAATCCACGACCCTCAGCTTGGTCTTGCTGAATAGCTGCGCGTTTACCGCTACGGCTATCTGGGCCCCCATGACGCATATTGTGGCCGAATATCAGCTTTGTAGCTTTCAAAAAACCCCACTGCCGATGTGAATCAAAAGTGCCAAGAATTGGGTCCGGCTCCCTACGGTACAAAGAATTCTTTATAAGTCCCTCCAGGAATCTAATAATAATTCGTTCAGTTATTTTAATAATGATACTTTCAGAAATTCAGATGATAACTCTAATAAATGCGTCAATAATTCTGTCATTGAATCCTTCTGATTATTTAAATGTATTCTTCTAGCATTTTCAATGATTTGAAATTTATGAATGTTTTTTAACAATTTTGTAAGTTCATTCAGAAAATCATGGCCAGATTTTTAAAACGTTTTCAATCAAATCTTTGATAGATTGCTTGGAACAGTGTGTCTACTACCTGGAAAACCCTGGAAGACCTGAAAATATCAGGAAATTTGATTCAACCTGGAAAAAACCTGGAATTCTCAGGGAATTTCTGCTACACTCAGGGAAATTGTTTTGGAAGCAGACAGTACATGGTAGTATTCTATCAAAAAAAATATCGGCTGCGCCGCTATCAAAACGCTAGTTAACATATTTGATTCTTTTAACGTTTTTGAATTATTCAGCATAAAACATGTTTAGACAAGGAACAGACCTCAAGATTGCCAAATTGGTAAAGGCAAGTAAAGTTCCAGTTGGGTGTCGTTCATGAGCGAGTGTAAGGTGTAAGTGTAAACACTCTAAATTTTCTTCCATTTTTTCTGGAATACTACCAGCGATTTTTCGATGCTTGGATGCTTAGAAGAATTTCTTCAGAACTTGGTGCAGCAAATTCTAACGCAATCCGCAAACGTTTATTCCAGAGGCAAAAAAAACTGCAGTAATTTTCACATAGATTTACCAATGATTTCCTCCAGATGCTTTTCCTCGGAATTTTTCACAAATATTTCCTTTTTTTACTTTAGAAGATTTCCCACAGATCCTGCAGGTTCTCTTTTTTATTCCAGAGTTTAAAAAAATCGCTTCGACATTTTTCCAAGAACCCCCTACAATAATTCCTATGCCTATTTTTCATTTAGGCAAATGCATCCACTATTACTCTCAGGAATCGCTCCAAACATCATTCAGGCATTGTTCGATGAAATCTTTCATAAACTTTTCCAAATATTCCTCGATAAATTTGATCTGGAATTCCTCATTAAGTTCCCCCAGAACTTTCTCACTGCATTTATTCAGCATTTCATCAAAATATTTTTGCTGCGGTTCAAAGATTTATCTAAAAAAAATTATTTAAATTTCAAAATCTCTATGGATTATTCCGAACTTATTCAAGACTCCACACCAGTTAATACTATAGTAATTATTACAGGTATCATGTATAGATAGTTCATTCATAGATAGTTTTTTTCATGGATTCAGTCCGAATTTTCAAAACTTCTTGTAGGACATTACTCCGAGATCGTAATTGTTTTCAGTTATCTTAGCAATTTATCAAGAGGTTTTATTTAATGGAGGTTCGTTGAATTAGATACCAAATAAATAAATAAACATTCTAAGAATAATTTTATCAAAAATATAGGAGTTCTTTCAAAGATCCTTGTAGAAACTCATCAAGGCATACTTAGAACTCACATAAGTTTCAACAGAGGTTACTCTAGGATTTTCTTTCGAATTTTTTTCTGCACATTTTTAACAGTTTTCTACAAAACAATCCGAAAAATTTCTTTGACGTTTCTCTGGATACATTCCTGTATGAATGACTAGAAAAATTCTTTGAAGACCTCATTGAGTAATTCAAACAAAAATTGGAAGAATTTCTGAAGGAGTTTGAATTCTTGAAGGTGCCCTCCTAATCGGGAATGCTGGAGGAAGTCTTAGGGAAATCAATGGAATATTTTTTGGAGAATTTGATGCATAATTGGAAAATGTATGAAACGATCTTTGAATGGCTTCTTTATGGAATCTTCAAAGTAATTTCTGTAAAAAAATCTAGATTGAATTTTTGAAGGCATTCAAATCGATTTTTTTTAATAATTACTTAGAAAGTTCGTGATCAACAGTAAAATGAGCAGTTACACTTGTAATGTCACAAGGAGTTCTACAAAAGTCTTAGAAATAGTCTTTTAAAAATGTCTGTTCAACTTAGGAATCTAACTCTCATGTCGTGGTTCCTGTTAGGTTGCTTTTTGTGTTCATAATTCATGTAAGTAATTGTAATTGTTTCTTTTTTTCCAAACAAGAGGTCTCTCAAGTTCTTATTTTCAAGACGATAAGTCGCTACCAGCCCAGGGTTTTCTAATATGTCAATAACGCAAAAATACAAAATGTTCTACAGAGAAATATTCTGGGTATGTCGCTGATGTTCATAAATCTAAATTTCATTTTAAACGAAAGGATTTTTTCCTTAAGATCGAATATACTGGGGAATCTCTGACTTTAATAATTAAAAGCATTTTCAGTCAGTTTCATAGGAGAACAATAACATGTTAGAATTCAGAAACATTTAGAATACGAATACCGTTTCTGTTGAAAAGATCTCTCCTGGGATCTAACATGAGTTTTACCAGATCAAGAATTTCTACAGAAACCAGCCATGGCCCATGTCTAACACATTATTTCGAAGGCATTCTTAGAAGATTGGCTATTAAACTTTGCCATTTTGTGAAAATATAGTCCAAGTTTAGTTACACAGATTTTGTGGAAAAATAGTCTAAGTTTGAATACATAGAGCTGGAACTTGCCTATATAATTTCATAATCTCTTTGTACTTCCTTCGAATGGTATTTTAGATACTGCAACAAATGTTTTAAATTATTTTTGTCCAACACGCTTTCGATATTTAAACTTTTTTGAGCTTATGTTATATGTAAATTAGATTAAAAATAATTCATGATAAATTTAGATCAAATACTCAAAATTTGTCCATTATTCATAAAAAAATATGTCGCTGGATCAATTTGTCATCCTTTTTTTTGTGGGTATCCGGGAAAAAATCCGGGAATTGAAAAACTGGTTTTGAATGGACACCCTGAATATATTACCTTCAAGTTTAAGGGTAAGCAACAATCGACCTGTTTAAGCCTGGTAAATAGATTGAAATTAACCCTGGAAAATTTACCATAAGATCATTTGCAAGTTTCTTTCTTCGGAGTTCCAGATCCATAGAATTGCAAAGAGTTCTCTATCGATTTGAATCCGAAACGATTTTTATCAATGCATAGCTTATGTCCGTAGAAAAACAAGGAAAGTTATTTTTATGGTTATATTTTCTAGTCTATAGGGTGTCCCAGAAAGTATGGACACGACTTTGATTACGAATATCACAAGATTTTTCCATTCAAATAATTATTTTTATATTTTTGTATTTTTCCTTTGGGCATTTCAAATGTTTCTTGTGAAAATTTTATTTGATAAAATAACCATTTACATTGAAATTTTTGATTCCAGAAAATCAATTCTTATCTAGCCAGAACAGTGTTGTGATTTGTTGGAACTTATCTAATAATAAATATGTTTATAAAAATCTTTCGGTGAGTTCAATTACATTGTATCCAAGATGTTCCACAAGAATTTTTGTCTGATTTTTTTTCTATCTTTATTAACGAGATTTTTAGCCCTGGGCTAGTTCATCTCGGGACCAATGGCTTTACTTCCCTTCCGAAGGAAGTCATCACTATAACTTTTTACGTCATAAGAGACTATGTCGGGGATGGGATTCGAACCCAGGTCCTCGGCGTGAGAGGCGAGTGTTCTAACCACTACACCAGGTCCGTCCCTTTTAAATATTTTGAAATTTTATTCGGCTTTGCTAGAAAAGATTTGACAAAATGGTAAAATTCTTAAAAACCTCCAATTTTTTTCCCCATATAAAATAAACTCACGAAATCGTAGCTTTCCAGGTAATTTCAATACAAATTAAAATAATTCGTCTTTCTATAGCATCGATTTACTTCAATCCTTCGATAGTACTTCAGGTATCAGGTATCAGAAGGCCGGCTCCAAAGGCACGTTCCCCACCAGTTGGGAGATTTGTGCCATCGCCATATTTGAGCCTATTTCATCATCTACCCGATGGGAGAGGAAAGGGAAGGGAAAAATGGGAGGAAATAGGAGTGGGGTCCCTTGAAGAGAGAAGATCGCATAAGCGAAATGAGAGCATGTAGCTCCATACCACAATGGGTTCGAACAGCGCCCTAAAAAGGGCACTGCAAAACGCATGAGCGTAAAGAGAGCCTATAGGTCATTACCACAGCGGGTTAAGAATAACAGAATGTCCTGAAGATTCAGGCTTCTGAATTCAGTTTCACTTAATAAGTGTTTACCAAGTAATTGGAATCGCATTTGCGCAGAAACTGGACAGTTACATATCAGGTGATACGAAGTTCCATAATCGGAGTCACAACTATCACACACAAATGAGTCAGCACGCTGTATATTTGCCATGTGATAGTTGAGTCGGCAGTGGCCTGTCAACGCTCTGACCAAGAGACTGCAATTCTGCTTTGACAGATTTGTTAAATACTTCGCCACCCTTGGAGATGGCTCAGTAATGTACAATTGAATGACGACATGACTCCAAACTATTCCAATATTGCTTGTGCTGAGTTGCCGCCCAAGAGTTTATCTGAAGCTTCACCCAGCACTTAGAAATTGGAATAGCCGGCTCAGGGCCAATGAAGTCATGCAATGCTCCATCGCGAGCTAGCTCATCAGCCAATTCATTTACAACGATGGAAGAATGGCCAGGTACCCATACAAGGTTTACAGAGTTGACTGAATTCAGTTCCTCAATTTGAGTTCGACATGCGATAACAAGCTTCGACCTTGAGTTGGCCGAAGCGAGAGCTTTTATAGCAGCTTGACTATCTGAACAGAAGTATATGACTTTACCCATTACGCGCTGTTGAAGTGCTGATTGCACTCCACACATAAGAGCAAATATTTCCACCTGAAAAACGGTGCAGTTTCTACCAAGTGAGTAAAACTGATTCAGCCTTAGCTCACGAGAATATACTCCTGCACCAGCTCTACCTTCAAGAAAGGAGCCATCAGTGTAACATACTATATTGTTTGATATACTTCTTTCCAAATAGCCAGACGTCCACTCTTCCCGTGAAGGGAATTGTGTGATAAATGTCCTGTAAGGAAAGTGACAAGCAATTGTAAGATCACTTGGAGCAAGGACAATTTTGTCCCAATTCACCAAAAGTGGAAACAACGAAGTGTGTGTAGATCTACGATTCACTGGATTTTTCTCCAGTAGATCCAGTACCCATAAACGGTAAGAGCAAGAAAGTGCTTCTTTAATGTTGTGTGGGCAACGTCGAAAGGCTCGAGCGCTGCTGTGGGAGTTGTAGAGAACGCACCAGACATCGCCATCAAGCACATCCTTTGGAGATTGCCCAATTTTGATTGGATTGTTCTCACATCGCCCTTTTGCCACCACACAAGACATCCATATGCCAATATTGGTCGAACAACTGTTGTGTAAATCCATTTGATATATTTGGGTTTGAGGCCCCAAGTTTTACCAAAGGTTCGCCGGCATTGACCGAAGGCCATACAAGCTTTTTTGACACTGAAATCAATGTGAGCTGTCCATAAAAGTTTGGAATCTAGAATGACTCCGACATACTTTACTTGATCAGTCACATTAATCTCAGTGCCAAAAAGACGTAAAGGTCGAATTCCATCGCGGTTTCGTCTTTCCGTAAACAGAACAATAGATGTTTTATTCGGGTTAACCGAAAGGCCATATTGGCGACACCAACTCTCGACTACCTGAAGAGCACTTTGCATCAGGTCGAATAGGGTGCTTATGCACATACCAACTATCAGAACTAGATAGTCGTCGGCAAATCCATATGTTGGAAAACCGCTATTATTGAGTTGCCTCAATAGCGTATCTGCTACGAGATTCCACAAAAGTGGGGACAAGACTCCCCCTTGGGGGCATCCGCAAATACTCAATTTTCGAATCGCTGCTTGACGCAATGTCGAGAAAAGATGTCGGTTTTTGAGCATTTGATGAATCCAATTGGTAATCATTGTAGGTAGCCCATGGTTTCGTGCTGCTTCCAATATGGCATCGAAAGACACGTTATCGAAGGCACCCTCAATATCCAAGAAAACACCCAAGCAGGATTGCTTCTAAGCGAATGCTTTCTCGATATCGTATACAACTTTGTGTAAAAGAGTCACAGTGGACTTTCCAGATTGGTAAGCATGTTGATTCACATGAAGAGGCATGTTTGCCAAATAAACATCACGGATGTGATGATTGATAATGCGTTCCAGAATTTCAGAAGAAAAGAGGTCAGACTGATTGGTCTAAAACTCTTCGCTTCTTCATACGACGCACGTTCTCCTTTCGGGATAAACTTTACAGTAATATCACGCCAGGATTTGGGAATATACCCGGTAGCAAAACTGCTTACAAGTAGCTTTTTCAAAACATGCTTGATAAACTCAAACCCCTTTTGGAGCAGAACAGGATAAATCCCATCCGCTCCTGGAGATTTGAAAGGAGCAAAACTATTAAGTGCCCATTGAATCGATTCAGTAGTTACGATACTGCGAGCGGAAGCCAGAGACTCGTAACTACATGAAAAGACGTTTGGTTCATCCGTAGATGCTATGTCCACACATCCGGGGAAGTGTGTATTGAATAAACATTCTAAAACTTCTTCATCAACCATTTGGTAAGCGAATTTCGTTCACTTGGAAATCCTTAGATTTTTCAAGGATTTTGTTCAGCCGACTGACTTCACTCAAACTGGAAACATTTGTACAAAGGTTTTTCCAGCCGGATCGTTCAGTAGAACGAAGAGCCTTCTTGTAAGCCTTGCGAGCCGACTTGAACGACTCTGATCCAGCTGAACGGCGTCTGTTCCAACTCCTTTTACATTGTTTCCTGAGTCTAGTCATATCGGAATTCCACCATGGGGTCCCTCTTGTAGTCTTTACAGACCGCAGAGGACATGCTTCTTCAAAAGCTTCCATAATGTAGGATGTTGTAGTATCAACGGCATCATCCAGATCACTCGGATTTTCAATGGACGGAGAATAACCATGAAATTTGGTCGCAACCAATTCAATATAGAGTTCCCAGTTTGTTGATCGGGGATTCCTAAAACGCAAAGTCTGCGCAGTTACATTTGAATGTTCAAAGAAGATGTAGCGATGATCAGATAATGATTCCTCATCTGATACATGCCAATTCGTCAACTCGTGACTGATTCTATTCGAGCAGAGCGTTATGTCTAACTTTTAGAAGCCATGAAGGTTGGGCGATTGCCTATGTTAAGTAATCCAAGGTCTGTACTACTTAAGTATTCCATCAGACTGGAGCCTCTCAAATTGATATCTGAGCTGCCCCAGATGATGTGATGAGCATTGGCATCACTGCCCACAATCAGCGGAAGGCCTTTTGTTACGCAGTGTACGACAACTCGTTTGAAGTCATCCGTTGGGGATGGTTCATCATGTGGTAAATATACCGAACAATAGACGTATTCCCTGTTGAGGTCACCAACAGGAACATCAATTGTGACAGCACATACATCTCTGGTCGTCAACTCAGAAATGAGTGTAGCAACGATTGCTTTATTTACGAGCACGCATGCGCGGGGCATGGAGCGCGAGTTTGCCATTTCAAGTTTGCTGAAAGTAGCAAAAACTGGGTCCACAAGATTACCTAGATAGAAGTTTCCTCTACGAAAGTAGGGTTCTTGAACTAGCGCCACTTGGGCTGCACCATTTTGCATGAGTCTGCAAAGATTGATCGTTGCTGTTCTTTTATGCTGAAGATTGATCTGAGCTAACCTAACCGTAGCCACTACCCAAACTAGGCAGGATTAAGCTTTTTGCAATCTCAGCACGAAAAAGACCAGCAACGAAAAAACCAGATCGGTATCTATTTAAAGTCGCCAAAGGCGAAAGAGCACAGAATACACTGTGTAAAACGCATAATGCGAATCCATATAGGTGATAATTTAAATTAAATGTCAACATATTCATAATCCCACCCTTATTAAGCCTAAGGATGTTCCACAAGAATTTTTGTCTGATTTTTTTTTCTATCTTTATTAACGAGATTTTTAGCCCTGGGCTAGTTCATCTCGGGACCAATGGCTTTACTTCCCTTCCGAAGGAAGTCATCACTATAACTTTTTACGTCATAAGAGACTATGTCGGGGATGGGATTCGATCCCAGGTCCTCGGCGTGAGAGGCGAGTGTTCCAACCACTACACCAGGTCCGTCCTTTTTAAATATTTTGAAATTTTATTCGGCTTTGCTAGAAAAGATTTGACAAAATGGTAAAATTCTTAAAAACCTCCAATTTTTTTCCCCATATAAAATAAACTCACGAAATCGTAGCTTTCCAGGTAATTTCAATACAAATTAAAATAATTCGTTTTTCTATAGCATCGATTTACTTCAATCCTTCGATAGTACTTAGTAAATTAATTAAATTCTAGCAACTACAAGTTTGGCTTCATCTTTTCACAACGAAGAAACAGTTATCTTTTTTAACGTAAGTGTTCACCGAGTCGTTCGGTTTAATTTCTAATAAGACTCTGTTAACGTATAATAAGCCTTAGTTCCATTAACTATGAAAACTATTAAAATATGAGAGAACAGCCTATGATCAAAAAAGGAAAAATCTCTTATAAAAAATTAAGCTAGTGTAATGCAAATAATTGTTATATCAGTTTTAACTACACACTTAAACAGACTCTATGAGTTCGGTAAATGAAATTACCGAAAAAGATCGGTGATCAAAAAAATTACAGACGTTTCGGTACATTCCGGCTTGTTTACTGAAATCTGCGAAAAAAATTACGGAATTTAGGTGAATTGATTCAAGATCAACGATATCGGTGAAAATATTTACCGATAAATCGTTAAACAAGCTCAAGTGCTGACTTCGGTGAAATATTTTGCTGAACTGTCGGTAATGAATACCGTAGTCGGTAACTTGGAACAAGAAACGTCAAATCCGCCATAATGGTATTTTCAATCGACTCTTGTACATAAACTGCGATATAATATGTAGACCCGTTCCATTCCGTTTGTTTTTGGGAAGTGTTCTTCAATCTCTGCTTGGAAGAAGTGATTCGGAGGTGACTTTACAGGTTAGTTATTTATTAGTTTTTTGGCTCACATCTGAGCATGATCTGTAAAGGATCTGTACATATATACTTGTTGTTATAGGATGTAAAGGAGCACGACTTATATGAACCCTTCAATGATGCACCTGGAGTCAGCAGCATTTCGTGATGGTACAGAAAATGTCGAGAGAGGGAACTTGCCCCACCAATTGGAAGAGTTGTGCCATAAAGGAGATTATGTGTGCCATGTAAACAAATGTTTGTTTTAAAAATAAGCGTATGCATTGATTTATTACATTTAAAAAATATCTGCAATTTCGCTTCCTCAATCCAAAATAACCGATGATTCGGTAAATACCATTACAGGGTAGAAGCGGAACTTCGGTAACCACTACCAATCTACCGGTAATTTTGACAGATGATCCGTCGGGATCAAATTACAGTCCTTTCGGTATTTTTTTCGTTTACCGAACGGATTACCGACCGTTCAGCTGTTGAGATTCCGGTAAACGAACTACCGACGTCGGTGATTTTTTCTAACTGTGTATAAAGAACTGCCGATGATTTAAAGAAGGTAGGTATAAGTCCCAACTAAAATATAAGCTAAATTATTACCAATAGTAATACAACCAGTACAAGTTGAAAGTCTATGTTTAAAAGAAGGAAAAATGTCTTATAACTTATCAAAAACATCTCAAACCTTAGCACACCGTTTGTAGCCCGAGACGAATCAACCAGGAGCTCAGAGTCTTGACGCGAGCTCACAACTTCGTCCTAAAAAATGCTTAAAGCCGCGTCATAATTCATATAGCATAGACGCACTAATATATCTCGGATGTGATCCAACGGACATTCTGCGTCATTGATAGCATTGATGCCCATTTCAAATAATTAATCTATTCGAAGTGGACATTAATACTATTGGTGACGATCAGTTTGCCTTTTGCTAACCAAAATGATCCGTAGCCACTCTTACTATTAGCTAGCTAGACACATGGTTATCATGTAGGGGAAGACGGGGTAAGAGCGCCCGCCGGGGTAAGACGACCACCTTCAGTTTGGCATGAAAATGGCGGTTTTCTTAAAAGTTCACCAAGCACTTTTCATAAATACAAGATTTTTGACATTCCGAACCATTTAGGATGGTATTAACATTAAATTTTTCATACCAAATATCAAAAACAAAGATTCTGCTCGTCAATATTGAATTTGATCTAAATTTAACAGATGCTCACTTAAGCATTTCGGAAGGGATTTTTTTGAAAAAACATAACAAATTACCCGTCCATGCATCAACAGAAATGTGAAATATGCTTCAGTGAAGTGAAATATAAATTGTAAATATCAAGCTTTGAAATGAGACCATAGTTGTGAAAATTGCGCAAGCGGGGTAAAACCAACCACTGTTGATGGGGTAAGACCGCCACCCCTAATTTATACCAAATAAAATGTCCAAACCATTTTAAAAGTTGTAACTACGATTTACATTACTATTCAAGTAAAATGAAATCAATTTTGTTATAAAAACAAGCCAAATCCGTATATTTTTCCAAAATATGGGTGTCTCAAGGTAAAAATAAGTAAACAGCTAAGTTTTTTTTTAAATTAATTAACCCTAAAAATGTTTCAATATCCCCGTTAATCAATGTAAAATTCATAAAACATTATACTTTTCAGAATCTTTGGGAACTGATATATTTTTTCTCAAAACTGTGTTCGAAAATCGTGGTGGTCGCTTTTACCCCGTGGGTGGGCGGTTTTACCCCGTCGCTAAAAATAATCTTGATAAGACATCACTTTTTCAAGCGTAAAGAAATAAATATTTTTTACAAATACAACACCTATGATATTTTTTGATCATGCCTAAGGCTTCAAAAAACGACGTGCTGCGTCGAAAATGGATTTATTAATTCTTGATTTTGACATATGAATTAACATGCTTAGGCGGGCGGTCTTACCCCGTCTTCCCCTACGACGTAGGGAAAATTACTCTGAGGAAAATGACTAGTAGATTCACTGAGTACAAATAAGTGGCGACAATCTTATTTTAATATGGTTTTTACATTGCCATAAAAAGAAATACCTCTTTTGTAACAACGGTATAAATAATCTAATTCCAGCTTCATTTTCGCAAAATTTACAAGCATTGCATTTGCCACCGAAAAGTGAGAGACTGTTATAGAAGCCTAAGGTAACCTTACTCTTAAATATTCACTATAAAAATGACTATGGAAAGTAAGACGCTGAGATCGATCATTAGGGTTCACTTGCTAGGTTCGAGAAATTGTTGAACAGACAAGGAAAGGACTTTTTTCTTTGAGGATATATGAACGTAATGACCAGTAAATACTTTTAACAATAAAAAATGAAATTAACTAGACTACTACTAAACAGCCTAATTTTGTTAGGACTTTATGACAATTGACATTTAAGCCTCTAATCTTATGTAAAAGTCAGGAGTAATCAGAATAGCACTTAAATGAAAAATTATTCAAAACCATTTTGACTACACATTATTAGCAATGACACTGCTACACTACTATTTCAAACAAATTCTGATGGAGCTGCTGATTTTCACAATGCTTCCTTTTCTCAGAAGCAAGGGAATATGGGTATTTTTCAAAAACTATCACGTCACAATACTGATAAAAAACATTGTTCATGTGGGCACCATAGCCTAGTCCGTCTGAGTATTGGTCCTGGTAGAAGGGAAACTTGGCAAAAGGCAGACCGAGGGTTCAACCTTGACATGTTAAGCTGTCAGGCAGCTCCAACTGAATACCATACCAAAAAAAAAGTTAGAACATACAGATTTTGATGAAAATTAAATTTAAAATAACTTTTTTGAGATATGTTCAATTTGTGTAAGAATATTTGGAAAATGAGATTTCACAGATTGTTTGCGTTTTAAGTGACTTGAATAACTGTTTCTTTGATTTTTAACAGTTTATAGATTTTTCCGCCTTTATCACTTTTGCGTTTATATTCCTCGAAATAAATATTAAAGCATGTGAGATTGCCTTTTCAATTTGTAATATTTTATTAATTAAGAGTAAATACATATCTTTCCGAATTAAGCAAACATAATATTAGCAATATTGATAGACAGGAAATGCGAAGTACCAAATATTTTATTCAGTTGAACACTTCCCTCATCGGAGTTCATTTCATGCTTTGTCTTTCTAGAGCTAACTGTTGATCATGCCTGCAGGCAAGAAAAGCGTCCAGGGATCTAACAACTCAACAGCATTAGCAAAACAGACACCGCTTCTGAGCAACAACTCGGAAAATAGCTCGAATAATCTTTCTCATAGATCCGCTCTGCGTAACGATGTACTACTGGAGAGCTTAACCAAAGAACAGTTGAAGGCCGAGTGTCGAAAACGTGGACGGAAAACCAGTGGCAATAAGGCGGATTTGGTATTTATGCTTACAAAAATCTTCTGAGTTTCAGTAGCTTTGTTTATTTTTTGTGTGATTGCTTTTTTTGATGAAGGTAGACAGTTTTCACGTATTATTAGAAAAGCATTTGATTTTTTTGGTAGTTCGTATGTATTGCTTGCATTTTTCTGCTTATACGCTTGTTTCAATATTACTTATAATATTTTGCTATCATGATTCAGTAGAAATAATACACCTTTAAACGACCATAAACCTGTTTGGCAGCGTCCATTTTTTACATAACGCTAAAATTGGAAATTTTTGACCCCCTCCCCCCCCTCCGTAACGCTTTTTGTATGAAAAATTTTAAAATTTTGTATGAGCCGTGTTCGACGAACTCTTGAGCACACCACTAACAAGCAGTGAAAGCTGGCTTAGTGGTAGCAAGCCTGCTTCCTGATCGATAGGTCGGGAGTTCGATTCCCGGTACGACCCATTTTCTTGTTTTTCTTTATGATTTTGTTCGACGATTTTACAGATTGTTCGGTGATTTTTCATCGAACCTTCAGCTGTTGAGATTACGGTGAAATTTCACCGTAACCCGTAATTTTTTTTTTTTTTGAGTGTAGAAAGTTTTTTGAAAAGTTCAAAAAGTTAATCTTTCAAAAATTGAGGATTTCGTGTGGACAACGGCTTGCGCTACTATTATTCTGATCATAACTAGGTATCTGAGTACATAAAGCCAATAATGTACTACACATGACTATCTATTCCAGAAAAGTACAATTTATTGAAACATTTTGGATAAATGTCTTACAGACTCCAAAATCCTAGATATGTTTACAAACATACATTAATTTTCCTCCAGAGTATTAGCACTTCTTCGACGATGATACTGCCAACGTTGCGTACCCTCAAGTTATTTACCGTAAACCATATGAACAAACAATAATCGAGATACACAGTCACCATGACAACAAGTTTGTTCAGTCTGCTGATCATCAAAATGCACACTCAAGAAACTGAACGTAAGAATAGCAAAAGTCTTATAAAATGACACAAATTGAGACAATTAATGCTTTGTCAGATTTGCAAATATTTAGCTAGAAATAAACCAACGGACAAACGTAAGTTTAAACTCTGACAAAATCTTTGCAATGTAAATGTCAACTTTGCTGAAGACTCAAACTTTCTATCTCTTGTGGATCACAAGCTAGAACTAGTTTGGAATGCTCAATTTCAGCGCCACCTAGCGGCAAAATTGCTAACCAAACTATTTGCTTTCCGAATGTCCTTGACCTTCTGAACAACTATGCCGAAGACCCGAACTTTCAATCTCTTGTGGATCACAAACAGAACTAATTTAAAATGCTCAATTTTACATGCTCACTAGCGCTACTTAGCGGCAAAATCGCGAACCAAGCTATTTGCTTTCCGGATGTACTTGATCCCCTGAACAACTTTGCTGAATCGCTTCATTGCAGGTCGTGAGGATCTCGAAATATAGCAATGTGAATTTATCTGTTTTGAGGTGATGCTAAACTTTTCAGGGAGATTCAATATTCAGCTGAGTGTTGCAATACTTATTTTAGAGAGTCCGTATTTATTACGGGTAGTGTACATGTAAACAAACATGATGTTTGATATGAAAGTCATAATGGACGAACACAATTTTCATAAGTTTCATTACACTGTGGAACATTTTTTTTTTGTCTCAAGCTCCAAAATACAGTTATTAATTTAATAGGGGGTTGCTAAATCCATTGCCGTTTTAACCCTTTGTGTATGTTCTGGGGTCTATATGACCCCAGCGCACTCTGAAGGGCTGTAACGTTTTTGTTAGTAAATCGATTTTTGATATTTTTTTTCAAATGTTGGTGCGTTTCCGCGAGTTTTTTTTTATTTGTGCATGGTTTTTTTTTTCAATTATCTTGAAAAATAATTTTCTAGAGTAATTTTTATGAAAATTGTACATTTCTCTGTAGTAACCTTCTATATAAACCTAAATCGTCTTTAGACCGATCCTATAACATTTCCCCGAAAACCATCACCCCGAAAGTCAATACCCCGAATGGTTAAGTACCCCGAAAACCAATACCCTGAAATCCATTTCGCCGAATAGATCATAATACCAAATTGTCTTGCCATGAAAAATTAAAAATGAAGATCTGCCAAATAAACCCCATATAATTTTATTGAATTTTGATTTTCATTTGAATTCATGTTCTTGCTATCAAAGATTTATTCTTCATTTAATCAACAGATATTCTTTATGGGCCAAGTGAGAACCAAAATCTCACGTGTTCTTGATTTTGTGAGGACAGTTGTGTTCACAGTAATGAATCACAGCAATCGAACTGATGATAATGTTGATATTAAGGCTAAGTAGCCCGTCATTCGTTTTGGCAACAATGATGACTTTTCAGCTTGCATTTCAAAGTGATAAAACTCAGTCTTGATAGTTTATATTAACTTAAAAAAAAAAAACACTGTACGCGCTTACATGCATAAAGTATGCTGATACTTTTTCAGCTCTGTCAGTGCAAAACTGATTTTCTTTGATTCGAAATCGTGAGATGAATTAGCAACAATCATCAACGACGCGTACAAATTTCAATGACGGCCTACTTCGCCTTAATTTCGTTTTTCACATGTTAATGTTAGAGACCTCCTTCGTCCTTTTTCAAAAGCGTTATATCTCGCATACTCTGAGATAACGCCCTAAAAGCCATTGGTAACCACAAGCGTAGCTCGTTGTTTCTGAGCAAATGAAGGAATAAGCATCCAAATCAACATCACGGGCAGGTAGATATTGATCCTTTCTTCCCCACAGCGTTATTAAATAACATGAAAATCCATTCAGATGCTCAGTAACAACGAGCTACACACATGGTTACCAATGGCTTTTAGGGCGAGATCAGAAGTTATGCGAGGTATTATTTAGTAATGCATAATTATATTTTTATATTCCTGGAGGCAATGCGAGTTCAACACTAGACTATGGTTTGAAAAATGTCAGATGAAAATGCTAACTGATATTAAACTGACAACTATTTAAAAAGTACAGCGCTAAAAAAGCCTATGATAAAAGAAGAAAAAAATCACTGATGAAAGCGTCAATAATTATGGAGCCGACAATCACTTTGCTAGTTCAACATCCGAAAAAATAGCCTATAACTAAAAACGCAACAAATCTCTTGTTGGAAATTGTGATACTGACTACACATGAAATACAGACAAGTAATGCAGGGGCTTTTTTTCAAGGTTACTCGTCTGAGTTCACTGTCAACTTTGAATTTCGCTCAAGATCAGTCAGTCGATTTTTTTACAGATATCGCACAAACTTTAACTCAAACGGTACAACTCGAAAGAACAGCCTATAACTCAAAGAAGGGAAAATCATTGAATAAAACTTTTACACTGGCATTATACAACCTTGAAAGAACAGCCGATGATTGAAAGAATAAAAAAAATACTAAAAAGAGTAGTAGTAGTTTTAACTTAACTTTTTTAACACTACCAGGAAAACCTCGCTTGTCGTGCAAAGTACGCGGAAGATGGAGTTTTAGGCTCAAATTCGGGAGCTTCCTTGAACAATTTCTTGAAGTGCATCACTGACTTTTGGGGTAATGGTTTTCGGGGTAATGTGTCATTCGGGGTAATGGTTTTCGGGGTACTGGTTTTCGGGAAGTGTTGTAGGACCCTTTAAGCCATCTTTAAATCATAACTGAAAAATCTAAAAATTTAACAGAACACTACTGTTGTCGTACAAAAGGGTAAAAAAATATGGGGGATTGTATTTTGAGTTTTGAATCGCCCTAATGTCGCATCATGGAACCATATTAAAATAAAAAAAATCACACGGAAAAAAAAACATTTAACCTAATTTTTGAGTTGACATTATCCAAAATTAAGTATATCGATTATTCTCTCAACCCAAAATCTCTGGGTATTCTCTTCTCCACCAATGTTGTCTAAAATGAAGAGAGCTGCACCTACCCAATGGGGGTAGTTTGGCCCAATAAGTCAAATTTGGGTAAATGCATTATTTTCAAGCTTGGGTTAAATGAACTCAATTTCGCGTTGAAACAATCCAAATTTAAGTAAATATTTCCTACACGGAGACGGAATTCAACTCAATTTTGGGTTGTTTCAACGCAATTCCGTAGTTGAGCCCAATAACTCAATTTTGGCTAAATTTCCAAGGTCCCCACTAGGTAGTTTGGCTTTAATTCCATTAGAAAAATATACTCAATGTTGGATTGATTTAACGCAAAATTGAGTTCCTTCGACCCAAACATAAGAAAAGTTGCATTTACCCAAATTTGTCTTATTGGGCCAAAGTACCCTCATTGGGTAGATGCAGCTCTTTCTATTTTTGACAACATTCGTGTGGGAGAAAGAGAAAACCGAGAGATTTTGAGTTGAAACTATAATCGATATACTTAATTTTGGGTAAAGTAAACTCAAAAATTAGGTAAAAATATTTCTCCGTGTATGGTTTCAAAGGCAAAGTACCTAATGGAAGCTTTGGAAATCTAGCCAAATTTGGGCTATTGGGCTCAACTATGGTTTTGCATTGACACAACTCAGGTTTGAGTAGATTCGCGTTGCCGTGCATGGTTACTATGAGCCTATGCATGCTATAGGCCATTTCATGTGACAGATCCGTCTATGCATTTGTTTACATCGGTGGAGGACCGGTGCTAACACGGGCCTGTCATTTTCACAGAAGAACTGTCAAAGAGCTTCCGGATTAGCTGATTTGAAACGCCTTATCTTGTGAAAAGGCCTATAAAACGTTTGACTTTTACTGTGCGCTCTGTTTTCAAGTTGCCCGTGAGAGTGAGCGAAACAGCACCAACACACGGCGCACAGTAAAAGTCAAAAGAATTTATGGCACGTACAGAGGCTCATTGACCTTTACTGTGCGCCGTGTGTTGGTGCTATCTCACTCTCTCTCACAGGCAACTAGAAAACAGGGCGCGCAGTAAAAGTCAAACGTTTTATAGCATGCATAGGCTCATGAGGTTCCCTCCAAAAGATTTACATCCCCGTTATTCGTTACTTCCTTGAGCCGATGGCCCCATCAATATCGAGGTTTTACTGTATCATACATTCAGCACTGTCCGACGAAATTTATAAACTATTTTACGCAATGCAACAGAATACTTGCTGCTTCAGTTCCACCTTTTCTTGAGTAATTAGTCAATGCGTTGAATTCTAACACTTTATTGTATAAAATAGCTTCATATTAAAAGCACAATAATGATTTGCTTTCAATAGTTACAGAGACTGGGTTACAACAAAATGCAACGTCTTAACGCCGAACAGCAACATCGGACAGAAACTGAGCCAAATGGTGCAACGTTCAAAACACCTCCAAAGACAAACACGAATCAAACGAAGATAAATAGTTTAGTAATTTGGAAATCTCCTATTCTCACGACAAAATACGCCATCTTGGAAATTATTTCACTGCTGCAATGTTACGGAAAACGGTATTCACGGTCCCATTATGGACTTTAAACTTTCTGTACTCATTTTTTTTTTTCTTTTTTATTCAGGTTAATTCAGCAACGAAAGCTGATGATGGCCTTAGCCACGTTAATAATAGTTATAACGACGCTTTGTCTCGTTCCTGGTAGTCATCAACAAATTATCAAATTAGTAAAATCAAAAGGAATTTTCATCATTTACTGGACCGGGCTGGGCGTGCTTTCGTCCGTAGGTCTTGGTACAGGTCTACATACATTCTTACTCTATCTAGGACCACATATTGCTAGTGTCACTTTAGCAGCTTATGAATGCAGTACTCTCGATTTTCCTGAACCTCCTTATCCAAACGAGTAAGTAACTTATCAGTTCTCCTATCAGAATATTCAATTAACAAATTCCCTCTTCCTTACAGAATCGTATGCCCTGAAGAAGAGGTCATATCGACAGCATATCCATCGATGTGGGCCATCATGTCCAAAGTGCGCTTTGAAGCCTTTCTGTGGGGTGCCGGTACAGCTCTCGGAGAATTACCGCCCTATTTCATGGCCAAAGCCTCTAGACTATCGGGTGCCGAGCACGAAGATTTTGATGACATTAAAGAGCTAGAAGACCGAAAAAAACATGGTGATAAATTGAACCTTTTCGAGCGTGGTAAATTAGCAATGGAAAAGTTTGTCGAAAAAGTTGGATTCCTCGGAATTCTTCTGTGCGCAAGCGTATGTATCAATATCGGGTAGTACAAGCAAGATGACTTATCAAACTTTTTTACAGATTCCAAACCCACTGTTTGATCTCGCTGGGATCACCTGTGGTCACTTCCTGGTGCCATTCTGGACGTTTTTTGGGGCGACACTGATTGGGAAGGCCATCGTCAAGATGCACATTCAGAAAATATTTGTTATTATCGCTTTCAACGAAATTCTTGTTGAAAAGGCCGTGGATTATATGGCGATAGTTCCTGTTATAGGAAAGAAATTGCAAGCGCCATTCAAAGGATTCCTTCAAAATCAGAAGGATAGGCTACATAGAGGAACCGCCAAAGTAGCACATAGCTCACCAAACATCATTCAAAATTTGTTTGAATATTTTGTTATATTTATGATCTTATTCTTCGTTTCATCTATCATTAATTCTCTTGCTCAAAGCTATCACAAGAAGTTAAATAGTCAAAAGAAAAACAAAAGGTCATAAATAAGTAAACGAATCTAGGACATAATTTATGTAGATAATGTAAATATGCGGAAGTGAAGCCCAAATAAACGTTACTTTGGTTTTATGCGTTGCATTTCACTGTTTCTTCGATGTTGAGAATTTATCAAATTTGGTTTTCTTTGGTGTTCGATTTGACGCGGGAGTTTTTTCAAGATTCAATCCTGCGCCCAAAAATATGGAATTCGATGTTCGATGACGTACTGAGGCTGTCCCTTCCGACGGGTGTTAAGATTGTTGGTTTCGCCGACGACATCAGTGGTGTTTAGCCTAGAGTAGAGATGACAGCAGCGTACTCCATCTCCATCGCACTCTCACGTTCTACCATATGTCATTGAAAGGCAAGGTCCTAAAAAAGTCTTTCGGGCTGACTCACGTGTTCCGTAGATGACTGACGATCTGCTTTTGCTAGAGAGAAAGAAGGGAGCATCGCTCAGACGGTTTACCAAAATTTGGACATGGTCATCAAAATGCTACTACGTTAGACTCAACTATGAATACAAGCGTTTAAGTTTTCATCGCCATCAGAGCGAAATACAACGCTAACTAGAATTGCATCCCAAATCTTTCATTGGGACTCTAGATAGTATGTTGATGTAAACCCAAATATAACAAATAGTTGAGGAATGGATAGTGGCCTACCATTGCCGAGTGGTTTGAGTCCGCGGCTACAAATCAAAGTCATGCTGAAGGTGTCTGGGTTCGATTCCCGGTGGAAGTGCCCATTGAACACTAAGCTGAGAAGCAGGATCTGTCTTGGTGACGACTTAACACCAAGAAGAAGAAGAAGAAGTTGAGGAATGGATGAGGTCTACGAAACTGGCTCATCACAAGACTGGGTGGATGCGGTCAACAACCGCAAGTCCGAGCTACCATAGAGCCCAAGCGATCCCTTGGGGGTAATGATAGATGACAAGCTCAGCTTCGCTAGCCACGTTGAAGTTGAGCACTCGACACTGAAGAAGTCTGTTACAGTAAGTTACAGTTACAGTAAGTCGCAGACGAAATAGACGATTTGCTGCGATCCCGGCATAAATTTGATTTATATTATACGACAGAACAATAAATTTTGCTAAAATATGCTAATTACATCCAGATGTTCCAATCAATATCGCGCCTAGTATGTATCGCGCGACACCTGGAAGGTCCATGTAACATATTTATACGCATTTATGGCGTTGTCGCTTTCTCTTCCAACATCAGACGTCGTGACGCCAGTTGCACGGACTTTCTCAATTCTCTCAAACCGCGTCAGAGGCAATTTTCTCTAGGGTGCATAAAGTGGGGTGCACCAGATTTTACCTATACGATGCCTATACGATGGTCTAGAAATGCCAATACAAATGCACATTCCTGCTGTGTTCATTGACGGTATTCTCGTGCTCAAGAGAGAGTACACGGCTGGACTGGATATTCTCTGCAATACGATGGAGATACGCATGGCAGTTTGTCTTGTTTGCTTTGCTGTTTACGCTTACTGGTTGAGCGAGGCCATAGGAGGCGAAGTGGGATATTTAGAGGTGCGATCGAACATCAAATTAGGATTGGTGATAACATCAGTTTTGAAGTGGTAGTTGTACATTGCCATCTTCGGCGAGCCGAAAGTTCACGAAGTAGCCGAAGATGACGTCACGTTTGGAAAGCTGCGAACAAAATTTTTCGAGCCTTGTCGTACCATCAAGACGTTAAGCTGTTTTGTTTACATCTTTTTCGTGACTAATACAAGCAAATACATACACTGCGGTCTCGTATAGCGAGGTGACAATACTTGACTCGGGCGAAGTTACACTCCATTTGATTTATTGTGCTCTGAAAGAAAAATCCACGGTATGCGATTATCTTAAAATGTCAATATACCATCGCAGTGATTAAAAAATTCAAATGTTACAGATTTAGCAAATATGGAACATACGCGTCTTTGAAGAACGAAAAAATTTATTTAAATTTTTACGTTGAGTTTGAATTGCGCGCATATAATCTGCGCGTTACCGCCGCCGCTGGATGTAGATTTAAAGTGAGCGCCGCAATACATGACGAGACACTTCACCCGAATCGAGAATTGTCACCTCACTATACGAGACCGACAATTTTTACCTCTCGCCACTCGTAGAAACAGAAACGTTTTCCGATTGTGCCACTGAGCGTTGCATGCTAATCTGTTGTCTAGTGTAGTATTCCTTCAAAGGACACAAGGGATAGCGTTAGCGTTAGTGTAGTTACGGTATACTTCGTAGATTGGATACTAGCAACATTTATGTTTATTTTTGATAATCTCGTTCAGACTGCCTTCAAGATCAAGGAAGATCTGCAGCATTTTTTGAACGCGCATTTTTGTGTTTTAACTATAAAAGCTCAAAATCGTAGAAAATGTGGAAATAGTGGCAAATTCAAAACATATTCCCATTCACACGCGAACCACTCGAATATCCGTGATCACGAACCGACGATGTATATCACAAAAAAAAACCGAATTGTTCCCGCGGCAGTTATCAAGATTAAACTATTGCTAACAATATTCAGATAATAATTTGGAACAAACTCACCGGATTTCCCAATTGGCTTGTTTAGAGGTATCCTGTTTTCAACATACAGTGGGATTCCGTTTTTGGCAACAAAGCGGAAATTTTCAGTTGCCAAAAACGGAACCGTGCCAAAATCGGAACCCATATTTTAAATTTTATTTTTCTAATATTTTTTTTTGAAAACATCATTACAATGTTAATACATCATCTTTATGAAATCATAAGGCATCGAGAATTCTAAAAGGATCACTTCGAAGCATTTTTTCCGAAGGGTTACACTATGCTATGAATCTATAGCCCCGTACTGTTAATTCTGACAAACGTTTTTTTTGGTGGCGTTTTTACGCCTCAACGTCTTCATTTATTTTTTAGAAGCTTTATGTATATTTTTTGTATAAGAGGGCCTTCAAAAACCAATAATCGCATAAGTTACCTTTATTCAAGAACTGGACATTATCTTAAAACTTTGTTAGAATACATTATACAAATAAAATTTTGTTTTGTTTTCTTATAAAGACGTATTTGCGAAACAAAAGCGCTGGGTATTGCAAAACGGCATGAGCTTTTTTTTCTAAATTAATGAACATTTAAAATCAGTTTAACTTTTGGACTTAAGCGTAAAATTTGATAAAATTCGGTAAGTTTATAATAGTTCTTATATTTATGATAAAGTAAAGAATTTAATTATGAATAGTTGATTGCAATCAAAAGGACAAACATAAACATGAGATGATACATAAATGCGACTTGTAATTTGCAGAATTCGATTTTTACTTGAAATAATTTTTAATGCATAATTAATATTAGAGCTTGATATATGTTTTACATCTACCATCCCGAGTAGTATACATGTCATAATTGAGCATTATCAACTGATATAAGACCAAATCTGGTCATATATAGTTTAAAAATATTCTATTATAACATGTGTGTTGCTTTGGTTATGAAATCAACGGAATTTTACAGGATCCTGTTATGAAACCTCAAGAACCTGATAGGAATCTTCAGGTTCTCATAAAAACCTACAAAAAAAAAACTTGATCTCTGAAGCATCTTGCCAGGCATCCGTAGTTCTCAGGATATTGCTCAGTATTTTGCTAGGAGATAACATCTTGGAATTCCGCTGCGATGTTGCTGAAAATTCTCAAGTCTCCGATGAAAAAAAATAAAAGTTTATTATTATTAGGCTACAACTAGCACACCTCAAATTAATCTGAAAACCTTTTCAAAATCCCCAAGCATTCGCCGGAAATATATAAAATACCACTAGAAATTCACATTATCCCACTTAAAATTTACAGGACGCCCTAGAGTTTATTAGGAATCATCATATTTTGGGCATAATCCCCCCATAACCAATTATACATTTTAAGGATTCCTCAAGAAACCCTCAGTGTTCACTTGGAATCTGCAGACATCCTCATGAATTCGTTAAAATTTCTGAAAAGTCCTCTAAGAACCAAGAATTTCCTCAGGACTCTTCAGGATACAGTTAGGAATACAACTTCACAGATTAACAATCTTGTACAGAATTCTGGACCATCTTTTATCAAATCTAACGCCTTACAGAGTCTATTGAATAAAGCTATTGTAGCTTTAACTAGTTGACGCAGAAAGATCAATATACACACCAATATCACAGACAAAAAGTTAAAATATTACGCGTTGCAAGAAAAATTTTGTTTCCGTGAAAATCCGGGGTTATTGATTGCTAAATTTTCCATCAAAATCATCATAGTCACCGCTGACTAAGGAAGATACAATTTGGTTATGAGGAATCTTCTGTCATAACGAATTTTATGACTTCAACGGGTTGTGAGAGAATCGTATTCAAGAAAAAACCGGCACTATTTGGTCCAACATGACACTTTATGATAATAATGATATGGATGCTAGCAGCCAATTTTTGGGAACCACCATTTAGTTCTAATCCCATAAGCTACGGGAAAGCTTCAGAAATGGTAGGAGTTTGGGGGATGATTGTGTCAGATATGTGTGGAGGCTCGTTGCTTAAGAAATTTGAGATACATGAATTTGAGTAGTTCGAGCAATGGCTATTCTTTATGGGTAGTTGCAATTTTGATTAATGCGTCGTAGTGGGAATATATTGACCTAAATAATGTACTGCATTCCAACTATCGTTTCATTGCATATCAGCAATATCAACGAATTGAATCATGTTTAAAACTGTAATGCTTACTATGCGGAGATTGCTCACTGCGCGTTATTTCCGCGAGGCAATCCAAATTTTTAAATTTCTCCGCAATACTCTCAGTCGTATTTATCGCACGCTTCAATGATATTATTGAGAATAAATTGTAATTTGGACTGTATACGCATATATCATGGTGGAAAAATAATATAAAATTTTACTATATTAATTATTTTTTATGGATTATATGTTGACACTTCTGCAACTCTCTCGAATATGTCGGTGATTGTGCTTTGTTCAAACAAGCTGTTCTAAATCTGAAGAAAAGTGTTTTTTATTGTATCACCTACTGGCAGACTCAAGTGGGCTGGTCACTCAATATGGATGCCTAAGAAAAGATATTGGTCTCTATTTGAGATGCTGGTGGAAATTATCGGCCTCATGAAATGTTGCGAATGCATGACCAATGACAACCCTGGAGTAAATAAGCGCGTACGCGAGTCCTTAGTAGTTGGTGAGGTTTGGGGAAATATCGATGAAAATGGAGCTCTGGAATGTAATGGGTGTGAAGTTGACATGCTATTCAAACGACTAAAGCAACAGACACGATAGTATTTACAAAAAATACAAATTTTAATGGTATTGAAATATGTTGCCAAAAACGGATCCATTTTGTTGCCAAAATCGGGGGGTGCCAAAAATGGAATCCCACTGTATTCTGATTCTACGTTAAAAACTGAGCCAGAACCCAAAGTTTCATAATTTTTAGTGCCTTGGAACTATTTTTAAAACACGTTTGAATTTAGTATGGAAATCGCGTTTGAATCAACCCCTCGGCAAAATTTACTTCGGGACGAGGTGTCATTGTGTAAAATGAAATGTCATTCAGTCAACGAAATGAAATCTGTTTTTAACATTTACTATTCGTGATCAAACGTCAACATCCCACCGCAAAATCGCTAGTGTTTGGAGGTGATTTTAACCTTCAACTTGCCAAATAACCTCCAAATCATCACCTCCAAGTTAGTTCTAATACCCTCCGTTGTATGAAATATGGTGGCGCGTCGATCGTCGCAAGTTTATCGTTATACAGTCAATATCAAAATTAAGATATCACATCACTAAACAACCCAATAGGGTAACGACTGTTTATTTCGTTCTTAATCGCTAACAGTTGGCGCTAGCGGCAAAAAGTACAGGCAACAACCTTTCGAACATTCAGTTTCTTTCACCGGTCGCCGAGCGACGACACTGTTGTTTGTATTCCTCCCACTGATCACGATACGCTGGATTCTCAAATTTCTCAAACTTTCAACACAAGCGCATGGAAGAATGGTAGTCGGAGAACTGTCAAAACGTATGGAAAATAATGAAAAAGGTAAATTACTTGCAATTTGGATACTGGATCAAAAAAGTAGTGATTAGAAATCAAGTGTAAAGTGAATACATAACTTTTTGTGTTTAGTTCTTCTTCCGTGGTGCTTTCTTTGCTTCAGGATTTCGTTTTTACTACCATTGAAAAAGAGCCATCTATTGCCTTTTCAGTTTTGAATATCGCCCTATTGGGTATAGCTGGTAAAGATGATCAATCTATTTCCAACAATGATTTGTATTACCACGTACACAATACTTTTAGGCACAGGAGGCATAATGTCACTAACAGGGAACCGAACGTCCCAACAGCACACCACAACACATTGCTCCTCCGGAAACCGATCTACTCATCCTTCTTTATACATGATTCAAACTACATTTTTCAACTTGCGACGATCGACGCGCCACCATATTTCAAATAACGGAGGGTATTAGAACTAACTTGGAGGTGATGATTTGGAGGTTATTTGGCAAGTTGGAGGTTAAAATCACCTCCAAACACTTGCGATTTTGCGGTGGGATGTTGACGTTTGATCACGAATAGGCAAATATTTTCAAAGCTAAACGATCAGTTCGTCATCTGGTGGCCAGTAGAACAACCTTCAAAAGAGGGGTTGAGAACGCACCGTATAGGCTAATATTTTCAAAGCTGAACGATCACTTCGACATCTGGTGGCTAGTAGGAGAACCGTCATAAAAGAGGTTGGGTTGAGAACGCACCGTGTGCAGCATAGGAAGGAGCACACATATTACACTTTTTCTCGAAATAGTTATGTTGTAGACGATCAGAGAGCATTGAAAAACATGATAAACTTTTTTTCCTTCCAAAATGTACAGATCCGGTCAGTGGTCATGTACGATTTGTTGGATAAAATTGGAAAATTGGTGTTTGGCTACATAGGTTATAAACGTCCGGATTCTTTGCTTGTGGCTAAATTTGTTGTGAAATCATGCGTATCGCAAGAATAAAGGGTCAACATGATTATGCCAATGGAAAATAGTTTAATAATTAATTGATTATGAGCTAATTTTTGGGTCGCAAAATTGAATTTTGGACGTAAACAAACATTTTCAATGACATTTCTCTCCTTCTTACCTAGCGACCTCTATGCTGGTGTCGCATTAAATTTGCCTATAGGAAGGAGCAACCAATTTATACTTTTTCCCGGAAAAATTTTTTTGTAGGCGATCAGAGATCACTGAAAAACATAATAAACTTATTTTTCATTCGTAAATGTATAGATCCGGTCAGTGATCATCCACGTTTAGTGGGAGAAAATTGGAAAATTGGTGTTTGGCTACATAGGTTATAAACTTTCGGATTCTTTGTTAGTAGTTAAATTTGATGTGAAATCACACGGATCGCAAAAATAATGGTTCAAAATGATTATGCCAATGGAAAATAGTTCAATAACCGATTGATAATTACCTTATTTTTTGGGTTGAAAAATTGAATTTTGGACTTAAACAAACATTTTCAGTGACATTTTTCTTGTTCTCCCCTAGCGATCCCCATGACGGTGGCGCATCATATTTGCCTATATAATCTTATCAGCCAAACTTAAATTCACAAGCCGAATCGAAACTTGATGATCGCGAGAAAAATTCATTCCTTCAAAGCACACAAGGGATGGTACAAAAATTATGTCACGCTAAATTTCGACTTTTTTGACCCCCTCTCCCCGTTTGTCAGTTTTTTGTATGAGTCATTCGAAAATTATGTAAGGCTTGTCACTCTTGGCTTGATTACCCAAAGTGGAGCGTTACGTAATTTGTGTATGACCGCTAACCGTCCACTTGAAGCCTTTTTTTCTAAATTAGGCGAGAAACAAATCCATTTGTAGTTGGAAAATGATTTTAACAATCATCTCCCGGAGACGAATCAGCCAATGGCTGAAAGTCTCGATAATAGAGATAATAAAAAAACAAGCGATTTCTTCTTCAGGCTAATCCACACATACTTTTTTTTCCTCGTCTGTAGAGCTTTTTTGACCACTGCTTCCAGTATTTAGGAATATTGTGGTATGACCAAGGGGTGGATCACTCTTGATGCATTTGTTGAAGTTCTAGGTATGCATTCGAATGCATTTAAATGCATACTCAGCAAAATTTTCAATCCATGGCTTGCTCCAACGATCGATTGTTGTCCTTTTAGAAGTGTCAAACGTGTGGTACCATGGACGTACGAAGTCTCGGATGTCGGCATCAGGGAATGAAATTATTTCAAAAATCTCCAAATTCATCTCTTCGTGGACAGTAAGACTAACGACATGAACGGAGGAGCTTGAAAACAGTCACACAGCTCAACGAAGAAGTAAATCTGTCCACAATATTTAAAAGTTTTGTTGTTTGTCAAAATTGCTAATCCCTAGGCAGCATATTTAAGTGGTGCTCCTGTGTCTGTTAAGATAGGAGTAGATTCGATAGGAAAACTGAATTACGGGGTTTAACAGATTTGTGGTTCATAAAAGGTAGATGGTAATGACATAAAATAAATTATACTCAATATTGTAGAAGACTCTACTGATGAACTTTAGAACAGTTGGTCGGGGCTTTCCAAAATGTCACGTGCTTTTCTTCTGAAGAAACCACGCGTTGCACTTGAGGAAATACCGTAATGTTTTTCTCGCATAAGAATCGAATAGAGCGTGGAAAAAATACGGCGCTTCGTTCTCTCAGAGAAAGTTTGTTTAAAGCTCAGGACAAATACTTCAAATGTTTATCGATTCTGTTCTAAACCGAAATTAAAGTTCAAATATTTCCACCTTCATTTGGATGTGAAATTTCGATGCGGATTTTTATCCTTCTTCAGTAGAGCATATACAATGGGTTTCTCGGGCAGAAGGTTCTGGTCAATCCTGATCCAAAATCAAACTGTTTCTACGGGGACGTAGGACGATTTTTTCTGGAAAATTTCCTCTTCCCGTAATGTCCACTGCGTATATGACCTTCCATGAATAAATCAAAAATGCTCTTAAAATTGTGGGCATCAGTTAGGTTTCTAATTCAAATGCAATATATTTCGAGTAATTAATAACAGCTTGATAACCTGAAATAAATAAATTTTGTGATTAGGTACTTGCAGAATATCAAATGAAAATTATTTCTGCAAACAGTTTTGAAACTTCCACAACAAATAATAAAGCGTTGCTATAGATGGTTTAGGTCAGGGCTAAGTTGATATGGATGTCCAAAAAATGCATCTGATGCAAATTGATGTACATTTGATGTGCACCGAAAAAGTGATCCACCCCTTGGGTATGACCCATGTTTTATCTGGTACTTATCAAATATTCTCTCACAATTGAGATGTGATAGACATTGGTGTATGTAGCACTCTATCCCAATTAGGCGCAAGTCGTTTAAGGTGCAAGAAAAAATGGCTCAAAAGTCAGAACTGAAAAAGCAGTTTTCGGCTTTTAAAACAATAGATTGATGAAAATAAGAACACACAGCCTTTTTATTTGGCAAATAAAAGAGCTGTGTGTTTTTATTTTCTTCGATTTGTATATTTAAAAAGAGAAAACTGCTTTTTCAGTTTTGACTTTTGCACCATTTTTACTTGGGCCTTAATAAAGTCTATTAGGACTATTAGGACTACTTTGCCATATTTCCAATGGCTCTAATAACCCTTTTCCAAATTTTGACATTCTATGTTTAAGCAATGCTCCGCAGTTGCAGAGTAAATGCTCAGCAGTTTCGTTTCATCTTGACAAAAACGACATTCAGAGGATTGGATTTTTCCTATCTTCTTAAGGCGATACCTACTTGGGCAGTGACCGGTCATCAGGCCAGTTATTACCCTAAGATTTCCTTTATTAAGATTCAGTATAGCCCGGGCTTTTGTTAGACTAGGTTTTATGAATCTTCACATACTTCAATATATCTATATAATTAAAAATGGAATTGTGTTTGTATGTCACGAAATGGCTTACGAACGGGTCAACGGATTTGAATTATTCTTTCTCCGTTTTGTTCGTTAAGGGTTCCGACGTGTTTGTGTGTATAAAAATCCCAAGATATTCACCGGGAATGTTGGATAAACGAGCGCGAACGAAACTGTCATTTTGTATTGGACAATCAATAGTGTTTTTCAACAGCCTACTTGATGGCAAGACGAAGTTTGCCGGGACCACTAGTACTTTAATATTGCAGTTCTAGAAATAACTTTCCGTTCTACGGTTGAACAGAAAGCTACCGCAGCTGTCACATTACTGATTTTCACAAAGCATCATCGATCGGTTGCGATGATACCTTGGAAACCAGACTGATGATTGTTGTTTTCGACTGTTTTTCAAAGCTTTGGACTCTACTAGCACACTTTGATTAGTTGGTTTCGTTCAATGATACAATGAATCTCAAGGCTGCGGTAGAACTTTTACAGCTGCGGTAGAACTTGGCGGCTACCGCAGAACGGAAAATTTTCAAAAGAACCGTAATATAAACACATTAATAAAATATGCCACAACTCACAATAAGGGATCAACGAGAAGAATCAATGTTGTTGATGGTAAAATAAACCAAAATCGAATTTGTCGTATAAAACATATGAATCCTAAAAAAATAAGTAGATGAAAAAACCGAATTTAGTACTATACCATGGTATAGTACTAAATTCGGTTTTTTCATCTTTATTGAAAATGTAATTCAACTGATTTTGAACTGATCTGAAAAAGTGTGAGTGTGCGTCTTCGTGCAGTTGTTGTATCAGAAGTTGTCAGTTCTAAATGCTGAATTTGTCTAATGTATTGACTGTAAATTCTTTATTTTCGATCTAATCGCCTCAAAACGTTGATATTATTCGTTGGATTGCTGAAGTGCTTGCTAATTTAAAGACGATAGAGTTGATTTGCAAAAAACCGTATCACCAAAATCAACCGTATTACTTTGGCTTCGTTTCTGCATATCTACTGCCAGACGAACAATAGAATGGATCAGTGTTGCCACATTTTTTCCAACTCTCATCTGTGTTTTCGGATGAAAAAATCTTTTTTATCTTAAGTCAACCTTCAAAAATCTTGGTAAAAATCTGTGTCGCAAAAATAACCAAAATTTTAATTTTTTGATCAAAAAAGTACCTTTTAAAACGTATTATGGCGTATTTTAGCATGTTAACAATTTTTAATTTGAACTTACTCTTCTAAAAGTAACTTTAAAGTACATAATTGTTTCTAAAAAATTGAAATATTTAAAGTTTTGAGAAAATCTAAACATAGTAATTGTACTTCTGATTTATATCTTCCGAAACTGCGTCATAAACTCGTAAAATATTCTAAAATCTTTAAAATCTTTTTTATCTCAAAAATCTGTGATCTGTGATCACAGATATCTGTAGGCAAGAACAGGAAAAAATCTGTGTAATTAGAGATAAATCTGTGTATGTGGCATCACTGGAATGGATGGAGATAAGCAAGTGGTGTGTGAATGTCGACGGTGTGAGTCTGCTATTATGGTTGGTGAAGCAAACGTTATATGCCAAGGGTTTTGTACCGATGCCTACCACGCAAGCTGTGCCAGACTAACGGAAGATGTTATTGCTGCTTTCCGGCATAATTGCTGTATTTGGTGGATGTGTACAAGCTGCGGAATTCTGATGCGACAAATTCGCGATAACAAAGAATATAAAGGAAAACGATCCAAAATTGAAAACGATGATGTTGTGCCTGTTTTGGTCGATAGAAGGAGCGAACTTCTGGAAAAGGACATTTCGATACTCAAGGAGCAAATGTCTTCGCTACAACAATCCATTGCCGATTTCGAGAGATCCCGATCAGTGGTTTCTATCGATTCTGTATCAGGAGATAGGCCGCTAGCACAATCTTCCCCGGAACATCTTTCGTCGTCAAGATTCCTGCTCGGTTCTAAAACGTTTTCAAGTATGGGTTCATCACCTTCTGCCTCGCATGAAAAATGTTGGTCATTCTTCACTAAAATAAAACACACAGTGAACGAAGATCAAATTCGAAACATGGTATCGAGAAGTATTGGCGCCAGTAATGCTATCGTGAAAAAGTTGGTTTCGAGATGGAGGGATATTTCTACAATGCCGTTCATTTCATTTAAAGTTGGCATCGACGTTGGATTGAAGGATATGGCAATGAGATCAGGAATTTGTTTCCGAGAGTTCCACGACAATTATGAGCTGTGGGAGCCTTAATGTAATCGCACATGTTGCACTTGTTCATGCCTTTCGAAGCTATAAAAATGAAATCATGTAACGAAATCTAACGTGGTAGCACTGTTTATATATGCAGTATCGTTTTTAGTTTTAAGTATACATTCAATAAGATCAGAACAAGATCTACTTATAGGTATTCTATTAAACAGCTCGAAGATCTAAAAAAAATGTTTTTTAATTTTTTATGAAGGTTTGTTTGTAAATTGAAAGTTGTATATTCAATGATTATTCGTATATAAAAATATTCTGAACACAATTTACACTTATCAGGGTTCTTGAGCAGTTCTTACTTCTGGTGATTAAAACCTTACCAAGAATAACATTTAGAGGAAATTATGTTTAAGTTCATTATATGATACCCTTTGGAAAAGTTTTCTGCAAGAAGGCCCCCACAAGACTGTGGTCCCAGGGCTCCCACATTTGTAAATCTGACCCTGAGAATTCAGATTTGTTGGAAGGAATCAAATTTGTTACACGTAAAACGTGATGAGTTGTCGAATGTCCATGACGGAATCCGAACTATTCATTGACAAACATTGTATTTCCATTTATGTGGACCATCATTCTGTTCAAAATGACCTTTTCAAGAGTTTACTGATGGATGAAAGCAAACTGATTGGACGATAGCTAGAAGCTTCTGCAGGATTTTTGTCTGGTTTTAAAAATTGGTACAACCTTAGCATTTTTCCATTTGACAGAAAAATATGCCAACTGAAAACATTTGTTAAATATATCAACTAAGAATGATAAGCTACTTTCTGGAAGTTTCTTGATGATTATGTAAAAATTGATTGAATTGCATTAAATCTCCAAGCTTTGAAAAATACCACGAAACTCAATTTTCGTTCAATTTGTAGCCAGCCCGGGCGATCCGTCTTAAAGCACGTAGCTTAAGCGCCACTCCACAAGGGAGACCACATGCCCAATTTTGATTTGCCCGGTTGAGACTCTCCTAAGGGCGAGTCCATCGAATTTTCCCGAAAGGAATTTTACAGATCGCTTCAGCTGACTTACGAACCAAACGACCGAACGGGGTTCACCCTATTATCGCTACGCAACCACACAATCAAGAAGGCACTCAGAGACTCCGGTAAGAGAATCACTCATTCTCAATACGAACCAACATATGCTGCCGCTCGCTCTTTCTCATCACGGGCAGACTCGTCGTTCGACGCGCTACGCATCAACAAATAGGAAGCGGACTGAGAACCCAACAGTCAAACTCCATGAAGAGGACGGGCAACGAAAACTAAACACGCATAGTGACGGGCAACACATGAAAACTAATCAAACACTAGGGATTACGGTTACAAACAAATTAACGTTTATTGGTTTTGATGACCACATGGTTGACGAACGAATAATTTATTTACTAAATTTCCTTAATGCTAGCATTTCACTTCAATGTTTGTGTGTGTTCGTTCTCTCTATCTCCCTATCATGTGTGCGATTTCTCTCCCTATCTATACTTCTGTGCTCATGTGCTCTATGTTCTACGTCACCGACCAAAGCAGTGCATCTGCGGGCAAGTCTGCACTCCTGGTGACAATCGGATCTGGCGGCGGCAATTCGTCACGCACGCATCGTGATCCTCACTTCTTCCTCTAGTAAGGCTTTAGTAGCACATACTCTTCAGTCTAAGACTGGACAAAAAACACTCCGAGGCGCCCTCACCGGACGCCCCACTTCACTCCAAGAAAAGGTTTAAATGGGCTTGACTCACCGAGTTCGTTGGCTTGCCTTACGCTGTCGTTGACCTGTGACCCAGGTCAGTGTCCTCGTCTAGACGAGCGGCGATCTCCAATGGCGGTACTGTTGAATGACGCGTTCTTCACCGGAGCCGGGGTCTCGCAATGGCGGCGACAATAATCGAGCTTCGCAGTCGGTTGGATGGATTGGCCGACCTGCGAATCCTAGAGGTCCCCTGAACCTCACTCGGTCGATTTGGTGACGGATCGGCCGACTTCCAGCCGGTTGGGGGTTTGCTGGGAAGGTTTTCGTCCGTGAAGGGGGAAGACCACGCGCTTGGGTGCGGGTGTATTTGCTGCGAATAAACCAGCCTTACGGCTAAAACGAACACTGAGCACGACACTACATGGCACATATCGAGCACAATTACCTTGGATATTTGGCTATCACGCTAATTCGCACACAAATCCTAACTACGCACACTTTTCACGAACTAGAGAACGAATAAATATTTAATTAATTACCATGTACTTAACGTCACTAAAAGTAGCATACTTCACTACGGAAAACGAATAGATTACAAACGCGCACACTTCTTGTTTGCTGGGTAGTCACGAACGAAATGAACGAATCTGTGACTCCTCAGATTAAGGAAAGTGAATCTCGGACAAACCGGAAATTCGTCATTTCCCGAAACTTCCTCGTACACATTCGTGACCATATAGTCACGAAGGATAACTCGGCACGATGGTAGTGCAGCTGTCCCTTTCCAACCTTTCGAAAAAATCGATAAGCCCGCCCTAGGAGAGATTCAGCAAAATGTTCGCAACTTGTAATTGCCTATGCTAAGGGATTTATTATAATTTGAATTTGCTTAATATACTGTACATTGCCTATTATTGCTATCTTATTCTATCAACGCATTTGGACAATATTTACAAATTTCATATCATATATATTTACAAAATATATACAAATCTCCTGACCGCTACAAATTTTGTTAATTTGGAATTCGGCGGTGATTAAATGAACACTTATTTAAAAACTGTTATATACAACAACGAGCATCACTGGTGAGTTTATTTTACAACAATTGATTATTAGTTATACATTATTAGAAACAAAATTTATGAACAACGATAAACAAGCCCGTCATAGCGTCTATGTACACGAGTTTGATTTTATCTTCCAGTTTATGTACATTTTAAGGCAAGAGCATATCAAAATTCTACTACACTAGTTTTGCGAAAATTGTTTCATCATCACATTGAATTTTATGTACATTTTTTGGAAAACTGTAAACACGTCACGTATATGCGTTATGGTATTAATATTTTTTCATTTTCGTTTCGATGAAAAAAGGAAGAACGTTTTTGTTTTAATTTAACATCATTGCATTTATAATTGCGCTGTCTTTCCGTCTTTTCTCGATGTTTTCACAATGTGATATGTAGTTTTACTATGAATGTCGCGCACTAAATAAAATCAGAGTAAAAAGTGATAATACACAGCACATGCTAAAAACGATGATTGATTACGCTGCTCGGTTACTCGTTCGGTACGTGAACTTCTTTTGGTTTCTCATCATCGGAATCCAGCGATAAACAACCTTTTAAGAAATCCTCCATGGTACGATAGACGTGCTCTAGCACACCGTTCAGTTCGTGTCCTTCGTCGGCGTAGCTCTGTAAATGATCAAATAGTAGACAAATGTGAAAATCTATCCACAAAGGAGAACCACAGACAAACAGCCGTTACACCCAGAACAAATTATTATAAAATCCATCGCCCACTTCACAGAATCATCACCTGGTGACAATATTGTACGAAACATGATTATGTGCGACACGATCTGTAGAAGGCGCTAGTGTGGAACCTCAAATTCGAAGAAAAACTAGTTGTTTGTAAAGTATGCAACTCAAACCAATCTCTTAAAGTGGTTGATGGAAAAATCATGTAAGGTACGTCTGTCTGTCTGTGCGAAAACCGTACTAATTACTCACTTGATACCGGAAAATGGTTCCCGATTCAGTCAGTGCCCTTGCCAGCTGAATTCCATGTTGAAAAGGCGCTGACACGTCCGCCATGCCATGCATAAGAAGATAAGAATTGGAAGGAATCTGTTTTCCCCGCTGCGTTGCATCTGCTTCAACGTATGCTTTGTAGTTTTCGGCTGGTACGCCCAATATCCGCTCCGTAAATACCGAATCTGTTAGGGGAAAATCTTTGTTTTAATTTACGTCTTCAACTAATGTTGTATCTACGATTGGATATAAAGGTAAGATAAAGGTCTAGAGATTCAACCTCAACGATGGCACTAATTTAATGGAAGCTATTGCGGGTATATACCTATAAATAACAAGTTTATGTCTAGGAATATATGTTTAAAAATGTTTGCTATTTAAAATGTGGAATCATTTGTTCAATAGTTGGTAAGGGGCGGTCCATTAATTACGTAAGACAATTTTGGCGGATTTTCGACACCCCCTCCCCCCATGATAAGATTTTTTGTATGAAAATCAAAAATAATGTGTATGGTTCGTAAGAAATCTCAACCCCCCCTCCCCCCATAACCCCTTACGTAATTAATGGACCGCCCCTAAGCGAAGCGTGTTACAAATAACTTTCGAGGTTATATACCGCAGATTGTATGTCTAGTTGAGTGCTTTTGAAGTCCATGTTCTTTTATTTTCTTCCTGAAGTTACGTCCCAACTGGGACCGAGTCTTCTCATGAGAACTTTTTATTAACTACTTAGAGATATTTCTTGCCATATTATAATTACTTGCATTTGTATGTTGTGTGCAAAAATGATGATACTATATGCTTCCAGGAATATGTGGAAATAATGTTTGGGATTAAGGCTCAAAACCCCATAATTCAATCATTAGAAATCATAAAAAACTAAAAAAACAGTTTTTTGTTTAAATTTAAAGAAATCTCTATAAAATCATTTTATGGCATTTTAGATAGCAATTGCAGTACAATGCTAAATTGTTTAAGCATTGCTTCGATTTTGCGCGAAAATACTAGTTCAGATCATTTGTAACCAACACAACGAGAGGTCCGAAAATCGCCGTTTCTTTTTCAAAAACGTATGAAGAAATTGAAAATTGACTAATTACTCAAGTTAACAAAGATTAATATGATAATAAATCTTCGAGCTGTTTAGTAGAATACCTATAAGTAGATGAAAAAACCGAATTTAGTTTAGTCGAGTCTAGTACACGACACTGAAGACGGCCTTACAGTTGAGGTCGAAATACGCGTATATGTCAAAGGATACAAACTCTAGTGGAATTAAATGGTATAAAGATCAATAACTAATCTTTAAGAAAAATTGGGATTTGATAAAAGTTGTAGAAGACTTACAACTTGCGGTAGACAAAATCGAAAATTTGTTATTCGATGTAACACAGTTCAGGTTTGTATGGTTTGTGATTGTTTCATGGAAGAAAAAAAAAACTATTGGAAATGGATGTGAATGGCGTCATGCACAGGCGCCAAAGTATATGGATGTGTGGAATGTTTGAAAGTATTATACACTTTTTACTAAATAAGTCCTTTTGATTTGTGTGTTTATATTTTATTAATGTACATTGTTGTTGATTATACCTGTTTCCCAACATCCATAAATAAAACTATATAAAAAGAAACTAGATTTGAACAAAAACATCTACTGTGAACAAAAAGTAATTCAACCACTTTATTCTGTGATGCTATGCAACTCAGGAAATTCCAAACACCACAACATGCATGTGTGCATCGTTCTACGAGTGAACTTGTTGGAGCCCATGGTATTATGGAGTGTAAATCGTTGAAAGGGTCAATTTGCTAATTCTACTGGTAAACCAGTAAATTGAAACACAACCTTTCCGAATGATGGCCCCTTTCGAGTTAGAAGATGATTTCTCTTTCAAATGGTTTGTTTATCTAGAAATGCAATCAATATTATTTAACAGATTGATAATTTTTAGGCGGTTTTAGGTCTGGATGGGAATCAATGTACATGTGAACAGTAATAATGACATAATAAACAAACAGATCGAAATTGGGACCCTCGAAATCTCTGAGACTATATACACACGTTTCATCCAATCGTGGCACACCAAATAAGATCAACTCTAATACTATTCAACAGTATTAAATATGGTTTGTACCTTCCGTTCTTTTTTATTATTATTATTTTTTTTTTTTTGAAAAGAAAAGATTTTGTCAGATTTAAACTTTAATTCTAACCAAGCTCTCCAACTAAAAATGCTTCTATATGTGATTGGTTTATCTTTAAATTTTAAAGATAAACCAATCATATACATAATCATTTTTAGTTGGAGAGCTTGGTTAGACTAAATCCCCTTTTCTTGTCACTCTAAAAAGAAATTCAAATTTTTTGTGATTTGCACTCGAGCTAATATACTTCCCAAGTAACATTTTAAGTTTTTTTTTTACTTACTACAAGCTGTTGTTACCACCATATCTTTTTTTGTCTTTATTGAAGTATTTTTTAACTGACGCTAGTTCAACACTCTGTCGAATTAGAGAGCGCCAAAAGGCCCGGGCGCCTAGAGAAAGAGTGTGTCAGAGAAGTAACACTAAAGAGGTAGAAGTGACCCAGAAGGGATCACTTTTTTTTTAATTTCTTTATTAGGATCATTCCAAACATTACATTTATTTCTTATATCTAGATGTTCTGTGTTATTAGACAACACTATCATCCTAATTTGGTAAAACATATATAAGATTTTATTAACATTTTGCTAACAACATATTACATTTCATTTGCCGTAGCAGTTCAGATTTTTTACAGGTGAGTTGATTTCACCTGCTTATAAGAGAGGAAAAAAAACGCTTTGAATTTACTTAACCTAACTTAACCTAAACATATAACGCATTAATCGTGACAATAGAAGATTGTAACGATTTTTGCCTGAAATTATTAATTTTTTTTTGACATTCGTTCCAATGTTTCAACATTGGATATTCTATGTAACTCATTGGTACTATACCAGGGAGGAAGCATCATTTTCAAAATTTTATTTTGAATTCTCTGTAGAGCTTTCTTCCTAGTCCATATTGAGAAGGGATAACTGCTCGAGACCAACCAAAGGGGGTCTCGCCGAAAAACTTACAAAGTATGCGAGTATTCCAAGTCCTACGCCGGAACATTTTGTAATTTGTTATGCTAAGAATGCTACCAGTACTGTGCACTGTTAATTAGTTATTCTAAAACAGTTGCCTTAAACCAAAGTCGGTGTGCGGCGGGTGATAATGGGTGCAGTTCGTTATCGTGGGACGTCAGATCATGTTGTATAGGCCAGCATCTTTCAAAAAGCGCAAATAGGGATTTCAGGGTTGCTACGTCATTTCCCAGAGGTTCACGAATGATTCTTGGGATCCCATGAATATTCCTGGGGTACTCGTATAGTGGGCAGACGCAAATTACGTGCTCTACGGTATTCTTTATATGGCACAAGGTATACATCCGGTGGAAAGATCAATTGCCACTCATGTTGTGTTAAAGACGCGTATGCCCCGTCCTTAGACGAGATACCAACTGTTGTTCCTTCAAAAGAGGAAGGTCTTTCCACCGTTCGGTGGACGATTTAATCTTTCGCAGGTACGGTTAACATTGCTGATTCCATTCCGTACTCCATATACTCATAAACAGCTTTGTTAGCCACCTTTTATCATCATCAAAGGGTACATTATCTTCGTAGCGGGGGCAGGAAAAACCAGCATCAGATAGATGATCAGCAGCTGCGTTGCCGGGTATATGTACCACAATGTCCGGGATCCATGCAAAGGTGGTGTTGGATCTACCATCGGTGATCGAGCACTGAATCCAAGAGTGCGAAGGCCTGTTTGACGGCAATGCGGATACTACCCTAGATGAATCCATCAGAACAATTATTGGTCGGTCGGATGGTGTAGTGGCTGCTAAATACACGGCTGCGGCTTCCGCTGGAAGATCGAGCAAAGTGGTGACAGACTCAGGCTCACTGAAATATTAGGGCCGAAGACGCCAAGGTCGACGCCTCTTATAGAAAGTGAACCGTCGGTGTATCTGTGATCATGATTTGGATATTTTGTGCGTAGCCAGTCCAGAACGTTTATCCGTAGAACTATCGAGTTGTCCCCTGCATGAAACTGGTTTCCAATCGTGCTATCTACGTTAGGCTTAGGTGAAAGCCAACAAATGTCTCCATCAAAGACAAATTAAAGACCCCCATGTCCCTTGCAAATGCCCAAAATTTTATGGCTCATAAAGTAATCTAGAATGCCGTTCAAAGTGTACTGCAGTCTGTCAAACTTGGGTACCCTTTGCACTACCGAGGGACCAAATGCAGTACTAGAAGTGGTACCCAATCTGAACCCGAGTGGGACGAACCTGTCTCCATTCCAGTGGATCCTGGCCACTGGGTGAAATCTACATTGGCAACCGTGCGGAGGATACTGTTCCCATCAGTGAGGAAGCAGATCCTGTCGTCCCCGATTGTTTTTTTGGTAATGGCAGCGTTTTTTTGCAAATCACTGTGGATATAAAGAAGCGGAAAGGAAGGAGCCCAGCTTCAGTGCAAGCAGAGTCAGCAGGCGTGGATGGAAGAATAATGCGAATGTATCAATGGTACAGTGGTGCGAGTGTTGTTATTAGTCGAACCCTTGCAGTGTCCGTAAGTTCAAGGCCATATGTTAACTGGCTGTCAACAATGGCATGCGCAACGCGAAAACGGATATTTCGGTTGTTCGAGCGGTGATGGCTAGAAATTGTTCGAACCAAGTTGAGGCGCGTGCGGCAGCTATGCTTGACCAAATCAAAGTGATGCTGGAAGGTGAGCCCACGGTCAATGGTGACGCTGAGCACTTTCACCGTATTCTTCGTGGGGATGCGTTGACTGTTGATATTTATGGGCACGGATATGCGGTGGTTAGATGGACAGACATGACACTATTAATTTATGTGATTTGTGCTAACGTAAGAACAACACGACATTCACGAAACGCGACCCGAGACAAGACATAATACTTATAGTTCTTACTATCGTCAAAAAAAAAACCTAAAAATTACCTTTCTGTCGACCGCTTTCGGGTGCGATGTGGCCCATCTACGGGACAATGTCCGACTGATTGCGTTTTGTACGTTGTTCGTACACGTCCGAAGAGATAAAACTGCTACTGAAGTGTCGTTTTCACAAGATCGAACAGACACGAAACGATCGGAGGATCGTCTTCATTCATCAGCGGTGCTAGGTTATTGCTGATGAACATTGATTCCATGCGTTTAAATGCGAGGCATTTCGTACACTTTTGATGAGCTTCGCACTTTCCCAATCTATTTCGTGGTTGGAATCTAACGCATGAGCTGCCACACTGGACTCGTTACATTGTTTGGATGCAACAGCATTTCTGTGTTTGAGGCGGGTTTGGCCGATGTAAACTGCTGGACAGTCTTTACATGGAATCCGGTAAACTCCCGATTGCTCATCGGGAGCAACTTTGTCTTTGAGGTTGCACAATAAGTCACGCAAAGTTTTGTCGCTTTTATGAACGACGTGTAGGCCTTGTCGACGAAGTGTACTCTTAATCGAATTAGTAACTTTCGGGAAGAACGGTAAACTAATCCTCCTGATTTTTTCTGTATCTGGTTGAAGTGTTGTGATATTTTGTCGTCGTCTTTTACGTTTGTGTTTACGAAATTTTTTTCTATAAACGATCTGTCGTATCCGTTTACCTCTGCAGCTACGTGGATTTGGCGTGTTTCCTTGTCAAACTCCTCTTGATCCATTGATATATTGTAAAGACGGTGTGCCATGGAATGAAATGCAGCTTGTTTTTTGAGCGCCAAAGTGGTTGGAGTCCGAAGTGATGTAGCGATCGGTAGTGGTAGGTTTGCGGTAAATTCCAAATTTCAATGTGTTGTCTTCTTTTCTACTGATCAACAGATCAACAGTGATATTTATTGTGGCATGTTGAGAGTTCAAACAAATTCAGCGTTTGGTCTACGTAGCGCTCTTTCACTGGGGCGAATATATCAGCAGTTTTATCTCTTCGGACGTGTACGAACAACGTACAAAACGCAATCAGTCGGACATTGTCCCGTAGATGGGCCACATCGCGCCCGAAACCGGTCGACAGAAAGGTAATTTTTAAGTTTTTTTGACGATAGTAAGAACTATAAGTGTTATGTCTTGTCTCGCGTCGCGTTTCGTGAAGGACAGACATGACATCTAAAACTTTTAGGGGCAGACAGCTCAAAACCAACTGCAGTGGTACATTTGAAGATCGCGTCAACTGCCACCTGTGTCTTGATCCTTACGCAAACTGGTGTTTTGCCGGAGACGACAAAAACTTAGATGCCTTTCAGTAAGTTAGCAAAAACGCTATTCATTGCTTTCAAAGAGAGTGTGACAGCAATCACGGACCCCTGTGGCACGCCGGTTTCTTCGGGAAAGGAGTCGGATAGATAGTATCCAACAACGCCTCGAAAAGATCGCTCAGACAGGAAGTTTTGAACAAAGCGCAGATGTGGCCGGATAGTTTCCATTCAACTAGCTGACTCAGTACTAGCGGAGTCCAAGTTCGATTGAAGGCCTTGGACAGGTCCATTGAGACAATTTCGGTGTGTAAGCTTTCCGACTGCGCAGTGTGTAAGACGTCGTCAAGTTGAGCAAAGTAAGTGCTTGTTCCATGACCAGCTCGGAAGGCATGTTGCAGATGATCCAACAAGTCTTGGGACTCCAAAAATTGGTTCAGCTTCCGGTTAACCATCCATTCCATCACCTTGCACATGCAGCAGGTTAGAGCAATCGGTCGCTATTTGAATAGGTCGTGAGTTTCTGTATTACTCTTGGGGATGAAAACCACAAGACTTTCCCGCCATTCCGAGGGGAAAGTGTCAGTGAGCCAATATTTGTTCATGAAATCTAATAGCTGCAACTTACCCGAAAGGAGAAGGTTTTTTTATAAGTGGATAACCAATGCCGTCTGGGCCGACCGATTTTCCGGTACAACACTTAAGTGCGAAGAGAAACTCACTAATTTAAAATGGTTGGTTTATCAACAAGTTGTCTGGATCATCAGGAACGGGAACTAATTGAGCTGATGGTGGACTGCATCCGACGCTTAAAACTATCATTATGGCTATCTATACTAGCCAACCTGGTGAAGTATTCGCCGAGGATTCTAGCCACCGTTGAGGGGTCTGAAATGTGCGAGTTTTCAATATGGAGGAAAGTCAGAGGCTTTGTCTTTCGTTTGCCACTGAGGGCATTTACTCGGGTCCACTCGGGCGTCTGCAAAGATCTTTTCTATTCATTGTGCCGACTTCGGTATAAGTTCAAAGCATTCTTTCTGCTAGGATCGCCTATGAGAATGCGTTTGACAGGCATCTACAAAGCATTTTAAAATGGCGTTTACTGCAAAGACTATTAAGCTCTTATCAATGCTTTATTATTGAATTGAATGCATCTCTAATAAAACCTCATTAATTAACATCTTAAAACATCAGAAAGCATTGAAATTGGTCGGTGTTTAGTCAGAATGGACCAAGTGCTTTTTGCTGGTTTCATGAAAACGAGCTCCAACCATTCGAAATAACAAATTATTTGCATTATTTGCCGCTATATCGATACTTATCTATTTAATGAATAATTTGATGTAACAAAATAGCATTAGAAAAATCAGATTTGATGGAGTCGTTGATTTATCTTTGCGAGACCAAAATATCATCTAGTCCGGTCTTTCTGAACACCGACCAATTGTTAATTAGATTTGCATGTTCATGTTTTACAAAACGACTTAAAAATGTTGGAAATGTATTCAAAACATCGTTTCCAACAGATAGGTTTTCAAACGTATTTTGTGCAGTTTAGTGACATCTAAACTCCTTTTGAAAAAACACAACAATGAAAAAGTTACTGAACACGAACCAAAATAGGGAAATGTGTTTTTATTTCTGTCATGTCGCAGAAGAAATGCGGTGGTTTCGAAATGTATCGTTGTTTTTTGTTTTTAATGAATAAATATGAATATTATACAATAAGATGGCAAAGTCTTAAGTTACTTCCTCTAAATTTTTGTTGATTTTAAAGAGCTTGAAGTTTATATGGAGAAAATTGATCAAATACCATTTTGATTCGAATTGCTCGGACGCTTCCGGAATTCGACACCGGCATTAATTCACCCTCAACTGATTATTTAGACAACTTGAATGTATGGATAATATATAATATTTCATAATTGTGAATTTTAGGCAAAACATACTGTTCAAAACACCGTGAAAAAGGCTGGACAATTTCAAAGAGTCCGGCAATTATATTTTGATCATAGAGTGCGGTATAGTCGATAAAAATTCGAACGAAATTGAAGGATTTTTAATAATAAAATTTTTCTGTGGAGCTGCATGTTTCCTAGGTATACCTTGTTTGTTTTATAACGAAAAGACTTGTTGCAGTCTCTTGTATGGTTAAGGAAGAATTTTCTAATCACTAATAAAATTTTCCCTTCGACTACAACGCACACTATGTCACTTAAGATTTTTGTAGTTTGATCAATTTGGGACACCCTATTGTAGAATTAACATTTCAATCGTTTAATAGGACCGGCATTCACTGGAGTTTCGCTACTTACTGTAATATAACCAGTCTGTGATTGGCGACACCGATATACCGCACTTGAAGACGTTTTGTTGGGATCCTAATATCATTGCTGTTACGTATCCGCCATAGCCCCAGCCCCACACGCCAACCCTGTTCTCATCTAAAAAGTTGAGAGTTTCAAGTAGGTACCTGTAAAGGATAAAAAGTGTAAAAATTAGACCTGAAGAAATTTACAAAATAGATTGTCGTATGATTAACACATTCTACTATTTTATTTTACAGAAGGCGTTATAATTGAGTCCTAAAGCCTTGTCCCAATTTCATTACCAAACGCTTAAGTTTAGGTCAGAAACATATGTGTACTATATTTTAAAATGATTGTTGTTGGTTTAAGTCAAAAAACCATTTGTCACGGTTTTTGTCGCACGTTTTGTTTTAAGCTCAAATTTTGGATATATTTTGGTTTTCCCTTTCAAAATGTCAGATAGGAACTACCCCAGTGTTAAAATTAAAACGCATGTGGCATTTTTGTCGACTAAGTAAACGATGAACATAATCAAAAGTGTCAAAGTTCATTTTAAAAATTAAATTTTAAATATGTTATAGTCGTTATTTGAGCTGCAAAAATTGCTAAAGTAGTTGCAATGACATCAAAGGCGAAATAAAGACGTATGACCAGGGGGGCCCAGATAGCCGTAGCGGTAAACGCGCAGCTATTCAGCAAGACCAAGCTGAGGGTCGTGGGTTCAAATTCCACCGGTCGAGGATCTTTTCGGGTTGGAAATTTTCTCGACTTCCCAGGGCATAGAGTATCTTCGTACCTGCCACACGATATACGCATGCAAAAATGGTCATCGGCATAGTAAGCTCTCAGTTAATAACTGTGGAAGTGCTCATAAGAACACTAAGCTGAGAAGCAGGCTCTGTCCCAGTAGGGACGTAACGCGAGAAAGAAGAAGAAGACTTCCTTATACAATGACTTTTTTTTGGGATCATGAAGTACTAGAATAACAAACACAATACCTACATTTGTATCTGCCTTGCAAAGCTGAAATCTAATTTTACTCGCTACCCGCGAATTTCAAATCCGCGTTGCCATGTGATAATAAATAAACAATCGTTGATTCGCCATGGGGAAAATTTGTTGTATCGACAGTTGCAAAACTCGGGACAAATTCGGCATCCCATCCCATACGGTGGTTTCCCTTTACCGTTTTCCCGAAGACAACGACAAGTAAGTTAACGCATTTATAATCTTCTTTATACATTAGTTTATCTTCCGTTTATTTTTAGCTTAACCGTTTGGAAAGAATTCTGCCGTAAACACGGCACGGTGTTCAAAGGAAAGCTAGACCATCGCCGAATTTGTTCTCGGCATTTTGATGCATCATGCTTCAAGGATCCGTTTGATTTCGTTGAGTAGAACCGTCTCAAAAGCTCTCCAAGAGTATGTTGAAATGGTAGCATGAGCAGCGAAGTAATTCCCACGATAGAGTTCATAGACCTGATGGACAGCTTGTTCGATACTTTTAACTCTCGTTTTGAACATGATAAGCTAAAGGTATGTATTTCATATTTTATGTATCTTTAAATAATGTTTTCTTTTGGTTTAAAATTATACTCGCGAGAAAATGTGCGCCCAATGCTGAACTTGTTAAGAAAAAAATAATATGATATAATATATTAAACGATTCTATTAAATTTTAATTTTCTACTTGCAGCCTCTACGATCTGCTATATGCGATAATAGCGAACATTGGGAATTTCTCGTTAAAACAAAAAATATTCTTGAGAAAGCCAAGTTTATCCCGAAATCGTGCTTCGATACCTCAACGGTTGTTTACAAAAAATATATTTTTCGAACCAATAATGAATATTACTTTTCTAGGCATTGGATGAAGCTCAAAATCTGCTCACAGCTAAACAGAGATTCCCTCCATTTATGAAAGGATTCATTCAGAACATAAATGCGATTCGACTGCTGTGGGATATTTCAAAAACAAAATTCAATTTCCTCTATCTGTGTACTAATTGTATCTGTCAAGACCCACTGGAGAATGAATTTGCTACGCCTAATGTTTTGCAGTTTAGCACGGCAATCAAATATAATGGGGTGGAAAGAACATTAGACCAGCAAGACAATACAAACTGTATGAAACGGTCACCCTGATTGATAGCAATGATGAAGAAGCGAAATCTGGAGACCCTTTGAGCGTTATTGATAAAAATAGCCTAGTTGATTTACCTGATGATAATTTAGATTATGAAAACCTAGAAGAACCGTTTTGTCTCAAATTCCGAACAGACTCATATTCCGAACACTTCGTTTTTGTATGGCGATTTGGTTGAAATGTTTCGCTGAAATATGTCATCAAATAACAAGGAAATGGCAGTCAATTGCAATTCAATTTTATCGTCTCCAATATAATTTATACCGCGGGAGTAGTAATGATTCTCTAGTTTGAGACCAGTAGAACATGCTCAGATCAATTTATTTGCGAAATAATTCATTTGAATGTGATTTATTCATGCTGTTCGGAATTTGAATCAAGGTGTTCGGCTCATATTCAGAATAAACACAGTGTTCGGCATTTGAATCAAAATGTTGTTCCATTCTTTTACGTAAAAACAATATTAAAACTAATTAAATCAACATTATTATTGGTACACCCAACAGCTAACCGTTAGGCTTTGCGAAGAAAAAATAAATTTCACAAATATCAGCCAATTTATGCCAATCATATGCATTTGAAGTCACTCTTGGCCTTAAGTGTTCGGAATATGAGTCCCAGACAAACCCGAAATGAATGCATTAGTATATGTCATTGGTTTTGTAATATCTAAATTACCCCATGAAGCGTGCAGGAGACACCTACGTTCATCATCATCTGGTAGACACATGGATGATGAAATTTTTGTTTTTACAAGGCTTAAACATTTTCTGGACGCCATTAACTTTAATTTTCCAAATGAAGTTGCTCTAGACATTGGATTAACTTTACTAATAGCATTCAAGCAAAAATTTTACATCTATTTCAAACAACATCGTTGTCAAAAAGCGATTACAAAAATTTGTTGATCGTCAGACGTATCATGAAACTGTTTGCTTTCAATGCGTTAATAAATTTTGCGATTGTCTTTTGAACACGTTTATAAATGCGGAAGTCAAGAAAAAGCAAGAGAAATATGGAAGGAAATGTCGAAGGAATGGAAAGGCGCGTAGGCTAAACATTAAACCAAGAGCAACAGGAAAACGTAACAATAAAAAAACCGTGAAGATGAGAAAAGTAAATAGAAAGACTACAAAAAGAAAATCTGAAGATAAAAGAGGTACTGGTCAGAAGCATTCCATGGGCTCTAAAAAGCGAAAAGTCATGGTATTCATATCATTTACGAGATTGATTGAACATTTCATGGTAATGATTTGTATTTTCAGGTACAGAAGCATAAATAGTAAGAAGAACTGCAGAAAAATATAGGAATTGCCTTTTAGTTAAGATTCATTTACACCTAACTGAATTTAATCAAAAATTGTATTCTGAAAATCGAAAAACACCTTGTTTCCTATAATTATTATGAATTATGTCATTGTTCAATTAATATTAATACCTAGTTTATGCCATGATAATCATTGTATGTTTTTTTTTTTGTATAACTATTATAATCATCGATATATAAGAAGTACACCAAAACAATGAACCATTCATTACTGTAGTTTCAATGGATTTTTAAAACTGTATAAATCACATTGGAAGGTCGGGAACAATGAACAAGTAAAAATGCGATGGCAGGTCGAATCCTTTTTCAGTTCGGAAGGGTGTTTGAAATCTCGCTTTTTGCACACAACATTAACGCAGTGCATCTGGTGATGGTCATCCGCTCGACGGCCGGAAGGTTAAATTTTCACAAGGAAATGTCACCATAGAAACGACCCTCCTGTTATCATGGGCAGTAACATCGCAAGGCTGAATTTAAATTAGGTGTTAGGGCCAAATGTCAAACTTGGGTACCGGGGACGAAATGTAGTACTAGAAGAGGTACCCGTTGTGAGCCCGAGTGCTACGTCTCTATTTGTCTCTGATGCCATGCTTCGTATTATTATATTAAAACTCTTGTTTTAATATTTCATCAAAAACTTTAGGACCCAATTGAAGCCATCAGAAATTTGTCAAATGTAAATAAAAACTATTTCCAAATGTCTAAACTAAAGAGCGAAATTTTTTTCCGTTTTCCATTGTTAATGGATAGATTAGACTATGCGCGAGCATATTGAACCAACAGTTTCTTTGACTTAGTCTTAAATCAAACGAAAACACCGCGGGTTCAAAATATAAACTTTGAGGCTCGAAAATGTATTGGTGTGTTCAAAAATAGTAAAACAGTGCTTTATAATTTAACTATTGAAGACGCATTCTTGACTATATACGACCGTGTGAGCATTTTTATTTCACAGAGGAAGCTTTTCTCTACATTGCACAGTGGTCCAGGAATCAGTTTTACGCGGAAAGATGCATTTTGAGCTTTAGAATGAAACATTAGACAAAAACGGTCTTCTACAAAGTTATTTGTATTAGTCAAGCCCTTTGTTTGGTGTTATTGAAAATTAGGGTGGACCACATTTTCATAGAAATTGTGTAACTAACTTTCTTATTTGTAGAAATTATATTATACATGCTTCAGCAAAGTTGTAGACCATTCAATTTCAAGCAACTTTGCCAAAATAAGTTTTTTTGTATCTCTTAAATTGACCGATTTAGAGCTTTTTTTCCTGCAGTGACATAGGGTGGTCCGAACAAAACTGGTTTTCTGGCTCTAGAGTTTTCAATTCAAACTTCTCATCAAAGTAGTCTATGAAACACTTTTAGAGCTTTAAAAACTGCGTAAATTGATGAGTGAAGAAACTCGCTATCTTCTTCCGTTTAGGAGTTATTGTTGTTTTTCTCTCAAAAACATGCCTACTTTGATTGTGAATATCTTTGATTGGGGCAAACATAAAAAATATCTTTTGACGGCATTCAAAAGACAAAATAAAATTGTATATTATATCAAAAAATTACAGATGTGTTACTCTTGTAACTCTAATAAAATGCCTTGAAAAACAAAGGATTTTAAGCTAAAAAACTTTAATAACTTTTGAACTAAAATAGATATCATCAATATTTTTGCATGAAAATTTGCGATTTGTTAAGTTCTTAAAGTCGTTCATAGACCGCTTTGACGAGAAATCTTAAATAAGAAAGATAGGGCTCTAAAACTATTATAGAATGTATTTCTTTATTATTTTGCATTTTGAGCATGAAAATAAAATTTTTGACAAAAACGATCTTCTACAAAATTGTTTCTACTGTGTCATTTGAAATTAGGGTGGTCCACAATATCACACATATCATATAATCAACTTTTTTATTTGCAAAAATACTGGTATATGCTCTTTGGCAAAGCGGTAGAACTTGAAATTTTAATCAACTTTGCCAAAAGAAGTTTTTCTGTAGCTCAAAATTTGACCAATCTAGAGCATTTTTTCCTAATCATCGCAGGGTGGTCCAACAAAAATAAGTTTTTCAACTCTAGCTTTTTTAATATTATTTTCTCGTCAAAGCGGTCTATGAACGACTTTTAGAACTTAACAAAACGCAAATTTTCATGCAAAAATATTGTGGATATCTATTTTAGTTCAAAAGTTTTTAAAGTTTTTGTAATAAAACATATTTGACTTTCAAGACGTTTAATTAGAGTTACAAAAATAACACATCTGTAATTTTTTGATATAATATACAATTTTATTTTTTCTTTTGAACGCCGTTAAAAGATATTTTTTATGTTTGCCCTAATCAGAGATATTTACAATCAAAGTTGGCATGTTTTTAAGAGAAAAACAACAATAAATCCTAAACGGAAGGAGATAGTGAGTTTCTTCACTCACCAAATTACGCATTTTTTAAAGCTCTAAAAGTGTTTCATAGACTACTTTGATGAAAAATTTGAATTGAAAACTCTAGAGCCAGAAAACCAGTTTTGTTCGGACCACCCTATGTCACTGCAGGAAAAAAAGATCTAAATCGGTCAATTTAAGAGTTACAAAAAAACTTATTTTGGCAAAGTTGCTTGAAATTGAATGGTCTACAACTTTGCTGAAGCATGTATAATATAATTTCTTCAAATAAGAAAGTTAGTTACACAATTTCTATGAAAATGTGGTCCACCCTAATTTTCAATAAAACCAAACATAGGGCTCAACTACTACAAACAACTTTGTAGAAGACCGTTTTGTCTAATGTTTCATTCTAAAGCTCAAAATGCATCTTTCCGCGTCAAACTGATTCCTGGACCATAGTGCATTGTGGCATGTTCATTGACTTGGTTACGCTGTGTAAATAATTAATTGGTACAAAAACCCAAAATCACTTTCTTAGAGGGTCAAAAATGCAACCGTTACCCTATTTTGGTACAAAACCAATTTAGTTCCACGATGGAATTGGCACCGTGATGTCTTATAGTTTAAATCTTTTATTTGTGAAAGGTTTTTGCGGCAAATAATTGCAGCTTGTCATTGCTCATTGGAAACATATGAGCATGCTTAATGGTATTAGAATTCCTCATAGTTATAGTTTAAATTAGTGCTTTTAATGGTTACGCCTCAAAAAGGGCGTAACTCAAAAAATACACTTAAAGAGTACAAAAGACTAAACAAACTAACTTCGAACCAATTGATAAAATCTCGCCCTAAAAGCCATTGGTATTCGACTATGTAGCTTGCTGTTACTGAGCAAATGAATGGATTAACACGTTATATAACAGTGATACGATGAAGAGATCATAGTTCTGATCTTTGTCCATTCATTTGCTTAAAAACAACGAGCTGCGCACCGCACTCGGTTACCAATGGCTTTTGAGGCGAAATCATAAGATATGCGAGACAAAGTTCATCTGATAATCACGGTTAATAAAAACCTTTGAATAGGGTTGTTTGGTGATGAAAAATTCACGTTTTTTGTAGCTTGTTCGAAATTGCACATTTTTCTGAGTGTTACACGTTGTTATTGCACTTATCTTAATTTTGATATAATAAATGATCAAACGAGATTACCACACTAAGTTCAAAAGTGTTTTTTACCATCAAACGGGCATTGTTTAAGTGGATACAACGAGTATTTGCCTTGACATGCTTAACCATGAAAATAACTGGTGATTACAGATATGATGGAGTTTTTTTTTTCTGATAATGACGGTCTGGGGAGCACCTCGCTCGTAACATTGATTGGGATGCACTGAATAGTGATCTTACTCTTTCGCATTATCGTAACGTCTCTAAATAAAATATAAACGTTCGTAAAAACATGATTAGGTTCTAAATTTTATTTTTCGTCAACCAGTCAGTCAGCAACGACTGCCTTTCTCTCTCTGGATACGCCCATCCGTGGATCTAGTCCAATACTGAAAATATAAAATAAAGATCTTACCTCAACGCTGCTATTTGATCTTGAACTTCCACTCCTCCAATGTGGCGATACAAAGCCTTCTTGCCTTGTCCTCTGGCACCACGTACATCAAGTCGTATATAGACTACATCGTTATGGCTAGACATGTAAGTTCCCCAGTCGATTTTGAACTGTTCCGAAACTGATGCTGATCCTGGTCTGCCGTTACTGTAGAGAAATAACAGTGAAATATTCTTATGTTGGAAACAACCTTCTCCCATTACTCTCTACTTACACTTCAACCAGCACCGGGAAAGCTGCATCTCGAAGCTCTTCTCTCCAACTTGGTGGAAGCATTAGTTGCACAGCTGCACGTGTTCCGTGCGGCAATGGAATCTCGAATGACCGCTGTGTTGGAAGCGCAAGTTCTTGTAATTTTCTCGTGAATGCAGGTCTCGTGTCGTACAAAACTCGTACAAGTCGATGGTTTAGTGCAGTGTGTACAACTGAATAGTAAAATAAGGTAAAATGGTTCATTGAAATAGCCATATATCAGATGTTCAACATTAAAGTGGTATAGAAATACTGAAACAAAAGCTACGGGATAATTACTTTTTGATGACAAGTTGCACACGACAGGACGAAACAAACATAAAGCATAGATTTGTTTAAATAATGATCCCTTGTTCATTGCATGTACCTGATGTGAGATGTAGTTAGTATATGGAAACTAAATAAAAATCAATGTGTTACTTTTACAGTGCATGGTTACAATTTATTTTTGTTAGACAGCATGTTAGCTTATTTCGTTAAACTACGACGGGAAAAATACCTAGTTCAAAATTCAAGATGCAAACACGGTCTATCATTAATAATCACAGCTTTTAGTTGGTTTGTAGCATAAGTACAAATTTAAAGCTTACTTACAAGACTTTATGTTAATACACATTTAAGGAAGCGGTATAAATTACGTCACACTTCGTGTGGAAAGGGAGGGTGTTATGAAAAGCGTTAAGATTCTGACATAATAATTAAAAACTCCATACAATGCTTCGAAACAAAGATGGAGCAACAGGAATGGTTTAAAAAGTATCGGAATGCAAAAACACTTAAATATCACTTTAATAAGGACTGATCATTTTATAAAGTGGACACTTTGGTATATCTTTTTTATCTATAAATAAAATTCTAATCAGTTTTTTGGATATCGTTTGACCAATATGTTCGTTCTATTGAAAAACCTCACACTTTTCACGTAATTGTATTTCTCCAGGTATTTCGATTAGATAGATTGGATATAATACTTGTAAAAATGTGATTTCATTGTAGCAGTGATGTTAATTATTAAAATTTTCCATAGTGTTGTGGGAGAACTTTTGAAAATAACGCATTTATCCTATCTAGTGTTTTTAATATGACTTGGACACTGAATCAGCAACACAATGAAGGCGTAAATTGCTTTTCATATGAGGACTATCTTAGTGCTTTCGTCCGGACGTACTTTGTACCTTAAAAATTTGCTCATTTAAGTTCTCTTAAGGTTTAAAATATTTTTCATTAAACAATTTATTTAAATAATTTTAATTGCATCTCATTGCTACAAGAAACTTGAGTTTTTTCAGTAGACTTTTTTTTAAAGGATAAGCCAATTTTGAAAAAAAAAAGATTGCCAAGTTTTCCAGCCATTTTAGAATAATCATGGATTTTGAAATCCTTATAAAATCGATCGTTCTAAACTAGGCTGACCATACGTCCCGTATTTAATGGACAGTACCGTTTTCATCACCTTGACGAGCTGTCCTGTCGTTTTATTAAAAATGTTCAAATTGTCCCGTAGTTTAGGAAATTGAGAATAGATATATGCTGTTTTATTTATTTTGTGAGTTTTTTGTCCTTCTCATTTTTCCAGCACCTAGTTATCAGCTTGTCATCAAAGTTAAACTAAATTAGTAAACAACATTTGCTTCTGATTTACTTTTTTGTTGTATGCTTATATTTAGGCCAAATTTTAGCCGATTTCCAAAACATGGCTGGCTCTCATTTATATATGTCAAAATCTAAATAGTATAAGTAAAGTTAAAAATCCAAGTTCAATTGAAATATTTTTGGAATATTATGAAACTCTAATATGAAATAGAAACATTTTTTCCCAGTCTAGCCTGAAATTGAGAATGAAAAGACCAATTTTGGAAATGAGTCCGACAATCGAACCTAGTTTCAATCTTCTCACAACTTTTCTTTTACAACACCAAAAAAAAAAACGACCAAAGTTTGAGGTCATTTATCGCTACCCGATCAACCAGTGTTACAATTTATTTATAGATCTTTGTCCAGCGATGGCGATTGTCAACGATTCAAAACGATTCGGTATAGATCGCTATCGAAAAAACACTGACTGGTTGACCGGGTATCATGTATTAGTATTATTTAAATCATTCAATGAAACCAAAAAGAGTTAATATTGAAAAAAGACGAAGTTATCTGTACTTAATACACATCTCAAATTAATCTTCTAAAGCCAAGGGGTGGATCACTCTTGATGCATTTGTTGAAGTTCTAGGTATGCATTCGAATGCATTTAAATGCATACTCAGCAAAATTTTCAATCCATGGCTTGCTCCAACGATCGATTGTTGTCCTTTTAGAAGTGTCAAACGTGTGGTACCATGGACGTACGAAGTCTCGGATGTCGGCATCAGGGAATGAAATTATTTCAAAAATCTCCAAATTCATCTCTTCGTGGACAGTAAGACTAACGACATGAACGGAGGAGCTTGAAAACAGTCACACAGCTCAACGAAGAAGTAAATCTGTCCACAATATTTAAAAGTTTTGTTGTTTGTCAAAATTGCTAATCCCTAGGCAGCATATTTAAGTGGTGCTCCTGTGTCTGTTAAGATAGGAGTAGATTCGATAGGAAAACTGAATTACGGGGTTTAACAGATTTGTGGTTCATAAAAGGTAGATGGTAATGACATAAAATAAATTATACTCAATATTGTAGAAGACTCTACTGATGAACTTTAGAACAGTTGGTCGGGGCTTTCCAAAATGTCACGTGCTTTTCTTCTGAAGAAACCACGCGTTGCACTTGAGGAAATACCGTAATGTTTTTCTCGCATAAGAATCGAATAGAGCGTGGAAAAAATACGGCGCTTCGTTCTCTCAGAGAAAGTTTGTTTAAAGCTCAGGACAAATACTTCAAATGTTTATCGATTCTGTTCTAAACCGAAATTAAAGTTCAAATATTTCCACCTTCATTTGGATGTGAAATTTCGATGCGGATTTCTATCCTTCTTCAGTAGAGCATATACAATGGGTTTCTCGGGCAGAAGGTTCTGGTCAATCCTGATCCAAAATCAAACTGTTTCTACGGGGACGTAGGACGATTTTTTCTGGAAAATTTCCTCTTCCCGTAATGTCCACTGCGTATATGACCTTCCATGAATAAATCAAAAATGCTCTTAAAATTGTGGGCATCAGTTAGGTTTCTAATTCAAATGCAATATATTTCGAGTAATTAATAACAGCTTGATAACCTGAAATAAATAAATTTTGTGATTAGGTACTTGCAGAATATCAAATGAAAATTATTTCTGCAAACAGTTTTGAAACTTCCACAACAAATAATAAAGCGTTGCTATAGATGGTTTAGGTCAGGGCTAAGTTGATATGGATGTCCAAAAAATGCATCTGATGCAAATTGATGTACATTTGATGTGCACCGAAAAAGTGATCCACCCCTTGTCTAAAGCCCATAGGAACACTATATTCCAAACATTGTAAATTATATTGAAGAACAATCATATTTTTACTACTCATACGCAATTGATTGGATCAGCTTTTTCAATGAAATTATAAAGTATTTGAACACCTCACGTTTATGATTTGTTTTCTTAAGCTAAGTATGCTGTTTCGCTCAAGAAAAGTAAAGAAATTCTTTGACTGAATGGGTCAAGAAATTTCCTACAGAGAGCCCCCTTTGAAGTGACATTTCTTCTCAACTGCGTACTGCGATCAGAAAAAAGTGATTTTCTTGACCATTTCTTGGGAGAAATTTTCCACGCATCGAGATAGGCGATTCCTTTTCTTGTCAGTAGCAAACCGGCCTTTATTAAAAAAAAATTCTTCCCAGAAATGGTCCAGAAAATCGCATTTTTCTGATCCCAGTACGCAGTTGAGGAGAAATGTCATTTCAAAGGGGGCAAATTTTCTTGACCCATTCAGTCAAGGAATTTCTTTACTTATCTTGAACGAAACAGCATACTTAGCTTTACGTTTCAACAAAAAGCTACCGTAGCTGTCACATCACTGATTCACACTGATAATCCATCAGTAGGCTTCAACGATACCTTGGATACTCGATGATTGTTGTGTGTTGCTATTTTTCAAAGCGTTTCTTGTTCAAGCATACTGTGATTGAATTATTTGATTCAATGATAGCATGGTTTCGTATCCTGCGGTTAAACTTTGACAGCTGCTATAGAACGCGACATCTACCGTAAACCGGAAAAAAATTTTAACAATCGCAAAAAAAAAAATTACAAAATAAGTATATTGCATTTTTTTTACCGGACTTTAGTGATCTGAATTTCATCTTTCTCAGAATTCGCCTTAGATTTCGCTGCCCCTTTTCGATCACCACCGCCCATGCAATTATGTTCATGACAGTTTTCTCCGGCTGGCTCAGTGTTTACCATTTTCTCTTTGTTCTCGACTTAAATTTTGTAAAAATATTGATATCTACCAGGATTTTAATAGGGTCTTAAAACCCTGTTCCAAAGTTAGTACCAAACGCTTAAGTTTAGGGTAGAAACAACATAGGTTATAAATGTTGCAAAACACCAACTTTCCGATTTTATCCCACTAATCGTATATGAGCACTGACCGGATCTGTACATTTTCGGAGGAATTAAAAGTTTATCATGTTTTTCAATGCACTCTAATCGTCTACAAAGTAACTGTTCCGAGAAAAAGTGTAAATTATGTGCTCCTTCCTATGCTGCACACGGTTCTCCACCCAAGCATTGAAAATATTAACCTATATTATCCTTAGGACCTCAAATATTGTTAAATAAATTTTGACAAATTCAGTATTTTATTACCCTCTATTTGTCTACAGAATTGTATTTTTTATGAAATAGCATTTAACATATCATAAAATTAGCTTGAATATTAAAAATTGATATAAAATTGATATTGATATGAAAAATAATACACGAAATTGTTCACTAAATAGCAAGAGAGGTTTTAAACTAAAAAAATCCTGTCTACTAATTTTGAAAATTGTGTCCTAATTCTTACCATTGGGTCCTGAAATTTGGAATGAATTCTTGTTTTTATTTGATAATACGAAAGAGCATGTTCTTGCAACTACTTTTTAAATTTTTCCAGCTCAAATATCGGCTATAGGGGGGTCCGTAGCCTTGAGGTTACGCTTTCGCTTCATAAGCGGAAGGTCATGGATTCAATTCCCAGCCCCTCCACAAAAAAAAACCGTCCAGCCACCAGAAGACACCGCACGGAGGAGCGTGCTTTGGGGAGCACATTCATCCTCCGTCAGTATCAGATGGTGACTGAGACAAACTGACCCTCTTCGCAGGCAGCTAGCCTCACTAACAGCAGAGCTCTCTTCTACCTGCTCGGTGTGAGAGTGAAAGAGTAGGAGAGAGTGAAAGTTGATGTAAATATAATAAATAGGTTAAAAATAGATCTGTATCGATAAAGAAGCTACCGATCAACTGATTCCGGCACAGTAGTGGCCACGAGCACGGAGTGCCTTAATAAAAAAAAAAAAAAAAAAAAAAAACACGGATTCAGTGTGTTTTATAAAAAAAAATATCGGCTATGTCATATTTAAACTTTAATATAAAAATTGGGTTCATAAATGAACCTTGACTTTTTGATCATGTTTGACGTTCGCTTAGTCGACAAAAACACCACAGGGGTTTTTAGTTTTAACACTGGGATTGTTCCTATCTGACATTTCGGAAGGGACACGGAAAACAAAATGCACTCAAAGTTGAGATTAAGCCAAGGGGTGTGACAAAATCAAGTATTTGACCATTTCATGCCTATAGAACGCCTAAATGTAGGCATTTTTTTTCTTGAAATAAACATGTTTTTTCGAAATAAACGGTTTCATGATTGAAAATGTATACCGTATGCTGTCAAAAACCTATTCAGTAGTTCGCCCTTAAACTTTTACCACAAGTCTGCCCAACCTTTTTGAATCGCGTAAACCTCAAAACAAGGTTAAAGTGAGCGATTTTTTTTTTGAATTATCAACATTCAATCAATGCTTAAAATTACTTTGGCGAAACTAAAGAAAATACAATTACTTCTGACCATCCTGCTCAGATTTCTGTAAGTGGTCATCACAGAATTTTGTTATCATATTCAATTCTATGAGAATTTCACCCAGATTATATAAGAATCTTTCTGAATATTTAAAAAATGCAATTTTATATTATGTAAGAATAATGCAACACAGAATTCGATCTGAAATCCAGAGAATTATTCGAGTAACTTACCAAGTATAATCTAAGAACTCTGCCCGGAACTCAGTGAAAATCATGTTCAGGATTCTTTGAAAATCTCAGCAAAGATTTTTTTAAGAATCTTGCGTAGAGTTATGTGAAAGTTGTTCCTCGGATTCGGTCTAAATCTCACACAAGACTTTTAAAATCTGCTTTAGAATTTCTGAAAATTATAATAAGATTGTATTTCAAAAGCAGAATTCTATCGAAAGGCCACCTAGTGTTCGATAAAGACTCTGTCCAGTATTGTGGGCATTAAGGTGAAGATGAATCGAAGCCAAACCTCAAATTTTCAAGAGCACGGATCTGGAGAACCAAACATCCGTTTAAGCTGAAAACTTCATCGATTGGTCACTCGCTGGTGGTGACCAATCGATTAAGTTTCCAGCTCAAACGGGTGTTCGGTTCTCCAGATCCGTGCTCTTGAAAATTTGAGGTCTGGCTTCGATTCATCGTCACCTTAAGTCGCAGATTTGATTATAATCTATGCTAGGATTCTGTGGATTGCTGCTAAGGATTCTGTTTCGCCCAAGTTTTTTGTATAAATCATGTTATGTTGAGGAATCCTACACATTATATTTTGAAAATTATTTCTATTTTTTGTAAGATTCATAGCCAACATTGTAAAAAAAAAACTTGTATGTTTAATGAAATCATTCTCATAATTAATATATTTGTTTTAATCTCATTATGATTAAATAAATAAATCGATCATCTCAAAGCAGATTCGTATGCATGACAATAATAACGATTATTCTAATTCCAAAGAAGAGATAAAATTATAAATATTTTTTTAATTTGAACGAATTAAAAAAAGTTTAGTATAACAAAAAGAATGAAAATTTCTGTTCTGTTTCTGAGTATTGTTAATAATAGGTAGTAAACTATTAAATGGCCAAAAAACATGGTTTTGGATAATTTTTTGATAGTAAAATTTAGGTAGCATTGTGTGTTGCATAATACCTCACATTAAGGGAAGCATGAAAAATGTATAGGTGAAAAGCACCTATTATCGACATACAAGAATTCTGTTCCAATTTTCGGTTTTTCATACAAAGTAGGCCAATCGTATGAATGGGTTCGAAAACAAGTGATGGTTCGAAAGTTGGTGCTTTTCCCCTATCTTCCGTCTCTCCTAATCCCAGGAATCCAAATTATGATAAAATGAATACCGTGTGGTATTCTCTACGTGTCGATTGCGATACCAGATTTTTTTTTGTCTCATCTGAACCCTTAATTTTTTTCATTCGTGTAGCTTTGAGGTTGAAAAGTGTTGAAAATCACCCCGGTTGACGGTACATATTTTGCATTAGACTTTCTTTTGGGTGCACAAAATTCCATGGAAATACGACAATAGGACAGGGAACAACAGTAGAGGACTTGCACAATATGTGCATTGTTGTCTGGTTGCTCTCGTGTAAAACGTTGAACTTAGTGGGTCTAAATATCACATTTATCTGGTATATTTCTATGAACTCAACATAGAAAGGGTATCAGTAGTGGACAAAAGATTACAAAAAGCAACATCGACGACAAGCACAGGTTTATGACAAAGTGTGATTATTATCACCTTGACCAATGATCCGGACGATATTCGATGTCGATTCGAGTCCATTTTGTTTCAAGAATTACAATCTACCTATGTATGGAAATCTTGATGAATCATGTTTTGCAGCGAACACCATGCTCGTAATCTCATACTATGCTTTTCAAAACTCGGTAACTCAAACTAGATAATCAAAAATTAACATAACGAGTGTAGTGTACATCTGAGGTGCACCAAATATATGTATTTATAATTACGTGTTTTTATATTGCATCCAAGAAAGAACTTTGAATGTATTCCACATGTCCGATCGAATACCAATTACTACCAAATATTTGATGCACCCATAGACCTTCAATTCGGAAGGCTCCTTATTTCAAGTTTAATTTAACGTACCTGCCAACGGTAATCCTGGACCTTCACATTCTAAAATGTAATGAGTAATTCCTGAATTTGTAGCAGTGTGAGAGGGAGGGCTCACATAAGCGTTGAAGTGCGTACAATTACTATAATAATATCGGCTACTCCACAATACTTCGCTTAGGTCGCAAGTGACGCATGTTGGCTCGGATCTGTTTTGAAAATAAAAAGGATTAAAAGGATGTGAAGGATTTTGAACCAAACATAACCTCCATAAGATTGTTGATCGTATGTCATGAAAAAACACATTTCAATGTACCAATGTAATTTACCTCTTGAGTTCCTCATTTACTGGATCTTTCACAACGTATAGATGCTGTTGACCTGGACGTTTGCCATGTGTTCCAAGGTAATAGACCAGATGATTAAATGTATCCCATGCTAGTATACGCACAACCTGGAATAGCGGAAAAATATTGTCAGTGCAGGCAAAATCAAGAACGAACACAAACTTCGCTCAACTACTTCGCGCGACCAAAACTTCGCTGGACTCTGGCGATCTTTTCATATTGGTGCTCGAGCGACACAGGCTATTTCAATGCGTCGCTGGAGCACTACACTACAAGGCGCTCGCCAGTCCAGCGACGCGATAGTTGAGCGACATTGCAGCGATTACTCGGATGCACAATAAGCAAACTGTTATGCTAATTGCAATATTCAAGTTAACCCGTTTAAAAGGGTCCGTTCAATATTTAGGTAAGCACAACTTCCCAAATGTTTGATCTCTCATCTCATGAGCAATGTTTTTCATTAAAGTCATCAAGTCAGACAAGTTTTTTGACTTTCCGCATGTCAGTTTGAAGCAAATTAACAATCAAATTAAATTTATCATTTGCTATGCAAAATGATCAAAACGAAAATGATTCAAACGTACGTTTTGGAATTTTTAGACAATCCTTCAGGAGTCTTCTCCAAAGTACTTTGGACCAGTGGTGGGATTCAAATTTAAAGTATTTCGTTCAAATTTTCACAGTGTCATCCCAAGTGTGAGGCCCAAATGAAAAAAAAGAAGGGTGTTGGTTTTTGCACTTCCATGATTATTCCATGATTCTCTTACTCTTCAATCAAAAGTTTTTTTTTCAGAACTACATTTGGGTTTCAACAAAAAAAAGTAATAAACCTAAAAAATGTTTAAAAAAACTTACCTCATAACGTCCGTGAGATATCACAGCTATTCGTTGTTGGGTTATTGTAACATGTTTTATGTGAGTAAAATGTTCAGTGCCCGTTTCCTGTACGCTAGCCATCATGAGAAAGCTGTCCCCATCTGGAGCAAAAACAGGATGAGGTAATATGTCCAGCCATTCGTTTTCGGGAGCTCGCTCAGAATGATGCTAGAGAAGCAGATAACATTGAATTAGTTGAAAGACAAACTACAAAAAAAATCGACATTTTTCCAAAACTTCTTACTTCTATGCACTGCCAGTCTGGACTTTCACATGATGCCACAAAAGACATGTTTTGAGGTCGAGTTACCCATACTGTCGATATTCGCATGGTGGGAGCATTTATCCAGTTAGCCGATAAAAAATAGTGATCTCTGGAATAAAGGTGAAATAAGGACATTAACACTATCCTTACATTAGTCACAAAACTTACTGTTCTTCTAGTGCTGCAGGCCGACTTAATTCCGAAGTTACTATATTGCTAAGGTTTCTTATATCCACAACCCATAGTGTCACTTCCGGGTTAATCGAACCCGGCGTAGGATATCGCATTTGCTTAGAAATAGGAAAAAGTGTTCTATTATCATCTCTGCCTGCGGATAACGTCGTGGTCGTTGTAAACCACGGGTACGTCATTTGCCCAACTCGTGAATCGTTGAATGTTGCATACATAATGTGATTCCCGTCTGGCGAAAACCACATTGCTTCGAATGATGTAAAAATTTCCTCTAGAAAGAGTAATGTAAGAACATGTTATGAATTTAGGATGAAATGAAGTAGACATGTACGAAAATTCAAAAATTCTTCCAATTGACCAACCTTCATACAACCAATCAGGTACACCGTTGTATATAGTATTTTCTTCTCCTGTAAATGTTAGCCTATGATCTTCCTCATCCGATGGTGATTGTCTTATATATATGTCGTTAGCGGCTACTATTGCTATTGCGGTAGTGTTTCCAATCCAAGACACATACTGCAAGCGAGCGGTCTGCAGTTTTGGAGAGCGTTTTAGTCTTATTGGCATATGATGGCTGAAATTGCAAAGGGAAACAAATGAATTACCATATATCCTGTTATAACTATGTTATAGTCAATTATAATGTACTCTATAAACAACCAGCTACTTGAGCTGTTAGCTGTGGACATAATTCATCTTGTTAGTCCACCATATTTGGGGCCCAGATAGCCGTAGCGGTAAACGCGCAGCTATTCAGCAAGCCCAAGCTGAGGGTCGTGGGTTCGAATCCCACCGGTCGAGGATCTTTTCGGGTTGGAAATTTTCTCGACTTCCCAGGGCATAGAGTATCTTCGTACCTGCCACACGATATACGCATGCAAAAATGGTCATTGGCAAAGTAAGCTCTCAGTTAATAACTGTGGAAGTGCTCATAAGAACACTAAGCTGAGAAGCAGGCTTTATCCCATTGATGACGTAATGCCAAGAAGAAGAAGAAGAAGAAGAAGTCCACCATATTTCATCGTCCACCCAATGTGTAGCATTTCGGTCCTTGCATAACGGGTGTTAGGCTAGCATTTCATGATTTTTCACACATCCTGTCATATCCTTCTTTTTTTAGGTGTTACATTCCAACCGGGACAAAGCCAGCACTTCCACAAGTCCTGAAGAAAGATGCCAAGGTAAAAGATACAGCTCATAAAAGCAATATGTACAGGAAGTGCGTGGCGATGAGGTCGAATGTCGAATGCTCTTGAGCAGCAGTGTGACATTGACGAGGGCGGTGATTACATCCGCCTCAGAAAGGGCACACAGGGCCCTCAGTAATTAACTTGAACGGACTCAAGGTAAGCTGTTCAGAATGCCCGTTGAACCTACAGTATCCTCATAAAGTTTGCTTCAAGTGCTTCGGGAAGGGTATTAAGGCGTGGAAATGCAATGGGCTCAACATGAGTAAGCTGTGTAGCAGATGCAGCAGCGAATGCGATAGAGGGTAAACGGTTCTGAGTAAATCGAAAAGTGCCTTACATTTGCCGACAGAGCAGATAACGGACACTTGATGAGTGAACCCAGATGTCTGGTTCAAGCGGAGTATCAAAGCTGCCAAAACCGAAAGTAACGAAGTTGATTTAAGGTGAAACAGTTTGGAATCAACTTCTAAGATTGCACTAACACTTCAAAGCCACAAATCTCGCGAAGAAAGCATCCCACAACAGTGCACTCTTTATTTTGGCTTTGTGCACTAGCAGAAAGTTTAAAATAAGAAGATCAGGAACGTTTGCCAACTATTTCTCCAGTTTTGTGCCTTTGAAGACGTGAGTAGGGGGAGAAGTTGGCCATTGTGCCGGCCATCTTTGGATTCCGATATGTTTCACCTTAAGACACTGCTGCAGCCCAGCAACAGCTTTGGCAATCAGTCTCAGAAACGTATACTAACGTGGTGTTACTAATGCCCCCATAGCGCATCTAAGCCAACAACATTAACTAGGCGGCGGATCAGTCTCAACAACTAGCAGCTATAGAGACGACAGGACGATATCGAAGTCTTCATCTCAAATAAAGGTTTTGAGACAGCAAAAATTAACGGTATGTTCTACTCCAACTTTGAAGAAAGTGGTGGTCAATTGAGAAATTGTCCCATGTGATTTACAGCATGATAGTTGAACTAGTCAATCGGTAGCCAGTAGAAATGGTTGACGTAGCAGCAGCAGTAATCAAAGTAACTAACTAGGGAAAGTGTACCAGTTATGGCCATAGTGGTTCCCTATTTGGCCATATGTGACATTTTGATAACTTTTACATTTTAAGTCTTTTTGTATGCTGCAACATCAAGAAATATCTTAAATCTACTACAATACACAAACATTTTCAAAATTTGAAGACATTAAAGTAATCACCTATGGCCGAATAGGGAATCACTATGGCCATAACTGGTACACTTACCATATCCCTGACCGCGTTAAATGTAGTTCTGGAATATGTGGAAACAGTTAGCACAGTTATTAGTCTGCTGAGTGCTGCTCTGGACCTAGCTAGCTGCCGTGATATCAGCCATTCCAGAGTAAGCAAGCTACCGGTGCTATTACTAAAAGTGAGGAAAGCATCAAGTGATCAGTCGGTGCATAAAATTATCTGTCTACTAGATGCAACGAGCAAGTTGTTGAAGAGGTTAATCTTCAACAAGCTAGTACCGTATACGGAAGGTCTAACAACCAGTTCAGATTCGGCAAAGGTAAATGTACTCTGGACGCTATCCAGTCAGTCGTCCAGACAGCTAAGGTAACAATCGAGCTTTATATAGGGACTTCATTAATGTGCAATTGCTAGTAACGTTGGTTGGTAAATAGGTATCAGAGGAGTCCTCAACGTGTGTAAAAAGATATATCCTTCTAATACCAAAAGTTTAAGAATGGTATAACGGAAACCATGATGAATTGAAGATGAACCAGTCGAAAAATCGAGAAAAAATTGTAGCAGTCAAAAAATCAGGCGTTTACTGTTTACCAGAAACCGCCGAAATTAAAAACAAAATTGACGTATTTTATAGCAAGATTAACTGTATAATCAGGCAGCTCGAATATTTAACAGAAAGATTCATTCTAATGGGCTACATCTAAGCGTGAGCACTTCAATCACGCCGTGATTGAACAGAGCAATCGAAGTTGCACAGAGATTCAATGAATGGGACTTGGGATTAGCTTACCATTTCTCAATGTGCACAAATCGAGAGCTTAATTTTTGAAAGGAGGAAGGGGAAGGAAAGGAATGTTATTTAGACAACCATTGTTACTAGAGACCGAAGAATTTTTTGCATCTCTACAGTTGTCATGGAAAGGATATTGGGTTAGTGGGATAAGGTAAAGATTTGTGAGTCACCATTTGTAGGTGATGCGATCCATGATATATTTACGCCTAACTGGATTCGCAATATTATTCGTTTAACGCATTGTACGTCGAACAAAGGCTCATGGCTCACTCTCGCAAGAACAAGCGATAAAATCCAAAGATCAAACACTACTAAAGCGTTTCGCGATATGCGACCCGCGACACTGTTTTATCGTGCTATGCGAGCGACGCGCAACACGATTGATCCTGACCGCATCACCCGCCCCCGTAGGAGCAAGCGACACGGTCAAAGCTTAGCTTAGCTTAGACTGACTATATCAATGGTTGCTATTTCGTGATTCACCGAAGTCAGTGAATATGCACAAAGAATCAACTAGAAGCGGAATTTGAGGCAAGTGTGCCACCTTAAGCAAATTGTTCTCTAACTTTGTCTAAAGCTTATAAAATCCACCAATTTAGCCTCATGATGTTAGTTTCACATCTTTTCATAACCACTGTGCCATTTAAAAAGAAAATTATTTCAAAAAATATTAGTTTTGGAGCTTCTCAAATATCATCCAAAATAACCTATTTTTCGACACTATGGGGCAAGTGTGCCACCCATATGGGGCAAGACGGCCACCGAATGAACATTGCATGTAATTCTACTTATAATGAAATTTTCTTTATTTCATATAAATATTACTTACAAAGCAGACGCTAATCGATACTTTGAAAAATAATTTTAAGTTTACCGTAATAAGGGGATGCTTTATAACAAGGTTCAAAACATGCGTAACTCCCTACTACTCAATTCGAATAACTAAAATGGTTATTTTTGTCTCCATTCAATACAATATATGTATTACCCTTATATTACGGCGAATATGTATAATAATCAACTAGATCAGCACTTTACCTTTACCGTTATATGTAAAATATTGATGGAGATATGTAAAACGGTACTTAATAAGCCAAAAAACATGTTATTATTGAATATTTTGAGAAAAAATCATTTTGGGGGCAAAAATGTCAGTTATTCCCCTACTATACTTTAGAAACTACTACTTGTGCCTCATTTTGGTTTATTATTGTGATTTTGTTGATGACGTTTACATTTTTATAAATTTCACTCCAACAATTTTTGCTTACCAAATAGGTGGCACACTTGCCCCAATAGGTATACATTTCAACCAAACTGGTTTTCGTATGTAGAACAAAATAAATTTTTCGTTCAAATGCCACAATAACTTATACATTTGAATAGTTTCACGATGTACAGAACGTTAGAAAAATCTGGTAATAATTTACCCTCCACCATGCTATTTTGAAACAACGAAATCTTATAAAAATTCACTCAAATTTGGTTGTCTTTGCACAAGTCGATGTAAATACGTGAAAAATAGAGCCATTTTCATCATATTTTGATCATTGTATTGTGAACTATAAGAGAACATATTGTTAAGCTAAAAGAGAAAATAAATATTATAGTTTTTATAAAAAGTAGAGGTGGCACACTTGCCCCAAAGTCAGTGTGCATAATTCAACAGATATAATACCAAGCTTTCATTTGAGGTAAAAATTTCTCAGATCGGACTATTACTGCGAACGCATCAACCATTTATGTCAAAAAGATCCGAAAAGGTTGGGCAGGCCTGATCTATGGCATCGTTTCCCAAACTTGCCTTTGGCGATTTCCCAAGTTTTCAGCGCCTCGCTCGTCTATTAAATAAAAAAACGTGCTGACGATACGTCGGGGATTTGCTATCGTCTATGGTAAATATGATCAATAATCATTTTCACTCAAAATTCTTAGAAAATACTTCCCAAGGTCCAGAGGCATTGGTACCCCATTTTTTGTATTAAATTCTTTACTAAATCTACATGTCATTGTTGAAAGAATCCAGATTGAACCTTTAATGGATTTCTTAGTATATATTTGATGGATGAATGAACGTATTTTCTGTGCAACACAGAATACAGTAGACATCATCCAAATAATGGACACTTCATGCAGCTCGTCTAAATTATAGCATGGGTATTGCAAGCAATCTGTCAAGGATCTTGCCAGGAACACGCTGACAATGCAAAAATAGTCAAACAACAAATTTTAGGATTCTTAGCACATAGGCTGCAGAATTGTAGAATTCTCAGAAATTAAAATGTTTAAGTTGTAAATTGGAGTATCCCAACGGACGAGTATGTAGCGATCGAAAAGGTGAAACAATACTTTGAAGAACACCTGAATGACGCTCAGACAATAATTATCAAGACACAACGAAAGAAAATAAATAAGTTGTGATTCCGGATTGAAATAGAAGGTGTAATATACTCCATCTAAAAGAAAGGTGGAGAGTTAGAGTGTGAGAACTTCCGAATGATCGTTATTCTAAATGTCACCCATTAGGTGTTATCCCGCAGATTACTGTTAAAAATTTCAAGGAAAATTTTAAGACAGGTTCAAATCTCAAATGGATTGAATATGATTAATTGAAAACTGCTTGAATAGTTGATAATTTTTGTTTTAGGCAAAATCAGCAAACAAACATTTGAAATAAATTCCAAATAAAAATACTTACTCATTAGCGACGTCATATACGGTGTAAAGTGCAGTAAACGATATTCGGTAAACCTGTAAAGATGAATGAAATATTAAATTTTTTTATTGATGTGGGTACAGAGTATGTTTTTGGTATGATACGAATTATAACGGTTAAGTTCATTTGTAATAGTAAAAAGTAATTAAATCAGCAATCACGATAGTTTCGAGGCATAGTCCAACTTTTGCAGAGTAGTCCAGAAATCAGATTTACAAGGACATGGCTTTAGAACTTTAAAATGAAACTTTAGGTGAAAATTGTATTCCACAAAGATACACAATGAGAAGCAAATGACCGAAGTTGTAAATTCTTTTTTCTTTATTGATTTTCAAAGAACCTGATTATGTGTATTCGTGGTTTAGTATTTTCCTACTAATGAATTGAATTGCTTTGAACCATTTAGATATATCTAATGCATGAGTCATATATGACCCACTAGAAACAAATCGTTTAATTTATTTTTTGTATGAATAAATACTTTCCGAATTAGTTAATCAGCCGGAAACCGATATCAAGTTTATGACACTCAGAAAAAATACGCCCGAAATATCTCGATTAATTACTATGTCGCTGTCGTTAGTATCTTTTAATGTCCAAATTAATCTTATTTAAAGATACAGGGTGATTACTATTCCCTGTCTGTAATATAAATGATCATAAAGGCATCTTGAATTTTAATTTGCACTTGCATCCATTTTTGTACGTCTATATCATTTGTCTTGAATGTGTGTAGGTACCGTAATCCGGGGGCAAGTTGATCACTGGGGCGAATTTGATCAGGTCGGTACCAAGAAACATTTCCTCCCAAGCATGCTGAAGGTTTTGTTGACACCACACACATTCCATGTTTTCAAGTTTACAGATGCCTAATGATGATTTTGAACTATTCCATTTTTATTAGGGTCAGTTCTGCATAGAAATATTCAATTTTTTGAAGGTGTAAGCAGTATACTTGGAAATGTCGGTACGTAATAATTCACTGGTGTTATGCCAACATGTCAACTTTGAGTGCTTAAAATATTGTGTAAGCTTGAGTATGAACTACTGAACTCATTTTTGATACATATAGCATAACAAGTAAAGTTTTTTGCCCATAAAACCGTTTATTCTCATATAATGTGCTTAATTCAAGGTAAATTTCCTACATTTAGGCGTATTAGGTAGATTTTGAAAGTTTAATTTTGCAATAAAATGATCTAATATCCGAGTTGTATCATCTAATAATTTAGAAATCATTTTCAGATTGAGGAGACCCAAATTTAGTAGATAGGGATAGATTTTATTTTTAAACCTGCTTTGTTATATGATGATCAATTTTGCCTCAGTGTGTCATTTAAATATCTTGATATTAAAACTAGTTTTTTGATATGTAAAAGATTATTTAATGAATAAACGATTACATAAACTGATAAAGATCAATGGAGTACTCGTGTTGTCGAAATTTATTTGACAATATTTAAATTACGAAGGACAACACAACAAAAAGTTTTAAAATAGTGATCAATTTGCCACTGGATTACGGTTACATATTTCTTTTTATTTCTTCATTTTTAGCCACATGCGTTGTATTCAAAGCATTACAGTTGGCACGCATGTTATCGAAAATCAAATATTTTAACCAAACGAGGTAGGGAACGGGTGGTAAAATGAACACCTTAAGGAAATCATCGTGTTTTTAATTGAAAAACGAGGAATTTGTATAGTTCTCCCACAACATCTAAAATTAGGATGTTATCTATTGCAGTGACATGAATTCAGACTAAAATAGCTAAATTATCACACATTTTTGGCACCAGAAAAAAACGATGTAATTGTTAATTTTACCTACACTATGTGGGTAAAATGAACAGCTGTTGGTGGTGAGCAAAAAAAAACATTTCTGAAAATAATTATTGCTTTACCGAAAATATATCTATTAAAATCCGTTCAAAAAAAATTTATAAGTATGAGATTTGACATCATATGACAACGATAACCTCACTGAAAAACCTCAAGTCTTCCGAGCTAAAAGTTACGTCAGTTCTGATACGTGGATTCCTAAAATCTTAGTTTTTGTTGACGTTTTCACTTTATTTGACTTACGTATTAACCTGAACACTCCGATTTATGCTCTAAATCGTCCGTGCGTGATGAAAATTCATCGAAATTTGTTTTTTCTCGGTAAAAGGCACGGTGTTCATTTTACCACCCCTGTTCATTTTACCACCACTTCCCCTATATTTTTCAATTAAATAGTCGACATAAGAAAGCGAAAATTTATAAGATTCAATCTATGCGTTGTCAGAATAAATGCTATAGACGTACATAAACTGATTGTACACCGGAAATTAAAATCCTCACACGCATTTCATTCTGTGTTCATTTACTTTACTGACAGAAAATAGTAATCGCCCTGTAAATAAAGTATAATGAATTCATAGTTCATACTTCCTTACCTGCTTCACGTTATGCTTGAACAGTACATATCGTAGGTCGTGTGAACATTGGTAACCTTTCACGTTAATTTGGCGCTAGAAGTACAAATGTGATTATTCAGTTTTTGAATACTACATGCCTTTTTTATAAAACTCACTATAGTATGGTTTGTCACCAATGTTGACACAGTGTTTGTGGCAGTGTCTAGTACAGCAAGCCCTCCATCGTCAGATTGAAAGACAAATTTTTTGCTATTTATCCACATTGAAGGAAGCCGTTGTGGTATTATTTCCTTCTGCAGAAAATCGTCTAATTTCATTCGCTTGCCAGACCAGTATAGTAATTCATCAACGTAGCTGTAACGGTAGATTTTTTTATTGTTTGCATTACTTTAGTGCTAAATACTTACCCTAAAAGATATATAGCTGTAACAATCCCAGATATAACAAATCCAATTACTAATAGAGAAAATACTATGCTTCTCCAATTATGGCCTTCAGGTGGAAAGAGATCCTATAAGTAGAATGATAAAAAGCCATATAACAGATAATATTTGTGACGATCCAAACATTAAAAGCATATTTCCGATTTATGATTTTACAATTATTTTGTAGCTTTTCTACGCATGATGTTTTTCGTTATGGATGACATTTGAATCAAAAATAACTGAAACGACGTCTACTTTACAATGCGGCAACTTTCCAATAATGATAATCCATGAGACCAACATTGGGTCTATTGCATGATTTTGTAAGTAATTTTCAGTTGAATTTTGAAAGCATGTACTGCGGACCTTATCTAACTTTTTCAGATGCAACTAAGTGAAATTCAAGCTTGTGGCGTGCCAATTTTAATGATTAGATGGTCTGAACTAGAGAACTATGCGCACCCTCTTACCTGTTCTTCTTTTTGCTTCGGATCCGCCACCTGCAAGGTTTCATCTGGAGGTAACCGCCATGATCCTCCTCCACCCCCGGCCCGATCTGTATGCACATTTGCGTGCATTACAGGATCCCGAGGTACTAAGACTAGCTTGATTGTACGCCGCCACGATTATGTGTTTTAGAAGCCTTATGATTTTCAGTTTTTACTCTTAATGTTATACAACCAAACAGCTGTAAAATGTATAAAATGACATGTATTAACTATCTAATTATATTAGGCTCCCACATTTCAGTTAGGCACCAAAATTTACTCGAACACATTTCTCAGACTTGCGTTCTTATCGTTTTTCATCTATCTTAATGATTAGAACAGATAGAAATATTTTTTGCATATTTCTTTCATTTTATTTCGTTTAACAAAAAGTTATTCCGTTTCACGAAGAATTATACATTTGCACAACGCTTGAATTATTGAAAATTTTTAATTAAAGGGTCTAAGAATATAAAAAAAATATATTTTTTTCAACCGGCACTCATAGCGCATAGTTATGAACATAGAAACAAATAGAAACTTTTTTTTAAGATTTCAACCGATTCTGAGCACCGTAAACCGAGATAACTTTGATAGTTTTTGAGCGAAAGTCTGATTATTTCTGCTATCTGTTTTGAAGTTTTTAATTTTATATTTTTAAAACAAGTGTTGGTACCTTGGTTATCGATTGCACTTCAAAGATTGCATAACGATTAATTTTGAATGTATCCATAATTTTTTATATATTCGAATTTCGATTATCGGTTTTGGGGTAACTTTGAAAATAAATATGTAAGCACATGGAAATGCAGAACCAAACTACTGTTTGACATTATTGCAATGGGAACTAGATTTTAGAATGTCTATAAAGAAGGTGGACTATATTTTATGCATTCAAGTACAAAATTTATAGAAAATAATGTGATGTAGGATCCAAAAAACGTCGAAAATAATTGAATTGTGCACTGTTATTTTGGACACACCAATACATTTTGAACCTTCAAAGTATATATTTTGGACACCCGGCATTTTTAATCGTTTGGCGACAAAGTCCACGACACTGGTTGTATAATATGCTTGCCCATAGTCTAATCAATCAATTGACAATTGAAAACCAAAGAAATTCTGCGAAATTTAAAAAAAGTTTTTGTTTACATTTGAAAAATTTCTGACGGCTTCAATTTCTGTGTGTAACGTGTTGTAACGGTTGCATAGATGAACCGATTGAATTGAATTAATTTCAGATAAAATAAACACAATTTCTTTGTATAAACGGTTGTTGCAAGTGCGGAATAGTCCTAATTTCCAAATGTCATAGGAATTGAGTTGGTCTTTTGATTTAAACAGGAAAATTTGCAGCCCCAGGTGGTCCAAAATATATTGGTTACCCTACTACGAGGAAAATCAAATGAACAACGATAAGCATATAGGGTATTGCATACCTCTAGGCATTTAACGTATTATGAAAAATCCTGACTTCGTTTACAAAATTGGCTCCAAGTTTGACTATAACTAGCCTGTCAAGGATAAGTGACGAACTTTTGAAAACTTCATCAAATAGTGATCGTTCAGCCAATTTTTTGTAAGCGTTTAAAAAACTCAATTCCTATTAATTTTTAATATATGAATGTAAGGCTCAAATGTTATCGATTGCAACGAAGACAGCTCTAACATGGCATACTAATTACCTCTACTTTTACATTCGTTTTGTTTAACTGATCAACCGAAAATAAGTCATTTTGTTAAGTATGCAGTATAGGGCTCCGTACTATCAAAGTTACCAGCATTATAAAAGATACCCCGTTTTGCGGTATCAATTAATTAGAAATTATACAAATGTAAGTACTGTTAAGGTGAAACCGAGGTAGCCGAGAGTGGATGTCGCCAATATGGCCTTTCGGTTAACCCGAATAAAACATCTTTTGTTCTTTTTACGGAAAGACCTTTACGTCTTTTTGGCACTGAGATTAATGTAACTTATCAGGTAAAGTATGTCGGATTCGTTCTAGATTCCAAACTTTCTTGGACACCTCATATTGATTTTAGAGTCAAAAAAGCTTGCATAACCTTCGGTCAATTCCGGCGAACCTTTGGTAAAACCTGGGGCCTCAAACCCAAGTATATCAAATGGATTTACACAATAGTTGTTCGACCAATATTGGCAATATTGGGCGAAGTGAGAACAATCCAATCCAAATTGGACCATCTCCAAAAGATGTGCTTGATGGCGATTTCTGGTGCGTTCTCTACGACTCCCACGGCAGCGCTCGAGGCTTTTTTCGACGTTGTGCCATTACACATACATCTTAAACAAGAAGCACTTTCTTGCGCTTACCGTTTATGGGTACTGGATCTACTGGAGAAAATCTAGTAAAACGTAGATCTACACACACTTCGTTGTTTCCACTTTTGTTGGATTGGGATAAAATTGTTCTTGCTCCAAGTGATCTCACAATTGCTTGTCACTTTCCTTACAGGACATTTACTACACAATTCTCTTCACGGGATGAGTGGACGTCTGGCTATTTGGAAAGAAGTATATCAAACAATATAGTATGTTACACTGATGGCTGCCTTCTTGAAGGTAGAGCTGGTGCAGATGTATATTCTCGTGGGCTAAGGCTGAATCAGTTTTACTCACTTGGTAAAAACTGCACCGTTTTTCAGGCGGAAATATTTGCTCTTATGTGTGGAGTGCAATCAGCACTTCAACAGCGCGTAATGGGTAAAGTCATTTATTTCTGTTCAGATAGCCAGGCTGCTATAAAAGCTCTTGCTTCGGCCAACTCAAGGTCGAAGCTTGTTATCGCATGTCGAACTCAAATTGAGGAACTGAATTCAGTCAACTCTGTAAACCTTGTATGGGTACCTGACCATTTTTTCCATCGCTGGAAATGAATTGGCTGATGAGCTAGCTCGCGATGGAGCATCGCATGACTTCATCGGTCCTGAGCCGGTTATTCCAATTTCGAAGTTCTTCAGGACATTTTGTTATTCTTAACCCGCTGTGGTAATGAGCTATAGGCACTCTTTGCGCTCATGCGTTTTGCAGTGCCTATTTTAGGGCGCTGTTCGAACCCATTGTGGTATGGAGCTACATGCTCTCAATTCGCTTATGCGATCTTCCTTCTTCAAGGGACCCCACTCCTATTTCCTCCCATCTTTCCCTTCCCTTTCCTATCTCATCGGGTGGATGATGAAATAGGTTCAAATATAGCGATGGCATACATTTTCTAACTGGTGGGGAACGTGCCTTTGGAGCCGGCCTTCTGATACTTGATACCTGTTCATTTCGAGACAAATGAAAGTATTGTCCTACCGGAGAAATTCGTTTACACAACCTTAAGGTGAAATAGATTGGAATCCAAAAATGGCCATCACAATGGCCAACTTGTGCCCCTATTCAAGTTTCCAAAGGCACTCAACTTAAAAAATAGTAAGAAAACGTTCCTGAACTTCTAGTGCATAAAGCAAAATAAATACTTTTTTGGAAGTGGAAGTTCGATTGCAAACTGTGTCACCTTACAATCATACACCTGAATATCTCGAAATTGCGAATGCGATTCCGTGACCCCAGCGTGAGGAATGAAGCATTGAAGAGATAAATTGGTATACTGCTTTCCATAATGATATGACCACCCACAATTTTTCGCATACAGGAAAATATAATTCAAGCAGGAAAAATCTAATACCTAGTTATGTTTAAGGGCCACGAATGTAAATTAATGGGTTGAAAGTAAATTCATCAAAATTTATATTATGGATTTCATGGATATAGGGGGATTAGAAGCATAATGAACATACGGGGCAAAATGGACACCCACTTAATATTTGAGAATTTTTATACTTTATCAAAAGTTCAAACACTGCATGAAATCTGTATTGCATTTGACTAAGACAAATTGACCCTCTTCGCAGGCAGCTAGCCTCAAACGACTCAGGAACACGGCAATACAAACCACCGCAAGAGCAATGGACTATGGTTTATATGGAAATTGATTGGACTAACAGCAGAGTACTCTCCTACCTGCTCGGTGAGAGAGTAAAAGAGTAGAAGAGAGTGAAAGTAGATGTAAATATAGATAAGTTTAAAATAGATCTGTATCGGTAAAGAAGCTACAGATCAACTATGATTCCGGCACAGTGGTGGCCACGAGCACAGAGTTTCTTTCAAATAAATATAAGAAAAAAAATGTCCTTTGAAATTTTACTAAGTTTTTCTCAGCTTCAAATTGGCATAAAAGCAAGGTGATGGGAGAATCTATTTTTTGTTAGCAATGTAACGAACCTAAAAAGGTTCTTTTTAGCTATTATGATTGAGGGAGATCCCTTTTACATGTTGGAATGATTGACAGTCATTAAATATTTTTAATTACTAAATTTTACGCAACTGTTCATTTTGCCCCTATATCCGTCAAACAATGACATTTGGTAGATGAAATATATTATATAAATATATATTGCGTATTGGAACCAATTACCCCTTAGTATTAAATCTAGTGTGTCCATATCTAGCTTTAAAAGAGACCTTATGCAGTATTTGACATTATAAATTGGTAAAATTGTGGGATAGCTCAAAAAATATGAAAGCATAATTGAAGCAATTGAATCACTAGGTGTAACGATAAAAAAGGCCGTAGCCTTATGTTACATGAGCAATACTGAATAAATAAATAAATAAATAAATAAATATAGTGTATTTCAGAACATTGATATTTTTTGCAAGAACTTGCAACTTTTTGAGTAAAGTGATATTAACAATAATGACATTTTACAACTTGGGTGATCTCGACAACTTGTCGTATTTTAACACGTTCTAAAACTTTGCGGAAGACGCGAAAGCTCTAGAACGCGAAATGAAAAAGGTTTGCATCGCACCACCTGCAGCATGCTGCGAATTTTCCAACTAAATTTTATCTTCAAATTAAAGAACAAATAAATCGTAGAAAAGTCTCCAAAGACATCAACCCGAAAAAACACTTCAAAGTGTTAGAGGTTTTGTCCTGTCCCAGTGCACTATGTGCCAGGAACGCAATCTGGCGGGACTAAATTAATAGCTCGGTAACGAAGCGTTTCCGGAATTTAGTGTCTCCGGCAAGTTTTTCTGTAACAACGAGTACCATCTACTGACATAAACGGATAGTTCATAAATCGTCCGCATAGGTGACGCCAACATCTAACTTTTTACTGTGACGTTCTAGAGACTTGGCGTGTTCGGCAAAGTTGTTCATTTTGATAAAATAAACAACTCTATCGAGGACGTCAAAATTCCACAGCCTACTGTTTTAATTTTATTGGCGATATAGGACCGAATTAGTGAAAAAACTATTTTTTCACCGAGTTTGATATTTTTCTTAAGAACCATGTTATATATTATTTTTTGCTGATCAAACAATAACAAACACATACTATGGTGGCACTGATTAAAAATTTACCTATGCCATGTTCTCTTTGCTTCGGTAATATCAACATCAATCTATATACCACAATAGCAGCTGGTGTTTTTGGATACGCTTTGGAAAGCATCACCTTCACAAATCTTGAAGTTTGATACCTACACTCCTGTGCAAAATTTTGGGTTCACCCCCTCAAAAACGTACAAAAGTGTTCTGTGCATATCTCTGTGATTACACGTCCAATTGAAACTCTTTAAGCCGCATTCGAAAGGCAAAGAGTTATTTTTACTCAAAGTTGTTACACATTTCAAAAACACACTGAAAAACCATATCTAATTTCCTCAGCATTCGATCGACCAAAATTTCATATCAAAGTTTCAATAGAATCGTAATCTTATATTCATTAAACAGACCCCACGTAATTTTGGCGGAAAAATCTGAAAAGTATTCAAAATCAATGAAACAGTCAGTCAAGTCATCGTGCAAAAGTTTGGGTTAAGCTGAGCCGCATGCACATCATTTTTGTCAATATCTCAACCGATTTTATTAGTTAAAAGCTTTTTCGAGCGCAAATAATGGCGCATACATGATTAGTTTGAGATTTCACAGATTTTTCGTGTTTTAAACAAGTTCAGGTGAAAATACTTTACCAAACTTTTGCACGATACACCATACTGAGGGGTGAACCACGATGACCTGATTGAGTGTTTCATTTATTTTGAATAGTTTCCAGATTTTTCCGTCAAAATTTCGTGAGTGCTCTTCAAAGAATATAAGATTACGATTCTAATGACACCTTGTTTTAAAATTTTGGTCGATCCAATGCTGAGAAAATTAGCTATGTTTTTTCAGTGCGTTTTTTTGAAAAATGTTACAGCTTTAAGTAAAAAATAAGTATAGACAGTTCAGAGAATATTTTTGAAAAAATACATGAAAAGTAAGAATAATCACAGATGTATGTACTGCACATTTTTGCATGTTTTTTAGGGGGTGAACCCAAACTTAAGCACGGGAGTGTATATTTACATGATTTTGGATTGTTCCAAATTGGCCAGCATCGCCAGGGCACTTACTATAGAGTAAGCAGTGCATCTAATGGTTTTGGAGATGCCCCCGGAAGTATGATGTTCAGTTGGATACCATTATATGATTCTACTCCATTACCCTGAATGTAATTGTCCCGAATGCCCTTATCCCGAATAAAATTATCTCGAATTCCAATATTCAATTCCAAATGTCATCATGTAAAGATCATCGTAAATTAGCGAAAAAATAGCATTCGAGGTGATGAAATTTGGGGTAATGGTACATTCGGGGTGATCAACATTGATCAAAAACATCATTATTTTGCGGAAAAATTTCTTGTTTTACATTACAAATGATGGAAAGCAAGTAGTATGACTTAGAAAAAAATATGTTTCATGTCAACGAGCTAGTTATTCGATGTTAAACGCCAAAGTGATCCATAAATGTGTGGGAATGGTATCTACTAAATTTGCATATCTTTTTGAAGTTGTTCCAAGCCGCAAAATCTAGTACGTTCTTCTTTTAGCTATGATCTATGTAAAACATGCAACTTCTTTGGCTACACCCGATTCTGTTTTTGCACGGGGGATGCGTACCGTGCAAAAAAAAGTTTTCAGTTCGAAATTTCAAAAACCGTGTAAAAAAAAGTAACACCATTTCTCGACGTTTCATGCAAAAATAAGGTTTTGGCGGAAAAAAAATGTATGGAAACTTTTTTTGCACGGCCGTGTAAAAAAAAATCCGTGCAAAAACAGAATTGGGTGTATTTGGTTTGGTTTGATTTCCAAGACAGACATGCACAGTTAAAAATAATGAAGATTACACGTCATGTAAACTTCATTTATGCGATGTAAACATGACGTTATATGAGGGGGTCTTACATAGTGTTACGGTCCATACAAAAATTTAAAATTTTTCATACAAATGTTGTTACATGGGGGAGGAAGGGGATCTAAAATTGGCAAATTTTGCGTTACGTGATATTTGAATGAACCCATAGAACTTCAATTTTCATTTAAGATTGAAACCTTGAATTAAATCGACATTTTCAACATTCTTGCAGTCTCCATACATAATTCTTAATTTCTTATATATGGCAAAATAAAAAACTTTTCTAAACTATCCAAAAATAATTTTTAAGCATAGAAAATATTATAAACTTGGTTGATAAGTATTGTTTAACACATAAAGTTTGAATTCTGTGGCAAATAAAGCAAAGAAATTGCTATACAAGCTGGTAAAATTGTATGCAAAGTTCACTGAAATCGTCAGATTTTCCAACAGCCATTTCCAACAGCCAATATCTTAAGAACTATAGTGCTATAATATTTTTAAAAACGGCAATGAAATAACAACCCCAAATTAAGTAAATAGTGGTATTTTGGTTCTTGAGACAAAAACGTGTTCCACAATGTTTTTTATGCTGATCGTACGTATCCTCAACCTTATTGGACCACAACTCGTGATTCAGAACTCGAGGAATATCCATAATATCCATAAGTACTGAGTACACACATTTAAAAAAAAAAAAACAGCTTTTCATACACAGTCCACAATTAAAAATTCCCGAGATTTTTTCTGCTAATCACGAGTAATGGCATTTTGCGTTAAAAGTCTGATTTTTTTCATATAAAATCACAGGCAATATTGAATTTTGTTGTATAATTTATATTTGAAGGCAAAATTAGAGTGCTTAGAGCTGCTTTGAAACTATTTCATTACCAAACAACCCAAAAATTTGAACAATGTTGCCATTATTCCATGTATTAGTTATATAGTTATGAAAATATCGTACAAGGAAAACTTAAATTTAAATTCAAATAAATATTAATTTTAACATTATTCTAATTATTGAGTTGCAGTGTGGCAAACGATTCTACCCCATTACCCCGAATGCCATTTCCCCGATTGCCATCACCCCGAATTCCATTACCCCGAACGTACCATTACCCCGAATTCCATCACCCCGAATGCAATTTCCCCGAATTTACAATTATCATGACGTGATGATATTGATGACATTTCCCCGCGATATTGGAATTCGGGGTAATGTCATTCGGGGTGATGGGACGTTCGGGGTTTTGGAAATCGGGGTAATGGCATTCAGGTTAATGGCATTCGGGGTAATGGGATTCGGGGTAATGGGGTAGAATCTCCAGTTCCATGACTCGATATTTTTATGAGTCGTCCCTTCAGACATCGAATCACGGAGGTTTCACTGTATAATTTCATGACACTTGATCATGTCTTACATATTTACTATAACATTTCGACCACATTTTTAACTTTGATGCCAAAATTGATTAATCACATTGAGTTTTTGCGAAAGAGGCTGAAGTAGGTGCACAGCAGTTACCGTCGATGGGGGTGACAATGGGTCTAGGGGTGACGATGGGGGTGACAATGGGTCTAGGGGGTGAGATTGGGTCAAAATGAAAAAATATGATTTATGACATATTTCAGCTAATAACGCTGATATTACTAAAATTAATAAATCATTTATTAGAGAACATATTATTACACGGAATTTATCACAATATACATTTTAAAAAGAATTATTTTTTTGTTTACTTGTATGTTAAAACTAGATAAAATTTACAACATTAAATTTCTCCTGTGCAAAGTATAACGCACCTCTATCGTTTTATTAGTAGAAGGTCGAAAGTCTTTTCATTACACTTCACACGTATTTTCCGGAATCTATTTGATTTTTCCACAAAAATTTCAATTTTTTTGGTACGGTGTCTAAAACATCAAAAATGGGGGTGATATTGGGTCAAGCAAGAACAACAGTAAATGAAATTACAAGCCCACATTTTTGACATTTCACGGTTCCGGGTGATCTCTTTTTTCATTAAGATGTGTTTATTCTGTCTAAACACAGCACCTCTGAAACATCAAACAAGTCTACTTGAGTATTCCGTGCATTGAATAACAATGCAACGCATTTTGACAACTTCTCAAACCAGCAACTGTGTTTCGTGTGCAGCAACATCGTAAAATTTGATCAAGTGGATTTTTTAGAATTTATTTATTTATCAGTGTTTTCATATTAGGAAACATCTCACGGAAGTACAAATGAGTTGGATTGCAGAAACACCGGGATTATGACGCCAACATCTGCCTGAAATGTATTGATCGTGGAATGACGCACCGAAATTTAACTATTTGCAAAGTCATAAAAATATCACTGTTTCAGTACATCTTTTAAGAAACTGAATAGGCTTTATGGAAATTGGGAAGAGACTTTGAAGACAATTTGAGGAAAAATATTAAGAAAATTTATGTAAACTTGACAATAAATGTTGGGTTTACATATTTTTTCTCATAGCTCTTTAATTTTTTTTTATATAATGTTCATTTCAGTGGGCTTATCATACTTGTGAAACATATTAGATATCTTTTCGTCTTGTTTGCATCGTATTTCATCAATATTTTTCAGCTATGAATAGTTTTGCAATCACATTCACAAAAACAAGTTGTTTTAGTTACAGTGACTCAATGTCACCCCCTCTATGGTGTGAGATTGGGTCATTCTTCATTCACTTGTGGTTCCGCTGGGAATAAATATTTTTCTTTGATTTTTTGAACAGTTTTTAATGTACCATCAAAGTACATACTCACCAAATTTGAAGTTTATTGGAGTTAAATTGTGATAGTTATTCAATAAATAAATCATACATATCCCTTTTTGACCCATTCTCACCCCCAACGACGGTATTATATCATCAAAAAAAATTATTTATGCAGTCATTCCATGAAAAACCGATCTAGTGGGTCTCCGAATTCCGTGAAAATTTGCTATTTTGTTCCTTATCCGAAATAAAGATACACGTATTTTTGAATTTTTTGATTAGGGTGACCATTTCCGAAATAGGGTGACCAGAAAAATCGCGATTTTGCAAAATTTTTATTTAAAAAAAAATATAACTTTTGAACCGTTTGACCGATTTTCAATCTTTTTGGACGAAATGAAGGCTAAAGAAGACTTTTCACGAAAAATATAAAATTTCACAAAAATTGTGTTTTTTACATGAAAAAACTCAATAGTTTCCGTTTTTTCGTGTTTTGAAGGCCTCGGGACCAAAAGGGCTATCGCTGCTCTCATTTTTTCTTGAAAGTTCAGAAAATTTTACGTATACTGTCAAATTTTCAGCGATGTATGTTTTTTAATTTTTGAGATATATTTTTTTGAAAATAAAAAATCAGTCATTTTTTATCGGCACACACTGTAGGTCTCAGCGCATTAGATTTGTAATGTTTAAAATAAATTATAACTTTTGAACAGCTTAACCGATTTCCAATCTTTTTGTATGGAATGAAAGCTTAAAATTTCAACTATTCAGACAAAATTGAAAAATCTGATAAAAATATGTTTAAACGTGAAAAAAAAAATAAAAATTTCTAGTATTTTTAGAAATTTTCTTATATTTTAATGTGAAAAATTTTCTTTTTCAAAGTTTTATATTTTTTCTATTTTTTTCTGAAAAGTTGAGACCTTAAGCTTTCATTCCATAAAAAAAGATTGGAAATCGGTTAAGCTGTTCAAAAGTTATGATTTTTTTAAATAAAAAATCTAATGCGCTAAGACCTACAGTGTGTGCCGATGAAAAATGACTGATTTTTTATTTTCAAAAAAATATATCTCAAAAACTAAAAAATATACATCCTTGAAAATTTGACAGTAGACGTAAAATTTCCTGAACTTTCAAGAAAAAATGAGAACAGCAATAGCCTCTTTGGTCCCGAGGCCTTCAATACACAAAAAAAGCGGAAACTATTGAGTTTTTTTTTTTTATGTAAAAAACACACTTTTTGTGAAATTTTCTATTTTTCCTGAAAAGTCAAAATCTCTAGCCTTCATTTTGTCCAAAAAGATTGTAAATCGGTCAAACGGTTCAAAAGTTATAATTTTTTTTAAATAAAAATTTTGCAAAATCGCGATTTTTCTGGTCACCCTTTTTCGGAAATGGTCACCCTAATCAAAAAATCCAAAAATACGTGTATCCTTGTTTCGGATAAGGAACAAAATAGCAAATTTGCACGGAATTCGGAGACCCACTAGATTGGTTTTTCATGGAATGGCTGTATGTTAGTTTTTGAATGGACCATGAAATGTAGCTCTGCTTTGTGGATGATCTCTGTTAAAATCGTAATACAATGTATGATCATGGCGCCATGATCAAAACAGCTGCTTCTACCCTAATATTCAATAATTTTCTATTCCAATAATCGATTCTACTAATCCGATTCAAATTCATAATTTAATAATAACGGTTATAGTAAATTTAGCTGATTGCCCCATGACGCAACGTTTTACTTGTACCAAATAGCTATTATTAGACCGTACAAGTAAATTGAATTATTGTCCTGCATTTGAAGCGAGTATGACATTGTATTAAATGATGATCAAAGCAATACAGTAGTTTCTCGATTTAATCACTGTTCAACTTAATGGCGCTTCATTTTGACACGCTCGATTTAAGCACGGTTGTCTGGTCATATATATCACGTCATGATAATTTTATGCTTTTCTTACATTCTGCATTGAATGATGATCCTAGAGCAACGCATATTTCCGATTCGATCCATTTGATTTGTGCTTTTCTTTCGATTCACTCTATTTATGTCATAGTTTAGTCTGATTTTAAACAAAATTGTAGTATGTAGTATGCCAAGTAATCACTGTTTCATTATATCACGCTTTGGCAAATCACACATTTTTGTTTGGATTCGTGATATGATCGAGAAATTACTGTACAATATTTTCTAAACTTGCACAAATGTACACATTTGCCAAGACATTTTTTTTTTCAAGTTGTTTCTGAACCTTTTTCATACTTGGTAACACAATTATTTTACTCCAAAATATTGTTTTCACTATACTTACAAACTTTCAACGCGACAGAATATTACAGAAATCACAGAGATCCACAGTGCTGGCGCAACGACATTCATAGTAAAACTGACGACTATTTGCCACTGGCTCAGTGCAACTTATGCACCTGCAGTGCTATATTTGGACAGATATGACAAGAGCACGACTATGCAGTGCTTCCATTCTTCTTCAGCCGTGAAAGACATTTTTCCAACCACTTAGCTCGGGTAAATTTTCACTCATGGAAAACGTTTTTCCCCAGCACAATTGGCTACCGAATGTCTTGTATGTTTGTATGGCTCGCACGTTGAAATTAAAACTGCAAAAGACGTAGCCGCCAGGATTTATGACTGTAAAGTTGCGAATCGATACAGCAAGATTGCGGTATTTTGCCATTTGAAGCGTGGAACGCTCTAAGCTTGTTCCAAGTTTGGTAACACTTAACGTGATTTGGGCAACTGTTACCTATACGATTAACTTTTAGTCATCTTTGAAATTGACGGTTTGCAGTTCATCGGAATATAAAGAAAAACGCAAATTTTATTGAGTCCGACAAGACCACAGTTTGTAAGGTTTATTTGGAACTCAAAAAAAAAAATACACTATTTTTTCTTCCAAGGGTTTCTAATTTTACCGGGATTAGATTTCCCGGGAAATGTAAAATAAAATTGTCACTTCCCGGAAATGCCACACTCTTGGGATATATTAATTTTACAGGCAACTTAATCGCTAAAGCACTTTAATATTTCGTGATTCAATCCTCAGCAGGCTTGATAACTCTCCTCAACATCATCAGAGTTCGGTGACTTACTCTAGAGCAGCGTGCTGCCTTTGCCTCTTTGCGAGGGAGCGGAGAATAATGCTAAGCAAAGAGGCAACGAAAAATTAGCGAGGAAGATGCAGCACAAAACACAAAAGAGCGAAATTCCATCAACACAACTCCTCGAGGACTGTCTTGCTTGGGCGGTACACTCAAGAGTTCTTTTGAAGCGTGAGTAAATGTAAGCATCTGAACTAGAGAGAGAATGCCCGAAAAAATCCTCGCATTTTTTGCACTCTCACTCGAATCGTTTGAGGATCTGTGTTGAAAATTTTGAGTTCAGTTTTTACTCCTCATAAATCTCATTTTTACTCCTCATAAACGGCCTTCTTTTTGCATCGCAGAGGAGTTTCTGTCAAGCCTATCACTTGACTTATCAAGATTGAATTTCATTTAACCGCCAAAGTTCAAGAAGCACAATTAATGTATATGAGCAATTCTCGCTGAAACCAGGCCGCCATCGGCACCCATCGTTAGAATTCCAATTTTATGTCTCTGATCGCTAGCTTTCGATAAAACTTAAGGGTGGTCCTTTTTGTTTTCTCAAATTGGTGGACCCCTCGTACGCCAGCTAGCTAAACAGTTTGCAAAAAAGCCCATTTTTTGATAAATCTTGGGTATTTCTTCATGTGATATGTCTCATATATCCCTTGGAACACATACCAAACTTAATGGCATCGTATAGAGAAAGGATATAGCTTTCATTTGAAGTTAAAAAAAATCCGGCGGCCATTTTGAATTTGGCCGCCATCTTGAATTTCGTTAGAAAAATCGTTTTTTCACCATTAGCGCACCGCTCGTTTTGAATTTTGAGATCACCATCAGAAAGCTGAGGAAAAATTGCGTAAGATAGGCTACAGAAACTAGGTGTGCAATGGTATTTACCCTATGAAATGAACGATTTTCTAAAACATGTTCCACGATTTTGACGTATATGGCGAGTGCAATCAATGCAAACATCATTTTTTGTACAACAAAGATACAAGTTTTCAATAGTTGGTGTATTTTTCGAGTCAGATGAAGAATAGGAGTATTATTTTGAGTGAAAAAATCTGGCGGCCATCTTGGATTTTGACGCCATCTTGGTTTTAAGTAGTAGAATGAGTTTTCACCTTGATAACACTCAACATGTTGAATTTTAATGCCACCGTTACACTTACTATTCTTCTTGTTCTTCTTATTCCTGACGTTACGTCCCTACTGGAATAGAGCCAGCCCCTAAGCTTCAAAAATAAATAAACAAGTAGAATTTTTTAACGCTTATTTGCCACCTGAATGATTGTTCTGCATATCTGCGAGTTGAAAAATAGCATTAATTCTTTCATTTATTTGGTCTAAAACCATTGATAGAAATGAACAATCTGTTGAACAGCTAAAATAAGATAAGAAATAAAGAATCTGTTTGTTTTTCAACGGAGATCTTTAATTAATTAAACATGAAGAGCGCTGAGCTGGTAAAAAATCATTCTACTGCTAAAAACTAAGATGGCGTCGAAATCCAAGATGGCCACCAGATTTTCCAAACTCAAAATGATTCACCTGAGTTTCGGCATTACGTCCACATTAGAACAAAGCCTGCTTCTCACCTTTCAATTTCGCTATTTTTCACATGCATGTTGGGTGTTAGTAAAAACAATACTTTATGATTCAGAAAATCAAGGATTTTTTTTGCTTAAAAATTTAAAATTTCCATTCTAAATTAATGCACTTTTGGAAATGTTTTACGTTAAAACTACAGATATTACCACAAAACTTACTAATGTCCCAACGCACAATTTATAAACTTCATTCGATGACAAAAAAAGCATATGGTAAAAAAAAAATTGTTTATTTCAATCAATGTTTTTGGACGGTTTTTATTCATTAAATTTATTTATTCATAATAACTGAATTCAAAGATATGTCGAAGAAATATTCTGTTATTAAAAATCGTATTATAAAAGAAAATTCCTATTTAATAACCTGTATTTATAACTAATAAAGCTGAGTATCAGGCTCGGTTCCACTAGGGACGTAACGTCAGGAAAATGAAGAATAATAAGAAGAAGAGTATACGTAACCTTGTTTTTATTGGTAACCTCTAAATTCGACATGCTGAGTGCTATCAAGGTGAAAAATTCATTCTACTAGTCAAAATCAAGATGGCGTCAAAATCCAAGATGGCCGCCAGATTTTATCACTCTAAATAATACTCCTATTCTTCATCTGACTCGAAAAATACACCAACTATTGAAAACTTGTATCTTTGTTGTACAAAAAATGATGTTTGCATTGATTGCACTCGCCATATACGTCAAAATCGTGGAACATGTTTTAGAAAATCGTTCATTTCATAGGGTAAATACCATTGCACACCTAGTTTCTGTAGCCTATCTTACGCATTTTTTCCTCAGCTTTCTGATGGTGATCTCAGAATTCAAAACGAGCGGTGCGCTAATGGTGAAAAAACGATTTTTCTAACAAAATTCAAGATGGCGGCCAAATTCAAAATGGCCGTCGGATTTTTTTTTAACTTCAAATGAAAGCTATATCCTTTCTCTATACGATGCCATTAAGTTTGGTATGTGTTCCAAGGGAAATATGAGACATATCACATGAAGAAATACCCAAGATTTATCAAAAAATGGGCTTTTTTGCAAACTGTTTAGCTAGCTGGTGTACGAGGGGTCCACCAATTTGAGAAAACAAAAAGGACCACCCTTAAGTTTTATCGAAAGCTAGCGATCAGTGACATAAAATTGGAATTCTAACGATGGGTGCCGATGGCGGCCTGGTTTCAGCGAGAATTGCTCATATGTTAATGTTGTAACGGGAAGTAACGACCATTGCCTTAATGAGGAAAATGATTTCATCGCAGTAATTCACGACATGTCAGAGAAAAATAATACCTCCACTATTGGTACACTGTTCCTTTAGTTGCGGTATATTTCTAATTTGTATTCCTATAGTTGCGGTATCCGTTGTTTTCTAATGGGTTCCTCCACTATAGGAACACTTTACCGCAACTATTGGTACAAGTAAGAAAAGTTTTAGCAATTTTAGTGATATTTCACCAGTTTTGAAGCAATTTGAACACTTTTTTCAACTATTCCGTGTATCAACAAGCCAATACGTCGATTGGCAGTGTCGGCTCGGTGGCCAATGTAATAAAATCAGTGAAAACGGCACTACCGCAACTATAGGAACACCCACAACTAAGGTAACAGTTACCCTATACAGTATAATTTTGATGTGAAAACAAGCATTTATTAAAATTAATGATTTTAGCTGAAATATTGATGTATACTGTTAAAAACAAAGTCAAAACATTCAAAAATCTGCTCAATTTGATTAGTATTTCTTTTTATGTTTTTCTCTAATAAACACAAAACCACAGACGTAACACTTAGAACAAATCTTAATCAAAATCATAGTCACGAAGACATGTACGCCCAATGCTATAATCGGTGCGTTTGGCCGACGGGCCAACAGATGGCGGTAGTGTGTAAACGTCAAACACGAACAAAAACGATACGAGCTCTGCGGGTGGCGGATCGGCCACCTACCATATTTTTGAATCGACCGTTAAAAAGGTGGTCAATGGACAACGATGAGAGTGTGACGTCTGTTTGTCTGTGACAAAACTTTTGTGTTTACTACAGCTCTAATAATGCATCAGTAATAATATGTATGAAATGTAATAAATGTAATAAGCAAGCTGTCTATGACATAACGACATACTGTGAAATGACTTTTACAAGTACATGCTGTCCAATAAAGCTGAACGTTCATTTTCTTGGATTAAACTGATCCAAACTCAAGCTCATGCTTATTAATAGCAATGTACAGTCGAAGCACGTTATAACGACAACTTTTAAAGCGACAAAAGCTTTTTAAAGCGACATTTTTCGGTCCGTTGAAAAATATATTGATGCTATAGCTATTCTCTATAGTGACATTTCTCTATTACGACGGTCCCTTGCGATGTTGCTATAACAAGCTTCGACTGTAATTGTAATACAAATCAAAAAAGCATGTTCAATCACATAGCCAAAAGTTAATTTATTATATTAAATTAAATCTCTTTCAACCATACAAAGCCAGCAATAGTTCCATGGAAATGTACAATGAATTAAAACATTCCGTCATTAATGACTAAAACCATATAACAGTCAGACTCATATTCCGAACATGCGGATTTTGAATGGCGTGTTGGTTGAAATATTTTACTAATATTTGTCATCAAAATTCCAGGAAGTGACAGTCAATTGCAGCTTAACTTTATTCAAAAATAAAAAAAAAAACAAAATAACTTTATTTATAACACAGTGATTGCCATTTGAAACGAAATGTTGTTCCATACTTTTGTGAAAAACTTATAAAAAAAGGTGATATATTATTTTTTATCTTCACACTCAATATTTCAGTTGAATGAAATTTATTGTTTCACAAATATTGACTGATTTTTGAGTATTAGATGCATTTGTTTGGAATCTAAACAGTAGATAAATAAGCTCATAATACTGAAGAATATTCAATCGAACAGTTTTGCAACTAATTCTGATTAGAACCTAGCCGTAATGCTCAATATTTGAGATAGAATTCTTTATTTTCAGTAATAAAAAGGCTCGTTTTCACATCAAAATAATGCAATATTCTCCAGAAATAGAATGTACCATTTAAACCTCTAGGGTGCACATTTTAGATCCTGCACAAATCTAATTCCCGTTTTCCCCCTTTTCGAGATATTGACATTTGAAATTATTTTTTTTTTTTCAATAAAAATGGTCATATATCATAAACGAATGATTCTTACAACAAAATGCGATTTTCAAAACTTTGTAGAAGACGTAATTTTAATTGAATTTGAAACAAAAAAGTTTGGGGCAAAATATCAGTTTTTCATGGACCACCCTACCCTGCATCTTTAGAAACGGCCTATCAAGGGCTACAGTAGACATACAAGGTTGACGTCTTCGCAAGGCTGTTCAAAATTAAACAAAGCAGAAAAAAATCACCGTGCTTTGTTTACATGTTCGATGTTTCCAAAGCTGCTAAAGAAATCGTATATTTTGCGTGTTTAAGTACCCTTTTCCGTCGAATCTTATTTTGTTGCGTAGTGGATCGTTGAGTGCATCATTAGCAAGTGAAGATACCGGAAAGAGATCGGAATAATTTGAGAATATTATCCACTAAACTCTCGTCGCGTTTCTGCGGTTTGCAAAAATCTGTGTTGTTTTGCTTCGTGTGTACCCTTACTGCACTTTGCTCTGGCTACCGTACCTATACACCCGTACAAAACAGGTTAACTCTACTGAGTGTGTTGTCTTGTTTATTATCGGACATCATAGTTTATCGATACGTGTTGGTCGTGAGTGAAAATTTCAAGAGTAACATTTGAAAAAATCCTATCAATATGTCACTGGTATGTTGTTCATGTGCTGGTGATATCGGTGATATCCAAGTCGAATGCCAAGGCTTCTGTAAAGCCATTTTTCATCCTCGATGCTGTGCGGTTGCTGCCGATGTGTTTGAAGAAGTGATGAGAAACAATCAGCTGTTTTGGTTTTGTCCTTCATGTACGGCGCTTATGAAGGATATGCGCCTTCGAAATACTGCACGTGCAGCTTACGAAGTGGGTCAAGGTCATGCCCTCAACTCCCATAGCGACATTATGAAAAATCTCAAAACAGAAATAATGGATGAACTGAAGGCGGAAATTCGAACCAACTTCGCCAAACTGATAAACTTAAGTACTTGTACTCCGAAATCTTCCAAACGCGTTGGTGTTGACCCCAGGTTCACCAGGAGTCGGAGGCTGTTTAGTACTGTTGCTAAATCAATCCCGAACCAACAACCACCTCTGTTATTGGGAACTGGTAGTACTCCCTCTCCGTCACTCGACATCGTTACAGTGCCTCCAAATCAACCAAAGTTTTGGTTATATTTGTCACGGATTGCTAGAGATGTATCAGTCAATCAAATATGTGCATTAGCTAAAAAACGGCTCGGTACTGATGATGTGCAAGTTATCCGACTGGTGGGCAAAGGAAGGGACATGAGTACATTGTCCTTCATCTCTTTCAAAATTGGAATGAACATGGAGATGAAATCTAAGGCGCTATCCACTTCAACGTGGCCGAAGGGTGTGGTCTACAGAGAATTTACTGACAACAGAACTGACGAAAATTTTTGGCGTCCTGTACCTGCTGCCGCATCCGACGATCCGCTGAGCCTTTCGACCGAAGATGTTGTTTTAATGGAGTAAGAATGGAAGAAGTCAACTCTTACTCCTCTCCGGGACGCAAACTTGCCACAAGTATTAAGGAAGCCTCTGTTCCTCTCACCGCAGTCGAGCCCCTCCCGCCAGCGACCAGCAGTCGTCCCGGTCCTGCGTGTGAGAAGGAAGATGAGGTCTTCCAAAATTTTTCAACAGGCAAGTACGTTATCCTTCCAAGAACTTCGTCTGCTGTACCATTCGTTGATTTCAGCATATCTCCATCAATCCAAATATTACCGACATCTTCAAGTTGGACACCGGGACGCATATTTGCCGCTTGCATCAAGGAAACCCCTACTCTTCTTACCGCAGTCGAGCCCTTCCCGCCAACGACCAGCAGCCGTCCCGGTCCTGCGTGTGAGCATGAGGATGGGGTCTTCCGAACTCCTACAACAGGCAAGTACGCTGACCTTTCGAGCATTTCGTCCGCTGTATCGTTTGTTGTTTCCAGCATAACGTCATCAATCCATTCACGTTCAACACCTCTGAAATCGACACCGGGGCGCACATTTTCCGCTAGTCTTAAGGAAGCCCCTATTCCTTTCACCGCAGTCGAGCCCTTCCAGCCAGCGACCAGCAGCCGTCCCGGTCCTGCGTGTGATTTGGAAGATGGGGTCTTCCGAGCTCCTATGAAAGGCAAGTACACTGATCTTCCGAGCATTTCGTCCGCTGTATCGTTCGTCGATTCCAGAAACCTCGTTCCGAAGGATGCACTCACCGACTCACGATTGTATGACCTATGGACGACTGCATTGGGCGATCCCCAATTGGCGATAGCGGGCCCCTCACGGAATTCTGCTTGTTTTTCTGCGATACCAAAACTTCAATTAACTGCGAAGCCGTCGATCCCATTCAATGTTTCTGGAGGATCTACACAGCATAAACGTCCGGAACGATGCCCTGAAAACCCAAGTGATATGCCATTCGATCTGCGAATTTACTATCAGAACGTGCGTGGCTTACGAACGAAAATTGATGATGTGTTCCTGTCTACGGCGGAATTAGACTACGATGTCTACGTTTTCACTGAGACGTGGCTTGATGAGTGCATTGAATCTCGTCAGCTGTTTTCTCCGGATTATTCTGTATTTCGGGTTGATCGTTGCGCTACCAACAGTTCTCGCCGTCGTGGTGGTGGCGTTCTTATCGCCGTTAAAGAAAAGTTTGGAGCGACAGTTGTTTCTACTCGAGCTAATATTGAACAACTGTGGGTTAAAATGTCGACTCAAGTGACTGATATTTTTATTGGTGCTTTGTACATTCCTCCTGACAAAAGTCAAGACGGAACTTTTATGCAACTTCATCTCGATGTTATTTCCGAGGTCTGCAGTTCACGCAGCGATGCAAGTCCGCTTGTAGTTTTTGGTGATTTCAACCAACCCCGTTTGGCATGGCTATTGAGCAACGGTTACGCTATCGTTGATGCACTAAACTCCCACATTTCATCGGCAAGTCAAATTCTTCTCGACAACATGGCATTCCAAGGCTTGCGACAACGTAATTCGATCCGTAATTCCAGTGGCCGCGTGTTGGACCTTGTGTTTAGCGATGACTCCAGTAAAAAAAGTGTACTTGCAACTCCAGCGACAGAACATGTTGTCCCACTTGATCGATATCATCCTGCTCTTGATTTCTCCGTGCAAATACCATCATCAATGACGTTCTACGAGGACATCGACCTTTCGGAACGAGACTTCCGTCGTTGTAATTTTGATGCACTAAACAGTCTTCTTTCCCAAGTTGATTGGTCCGAAGTACACCAGTGCTCTGATGTAGACAGTGCAGTAACATGCTTTAATGCCATTATTCATAATTACATTGCTGAAACAGTTCCGCTGAACAGACCGCCAAGAAAACCGGCTTGGTCTAACCGACATCTTGGTGTCCTCCGACGTCGACGTGATAAATTGCTTCAACAATACAATCGTCAAAAATGTGCACATTTCAAACGACAGTTGGACGAGGCTAGTCGTATATACCGTGGATACAATCGCTTTCTGTACAAAAATTATGTCTCCAGGAAGCAGAATGATCTTCGTCGGAATCCGAAGAGTTTTTGGAACTTTGTCAACTCAAAACGGAAAGAGCACGGCCTTCCAACAACAATGCACCGAGGAGATGTTTTCACAAGCAGTCAAGATGAAAAGTGTGCGCTTTTTGCACAGCAGTTTTCAAGCGTTTTCGTTGGCCGCATTCCTACTGTTCAGGATACTGAAGCTGCCACTTGTATAGTGCCACGTGACGTTGTTGACCTTGATATCTTTCATGTCAATGAATCAATGGTTTATGCTGCATTACAGAAGCTTAAATTATCGAATTGCCCTGGACCTGATGGTATTCCATCCTGCATCTTTAGAAAATGCGGTGCTTCTTTGGTGGCTCCACTGGTAAGCATTTTTAACAAATCGCTGCAATCGCAACTGTTTCCAACTGCTTGGAAAACATCCTACATGCGGCCGGTATTCAAGAAGGGCGATAAGACCGATTTTGCCAACTACCGTGGAATAACATCCCTTTCAGCAGGTGCGAAATGCTTGGAAACCATTGTTAATAAAGTAATGTTCAGCTCGTTCTGTTGCTATATTAGTGAGGCTCAACACGGCTTCTTCCCTAGGCGGTCGGTAGAAAGTAACTTGGTTGATTTTACTTCGACCTGCATTAGGTCCATGGATAATGGAGCGCAAATAGACGCTGTTTACACGGATATCAAGGCTGCCTTTGACACTGTGAACCACGAGATTCTGTTGGCGAAATTACTCCGACTCGGTGTTTCAACACGAATGTGTAATTGGCTGCAATCGTACCTTAGAAACAGGAGTCTCTGTGTGAAGGTTGGATCTACTGTATCGCATCCTTTTCACCCTGCATCTGGGGTACCGCAGGGCAGCAACCTGGGACCCTTATTGTTTTCGCTGTTCTTCAATGATGTGACTATCGTTCTTGCAAATGGCGGTTTGTTAATCTACGCAGACGACCTAAAAATTTTCCTCGTCGTGAGAACTGAAGCGGACTGCAGAGACCTCCAGGAGCTATTGAACCAGTTCGCACGCTGGTGTACCATGAATTTCCTGGCTGTTAGCGTTTCCAAATGCTGTGTGATTTCATACCGTCGCTGTAAATCACCAATTTTGTACGATTACAATATAAATGGTCAGGAACTCGAACGTGTGGACAAGGTCAAAGATCTGGGCGTTTTGTTGGATTACAGATTGACATTTAAACTGCATTATGCCACTATCATTGACAAGGCGAACCGTCAACTGGGCTTCATCTTAAAAATTACAAAAGAATTCAACGACCCGATGTGTCTGCGTTCCTTGTACTGTTCTCTGGTTAGATCCATTTTAGAATTTGCTTCTATAGTATGGTCACCTTATGAGGCAGTGTGGATAACCAGAATAGAAGCAGTTCAGCGTAAGTTTGTGAGACATGCTTTGAGGGATCTACCGTGGCGTGATCCGTTGAACTTGCCTCCTTACGACCATCGTTGCAGATTGCTGGGACTGGAACCGCTGCACGTCCGGCGCAAAAATAGCCGAGCTGTTTATGGATCGAAAATTGTTCGTACGGAGGTTGATTGTCCTGCTTTGCTTCAACATGTGTAATTTTATGCTCCAGAGCGCGTACTACGGACAAGGCAACTGATCCAGATAGCTTCCAGGAATACTGGTTATGGAGCAAATGATCCGTTAAATTCCATTTGCAATGAATTCCGACAAGCTTATGGTGTATTTGATTTTAACTTGACGACAAATACTTTTAGACAACGCTTAAGCAGAACACGTTTTATAAATTGACTATGTTTACATTTTTTATTGTGTTAGTATTAGTATTTCATTAAGACCATGATGTCCGATGGAAGTAATCAAATAAATAAATAAATAAATCTGCCAAGAACACTTCAAATCGCTAACTTAAAAAGCATAAAAGTTGGCAAAACTATTTCCGTATTATGTTGGACCACCCTGATGTCACTTATTATCAAAATGTAGTCCACATCATATGTAATAATTATGCCGATGACACTTTTGTACTAAAAATCATCTTCATGGTCATTTTTTTCTCCTAATTCATTGATCTGACCCAATGTGCAATGTGAGTAATTCTTCTTGATTGACGAAAAACTATGAGAATTCTCTTATCACATTGGTTGCATAAGATATCGTTATTGGTGGGGCTTAGATTTATTAAAATTAAACTATTTCGTTTTTTCTAATCTAAATAATTTCTGGTAAAACGTTAACAATGTATGTCAATATAAGATTAGAACTTAAAATTTACCTCACCGGATTTGCATGTTTTTTTCAGTGGGAACATAAAAATTGAACTAACATAATTAAAGATATGTTTGGCCTAATTTATGAAAATTTTTCCTGCTTCTTTGAAAGTCTACAAAACGTTTATTGCTGATTGTATCAGCGAATCAAACTGAAATTATAACAACGCAAAAGTAACTACAAATCGAGCGTGCCTACAATCCATTGTTCCTTTTTTTGCGGATTGGGATAAATCTCAAGAAAAAATATCATGATAGCAACAGATGGTTACATAGTTGCGAACTGTTAAACTCTTGAATAATTATTTTAGTTATTTTGAACAGAAAATCCAATATGTTGTATGGATTTTATTTAATAATGTATCAAAAATGTTTACTATCACGAAGAAAGTTCTCGAAAATGAAGAAAATTCTCCGAAATATAGATGATTACACGTTGAGTGATCATTGTCATATTCTGTTCAAGTTGTGATAAACTGTTGCTGCAGAATACTGGTGCAATTAGAATAGTAGCGAACAATGTCTTTGTTGATATGTGTTGGTTGAGAAAAGACCCACTGGATGGTGTTAAAAAAGTTCAAAATTCTATTACTTTGCTTATTTGTAAGTATTTAAAAAGGTTTTAAAGTGCTCATGGCGAATATTTTACCGAGACCTTGTAATGGTCAAGGGTCGTTATTTGGTTTCTATGAAGCTTGTATGAAGGTTTCTTAAAATATGCAAAGCTGCTTGCAGAATAATCTTTGCATTATTAATCTGCTAAGGAAATACATGACCTATTTTTGAAAATAAATCCTCCCAGAATATTATGTCGTTTGGAGATACCCGAATAAGTCATTCAAATTGTTTGATAATCTTCTGTATTGGTTTTCTATGTAATCTTTATCATGCTACACGAAACATCTTCGACAACTTTTTATTTTGAATCTTATCAGCCACGTGATATATTTTTTTGTGTAAAGATCAATTTTAAAAAGTTTATTATTGGAAATATGCATTTTTGCCGCCTAGCAAGGTTCTTAGTGGAATCTAGATGATCTTAGAAAAATCCTGCATTATCTGTAGTGGAATTCAAACGTGACTATTGGCTTTACCAGCCACATATTATTAAATCTCTCATTTCGAGGACTTAAATTTGTATGAGGGGCGTGAGTTGTTCGTAAAACTTCAAAAGGGGATGCTACTCAAAAAAGGTTGGGAGCCACTGCTCTAGATGGTATGCAATAGTGATGCTCAATGGCTGTTCAGTGCGATTATCGACTAAATTATACACTCTTAAAATAATGAAAATTACTGTGGACGTAATTCTGGTTCTGACTGAATGACACACTCTGTTAAAAATGATGAAGATTACACTTTATTTATGCGATTTAAACATGACGTCATGTAAATTTAAGTCTGAAATCATGTGAAAATATGTTGTATGTCATGTAACCACACAGAATCCTGCTAGATTACATGATATATGTACCCAGTGGTGTGTCTGTCTGTCCGAGATTTTTGAGATTTTCGCGATGTAGTGTGTTCCGTGTAATAGTTTGTTCGAAAAAACCAAGAAGGTGTTTGAGTATTCGTAAGCATCGCCACCCATCGCCCACTGGACAGCATGCAGCCACATCGAAACAAGTTCCGCTACTCACCACCAGACATCGCTGGACGAGCAGAATGGGCGGCCATTGGGGGTGGTGTAGAAGGAGCCATGATGGGGCGAATTTAGGAAACTGCGGAAAACTCTAGGTCGAGGGCTCTGAAAAGGATATCCACCATTGCTCTGGATCATTATCGAGCCAAATATTAAGCAAGATAGACGTCTGTCGGAAGTTAAGGAAATTTGTAAAGAGTAGAAAGAGTTGTGAAAAGAGTAGAAGATAGTGGATAGTGTGAATTATTGGAAGCATCCAGGTAACAGACCCTCGACAAGAGCCCCCATTCGTCCCCATAATTAAAACACCCCCCCATTTGTCCTCCAAATACCCGCAGGACCCTTGGTTTTATCCTTAGAGTACCCTTAGTGACCTTGGAGTAACCTTGGCCGTTGCCTTGCCGTAGGCTGGAGTGCGCGTAGTAGACCCGAAGACCTTGATTGGTCCTACCGCCTCGAAGTGCGCTGCAGTGCTCGTCCGTTACACCCGAGACTGCCAAACGAGCGAGGAAGTGCCTTCTGTCGCAGCTGTGCACGCCATTTTGTTAGCAGCGACGCTACACCTTCAAGCCAAGGCCCAGTAAGGTGAAGACAGGAGGAAGGAAGTAAGGAGAGGAGCCGCGGTCGCAGCCCAACCGAGGAGAGGAGCGAACCGGCGGCGACGAAGCAAGGTGTGGTAGCGGAACGAAGAAGGGGCCCCGCCACCAGAAGAAGAGAAGAAGAGGAAGTGGAAGGTAGGAGATAGGCTGTAAGGAAGTGGGATGAAATACCTGTGTGCAAGAAAAGGTAATAAAGTGGGTTTAAGTGTCGCAAAGTGGATATTCAAGCGTTTTCTTGGTCGCGGATTATCACGCGCATATGCCGACCCTGAGGCTGTGTAGAAGGGGGTCTCATTGATGCCGGATAGGGGGCTGCCCCATTAGTTACATATAATTGAAATTTACATGACATATCATGTAAATCATGTAAATGATATTCCACGCTCCAATTATGTACATTATATGTCTCAGAAATTTACACGTTTCGTTCGAACTGTGCATGATGTTTGCGATGGAACGACATGAAAACGTGTCTTTGGAGATGAATTGAACAAAAACAAATGTAACTTTACATGTTAAATGACACGAAAACTAAAACGATATTTCCCGAATCAGACATAAAAGTATTTAAAATTTATGTGCATCCCAAAAAATGTAAACCTACAAAACCTCTAAAGAGAATGCATGTTGTTATGTAAAAGTTAGTTTAAAACCTATTTTTTTGTCTCGGCGTGTATTTTTTTTCAGTGTCGTGTAATTTGCAGAACGGATGATGCAATTTTAAGAACGGATGTAGAATAACGTCAACAGGTTAGCATCTTGAATTTGCATCTAACCGAACTTAATTTTACATGATAGCTTCCAAAAGGGCAGGCATCCAGGAAAATTTTCAAACACGTGAAAATAAATCAAATTTGATGCATTTTTATTAGAAATTCCGGATGTTTTGTGTATCTTCTCTTCTTTCTAAGTAATTTATTTATAATTATTTATGTACCTCTCTTTTTTCTAAGTAATTTATTTATAATTCACAAAACTATTTCTTGGCTTTGTTTCGAACAAGAGGCGTCAAACCAAAAAAAAAAGTTAAAGCTAACGCATATTTGACAACTTTGAATCAATTTTATCAACCAATAAAATAAGATCCACTTAGAGTCTTACGTTGAAATTGTGACTGTTACACTGAACAGAATCACATTTTATTCGACGTTTGCTCCAAGAGGTCAGAGAGAAGAGAATGGGTCAAAACATAATTTGAAATATCTCAGCAAATATTTGAAATATTTATGTATATTTTTAATGCTGTGTTCTTTCCAGATGTAACAAGTAGTTGACGCCGTTTTAAATTACTCAATAGCATCAAACTTCAAAAAAAAAAATGATTGTCCTGCTTTGTTATTAATGCATATAAATTCTAGTTTTGTTGACCCAATGTCTAAATGGGGTGAGAATAAGACGATTTTTGTACATTAATGAATCAGAGTAAAATAACGAATTTGGAATGTACTGAAATGAATATTGCAAGACAAATACGAGAGTTATCCAACAATCGACTTGGACATATTTGTTTTGATCTATTCTAACCAGTGGCGTAGCTAGGGCAGGGGACACTGTACAGAAACAAATTTGAGGAGATGCTTTATATTGTATATGTCATTTATTTTGCGTTAAAGCATAAGAAATCAACAAAGGAAATGTTTTTCAGAATGTGTTGAAATTACACACACGATGTGTTGGTCCACAAAAGATCTATTTTGTGCAAATTGTGCTCAATGTTATGTAAATTCGTTGAAGCATGTTGATTTTCATCACCAATATTCACTCAATCAGGATTTTCTTGCTAGACATTTTTTAAAGCGGTTCCGTGGAGAAAAAGGTCTGAGGCCAATGCTAATATCTGTGCATTCTGTACACCAGTTTGATTTGACCGATTTGAACCAATTTGAATAATTTAATAAGAAATCATAATACATAGAAACTAATAATTCATACACTCCCGTGCATAAGTTTGGGTTCACCCCCTAAAAAACATGCAAAAGTGTTCTGTCCATATCTCTGTAAATATACGTCCAATTGAAACTCTCTAAGCCGCATTCGAAAGGCAAAGAGTTATTCTTACTTCGTATGTATTTTTCCAAAAACATCTTTTGAATTTTGTATACTACATTTTTACTTAAAGTTGTGACATTTTGCAAAAAACACACTGAAAAATCATATCTAATATTCTCAGCATTGGATCGACCAAAATTTTTAATCAAAGTGTCATTAGAATCGTAATCTTATATTCTTTGAAGAGCACTCACGAAATTTTTGCGGAAAAATCTGATAACTATTCAAAATCAATGAAACAGTCATTCAAGTCATCGTGCAAAAGTTTGGGTTCACCCCTCAGTATGGTGTATCGTGCAAAAGTTTGGGTTCACCAAACTTCATTTTGAATACTTTCCAGATTTTTCCACCAAAATTTCGTGGGGTCTCCCCAAAGAATATGAGATTACGATTCTAATGACACTCCGATTTAAAATTTTGGTCGATCCAAAGCTGAGGAAATTAGATATGATTTTTCAGTGTGTTTTTAAAAAAATGTCACAACTTTAAGTAAAATTTAGTATACAAAATTCAAAAAAAGTTTTTGGAAAAATACATTCGAAGTAAGAATAACTCTTTGCCTTTCGAATGCGGCTTGAAGAGTTTCAATTGGACGTATATTCACAGATATATGGACAGAATACTTTTGTATGTTTTTAGGGGGTGAACCCAAACTTATGCACGGGAGTGTATATATTATATTCATATATTCAATAAATAACTCATTATTCAGACATCCATTCTAATTGCTACCTTCAGCAGTTATGGTGAAGGGACACTTGAGAAAAGATTCAAAACTTTTCGTATCCCCAAAATTGTAATGATGAGCTATAAGTCCAAATGTTGAAAATTACATTACATCCATGTTCAAATTTTAAATAAAAAAAAACTTTCTTCCAAGTCATTTTACAGTTTCTGAAGCTTTTTATCAATAAAAACTTTTAAATTTGACTCACAATTTTCAGAAGCATAGCTCAATATAATATTTCTCTTGCAGCACAATTGCGGAAGACTCCATTTAATATATTATTATCACCTGCGAATATTTAAGCTCAGAAATATATGCAATTAGTCTTACATTTACTGCTTCAAAATCAACTTCACGGCGTGGCAATAGTAATAAATTAACAATACCTTAACGTGAACAAATTTAGAACAGCTCATGTTATCCATGCCTGTATTATAGAGTTAGACTATCCTTGAAATTTATTTCGTTTCATTCGATGCAAAATTTGACACTATGTCCTTCGTGTATACGGCTAGCTCTACTGGTGGAACTTAAAACATCCTCTCGTTGTTGTATAATTTCCAACAAATAATTCAAATGCGAGGTTTTCAGCTGTGCCATCTATCTCACGCTTTTCTTTTCGAAATGAGAATTTAGACAAGCTTTGCCTGATCCAGTATTCGTTTCATCAGGAAACAACCATCCTGAGCAAAATTTCCCTGTCACTAGAACATTTCTTCTCCAGCACAGATATATCCTTTTTCAATGGCCGCACACTTTTCATACTTGATGCATAAACCGAAATTTGGGACGGTCTCTCCGACAGAGGAGATTTGAACTTTTTAATTACCGATTTCATTGGAGTGCCGCACACCTTCAACACCGACACTTATTTCAGACTGACAAATTTGATTATTTTTCACTACATCCACTTTTCCGAGTCCACCAATTTTTTTGCTTCATATTGTTATCGATGGCTGAAGTCACCTCATATTCGAAGTTGTTTTTAGCACACTCGCACCCATGTGATTTATTTTTGGTGTTACATTACATATTCCCACAATCATTAAAGCGTTCACTATATCGATATCGAACTCGCGAGCACTTGCAATTTTTGACGAGTTTTTTTATGACGAAGACATTAATGTTGAGAACTTAGGTGCATTGGCAAACTTTTTCCGCTTGCGTTGAGCGAAAGCATTCTAAAATTATAATCCGTACAAATAAAAAGGTGAAAACATCAGAGTATCGGTATTCCGGATCAACAAACAGCAAAATAGAATGTCACTCGTCTCATAATTTGAAACATAACTATTTTCACACGGGCCAAACGCATGAAAAATACTCAAGCAAACATTAATGCAGAGCATGCGCATAAAATCCTTTGACGCCAGGAAATTTGGCTGATTTTGAAGACTGGGATTTGAATATTTTGCACGGAAAGCAACATTTTGTTCATCATACCATAAATTACCGTTACAATGCTATAAAACAATATTAATACTAAGATTTTTTTTAAGTGAAATATCCGAATTTCAAAACTTTAAAAAGCTTCAAATATTGCGTTGACTTCCCTGGGCATAGAGTAGCAATGTCAGTTCACTCTCAGCGATCGTGGCAATCGGACGTTCGTTCAGTTTCTCCTCGTTTCGTGTACGATCAGTGAAGCTATTGGTCATTTTCAGCTACCTGCACAAAGAGTGGACCGCACCATTGTGTTGAAAGTGCATTGTTAAAGAACAAAGTTGCTCGGATACTTGTGTGTATTTCGGTGGTTGACCTTGATATTTTTTTGTGATCCTCAGCTGTAGAACCTTAAGCCTTTGCAGCTAAGTGTATTCAGGTGAAAGGCTAGTGGCAGACACCTAGGTGCCTGCCACGACCAGTGCGATGGCCTCAGGGCCATCCCCTGGGGCGGGAAGTCTATACGATCCCCCTGACAAAAACTCTCAACAAATGAATTGGGCAAAATCGGTTAATGATGTACCACAGACGGTTGATGGTAGCTTTGCTGGCAGACGTGTTCCAGAATGGATGGATCCACTCAATGGTGAATTATCGATACTAGTGATGGCACCGGCGCAAGAACAAGGCACACTTCCAGATAACCCTTGGTTAGTCAGAAAATCCATTGAAAGTTCTGTCGGTAACATCGAGGACGCCCGACCCGAGAATAGAGGAGCCAGGTACATCCTGAAGGTGAGACAGGTTAAACAAGTTCAAAAATTATTGAATCTGCGGGAGCTCACTGATGGTACTAAAGTTAAGATCGATTTTCATCAAACCTTAAACATCAGGAAATGTACAGTATCATGCCCATATGGTCTCTCGATGACTGACAACGAGTTGCTTGAAGAACTTCAGTCTCAGCGAGTTGTTGAGGTAAAGCGTTTTTTGAGACGGGATCCAAAAAATAAAGATAATCTGCTCCCAACACCAACATGCTTGATTTCGGTCCAGGGAACTACACTACCGGAGTTTTTCTACTTCGGATACGTCAGAGTTAAAACTAGAGCATACTATCCAAATCCTCTACAATGTGGAAAATGCTACCGATTCGGCCATACTAAACGCAATTGCCAAGAAGGGTCCATCTGTCCGGAATGCTCACTTGAGCATGAATATAATCATCCTTGTCTTGCTGAAGCCCATTGTGTTAACTGCAAAGGGCCACATAGCGCTCGAGCAAGGGAATGCCCAGTCAAAATGGCGGAATCGAAGATAGTACGTATCAAGGTCGACGAAGATGTATCATACCCAGAAGCACGTAAGCGATATGACATGAGACAGAAATAATCTATTCAAGAGAGGCTGGAAGCACCAAAAGGACCTGAGCTAGTGAAGTTGCTAGAACTGAAGGACCAAGAAATCGCAAATCTCCGGCGATTACTCGAGAAGTTAATCAACGAAGTAGCAGAATTGAAGAAGGACAAAATCGGACAATCTTACATTTCTCAGCGCACCGGAAAAACTCAAGAAGGATCTCTGAGCAGTCAGGAAGAAAATCTGCAAGACGAATCGCAATACATGGAAACCGAAGTGAGGACGGATAACAAAACTACGAAACGACGTCAACCAAACTCGATTCCAAACTCTCCTAACGGTAATCGTATGGCTCCACCAACAAAGAAATTGTTGGAAAATGGTAAAGATCAAACTAACAATCGCTTACTAACATCGTCTAACGATAGTAAACTTGATTTTTCTCGGATAGACATATCACCTGATCGTGATATGGATACAGATCAGGCTTAAAGATAACAACTGTCAGTAGTCTATCAGCTTCAATATTATTTCAACATCATTTTCAACCCATCAACTAACGATTCTAATACCAACAGTTCAAATCAAGATTCAGAACAAAACAGTACCACTGATAGACTAACACCATCTTCAACCACTCCATCATTACCTTATAAATCTTTGGCATTTAAATGGAACGTAAAAGGGTATCGTGCAAGAAAGGCTGAGCTTGCTCTGTTAATAAGTAAACATCGACCTTATGTTGTATGTTTACAGGAAACAATTTGTACTGCCAACTGCTCAAGCTTCTCTTCAGAGTATACAGTAATTTGTGAACCACCCACGCAACAATCCGGCTGGGGCGGAGTTGCTATAGCCGTTCTGAAAGATTTACCTTTTACAAAAGTCTCACTACAAACAAAATTGCAAGCCATTGCAGTAACGTTGGAAGTTCCAACTAAGAAAACTTATGTTTCGTTGTATATTCCACCTTCTTTCTGTAATGACGGATTGAAGGAAGAATTGTTCAAACTAGTTCAGCAAATTCCTAAACCTTTCATAATCATGGGGGATTTCAATGCTCACTCGGAAATCTGGGGCTGCTCCGATACTGACTTGAGAGGCCGTATAGTGGTATCTATGCTGGCTGAATATGAACTTGATTTATTGAATGATGGCTCATCAACTTTTCTTAGTTTGTCCAATGCTGCACAATCAGCAATAGATTTGACGATTTCCTCAGAGAGATGTACTAGCGTCTTATGGCAAACAATTGAAGATCAACATGGAAGTGATCATTTTCCAATATTACTAAAGGCATCGAATATACAAACAACACAAAGCACATCTCGAAGATGGAAATATGTCGAGGCAGACTGGAAGGAGTATCAGAGTAGAATAGTTTCAGTACTAGATCCCAAAATCAATTATACCGCTGAAAAGTTGTCTGAATTAATATTCAACGTGTCATTGTCTTGTATTCCAAGAACAGCGGGACAAGTTAGATCGAAAAGGGTCCCATGGTGGAACGAAGAAGTCTCTCTTGCGGTTAAAAAAAGGAGAAAAGCTCTACGTGCCCTACGTAAAATGAAAAAAGAAGACCCCCGAATCCCCACCGCATTGCAAACATTCAGAACTGAACGTAACAATACGCGGAAAACAATTGAAAAAGCAAAACAAGAAAGCTGGAAGAATTTTGTAGAAAATCTTAACTCTGAATCTTCGGCATCTGATGTTTGGCGTAAGGTTGGTGCCTTGCAAGGCCGATATAGGATTCCGAAGTTTTATATTAAGTCAAACGGAGAAATTACTGATGATCTAAAAAAGATAGCTGATGTTTTGGCTGATCATTACATGGATGTCTCGAACCAAAGTAATTCCGAATCAAACACGTCTATAAGCGAAACATCTTCAGTAAGCACTGAAGAGGAAATCGCAGACGATGAGGTCGATTTAGCTACTGACATCAATGCTGATTTTACGCTAGAGATGAATTAAATTGGGCTTTGGACAAGTGCACTAGTAAAGGTACTGGTATAGACGGGATAGGATACCCTCTACTAAAGAATTTGCCATTCGAAGGTAAATGTGCATTGCTAGCCACATTCAATAGCATATGGGAATCAGGTAAGATTCCAGAAATTTGGAAACAAGCTATAGTTGTGCCAATTCCCAAAGACACTAGGCGAGAAGGTAACCCAGAAGAATACCGACCAATCTCTCTGATTAGTTGCATGGCTAAAGTGCTTGAAAGGCTTATTAACAGACGACTTATTTATAAGCTAGAACATAAAGGATGGCTAAACCCGATGCAATTTGCCTTTCGTGCAGGTTTGGGGACCGATGTGTATTTTGCGGAGCTAGAAGGATTTCTGGATGATCCTATAAAACATGGAAAACATTGTGAACTCCTCTCAATCGATATTTCTAAAGCGTATGACATAGTAAATAGACAAATATTGATCGAACGATTAAAGGAACTGCAGTTGGGAAGGCGAATGTTCAATTACTTGGAAGACTTTTTGAGGGATAGAACTTTCAAAGTTAAAATTAGTTCAGTAGAATCGACCGTTCGTACTACATCGCGAGGAATACCACAAGGTTCAGTTATTTCAGTTTCGCTTTTTCTGATTGCATTGGAACCTCTATTCGATGTCATCCCTAAAAAGGTTAAGATATATGTTTACGCAGATGATATTCTTCTGGTTGGATATGGTTCTTATAGGAAGTGCTTGCGAGCTAAAATGCAATCTGCTGCTGAATGTGCCTTCGAATGGTTATTGTCAGTCGGATTTAATGTTTCCGTACCAAAATGCCAGCTCTTGCATGTGTGTAATAGTCGCCGTCACCGTGGAGCTATTCCAAATATAACACTGAATAATATTACTATACCAGTTGTGAACCGAATGAAAATACTTGGGCTAATCCTGGACAGTGAACTGAACTTTGAAAGTCATGCAAAGTCAAGAAGACAATCAGCCTCCCGAAAACTGAATGTTCTTAAAATATTGTCAGGAAGGAAACGAGCAAATCGTGAAACTCTAATTAAACTAGTGCACAGTTTAGTAGTTCCCCGTTTGCTTTACGGCTTTACTTTAGCTGGAAGAAACAAGGAGAAGATTTTGCCCATTATCAGCCCTATGTACAACAAAGCAGTACGAATAGCATCTGGTGCCTTTCCTACAAGCCCTATCAAAGCTATAATGTGTGAGGCGGGTCAACTGCCGTTCGAATACCTCGCTAATTTGAATGAAGCAAAAACTGCTATACGCCTCCTTGAAATGGAGAGAACCTCCCCTGATTTGCCTATCATCCGTAGAACTAAACTTTGGTTCTCGTTAATTACAAACGTAGATTTTCCAAAAATCACTCGAGCGTGGAGGTTAGGACCTCCACGCTGGGATCGTCGAACACTGAAAGTAGATTGGTCCATTCAAAGCAACGTAAAAGCGGGAGACAGTTCTGGAAAAATAATGGCATTTTATAGAGAGCTAGTAAATGAAAAATATCCAATGTACGATAAGATTTATACAGATGGATCCAAGGGCCAGGGACGTACAGGATATGGAGTCTATTCGAATAATAATAAAACATGCGGTAGGATAAAAGATGAATGTTCGGTTTACTCAGCTGAGATTATGGCAGTTTGTACAGCAATACGAAGCGTTGAACGGAATCAAAAGGCGGTAATCTTTTCCGATAGTGCTAGCACTCTTAAAGCTTTAGAAAAAGGGTTTTCCAAAAATCCATGGATTCAAGCTTGTAAAAATGCTTGTGAGGGGAAAGATATTTCTTTTGCTTGGATTCCAGGAAATTCTGGGATCGCTGGCAATGAAGCGGCAGATTTTTTGGCAAAGAAAGGTAGATATTCAGAATTAACTTATGATAAACTTACCAGGCAAGATGCAAATAGATTTATTAAAGGAAAAATATGGGAAGCTTGGCAGTTGGAGTGGGCCTCATCTAATCCAAAAACAAAGTTGAATTTAGTTAAAGAAAACGTGAAGAAATGGAATGACAGATGCAATCAATATGATCAAAAAATTATAACAAGAATGAGAATAGGTCATAGTAAACTAACACACAGTTACCTACTAACACCATATCAAGATGCACCTCGTTGTACAAAATGTTACGAATTGTTAACTATAGAACACATATTGTTAAAATGTAATACTTTAGATAAAGTACGGAAAAAACATGATATATCAGGTAACATAAGAGATATTTTGAAAAACGATATTAATGCAGAGGAAAAAATTGTAAAGTTTGCTAAGACGCTAGATATAATCAAACTGTTGTAACTGTAAATTAATATAGCCAGACGCGAATGACCAAAAGTGGTTAAAGCGTCTTTAATAATAATAAAAAAAAGAGTAGCAATGTGTTTGTCAGGCGATATGGGATAATGGCAACTTTGACTCCGAAGACTCTCAGCAAATAGCTGTGGAAGTACATTGACACCTCCATTTACGTAATTCTGGCAACGTAATACTACGTAAATTGAACATGTATGCATTTGAGTCTACGCAGCTTTCATTTAGCACAATACTTATGAATGTTTTGTAAACTCAGATCATTGAAGGTTGTGATAAACCAAGGGAACATCTTACTAGGCATGTGTTACACAGGGTTCTCAAACCAGACTATTTTTGTTAGATGCAGATGTCGAAATATGAAAAAACCCAAAGCCTTTCGATGATGTAGCGAGGGAGGGGCACTGAAAGGGGCAATTTTGTACGTATATATTATCCCTGGGTAAGTGGGACCTCCCGTCATAGATCATTAAAGAAAAGTTTTTCAAGGGATGCTTCCAGAAAGTTGAAGATACAATGATACGGAACAGTACAAAAAAATTACATTTTTATTACGATGTGTTACATGGAACAGTTGTCAATTCAGCGTCATTTTCAACTCGTATGATAAAGTGTGACACGTTTCATGCTTTGCATTAGCACATAATAAAATAATTGTGTTATCGAATCAAATTACCATTAGTAAGCAACATTTTTAAGTATGATTCTAGGGTCTAACTTACCCCGAAATATCTTTATTATCGGGGAAAGTGGGATCTAGCAAAACAAGCATCACAATCAAAACTTTTCCGACACGTTTTGAACATTTTCCTAGTGAGTAGCATTAAAACATTCAAACAAATAAGTTTCACCTAGAAAGATCAATCTCAAATAACGTAATTGTTTAAGAGGGAGAAAAAGTTTCTAACATTTCTATTTTTTTTTCTTTTTCTAGTTTTTAAATAAGAATTCAAAATTGAGCAAAGACATAGATTAAGTTTAAAATGTATCGTTAGAATGATTATTTTATATTTGTATTAAACTTTATTTGTTATTTCTACTAAATTTAGTAGTCACGGAAAACCAATTTCATGTCATGAAGTGGTTCTGCTATGTAATAACAGCCCATATTTACCATTTCGTCAATTATTGAAAATTTGCGTGTTACTTTTCAATTAACAATTTATAAATGATATATTTTGAACATGTTCTATTCCTCATAACGCTTTTAGTGATGAATTTTCAGCTAATATTAAGTGCAATGTTACTTACCATTACATGTAAGTTTTCTTCCTAAAACGTTACGTACTTGATCCCTTATGCACATGAAATTATTTTTTTCAATATTTATTACCGAGATTTATAGCCCTGGGCTAGTTCGAGGCCAACGGCTTTCCATCTCTTCCGAAGGAAGTTGTCACTATGACCTTTATGTCAAAAGTGACTATCTCAGGGATGGGATTCGACCCCAAGTCCTCGGCTTGAGAGGCATGTGTTCAAACCACTACACCAGGGGCTCACAGGTGACTCTTAATTTATGTACCACATGATGAACCGCCCCAACGGATGATTTCAAACGAGTTGTCGTATACTGTGTAGCAAAAGGCCTTTCGCTGATTGTGAGCAGTGATGCAAATTCTCATCAGATTATCTGGGGTAGCTTGGATATTAATTTGAGAGGCTCAAGTAACATGGAATACTTAAGTAGTACAGACCTTGGATAACATAATATATCTACATCTTCATATTTTACAAGAGAGTGCTTCAGAGAAGCCCAAGCAAGCCCACGTGACGCTGTTTCAACATTGGATATTCTATGTAACTCATTGGTACTATACCAAGGAGGAAGCTTCAAAATCATTTTCAAAATTTTATTTTGAATTCTCTGCAGAGCTTTCTTCCTGTTATTACAACAGCTAGTGAATATCAAAAGCTTGTTCTTAAGACAAAGTTTTGATTTTCTATTAATAAGGGGATAGATACATTTTACATATTCATTACATTTGGCTTGAATGTCCTCAATGTGATTTTTGAAAGTTAAATTCTTATCTAGCATGAGCCTTAACTTCATCTGACCAATTTATTGGAACCCCTCTCTTCGTGACAACATGTTTACTTGAAGGATTTAAATAAAGAGCTTTTGGTTTATGTGGGAAAATTATTAGTTGAGTTTTGGAAGCATTAGGAGAAATCTTCCATTTCTGCAAGTATGAAGAAAAAATATCCAAACTTTTTGAAATCGACTACAGATGACATGCAGGCTTCGTCCTTTGGCGGAGAGGCCTGTGTCATCCGCAAACAATGATTTTTGATATCCCTGAGGTAACTCAGGTAAGTCAGATGTGAAAATATTGTATAATATTGGTCCCAAAATGCTGCCTTGGGGAACACCAGCTCTTACAGGAAGTCTTTCAGATCTGGAGTTCTGGTAATTAACCTGAAGTGTACGATTTGACAGATAACTTTGAATTATTGTATGTTGGAAAATTAAAGTTCTTTAATTTTACTATCAAAGCTTCATGAAAAACACTGTCGAATGCTTTTTTTATGTCTAGAAGAGCAAGACCAGTAGAATAGCGTTTAGATTTGTTGGAACGGATCAAATGTGTTACACGTAAGAGTTGATGAGTGGTCGAATGTGCATGGCAGAATCCGAACTGTTCATAGGCAAAAATTGGATTTTCGTTGATGTGTGCCATCATTCTGTTCAAAATAACCTTTTCAAAAAGTTTACTGATGGAGGAAAGCAAACTGATTGGACGATACCTAGAAGCTTCTGCAGGATTTTTGTCAGGTTTTAAAATTGGAACAACCTTAGCATTATTCCATTTGTCAGAAAAATATAGTATTTGAACACATTTGTTGAATATATCAACTAAAAATGATAAGCTACTTTCTGGAAGTTTCTTGATGAGGATGTAGAAAATTCCATCATCGCCAGGAGCTTTCATATTTTTTAATTTTTTAATAATAGTTCTCACTTTTTCCAAATCTCTCTCCCTGGCATTTTCGAAAACGTTCTCTTGATTGAGAATATTTTCGAACTCCTGAGTAACTTGATTTTCAATTGGACTAGTAAGTCCTAAATTAAAATTGTGCGCGCTTTTAAACTGCATAGCAAGTTTTTGAGCTTTTTCGCAATTGGTTAGTAATAATTTGTTTTCCTCTTTCAATGCCGGTACTGGCTTCTGAGGTTTTTTCAAGATTTTATATAATTTCCAAAAGGGCTTAGAGGCAGGGTCCAATTAAGAAATCTTATATTCAAAATTTTTGTTTCTTAATTGTGCAAAACGTTTCTTGATTTCTTTCTGCAAATCCTGCCATATAATTTTCATAGCAGGATCGCGAGTGCGTTAAAATTGCCTTCTCCTCACGTTTTTAAGACGGATCAAGAGTTTAAGATCATCGTCTATAATCACGGATTCAATTTTTACTTCACATTTTGGAATTGCAATGCTCCTGGCTTCAACAATGGAATTTGTTTAAGTTTCAAGAGCATTGTCAATATCAAGTTTAGTTTCTAAAGAAATGTTAACATCAAGATTAGAGTCAACATACGTTTCATATATATTCCAGTCGGCTCGTAAATAATTAAAAGTGGAGCTGATAGGATTGAGAATCGCTTCATGGGATATTTGAAATGTAATAGGGACATGCTCAGAATCAAAATCAGCATGAGTACTAATTGGCTACAAAGATGACTAGAGTCGGTTAAGACCAAATCAATCGTAGATGGATTTCTAGAAGAGGAAAAACATGTAGGGCTATCAGGGTATTGAATTGAGAAATATCCTGAAGAGCACTCATCAAATAAAATTCTGCCGTTGGAATTACTTTGAGAATTATTCCATGACCGATGTTTGGCATTAAAGTCACCAATGACAAAACATTTTGACTTATTGCGAGTCATTTTTTGCAAGTTTGGAGCAAATTAACTTGCTCTCCAGTGCATTGAAAAGGCAAATAGGCAGCTATGAAAGTATTTTTACCAAACTGTGTTTCAACTGAAATACCTAAAGTTTCAAAAACTTTAGTTTCAAATGACAAAAACAGTTGATGTTTTATACGCCTATGAATGGTGATTGCAACTCCCCCACATGCCCCATCAAGTCGATCATTGCGATAAACAAAATAGTTAGGATCTCTTTTAAGTTTGGATCCAGGTTTCAAATAAGTTTCAGTAATAACTGCTATATTTTTGTTATTTGCTGTAAGAAAATTAAACAGCTCTTTCTTTCTTTACCATTCAAAGAACGAGTTTTCCAATATATATATAAAAAATCCAATTCCAAAATATAAAATCCAATTCCAAAATATAAAAAAAAATTGGGTCCATTAAAACCTAATCCGATAACAATTTTGTTAGTAAATTTCACACCAACTCGGACAACTTCAGCCATTATGGTGGTTTCGAACAAAGCATCAATCATTTGATTCAATTGTTCAGTTAAAAATCAAAATCAGAGGCAGAAATGTCGCTAGAAGTATGTGTATTTCCTGTTGATTATTCGTTGGGATTATCCATTAATTAAGGGAATAGAAGTTTCCTGTGGTGGCAGGGGTTTTTCTATATGATTTGAAACAATTAAATCGGCATTCGATTTGCTTGGATAGATCCATTCAAAATTGAAAGATTCGAACGGCTACCGGACGGAAGAAATTAATCTTGAGAATTAGCATGATTATAATTTACCTGATGGGTATAATTCTTAAGTAAGCGATCGTTAACTGAAAAATGAGCATTGTTTGAAATTCTGCCCAGGGACTTCCGGGAACGAAAACCATAACCTTTCATCTGCCTGGAACGAGATACGCAAAGGGCTTTTTCTAAAGATTTAATATTATTTAGATCTGTTTTATTAAAGTGAACTAAATAATATTCTTGGGCAAGCTTGATTACTTGAACTGGAAAAAATCCAAGTAAATCATTTATTCCATTTTTGATCTCTTCAGGTGACTTATAGTCACTTCAGAGACCTTTCAAGTCGACTTTGAACAATCGTTCAGTTTTGGGCGGCACTTTTTGTTTTCTCACTTGAATCAGAAACGGCTTCGATTTGATGTACGGAAAATTTGTCTACAGCATCCAACTGATTGCTCATTTCGATGCAATTTTCAACATTAACCATTTCACCCTTGGAAGAAAGCACGCATTCCGGAGTGACGTTTAGTGGTAGTTTTAAGACCCACTTTTTTAGAAGGAAGTTGTGAATTCAGAGATTCGTCCTTGCTTTTGTTCGTGGTTACAACCATGTTAAATGAATGAACGAAAGAAGAAGTGACTTTCAAGAGGTGTTTTCCCAAGACGGTGTCCAAGAAGGATTATCACCGCTAGCTTTCGTTAACGGGTCCAACGAAAAATCGAAGGCACGAATCGAAACTGTTATGTCTACCTATAGGGTAACCAATATATTTTGGACCCCTATATATTTTGGACCCCTATATATTTTGGACCCCCTTGGTCATTTTCCTGCAAATTTCCCAGTTTAAATCTAAAGACCAACTCAATTTGCATGCCATTTGGAAAGATAGGACTATTCCGCACTTGCATCAACCGTTTGTACAAAGAAAATGTGTTTATTTTATCTGAAATTAATTTAATTTAATCGGTGCATCCATGCAACCGTTACAACCCGTTACACACAGAAATTAAAGCCGTCAGAAATTTCTCAAATGTAAACAAAAACTTTTTTCCAATTTCTGAACAGAAAGCGTAGAATTTGTTCGGTTTTCCGTTGTCGATCGATTGATTAGACTATGGTCAAGCATATTATACATCCAGTGTCATGGACTTTGACGCCAAACTATAAAAAAATGGCGGGGGTCCAAAATATATACTTTGACGGTCCAAAATGTATTGGTGTGTCCAAAATAATGAAAAACAGTGCTTCACAATTCAATTATTTTCGATGTTTTTTGGATCCTACATGACCGTTTGGGCATTTTTATCTCGTAGAAGAAGTTTTTCTCTACATTTTGACACGTTCTTTGACTTGGTTACGCTGTGCAAATAATTAATTGGGACACAAAACTAAAATCACTTCCTTAGGGGGTCCAAAATACGACCGTTACCCTATCTAGCGGTATTGGGATGGAACACTGACATACTGATCATATCATATAGTTATTAGGCTTTGTATTTTCGGATAATAAACATAACAACACAGAGTTTTGATGGATATGGAATACGCTTTATTTTGATCCTACAGTCAGAATTATCTGACGCCGTTAGAAAACTTCAGTTTTTTCATATTGAATAACACTTTATAGTCGAGTTTCAAAACACTGCGTAATATTTACATACACTATATTGAACCTTCCTATATTACGGTATATGACTAGCATCTACGTTTCATATGTACAAAAGTTATGAAAATTGTTTCATTCAATTTATATGGAGCAGCTACTGTACTTTGAGCTTGAATTCTTGTTCCAAACATACCTCTAAACAGTTGCAGAATTTTCCGTGATGCTCAGATATTATGTTTTCCAAATGAGAATATGAGCTCAAAACAGAAGCAGTTAGTAATTTATTCTAGACTATGATCGAATGCTAAACTAGCCGAATTAATAACTGTACTAACTTTCCACTATTTCTTTCATGATTCCTCACTTTCTCTTTTAATCACATGAACTAAGAAAACGATTATTTGTTGTACCGCAATTCACGATGATAAAAACCTCACCTTGACATAGGCAACTAAATTACATAGATAGATTAGTTGATTATCGCATTAGTTAAATTCGTCCATGTAGCCTTATCAGAAATGACTGCTCTTTAATATCAGAAGCAAATTGTGAGGAGTCAATTAAATTAAATATGTAACTATGAAGCCTCTTTTAACAGTTCAAAAGCAAATAGTACGAATAATTTTATTGCGTTCCTTATGTCATGTTTTAGGTGCTTTTAGCTTGATAAGAAGTTTCCCATAAACCTCGTGGCCCATTAGAAGGGATAGGGGTCTGGCAAGAGGAAGCGATCCACAAAAATTTCTGAAGATTTGTATGTAATCGCGAGGATGAGGGGGTCTATGAATTTCCGGAAAAATGACTAGGGTAGCTGTACCAGTTATGGCGATAGTGGTTCCTTATTGTACCATTGGTGATAACTGAAAAGTTTTTGAATATTTAATAATTTTGTGTATTTTGAGTAGTAAGATGCTAAGTATATCATTACTTCTGATAAAGAACAACGGTAGCAATAACTGGTACAATTTCTCTATGTGGTTCATGGGAAACTACTAATTATGGATCATCGAGAAGTGTTTAACAACAAGTACGAAATATCAATATCAAGCTTGCTCTTATTACAAATAAATGGAATTAAAAAAATCTTCAACTTAAGGAAAATTAACATAAAAACAATCCCTTAAAAAGGATAATTCGCCCCCATGATGCTACACAACAAGATAGCTCAAATTGAAAGTATCAAGAGAGAAATATCAGTTTTACATGCAAAACTTTCCCAAAGCAATCAACTTATAAACCAAGAATGCTTTCTCTGGTTGTTTCTTAGCTGTGACAAAAATGTGTCTCAATTGATTTTCTCCTATAAATCTAGAAGGAATTTTTCAACACGTTTCAATTTCAACTGCCTAGTTGTTAAATGCTGATGGGGATGAATTTTTCAGAACATTATTTGAACTTCTACATAAAACTATAATAAATTAGTACTTAAAACCTCTCAACTACTTCTTTGTCTTCTTTGAATTTATAATCCACCATGTTTTCTGTTTTGGAATAACTTAAAACTTTGATTCAATCACCTGTCGACAGTATCAGTATTGAAAAGCATGTTATGCATTGTTAACTTGCCACACTATAATAAAGCTTTTTTCGTTTTGATTTCCGGTAGACTGCTCGGCTTCTATTTCAACGCTGTTTTCCATTTCACCGTCACCTGCAAATGTCAAACGTTGTGAGAAATCTAGAAAATTATTTCGCATACAACTTAACACTTGATTGGAAATACTGACGCAATGCTCATGAATAGCTTTTTTTCTGGTCCATTTTTACATTTGTAAGTCATATTCAAAAAACAATAAAAATCAAAAACTGCACGCCTGAAATTATCGAACCATTCTTGATGATTTGTCGTTAAACCAAAAACTCTCACTGTTGACGTTTATCCAACACCGAAAAGCTTATTTTACAAACAATTCCATGTTAAGTTGGACACAATCATCGAATACCATTGGAAATTATATATACAAAAGTTACTTTTTGGTAAGACATAAAGGTTAGCAGAGCGTAGAATGCATATCAACTGATTTGTCATGATTAATTGGTTAGTAAGAAATATTAATGTATTATATCAATGTACTCTCATACCTCAATAATAATGTATCGTAAAATAGGATAGATTTGATAGTTCTTACAAAGAAACTCTTATTATTCAGCATAATTGTGGTTGTAAACCAAATCAATCTTATGGTACAAATTTCTCAAATGATAATGAAACATATAATTTCAAATTCACTATTGATCCCAGATTGTAAACATAATAAGTAACGTTTTCGTTTTAGTCAAAAGATTTTTTGTTTCAATTTGTTAAGTGTAGAGGAAATTGTGTTATTATTTTAGTTGTTTTAACTACTAACCAGCCATATTTATAACATATGTTGTTACAAAAACGCACTAACTGAGCAACGAAACATGTTACAACTCTGTTGTAATCCACTTGTCGGGTACCTATATGTGGTCATACTAATAATATTGACTCATGTATTCGTTTTGTTTATCTTATTTGATCATCAAGACAACTTCCCAAGTAACCACTAGCCCGCTAATTCGCCTTTTTGTGCTTATAGGGCTGTTATACGGCTAATATAGGGTATGTTAGCTGCATAATAGCCCTATATCAGCACGGAGGGCGAATTAAAGTGCTATTTGGTTACTTGGGTTGGCCTATCAAAGCTACTCCGTGTTACGGTACTGGAAATATTGATAGATGACGTGAAACCTCTATTTCGCAAAACGTTATCTGCAGGGCAACAAGAAATCAGAAAATTTAAGTTTTAGATTAACTTAATTTTATCTTTTTCATTGAACTTACAAAAAGTTTAACAGAAAACGGGCGAACGAACAGGAAATTATGAAATACCGTCGGACGGGGCTACTTTTTATTCCGAGGGCTACTTTGGACGCTCACGTTTTGAATTTATTTGCAGCATAAATATTAATCTTAGTAATTCCTTAGGAAATTGCCTAGTTTTAATCGTATTCTTCGGTTTGATGAATTTTTTTAATTTCAAATATCTCAAAAAGTAAATGACTTGCATATTCGGTTTTAGGGCCATAATTTTAGTAAGTAGCGACATTTTCAATATTACCAAACGTTGTTTACACAGGTAATCAATGTTACCCCAAATCAGCTAAATCAAAAAGTCGCATAAATCTTTCAAAAAACAAAATACAGTGTATAGCCATTAGCAATTAGTACTAGTAGTTGTTTTAAAAATATAAACCTTGATACATTTGCATTTCAAATGAAGTATCTAAGAAATACCAAAAAAAAACTGTTCAATGTTACTCCTGATTGCAATACTAAAAGAATTTCTGGAGTCAAAACTGATTTCAAAAACAAAATGTGAGACCTAGATTTCATTGCCGGTTGCATCTTTTATAGATTTCTTGAAGCTTTGAATTTTGCAAATCAAAAGCAATTAACTGTTACATTTATGTCGAAATCAACTGTCAAATACACTTCAATACATTTTGGTGTCACTTTGATATTGCATATGCATTGAAATTAACGAATGGCATTCGATTAATCCAATGTGAACATGTTGCAATGAACGAACGATCACTGTACCTGTTGAGGGATCTTTAGAGTCGGAAAGCGACGAAATTAAAACAAGCGTTTTTATATTATATAGGTATTTGATATCCAGACATATTGCAAATCATTATAGAGAACACACAAAGCGATACACCAACACCGTTGTTATCAAACAAAATATGATTTTAGTTTTCCATGCAGCAAATTTCCATCAATGGATTCTGAGACACCATCTCATAAGTTCATTGTACGGCCATGATGTATCAGTAAATTAATGGAAAGTCGCAGAATATCTGTAGGCCAATGGGGATCATTTAGAGGGAGACATTTCTGATGACAATATCAATCACAAAGTATTGAAACTAAATCTAGCCTAGCCAGTGTAAGAGGGCTGTATTGAGAAAAATAAAAAATAAAAATTATACAATATCCATTTTACAAAAACAACAAATGGTTGTGAGACAAACGTGAAATCTTAACTCGAACATTGTCCCAAACATTGTGCAACCTCTCATTGAATTCCAACTATACAAACCAAACATTTTGTTCGGCGAATTTCTGATAAACCAAGCTGGGCTTCTTCTCTCAAACTTTAGAAACTATATGCTAATTTATTCGGCTATCTCAGTCTTAATGTTTTACAACGATATTTATTTAATTCTGCCCTACGTTTCGGCCACGGATTTTGGCCTTTTTCAAGGGTAAACTATTGTGTACGAAATACAGTTAATATATATAGCTTAGTTAATATAGTCTAGTTTGTCTTACATTGTCTATCGTTTTGTCCTGGTTGAAATCGTCGTTTGTTCTGTCAGTTGTTTGTAGTCATTGCTTCTGTAGAATTTTTAAAATGTGAATGTAAATTTTCTGTCAATTTGCACGATTTTAAATCTTACTTTTGTACTATTTGTCTTAAAATTAAATTCATTTGGTTTTGGTCACAGTCTAAACTTGCACTTACTACTAACGGTTGTTTCAAAATGGTGAGTTTCTATTAAAGCTTTATGGTTGTTTGAGCTTATTTGTGCTTTTATACTATGGTGAGTGTGTTTGTGTTTGTACAATTTGTCGATTTTTTCTGCTTTGTTGGTTTTTGAGAGAGTGTAATACACCTGCGTAAGCTGTGTTTAGATTGTCTATATCTGTTCTGTGATTCACTGTGTTGGGGTTATTGGAGATGTGGCACATCTCTAAAATTGGGAGAGCTGATGCTCTTTTGGCTCTGTCAAGTATGGTTGTTTTGGTTAAGTCAAATATATGTTCTTCTTGTATGATATGGTTCATAAGTGCGGTTGTCTCTCGTAGTCTGTTTATCTCTTGTTCTGTTTCACCAGTGTCAATTTCTCGTATTTTTTGATATTTGTTAATATATGTCTTGTTGCAATCGTTACATGGAATGCTATAAATTATTTGAGAGTGTTGTATTTTCGGAATTGGATCCTTTACTGGTTTGAGTAGACTTTTAGTTGTTTTGATCGTACGGTATGCTAACTTTACATGGGGGAAGTCGGTTTTCAAGATATGGGCTATGTTTGTTGATAGTTGTGGGATAAACGGTATGGATCTGTATGTTATCTGAGTCGGTGGAGAATTTGGGAGCACTGTTGAATGGGTGGTGTGTCTTTGTTGGTTTGAGTTGTTGTTTTCGCTGGGTTGTGTCGTCGGATTCTGGAAGGGTTGTATCATGTTGTCCGGTGATGCTAATGGGAGTTGATGTTGTCCGTTCGTCATCGATCTGGTGCTGAGCTGAGGTGATGTTTGATTGGATGGTTCTGCGTCTCTAATTGTTGTGTTTTGTAGGACTATCGGAAGTTTGCGGTTTATCATTCTATTGATGAGGGCTGATGGAAAATTGTTGCGGCGGAGGTGTTGGAAAATTGTTTGTTTTTGACGTTGGATATCCTGGTTTGTTGAGAGTTTCGTTACCCGGTCGATGAAATTTGAAGCAACGTTCATTTTTAGAGCGGTCGGGTGGAAGGAATGATAGTTCATCAGTCGTCCTGACGCAATTGGTTTGCAGTACCAACTGGTGTTAAGTGACTGATCGATATGCCGGGTTATTATTGTGTCGAGAAATGGTAGTTTGTTGTTGTTTTCTGTCTCAAACGTAAACTGCAGATGGGGGTTATAGTTGTTGAAGATGTCCAGTGTTGTTTGTATCTGATCCATTGGTAATGCAAGTAGTAAGTCGTCGACAAACTTTTTAAGGATGGGTATTGGAAATGGAACTTGTTTGATGACGGTACACAGTAAGGTATCCATTACAAGATCGGCAGGTATCGGTGATAGCGGACACACCACCCATTCAACAGTGCTCCCAAATTCTCCACCGACTCAGATAACATACAGATCCATACCGTTTATCCCACAACTATCAACAAACATAGCCCATATCTTGAAAACCGACTTCCCCCATGTAAAGTTAGCATACCGTACGATCAAAACAACTAAAAGTCTACTCAAACCAGTAAAGGATCCAATTCCGAAAATACAACACTCTCAAATAATTTATAGCATTCCATGTAACGATTGCAACAAGACATATATACACACTCAATTTTCGTTTCTCAGTTCGGTAATTTATTTTACGGTTCTCGACTGTAAAATGTAAAGTTTACCGACTTATCAGCTTATTTTGTTGAAGTTTACTGTTATTCAGTACACATTTTCAACTTTTACTGAATACAGTAATTGAAATTGCTGAGTGTATCGTAAATGTTTGAATTTACTGGAACTCATCAGTAAAAAGAAAAAGTCAGTAAAAATAATTACTGAATTATCGGTTCAGGATATGCTTTTACTGAACAGTCCGCTAAACGAAATAAAAACATTATCGAGCGCATGCATAGAAATGTCAAAAACGATTCGGTGACTTTATCGCAAATTTCAACGGATTCCTAGTGTCGCTTCCTGAATGGAAATCGTTTTTGATTATTAATGCTGTGCTTGGTTTACTCATGGTAGGTACATTGTAAGATTATTAAGCTCCCGATTATCATTTATTACAGAAAATGAGAATCGTTTTGCGCTCGAACAAATGATTGGATTTCACTCAAATGATCAAATCGTTGCAAATTAATTTCGTCGCTGGTGAAAAGCAGGAGCGAATCTTTCCGTTACCAATTGTTATGTTTCCTGTAAGTCCTTCTCAAATTCCATCGCGATCCAACACATTCATAGAAATAATCGAGCGAACGAATCTTTTTGAGATTCTGCGATCGTCAGTAATCCTGTTCTGCTACGCAAACCAAATTTTTGGTGCCTTTTTCAACACCCACCATGAGGAGCTGGCATACGTATTTGTTGTTGCAAAGATCCGCCAAGAAAGTGCTTGGATGGAATTTATGGTTGATGAAATGCACAATTCAATAAATCTAAGAGGCAAAACGATTATTAGGCATACTGGGTTTCATTTAATAAGCCGAGAAACTCAGCAAATTATTGTAAACAAACCAATTTCACCGAAAAAGACAGCATTGTATGTGCAGCAAAAACTACTGACAAAATCAGCATTGTTTGACAGCGCATGAATCTATAGCTTTACGGAGTTTTCGGTAGCAATAATTTTTACTGAGTTAACTCTGCTGTTCAAAAACCCAGTAAAATTTTACCGACTTCGGTAATAAAATCTAAGTGTGTAGGCATGACCAAAAACCAACTGAAGACTAGGCTTAGTGGACATCAAACCCATATTAACAAATATCAAAAAATACGAGAAATTGACACTTGTGAAACAGAACAAGAGATAAACAGACTACGAGAGACAACCGCACTTATGAACCATATCATACAAGAAGAACATATATTTGACTTAACCAAAACAACCATACTTGACAGAGCCAAAAGAGCATCAGCTCTCCCAATTTTAGAGATGTGCCACATCTCCAATAACCCCAACACAGTGAATCACAGAACAGATATAGACAATCTAAACACAGCTTACGCAGGTGTATTACACTCTCTCAAAAACCAACAAAGCAGAAAAAATCGACAAATTGTACAAACACAAACACACTCACCATAGTATAAAAGCACAAATAAGCTCAAACAACCATAAAGCTTTAATAGAAACTCACCATTTTGAAACAACCGTTAGTAGTAAGTGCAAGTTTAGACTGTGACCAAAACCAAATGAATTTAATTTTAAGACAAATAGTACAAAAGTAAGATTTAAAATCGTGCAAATTGACAGAAAATTTACATTCACATTTTAAAAATTCTACAGAAGCAATGACTACAAACAACTGACAGAACAAACGACGATTTCAACCAGGACAAAACGATAGACAATGTAAGACAAACTAGACTATATTAACTAAGCTATATATATTAACTGTATTTCGTACACAATAGTTTACCCTTGAAAAAGGCCAAAATCCGTGGCCGAAACGTCGGGCAGAATTAAATAAATATCGTTGTAAAACATTAAGACTGAGATAGCCGAATAAATTAGCATCATCAAGTACCAGTCGACCCTTCCAACTACTTTAGAAACTATATTTTGTGTTATCACCAAAACCACAAAAAACAAACTTTATTTCAAAAGTTTCATTAGAATTAATGACATATTTACATATGGTAAGCGATAATGGCAGAAACATAGTTGAAAAGAAGATTAAAAACAAACGGATGAAACATACCTTTACGTCAACTCTGATTTACTGACAAATCATCAATGGAAGCGTTTACTCGCCAAACTAATATGTGAGAAGCAATGTCGCATGCATCGTCCACACTTTCTTCTAAAATAAAAATAAAATTAAAACTTGAAATCATCTCATGCTCTTCGATGCGGAATCCGTTAACCCACTAATTGAATTAAATATAAGTATACTCTCAGAATAACGAAACGCGAATGAATATCGTGCCTAGAAGATCAACTTTTTTGCACGATGTACAGTAGTGTGGGACAAAATTTAGATTCTCGCTCCAGTCCACTTTTTGGATTGCATTTAGGTCCCATAACAACTGTGCAAAATTTCAGGTCGATCGGTGTAACTATATTTTAGCGCCAGCCTTTCAAAGTTTGTATGGGATTTACTATGGGAAAACTTACTTTTGCAAAGAAAAATCGCCAGAGGTCGCCCATTGACCTCTATAAAAATTCTGAATACAGACCTCGATAGGTATTTTTACGATAAAGAATATTGCCAAAGACCGCGAAACGATCCGACACTTGTGAAAAAAGTTATTCAATGACAACCTATTGGCAATGTGACGTTGATTAACACGTAAAGGAATAACAATAATAACAAAATCGGGCAAAATTTCCGAATAGTCTATGTTTAATAATTTTTTTCACAAGCATCCGATTGCTTTGCGGTCTTCGCCAATGTTGTTTATCGTAGAAATACCTATCAAGATCTATGTTTAGAATTTTTATAGAGGTTAATGGGCGGCCTCTGGCGATTTTTCTTTGCAAAAGTAAGTTTTTCCATAGTAAATCCCATGCAAACTTTGAAAGGCTGGCGCTAAAATATAGTTTCTCCGATCGAGCTGAAATTTTGCACATTTGTTATAGGACCTAAATGCAATCCAAAAAGTGGACTGGAGCGAGAATCTAAATTTTTCATATAACCGTGTCCCAGGCTAATGTACAGAACAGTATCGGCACATAACATAAGTGGAACTCGAACTCAAGAAGTGATAACGATAACCACTGAAATATTTGCATGCTGGTATGAGGACTTCGAAATGACAAAAGAGATATACCACCAATACATCAAAGTCTATGAACGAAGTGTATATAAACTCTGCAATACATCAATCGACATTGTATTGAAATGAATCAAAGATAACATGTATCCAGATCGGCTACGAAGCGAATGGAAATAATTATTTTTGGTACAGCTTTAGAATTAGATTTCGGCCTCTCATATCCGAGATAATTGAGTCAATGTATGAGCTATCTATGTTGTTTCTAGCATAAAGCATTTGCAGATGAATGAACGGAAGGATTTTGAAAAACAAGAGGTTAGTTAACAGGAATTATTTGGACAGGAAATAATATTTTCGACAAGATCGCATTATGAAACATGAATATTGGAGATTATGACAGAAAACATTGACATTTTATGAAAAATAAATGTGTTTTATCTTCAAACATTGCTTTTCAGCGTTCTCCGATCTTAATGTCTGCAATCTTTGTAGTAACTGGTCTATTGCTCGAATCATATGGTTTTTGTTTACCATTGGCAATGATAGTTTGACGTCTTCTATACTAGATATACCACTCAGCTGCTGGAAAGTGGGTACAACTTTTCAACTTGCTGTGGCTTCTGAATTCCACATATGTTATGTGGTATCGGGTATATAAAATGCACTAGAGCCATTTTCTCATACAAAATGGTCAACTTTGGAGAGCTACATCTCCGCTGTTTCTCAACCAATAGCATTCATTGCCAAACGAAAATTCTCGCGCTTCGACTCAAATGGACGATACATCCCCATGAATCCAACCTGAATCACATCAATACGTAGTAAATTAGACTTACAACACTGCATGTGGTACGCGTTTCAAAATCATATTAATTTAGGTTAGTTAAGCGCAATATAAAAGCGAGTAAAACAACTTGTATTCAAGATGCAAATCACGCAATTTCTGCGTAACATTGAACTTAACTTTATGCCAATCAGTTTTCATTCAAATAGGGCATTATTTCACAAGAGTGACGCATCTTGCTGATTCTATGAATAATTAGTTTTTTTTTAATGTGAAGTGTAGTGTGAGATCTCTGGATTTCGTTGCATGCTCCTGTGGAGTGGGCGACGGAATCAAAATTAATCGGTTCAATTCGTGTTAGACGAGAGTGAAAAGATATTCGAGTTCAGTCAAGGGTAGATTCCCAATTGGTGAGCTAGATTCATGCTTATGATAACATGTTTTATGCTACGTTAATGCTATTTTCAACTATGAATAGGTCGTCACTACAAGTGACGACACAAATCTTCATTCCTGTTGCATATAATTTAAATAAATACACATCTTTCTTTTTCGTCATTACTAAAAATAAGCTTTGAATAGTTCGACATTATGTATGTCGACGTACTTTTATCTTCTACCAATATCGTTCCACCAAGGAACAAAACTGCAAAACTAGTTGTATGCAAAACTAGTTGTATTTTTCCTCCTTATCCATGGATCGCATCACCGACCAAAGGTGACAACCAGGTATTTTTCCTCCCTCACTAAATATTACCCTTCCCGTAGTGATTGTGGAGATGCAGAAGTATTCTTGGTCTCAGAAGCAACAATCACTCGCTAACATTCCTTCCTCATTCCAACTGACTGTAAGGACTTGACCTGCGCTGTTATTGATCAATCATTGGAGTATAAAGTGAGTTCTAAATTACTCAAATTTAAGGTAAAATAAGGGCTGTTCATAAATCACATGGTCATTTTTATTTTATTATCAGACATCCTTTCCTCCCTCGCGATCTTTTGTCCATACAAAAAATTTAAATTTGTATGGACGGTGGTCGTTGACCAGACGGTTACATAAAGGTTTATTAATTATGACCAAAAAGTGAAAAACTGCCATTTTTTTCGGAACTTTCGTACCAATACATTACGTAAAATTAAAATGCCGTCATGACATGTTCACAAAAGTGTGTGAAGAACATTTCGTCCGAAGGTTGCATTTATAAATTCCCAAAAATTTATGAGAAATAGCCGTATTGAGGAAAAACTAAGTCAAAAAATTATAAAGGGCATAAAATTTCGAACTTATTTTTCAAGACACAATCCTATTTTGCTATTATTCAGGATCGGGAGACAGAATTATGTTTAGATTTTGCATGGGAGTGTATTACTGAGGAATAACTTAATTTGAGCAAATACCGCGATTCAAACATGTAGAAAGTTATGGAAAAGCATCCCGTATAGGGGAAGGGATGGTAAAATAAACATGGGTGGTAAAATGAACTCCGTGCCTTTTACCGAGAAAAAACAAATTTCGATGATTTTTTATCCCGCACGGATGATTAAGAGCATAAATCGGAGTGTTCGAGTTGATACGTAGCTCAATTGAAGTGAAAATATCAACAAGGTGATTATCATTATGATTTGAAGTCAGAATTTTTGAATTTATTACAATCATTAATGGATATATTTTTGGTGAGGCAATGAAAACTTTCAGAAATATTTGTTTTGCTCACGTTTTTTGCATGATGTTCATTTTACCACCAACAGTTGTTCATTTTACCCACTTAGTGCAGATAAAATGAACATTTGCATCGTTTTTTGCTATCGATAAAAATATGTGAAAATTCAGCTATTTTAGTCTGAGTTCGTGTCGCTGCTATAGATAACATCCCTATTTTTGAAGTTGTGCGATAGAACTATACAAATTCCTTGTTTTTAAATCAGAAACAAGATGATTTCCTTAAGGTGTTCATTTTACCACCCCTTCCCCTACCAAATAAGTTGAAATGAATTAATTTTGCATTGAGCAATATTTTTTGACAAAATACGATATTGCTTGGGATTTTATATGGAAAATTCGACCTTTTTAATTGAAACGATACTTCTCAACATTGGCACAACATTGTTTTTGACTGTTAAAATGTCTGATAAACACGATGGAATAAAAAGTTTTGAAATAACAAAATATTCATTCGACGAAAAATCAATTTAAAGTTTTAATATTGAAAATAAGTATACTTGGCAACACTGTATCCAACAAAAATATGTTTTTAGACTGCATAAAAGATTTTTCCTCAAAAGTGCCGAAGGTTATTTTTCTCTGAATTATTCGTATTTCGTAGGTGTTTTCCCAAAAACATTTCAAAAGACATTGATTCAGAATTTTGGTCGATCCAATGCTGAGGAAATTAGCCATGTTTTTTTTTTAGTTTTTTGAAAAATGTCTCAACTGTAAGTAAAAATTTAGAACACAAAGTTCAAAAAAAAAGTTTTTGTAAAAATACCTACGAAGTAAGAATAACAAATGCGCCATAGAGAGTTTTAATTGAAAGTGTAATTACAGAGGTATGGACGAAACACTTTTGTATGTTTTTTAAGGGTTAAACCCAAACTTTTGCACGGGAGTGTATGTATGAAGTTTGCCCACATGTATAGCACCCATCTTTAAATTGTATGCAAGCTTACTTGCTACCTTGCTTGAAAAGCATTACAGACAAAGTGGAAGACAAATAGACAGATTGACAGGACGGAAGACCACTTGTACATAGTATACACTCCCGTGCATAAGTTTGGATTCACCCCCTAAAAAGCATACAAAAGTGTTCAGTCCATATCTCTAGGATTACACGTCCAATTGAAACTCTCTAAGCCGCATTCGAAAGGCAAAGAGTTATTCTTACTTCGTATGTATTTTTCCAAAAACAGTTTTTGAATTTTGTATACAAAATTTTTCCTTAAAATTGTGAAATTTTTAAAAAACACACTGAAAAAACATTTGTAGTTTCCTCAGCATGGGGTTGACCGAAATTTTAAAACATGGTGTCATTAGAATCGTAATATTTTATTCTTTTAAGAGCACTCACGAAATTTTTGCGGAAAAATCTGAAAACTATTCAAATTCAATGAAACAGTCATTCAAGTCATCGTGCAAAAGTTTGGGTTCACCTGAGCTTACTCAAAACACGAAAAATCTGTGAAATCTTAAACAAATCATGTACGCGCCATTATTTGCGTTTGAAAAAGATATGAACTATTAAAATCGGGTGGAAAATGGCAGAGATATTGGCATTATACTGAGGGGTGAACCCAAACTTTTGCACGATGACTTGAATGACTGTTTCATTGATTTTGAATAGCTTTCAGATTTTTCCGCAAAAAATTCGTGAGTGCCATTCAAAGAATAAAAGATTACGATTCTAATGACACTATGATTTAAAATTTTGGTCGATCCAAAGCTGGGGAAATTATCTATGTTTTTTTCAGTGTATTTTTTTTTATTGTCGCAACTTTAAGTAAAAGCTTAGTATACAAAATTCAAAAAAAAAATTTGGAAGGTACATACGAAGTAAGAATAACTCTTTGCCTTTCGAATGCGGCTTGGAGAGTTTTAATTGGACGCGTAATCACAGAGATACATATAAACAGAACACTTTTGTATGTTTTTTTTTTGGGGGTGAACCCAAACTTATGCACGGGATAGTATGTATAGTAAACGGTTAATGGCTTGAAATTCCAGACAATTCATATAACGCTGGACTATTACAGTATACACATTCTTGTTGAGTTGATGTTAAAATGTATTGCCTGATGTCAACACTACCTATAACTAGAATTGCATTATGATTAGGCAAATTTGTGTAGAGATCTCACCTAGCCGGAAATCTATATACCCTTCTCCTCCTGACAAAACCAGCATATCCTTCTTGCAAGGGAATTGGTTTTGAGTTTCAGGATTCATCGGTACTGCTACGAAGAACTTTACAGCATCTCTGTGGCCATGGAACGACAGCTGAGCATTAGCCATGCAGCACCGGGGCAACATATTGCTCGATATAGCACCACTTGAATCGCTTAACGGCACAGATATCACCACGCCATTCCCTGTCCCTGTAGGTGAATTAGGTTCGATTAGTAGAACACAACTTTTGAAGCTAATTGACTATCTTACCAATCCACAGCCTGTTACAAGACACCAAAAGAGCTGTTATCCGCACAAACGAAAATCCAAGCTTCCCAGTTCCCAACATTTTGGAAACATAAGGTTCAATATCAATGTCTTGTATGTGTCCATATGTTTCGGACGAAAATAAGCGTAATGTGGAATCCAACCTTAAGTAGAGAACGAACGATAGTGATAAAGATACTTCATTCATTATTGAGCGACAAACCTTATGGAAATCCATACACCCAAACCAGTGGCAGCCATTTGACGTATTTGACTTTCTTTCCTAGGATGTGCTTCGAATGAATGTAGCACGGTTAATGTTATAGGATCTATAACGTGAATCCTATTGCGATGCGCTGCCCATACTTTATCTCCGACAATTGTCAAGCATCGAATAGAATGCTTCGGGGATCCCAATGTAAGTATGTGATAATTATTCGTGTCCCATTCTCCGCTGATTTGTCTTCTGAATACAACAAGTGATCCGTTTGCCAGTGCGACGACAACTCGTGATTCTACGTGCACTATTGACAGAATAGAATCGGGCAGTTTGATTCGATGTAAGCATACGTTCCATTTAGCAATCGAGCTGTGCACATAGAGCATTCCGTTCTGGGCACCCATCCACATAGTTGGACCGACGGATGACACCGGGGGCTCATCGTTCGATAATTTATCATCAGGGTTCGCTTCGCAAGCCGTGATGTTGTCATTGTTATCAGTATTCACTATACTGATTATTTCTGCTTTTTCTTGTTCACTTTCAACAGGAGAATCCTACAAAAGAAAAGAGTTTTAATAATTATTTGCATTTACCACTGTTGTATTTATGAACAATACAATTAAAATTAAACTATTCTTCAACTTTTGAAATGATTATATTCCGGCAAATATCTAGGACATCATTTTTCAAAATATGTTGGATGCAACATTTATTTGAAACTTGACAAAAGTTCATAGTTGAAGAGTACTTTTAATGAACAACTGTAAATGTTGTCCACAATGTTAAATTATTATACATTAGCTGTAAGATTTAACTAACTATTTGAAAATATTACTATGAACTAGTGAATAATTGCATACTAACTTTCTTATTATGGTTTTGATCGCAATTTGCTGATGGTATTTGTCCAGTTTCAGTTGTGTTATCACCCTTTGTTTGATTCGCCGATGGGTCTTGTCTCACGAAGGTAACTTTTCCAATATCATCTGGTGAACTCCCTGGATTTTCCAACATTTCTCCTATAATGAAATAACATAAAGCAGTAGTATATTCAATTCCACTGAAGGTATAGAAAATATATTCTGTTAATTTAACCAGAGTTGTTGTATTTATGACTAGAAACATTGTAGATATGACAAGTTTGGCATTATACTTTTGACCACACTGTGTTGTACGGTGGGTGTCACAGATTGAAGTACAATGCTTTGTAGTCAAGGTTACTGTGGACATAGTCAAATTTATTGCACTGTTCAGTGATTTTTACCAGATTATAGTAAACTTAACAGATTTTTGTAGTCCGTTGAAAATCGTTGGTGCAGTTCTTAATTCTACTATGGATTCGGTACATTATACAACAAAAGTTGTTTGCGTGTATGTTATCATCATTTAAGGCGAAGTAGGTCGTCATTGGAATTTGTACGCGTCGTTGATGATTGTTGCTAATCCATCTCATGATTTCGAATCAAAGAAAATCAGTTGGTTTTGCACTGACACAGCTGAAAAAGTATCAGCATACTTTATGCATGTTAGCGCGTACAGTGATACTTTTTCAAGTCAATTTAAACTATCAAGACTGAGTTTTATCCCTTTGAAATGCAAGCTGAAAAGTCATCATTGTTGCCAAAACGAATGACGGACTACTTAGCCTTAATTGATAAAAGAACTGGATAATGCTGTATCGTGTTGGCACCGAGAAGGCAGCACGTCAAGCACGACGACCTGACAACGAATAGGTGGTATAGCGGAGACAGCGAATAAAGAACAACGATTGTTAAGGTGATTATAGAACGAAGCCAAACTTTAAAATTTCTAGTGCACGAGACTGGACAATCAGACAACACTTCGCGTTTAAAATCAATCAAATTGCTTGCTTGCTGGTGGTGGTAACCAATGGCAAAAATTTTCAACGCGGAGCGCTGTTTGGTTCTCAAGTCTTGTGCTCTTGTAAATTTGAGGTGTGGCTTCGTTATATAGTAACCTTAAGTCGGATTTTGGAACATAAGAACTGTGAATGAACCCACGCGTGTTGGGGCCTGGCTCGTGAGCTGCAGAATTCAGAGAAATCCGAAGAAATTCCGAGCAATGGATCTAATGGATCATTAAAATAATCAAAACGGCCGCTATGAAAAGCATAAATAGCGCCACCGTAGTCTTTTGTGTTTGACAGAACAGGCAATTCTGTTAAAACCCATATACGGTGGAGCCTTTGTTTTGATACGGTGAGTGCTGATAAAGTTGTATTCAATGATCTATTACCAACACTTCATTCAAGTACTATAGCGGCAACGACAGAGCAGAACATCAAGTTGGCCTTATAATGATTAGGAAGCTAATGAAGACAATTATTCGCTCAAAACCGGTAAGCGATCGAATCTGTGTGTGAGGGCAAGTTTTTGAACTACAGCCTGATCATCTATGCACCAACGAATGATAAGCTCGGTTACACTAAATGGATTGTATGAGTACCTTGATAAGGCCTACGAAGAGTGTTCAAAACAATATGACACGGAAGACATCGGCGACGCAAATGAGCAGATTGAAAATTTGATGCAGAAAACAAAGCCCCAATTACGGACCTTGAATTATCATTTGGTTTGCACAACATACCTGCTTTGGTGACTTCACTGTTTTCCAATAGAGCATAATCTTTTTCCTCCGCACCTTGAACGGTGCATATGCAAAGTAAATGGTTTTGACAGACCGGAAACGAGTCTAACACTTCCGCTGGATTTTTGGCATCGATGACGGTAACTGTGCTCGCTGAATGAGTACTGGTGCAAATCCAGACAAATGAACTCAATTCGGTTTCGCTGTTCAAAGCGTTGTTGATAGACACCAATTGTTTTTCAAGATATTCTAGCTCATTTATTTCGGCTGTTTCACCTTCGGTAATTTCAGTGATTTTCGTCTCGGATTTCTTTGAATAGAATATACTGGCTCCTACCATGCAGCCACCATCTCTAGTATATCCACCGTGAAGATTCACACCGCTGGCACACCAGACTTTCATATGCGGACTGGCTTCAGCCAATGGCCTACAGTATACAGGAACCGGAACCGGGACACCACTGTTCACTTTAGAGGAACTGCCCCCAGTCATGGGTTTTGTTGAAGGCAAACTCCAACCGTATGCTTGCAATCGTCCGTCTTCTTTTTGCACGTGGGCCCTCACTTGTCTGTATTGATCACGTCGTCTTTGGTTGGCCCGTTCCGAGCTAGCTAGTTCCGGTTCTTTAGTGAGAACCAACACATTCGAAGATTTTATAGAGCTAAAATGAGCAGGACTTGTGAACAGTCTTGCTTCAGGAATTCCTTGCATGCTAGGACTCTGGTTTGTACTATATCGAAGTAATCGCCCGGAAGATTCAGGCGGTGGTCTATCGCCTGAACTAAAAAGGTTACTAAAAAACTTCCAAATGCTCTGTTTTGATTTTTTATCCAAATTCTCAACTCTGGATGCACGCATCATCTCCGTCCAACGTACAGCGTCTTGCAACTCCATGAATCGTTCTTTATACTACAAATAGAAACAAATGTTTAATCAATGTTTTCGGATAAGTATCTTCCTGAAATATCAAACCTGATTACGCTCCATAAGCACACGAGCCATCTCAACCCTGGTAAATCGTTTTCTCTGGGCCATTGGAATGTCACCTTCTTCCTCTTGATCCACAGTGGTTTGCTTCACCTGTGCTTTGGTTTTCTTCAGCTCCTCCTCCAGTTCAGTAACTTTTGACTTTAGCTTGTTTCTCGCCAAAATCACTGCATTCAATTCTTCACGTAGAATTTCAATTTCTCCGGTCAGTTCATCGACCTTGACTATGAGGTCATCTTTTACAATGTTCAATGCGTTTCTGAAAAAGAATAAAGTTAGATTAGTAACATTCGATAAGTACATTCTTCAGAGCATCAATTTACAAGTTTCGGAATTTACAATTGATATTACTCACTTGGTAGCTAGCAGCTCATTATTTTCCATAATTAGATTCTCTACCTCTTTTCCCATTCCTAAAATTAAAAATAATAAAAGTGAAACGTATGAAAATATGATTAGTTAAAAGAAAATGTACGTTATTGATCTTAATTGAATTATATTAAGGATATGAGGATTTGGTATCATTGATTAATTTTGTCACACAAATAATGTTACGTTTCACATCTTAGTTTATATAAGTATTATGGTGAATAAATTTATCGTTCTAAGCATGACTTGGCACATAGATGTACGTCCTGATAATAATAAATATACAATTTTGAAGAAACTTATGTATTTTCAGACAGTGAGCCAGATTAAAATAAATAGAGTATCATACTTACCAAAGAAGTTGTCGTTTACTGAAAATCGAAAAACGTATTAGTTTCGTTAGTATTTTCAAGCACGATGGATTAATTTTGAAAATATTGTTTGATTTCAAGGTCGGTGAAGTAAATGATAAAGCATATTCCGGAAAACAAATGGACATTACGCTTGACGTGGTTATCTTTTTTCACACTACAATATGTAGGTACGCATATTTTTTCCAACTTGAGATCAAAAGCGATTTGCTGCAGTAAAGATAGAACACATATGTAACATTAAGGTGGCTCAAACCATCGCTTTTGCTGCACATCGCCTTTGAATCTGATCAAGTATTAAATTGTTCTTTAACTATGTATTGGAATAACTATAGGAAAACCAAGCAATTTCTTCAGTATGCAACAGTATCAGTATTTAGTCGGCTCTTTTTTTTTTGTTAGTATGCTTTCGAGAGGTTGTGTTGCACTAATACCGCACTAGTTTATCAGCTCTAATTCTTTAGAAGAGCGTTTTCAAATCGGACGTCTATGATCAACTGCATATATCCAATGATGCCTGCAGATTAGCTCAAGTGTTATAGCCAAAGATAAGCAATTTGGAAGAAAATCAATAGCTCCGATTTAAAAACTGACTTCAGAAGAGCTGTTAGTGACCTATTAAATGAATTACTTGGTTGTACAATTAACCATAGTGATTCCTGTAGAAATTTAGATTATAAATTAAAAATGATGCTTTGAATGAAATAGGATCACTGTGATTGAGAAAATAACAGATTTATGAGTCAGGCCATGCATACAAATAAAAGTTTAATAAAGTAGTCTTAGAAGAGATCTTGGAAAGGAAAGAACTGAAACCAAGTCGAATTATTTAAATATAAAGAAGTTCTGTCCGTGGAAGTCTCTGGCTGGTTAAATGTAATGGACTTGAATCATAAAAGGTAGTTTTTGATTCTTAAAGCAACATCTAAATTGATAATAGATAGACTGCCCCTATTTGCATAATTGCCCCTTGTTCTATGGGATTTCCTATACACATGGAACAGTTTGTTAATAGGGCAGAAGAGTAATGTCCATATTTTTTTCCAAGTAAGTCAGTAGCAATATTAAATGATGAAAACTAATTAAAGAATTGCAGGTTCGCTCACCTGAAGAGGCATAGTCTCCTGGATGTACCCAGCCTCCTGTTATCTCTGCTTCTTCACTCTCCACTGTGTCATCCTGGAACGACAGTTCTTGGTAGAGAGTATTCCCAGATCTTTGTTCTTTCTTGGTAGTGGTTTTACCACCAATTGAATTAGTCATTACAGGTTTGGAAGCCTCGCTCTCCGGGGATGTTGCTTGATTAGTCTGCTGCATTTTTTCCGTTTCCGAAGATTTTTCAGCGGTGACAATCTGATCAAGCTCATTATGCAACGAAGGAGGTCCTGAACCATTGCTGCTCTCCCCGCTGCACACGACATCTGAGTCAAGCATTGTGGAATTTTCTAGCGATGTGAATCCATATGATACTGGACCAGACGATCGAGCTATCGGAATCAATCTCGATGTATGAAGATTTAATCGTTCAGATGCACCGCTGACTTGAGAGTGGTTGGAATTGCCCATCATGATTTTAGCACGTTCCATATAGTCAACATGTGTTTTGAACAACTCGGTATAACGTTCGTGGAGTTTGTTATACTCTTTCTTGAGTTCACCTTCTCTTTCTTCCAACCGACTAGAATGGTCCATACTATTTTTATGTTTCAGCTCCAGCATACGCACAATACTTTCCAAAGATTCCAAGCGACTTGCCAGTTCTTTATTCTCTTGCTCAGCCAAATCTTCGGTCTCCAAAAGCTTCTGCTCAGCTTGTTTTCGAGCATTTTTCTCACGTTCATATTGTGTGACCAACTGCTCATTATCTTCTCGTAGCAATTCAAGCTCAACATCTTGCTCTTGATTATTTTGGTAAGCAGCATCCAAACACTCCAGGACATTGACAAGTAATGGCATGAGGGATTTAACGACGTCCTCATCATAACGCGATATCATGCGCTCAAACTCCTGGTAAATCGAGCCGGCCAGTGATTGTACCTAAAATAATAAAACAAATGTTGAAACATTTTAAAATCATACGAAACATTGATTTTAGGAACATAATATAATTTGTTGCACGGAAATTGTTGCGCAACTAAACAGTGTTGCAGTCCTACAACAGATGACTCGACACACGATCAAAACAATTCTTTGTAATAAAATTTTTGACAGCAGGTTGTCAAAATTTCCAATTGGGATTTCAAATAAGAAAGAAAAATGAATCACACCAAAATATGTTTTTCACCTTATTCTCCCATCAATTATGATCATGGACGAACAGATGCTAATCCCATAGCAGGAAATGCATCGAAAACAGCAAATATCCTTGACAAATCTATTCTATATACTCACTTTTTCAGACATCACCATTGCAGCGTCATCGTGCGTTCCATAAACAATTTCCGAATCACCTCCTTCTGCATCCATTTTGAATGACTAGAATTGCAGATACACGCACTCAGGGACAATTTATACACTTTACTTGATCGAATACGGGTCTAAAATTGCCGAAAATTACACTCAATGCATGATTTTTACATAATTCTATTAACAGGATAAACTTCAAACCAGCTAGTAGTTGGAATCTCTCGACAATATTATTATTTCGATTTTCTTATTGCCCAGCACCCGAAATAGACACTGCTACGAACGCTGATTGAAAGAAGGGGAAGTATGAGTAAAATCGATTTGCTCAATATGTAGGTTTCTACACGGAAAATATAACGATTGCTATTGAAAAATAAAACAGTACATTTACTATTTTTGAAGTTTAAGCTACTTTTTTAACTTGAATCACTTAACAAATTTTTAAAACGTACACGAAGAAAAAAATACCTAAAATTTGTACTAACTACAATCAGGTAAATATATCACAGTGCCCCTACCGACCGTTTTTATGAAAAAAAAAAAAATGTCCATTAAAACTGAGTAGAGGGCTCCATTCCTGAGGTCATCCTGCACCTCTGGGTCACCCAAGTAGCACACGAAACATCTTCCAAAGAAATGCTTTTCAAAAATGGTTTCAATCGCGTATCAATAAGAGCATCTGTAACTTATCTGGTTCTAGTTCGGTTCCATATCAATATCAACGCTCATAAAGTTTCATTGCCGTTCCAATGAACATGCATTTTACTCCTTGTTTGACGTTCAACATATTTGAAATGACAAGATTTGCTGCAAATGTCCCTTACAAATAGCAATAAAGTCAAATTTATCAAGATGTTTTCCGCAACATTTCAAAGGAACTCTTGAAACTTCTCCCAAAATGCTGGTTTTAATGTTATGTTTCACATTACTTTCATTTAAAGCATCCGAAACTTGCATTCAATTTTCGTTCCCATAGAAGATTCATCTAGGTTGCGAGAAAGTTGCACTAAACTTCGTGTATGACAGCTAGAAGTTTGTTTGTTTCAATCCAGTTGCAATATGGTTGAGTTGCACCTTATGTATCATCTAACAAAGAAAACATGTTTAAAAGGTGTTTCTCAAGTGTTGCGAAAAGTTTAGATTATTTCAGGCGTGGCCTAATTTCACCGGGAATCAGTGGCGTAGCTAGGGTTTTCGGGGCCCGGTGCGGAGTCCAATTCGGGGGCCCTTCCAAATAGGGATATGTGCCAATTGTCTGATAAATTATTCGAAATAATAATATACTTTTAATCAACATTAATAGATAGGTTTGAAAATATTGGACCTCGTGTTCATCTATTGTTGAAATGGTTTTTAATTTTTATTTAGTAGTCAAAATGTCAACTTCAGGGCTTTAAAAAAAACGAACTTTAGAGACATCATGCCAAAAAAATGAAACCAAAGTGAGACTGAACAGGAACCACATTTTGATAAGGATTCCTCAAGCAATCCGACCAGACAACTCTCAGAGCGTCTTTCTGAAAGTTGTTGAGGGATATATTGATTTTCTTTAGAAATTCCATCAGAATGTAATTCAGATACCGTAAAATGGGATGGGGTTTTAAGGAATTGAACTTCTCAATCAAGTTCAACAAGTCACAGAAATGCTGAATGTCGATATATCAGTAATCAGAAATGCTTGATTTGTTCGGAGGGTTGTGAGCTGCATTATCTGATAGAGATCATTTATTAATATAAATTATGGTGGATTCTAGATATTGAAAACGTTTCAAAACATATTTGTTCGAATTTTATGAGCTCAATACATTCATCTACAAAAATATGAAACAGTATCGTGAAAAATATGTGAGTAACTTAGAAGAAATGTATATTCAATTGAGATCATACCACAGATAAACACTTTTGAAAATTTCATCCAGTTTTCGACTCTAAATTATTTTAATGCAAAAAGTCGCCTTTTGAAAATTAGTGGGGTGTTAAGGGATTATCTATTCTACCTTTTTTTAGTTTCTTAACTCATTTGATTCATGCCGTTAACTTTATCGATATACTTTTGGCTTTGGCTGATCTATTTTGTATGTCACTCAATATCATGAATAATGACTATTTTAAAAATTGGTAAAGCTGGGTAGGAATCTTAATAAAAACGTTTTAATGTCATATTTGTTCATACATTTTTCTCAAAATTCGATCGATCACATAAGTAAAATGTTTAAAAATGGGAATGATTCTCTGATTTATAAATTGTTTTGGAGCTATTGATCCTATAAGTATCACGTAGATAAACAATAATAATATTTCATCATTTCTAGGGGCTCAGATAGCCGTAGCGGTAAACACGCAGCTATTCAGCAAGACCAAGCTGAGGGTCGTGGGTTCGAATCCCACCGGTCGAGGACCTTTTCAGGTTGGAAATTTTCTCGACTTCCCAGGGCATAGAGTATCTTCGTACCTGCCACACGATATACGCATGCAAAAATGGTCATTGGCATACTAAGCTCTCAGTTAATAACTGTGGGAGTGCTCATAAGAACACTAAGCTGAGAAGCAGGCTCTGTCCCAGTGGGGACAAAGAAGAAGAAGAATTTCATCATTTCTGACCTTTTTTTGACAAACTTTTTGGGCTTCGTGTTCAGTGTTGACGGGAATTAAGTACTTTGTTCAATAGAGTATGCGTTAGATTTCCTGTTCAAACTACTATAGGATTTTTTCCATTTTTACCATGCCACTGAGTTTTCCATGAAAATACGTTGCTAGTTTATTGCTTTACTTACATGGTAAAATGGCCACTGACCCTATTGAAACCAAAAAAAAATTATCCTTACGTATGGTTATTGACAAGGTTGATCTGCATATCTTCTGGGATTCTAAAAGTGGTTATGTTGCATATAGGAACAAACATCATTTGAAAACATTTGTACTATGCACTGATAGCTTCCAAATTATGAGATATTTAGCAATTAAAACAAACCAGTTTGCATTTGCAGGAGTTCCAACTTGAATAATATCAGCAAATAATAAATAATAATGCATGGTGTGCCAGAAACCGTTATTAACGCAAAAAAATGTCCAAGAATTTGGCACCTACCATTCGATAGATATAGCATTCAAGCATCTTCTCCGTGAATTTGAAAATATTTTAACGAGGGAGTCGGAAGTTATCGTGATATGGAGGTTTTGAGCTATTTTGGAGGGGATTTTTACATACTTCACAATTTTCTCCACCAGTGTGGTCCTGAAAGAAGAGACGAACCAGCCAAGGGCTGAAAGTCTCTCTAATAAAGAAAATTCATTCATTCCACCAGTGCATCGTTATTAATTTGTAAACTAGCCAAGTAACCATCAGCTTTGCATTAAGCATTCAAAACATATGATAACTAAGCATCTTCTCTGAAAATTTGAAATAATTATTTCGAGTAAATCAGAAGTTACAGTGATTTGTATGTTTACCATTATTTATATGAAGTTTAGATTAGAGCTTTTTTTTTTTTTATCTAGTTCGTTTATTTGAGGCTCAAATGCGTTTAACGCTTTACGGAGCCGAAATTCATTTTTTGTATTTTTTTTACATACAATTAATTGGCTTTTTCAACATTAATATGGGATGGAGCCAGGGTACTCGTGGCAGCTCGAGGTTAGTGGTCACAATTTTTGAAGGAAGGACTTGGTAGGGATTGGAATCAGGGTTCTCAGCAGCTCATCCGGGAGGTATAACGTGACATCTTGATTCTTGTTTCATGGCGTTGGTAGCGATTTCTTGCCGGTATTCGACTGCCGGATGGCCAGGATCCTCAATCCAACACAAAGTGGACAAAACACAAAAAAAAAAGAAACTGGGGAAGAGAACACAAGAGAATTAAACTTTTATACAAGACGAGCGAAGAAAATCATAAATTGCGACCATATAAATAAGATCGCGGGTGCCCAACACATCTCTAACTGGAACATAGGGTTGTCTACCTCGGGCCGCAAGGGTATCCAAAAGTTGCGCTCTGGAGGCGTCCATATCCGGGCACTGCCAAACTACGTGATCGATGTCATCATAACCGGAACCACACCTATTACAAATATTGCTCAGCGCGAGGTTAATCCTGTGGAGATGTGCATCTAGCGAGTAATGGTTGGACATAAGTCTTGACATCACGCGAATGAAATCTCGACTTATGTCCAAACCTTTCCACCAGGCTCGCAAGGAAACTCTAGGAATTATGGAATGTAACCACCGTCCCAGTTGGCCATTTAGCCAATCGCTTTGCCAACCGTGAAGAGAACTTTGACGTACTAAATGAAAAAATTCATCGTGTGAAATTCGTCTATCATAAATCTCACCTTCCTCAGCGCCCACCTTTGCGAGAGAGTCCGCCTTCTCATTGCCATAAATTAGGCAATGTGAGGGGACCCATACAAAGGTAATCTTGTATGATCTTTCGACCAGTGCACACATCTGCTCTCTTATTTTTGTAAGGAAGTAAGATGCATGCTTTACGGGTTTCATCGATCGGAGTGCCTCGATTGAACTGAGACTATCCGAAAAGATGAAGAAGTGGTCTGCGGGCATGTTTGAGATCATCCCCAAAGCGAAGTTGATTGCTGCCAGCTCAGCAACATAAACCGTGCAAGGTTCCTGAAGTTTTCGGAAGGCGGAAGAATTTTCATTGAAGACACCGAAACCAGTGGATCCATTTATACGAGACCCGTCAGTGAAATATCTCCTGTAGGAATCAACATTCTGGAACTTTGCGTTGAAAATACGTGGAATAGTTATACATCGAAGTTGATCTGGAATTCCATGAATAGCTTGTTTCATGGACACATCATATTCAACAGAGGAACTGTCATTGGTGAAGCGTACACGTGGAGGGTTATAACATGGAAGGCTAATGTCAGATGACATGTAGTAGAGATAAACTCTCATGAATTTTGACTGAGTGTTCAGTTTGAGCAATTCTTCAAAGTTTTCGATGACGAGTGTGTTGCTCACTCCACACTTAATAAGTATTCTTAGCGAGAGCTCCCAGAATCGGTTCTGTAGCGGTAAAACCCCTGCCAGAACCTCTAGGCTCCCATTATGTGTTGAGTGCATACACCCTAAGGCGATACGCAAACAACGATATTGAATTCGTTCCAATTTAATCAAGTGGCAGTTTGCTGCTGAGAGAAAACAGAAAGAGCCATACTCTAGAACAGAGAGAATGGTTGTTTTATAGAGTTTTATGAGGTCTTCCGGGTGAGCACCCCACCATGTTCCGGTAATTGTTCGTAGAAAATTGATCCTTTGTTGACATTTTTCCGTTAAATACCTAATATGAGTTCGCCAAGTGCCTTTTGAATCAAACCAGACCCCAAGGTATTTTGAAGTCAAAGACTGGTCGATGTCTGTTCCCAAAAGCTTAAGCTTTAGTTGGGCAGGATTCCGCTTCCGTGAAAATACGACCAGTTGAGTTTTTTGCGGAGCAAACTCGATCCCTAAATTTCTAGCCCAAGTGGATAGATTATCAAGGGAATTTTGCAATGGTCTTTGCAAGATTTCCGCTCGTGGGCCCTTCATAGAAACCACAGCATCATCTGCAAGTTGTCTTAGCGTGCATGGTTCTTCCAAACAGTTGTCAATATCTTTAACATAAAAATTATAAAGCAAGGGACTCAGACATGAGCCTTGGGGAAGGCCCATATAGCTAATTCTGGAAGTTGTCAGTTGACCGAGAGTGAAGCTCATGTGTTTTTCTGACAACAGATTGTACAAGAAATTATTCAATATTCCAGGTAGTCCACTATTGTGCAAATTTTCTGACAATATTTCTATGGAAACTGAATCAAAAGCGCCCTTAATATCCAAGAAAACCGAAGCCAATTGCTCCTTGTCCGCAAAGGCTAGTTGAATATCTGATGAAAGCAACGCTAGACAATCGTTTGTTCCTTTGCCCTTGCGAAAGCCAAATTGTGTACTGGAAAGCATGTTGTTTGATTCGACCCAGTGATCGAGTCGGGATAGGATCATTTTTTCTAACAATTTCCTTAAACATGATAACATAGCGATCGGGCGGTACGAATTATGATCAGACGCTGGTTTCCCAGGCTTTTGAATAGCTATTACTTTGACCTGTCTCCATTCAGGTGGAACAATGTTGTGCTCCATGAATGAGTTGAACAGGTCAAGCAACCGTCTTTTAGCGATATCGGGGAGATTTTTAAGAAGATTGAACTTAATCATATCGCGTCCCGGAGAGGAGTTGTTTGATGAAAGAAGAGCCATAGAAAATTCCAGCATAGTGAATGGTCTGTCCAAAGAATCGTCTCTTGGAGTTTCCCAAAAAGGCGGATGAGCTGGAACTGAGTCAGGACAGACCTTTTTTGCGAAGTTGAATATCCATCGGTTGGAGTATTCGTAACTCTCATTTGAGGATAAGCGGTTTCGCATGTTGCGAGCCACTCTCCAAAGCGTCGTCATTGAAGTTTCTCGTGAGAGGCCATCGATAAAACGACGCCAATAGCTACGCTTCTTCGCTTTAATAAGATTCTTCAGTCTTTTTTCGAGCTTCGAGTACTCTAAATAAAGTTCTGAGGTACCATATCTACGAAAAGCTTTGAAGGCATTAGATTTTTCTCGATACAACTGAGTGCATTCATCATCCCAACCAGGCGTGCCTGGTCGTCTTTTGAAGGATGCACTTGGAACTCGTTGTTTTTGGGATTCTAATGCACTTTTATAAATCAATTCTGTTAGGAATCGATACTCATCCAACGGTGGGAGAGTGTTGAATGATTCGATACCGAAAGTTACCGCTGATGCAAATTTTTGCCAATCGATATTCCTAGTGAGGTCAAAAGGAACCTGAATTGACTGTTCTGACCTTTCAAGATTATTTCTGATAGAGGTTATTATGGGCAAGTGATCACTACCATGGGGGTCATCAATCACCTTCCACATGCAATCGAATGATAGTGAACTTGAACCCAAAGATAGGTCAATGCGGCTTTCTTTGCCGTCGGATGAAATACGTGTCGCTTCACCTGTGTTCAAAATGTTCAAGTTGAAATCGTCGCATAAGTCATAGAAAATAGCCGCTCTATAATCGTCATAAGATTCGCCCCATCCAGTACCATGTGAGTTCATATCACCCAGTATTAAAACTGGAGATGAGAGCATGGAGACTGCATTCCAAAGAAGACGGCGGTTTATTGAAACTCTTGGAGGAATGTAAACAGAAGCTACGCAAAGATCTTTACCCTTTACGTTTATTTGGCAAGCAACGATTTCTATGCCTGGATGAGTCGGGATGGGGATTCTGTAGAATGAATGGCACTTTTTGATCCCTAAAAGCACACCCCCGTAATTATCATCTCGATCCTGGCGTATAATGTTAAAGTCGTAGAAGTTAAGATCATCTTCAGAAGAAAGCCATGTTTCACAGAGTGCAAATATATCACAATCGGAATTGTGAAGCAAAAACTTAAATGTGTCTAATTTAGGTTTTAGACTATGACAGTTCCACTGTAGCACAGTTATCATATCTTGTACCTCACTTGATGAATTAGCCATCGAAAGATATGATCGAAGCAAGGAGGGGCCACGAAATAGTTAATTCCCTGAGATACTCTTCTATTGCGGGGAGAAAAAGGTCGAGTATGCCTCTGAATGAGTCTGAAACTCCGAGAGCATTACATATGCGATCCACAAGGGCCGTAAAAGTTAACAGTCCTCGCTTAGCCCGGGGGGTTTTCGAGGAAGAGCGAGGGACTTCAGTAGCTTTTTTCTTGCTATCTTGTCTAGAGCTTCTTTTCGAAGTGTATTTAGTCGGTGGAGGCGGGGGCGGCAGATCTTTGCTGCAACACGGAACGGAAGCATCAAAGACCTGTTTCTTCGGGATTTTTAAATTTGCCCCACCTCCTTTGGGATTAGGCAAACTTCTGAGGGAAGATTTCAATACCTTACGGCGCAGTCCCGGAGAAGATGGAGACTTTCTTTTACCGGGTGCGTGTACCTCCGAAGAATCTCCCCCATCGGTTTCGTCGTCGTTCGCTTCATCGGAAGACAACTCTTGAAAAGAGTTACCAACTGGGATGGCTGATGAAGACTCTTCTGCGGATTTTTTTAAAGATTTTACCATTTCCGCATATGTCTTCTTGGAGCGCTTCACAATGGAGCGACTCTCATTTCGAATGCGCCTTTTGTATGCCGGGCACTTCTGCAAGTCATGAAGATCCTCACGACAGTAGCTGCATTTTACAGCTTCCTGTGTGCAAGCATCTTCCAAGTGAGCTTGGTTGCATTTGCCACAACGGGGCTTGTTGTCGCAAAAGCTAGCACTATGACCAAGCTGTTTGCAGTTGGTACAATTAAATACCTTCGGCACGTATAGGCGCACTGGGTAAAAAACACTATCGATGCAAACAAATTTCGGGAGAACGGAACCAGGAAAAGTTACACGAAACGAGGCTGACGGCGAAAACACTTTCTTATTTCCTTCCATGGAAACTGATTGCAATTGTTTACAATCCAGTATAGCCACATCAGGAATGGACCGGTTCTCAAAAATGCCTTTGCCAGTCTTAATGTCTTCACATGTCAGACTCGCGTCGATAATTTTCCCTTCCACCTCGACCTCTCTGGCGGGTATGTAGATAAAGTACTCCACAGTAAAAGCCTCATGCTGAGCAATCTCATTCGCTGCTTTGTAACTAGGTGCAGTTACACGCAGCTTGGATTGCTTCACTTGGTGAATAACGGTCCCAGGATATTTACGCGTCAGCTCTCTAGAGATCGAGAGCACATTCAAAATCTTATTTTTGCGCCGGAAATAGACAACCCAAGGCCCAGCCGAAGACGGTTGATAAAACCGCGTTCGAGCAACGAGATCTTTAGGAGGCGTATCGCCTCCATCCGATTCGTCCATTGGGAAAAGAATTCAACCGTAACCAAATAATAAAAAAAAATAATAATAAAAAAAAAAAAACAAAAAAATGCAGAAAAAAAAAAAAAAAACCTATCAGTGGACTATTTTGTACACACCTCCCCTAAATAGGCAGAATAAATTAAAAAAAAAAAATCGAGAAAAAAAAACTTAACCAATCTGTGGGCTATTTTGTACCCAACTCCCCTATACGGCCGAAATTGCAACCTTGAACTCAACACTGTTTGTTCGGAGATGCGAAAGCAATTCAATAGGTGTGGAGTAGGTATACAAATTGATACTTATCCGTTCCCGTTCGATGACCGCTGCTGGTCTGCTACACTGATGTATGCGGGGAACCAATCACCGGGGGATGATGGTGATAATATCAATCAAATGGTGGCACGATACCAGTTGACCTTTGCCAATCTGGTTCGCTTCCTTCACGGTGCGCGGTCTATAGCACTACAGAAGTAAACTGCACTGGTAAAAACCCACTCGGGCGGTGGGAGAAAAAACCAAAAAAAAAACTACCGTCTGCCAAAGACTGAACTGTCTTGTTCAAGCGCACAGCAAGGAATGAAGATTAGAGCTTATTTATATGGCTTTGTTATATTAATGGGCATAATTTACAAATAAAAATGTCTTTAGGACTGACACTCAGCATACAAAAGATAAAGTTGACTACACACACTAGTTGACTAGCATCTTCGCATTTAGTTTGAGAAAACTATATCAAAAGACAACATAACTAGACTACTTTGAAGTTTCGGAAAAGCGAATTTTGAATATTTTTAATTAGCACGTTCAATGTTTTTACCGTTACTAAAACCAACAAATTCTTGTCAATATGTTAATCAATGTGATTAAATAGCATGATTGACCGCCCGCTACTGATTTTTTTGTTATTACGAGAGCAACTATACTTGCACAAGGAACCAACGGATGCTACTTAGGATTTGTTGCACCACCCTCAGTATGTAAGTAATGGAATTCTCATTCCCTGTACTAAGCAGTATTGGCGCCGGTTGCGTCCGAATACAGGTCAATTTGGGTTATGAAATAAATGTATTACGTGTTTTTATCTCTGAAGAAGCCGTTGGAGTCCTCTGCACTTCACGAGAAATCATTAAGAGTTTGGAAAATGGAAAGGATTTGTCTTGGTAAACAAAACGCATAATTACAGGAGTCCTAGAGATCATAGCATCAAATCTACTGGCTACACCTCTCTCCAAACATAATAAAGTCCCCAAATTAATAAATAAAATAAAAAAAATGTGTTTTTTTTTTTCATATTTACAAAACTTGACTGAAGACTCAATATGACGACACCTTTGATGACGAATCATTCAAAGATTTTGCAGTATGTAATCTCTCAGTATCTATAGGAAAAGTCGATATTTATAGTATCTAACACTTCAAGTATCTTGTGTTATTATGAAAAACTAAACCGAATACGAAACTTGTTACGTTTAAATATTTGAAAAACATGAAACAAGGTTTATTTTGACAATAACCGATTACGAATTTTATTTTAACATATATATAAACGTATCCCCTTCGTTGTCCAAACAAATTCTGAATCTTATTTAGCCGATTTAGAATCTGTTAAGGTAATTTGTGTCGCAATGACAAAATACGTGTTGCGAACATTATTTTAGACGATAGAAAAACAAATCTTAAAGATAGGTCCAAAACTTCAAAGTACTCCAGTTATGTTGTCTTTCGATAAAGTTTTATCAAACGAACTGCGAAGATGCTGGACACTATATCTTTTGAATACCGAATGTCAGTCCTATAAACATTTTAATTTGTAAATTAAAGCCTTATAAGTAAGCTCTTATTTAAACTTCAAATAAATAATGGTAAATATACAAATCACAGTAACTTCTGATTTACTCGAAATAATTATTTCAAATATTCAGAGATAATGTTAAGATATCATATGTTTTGGATGCTTAATGCAATGCTGATGGTTACTTTTGGCTAGTTTACACATTAATAATGATGCACTGGTGGAGAAAATTGTGAAGTATGTAAAAATCCCTTCCAAAATAGCTCAAAACCTTCAAATCACGATAACTTTCGATTCCCTCGTTAAAATATTTTCAAATTCACGGAGAAGATGCTTGAATGCTATATCTTTCGAATGGTAGGTGCCAAATTATTGGATATTTGTTTGCGTTAATAACGGTTTCTGGCACACCGTGAATGGTAATATCAGCTTTAGATTGAACAAAACATATGAAAATGAAGGAAAACATTAATATTTTTGACCAAAAAGACAATATTTGCTGTTGACTATCTATAGCTTCATTTACAAAATTCATTTTCCTTAACGCCCCATTTTACATTTCAGTCAAAAATATTACAGATTATCTCAGAAATCTGTCATAGGATTGGCTTTTGATGTACACGTCGTATATTATTCAATTATTGACATACTAGAAGTGGCTTGAAATTGAAGTTGCACTTCTTTCTCATCCCTTAACACCGCATTTTACTGTATTTGATAAAAGTTTGCTTCAAATATTGATTCGAAGATTTCTTTACAGACTTCCCAAGGAATTCCTCCAGAATTTTCGTTCGAGGTACCTTGAAAAACTCAACTACTTAGAACTTTTTCCAATGATACCCACTGATTTTTTCCACAGATTCCCTCAAAAAAATCCCAAATTAGTCCTTAAACAATTGTTACCAGATTTCTTTAGGAATTTGTCCAAGAATTTTTCAGATTTTTATTGGAGGGAATCTCTTAAAAAACTAGATATTTTTCTAAACGAAATCGTAAAGATTTTCACTGATGAAATACATGATATGATAAATTCCTACAAGAGTGAAGTCTTTCAAAGATCTCTAGATCTCTTCTGAACTTTTGAGAAAGTCTAGGAGGAATCTTCATAGAGATTAATAATTTAAAGATTGGAAAGTTACCCAGCGGAAACCCCTGGAAAATCTCGAGTGGAACTGTGAGGAGCTTGCTGTAGAATTTTGAGGTTTTAAACACTACAAAAATTTTCAAATTTAAGGATTCAAGTAGAATTTACTTCAAAAATAATTCCAGAAATCTTTGAAATTAATCATTTTCTATGGAAAAATAATAACAAATCCGCAGTAGAACTTTTTGAGAATCCTTGGAAAAATTGATGGGGCGATTCCTGGGATAATCAGTGGGGTAATTATTGAAAGATAGGTTCTGAAAACGACTGGAAGTGTTTCTGAAAAATTGCCATGAGAGATATTCGAGGAATTGTTGTATGATCACTCGAAATAGTTTTTACGAATATACACCAATCGTAGAACAAATCTTTGCTATTATTATTATCTTTATTTTCGAGATTTTCAGCCATAGGCTGGTTCATCTCCTAACAAACTTTGTTATTTTCGTGGAAATAATCTGTAGGAACAAGGTATCTCAGTGTAACATCTGGAGAAATCGTTATGCGCATTTCTGAAAGAATTTTCGTTGTAATTCCGTTGTTGGACTGCTGAAGGATTTTCTGGTGCAAATTTCGAAGGAATTCTTCTTAGCAAATCTTAAGAAATCAAATTCCTGGAATAATTGCTAGAGGATCCCTGGAGAAGTCTTTGTACATATACCTGAAGAAAGTTCCGAATGAAGCTCAAGAAGAATTCCTGGAGATAAAAATCAATGAACCTCTGGAGTAGTCACGTAGTAATATCTGAATCCTAAAGAATTTACATCAAGATTCATTACATTGCGAAAATGGAACTATAAATTTTAGATAGATAAGATAGTTTGAATAGAAAAGATACTGTAGAGACCTCTGTTCGCGTTATCGAAAAAGCTTTGGTAGTTTTAAAAAATATTTACAATATTGTGTACAAATATTCATTTCGGCTTGGTGCAGGATATGGCTCAGAAAAAAAGTTTCCAAACCAGTTCATGGCTTCCTCAAGCTCAAGTTATAGAGGGCCCCTGATATTCGATGACTAACAGAACAATGTATTTTTGAGTCCAAAACCACGATGTTCTGTTCAAAAATGCTCTTCTATAGTGTTGAAATAAATGCCGCTCTTATCATCTTATTATGTCATCTAGTATGACAGAGGGGCCCCTACTTATTACTAATTCAGGGCCCCTCCAAACCTGATTTTTCTTGCCCCGATAGATTTTATTTTGTGAAATATTCAATTTTTAATGCTTCACCATGATCTCGGGGCCCCTAAGAATCCGGGGCCCGGTGCGAACCGCACCCACCGCACCCCCCTAGCTACGCTACTGCCGGGAATGAACTTGTATTCCGAAGGGTGCAGTCAAGTTATAAGCAACAAGCTTTGATCAATGGGCCATGTGGTCGCTTTTATAGTGCATTGGCGAAGCAATTGTTCGAAGAGCTGATGGAGTAGTGAATAGAGGTGAAGATTGGTGATCTTAAGGTCGGAAGTTCGATTCTTGTTCATGTTTTTATTTTCATTTTTTTTCTTTTAAGTATTTTGCAACAAATAAGCAATTTCGATATTACTTTAAATATGTTGCAAACAGACTCCGCTTCTTGCGCTTTCTGCGTTGCTATTCAGTGCAATTGTAAGTCATATTTTCACCAATTGATAACTCTGATTAGTTTCAAGAGAGAATTTTATTCTTGAGTTGCAACAAACTGTGCTGCTTGGGCAGTTTTTCTAATCCTTAGGAGGAATCTCAAGAAATCTTGATTTGAAATTTTGGACTAAAATTTCAATATAGCCCATATTAAAATTGCGCAATAACATCTAAAAAAGGTCAAATTATTTTCAACTGGTGTGGAATTGTTATCGTTATAATTATTAATATTTACAACTAACTTAAGGTGAAGATAAATTGAAGCTACACCTTAAATTTCAGAGCACAGATCTGTAGAATCAGACATCCATTTAAGCTGAAAACTTGATAGATTAGTCACACCCTGGCGGTGACCAATTGATCAAATTTTCAGTCTGAACACTTGTCTGGTTCTTTTGATTAGTGCTTTTGAAAATTTAAGGTTTAGCTTCGATGCATCTTCACCTTAACTTACTTGTAACCTCTCAAAATGGTTACAATGGGCCTTGTTTTCTACTATCTTTTGTTCGTAGTCCACCTCGTTGCGTTGCGTGGTAACGGAGTATTTCGTAGATTGCATACTGAAAACTGTCATGTTAGAAACTTTACAACACTTATTCCAATTGCTCATGGAAAACTATTTTGGATCAAATAGTTATCCAATCGGAAGTCAGAGATGCAAAGACATGATAATTTCCATTGCCGGCCACGCTCATCTTCTCCGTTACGTGAAAGGGAAAGGAAAATGATGATATGACACCTACTTGAAAAGAGGCCAGCGACTCACCGACGCCCTCGTAGATGTCAAGGAGTTGGATGTTGGGAAGGGAAATGGCCTAGGATTCACTATAAGCGAGTGATACGACCGGATTGAAATTTAGTGTATGTGTAGTTTAGTCTACTCTTTGTAATTGAGTGTAAGTGTATCGAAGAATTTAATTTCAATATTATGTTGAAAGTAAAAGTGAAAGATTCATAAGTCTAGTTTTCCACCGAGTATTGTCCTCAGTACTATACGTTAAAATTATCGTATTTTGTATTCGCAGTCACAACAGAATTTTAACAACATGGGAGACATCATTGGCATATGTCACAATAAGTGTTCCAAGATTAAAAAAGTCTTCAATAAGTCCCTAATAAGTACTACCTAAGTTTCAACATCACTAGGACTTTCACTCTCTATACCCGCTACCATGTACAGCACTGACCCGATTTTGTCAGCCGCATTTTGCGGAGAACTTTTTGTTGTCACCGCCTCGTAATAAAACTTTCTCCAAATCTTTTCCAAGCATGTTCAAGCTGTTATGGATATGCATGTCAAGGGGCTGACAAAATCGGATCATCTTCGTTTTTAAAGATCATCGTCATTGATTTCATTTTGACATTAATTTTTGGATCGCGTTCGACTCAGTGCCAATAATATAGCTATGGCAGGTTATATCTTAGCATGAACCGGGAAAGCTGATTAAACTAATAAACACAATCATGTGTATGAATTGCATATAAGGTGAAAACTTAGTTTGTAAAATTACATGGATTAGAAAAAAGATTCGTTTCCACATTTGCTGTTCAACATTGCATTCTTTTACATATACTCCTTGGCTTTGCAGGTGGTGACTTTATTGAAATCGATTGCAGCGCAGTGGAACATGATTTCGCTATCTTGAAGAAAGACGAATAGAATAAACTTGTAGTGCCATTTATTCTACCCAAATGTAAATGGTTGCATGTAGAGAAAGAAGCCGGTTCAGTTGTGTTACAGCTGAAGCAGTACTTGATGAGAATGTAGTTCAAGATGTTAAAGAGCTTTGGAACCCTTGTGACGAATGACAATGATGTTTCATTTATAGTAAAACCAACAATCAATATGACACTAGCGATTGTTTCGGGAGAACGGTTTATAGAGTGTGAACAACCCCGGTAGAACGATTGAATTCATCGAATTTGATTGTAAACTTAAACTATGTAAACCTTTCAACGATGTACTTTTAAAAGTACACTCAAAATAATCCATACGTCATTGTTACGTGAAAACAAACGTGTTTTTTTTCCATTGCACTTTCTCAAATGCGTACTGCGATCAGAAAAATGTGATTTTCTTGACCATTTCTTGGGAGAAATTTTCCACGCATCGAGATAGGCGATTCCTTTTCTTGTCAGTAGCAAACCGGCCTTCATAAGAGAAAAAAAAAACGTTTTAATATACTTAACTTTTTGAAAGTTAAATTCTTATCTAGCATGAGCCCTAGATACTTAACTTCATCTGACCAATTTATTGGAACCCCTCTCATCGTGACAACATGTCACCTTGAAGGTTTCAAATTAAAAGCTTTTGGTTTATGTGGGAATATTATTAGTTGAGTTTTGGAAGCATTAGGAGAAATCTTCCATTTTTGCAAGTATGAAGAAAAAACATCCAAACTTTTTTGCAAACTGTGAATACATTTTAACTCGTAAAATTCAATAGGGTCCTAAAGCCCTGTTCCAATGTTAGTGCCAAACGCTCAAGTTTAGGCCAAAAAGATATGTTTACTCAATTTTTTAATGTTTTTCATTTGTTTAAGCACAAAAAACATTTTTTTATGTTTTTTTAGATTTTGTCACACTCCTTGGCTTAAACTCAAATTTGAGGTGTATTTTGTTTTCCGTGTCCCTTCCAAAAAGTCAGATAGGAACAATCCCAGTGTTAAAACTAAAACCCCTGTGGTATTTTTGTCGACTAAGCGAACGTCAAACATGATCTCAAGTGTCACAGTTCATTCAAGGATCCAATTTTATAAATAAAGTTTTAATGTGATATATCCGTTATTTGAGCGGGAAAAATTGCTAAAGTAGTTGCAATAACATGCTCTTTCAAGTTATTAAATGAAAACAAGATTTCATTGAACATTTTAGGACCCTATTCCTCAATCATTCAACCGATTGTTTGAGCAAATTGAAAGCAAATAGTTGTACCAGATTTAGGCGTTGGCGCAATTCATCTGAAACCTTCCACGTTTTTGTGAGAGGTAAATATGTTTCTTTTTTCTTCTTTGCACAAAGCTAATCAACTAGCTCTGGTTTTTGGTCTGGTTTTAAGAAGCGATCTAAATCTTATCAGAAAGTTGCCGGTCAGTGAAAAAGTAGCCTCTCACATGTTGGGGACTGCTTGGCTTCAATGGTAGACAATCTGGATCACTGGAGAGTCCACAATATTCATAAAAATTATCGATTTATAAAATCATCCTATCGGGACTGCCCATGGACCACTGCAACTCCCTTTGAAAGATCCGCAAAATTGGTCGTAAAAATCATCCTAGACCACTGTGTGTTTTTTTTTAACACGTAAAAAATCATAATTATTGAAACGAGTTGACCCCGGGAGAAATGCTCAGTCCCAGAAGAGGACTGGCCTAAGCCCCAAGCAGCTGGTCTTGAGCCAACGGCCGCTTCCGGGATGAGCACCAAAGGCCGTCTTCTGTCTCCCGGGTCCCAGGGCGTGTTCAGTAGGGGAGAGTTTCGGATGTGGGAGTCCTACAGAAATTGAATGAATTCTCACTTACTTCAATTTATTGATAACCTTCGGTGCTAGGCGACGTCTACGGCGGGGGGGGGTTCCCCCCGTTTACTCGACACTGGAGGGCTCTTTGTTGCGGACTGCACGAGGGAAGCGGATGTGATGGGGTATCTTCAACACGGTTGACCGACGCCAAAGGGTTGCTTAATGCGGTAACTAGCAGGATCGTCTCCGCTTTCGGACAGTTTAGGGTGTTCGTGGAAGGCGTTCGAAGCAGTCTCTGGTCCCCGATCTATATGCGGGTGTCGACAATAGCCGGAGTCAAGGGGCTGGCCGGCGGGCCTGACGATGACGGTGTCTTGACGATGGGCCTCAAGGACAGGGCTTGGAACTTCGCTGCTGGGTTGGAGCCACGTGCTCTCCGGACGTCACCAGGAAATCTCTTCGGTTACTGAGCGGGAGGTCGTACCAAAACTGATTTCGGTTCAGCTTATTGGTTGGCGAATCCGGTAGGCGGTCGGCCGAAGTTCCCCAATACACTACTTGCTTGGATACTAAGGGCTGATGTCGCTGGTAATTGACGCCACGAGGCAAGAATCGGTTAAGGACATATAGGAAGGAATCCCTGTCATGGCAGTGGAAATGGCTTCTTCACATATATAAACACATTTCTGGAAGTCCACATTATTTCTCGAAATATTTCACTTACCTACACTAAGTTCACTCCCAAATTGCTAACGAGACATCAGAACACTATTACCTTACGATTTCCATAGTTTTGATACTTGTAGCTGTTGGAAATTTCATGAACCGTGCTACAATTGTTTACACTTATCCGCCTGCGAACGAAGAATACTTTTCGCCGAATTTTACCACTTCCGCTAAACGTAGAACCTCCAACACAGTTTACTTTCTCTACTTGTTAATTAAAGAACAATTACTGGTTGATTTCTGATGAAAACAACTTAAAATTTCTTTAAACCGTGCTAAAAACAATCTTTTGATCACAGCATTTCGCTTTTTTTATTTTTCTTATTTTATGTCGGCTGCTTGCTTGCAGGGCTGTCAGATACGTTGATGGTTACGTACGACATCAAGCAATCTTATTTAGTCGAAGGAGAAAAAGTCAAATTGAAGTAGTGATTCCTGGCAACAACGTCTTATCAATTATAATTTCACTATTACCAACAAATAGGAGAATATTTTTTGTGTACCACTACTCTTATACAGTTATTAGTGGATTCAAAGGAGTTTCACCTTAAGTTATCTAAATCGGACCTCTTTTCCGGGTGGGAGTCTCTTCTACACTGCCGCCTCTCAGCTTCATCGCATCATCTCAGCCCCAACACATACATTCTCCTCGGGTTGATGCTGCGTTTTCCCCCATCCGTTTTGTGGTGCAGCCACTTTTACGCAACCACCCATTCGTCAAGCAGCGTTTGGTGCGTTAGATAGCCAGCCGCCCACACCGTTCAATTTGCACGTTAACTTTACATCTTTGATTACCCTACAGTCCCACATCTATTTCAATCAAAAGGTTACCGTACGGTAACAGTTCTCCTCTGGTCAGTGAAAAAAAAGGATAATTTACGATTGTTCTTTTTTGTTCTAGGAAACTAATATTTAAACTGTACAAATCTTATTTAACAATAGCACTAAATACGGAAAAATAATAGTAACTTGAAGAAGAAAACGAAATTGAACAAAACGCACATTGCAGGGAATTCATCGCGAGAAAGCTAATTACCAGAAAGTCAAAACTAGCAGCATCACAATACTATCTTCACCTCTCACACCCTCCCTAGGCTTTCGAGGGCGGGGTCGACACAAAACTATATAGAACAAACCTCCACTTTACGTCCGTAATCCCAGTTACACATCCTGTACTAAACATTATAATACGCCACCGACTGTCTCGCGGGACAGGACCGACTCGGACGGAGGACACGACGAAACTAATTTTCTAATTATGTGATCAGAGACAAGTTGCCTATTGGCTAACGAAGTCTACTGTGACCAGAAATACTATCACAAGACGTATTCGTGATAACTTACACGTGCGCAAGCTGCGTGAGAGTAATGCGTATGGCGTGAAACAAACTCTCGCGTATTGCGATATGTCGTACGTACGAACGATCGTATAACAGTTGCTCGGTTGTGCGAACTGCTTAGACCGACTTCTCGTGAGTCGATCAATTCAAATCCGGATTTCAGTATTCGGTTGACTCTCGTCCACTGTGGAACGGAGTCCACGCGCGTCTAATCTTTTATGCCATCGTTTGAGGACGTCTCCTCCGGCAGACAATTAACGTAATTAAAATTGTTCCTAACAGATTCCTAACAAGCGTGAACTTCGTCAGGAGTCGCTCCGCGGTAAGCGAACGCCTACGAAAAATGCGCCAAGGACAGAGGGTAGGCTTATCAATTTGAAAATTACTAGAGAAGGTCATTTTTCATAATTTATTATTCTAGGTTCGCTACAAGCCGGACTCAGTGACCGGGAACGGATCTTCCACGATCATCAGACACGCTACAACAATAGCGTCAAAGGTCATTGTCCTGCGGCTTTCAACAACTGAGCAGGCCATACGCCAATATTGCGGCCATGCGTATCAACTAATTCGTAGGACGATGAACCGTGTCTGGCAACAACCGTTGAGTAAAGTGGGGCAAAAGTTCGAGTGGGGTAAGAGTTTCTTTTTAAGATTTCCAGCTCAATTCAAAACAAATCTTATAAATGTCATGGTGGTTCGAATGCTATTCAAGTAAGAGACTTACAATCCTAATATCATAAAAATCGATTGAGATTTGGAAAAGTTATGACTATTTGTTGTTTTTCGACGTGAATATTGTAATTTTTGGTCAAATTTTCGTTGCATGGAACCAAATGAAGATAAAATCTTTTTCAATATTTTATGTAAGGGCGTTTCTAGGCCTATCATAAGGTTGCTTTGAGGTGTATTAGTTTTTGCATAAATGCTTGAAAACAATTTTTGGCTCATAGTGGGGCAAAAGTTCGAATCAGTTCGACCCATGTATAAAATCACGGAAAAATTTGCAAATTGCCTGAAATCCACATATTATCTTCAAATTTAGTTAAATTTGTCTGATCGTGTGAAAATTGTCACCAAAATTTTACATTTTCACATAGTTTTGTGAAAAACTGCTATTTTTGAGTATATTACAATTAAACCGGTTTTGGGCAATTTTTTTGATGAAAGTTTAGTGTGTATTTTTCGTCAAACTTAAGTTTACGGCTGGTGTAAAGTATGCCTATCATAAAAGGATCGATATTTTGTGTTTTAGCCAGCGAACTTTTGCCCCACATTAGTTTCGAACTCTTGCCCCACCAGTGGGGCAAAAGTTAGAAAAAGACAATTAATTTTGAAACTGTTATAACTAAAAATGGGTAAATATTTTGACACAAGTTTTTTCAGCAAAATTATAGCCAATATGTTGAAGGTTAACTGTATGGTATTTGTTTTGTTTTAACTGCTATTGTTTTCCTGGAAACATTGATTCTACCACTAAGGTCGAACTTTTGCCCCACCTTACTCTACAAGGTACATATTGTGCTCCTAATTTCGAATTGTAATATTCGTTAGAATTTGAAAGCTTCGTGTTTCTTTTATACACCGTATTGCCTACCTCAAAAGGCTTAGCAGGTTTACGGTAAATTATATGTATTGGTGGATGTCGCGTGTGCCTTTACTAAGTTTTTTTGAACTAGGGCAAACAACTGAGGGTTTTGCTCTTTAATTCGGGCTACTCTTTCTTCCAGCGTGGTTTCACCTTCGCTCGCAACACGAGAGTGCTCACTTCCTTTCACAATTACCTCTTCTCCTCGGGCTACCCGGAATGGGCTGTAGCCAGTAGAGGAATGTATTGTAGAGTTAATAACTACACTGCCCACAGTATTATGGGTCACCTTGTCACGATTATTAGTCACTCTGTTCCACACACATTTCAAATGGAAATGACCCATAATAGTGGGTGACCCATTATAGTGTAACCACTGTACCTCAATTTCTGATAAGCGAGAATCCCAGGATCTCTGATTATCACGCGCATAAGAGCGGATTGCCGTGTTAATGCCGCGATTCACGCGTTCCACCGGATTCGCTTGAGAGTGGTAACGTGAAGTTAACCACTGTTGGATCTCAAAGCGGTCCAGCAGATTGCGGAATTCTCGGGACGTTGTTACCAATTGGATGGTTTACCCTATAGCATCACCACTGAGCAGAGAAGAGAGCAAAAGCAATGGAGGTCTATACTGCTGTTCAGTGTGAACAGGATGTACCGCTGCATATATACATGCTATAAAACAATAATCACTATTGCATAAATCACATTCTTTTGCCTCAATTTCCAATAAGAACAATTCTCGATGTTAGATTTGTAGTACTAGATTCCAAAATATGAATAAAATAACCCTTTCAAACATAATTATAAGATAGGCATGCAAATAAATAAAACACTCCTATGAAACGGTCAAATTAAATAACACAGAACACAGTTTGTTAAACACTAGGTACACTTCACATACAAATCATACCAACTGGATCGGATTAAAAAGAAGATATATCGAAAATGAGGGAGACAATACCTAAAAAAAAGGAAAAATCAAGGGTAATTATTGGGTCAGAGCCAACTAGAAGGTCTTTTCCACACGGACAGTGAACGAAGTCAGTTCGAAACCAATTAATAGAGACCAGTTAAAGTTAGTAGTTGTAGTTATCTGAATAAAGTGGAAGAGTTATATAAAACCACAAAGAACCCCCGTTTGAATTAGGTAAACCCAATAATCTTACCCTTACGCGAATGTGCTAAGTTTGTCTTCATTCCCCTCAATTAGGACCCATTGAGTTATAGACTCCGCTGTAAAGCGTTGAGCACCCGTCGGTCCTCTAGTACCGTCGGATAGATTGCCAAGCACGTGGAGGCATCGTGGCTTCCGAAATACGATTGTAGCCGATAGTCATCTCACATCCGAGCGTCAAGGCGGCGCTGAGAATCCCAATAGGAAACACGTCGGTATCCAGTTCGTCATCCAGCGGTTCCCGATCATCTAAGCCGGCCGGCCAACAATACCACCCCACACACAGACACACACCTCATAAGTAGAGTAAGTAGAAGGAATAAAGTGTTTAAAATTGAAGACTGTTGTAGTTGTTGAGCTTTCTGATCGGCCTGCGTGTCTCTCCGTTGCCTAAGCCGACCCTGAGAAAAGAGGCGGGTGTAGCCCATCCCAGACGGCTTCCGTGGCTTGACCAGAAGTCAGGGGAATGCTTGGTCAAGATCCTTCAGGTATTGGAATTCCAGGAATTGTTCTCCAGTAACAACGTGAAGGTAGTAGCGTCATCAGTTAGCACAATAGCTGGTACAGAATTACGGAAAAACTAGTGATCCACTAACTCGGTGCAAAGAGATTTCGCCGAAATCTGGGGGAACGCACGTAATTGCACCCACTTACTAAAAAGGTCCATTGTCACTAAAATGTACTGCTTCCCGCACGTAGTGCGTGTAAGGGGACCAATATAGTCGAGGGCAATAATTTGCCAGGGACGAAAGGCTTGACGCATGTCTCCCATTAGCGGCGTGGTCGACACATTTGGGGGTTTAATTTGTCTGCATTCGGAACATTTCCGAACATATTCTCTCACCTCCCGGAACATGTTCGGCCAATAGAACTGCTGGCGAATCTTTCCCAGAGTTTTATCGACTCCTATATGTATCAGACCATCGTGACTGGCTTTGATTATATCCAAGCGAGCTTCCGGGTTGGGTATAATCTTCCAATCGAAACGATGATCGGCCAATTCATCGTTAAATACATATTTTAACAATTGACCGTTATGCAGGCGAAAGTCTGGATACTCGCCTGGCTTATCCTCAACTTGTTGTTTAAGGAAGTTGAACCAATAATAGTCAGATTTCACTGATACTGACATGACACTTCTCGACAGTGCATCAGGGACAATGTTGTCCTTCCCACGGCGATGCACGATGGTCATGTCGTACATTTGCAAGGACAAACTCCATCGACTTCTGGTGTCGCGAGCTTTTTTGAATAATATTCAATCACTCGTTCCTGTCCGTCCACTTTTTTAGTGACAATGCCAGCAATGGCGTAGTCACTCGCGTCCGTGTGGACTATGAATTCGTTATTGAAGTTTGAACTGGTCAAAATGGGGGCGGTGATCAATTTAGCTTTGATGCCTTCGAACGTCTCTTCGGCTTCAGGGGTCCATTTCAAATTTTTGGACTTCGTTTTCAGAAGTTCAGAAAGGGCCGAGGTTGTGTTGCTATAATCGGCGATGAATCGCCGATAATAGTTCGACATCCCCAAGAATCGTCGAAGCTTCGTAATGGTATTCGGACGCTCGTACTCGACTATCGGCCTTATCTTTTCTGGATTAACCGTTAATCCTTGAGAAGACAGGATGTAGCCGAGGAACGGTATCTCATCTAAGCAAAAATGTGATTTCTCGAGCTTAATTGACAAATTTGCCTCCCGAAGACGTCTCGCAACCTCTTCGAGCAACCGTACGTGTTCTTCGAATGTCTCCGTTACTATAACGATATCGTCTAAGTAGACGAAGACATTCGGTTCCAGCACACCCTGACCTAATACTCGGTTCATCAACCGTGCCAGTGTAGCGGGACTGTTGATCAAGCCGAAGGGAAGGCGGGTGAACTGGAACATCCCCTTTCCTTGCACACTGAACGCACAATACCGACGAGATTCCTGCGCTAATGGAATCTGCAGGAATGCTTTCGAAAGGTCGATTGTCGACAGGTAGCGGGCTTTCGGTAAGCGGCCAAGTATGCGTCCAGGGTGCGGGAGGGGATAAACGTTACGTACGGTCCGCTCGTTGAGCTTACGAGCATCAAGACAAAGACGTATAGCCCCTGAAGGTTTTCGAACCGGAACAATGTTCAATGACCAGTATGAGTTCGACTCTTCAATTATACCCCGGTCAAGCATCCTTTCCAGTTCTATGAAGAGTCCTTCCTGGATTTTTGGAGCAATCGGGTACGGATACAATCTCACGGGTTTTGAGCCTTTATACTCCTCTTTTATAGTAATGGTATGCTCATAAAGGTAGGTGGTGTCTAAGTTTTCCGCAGTGGCCACTTTGAAAATCTTTTTGGTGCGATTTAGGATTTGGTGTGGATTGTCGGTAAGGTCAACCTTAGAAGATTCCGACGAAGGAGGCATCTCTGACGAGGAAGTAGCAATGGAAGCGACTGCGGGATAGATCCCAAATATCTTCCAAAAATCCATTCCACAGATACATTACTTGGTCAGTGCTGGCGCCACCAAAGTTGGTAGCACGCGGGTCTTACCATTGAATGTATAGGGAAGGAGCACTTCTCCGATAATCTCTAGACGGGAGCCATCGGCCGTTCTGAGTTCGACCTATGTTGAAGGTTCCCTGATCTTAGCTCGTCGAAATTTGTTGTACAAAGCTCGGTTAATAAAAGTAAGATAGCTTCCGCAGTCGAGAAGCGCCGTTACTGTAGTATCGAAAACGTTAATATTAATATGTGGGCGATCATCGTAACTGTTATCAAGAGTAATTTTATGAATTTGTTGAGAAACAGATTCATCCTCCGAATCATCCGAACGTGGCTCATAAAACTGACCCAGTTCCGAGAGCCAGCTGATGAAATCTGCTTCGTTTTGCGCTTGCGGAAGTTCCAGCGTCTTTAGGACTTCCGCATCTGGTTTTTTAAACAGTACGGACAATTACTCCTCGTGTAGCCCTTAAAGCCACACGCATCGCAAAATACTCTGCGAGGGATGGGACAGTCTGACAAATCGTGTTCTTCTCCACAATTGAAACATTCGTCATTTGATGGAGGACGGTAATTCGATACCATTTTCAGCAGTAATGCACTCGACTTACTCGGACCAGCACACGTTTCTTTCGGAGTTGAGGTTTTACATGGACTTTTTTTCATATTCTTGGAATCTAACTGCGAATTGTTCGACTTATTCGATGACCCCTTTTGTCCACTAGCGCCAGCTTTGAAGTTTTTCGAAAACTGATCAGATACGTTCTTCGGTTCTTGAGGTTTATTCCGCGAGTAGAATGTTCTAGATCCCGCAGAACCACTGGATCCTGCGGTTATCGCACAAGCTTCCCGTTTGTTGGTACCGAATACTTTCGAAAAAGCGGAGAAATCAGTGGCATCCAAATCCTTCCCGATTTTGATTAACTCTTCAAGAGTTCGAATATTTCTCTTAATCAACGCTTTGCGACAATCGTAGCGTAGATTGGCTTTGAGAATCTCCACCTTTTCTTGCTCTGTGATCGGATAATCCGTTGCCTGGAAAAGATTCTCGATCTGCAAATAAAATTGCTGGAACGATTCGCCTTTCTGTTGCCTCGTTTGGTAAATTTTACTGCGGAGTACTAAGTCCAAATCGGGATGTCGGAATTCGTATTTGAGCTCCCAAAGCAAATGATCCCAATCAAAAAGAGTGTTTTGGTTGCGCCGAGCTGTGTACCAGCTTAGCGCTGCGCCATCGAACAAATGGATGGCCGAATCGAATAAATCATCGGCGGAGGCGTGTTCGGATATGGCCAACTGATGAATGTGAGACAGAAAATCATTCAATCCCAGACCTTGGTCTGTTCCTGAGTATTTTCGAATCTTCCATTGAGACACCGGTACTACCTTGCGCTGTGGAGTTGCTTCGAGAGCGGGCGGAGCATATTGCACCCTTGTGGGAGCATTATTGCTAGCCCTTTGCGGGTTATCTTGAACAGAGGACGTGAAAGAAAGTTCATCCAATCTACGTAGGAAAGAATTGTTCAAGTTGTCTCCCCCAATTGTGGTGGACTCCGGAAAACCAGTACTCTTTTAAAAGAGACCTTAGGAGGAACCGCAGGTCTGTCTGCCAGTGTTGCATTTCAACGCGTTCAGTTTGCGTTCCGGTTCAAATTTTTGAACAAGAGATCAAGTAGGCTTGAACATTGATCAGTTCAAAAATTTGAACCCGTGGGAGCTGAAAATTGAACGCGCAATGAACATTGATATTATGACAGATGCACAACATATTTCAATGCGAAAGATTTACGAAAGATATTATGCTACATTTTGAATGAGATGAATTCCATACAGATCGATGAGGCTTATTCGAGTTTTATGCTTCATTGTGCATTTTGAGTTCAATGTTTGCTGCGTTCTCGTGCAAAATTGGAACGCGTTCAGTTCACTTTTGGCTCGCGTTCAGTTTGAAATGCATCACTGCTGTCTGCATTAGGATTTGCCCAACTTCCCCTGGAAGAAGGGGGAAGTTGTCCTGGTCTCTCGAGCGCTTGCCGGAAAGGATTGGTGTCATTGTTGTTTGAAGGCTGGGCGGGTTGAGAAATCTTTTGAATCTCTTCCCTCATGCCACTGATTTGGGAAGCCAAAGCTTTAATTAGACTTCTAACATCAGTCATCGCTTGGTTGAACTGCTCAGTAGTTACGTATTGCGCCTGAAAGGTTTGTGGTGGGTCATCGCTACCCCCGACAGCTTCGTCCAACAAGTCGTCCTCATTGGAATCGCCACCGGTCTCCGCGTAAAACGCATCATCGGACCAGAAGTGCTCCGAAAAAAAAACCAAGCACACTGCGAAATGCTTCGATAGCTTGTATCTGACATTCACCGATCGCGTGATTTTTCACAATCGCAAGTCGATGTCCCAAATGCAACAAGCGAGCTTTACAAGTGTTTTTCACCTGCTCACTTGGGGATTTAGAGAGAGTCTGTTCGTGTTACCGAAACAGATACCGACAGGTCTTAAGATCGTCTTCAGGATCCTGATCATAATGTATTATGAACTCATGACCTTCTCGTTCTTTTTTCATTATCTGTTTTATCCGCCGGCGACGTTTGCAACACGATTGGTCATCCCCTACAATAATGTTTCGTAAGAAAAGCTCTTCGGGAGACAAATAGTCTACCCTCATTCCCCTATAAAGGGTGCTAAAGTCCGGACCGGACACGGCTAGGCGAGGTGGCATTTTAGCGGAATCTGCAACGGGATACTAAATGCAAAATGGGAGCTTTTAAACTACTGTCGTTGGTTGTTAAAACCCCAACTCACAACTCTAATCTTCGACTTCAAACACCCAGAGGCCTATAGAAATTGGTGATTAGTTTAGAAAGTATCAGATAGCCGAAGTGACGCAAAATGCACACTCGCGTTGCTTTCCACAACGTTTTTCTACTTCGCCAAGCGGCTTTGAAAACGCGAACAACATGAAAACGTTATTTTTCCGTCTCTAGCTTGACCAGTGTGACTTTCAAATTAAGCTATTTGAAACTCCCCCACTACCAGTGAAGAAAAAATATTCGAGAATATTTTTTCTCTCTTAGGAACCTGTTCCTACTTTTACGTTGGGCGCTATTGAACGAGTTGACCCCGGGAGAAATGCTCAGTCCCAGAAGAGGACTGGCCTAAGCCCCAAGCAGCTGGTCTTGAGCCAACGGCCGCTTCCGGGGTGGGCACCAAAGGCCGTCTTCTGTCTCCCGGGTCCCAGGGCGTGTTCAGTAGGGGAGAGCTTCGGATGTGGGAGTCCTTCAGAAATTGAATGAATTCTCACTTACTTCAATTTATTGATAACCTTCGGTGCTGGGAATAGACATAATAATTAGACCGCTATTGTCGCTGCTAATCTTGTGACCAACATCTAGTATGCGAATTTTCGAGGTGGTACTCAAAGTGTCAAATTTCGTTCAACTTATCCATAGCAACCTGCTTTCGAAATCAAAATATTGGTTCTGTTTTATTTCTGGCCTTCATCCGAGCGTGTTGGGTGAAACAATGGGGTTTTCGTGTGGTTTGTGTGCCTTAGAGAGTTTTGATTCTTCATACATTATCGTCAAGGTGTGTGGTTTATTTTAAATGAACGGATATAAAGATATATTAATGAGTTGGTGCCTGCTATCATTGGGTAGTTATAGATTAAGTATAGGCCTTCCCCGGACACTTCAATCTGCAGCATCATGAGTGTTGAAGTAAAAGTTCCAGTAATATACCGGAAGGGAAAATGGTGCAGCATCGGTACCGAATTGAAATTATACAATTGGTTTGTCCTGTAGCTGACTGCGGAAGTTTGCGTCTACGAGTCAGCTAAGATCTAGGCTAAGGCATGAAATTTCTTCAACACATTCAGAACAGTTCTTCATTAGAAGGATACCATCGTGTTGTTTTATCGATATGCGTGTAATTGCCGTTCTTCCATACTTAAAGATGCACCATAGAGCCCTGTTAAGTTAAAAACGTATTGCTTACACTTGTGGGTCGAATCAAAACTTCTATATAAGTTAGATCCCGGCCAATTGACCTTATCGAATAGCAACTCTCATAATGTAGGTTTTTCTTCCAAAGTTGTTTCAAAACAAAACAAATAGTTTGACAGTTTGAGTACCGGTTGTTCGCTCCCAGGTTTGCGCCAATTGAATTCAAGGCTACTGTGGTTGATTCATCTGCATCACAGGCATTGTATGGAGGAAACAGCGCATCTAGCGTTCTAATTCTAATATTTCTATTGTGCTGGGCGACGTCTACGGCGGAGGGGGTTCCCCCCGTTTACTCGACACTGGAGGGCTCTTTGTTGCGGACTGCACGAGGGAAGCGGATGCGATGGGGTATCTTCAACACGGTTGACCGACGCTAAAGGGTTGCTTCATGCGGTAACTAGCAGGATCGTCTCCGCTGGCGGACAGTTTAGGGTGTTCGTGGAAGGCGTTCGAAGCAGTCTCTGGTCCCCGATCTACACGCGGGTGTCGACAATAGCCGAAGTCAAGGGGCTGGCCGGCGGGCCTGACGATGACGGTGTCTTGACTGATGGGCCTCAAGGACAGGGCTTGGAACTTCGCTGCTGGGGTTGGAGCCACGTGCTCTCCGGACGTCACCAGGAAATCTCTTCGGTTACTGAGCGGGAGGTCGTACCAAAACTGATTTCGGTTCAGCTTATAGGTTGGTGAATCCGGTAGGTGGTCGGCCGAAGTTCCCCAATACACTACTTGCTTGGAGACTAAGGGCTGATGTCGCTGGTAATTGACGCCACGAGGCAAGAATCGGTTAAGTTATCTAAATCGGACCTCTTTTCCGGGTGGGAGTCTCTTCTACACTGCCGCCTCTCAGCTTCATCGCATCATCTCAGCCCCAACACATACATTCTCCCCGGGTTGATGCTGCGTTTTCCCCCATCCGTTTTGTGGTGCAGCCACTTTTACGCAACCACCCATTCGTCAAGCAGCGTTTGATGCGTTAGATAGCCAGCCGCCCGCACCGTTCAATTTGCACGTTAACTTTACATCTTTGATTACCCTACAATCCCAGATCTATTTTAATCAAAACATTATAGAACATATAAAATTTGTAATACACGTATTATTTGTATTGAAATTAAAGACCACCTTGATCACCGTAGTTTTTTGCAAAATTAATCAAATTCATAATAATGCAACGTAAAGGATGAATGTCAACATAGACAAGTGTCATGACAAAAGATCCAGAAGATTTGAAAAAAAACTACGTGTGTCTAAGTTGATTTTTACAAGTTGACCATTTTCACGGTTGCTCTAGATCCTTTTAAGAGCTTTATAGTGGCCACCTATATCCAAGAACAATCCCAATCATCCTTTATGTTTAGTAATTGATTTCTGATATGTTTGGAAAAAAACGCAGTGATGTAGGATGATTTTCATAAAATGACCATTTTTAGGGATGTTCCGGATCTTTCAGAGGCCGATATTGTGACCACCTAGGTCCATGAACAATTCAAATAGTTTATTGCGTTCTGTAATAAGGAATTCTGATGAGTATGAATAAAAAAAACTGTCTTGGATTATTTTCATGAATTTGCCATTTTTACGGATATTCCAGATTATCCGCCGGAGAACCACGTTGTTTACCATCGAAGCCAAGTATTCCACAACATGTAAGAGACTATTCCTGCACTAAACGGCACCTTTCTGATAATATTTGGGTCACTAGTAAACGAGTTCATTAAAAAACCAGAGCTACTTGATCAGATATTAGTGAAAAACAAGAAAAAAAGGCATACTCACATCTCGCAAGCGGGCGGCACCAACGCTGAAAGCTAGTATAACTATTTTCTTCTACTAAAAGCCAAAAAAATTGAAATTCGTTTGGTGCATTGCTGAGAACGAGCATTTTGAAAGTTTGTAGTTTCATCCTGAAAATTTACGGTTAAAATTAACGTAACGTTGCACCATAATTTTGCACCTATCATAACTTTTCGAAGAATGGTCCGATTTTGAATCTTGTTTTATGGAAACACGTATCTTGACGAGTAGGAAAATAATCCAAAATATAAGAGTTCCTTAAGAAGTATTGTTTTTTATAATGTCAAAAATTAGTGACTATTTGAAAAAAATACGTTTTCAAAGAACCAATAATTCGTTTGAAAAAAATAAAACCGCACATCATAATGCCATCTAATACCCTTCTAGTTAAAGGATAAGACACCCGAGGAGGAAAGAATAACTCGCCATAACTTATGCATACCATATTTTGGTATCATACCATTATTAGGTATTGTTCAGTTGTCAATACCTCATTTTGATGTTATAATGGTATTTGAAAAAAAAATGTTTAAAACAATTAAAAATACTTCATTTTGGTATTCGATAGGTATTGAGGACTGCTGGAGGTATTGAACTATTATTGAAAAGAATCACTTTTATATGAAAATCCATCACGTATTATTTAGGTATTACAATTAGGTAAGGTATTACAGCATGGTATTTGTAGAATATGCAGAAGGTATTATTTGAAGTATTTTACTTCTTATGCAGGACTCATTCATACCTCATTCAGGTTGTAAGTATTGGGAATTATCTGGTATGGAATACCTCAATTTGGTATTCCGTAGTTATTTTCTTCTACTCGGGCAGTCATATTACACTTGATAAACTATGATACAGGGCTTTTATAAAAATGTTCTTAAATGTCTCAATTTCTCACCAATAAATCATATAAACTTTACAAAACTTTTCATGTATGTTTTTATTGTATTTTCATTCAATTTTATGTTTTTTATATAATTCAACATATTTTCTTTCATGTTCTGCATAGCTTTGGAAATATTTTTGAGTTTGATTTTGTTTATGTCTTGTTTTTGTTTTTGTCTCGAAAGATGTACAGAAAACAGATTGCGATTTCATTGATAAACTAAAAAAGGTATAGCATGCACAAAGTGTCCACTTTTCAAAATAAATAGTCTTTATGAGTTTTTTATTATATGATGATAAATGTGTTCTTACATTTCAGTACAAACGTGTTTGAAACATATTTCAAAATTTCTATATAAATTACGTCTTTCGGTCACCTTCAAATCATCACCGAAAATGCTGTCAATTTAACAAATCATAAAGATTCTTTGAAAGACATGAGAGATTTTATTCTTTAGCTCTTTTGATTTTTGAACCGCTGTAAAAAATATACACTATCCAACAGTATGTAGAGTAGCAACCCGTTTTTGTTTTGTTTCAAAGTGTTTTCCCTACAACAGCAGGCATGAGTTTCACTGGCTGCGCTGATTGTGAATTTCTTTGCTTGGTTAGTTAAGTGTGAATCGCAAGACATTTCCCTGCTCTGATTCTAATATTACGGGCTTAATTAGCAATTATTATTGGAACATACAATTGATCACAATATAAATCAAGATAATGATTACTATAACATCGTAACTTGATTGAATGGAATGTGCTTAACTTTAACGTTACCGAGCTCCGACATGGCATTTTCAAATAGCTGCCATTTCACTATGGCTTAACAGGTGGCCAATAATCAAAAAAGTGATATGCCCCAAATTTCAATTCTTGTTCGCCATTTCATTGTAAACATGTCTGCTAAGAAATCCTCAAAATATTAGGGCATGATTTGCATTGCACACTTAGATATAAGGTGCCAAAGTTGAGCCTATGGAGAAAAACTTGTTTTTATTAACAAAAACTATGGTTTACTCAAATGAATATAACTTTTTTTCTATAATACTTACGTAAAATGTTTTTACACCATTTGAAAGCTTACAAAAAAGGCTTCCTAGAAACAATAAAAAAAAAATAAAAAAAGCTTCAAAATAGTGGCTTTTATGATGTTTTTTTATAAAGTGTTTAAAAAAATCTAAGAAGCTTATAGTTAACATATCGAGTATTTTTTTGTCCCAAGTTGTCCCAGGCTTAAATTTAGTTCCAAGGATACTTTGAGATGTAAACCAAGGGTAAACGAGGGTGCCAAATTTTGAAAATGTTTTTTTTTTTCTTTATTGCAATTACAACACCACAGTCTTCATGTAAAACGTATGATAACGATCGATTGTCATCATTTAAACATAATTTGAATTAGTGAACGGAACACCAGAACCCTTCGGAGACATTTCCGTTTCATGTGACGTCTCAATCTTCAAAGCCAATATCGGCATTGAAGGAGGGAAAAAATTATTACTAACTAATCATTTGCCATAAAAAAAATGCCTGTTTGCATTCCTCCATCAGTAAACCTTCTGAAAATGTCATTTTCACCAGAATGATGGTCCACATAAATGAAAATTCAACGTTTTCCAATGAGCAGTTCGGATTCCGACACTGGCAATCGACCACTCACCAACTTTTACGTGTAACAAATTCGATTCGTTCCAACAAATATATTCTAGGGTAAAAGCACCGGTTTTGGCCTGCCTAAGAGAAAATGTCAATAAAAATTAAATGGGAAGCCATATTTATACTAGAAATATGTCAAATGCAAGCTTTCATTCCATATTATGTGTGTAAAATATCAAAACTGAGCTAAAACAATTTTTTAGCTTTGAAAATCCCGTTGGTCAATATAGGCCAACGAAACCAGTTTTGGCCAGAGATTTAACTTCGGTTCCTAAATTGGCCAATTGCATTGATTTCTCATGAGAGTGGCCAAATTAGGAGTGCCCTGGCCAAATTAGATGTATGGGAGTTAAAATTATAAGGAAAATGAATTGTTTTTCTTATATTTTGAATCAATTTCGTCGAGTAAATGAATGTAGCTCTATCATATGAATGTGATCTACTGAACACAAAAGTTTTCATGCTGATTGCTTAGGTAAAACGGTGTATAATCCACTATGGCTACAACAGGCGTATGGCCAAAACCGGTGCTTCTACCCTATTGGTCTTGCTCTTCTAGGTATGGAAAAAGCATTCGATAGTGTTCGGCATGAAGGTTTGATTATAAAATTTAAAAAAAAACTTTGTTTTTCCAACATATATCGTTAGAATAATCCAAGTTATCTGGCAAATTGCACACTTCAGGTTAATTATCAGAACTCCAGGTCTGAAAGACTTCCTGTAAGAACTTCACAGATGTCGAATATGTATATCATTCAAACATTTTGCATTCCAAACGTGAACAGTTAATAGTAATACTGAGAATTTTTTTGCTATTGGACTGCGCAGTCAGTCTTCATAAGTGAAATAGTGTGAATAAAAGTGCGAAGCTGCATCGAAAAGTGTTGGTGTTTTCGGATAATTTATTTTTTGATTCACGGAAACAGAGTCCGCTGATGACGCTTTCTCAATTTAATGCAATTGTGCTCTTATATTGGTGATTGCGCACATGTAAAAACTAGTGCGATATTGTGAATTTCATGAATTATTCAATTTTTGGTATAGTCTCCCAAACCTTACTAAAAGATGGTCAAAATTTACCCGCAGCACAAATTCCATATGCTTTTGCCGCAATATCCACGTTGTCTCAACATGTGACGAACTTATTTCTGCATTTCTCATAAAGAACTATGAATTCGAATCTTTTTTTTTCTTTGACTGTGGCCACGCTATGTCTAAACCAGCAGACTATGCAAATCGAATGTACCTCGAATTTTTTCCAGCTAGATATCAGTATTTGCTCCATAAATTCATTATCGGAAGGTTACAAAATATTCTATCGGTGATTTTTTTTTTCATACATTTTGTATGGGCTGAAATGTGTAGGAAAACGTGAGTTTCATTCATTTGCATAGTTTTAATATAAAAAATAGCTAAAAAGTGGAAAAAAAATCAAAATTTCACCGATGGAATATTTTAAAACCTTACGATTATGAAAATATAACCCAAGTACTGAACTTTAGCGGAAAAAAATCCGAGGTACATTCGATTTGCATAATCTGCTGGTTTAGACATAGCGTGATGTGGGTAAAGTTGATCGCCAAAGTAGATTTTAATTTGAGCACCATAATAATCCAGCGGTGAATAAAATGCGCAATATTCACCAAGAAATTTTCAGCATTTATTTACACAAAAAAAAAAGAAAATTTGCTACAGGATTGAACATTGCAATTGATTAAAACATTGAGCAAAATATTCATCAATTCATCGAAAACAAATTCTAGGAAAGGTTAAAAAAAGTGATGTCAATGTGCATTATGAAGGTGACTAAATAGGTCTAAATACTATTTGGAAAATCCTTCAAATTGAACAAGACACCAACAATTATTTGAAGAATTTCCAGCAATCAAAAAACAAAATAGTTGGCTATAATATTTTTTTTCCGAAAATTCAAAATTTACATCGACGTATCAAAAAATACTTAAATTGTAAACATTACAATGCACATTCTGTTTCTCTTCTATTTTGAAACATTTATAAAATTGAAAACCCCGACTTTGTTTTTACAAAAAGCTTGCATATTTCTGTTTCCCTGGTGGGTCACGAGAAAAAAACCTGACGGTTAGGTGGGTCGCGCATGCAAAAAGATTGGGAACATATGATGTGTATATTATCTGCAATTATAATCAATTTGGCATTAAACTTCCAAGAACACAATCATGGCAATTAGATGCACTGATCACTCTATAGCAGGTTCCAGATACTCTTGGGGAAGTGGCCAATCAGGCACTTGTCCGGAATCATATAAAAAGGGTATCAAACTACAATTTTTGAAGTTGATGCTTCCGGAAGCATTTTCAGAACCATCAGCTACCATAATTACTCTATAGTTGGTTTGAGGTGCCCGGAGGAAATAACTTTTAAAAATCTTGAAATTTATATGTCCTATTGATTAGGTCCTACTTGGCCACATCCTTGGCTCCAGTAAATGAGTTTCTAACGAGCCTTAATGCGTCCGCCGGCATCCAATTTTCAAATGTTTCTGAACTCAATCAAAATTGAAACATCCACAAATATACAAGCGACAGAAAAATGCGATTTTGAAATGACCACAAAAACTTCGGAACATCTCCGGTGCCCGTTGACTAATATGCACGACCGAGCAAGTTACTTTTTAGCAAATTTTTCGTCTAATGATTCCGGATGCAACCAATTTCATCCTTTTTTTAAGTTATAAGCATTGGAATGTAGGCAAAATATTACCTATTTCAATCATTTTGTTTATTCCTTGTAATTCTAATTGTCTTTTGAGAACATTTGAATCACCACCGAACAGCTGAAAATTTCACATAACAATATTTGTATTGTTAGAATGGTCAAAAGTATATGAAATATTGAATTTTTATTTTTTTTTTCTGAATTTTGCATCTCCCAAATGTCCACTTTATATCGAGCTAACTGTAGGCGTTTTGTTATCTCTTGTTCGAGAAATTTATTAACAAAATGTTTTAAAGGTTACATGCTAGATTTATAACTTTTTCACACAATGTAATTGCATGATCTTAGATAAAATAATGCTTTTGTCGCATATATTAGTTTTATGATAAATTCCTTTACTGAATTACAGAGAGAATGATATTGATATCCGTTATTTGCTATTGTTACCGAATATTACAAATAAAACGCAAAATTTAGTGTATATAAATTCGCATTGGTAGATTTACATATACGTCAGAATAAATTAACATGCAATAAAGAGTATTGTTGCCATAGAATTGATTCCGAACAAAAATACAAAACACGTACATCACTCAATTCTCCCGAATAGCAAAAATCAAAGAAAGTTATAGGTATAACAACTGTTTATCTTTCTCTATGTTTTGCTAAAGGTATCGGATTCAGAATGAAACTTTGCGTAATGGAGTTGGGCAGCAAGCAGAGTATCGAAATTAAAATATATAATTTGGTATTCATCATACGGTAATTTGAAATTAACGTGTTTGTTATAGTACCAATTACTGGGCTCTATATTCTGCCATATTGATTGTACAAAAACAATTCGTAGCTCCGCCCATCGTTAAGAGTTGTATCCGCCCATTCGAATAAGCGATAGGCCAATACCAATCATATCAGTGCTCGAAAGCGCATGGCCATTGATATGGCCCTACACGAAGAATGATTTACTCGTTCTTTTTGTCCAAAGCGAATTTCGTTTCGATTCAGTGCAACATAAACCACCGACCGGTATACGACGCGAATGCTGTGTTTTATTATTTTCTACCACATAAATAGTAAGTGAATTTCAGAAGATTATTAATTGCTAGTGATAAATAAAAATGTCTCATGAAATGGAAGTGACTGTGGAATCGCCGGAGAGTATTGATATCGATCGTAGTGCGCCATGCCCTGAAGCGAATAATTTTGCCGCGGGTATTACCGATGTGCAGTGCAGTAATTTTAGCTTTCGTAACAAATCTTCCAATAATGCAAGCTCATTTCGAATCGAGGCCATATTGGCCAGTGCTAGTGATACTAAAAATGAGTCTCCGAATGCGCCAATGAATAAGGATTACAAATTGGATGCTTTTTTGAATGACGAGTCATATTCAGGGTAGGTAATGAAGTGTGTTATACATGTACACTATTATTAGTATTTTTTACCTTATTATAGTGGTTTCCGCCCATCGCAAGTTAGACAGAATCCATTTATTACAAAACGCTAAAATTGGAAATTGTGTTTGACCGACCGCAAACTAGGTGGCTGTAGTGCGCAAACGTCAAACTCAAACTAAAGCGATACGAGCGCCGCGGGTGATCTGTTGGCCAACTATCAAATATTATAATTGAGCGTTTTTCTTCAGTGCGAGGAAAATAATTCAAGTGTTATGCCTGTTTGTCAGTGATATACATGTACATTTATAAAATGCAAATTTTGATTTTCAATTTGTATGACACGGTATTTATTTAACTGGCAGTAGAGTATGAACGTGATACACGTACAAAAAAGTATGGGAGCACTGTAGGTGCCCTATTGATGAAACACTATATTTTTTAATCAAATGTGGTCATTGGCAAGTGTGTAAAAAGTTTCCTTTGTTTGTCTATGATTAAAGATTCAGAACAATATTCAGAAAGAATGTAGTGTTAAATAGATCGATAATGTAGCCAAATTTTAGCAAACTGATTTTAGTAAAGCAAATAACCATGAATATTAATACAGAAACCACTGACAAACAGAGGTCACACTCTCATCAATGTCCATCAACCACCTTTTTGACGATTGATTCGAAACTATAGTAGGTGGTCAATACACCACCTGCAGCGCTAGCATCGTTTTTGGTCGTGTTTGACGTTTAAACACTACCGTTTACACCAGTGATTCCCAAAGTGGGCGAATTCGCCCCCCTGGGGGCGATTTTCAGGTCCAGGGGGGCGAAAATTTGCAAAACTGAAATTGGGGGGTGTTAGCTGTTAGAAGTTTAGTATTGTTAGTAGATCATTAATTCAAACCTATGAGTTTAAATACTAAAGTGAACGTGAAAGCATGCAATACGTACCACCCTAGCTCAACTGTTATAAACCCAATACGAGTACACTAAACATTACGAATTTACGAACTACACACAACATACATACACAGAAAACGAAGTTGTAACAAGATTCGGTTAAATGTACAAAAGCAAATCTGAATTAGTATCCAATCGATTGCCAAGAAATATAAACGGAAATTTATCGCGCGTGAAGTTTATTTATAATAAAGAGTTATTAGGTGAAAATAAAAGGTGTTTGTGATATCAGAATTATCAGTGGAGTTCTTGGAGTGAAGGAAAGGACTGTCTAACGAAAATTGGAAGGATTAGTGACGGGATCAAGGAGTGATATTAAAGGAAGAATCAAAAGGATTGAAGTTATTGGATTGGGAAAGAAAAACGAACGATTTTAACACAACGTAGGGATCTGTGGAATTCGGTACTGAAGCTAAAACTCAACCCACGAACCTACAATCCCCAACATTGGTGCCGTGACCAGGATCGGCGGTTGAGTTGGAAGTGTCATTGGCCGTGAGGACAATTGGGTCATTGTTGGATGGAATTTGGACTTTGGACGGAACGGAACCATTTTTGCTAAAGTTTTGTGAGCGGAAATATTTCAACAATTGTGAAGTCGGTCTCTCTCATCGATATCACCAAACGGATTCGCTAGCAAGACTCACGGTGGGATACTTGCTGAAAATATAATTCAAGGCCTAATTGAGGTAGGCCACAGGTGAGTGGCGCTCCTTTTCTTCAAAATCCATTGAGTGGTGCTACCGAGATTCTCTTTCTCCTTTCCTGTGAGGTACGTGATCGTTGTATCCACGTCTTGCTACGACGGCTGCGAGGTGCTTAGTGAATTTGCTTCGACAATCAACACGCACGGGGGATAAACAACATTACCGTTGTGGACTGGATCGTCGTATGCGAAGTAAGGCCAGCGCGCGATAGTGTTTGGAATAGATAGAGCCGAGTTTGGATTGATCTGTGATCGATTGCTGTGCATACATTGCAACGTCGGTTGGATTCGGTTGGACTCGTTGTTGGAGCACGTGACTGGTCGGATTACTAGTACTAATAGAGACTACGAGGAACGGTATACATCCATGCCGTTGTTTACATCTAGATCCTGAAGTACACAACATACAAGGCCTATTGTCGACAGGCCTCAGGTGAGTGCCTGTCCAAGTATATACCCTTATCGTTGTGGTGCTTCTGGTTCTTTTTCACCCTTTCATGTGCTTGCTGGGACGTTCGTCAATTGAGCTGTCGGTGTATTGGATTGTTTACGTCTGGCTCGATCTTGGACGAGATTGCGCTGCGCTGACCAGTGGTTAGGAGCAACAGAAGGCAACTATATCTATACCTACAAGCAGCAAAGGTTTGGCAATCGCGAGACGGGGTAAGCGAATATTGAGCATTCTTTGGATTCGTCATACGGAGTGCGTTTAGTGGTTTACTTCAAATTGCACATACATTTTTGGGCGGTGCGAGGCGAAATTATTTGCATTTAATCAAGGCCTGTTGTAGACAGGCTACAGGTTAGTAGCTGTCCAACCGTCATATACTGGTTTGGTGGTGCTGCGTAAGATTTCTTTCTCTTTCATTGGGCTGTTGGAAGCGGTAACGGATTGATCGACCTAGATAACTTGGACTGGGATCAATTGCAAGGATCAGCTACAAATACTATTGGGTCACGGGGGCCGGAGTTTGGGCGATTTCATTGATTATACAAGGCCTGAATTGGACAGGCCACAGGTGAGTGGCTGTCCATTGATTGTACAACCATATCGGCGGTACTTCCTGGTTCTTTTTGGTTTATTATTCTCGGTCCCTGGATTCTTCACGTTTGGCTGATCTGATAGTGTGGGTATGGCTGGAGGAATTAAAGACAAAATCAAGAAACGCGAGCGCCTTTTTGCGGCTCTGCGTCGACATGTTCAGTTTCTGGATAGTTATAATCCAGAAGCGCAGCAAGGGCAAGTTCAGTCTAGGCTGGACAAATTAGAGGCAACATGGGAGGAATTTGATGAGTTGCAGGAGCAAATTTGTGAATTAGACACGGAAGGCGAATTGGAACAGGAGACGAACAACGCATACGCTGTATTTGAGCGGCAGTATTACGAAATTAGGGCTGCTTTACTGGCAAAATTGGCACCTGCTCAACCAGCGCCAAATTTGGATAATTCAATTCGGAACACCAGTGCATTGGGGATGCACACAGGGGTTCGCCTTCCACAAATTTCGTTGCCTGAGTTTGATGGGGATTACAAAGGGTGGCTCTCCTTCAAGTCAACCTTTGTATCGTTGATTCATGATTCTCATGAGCTTAGTGATGTGCAGAAATTCCATTACTTGAAATCTGCATTGAAAGGGGAGGCAGCCAAATTGATCGAGTCACTAACGATCACCAACGATAATTACGTCATTGCATGGGAGACCATTACGAAGCGTTATTCCAACGACTATCTGCTGAAAAAGCGTCACCTTCAGGCACTTATGGAGTTTCCAAAGATTGAGAAGGAAACGGCGGTAAGGATACACGGATTGGTGGATGAGTTCGATCAACGGTTGAAGATCTTGAAGCAGCTGGGTGAGAAAACGGAGCATTGGGGAGCGATGATCGTCCACTGGATGTGCTCGAAGCTGGACACACACACGTTGCAGCTCTGGGAGGACCACGCTGCCTCCTTGCGGGATCCAACTTTTGCATCGTTGGTGGACTTTTTGGAGAAACGAACGAGGGTATTGGACGCTGTACAATCGAACTGTAGTAAGGAAATCAGTGTAGCACCGAAAGTTACAGTGAAACGGGAGCGGTTCGCTGTACATACGTCCGTGGAAAGTGGAAGGAATGATCCCGTATGCCAATGTTGCGGCGATCAGCATTATCTGGTACGGTGCTCCAAGTTTCAGAATTTTGGGCTAAAGGAGAAACTGGATTTCGTGAATAGCAAACGGTTATGCAGCAACTGCTTCAAGTCTGGTCATTGGGTACGAGATTGTAATTCCAAATTCAACTGCAGAACGTGTGGCAAAAAGCACAACTCCCTCATTCATCCTGGCTTTCAAGCAAACGGTGGAGGTAGCAGCAGCGGTAAAGATAATGATTTCAATAGTTCGGCAAACGGTGCAAAAAGACAGGATGCAGCTAGATCGCATGTCGCAGCAGAGATGGTGGAGGAAAATCAAGAAGAAGCAATAGAAAGTTCTTCTGCTGGATCCTACAGCATTGGAACGAAGCAGGGAGGTTTCAGTTCCAGTGTATTCTTGTCTACAGTTGTAGTATCGATACGCGATCAGCATGGTGGCAAGCAGCTAGCTCGTGCCCTGCTGGATAGCGGCTCACAGGTGAACGTGATGAGCGAGCGGCTCTGTCAAGCATTAAAACTGAAGCGGAGAACAATATGTGTCCCCATAACGGGAGTTGGGCAGTCGGAATCGACAGCGAAGCATGCAGTTAGCGCAATGGTTAGTTCTCGAATAACGGAGTTTTCGGTCGGATTGGATTTCTTGGTTCTGCAACGTGTGACTGCTGAGCTGCCCTCAACAACGGTATCAGTTTCCCACTGGAAAATCCCAGATAAGCTTCAGCTAGCAGATCCGCAATTCAATGTCAGCGGTCGCATCGATCTGCTGCTTGGGGCTGAACATTTCTTCCGTTTCTTATACGAGAGGGAGATGAAGCGAGTTGTTTTGGGGCCGGAATTACCAGTACTCGTGGATTCCGTATTCGGATGGATCGTAGCCGGCAGAGACGCTAGTCTACAGCAAGAGAAATCGGTTCGTTGTTGTACGGCAACTGCCGTCGGAAACCTCGAGGAATTACTCGAAAGGTTTTGGAGAGTGGAGAGCTGTGAAGAGCAACCGGCTTGGTCCAAGGAAGAACAGGACTGTGAGGAGGATTTCAAGCATACGCATTCAAGATCGGAGGATGGGCGATACATTGTTCAGTTGCCAAAGCATGTCGGCTTCGAGCGAATGATGGGGGATTCAAAGGTATTGGCACTGGATAGGTATCGGAAATTAGAGAACCGATTAGAAAGGAACCAGAGCATGAAGGAACAGTATCATGCTTTCATGAAGGAGTATTTAGAGATGGGACACATGAGAAGAATTACGGAGGGAGAACTGGATGCTGATTCAAACAAGGCAGATCAACCGAAGGCATTCTACTTGCCGCACCACGCGGTATTGAAGGAATCGAGCACCACAACCAAGGTGCGCGTCGTTTTTTGATGCGTCGGCGCAAATGGATAGCGGATACTCACTCAACGATATTCTTTTAAAAGGACCCGTTATTCAGGACGATCTTCTGAATCTACTAGTTCGATTTCGTAAACACGAAGTGGCGCTTGTAGGAGATGTGGAGAAAATGTACAGGCAGGTTCTTCAGGATGTCAATGACCCTCTTCGTCTCCGAATATTTTTCCGCTTCTCCAAGGAAGAACCAATCAATGTCTACGAACTGCTAACGGTGACGTACGGGCTGAAACCATCATCATTTTTAGCAACACGCGCTCTCAAACAGCTTTCTATCGACGAAGGATCCATGGATTCTCCAGCAAAAAGCGCTTTAGAAGAAGATTTTTACGTTGACGACTATATTGGAGGAGCAGCTAGCGTTGAGGATGCCGTCAGTCTTCGTGAAGAGTTAACGTCGTTGATGGCAAAGGGAGGATTTCCCATACGGAAATGGTGTTCTAATCGCCCCGAAGTATTGGCTGGTATCCCCGTGGATCAGTTGGGAACTAATCTTTCCATTACATTTGATTTACAACCCGATGAAAAAATCAAAACCTTGGGGATTACTTGGGAGCCGAAAGCCGATCAACTACGGTTCCTATTCAGTGTGGATGATAATGGAGGAGAATGGACAAGAAGGAGAATTTTGTCAGCGATAGCCAAACTGTTTGATCCCCTTGGATTGATCGCTCCTGTAGTTGTGACAGCAAAAATTATTATGCAGGAGTTGGCTCTACTTCAAACCGGATGGGATTCTCCGGTGCCTTTGCAGTTAGAGCAGAAATGGATGCACTTCCATGGCCGTTTGTCTAAACTGGCTGAATACAGCATCCCCAGATTTGCGTTTATAACGGATTACGTCGACGTACAGCTACATTGTTTCGCCGACGCTTCAGAATTTGCGTACGGAGCGTGTTTATACGTTCGCTCTGTAGATCCACTCGGCAGCGTACGCATAGAGCTGCTCTCCTCTAAATCTCGGGTTGCTCCTCTGAAACGGCTGACAATCCCAAGATTAGAACTTTGCGCAGCTAGAGAAGCTGCACGTCTTTACCGAACAGTCACCATGGCCCTTGCGATGGACAGCGTCAAGTCATTCTTCTGGTCGGACTCAACCGTTGTCTTGCATTGGTTGAAAGCTCCGCCAAATACGTGGAAAACCTTTATCGCAAATCGCGTTTCCACCATTCAAACTATTACGTACGGGCATCTATGGCAACACGTAGCGGGAAAAGAGAATCCCGCTGATCTTGTTTCTCGGGGAATGCCTGTTGAGGATTTCCTAAAGAATGATCTATGGAAAAGTGGACCTGTCTGGTTGAAGGAGGCACCTGCTTCATGGCTGATACAGTACTCTGAATCTCTTCCACCTGAAGTGGATTTGGAACCTCGTATCGTCGTTCAAGCTAACACTGCATCATTGGAGCCAAATTTCATCTTTTCCCTACGATCTTCACTACTTCCGCTCGTCAGAGTAGTGGCTCGCTGCTTGCGATTTATGAACAACTGCCGGCGTCCGACACAACGAAATGCCTCATTATTTCTTTCAACACAAGAAATCGCTGCCGCAAAAACTCTTCTAGTGCGTTTGGTTCAAGAAGAGTCGTTCCCAGAAGAAATTAAATCGTTGAAGAAGAGGTTTCAAGTTCCACCCAAATCATCATTGAAACTTCTTCGGCCCTTTATTGACAAAGATGGAATCATTAGGGTTGGCGGCCGTCTTCGTCACTCCCTTGAGGATTACACGACCAGACATCCCGCAGTACTTCCGCAATCTCACATCTTCACTCGCCTGATTATTGAAAGTTATCACCAACAAATTTTTCATGGAGGACATCGAGCAACACTAGCGGTAATAAGGCAGGAGTTCTGGCCAATTCATGGAAAAAGAGCTGTAACCTCTGTTTTACGAAAATGCCAGCGCTGTTTCCGTTTCGATCCCAAGCCTATTCAGCAACCGATGGGACAGCTTCCGTCAGCCCGAGTGCGCCCAGCTCGGCCGTTTTTGATAACTGGTGTTGACTACTGCGGGCCCTTCTATTTAAAGCCCCCGCATCGACGAGCAGCTCCCCATAAAGTGTACATAGCCGTGTTTATTTGCTTCACAACAAAAGCCATCCATCTTGAGCTTGTTATGGACCTATCTTCGGCTGGATTCATCTCAGCGCTTCGCAGATTCATCGGCCACCACGGATGTCCGAAAGAAATGCATTCCGATAATGCGACAAACTTTCAAGGTGCCAAGCATGAGTTGCATGATCTCTACAAAACTTTGCACAGCAAGTCGGGTCAGACTGCTATTGGGACTGAACTGTCGCAGCAAGAAATTTCGTGGCACTTCATACCCCCTCGAGCTCCCAATTTTGGCGGATTGTGGGAAGCAGCTGTCCGCTCCTCAAAAACTGCTCTGAAAAAGGAAATTGGCTCACACCAGTTGACCCACGAAAATTTTTGCACTCTATTGGTGCAGATTGCCGCCGCCCTCAACTCAAGACCCCTATCGCCATTATCAGATGACCCCTCTGATATAGATGCCCTCACCCCAGCCCATTTTTTGATCGGGACTTCCATGAAAGCCCTTCCTGATCCTGATCTGACAACCATACCCTCGAACCGCCTAACCCACTATCAGCAACGACAACAGATGTTTCAACGCTATTGGCAACGCTGGACCCAGGAGTATCTCACGGGACTTCAACAAGCGAGTAAGCATGTTCAACCCACTCCTATCCGCATCGGGAACATCGTGGTAGTTCGAGAAGACAACATACCTCCCCTCGAATGGCCATTAGCGAGGATAATCGAAGTTCATCATGGCGCAGATGGAGTCATAAGAGTTGTCACCATACAAACGTCCAAGGGAACGTACAAGCGTCCTGTGAACCGAATTTGTCCATTACCCATAGAAGACAAAACAGACGTTGAAGATTAGCTGGTAATGTTAGTATTGTTAAAAATGTTAGTAATAATGAGTTGAAACAAGTTTCAAGGGGGCCGGTAATGTTAGCTGTTAGAAGTTTAGTATTGTTAGTAGATCATTAATTCAAACCTATGAGTTTAAATACTAAAGTGAACGTGAAAGCATGCAATACGTACCACCCTAGCTCAACTGTTATAAACCCAATACGAGTACACTAAACATTACGAATTGTAACACTTAAATGTTTTGTGCCAGTCTAATAATATTCCTTTTTGTTCGTAACCAAAAGATCAGCAAGCTTCAAGAGTAGCTTTGTGCCCAAAAGAGTAAAGCTTAAGTAAGTGTTGCGCAAGGTGCATAACCAAAGGCGAATGAACTGGACGCTTAGGAAACAATCGATAAGTTATGGAATTTTCCGCAAATTAACTTGTACCTGGTACTTTGAAATTCGAAAACCCACCAATCGGGAAAAGCGATTCAGTGGAAAGTTTTTAGATTATTTTGAGTCCTCCAGAGCTGACCAATAAAAAAGATCGTACAAAAAAGACTGTACACGATTAGGTGGAAATTACGTCGTAGCTTTAAGGCTCGAACAAGTTTATTGTGCGCTTTCCATTTTATTCTGGTGGAGTCAGTTAAAGTGAACGGATCATTTTCCGAAGTAGTAAGCTTTTCTTTAAAAGTGAAAGTCTTTGTTCGAAAGTGAACTTATCGTTAATTTGTGAGCTTTGAATTCGAACTCGAATATTTTGAATTTTCAGAGTTTAAATAGTTTGACCGGTAAATTGAATAAAGTGAATAATTTATTGTGATTAGTCAGGCAGCGTCAAGCCCATCCAACGTGGGCAGCTTGTCCAGGCTGGTGCAAATTGTCCCTGGATTGTCCTGAGTCACTTCGAGTCCACGTGATCGGGAATCGCCCACGTGTTCCAATAGGTGTTCCGACTACGGAGTTCCTTCCTGTGTCTAGCCGAAGACTGTTCCGACTAGTGGGCCATTGTGGGTGGAAAATCTCGTCCAACAAGCGTTTCCCCCGAATCGATAAGCTCAGACGTGAGCTTGTGCCCAAGTGTGTGCTCGAGTCGCCGATCTGTAATCGAGTAGAATTATCGACGATTGGACTCGTTTCGCCAAAGCGTGAGGCGTAGAGCAACAACAACCCGCTCTAACTCCACCAACCGCCAGGGACGCCTCTACCCTGAAGATCGTGCCCACGCGCGAGTCTACCGTATAGCGCACGTTCCAATTAGAATCCGACGAAGCTCTCCTGCCGTCGAGGGACGATCAAGCCATCGCCGTTGGAGCACCACGCCGATGCAGTTAAGGTCAGATCCACACTAGCTTTTGAACAGATTGATTGTATCCGCAAATTGTATATATAGAATAAGCTAAATGAGTTAAATGCGTGACGTCACCAGACAAGTTACTAGGTTTTATTTGAATGTTCACAATAAATTGAGAGCTTGCATATTTTTTTAATAGGTCCTATGCAAATAACTCTCTAAATTCATTTTTCTAAAATAAATTCGTTTAAATTGACTTAGTTTCATAATATTTATTTCGAGTTCGGATTGAAAACGACTCTACTATTCTTTTACGTTTAGTTTTAGTAATTATTTAGATTTGTTGGTTCCTTAAGTTAAGACTTTTTCTGCCGCTCAGTTCTGGTTGACTTTTTCTTTTATTTTTTGGTTTAGTTTCCAGTTTTCAGTTGGTTTGTAGTTAGATTTCCGTTCATTTGTCCTTTCGTGTGTGCCATTTTGGAGTTTTTGCTTCTGCATTGAACTATTTGCGACCTGCCCTGAGAAGGGTGGTCTCATACCGGGCTTTGACAGAGTAACGGTCCTTCGGAAGTCGAAGGTGGCGCTAAAGCCGTTGCTTGAGGAGCAGAGAAGAACGTTACATTTTGGCGCCCAACGTGGGGCCTTCGAAAAGCAATAGTTTCACATTTCAAATCAAATTAATTATTTTTCTTTGACTGGCTTTGTACATATTGAATTAAATTCATTGCTTAATTGAACTCTTACATAGTATTTCCAGTTACTTTCTCAACATATTCTGTCAATTTCATTTTGTTTTTTCAGTATATGCGCGGCTAGGTTTAAGTTTGATTGATAATTTCGGTAATTAGTGATTAAGTTCGGTCGGTTATTAGTTTTGGTTTTCGGTTATTAGTGTCGGTTTTCGGTTATAAGTATTATCGGTTTTGTGTAAAATTTTCAGTGAATTGTGTTTGAATTTGTTAAAAAAAAATCTTTAATTTAATTTTTTTTTCTTTTGAATTGAATTTTGGTTTGTTTGACAATGGAGTGGTATAAAATAAACGCGTGTTACTTGGACGAAAGTGAACTTAATTATGAACTTTTGTTACGTGACTATTCTACGCGAGGATCGCTCGAAGAACATAGACGAGATCTCCGTGCGTTACTTCGTGATCCACAATCGGAACGATTAGTGCGAGTAACGGAGCACATGATGGTTGATGACCTCTGCACAGTACCAAGGAAGTTGAAGGAGATTGCGGACATTCTGTTTCGTGGATCTGATCCTTCATGCCTTTCTCGCTTGGTGCACTACCACCAAAGGATTCGACGCTACCAGCCTCGTACTCGTCGTCAGCAAGAAGATGTGCAGTACTTGCTCGATCTGATTGCAAGGATAACCATGCATTATTATGGCCTTAACTTTGACGATACAGTGCGTTCAATACCAATTGCTGAATCCACAGTTCGGGTACCTCGGTCAGACGGAAATACCGCAGGTGCACCGTTCAGTGTGATCATTGAACCTCAATGCATTTCCGAAAATCCCGCTGTCGAACATGAGATTACGCAGCGTAATCAAGAGTCTCCCTGGTTGATGACCTGGAATGAGGCAGAAGAAGCGGTTGGAGGAAACATGGAACGATCGGATGATACGACGGGTGTGATACCAGCACTCGTTGAAAATCTTTTGAATTTTCGGAACGAGGATCGAACACGGACCACCGGAGCGGTTCCGCGTCAAGCAAATCCATCGGATGCCTCCCTAGAGCAGTGTGGTAATCCTTCCTCAATAGCACATGGAGATGGTCCTACCTTTGACCATGCACCGAATGACCACGGAGTGCAGACTGGAGCGGTAACTGAACCAAACGTGTTCCGTCCGACAATTCCATTGCGGGGAATGTCGGCGACTATCGATCGTTCAAGGTCTGGTTGTTCGACGCCAGTTCCGAACCCTATCCGGTCTAGTCCGGTATCCAATGCCGTACCTGAAAATATAAATTTGCAGAATAATGAGTATGTCCATATATCCGAGATTTCAACGTACGTCCAGAGATGCTTCGATCAGTTGGTTCGCCAGAGGTTCTCAACGGTTCGGTTGGACCCAGCCGTTGATGCACTTTCGAATAATCTGGCCGAAATGAATTTCCATCCTAGGACTCAAGCTCTACGTGACAATCGGAATACCAGTGTAAATCAGACATTCAGATTCCCTGATCCTTCGCCTCCGTTGCAGTTATCTGGTCCTACTTTGGAACATCGTAGTACCCCTGATCCAAATCCAAGTGGCTGGAATACGATGAATTCCACTAGTCGACCAAGAAATGATTTCCGATCCGCAGCTAACTCTGGTGCAGGAAACGTCACGTTTGCTCCGATGAACCAGATGAATTCTGGCAGGTCGTCTACAAGCGTTTACCCCAGACGTTTGCCGCATCAGCAGTGCAGCATAATAGAGAAGTGGCCGAAGTTCACTGGCGATACCAATTCGGTCCCTGTCACGGATTTTCTGCGACAAATAGACATTTTGTGTAGATCGTATGATATTACAAAACCAGAGTTACGAATGCACGCCCACCTACTTTTCAAAGATGGCGCGTATGTGTGGTACACAACGTATGAGGAAAAGTTTACGTCGTGGGAAATGTTAGAATCTTATCTTAAGATGCGGTATGACAATCCCAACCGGGATCGCATAATTCGCGAAGAAATGCGTGCAAGAAAACAAAGACCTACGGAGTTATTCAGCGCCTATCTTACGGAGATGGAAATGCTAGCCCAAAGAATGATGAAAAAGATGACTGAAGCTGAGAAGTTTGAAGTCATTGTGGAAAATATGAAGCAATCGTACAAACGTCGACTTGCGTTAGAACCAATTCACTCGATTGAGCATCTGGCGCAATTATGCTTCAAATTTGACGCTCTCGAGTCGAATTTGTACTCAACTGCAGCACATTCGAGGCCAGCAATCAATCAACTAGATTGTGACGAGAATTACGAAGATGAACAACGTGAACTTGAGGAGACGGAAGAATTGAACGCTCTTAAGGCGAGACTCAATAAACGGTTTCCAGTGACCAAGCAAACCCCCGGAGATAACAAGGATAAAACTAAGCAAACGATGTGTTGGAATTGTCAAGGCGTTGGTCACATGTGGCGAGAATGCGATAGAAGAAAGACTATCTTCTGTCACATCTGTGGATTAGCCGATACTACGGCCTATAGGTGTCCAAACAAACACGAGTTAGGCCAAAAAGAGGAATTGCCAAAAAACGAGTAGGCGTGGGCAATTCTGGGAATCCATGCCCTCAACGCAACGATCCAGAGGTTCCCAAACCCTTCTATAACATCTTCAATAATGTTCATCAAATCAACACAAAGTTTCATCGTTGTCCACACTTGAAAGTCAAGATACTCTCAGAAGAAATCGAAGGCCTTGCAGATACTGGCGCAAGCCTAACGATAATTAGTTCGGTTGACTTAGTTAACAAATTAGGTTTGAAAATTCATCCGATAGCTGTTAAAATCTCGACAGCTGACGGTACAGCATACCGATGTCTAGGCTTCGTCAATGCACCTTTCACATATCAGGACAAAACTCATGTGATTCAGACAGTTATTGTTCCAGAAGTTTCAAAATGCTTGATATTGGGCGTGGACTTCTTGAATAAATTTGGATTTCGACTTCTTCCTCCATCTCCAGCAACAGTAGCAGGAGGTCAAGATGAAACAAGTAGTTCAAACACCATGCCATTTGCAGATGACTACTTTGGAGATCGCAGTAAAGAAGTTTGCTTCCAGATCGTGCCTAGTTCGGATAATAATTTGTCAGATCCTACGGAAAACATCGATGAGAGTTTGGAGATGCCAACCGTAGAATTACCACAGAAGACCTTTGAAACCTTAGATGACCTAAGTACAGAACATCTCCTTTCGGACATGGAAAGAAAAGCCTTGTTTGAAGCGATCAAGCAGTTACCAGAAACTCAGGAAGGCAGCTTGGGTAGGACGCAGTTGATACAGCACCGTATTGATCTGTTACCAGATGCCAAACCCAAACGTATTGCATATTATCGCTGGTCACCTAATGTCGAAAGTGTCATCGATGCCGAAGTGGAACGAATGGAAAAGTTAGGAGTTATTGAGGAGTGCCATGGTCCAGTTGATTTCCTCAATCCGCTTTTACCCATAAAAAAGGCAAACGGTAAATGGCGTATATGCCTGGACTCCCGCAGGCTGAATCAATGTACCAAGAAAGATGACTTTCCATTCCCGAACATGATGGGAATTCTCCAGAGAATTCCCAAATCAAAATACTTTTCGGTGATTGACTTGTCGGAGTCATACTACCAAGTGCCGCTCGAGGCTTCAGCGAAGGACAAGACTGCGTTCCGTACGAACAAAGGTTTATACCGATATACTGTCATGCCATTCGGGTTGACAAACGCCCCAGCAACCATGGCCCGATTGATGACGCGTGTATTAGGTCATGATTTAGAGCCATATGTATACGTTTATTTGGACGATATTATTATCGTGTCCAACAGTATCGACGAGCATATAAGGCTTATTCAGATCGTGGCAGAGAGACTACGTAGAGCAGGATTAACGATAAACCTCCAAAAAAACAAGTTCTGCCAAAAGAATATCAAATATCTAGGCTACGTATTATCGGAAGAAGGTCTGTCCATGGACGTAAGCAAAATTCAACCGGTTCTCGATTACCCAGCTCCGAAAACGGTTAAAGATATTCGCCGGTTATTAGGACTTGCCGGATTTTATCAGAAATTCTTGCCAAACTATTCGGAGATTACAACCCCTATTACGAATCTGCTGAGAAAGGGAATGAAAAAGTTTCAGTGGACTGAAGAGGCAGACGCTGCTCTCCAAAAACTTAAAACGGCCTTAGTATCTGCTCCCATATTGGCAAATGCAGATTTTTCATTGCCATTCATAATTGAGACTGACAGCTCTGACTTGGCTGTAGGCGCAGTGCTAGCTCAAGTTCATGACGGAGTACGCAAACCTATTGCGTACTACTCCAAAAAACTTTCGAGTACTCAGCGACGCTATAGTGCCACAGAGCGTGAATGCCTTGCAGTTCTCTTGAGCATTGAAAACTTTAAACATTTCATTGAAGGGTCGCAATTCATCATCCAAACTGACGCGATGAGTCTAACGTTCCTAAAGACTATGTCCATCGAGAGTAAGTCTCCAAGAATTGCTCGATGGGCGTTAAAACTCTCAAAATACGACATGCTCTTGCAGTATAAGAAAGGGAGCGACAACGTACCTGCCGATGCACTCTCTCGTGCAGTTAACACTATTGATGTGACTTCTAGTTCGGACCCGTACATCACCCAACTAATGAAGATGATTCAAACCGTACCCGAACGTTATCCCGATTTTCGTATATCAGACGGAAAGGTCTATAAATATATAATTGGTTCTACTGTATCTGAAGATCCATCCTTCCGCTGGAAATACGTTGTTCCAGTTGTTGAAAGGAGAGACATCATCAGAAGAATTCACAGCGAAGCCCACCTAGGGTTCGTCAAGACACTTTCCAAAATTCGCGAAAGGCATTATTGGCCACGCTTAGCTTCAGACGTTAAGCGGTTTTGCAGCCAATGCGAGATATGCCGTGAATCAAAAACACCTAACATTAACGTTCAACCAATTTGCGGAAAGCCCAAGCATTGTTCTCGCCCTTGGGAACTAATATCAATGGACTTCTTAGGCCCCTATCCAAGGTCAAAGAGAGGTAATGTTTGGTTGCTTGTGGTTAGCGACTTTTTCTCAAAATTCGTCATGGTACAATGCTTGCGTTCTGCGACAGCTGCGTCCACTTGCAATTTCGTTGAGAATATGATTTTCAATGTATTCGGCGCACCATCAATTTGCATTACAGATAATGCAACAGTTTTCAAATCTGAGCTGTTCCAGAAAATGTTGCAAAGATTCTCCGTGACCCATTGGCCCCTGTCTGTCTACCACCCCAGCCCTAATCCAGCTGAGCGTGTCAATAGAGTCATCGTGACAGCCATAAGATGCTCGTTGAACAGAGAAAAAGACCACCGCGATTGGGATAAGGATGTACACCAAATCGCGAAAGCTATACGGACTAATGTTCATGAAAGTACGGGTTTCAGCCCCTACTTCCTTAATTTTGGGCGAAATATGATAAGTTCTGGTAGTGAGTACGAAGCCCTGCGAGAAAGCGAATCACCTAAAAGTCCCCAAGAAGTCAGCAAAGACATGGAACTTCTTTACAGCAAAGTTAAGGAAAACTTGCTTAAGGCGTACCAAAAGTACAGCCATCCATATAACTTGCGTGCTAATCGGAAACACCAGTTCGAGAAAGGAGACGTGGTGTACAAGAAGACCATGTATCTCTCAGACAAGTCTCGAAATTTCGTAGGCAAGTTTGCTAACAAATTCGAGAAAGTTCGCGTGAAAGAAGTCGTTGGTACGAACACCTACGTCTTAGAACGTCTGGATGGCCAACGAATAGCAGGAAGCTATCACGGGTCATTCTTGAAACGAGCGTAATACGTAAAGCTATGTCGGTCCTTCGCGAAAAGGTACATAAACAACGAAACTATTACTGAAAATACTCAATGAGGTTCCTAAACTACGTCCAATGTTCGAGATGTCAGCTAGTTCTGTTTCCTCACATTGTCGACTAAAAATATTCTGTCCAAAAACACAAGCTATGACTGCATTACGGCCGCGTAATGCATATACTACTTCAAATCTAAAATACACATCTGTGGTGCAACGATGCAGTCCGATCTGAGACGTCCTAGTGTTCCCTCGATCGTTGACGAACTGATAAGCAACTTTAAAACAACAAGCTATGACGGTGCATCCTAATAGGCACATAAACCAAAAGTTTGCAATGAAACACTCTTTGAGGTGAAAAATACATATTGCCGATGTTCGAGAAGTCATCCTAAAGGTTTCCTCACATCGTAGACCACTTTTAGGCAGTAGACTAAGTCAAACAAACCTAGAATAGAAATCCAATTAGAATTTTGTTTATCTCGTTCCGTTTATATTCGTGTTGAGCTGTGTTGCATTGCTTGCAACTTATATAGGTCAATGATGCACTTCGTTGACCTTGACCCAAATCGAATAATTTCACTTTGTTTACAAATTGCAATAGCCCGGAATCACAAAATCTGTTCAATATTTCCAATCTTTAACCATAGATTTCATCCACAATTCACTTTATAGTTAGCATAAAATCGTTTCACAGTAGTTTCCGTCGTCGAATCGCAGTTAAAATCATTAATTTTGAAGAAATTAGGTAGAATTAGTTTACCTCTATCCCATCAGCACAGCTCGCGTTCGTTTTTTGTGTTGATCGATTTCGTGTTTCGTTTTTGACAGATCGTCAAAAAGCTTTCGTGTTAGAACCCGGTACTGAAAGTTCGGGATATGTGTGAAGCGTTTGTCGAGATGTTTATGCGTTCGTGATTCGTGTTTTTGCTATGACATTTTGAAATGAATGATTGCGGTTAATTAATTAATGAGTGATTTCGCGTATGATAAGTTATTAAGTAATCATGTATATTTTCAGACCATTGTTCTGAAGTACGTTGGTTATTCGGAAGAAAATATGCTCAGACATTTCTGAGGGTAATTCGGTTTTAGTCAGTAATTCGTTAGTTGAAGATGCTCAGACATTTCTGAGGTAAATTCGGTTTTAGGTATTAGTTTTCTCAGACGTCTCTGAGGTCATTTCGGTTAAGATAAGTTGGTTGAATGAGTACGGTTGTTTGTAAAGCATGTGAGAGTTCAATATGGCATAGCAGGACCAATCATTTGTTTGTATTTGTTTAGTTTACTAGTTCTGAATTCTTGTATGTTCTTCGATGTAGTTTGAATTAAATTAGAGTTTGATGTTTAATCTGTGAAATTAATAAAAATTTTGAAATTAATTTCAAAATTTTTATTATTATTAGTGTAGGCGAATATGTAACACTTAAATGTTTTGTGCCAGTCTAATAATATTCCTTTTTGTTCGTAACCAAAAGATCAGCAAGCTTCAAGAGTAGCTTTGTGCCCAAAAGAGTAAAGCTTAAGTAAGTGTTGCGCAAGGTGCATAACCAAAGGCGAATGAACTGGACGCTTAGGAAACAATCGATAAGTTATGGAATTTTCCGCAAATTAACTTGTACCTGGTACTTTGAAATTCGAAAACCCACCAATCGGGAAAAGCGATTCAGTGGAAAGTTTTTAGATTATTTTGAGTCCTCCAGAGCTGACCAATAAAAAAGATCGTACAAAAAAGACTGTACACGATTAGGTGGAAATTACGTCGTAGCTTTAAGGCTCGAACAAGTTTATTGTGCGCTTTCCATTTTATTCTGGTGGAGTCAGTTAAAGTGAACGGATCATTTTCCGAAGTAGTAAGCTTTTCTTTAAAAGTGAAAGTCTTTGTTCGAAAGTGAACTTATCGTTAATTTGTGAGCTTTGAATTCGAACTCGAATATTTTGAATTTTCAGAGTTTAAATAGTTTGACCGGTAAATTGAATAAAGTGAATAATTTATTGTGATTAGTCAGGCAGCGTCAAGCCCATCCAACGTGGGCAGCTTGTCCAGGCTGGTGCAAATTGTCCCTGGATTGTCCTGAGTCACTTCGAGTCCACGTGATCGGGAATCGCCCACGTGTTCCAATAGGTGTTCCGACTACGGAGTTCCTTCCTGTGTCTAGCCGAAGACTGTTCCGACTAGTGGGCCATTGTGGGTGGAAAATCTCGTCCAACAAGCGTTTCCCCGAATCGATAAGCTCAGACGTGAGCTTGTGCCCAAGTGTGTGCTCGAGTCGCCGATCTGTAATCGAGTAGAATTATCGACGATTGGACTCGTTTCGCCAAAGCGTGAGGCGTAGAGCAACAACAACCCGCTCTAACTCCACCAACCGCCAGGGACGCCTCTACCCTGAAGATCGTGCCCACGCGCGAGTCTACCGTATAGCGCACGTTCCAATTAGAATCCGACGAAGCTCTCCTGCCGTCGAGGGACGATCAAGCCATCGCCGTTGGAGCACCACGCCGATGCAGTTAAGGTCAGATCCACACTAGCTTTTGAACAGATTGATTGTATCCGCAAATTGTATATATAGAATAAGCTAAATGAGTTAAATGCGTGACGTCACCAGACAAGTTACTAGGTTTTATTTGAATGTTCACAATAAATTGAGAGCTTGCATATTTTTTTTAATAGGTCCTATGCAAATAACTCTCTAAATTCATTTTTCTAAAATAAATTCGTTTAAATTGACTTAGTTTCATAATATTTATTTCGAGTTCGGATTGAAAACGACTCTACTATTCTTTTACGTTTAGTTTTAGTAATTATTTAGATTTGTTGGTTCCTTAAGTTAAGACTTTTTCTGCCGCTCAGTTCTGGTTGACTTTTTCTTTTATTTTTTGGTTTAGTTTCCAGTTTTCAGTTGGTTTGTAGTTAGATTTCCGTTCATTTGTCCTTTCGTGTGTGCCATTTTGGAGTTTTTGCTTCTGCATTGAACTATTTGCGACCTGCCCTGAGAAGGGTGGTCTCATACCGGGCTTTGACAGAGTAACGGTCCTTCGGAAGTCGAAGGTGGCGCTAAAGCCGTTGCTTGAGGAGCAGAGAAGAACGTTACAGAATTTACGAACTACACACAACATACATACACAGAAAACTAAGTTGTAACAAGATTCGGTTAAATGTACAAAAGCAAATCTGAATTAGTATCCAATCGATTGCCAAGAAATATAAACGGAAATTTATCGCGCGTGAAGTTTATTTATAATAAAGAGTTATTAGGTGAAAATAAAAGGTGTTTGTGATATCAGAATTATCAGTGGAGTTCTTGGAGTGAAGGAAAGGACTGTCTAACGAAAATTGGAAGGATTAGTGACGGGATCAAGGAGTGATATTAAAGGAAGAATCAAAAGGATTGAAGTTATTGGATTGGGAAAGAAAAACGAACGATTTTAACACAACGTAGGGATCTGTGGAATTCGGTACTGAAGCTAAAACTCAACCCACGAACCTACAATCCCCAACAGGGGGCGAAAATACTGAAAAGGGGGCGAAAGTTGAATCAATTGAAAAACAAATATAGATTCAAAGTTTGTAAGAGACAAACAAATTTTAATGATAACATATACATCCGAGGAAGAACTTATTTGGCACCTAACTATTTCATCTGTTCTTTACCTCTAAACGTGCTCAATGGTTTTTGCCAAAAATAATATTGAATGCATTTTAAAATAAGAAAGTACGTAAGAACTTAAGTTTTTATTATTTCTCACGCATTTGTTAAACTTCTTTTTTTTTGATGTTATTGATCTAAGCTTCAAAAAAATCTAAATTGAACGTTGTATTTCAGTGAATGTAGAGTTGAAAAAAATCTGGGTTTACTGATATTTTTTATATTTTGTATGTAGATTGGACTATTTCCAGAACAGTCGAAAATGTATTACCCAAAATTTCGTAAATTTTATTTCAACAACTTAAGAAATATTAGAAAAAAAGACAAAAAAGCAGAATGTGAGCTAAAACTTTTTCGGTAATAGCAGATTAGCCAGGATAATAGATTTGTTGAAACAAACACAATTGATGCATATGATAGATATTGTATGACTCTTTTATGGATATACAAATAGAATACACTCTTTTTGTTTTTTTTTTTTTTTTTTGAAGCATTATGATTGACTGCTACTCCGTTTCAATTTGACCAATTTTCGGTATACTTCTGATATTGATCCATACTTCAACGTAAATTTAACGCGTAACACAAATTTACACTGTTACTTCAAAAGGGCCGATTTCTCTTTCACTAATAACTGCGCAAAACTTGATAAATCTGTAATATTTCTTATTAATGAAGCAAAATAAAGTGATTCTTCATTCTTCAGCACAAAAATATGTTGCGAATAGAGAATCTGTTTTCTGCAATTATGCCAAGAGAGCAACGATGGAGAGAAATCAACGATTGCAGATAAGCCCTTATGAAAAAAAAATATGATGAAATGTTTAAATTTCATACCAGGGGGGCGATTCCAAAAAATATTGGTCTCAAGGGGGCGAAAGTCAAAAAAGTTTGGGAAACACTGGTTTACACCTATCCCGTCAGCCAAACACGGTGATGTTAGCATTGGGCGCAGATTTATTCTAAGTGTTACGTCTGTTTGTCTGTAGTTTAACGCTTGTGCACTACCGCCCTCTATTCGCTGTTGGCCAAATACGGTATTTCTTGCATTGGCGTTAATGTTTGCGTGAGCATTTTTTGAATTGATAAATGAGTCTATTTTTTGCGCAGAAAACATTGCAAAAGACTCTGTTATATACATCTACATATAGGTATCTTTCGAGCAGATGAGCGACCACGTTCAGAACCGTGGGTAGGATAAACAATTTCAATATTTGCTAAATGTTATCAAAGAACGGAATATTCATAAAATTATTCATTCTAGAGTATTATTAGCGTAACATTAACAAATTAAGCGCATTTTGATGAATGATTTTGAGTTTAAGGAAACATTTTTTTTTCTATCCGTAAATAATTACGGCACTCTACGGTACAAGGATTAGGATTAGTTCAACAAAGATTGCTCTTGGGATTTGGCAAGGATTTGTCCGGGGTGATCAAGGAAAACTTTAACGGAGTGCTCTATGGAATATATGGAGCAATTTCGTAAGGTACACTACCCACCATAAGTATGGAATCGCATAAGCTAGTATTGCAACACCCCAGTTCAATATTGCAGCCAGATTTGCACAATATCGGTCATATCAGCTGATGGCTGATGGACTAAAACTATCAATATCAGTTGCGAACTATCAATATCACTTGGATCTAACAACCAACAGCTGTGATGCGACATCGCACTCTAGATCACAATCACTGCAGAATGAGTGATCACATGGTAATTACCCACGCTATTAATGTTTTTCAGTGACCAACACACAGTTTCAATCCGTCTGCAGCACTATCAAGAATATCGTACTGATAAATTGCCATTTTATTTGCTTAATTTAAGGCTAAACTTGAGCCACCAGTGATATCCATAGTCTATCGCCATCAATGCACTGGTGATGGAGTAGAGAGCATGATGTTGATGTGATATGGAATGATCCGAATTGTATCGCAGTCGGCCTGTACAAATCAGCAAATTGCAAGCGTTGATAGTGACAGCCTGCAGCTCTGATTGCAGCACCCCAAAAAGTTTAGCATCACCTAAACATTATATTATTTATGATGCAGTATTTAGAAATCCTTACTTCCTGCAAAGTTTCGGTCTTCAGACAAAATTGTTCACCAGCCTTATGACGTTCATGAAATAAAGTTTTGGATGCGCAATTTTGTCACTACGTGGCGCTAGTGTGCATGTAATTTGGTTTGAAAAATTGGTTTCAAACGGATATCTCAACATCCAAATGAGCTAAAAGGTTGGTGTCTTCGGCAAAGTTATTTAGCAGATAAAGGACTATCTGGCGATGAAAAATCTGATTGATAATTCATCCGCTCGATGGCACTAGTGGCAAATTGTATACAATCATCGGTATCTCAAGATCCTTGTTAGCTAGAAGGTTGGCAAAGCTGTTCAGTAGATCAAGGGCTATCTGGCGGTGAAGAGTCTGATTGAGAATTTTTCCACTAGGTGGTGCTGGTGACAAATTTTCTCCAATTGTTTGTATCTCAAGATCCTTAGAAGCTAGAAGGTTGGTGCCTTCGGCAAAGCTATTCGAGCTAGTTCGAGGGCTATTTGGCAGTGAAGAGTCTGATTGGAAATTCATCCTCTTGGTGGCGCAAGTAACAAACACATCTTCAATCTTCTCTACCTCAAAAGCCTTATTAACTAGAAAGTTGGTGTCTTCGACAAAGTTATTCACCAAATTGAAGACTATCTGGTGGTAGAGGGCCTGAATGAAAAGTTATCTACTAGATGGCGCTAGTAACAAATTTTCCCCAATTGTTTGTATCTTAAGGATGGTCTCTTTGGAAGAGATGTTCAGCATATGAAGGACTTTCTGGCGGAGAAAAGTCTGAATGAGAATACATTCGCTAGGTGGTGCTAGTAAAAGAAATGTTAAATATACAGTTCGGACTCGATTATCTGGCGACTCGATTATCCGGAATTTTTTACTCCATTATACGGAGTATGTTTTTTTCTGTTTCTGTTTTTTTTTCTGTTTTTATGCATAAATTTGAGATAATTTAGTATTAGAAATTATACAATATGAATGGTTTAGCTGTGCTGGACTTAGGTAAGAGAAGGGGGGTTCCAAAGAAGGGATTTTTGTGTATGCTGATCAAAAAAATTTTGATCCCTAATGATCCTAGAAATAATTCATGGCAACGCCACTGCATCATATAAATAAAACATCGAAAAAAGATACAGTCGACTTTCCACATCTCGATATAGAAGGGACCATCGAGATAGGGAGAGATCGAGACATAGAACAAACTTTTAATTAGATTGAAAGCCACTCTATTGTCAGGAAAATAGGAAAATTAATAAACAACCACACGTCATTGCGTTTTTCTACATTATTCAGATTCACGAAAATTTGGTCTAATATCCAGATAATGGGCATATCGACAAATGGAGAAAACAAATCGGGAATGAAAATCACATCGCTATATGGAGAAATCGAGATAAGGAGGATATTGAGATATGGAGAGGGAAATTGTATGCAGAATGAAGAGACTGAAGAAATCATCGACATCGGCAGAGATATCGAGTTGTAGAACATTGAGTTGTGAAGAATCAACTGTAATATTTAATTTCTTTCATCGCAGAAAGCTTTTTATATCTGTAAAAGTAATCAGACCATTAGTTGTTTGCAAATCTGGTTAAAATGATCAGAATGAATTATCTTATATATATGGCGGAACCATTACCATCATCATAATGAACACCTAGCAAATAAACTCTCAATAATATTTTTCACCTCCACAAACCATTTTTTCACTGAATTCAACAAAATCTCGCTAAAAATTTCAGCAAGGCAAAATTGTACTTCAATCATCTACTCGTAATAAAACTAGTAACACATTTTATTGAATTTCCAGTATGTCAAGAATTTCGAATCACCGTCAGAGGGCTATCTCATATATATCATATATATCATATGCCGAACAGCCCTGCCAAAGACACCAACCTTATAGCTGATAAGCATGTTAGGATACAGACAATTGAAGAAAATTTGTTACTAACGCCACCTAGTAAATAAATTCCCATTCAGGCAATCTACCACCATATAGCCTTCAATCTGAGGAATAACTTTGCCGAAGACACCAACCTTCTAGCTGATAACGCTCTTGAGATACAGACAATTGAAGAAAATTTGTTCTCAATCAGATTCGACATGTTGAGTGCTATCAAGGTGAAAAATTCATTCTACTACTTAAAATCAAGATGGCGTCAAAATCCAAGATGGCAGCCAGATTTTATCACTCAAAATAATACTCTTATTCATCACTCAACATGAATAATACATCAACGATTGAGTACTTGTTTCTTTGTTGTACAAAAGAATAATGTTTACATTGATTGCACTCGCCATATACGTCAAAATCGTAGAACATGATTTGGAAAATCTTTCATTTCATAGGGTAAATACCATTGCTTACTTAGTTTACGCATTTTTTTCTCAGCTTTCTGATGGTGCATTTTTTCTCAGCTCTTACGCATTTTTTTCTCAGCTTTCTGATGGTGATCTCAGACTTCAAAACGAGCAGTGCGTTAATGGTGAAAAAACGATTTTTCTAACAAAATTTAAGATGGCGGCCAAATTCGAAATGGCCACCAATTTTTTTTTTAACATCAAAAGAAAGTTATGTTCTTTCTTTATACAATGCCACTAAGTTTGCTATGTGTTCCAAAGGAAATATGAGACATATCACGTGAAGAAATACCCAATATTTATCAAACTGTTCGCAAACTGTTTTGCTAGCTGGCGTTCCAGGGGTCCACCAATTTGAGAAAACCGAAAGGACCACCCTTAAGTTTTATTGAAAACTAGTGATCAGTGACATTAAATTGGAATTTTAACGATGGGTTCCGATGGCAGCCTGTTTTCAGCGAGAATTGCTCATTACATAACATAATCTAACTGGATATGAACTGAGAAAGACTCGCGAAGAGGAAAAATATCAACGTCATATGCAGCCCAGATTCCGCTGTCACGAAACGTCAAATGCAGCCCATCGACTTTATGGTTGAAAAAGTGAAACGTATTGTATTCAAAATAAACTATTATTAAAAACCTCAGTCAGTGGAGCAGTTTTTCCAAAGATACCGATAAATCTAAACACAAGACTAGTTATTTATAATGTCTGCTACGTTTGTGGCATGAAATTTGACTCAAAATGCCGTTTATGATTCGGTGTGATGCAAACGCATTAGTTTTTTGCTGAGATGGTCATGTGACAGCTTGAACGGATTGCGCAAGATTGATGTACACACTGAGTGGAATAAGAAAAAACTCAGCAATTGCAGAAAAAGAAGACCATCTCCGTGAGTCTCGTCTCAGGATATGAAGTGTCATATTTGTTATTTCAAGTGAAGCCTAGTCTTAAATAATCTGAAAATGTTATACTTTAATGCATATAGCAAACAGTGGGATCAAGTCTCCCCAATTTCATATAATAGAATTTCCTAAAAAAAAAGCTAATCTCATATTTTGAAACAGTCGCATTTCATATTTGGATAACATTAAAACGAAGTTAAACTATACTTTTTAGCATACAACAACCCTTTCTTCAGTACATGTGTTCAAAATGGAAGCCATCAAGCTTTTCGAAATGCTCTGTAGGTATGCCAGTGGAAAATCGAAGTTTTGAATACATTGAAAGTATTCCATAATCATTTCGTCGTTGATTAATATGTAGAACTTGTTTACTGGACAGCTTGTTAACAAATCTCAATAAATTTAGATTTCTGTACAGGCCTACAGAAGCATTATGAAAAGAGGATCAAGTCTCCCTTACTCTGTCGTATTTTGTGAGACGAGTTTAGTAAAATCGGAAGCTTAAATGACAAAACTACAAAATCATGTTTGTAATAACCGCATTTTGCAATCTATGATAATTTACAGTGGAAGCTCGTTATAACGACAACTTTAATAGCGACAAAAGCTCTCACTACCGGCATTTTTGGTCCCTTGAAAAATATTGTAATATTATAACCGTTCTCTATAACGACTTTTCCCTACTACGACGGTCCCTTGAGATGTCGTTATAACAAGCTTAGACTGTATTTCGTAGAAAAAAAAACATTAATACACAATGTACGAATCTTTTGTAAAATAATTACTTTGTTATGCATCAATGTTGCTGGCAACAATAAAATATTTCGTAGATCAAACGATCAATTTTGTAATACTAAACCATTTCAGCAAGAGCGTGTGCATTAAACTTCCAAGCAGAAGAGGACCTTCAGCTACGAATTGTAAACGTGTATTTCACGAATATATAACTGACAACTACAGTCGACTTTCCACATCTCGATGTTCTACATCTCGATATCTCTCCCTATGTTGATGATTGCTTCGGTCCCTTCATTCTGCATACGATTTCCTTCTCCACATCTCGATATCCTCCTTATCTCGATATCTCCATATCTCGATGTGTTCCTGATGATTTTTCGTTCCCAATTGTCTCTCCATATGTCAATATGAACACTATCAAAGGTTACTAGCCCAGATTTAAGTGATTCGGAAAAATTTGGAAACTCGAATTTTGATCCCTAATGATCCTAGAAATAATTCATGGCAACGCCACTGCATCATATAAATAAAACATCGAAAAAAGATACAGTCGACTTTCCACATCTCGATATAGAAGGGACCATCGAGATAGGGAGAGATCGAGACATAAACACACTTTTAATGAATACTAGATTGAAAGCCACTCTATTGTCAGGAAAATAGGAAAATTAATAAACAACCACACGTCATTGCGTTTTTCTACATTATTCAGATTCACGAAAATTTGGTCTAATATCCAGATAATGGGCATATCGACAAACAGTAGCGCAACCAGGATTTAGCTTTAGGGGGGGTTTTGAGAGATAAAACGGCGGTGAATGTGAGAAAGTCTGAGTATATTTCTAGACTAACATTCATAGAGCATGGAACAACACCTGCAAAATTATCCTTCTCTCGTCCTCTCCATTTATACCTTTTCATGGTAACTTTCACCATTCTTAAACGAGTTAGTCTGTTTGAAATTTTCCAAAATTTTCCGGAAAACGCTTGTGCTGGATGGATTAAAAATAAGAATAGATTTTAATTTTCAAATAGCAATGATTCATAAGAAAAAATAAAAAAAACTGATGATTCAAATCTTTACCTTTCGTGAAATAAAAAGTTCGTCATTCTCTTCACTAATAGTTATATTTGGATGCACATTAGCGTGGTAGCAGGTCCGTCCCACTCGGGCTCAGATTGGGTACCACTTCTAGTACTGCATTTGGTCCCTCGGTAGTGCAAAAGGTACCCAAGTTTGACAGATCGCAGTACACTTTGAACGGCATTCTATATTACCTTATGAACCATAACATTTTGGGCAACTGCAAGGGACATGGGGGCAAGGGGTGGATCACTCTCGATGCATTCGATGCATCGGAAAAATTATCTGCATTTAAATGCATTTTTTTCGTACGAAGCTCATGGCTTACTTTAGATCGTATCTCTAGCGAAAACAAAATATGTCAAATTTGATGATGTATCGAGAAATTGAAAATCCAAAACATACACAGTTCGATACAATTCGATGTGATTCTTGTCACGGATTTCCGGAAATTGAAGGGTAAACACTATTCTTATGAGAGCAATAATCCAAAACGTTTTTTTTTTCAGCTACTGAACATAACTATTAAGGTAGATAAAACATATTCAAAGACGTTGTCCATTTTGCGGAAGTTATTCTTAAATTCATGCTCGGATATTACGACCCATAGAATCCTTCAAAAAAGTGATCACAGTCGTTTAGGGTCAAAAAAGGATAACGGCATCCGCTTACCGTGACGACTGATTTCCGGTTTTCACTAGCCAGAAGACATTATGCAAGAATTATTCTCAGGATTGATGCCAATAGTTTCGTAGCAGTTTCGGAGGAGCAAAATCCTATTGCTGTTAGCTGACAAAACCTCAGAGAGAAACACATACATACTTTGGAACTGAGAGACCATATATCTTCAGTGCAACTTCCGCGCGAGAAGACGAAATACAAAATAAAAGGAAAGAAGGGACTGTGGATACTGGTCCTTTATACCCCCAAAGCAAACGAAAATTTTAAACCGGCATCCCTAATATATGAATAAAATAATCGTGTACTATTGATTTACTGTATAGTTAACCTAAAGCTAAAATCAGGCCTGCCCAATGTACGGTTTGCGGCCTCGTTTTGTGCGATTCGTGGAGAACTTGAAGACTCTTCCCATATCTGGCCCTTTGGCTCCTCTGCAAACTCTCCTCTACTAATTTTGTTCAATTATATCTTTACATTATTACTTGACTTTTCTAAATTTTCAATAATAAGTCAAGCAAGTATAAAAGGGTCAAAAAATTATGAGTATTCAATACAATGAAATCCAACAACTTTCTCCTATATGTTCAATGACAAAATTCAAATTTTATCAAGTTTGAACAAATAATTTCGATAAAAAATTAGGAACCAAGAGCAACCTCATTGAACAATTACATTCTCACAAATTACTGAGCATTGATTGAATAAAATTATAACAAATAATTGACAGATTCAGAGGCAAATTTAAAGATCATACAATTTTAGACTGGATTCTAACATGAGTTTCATGGAAAACTTGAGCAGGATTTTCACAAAATGCTAGCCAATTCCGAATTCGAAAAAGTTCTTACGCAGAAAACATTTTTTTCCACATTCCAGAGCAGGATTTTAAAATGAGTCTCGGTGGGGATCTTACGGAATCCTAAAAACAATTTTCACAGAATTCTAAGCAGGATTCTCGCAAAATAAGGGACTTCATTCTAAAAAAGCCCGGCACAGTATTTTAAAATGCCACAAGTCGAGATTCTGACAAAATCTTACGAAAATTTCTGAAAGTTCTGTGAACGATTTTTATAAAATCATGTATAAAACACACTCATTGAGATCCAAACAGAATTTTTAAAAGAATCCGGGATTTTTTTCATATATCTCTTTCATTTGAACATGCCATTGCTGTATCTGAGATTTGGAGACGGGATTTTAAAAATGTGATAGACACAATGGATATGTTCGAGGAAATATTACTGTCAAACTACTAGTCAATTTTCGATGCGCTTGTTGCTTGAAAACCAACGTGTTACGGACGCACCAGTAGATCTATTACTTTTCCGTTTCGTGCTCTAATCCGTAATCAAGTAGCAAATTTGTATTCTTTTAACGCTTGCAATGTGCCTTGTTGGAACTCGAGTGGTTAAAAAGTTTCTGCAATGCAACTTCCTTCCACCAATTTGATTATATATGTTTATTCATACATTTATCCCTAGTTCTTATAGTACTTCATTCCATTAGAATGGCCAAGAGTTCCCTCTGTGATGTCTTCTACTGTTCTAAATAGGTTCGTAAGACTTTTCGCCTTTTATTTACTCCGGTTAACTAAAAAGACCTGGAAGAAGAAAATAAATATTATTTAGGATTGCAGAGAAAATTAAATCAATAACAATCAACAACTCGCTTAGCTTGACAATTTGATTGTGATCTCATTTATCAGTGCTAAGTTGATGTTTTGATGATAAAAAATGCATTTCTTGCATTTGATGCACATCAAATGTGCATCGATAAAGTGATCCACCCCTTGCATGGGGGTCTTTAATTTGTCTTTGGTGGTAGCGTTCAATCCTTTTTTGTCTATTTTGTCCTTAAATATTTTTTCAAGTTTGAAAACGATGAAAAAGATTTATCAGCGCATTAAATTGCAGTAAGAAACGTTGCGATTATTAAAAGCAGTCGGTCTAAAAGAAATCGTAATTGCAGATTTTGAACCATTCCCAGCTTATAGAATAATATTTGTATTTTTTTATAATAGGAAACGAACGGAGATGGTGGTTCGTTTCCTTTAAGTTCGTTTATTTAAGCTTTTCTAGGATTTTATTCCTAATCAAAGAAAACTATAGAATTGCTTCTCCGAGAGTTTACGAGCCCTGAATGTTGTAAAATTCGGCTTAATGCTGAGCTAACCAAAATACTAAGAATGTTGGGGGAGATACCTTTGCACGGAAGAAACACCTATTGATAGCAGCTTTTCCGTTGAGCAGCTTCAATGCTGTAAAATCCATTTATTTGTTATTCTATAGAACTATTCTAATTACATATCGACTTACATTTTAGTGTACATATCCGTTGTTTACAAAGGTTTAAACTCCCACCGACAAATACTATTTACTGCAAATTCTTCACCTCAACTATCTGCACATTATTGTTCAGTGTTGCCAGTTTCACAGAAAATTTCACCACAACAATCTCCCACCCGTGAAACTGGTAACTTAATGAATCGATCTATCTAACTTAATTGGGACATGAGATGCAGTTTTTTTTTGTACTGAAATGAGCGATAGAAAATAGATAGCGATAAAAATAAACGATGAGAAAAGTGTTCCGAAGCCAGAATATCCGAACGATTCAAATACAGTTTTCATCCAGGATCATAAATTACAACCTTCACTGTCAAAAATATCTTCGTATCGCGATTTTTGCATTCACCGGTCATGCTTCTTGCATTCATTTCATCACAATTCTTGCATACAATCTTGCATTCTAGTTTTATCATTACCATTCGCTTCTTCCTAAACCAAACACCACTCCTATGCCTAAACCAGATCCATTTTTTTCCTTCGCTTTTGTTTCGCACTGCTGAGTCTAGTCTCCGTCTACGTCTAGGACCGTTTACAGTATCAAATTGATTAGAAAAAAATACATTTGGTTGTTCTTCACAAACTTGCTGATGAATGATGCTGTTGAATAGGGAGGTTTTGCAAACTGGTGCTGATACGATGGCATCATCATTTGGACGTAGTTCTGTTTGTGAATCGTTACTAGCATCTTCAGCACCGAATTGTTTTTTCACCTCATTCCTTTTGGCAGCAAACTCCAGCGCTATTTGTCCAGCAGCTTTCTTAAAGGCTTCTCTAGCTTCCGTCAACTCTCGCTGGTATTCCTCTTCTAATCGCCTTGCTTTTTCCTCATATTCCTGGCGCCATAGTCTTCCCTGCTCCTCCAACAATTTGAGGCTACGTATTGTAGTCTCCATGACAAACTATTCAGCAGATGATTAAAATCATTGAAGTTTGTTGGGGGAGATACCTTTGCACGGAAGAAACACCTATTGATAGCAGCTTTTCCGTTGAGCAGCTTCAATGCTGTAAAATCCATTTATTTGTTATTCTATAGAACTATTCTAATTACATATCGACTTACATTTTAGTGTACATATCCGTTGTTTACAAAGGTTTAAACTCCCACCGACAAATACTATTTACTGCAAATTCTTCACCTCAACTATCTGCACATTATTGTTCAGTGTTGCCAGTTTCACAGAAAATTTCACCACAACAAAGAAGGTTTGGATAATACATCAATCAGCTGTTAAAAATTTCCCAATATACCTGTATGTATGTTTGACAAAGATATCGTTCAAAGCCAGCAGTAAAAGTGAGACATTTACGTTTCTATAAAACTTTTTGAGGTCCTATAAAAAAGAAAGGCACAATTTAGATGACTACAACTGGTAATACAACCTATTACTACGAAGTTTGTAGATACCAGTGCTGAATTTTAAGAATATTTATGGTAATTCATATGATTTTTTCTGCTCTGGGAGGGGTTTTGACCCCCAAAACCCCCCCTTGGTTGCGCCACTGTCGACAAATGGAGAAAACAAATCGGGAATGAAAATCACATCGCTATATGGAGATATCGAGATAAGGAGGATATTGAGATATGGAGAGGGAAATTGTATGCAGAATGAAGAGACTGAAGAAATCATCGACATCGGCAGAGATATCGAGTTGTAGAACATTGAGTTGTGAAGAATCAACTGTAATATTTAATTTCTTTCATCGCAGAAAGCTTTTTATATCTGTAAAAGTAACCAGACCATTAGTTGTTTGCAAATCTGGTTAAAATGATCAGAATTAATTATCTTATATATATGGCGGAACCATTATCATCATCATAATGATCACCTAGCAAATAAACTCTCAATAATATTTTTTGCAATTCCGTTTCAAATCAATCAACTTTTCCTTGATAAAATGCACCACATAATGGCCTACTTTTCCTACCAAAAAAACAATGCTGAAAAGTGTTACTTTTCAGCACTGTTTTCGATGCTGAAAAGTAACACTTTTCAGTACTGTTTGGGAGGCGTCTGCCAAATATCCCAGTCTATTCTGCCACAGCTTCTGATTCTATATCTGATGTGCGATCCAGATGCAAGACTAACGATATTGTCGGCACGATAAAAAATAGAATCGGTTTCTCGTCGAAGTTGGATTTTTCTCAGAATCTATCCAAAAAACCTAACTTCGGAAGTTATGCATTCGATTCGCATCCGGATGAACGCCCTTCTTCCGAAGCAGGGTATCTTGCATAGATATCCAGAAAAATCCATTATAGGCGAACTGCATATTATTACGATTGGCCGCTCTTATAATGCTGGTTTGGGAACGGATCATCCAGCTCCAGCATTCATAGAGGTAGCCTCAGAACCCGCTACCTTTTCTGTCCTCCAATAAGGAATATGGGTCTGTATGATGTACACGAGAAAATTTGTGACATTCGTAGGATACTACTATGTCGCAGCCTACGCGATTGAAAAATACTGAAATGATGCTACACACGTGGTTTCTGTTGAAATGCTTGTTTGTGCTTTTGGGAATGATCCAGCTTAAACGGATTTTTTCGTAATAGCAAAAAATGTTGTATGCAACTCGTTGCAAAACTCGATTTTTTCAGCACTCGTTGTATTTATCCAACTCGGCGAGCCTCGTTGCATAAATGTACAACTCGTGCTGAAAAACTCATCATTTTGCAACTTGTTGCATAAATAACTATTTCACCTCCACAAACCATTTTTTCACTGAATTCAACAAAATCTCGCTAAAAATTTCAGCAAGGCAAAATTGTACTTCAATCATCTACTCGTAATAAAACTAGTAACACATTTTATTGAATTTCCAGTATGTCAAGAATTTCGAATCACCGTCAGATAGCCCTTCATATGCCGAACAGCCCTGCCAAAGACACCAACCTTATAGCTGATAAGCATGTTAGGATACAGACAATTGAAGAAAATTTGTTACTAACGCCACCTAGTGGATAAATTCCCATTCAGGCAATCTACCACCATATAGCCTTCAATCTGAGGAATAACTTTGCCGAAGACACCAACCTTCTAGCTGATAACGCTCTTGAGATACAGACAATTGAAGAAAATTTGTTCTCAATCAGATTCGACATGTTGAGTGCTATCAAGCAGGGATGCCAAGTCAATTTATTAAAAATGTGGAAGATTTTGGAAATTTGTCTGAAAAAGTCTGGATCGTTTATGTCGTACATGGAGAACCTTACAAATTATTTACAAAACCTTACAAATTCATTAAAAAATTTATCTGGATCTTCCAGATTTTTATAAAATGGGGCCTCAACAATCTGGAATATTCCAGACAAATCTGGAAGGTTGGCAACGCTGCTATCAAGGTGAAAAATTCATTCTACTACTTAAAATCAAGATGGCGTCAAAATCCAAGATGGCAGCCAGATTTTATCACTCAAAATAATACTCTTATTCATCACTCAACATGAATAATACATCAACGATTGAGTACTTGTTTCTTTGTTGTACAAAAGAATAATGTTTACATTGATTGCACTCGCCATATACGTCAAAATCGTAGAACATGATTTGGAAAATCTTTCATTTCATAGGGTAAATACCATTGCTTACTTAGTTTACGCATTTTTTTCTCAGCTTTCTGATGGTGCATTTTTTCTCAGCTCTTACGCATTTTTTTCTCAGCTTTCTGATGGTGATCTCAGACTTCAAAACGAGCGGTGCGTTAATGGTGAAAAAACGATTTTTCTAACAAAATTTAAGATGGCGGCCAAATTCGAAATGGCCACCAATTTTTTTTTTTAACATCAAAAGAAAGCTATGTTCTTTCTTTATACAATGCCACTAAGTTTGCTATGTGTTCCAAAGGAAATATGAGACATATCACGTGAAGAAATACCCAATATTTATCAAACTGTTCGCAAACTGTTTTGCTAGCTGGCGTTCCAGGGGTCCACCAATTTGAGAAAACCGAAAGGACCACCCTTAAGTTTTATCGAAAACTAGTGATCAGTGACATTAAATTGGAATTTTAACGATGGGTTCCGATGGCGGCCTGTTTTCAGCGAGAATTGCTCATTACATAACATAATCTAACTGGCTATGAACTGAGAGAGACTCGCGAAGAGGAAAAATATCAACGTCATATGCAGCCCAGATTCCGCTGTCACGAAACGTCAAATGCAGCCCATCGACTTTATGGTTGAAAAAGTGAAACGTATTGTATTCAAAATAAACTATTATTAAAAACCTCAGTCAGTGGAGCAGTTTTTCCAAAGATACCGATAAATCTAAACACAAGACTAGTTATTTATAATGTCTGCTACGTTTGCTGGCATGAAATTTGACTCAAAATGCCGTTTATGATTCGGTGTGATGCAAACGCAATAGTTTTTTGCTGAGATGGTCATGTGACAGCTTGAACGGATTGCGTAAGATTGATGTACACACTGAGTGGAATAAGAAAAAACTCAGCAATCGCAGAAAAAGAAGACCATCTCCGCGAGTCTCGTCTCAGGATATGAAGTGTCATATTTGTTATTTCAAGTGAAGCCACAGTGAAAACACAGTGTACGAATCTTTCGTAAAATAATTACTTTGTTATGCATCAATGTTGCTGGCAACAATAAAATATTTCGTAGATCAAACGATCAATTTTGTAATACTAAACCATTTCAGCAAGAGCGTGTGCATTAAACTTCCAAGCAGAAGAGGACCTTCAGCTACGAATTGTAAACGTGTATTTCACGAATATATAACTGACAACTACAGTCGACTTTCCACATCTCGATGTTCTACATCTCGATATCTCTCCCTATGTCGATGATTGCTTCGGTCCCTTCATTCTGCATACGATTTCCTTCTCCACATCTCGATATCCTCCTTATCTCGATATCTCCATATCTCGATGTGTTCCTGATGATTTTTCGTTCCCAATTGTCTCTCCATATGTCAATATGAACACTATCAAAGGTTACTAGCCCAGATTTAAGTGATTCGGAAAAATTTGGAAACTCGAAATGAAGTTTGTTTGTTAATTATTTTTTACAATTTCTCATCGTAATAGGCTGATTTTCTTCACGCCAATCTGTCATGAAACGGCCTACTTTCCTGCACTGAATTAAGTAGTGCGGGAATAGTCATTACGAAACTGAAACCAGTGCTGTAATGATTCATTACGCAACCCTTTCTCATTACGCAACTGTTTTGAGTTGCGTAATGAATCATAACACAACAATTTTTCAGAAATTGTAAAATAATGATGAATGCATTCCGATATAATTTCTGATACCCTCTAAGACCCTGATAAGTGGTCTTTTACGAAATTGCAAAAAAACGTTGTGCATAACTCGTTGCAGAACTTGATTTTTACAGCACTCGTCGTAATTTTCCTACTCGGCAAGCCTCGTAGAATAAATTTACGACTCGTGCTGTAAAAATCATCATTCTGCAACTTGTTCCGTATAATACTATTCCTAGTAACGGAGTGATTTTCAATCTAGTGTTCATTAAATTGATGTTCTTTGTCTCGATCTCTCCCTATCTCGATGGTCCCTTCGATATCGAGATGTGTAGAGGCGACTGTATTTTAAAAATATATAAAAATTTTCAGCGTGGTTGAATTCATTTTAATTTGCACATTCCCATTCCCATACACACCTTAATATATATGTAACTGTGTATAACATGACTACCTTCTGCTCTAAAGAAATGCAAAACATGAAAAACGGAAATAATTTCATAAGTCTCTAGAGTATATTGGTGTTACAATCAACTCACTATAATCCGATAATGAAAAGAGTATTGAGTTAAGGTGATATTAGGTTATAGAACTCAAAATCAGTGCAACTGCGATTTAAGAGAACATCGAGTTAGCCATTATTATTTTCGAGAGACAAATGTTTGCTCCGAAAATTTGATCGATTGATCATTCGCTGGTAATTTTCAGCCTGACCGGTTGTCTTGTTCTCTAAGTTTGTGCTCTTGAAAATTCGGGGTTTGGCTTCGGTGCACATTCACCTTAAAAACGAACTTTTACTATGATTTTAAAACTCGATATCGAGATACGGAATATCCGGTTTTGGAATCTATGCCACACGATATAGGGGGATTAGGGGCATAATGAACATACGGGGCGAAATTGACACCCCCTCGATATCTGAGAATATGCACACTTCATCAAAAGTTCATACACTGCATGAAATCTGTATTGCATTTGAAATTTTTGACGGTATAAAAGTTGATTTTTTACTTCATTTGTCCCTCAAAATACGACTTAAATTTTGTTTCAGTTTCAAATTGACATATAAGCAAGGCTGAGGAAGAATTTAATTTTTGAGCAAAGTAACGAACCTAGAATGGTTCTTTTTAGCTATTATGATTGAGTGAGAGCCCTTTTACATATCGGAACTACTGATAGTCATTAAAAATATTGGAATCACTAAATTTCTGGCAAGTGTTCATTTCGCCCCGATATCTTTTTACTAGCCTTGTTTTCGACCCAATTTTCTATCTCACTTTTCTGACACATGATATGATTTTTATCATCATGAACGAATGTAGCACTTTGTACTAACATCAAACTTGAAAACTATCCGGGGGTAAATTAAAAACATTTCCATTATATAGTCTTAAAACGAACATTTGCTTAACGTGTCCATTATGCCCCTAATTCCCCTACGAATGCGAAAATGGCAAACTTGGCAAAGAAAGCTCTCAGTTAATAACTGTGGAAGTGCTCATAAGAACACTAAGCTGAGCAGCAGGCTCTGTCCCAGTGAGGACGTTAATGCCAAGAAGAAGAAGAAGATATAAGTAAGTTCAAAATTGTCCCCCAACCCTAAAGAATTAACGGCAATCTAGACTAGATATTACTGCATTAAATGGTGTCATGATACCAACAAATTAGCAATGGCGCTGGCAGAACAAAAAAAAACTTGCTACCGTTTGCTGTGGTCATGCGCATTGCGAAAGCACTACTGTTGCGAGCAGAAGCATTGTTGTGCAAATCCATAAACCAATGGGAGTTACTTGGCGGTTAGGTGGGCAGGCCATGAAAAGCAATTAGCAGACGAAGACAACATGTCCCGGTGATTAAGGCCTTATTGCAATGAATTAGTTATTTGATTACTCATCTACCATGTATGTATGCGAGAGCGAGACTTGATAAAATTTAAGATTAGAACTGGTATCAACCTGATTTAAAGACGGTTATACAGAACCTCATGTATGAAGTGATAATTCAGTTACATTGAGTTGCGATCAAATTGGCTTACAAGTCTATTACATTTCCAGTGTCCAATCTATAGTGTATGTATTGTTATTTATTGATTTGGTTCTACATCAAATAACTTTATAAAACCTCGCCAACAATATTTCGCAAATTCACTCGGTTCATGGCCGCTTCTTTCCATCCTCGACTGCGACCCATGCTTTTCAGGTCCTGGTGCGCCTGATCAGTCGAGCCTAGCTCGCTGCTTTCTTGGTCCGACGGAATTTGAAGCTAATATCATCTTTATAGAGCTGTTGTCTGGTATTCTTGCAACATGTCCTGCCCAGAGTATCCTTCCAGCTTTAGCCAGTATTACCTTCATAACAATCAACTCTTCAACGGATATGACTACTTTCACTTACACGAACGGTTGTGACGCAAAATCAGTCGGAACGGTATTTCGTTGAATCTCAACTGATTTTCATCCGATTGGTAATTTTATTTTAAACAACCTACCAATTTTCCCGGGTATCAATATTACCTGAGAACTGGAAAACCAGATTTATCTGAAATTTCACAGATTTATCTGAAATGATCACAGACAGGGTTGGGAAAAATCTTGAAATTCACTCTACAGTTGCCAAGCAAAGCAAATCACAGTCAATGAAGCCAGTCAAATTCACAGTGCAATGACACTAATGATTTAGAAAATTCATGCATTCAATATAGGTTACTTGATGAGATTCACGTTTTTGAACTACTGTACTGGGAAAAGCTTCGTGATTTTCGCGAAAATCAAGCCTACTACTATTACCATTTCCATCACTGATCACAGATCACAGAGTTTTGAGATAACAAATATTTTTAGGATTTTATAATATAACACTTTTTTGGGGACACGGTTTTGGAACATATAAAAAATACAAATCTGTTTACTTTTCCTGAACTACCAAAGTGTTGAGCTGACTATTACGGTGGTTCAAAAAATCCTTTCTGCTACACACCGCTCATTCGATTCTAGATCAAATTCTGAGTATCCTCCCAAAATTTGAGCTTATTTGGATGAAAACTGAGACTGCACAAGCCCTTCAAAGTTTATATGGGAATTACTATGCGAAAAACAAGCAATTCTTTCAATCGGTCATAGTAATTGCCTACGTCCTTTTGAGGGTTACAGCACCGCTGATACTAATCGATATATTCGTCAGCTACAACTTTGCCGAAGACCGTTTTCAAATCAGATGGCACAGTAATTAGTTATTGATTTATATACAATTGATAATACTTCAACGGTGCTCCTGCTCATTTATCTACTGAACAGGCAATATTGCTGCAGCTAGCGCGAAAGATATCACATACGAATCATGGCTACTATGTTTTACTGCATATATTCAGTAATGCCTGCAGGGAAGCCTAATTCTTATCGCCAAAGTTTACCAGCTCATATGAAAATAAATAACTAATTATTGAGACGTCCGATTTGAAAACTGTCTTCGGTAAAGTTGTAGCTGACGAATGTATCTAACAGAGTCAGCGTAGCTCTAACCCTCAGTTCTGGCTATTTGGGCACGTCAGGAGTTAATCATCAATGTGAACCTTCGCGTAGTGTCGGTAGCGGTTGTTTCAATTGGCTAAGAATTAACACTACGGACTGCCTGTTCCGGTGGTAAAAGTCCACCTCACAGGTGACCCCTAATTCATGCGGCTCTAAGCTTACCGTGCCTAAGAATGAATGGTTAGGGGGGTCTAAATAAACCTAACCGTAAACGAAGCCTGTGGAGTACCAGGGCGTCCTCTACAGTATTATGTCCTTCCTGTGCTACCTGGAGCAATGCATTTCCGATCTAGAATGGCCAAAATCATTTCCTGGAACCGTTACCCAGCTGAGATATTGCATTTAGTCGCGTTTTGGAGCCCGATTTTCTCACTGTTCAATGGTGCAGGTGACCTTGTGCTTCTCCGAGATAATCGGCTGCCCTTCTTCAGTCTCAAGCCTGAGGCTAAATAATGGTGGGATTATTAATACGTTGTAATTTAGTTTAAATTTTCACCTTTATGGTTTTCTGTGCTTTTATGTATTCTGTAAGCGGGTCAATCTTCAGCATAAAATATCAGTAACGATCAATCTTCGTAGATTCATGCAAAATGGTACAGCTCAAGTGGCACTAGTTCAAAAACCTTACGTTTGTGAGGGGAACTTCTATCTAGGTAACCTTATGGACCCAGTGTTCTGAAAAGAAACATGAAATGGCAATTCGCGTGCCAGGCCTCGTGCATGCGTGCTCCTAAATAGCGCTTACGTTGCTACACTCATTTCTGAGTTAACAACCAGAGATGTATGTGCTGTCACAATTGATACTTTTGTTGGTGACCTCAATAGGAACAACGTCTTTCGTTTTGTGGTGAATTAACCACATGATGAACCATCCCCAACGGATGATTTCAAACGAGTTGTCGTACACTGCCTATAAAAAGGCTTTCTGCTGATTGTGGGCAGTGATGCTAATACTCATCACATCATCTGGAGCAGCTCAGATATCAATTTGAGAAGCTCCATTCTGATGGAATGCCTAAGTAGTTAACATCTTGGATTACTTATTATAGGAAATCGCTCAACCTTCATGGTATCTGCTAGAGAAGAAGTGTTAGTCATAATGCTCTGCTCGAACAGAATCAGTCACGAGTTGACGAATTGGCATGTATCAGATGATGAATCATTATCTGATCATCGCTATATCTCTATGAACATATGAATGTCAATTCGCAGACTTTGCATTTTTATACTCCACAAACTGGGAATTGGTTGTAACCAAATTCCATGGATTCTCTTCGTCCATTGAAAATCCTAGTGATTTGGATGTTTCCACTTCCGGTGAATTTGGACACAATCGTCCTTGCTTCGAGTGATCTCACAATTGCTAGTAACTTTGCTTATAGGAAATGTTCGTCACAACTCCCTTCGCGGGACGAGTGGACGTCTGGCTATTTGTAATGGAATATGTCAGATAGTCAGGCTGCTTCTAAAGCTCTTGCTTCGGCCAACTCAGGGTCTAAGCTTGTTATCGCACGTCGAACTCAATTTGAGGAACTGAATTCAGTGAACTCTGTAAACCTTGTATGGGCCCTGGCTATTCTTCCATTGCTGGAATGAATTGGCTAATGAATTAGCTCGCAATGGAGCATCATTGGCCCTCAGGCAGCAGAATTGGTGGCTAAGTATTTAACAAATCTGTCAAAGCAGAATTTGCAGTCTCTTGGTTTCAACCTTGACTGGCCACTGTCGACTCAACTATCACATGGCCAATATTCAGCATGCTGATACATTTGTGTGTTATAGCTGTGATTCCGATTATGGAGCTTCATATCACTTGATATGTCCAGTTTTCGCGTAATTGCGATTCCAATTACTTGGCAAACACTTATTAAGTGAAATTGATCTCAGAAACCTGAATCTTCAGGACCTTCTGTTATTCCGCTGTGGTAATGAGCTATAGGCTCTCTTTACGCTCATGCGTTTTGCAGTGCCCTTTTTAGGGCGCTGTTCGAACCCATTGTGGTATGATGCTACATGCTCTCATTTCGTCTATGCGATTTTCCCACTTCAAGGGACCCCACTCCTATTTCCTCCCATCTATTCCTTCCCTTTCCTCTTCCATCGGGTAGACGATGAAATAGGCTCAAATATGGCGATGGCACAAATCTCCCAAATGACGAGGAACGTGCCTCTGGAGCCGGTACAGAACCGACACTGCCAATCGACGTATGGCTTGTTGATACATGGAATAGTTGAAAAGATCGTGCAAATTAGTTTAGAACTGATGAAATATCACAAAAATTGCTAAAACATTTCTTACTTGTAACAATAGTTGCGGTAAAGTGTTCTTATAGTGGAGGATTCCGTAAAAAAAAAAACAACAAACCGCAACTGAAGGAACACAAATTAAAAATATACCGCAACTAAAGGAACACAAATTACTTCCCTGAGGTAACTCAGGTAAGTCAGATGTGAAAATGTTGTATACTATTGGTCCCAAAATGATGCCTTGGGGAACACCAGCTCTTACAGAAAGTCTTTCAGATCTGGAGTTCTGATAATTAACCTGAAGTGTTAATTTTAAATTATTCTAACAATGTATGTTGGAAAATTGAAGTTTTTTAATTTTACAATCAAACCTTCATGCGAAACATTGTCGAATGGTTTTTCTATGTCTAGAAGAGCAAGACCTGTAGAATAGCCTTCAGATTTGTTGGAACGGATCAAATTTATTACACGTAAAAGTTGATGAGTGGTCGAATGTCCATGGCGGAATCATTGGCCAAAATTGAATTTTCGTTGATGTGGGCCATCATTCTATTCAAAATAACCTTTTCAAAAAGTTTACTGATGGAGGAAAGTAAACTGATTGGACGATAACTAGAAGCTTCTGCAGGATTTTTGTCTGGTTTTAAAATTGGAACAACCTTAGCATTTTTCCATTTGTCAGGAAATATGCTAATTGAAAACATTTGTTAAATATTTCTACTTAAAATGATAAGCTACTTTCTGGAAGTTTCTGGAGAATGTAGAAAATTCCATCATCGCCAGGAGCTTTCATATTTTTGATATTTTTAATAATAGTTCTCACTTCAATTGGACTAGAAAGTCCTAAATTAAAATGCGCACTTTCAAACTGCATAGCAAGTTTTTGAGCTTTTTCGCTATTAGTTAGTAATAATTTGTTTTCCTCTTTCAATGCCGCTATTGGCTTCTGAGGTTTTTTTTTTCAAAATTTTAGATAATTTCCAAAAGGGCTTAGAACCAGGGTCCAATTGAGAAATCTAATTTTCAAAATTGTTGTTTCTTAATTGTTCAAAACGTTTCTTGATTTCTTTCTGCAAATCCTGCCATATAATTTGCATAGCAGGATCGCGAGTGCGTTGAAATTGCCTTCTACTCACATTTTTAAGGCGGATCAAGAGTTTAAGATCATCGTCTATAATCACGGATTCAAATATTGGAATTGCAACATGGAATTGTTGCTTCAACAATGAACAATTTGTTAAAGTTTCAAGAGCATTGTCAATATCAAGTTTTGTTTATAAAGAAATGTTAACATCAAGATTAGAGTCAATATATGTTTCATATATACACTACCCACCTTAAGTATGGAATCGCGTATTGCAACACTCATACTGAATATTGCAGCACCTAAAATGAATATTATCTCGAGATTCTTAAGTGCTAGATCAATGTATTTTTGAGGTCATCTTAACAAATACGCCTTTAAGCCCCTGCAATTTTTTTATGTTCGTTGAAAAAATTTTTGGCACTGGATTTTGGGTGATCCTAAACTTAAAAGTGCTGCAATACTCAGTATTGCAACGAATCCATACTTATGGTAGGTAGTGTATATACAGGGGATAGGCAAAATGATTGAGATAGGCAAAATTTTACCTAAATTCAAATGCTTATAACTTTGCGAAAAATTTATGAAATTGGATGCATCCAGAAGCAGTCGACGGCAAATTTGGTCTCATTTCAGGAACTCGCTTGGTCATGCAGATTGGCCACTGGACAACGGAGATGTTCCGGATTTTCCGAGGTCATGTCCAAATGTCATTTTTTCTGTCGCTTGTATTTTTGTGCGGTGTAAGGTTGGATAGATGTTTACAATTTTCCTAGAAACTAGAACTAATAGGAAGTTCAATGCCGCCGGACACATTCAGATTAGTTGGAAATCTTCAGAAATATGACCATTTCCGTAAAACTGGTTCCGGAAAACATGGTCAGTCATGTTCGTATTTCCTATCATGTAAATATTATCCGGAGCTATATCCAAGTGGGCATCAACCTTCAAAACCAAGTTCCTTGCAGCATATTCGAAACCATTACATGCACAGACCACTCTATAGTAGGTTCCAGATGCCCTGGGGGAAGTGGCCAATTAGGAACATATCTGGTACTATATCAATAAGGGCATCAAACTTCATGATTTTCAAAGGTTATGCTTTCCGAAGCCTTTCAAGCACCACCGGCTACCATGACCACTTTATAGTAGGTTCTAGGTGCCCCGGGGGATGTGGCCAATTTAGAAAATGTCCGTTCACCTGTTTAGAATAACCTTCTACCAAGAATAGTAGGATCCATATGATTTGGAGGATGTATAGCATTTTCAGAATCACAAGATGTAATAAACACTGTATAGTAGATTCCAGGGGTTCCTAGAGATGTGGCCAATTCGGAACCTGACCACATCCCCAAGGGCCCATGGAACCTACTATACAGTGGTCATATAAATAAGCTGCTCTGTAAATGCTTCTAGTAGCATCACCTTCAAAAATCTTGATGTTTATACCCATAGTGATGAGTTTTCGGGCATGTTTCGAATTTGCCACATTCTCGGGGGCACCTAGAACCTACTATAAAGTCGTCATGGTAGCCGGTGGTGCTTGAAATGCTTCGAAAAGCATAACCTTTTGAAAATCATGAAGTTTGATGCCCATATTGATATGGTTCCAGATATGTTCCTAGTTTGCTACTTCCCCCAGGGCATCTGGTACCTACTATAGAGTGATATGTGCATGGAATGGTTCTGAATAGGCTGCTAGAAACATCATTTTTAAGTTTGATGCCCACTTGGATATAGCTCCGGATAATATTTACATGATTGGAAATACAAACATGACTGACCATGTTTTCCGGAACCAGTTTTACGGAAATGGTCATATTTCTGAAGATTTCCAACCAATCTTAATGCGTCCAGCGGTATTGAACTTCCTATTAATTCTAGTTTCTAGGAGAATTGTAAACATCTATCCAACCTTACACCGCACAAAAATACAAGCGACAGAAAAAATGACATTTGGACATGACCTCGGAAAATCCGGAACATCTCCGGTGTCCAGCGGCCAATATGCATGACCAAGCAAGTTCCTGAAATGAGACCAAATTTTCCGTCGACTACTTCCGGATGCATCCCATTTTATCAATTTTTCATAAAGTTATAAGCATTTGAATTTAGACAAAATTTTGCCTATCTCAATCATTTTGCCTATCCCCTGTACCAGTCGGCTCGAAAATAATTGAAAGTGGAGCAGCATGGTCTTTCTGAAAGAGTGTTCTTTAAATTATAAATGATCGCATATGTCTATGCTTTTCAATTTACTTTCAACCAATTTTGATTTTTAATATATACTTGTCTCTTACTTTCAGCCCCTTATCGTCTGTTTCGTCCGATTCTAGTCCCAGTATAAGTCCAGGCTGTGAAAATCAAGAGCACTACAAGGATGACGTGGATACCAACGACGCAGAGAGGGATACTAACAGCTACCAAGGCTTTCCTCCCTATTACAATCTCTCCAACTCTGCCTTCATGTTTTGCTCTAGCAACAACGTCTCGGGACGGAATGAATCTGAGTTGAAATACCCCTTGGTATGTATGGAATATTGCTTACAATCATATATTTAAGGCAACGTTTTTACGGGAGGGATAATGGTGCACGGGGGAAAGAATAGGTTAAACTGAACCTGAGAATCTTTGCTAATAGTCCATTTTATGGATTTTATGAAACGACAACAGCGTTGATATTGATATATCTTTCACATGTAACGACACCACATCATGTCAAATTTCATGTCATAAAATAAATGACTCTCTGTCAAAATGCGTGATAGAGAATGTTGTATTTTTATCACTTCCACATTTACTAACCAGTATAGTGAGTGAAAGAAAAAAAAACTAAAAATCTCACTGCTCAGCGATTGAAATTTATTGAAATTTAAATCGTATTTCAGTGTCCAAAACCTAAATATTATAGTATTTCCCAATGTGAAATGTTAAAACTATCCTTTATTTGGAGTATAGTGAAGTAGAAAAGTAAATTTTGGAATCAAACATGCATTTTTAAACATAAATCTGAAGCTCTTCCTCTGTCCTATTATTGCGGTATTTCGTCCTATTATTGCGGTATACCAAAAATCATATATTTTATCACATTCAATGCCACACAATGTTCAAGCATTTAAATTATGCTCCCTCCATGTTAATGACACTGCACAGTACTGTCAGTTTGTGTGGCTTTGGACATATCTATAAAGAAAACTAATTCATAACTTTATGTCACGATTCGAAAACAAATCAACAGAATACTTAGAATGATTTTCTGCCGGTTTCGTCTCCTCTTCTGTCGTAGCTAAATAATGTTAACCTAAACAGACAAGATTCATCTACTTGAGACCACTAGTTGCTATATAAGAAACGAATTTGTTGATTTAAGTAGTATAACCTACAATTTTGGACCTTTAATAGTAGTGTACGGAACAAGTTGCAGAATGATGATTTTTACAGTACGAGTCGTAAATTTATCCTACGAGGCTTGCCGAGTAGGATAATTTCGAGGAGTGCTGTAAAAATCGAGTTCTGCAACGAGTTACGTACAACATTTTTTGCAATTTCGTAGTAGACCACTTGACACTATCAGAAATTATATCAGAATGCATTCACCATTATTTAACAATTTTTGAAATATTGTTGTGTAATGATTCATAACGCAACTAAAAACAGTTGCGTAATGAAAAAGCGTTGCATAATGAATCATTACAGCACTAGTTTCAGTTACGTAATGACTTTTCCCGCACTGCATACTTCAGTGCAGGAAAGTAGGCCGTTTCATGACAGATTGGCGTGATGAAAAACAGCCTATTACCATGAGAAATTGCAAAAAAATATTTTCCACTAGTTTTCACCAATCAAATGCAATTTTAAGTGATTGCTTACTTGCGATCATCTTGTATCTTAATTTTTCAACGCATTTTTGGTATGAATTCCGATTTTCACCTTGTGGGCGAGCGACGGAATCCAGATCAATTGTGTCCGGTTTGCGTTTCGTGGAAGAAAAAACGAAGTGTGCCGGTGAAAAAAAAAAACACAAACAAAACGCGTCAGTAGTGTTGGATCCGTTGAATCTGTTGCATGCTCCTTTGTGGGCGAGCGACGGAATCCGGATCAATTGTGTCCGGTTCGCGTTGCGCGGAAGAAAAAACTAAATGCGCCGGTGAAAAACAAACAAAACGCGTCAGTAGTGGTTGATACGTTGAACCTGTTGTATGCTCCTCTCTAGCGAGCAACAAAATCAGTATCGTGTCTGGTTTGCGTAGTAACCGCACTATCACTGTCGGTCATCCGTATATATGCTCACGTATTCATTTTGAATTATATATTTATCGTTTACCAAAACGAATCCTTTTCCACATCCAAACTTCCAGTGTTTTCTTGTAGAACTGCAGAGGACTCCTCGGCTTCTGTGAAGCAAGTAACACGTCAACATTTCCCTCCCATTCCCAAATTGACCTGCATTCGGACGCAGCCGGCGCCGGTATTGTTTATTATAATAATGAGAGCATCAGTACTTACACATTGAGGATGCTACTGATCTCGAGCAGTGTCTGTTGGTTCTCTGTGTAAGTACAGCTGTTCTTGCAATAACGGAGTAGCAACTGCGGGCGGTCAATCATGCTCATGCTCATGCTCAATTCTGCATCATTTCACCATAAATTTTCATGAACATCTTGTAGGATCAGGGTATTGAGATATTTGGTCGGCAGTGTGAAGGGACTGAATCTTAATAATAGAGTAAGGTGGGGCAAAAGTGCGACCTTAGTGGTATAATCAAAGTTTCCAGGAAAATAATAGCAGATGAAACAAAACAAATACCATACAGCGAACCTTCAACATATTGGCTATAACTTTGCTGAATAAACTTGTGTCAAAATATTTACCCATTTTTAGTTATAACAGTTTTAAAATTGATTGTCTTAAACGAACTTTTGCCCCACTGGTGGGGCAAGAGTTCGAATCTAGTGTGGGGCAAAAGTTCGTTGGCTAAAACACAAAATATCAATACTTTTATGCCAGGCATAATTTATACCAGCCGTAAACTTATGTTTGCCGAAAAATACACATTAATTTTTCATCAAAAAATGCCCAAAACAGCGTTAATTGTAATACACCCAAAAAATAGCAGTTTTTTTGCAAAACTAAGTGAAAATGTAAAATTTTTGTGACATTTTTCGCACGATCTGGCAAATTTCGCTAAATTTGAAGATTATATGTAGATTTCAGGAAATTTGAAAAATTTTCCGTGGGTTTATACATGGGTCGAACTTTTGCCCCGCAGATTCGAACTTTTGCCCCGCTATGGGCCAAAAATTGATTCCAACTATTTATGAAACAACTAATACACGTCAAAGCATCCTTATGATAGGCCTAGAAACGCCCTTACATAAAATATTGAAAAATATTTTATCTTCATTTGGTTCCATGCATCGAAAGTTCGACCAAATATTACAATATTCACGTCGAAAAACAACAAATAGCCATATTTTTATGATATTTGGTGTGAAAGTCTCCTACTTGAATAGCATTCGAACCACCATGACATTTCTAAGTTTTGATTTGATTTGAGCTAGAAATCTTAAAAAGAAACTCTTGCCCCACTCGAACTTTTGCCCCACTTTACTTTACATATGTATATGCCACTACGGTGCAGAATGGAAATAAAGCTTGGACTCACTTTTGTACGAACCTAAGACGAAGACGATTGTGTTGTTATTTCGATAGTTGTATATGACATTACACATCTTTTTGGGAAAATGTGTCGATTCTGATAATTAGTACTCTGACTCCGGAGATATTCCGAAAATTCGCTGGGGAGTGGGGGGAGGTGGTGGTTTGCGAGTAATATCAGCTGATGGCTGCTGTATTCAGACTACCAAAACCACTATCCAGCTATCAATAACACTTTTATTTGACAACCAACAGCAGTAATGCGATCAAAATCTCAGCAGGATGAGTGATCACGTAGTACAGTCGAATTTCGTTCGTTGCACTACGTTTAATTGCACTTCGTTTTAATCGGGCTCCCGTTAAGTGGGCTATAGCCCACCTAAAACGAAGACAAGCGTCACATTCTGACATAAACCGCAATTTGTCAATGTTGGTAGCCCTGAATTTCTATTGTAATAGGTGTTTTGACAGCTCAAATCATAGCCCGATTAGTGAAAGTCTTTCACTAATCGGGCCACGGGTTTAGTGCAACGAACGAAAGTTGACTGTAATTGACCAAGCTATTATTGTTTTTGAGTTATCAATACATACTTTCAATCCATCCGCAGCACTGTCAAAAATATATGTACCGTCGTTGGGGTGACAATGGGTCAAAAAGGGATATGTGCGATTTATTTTTTGAATAACTATCGCAATTTAACTCCAATAAACTACAAATTTGGTGTGTATGTGCTTTGATGGTACATTAACAACTGTTCAAAAAATTAAAGACAAATATTTATTCACTGCGGCACCACAAGTGAATGAAAAATGACCCAATCTCACCCCATAGAGGGGGTGACATTGGGTCACTGTAATTGAAATAACTTGTTTTTGAGAATATGATTTCAAACCCATTCACTGCCTATAAACGCATGTCAGTCCCATGTTTGCTGGATTTCCTATTCACATGGGACTATTATGCGTTTATGGGCAGTTCACAACTGAAAAATATTGACAAAAAACGATGCAAACAAGACAAAATGATATCTAAGATGTTTCACAAGTATGATAAACCCACTTAAAAGAAAGATTATACTGAAAATTGAAATGCTATGAGAAAAAATATGTAAACCCAACATTTATCGTCAAGTTTACATAAATTTTCTTGGTTTTCTCTCAAATTGTCTTCAAAGTCTCATCCCCATTGCTATAAAGCCCATCCAGTTTCCCCAAAGGTGTACTGAAACAGTGATTATTTTAAACCTTCGCAAATAGTTAAATTTCGGTGCGACATTCCACGATCAATAAATTTCAGCCAGAAGTTGACGTCATAATCGTGGGAAAATCAAACAGATTCCGGAAAATACCTGTGATGTGTAATGAAAAGACTTTCAACATTCTACTAATACAACGATAGAGGCTAGAGTACATGCGTGATACTTTGTACAGGAGAAATTTAATGTTGTAAATTTTATCTAGTTTCAACATGCAAGTTTATTGATGTAGTACACAAAAACTACTATTTCTAAAAATGTGTATTGTTATGAATTATGTGTAATAATATGTTCCCTAACATATGAATTATTAATTTTAGTAATATCAGCGTTATTAGCTGAAATATTTCACAAAACATATTTTTCCGTTTTGACCCAATCTCACCCCCTAGACCCATTGTCACCCCCATCGACGGTACTGATAAATTTTATTTTATTTGCCTAGTTTAAGGCTCAACTTAATTTATCAGTGATATCCATAGTCCATATTCAATACACTGATAATAGGCAGCATGATGTTGATAGGTTACAGAAAGATCCGAATTGTATCGCAATCGGCCTGTACAAATCGGCCAATTTTAAGTGTTGATAGTGACAGCAACTCTGGGGCCGACACGTAACGATAACCTACGTAAATATCTCAGGCTACAAATTTTTTCTCATGTTCGTTTATTCGCTTTTCTAAACAAAGTGCTTCATGAAGGCCCAAGCAATCAAGTTCGTTTTATAGTTTCCAGAGTGTTTCTTCTTTAGCTAGCCTGTATGCCTTATGTTAAGCTGAAAGTGATCAGGATAAAGGATCAATTGGTGAGCTCGTTTCATGCTTTTATTTTTAATGTGCTTAATATGTATATGACGACAATAATGTGTAAAATATGTATATGTGCTTATTCTACAAATTATGAGTAGTATGATCTTTTGCCCCACTATAGCACACAATTAGTTTTCAGACATATGTATATGCAAAACCTAATACATCTTGCTAATCCTACCTGACCAGTGGATTGCTACAAAATTGTAGCACAATCATATCAAGATTTGTCACAAATAACAAATTTTGTTTCATTTTTGTTAGAAGCACTTCGAGTTCATGTTAGCGTAGGGCGATTTTGAATCGATGTTCCGAAAATCGATGTTTGCATTCCGATTAATCGATTTTTTGAATCGATGTTTGGAGCACCTAAAATCGGGTGAATCGATTCTCTTCATTCGATTTTTTGATTTGATTCATTTTGTTGAAATCGTTAAATATTTCTTAATAAGTTTGTGGAGAAGAAACCACATTTTGAACTAGCCTTGAAGTAGTAAATCGGTGCGATTGATTTTCAAAACTGATTTGATTGAAATATGTTGAAATCGAACACAAATGCATTTGGTCTCATTTCAAACTTCATAAATTTCAATTTTCATCCGATTCGAATCGATTCAAAACCATCGATGCAAAGGATTCGATTAAATCGGTGAATCGATATGACAATACAAATGTGAATCGATTCAGTAACATCGATGTTCTGGACAAATTTGCCCAACGCTAGTTATGTAGATAATTATAATATAATTAATACAAAATCAGTTATAATAACAAAGGCTGGTTCAAATTTGTTTCAATTGAAAACAAATTTATAACACAATTTGTTATAAAAAACATTGAGATTAGTTGTTTATATCAAATTTGTTATAACTGAGTTATCGAAAATAATAAAATGAGTTATATTTTTGTTTGATTTAAAACATAATTAGCTCCATTTTTGTTTAAATTATAACATATTTTGTTTCAATTTTGTTTAGTGTAGAGGAAATTTTGTTATGATTTTTGTTAATTAACTACTAATCAGCCAAAATTGTATCATATTTTGATAGAACAAACGCGCTAACTGAGTAACAAAAAGCTAAGCCTTTACATAAAAAACTAACAAGATTTATTTTTATTTTGTTGCATGTAATGAAAGTTCGACCGAAAATTTTCACGTCTAAAACCAACAAATTGCTATAACTTTCCCAAATCTTAATTGATTCCTCTGATCTTTAGAGTGAAAGTCCCTTAGTTGAATAGCATTCGAACCACCATAGCATTCATAACATTTGTGTTCAATTGTGCTAGAAATCTTTAAAACAAGCTTTTGTTCCACTTCACTGTATCTAGTACAGGGTTTCCTATCCAGTGGTCCGTGAACCCCCAGGGGGTTGTGACTATCCTTCAGGGGCCGTGACTATCCTTCAGGGGGTCCGCGAAGCTATTGTAGATAAGTGCCGTGATTGGTTGATTGATAAATAAATGTAACGAATCGATTGTTCAAAATACCGTGAATTCTGTGTTTTTAAATTTCTCCAAATCAATGTGTTAACTGATTCGTATTGAATCGTAAGAGTTTTAGTAGAAAAATAAATAACAAAAACAAGTCATGGTTATTTTTGTGAAAATACATAATCCTCTCACTGCAACTAATTAACATTGATCTGTAGCTGAATAACTATCCATGTCCATGTCGAGTACAGTTTCCATTTTCAAATTAGGCCGATACAAATATTAATTTTCTTTTATGTCACCACCCCCCTCAAAAAGTCGAAAATATTGAAGGGGAGAAAAAAAAGTTACTTTGCTTTTGTTTGACTTTATAAGGTTTCCGAGGCCAAGAAGCCGTTGAAACAACTACCCTATGGTAAACCTAAGTGAATATCAAGCAAGAGGTTTATTTATTGTCACCTTTTTTAAAAAGTAATTAAACAAAACAATTGTGGAATTAACTTTTTTTTGCATTTAATTTTTTGTTCCTTATTTATGTTTATCCCCACCCTCGTGCCTTCCAAGTGGTCTCGGGCATAAAAGAAAATTAATATTTGCATCAGCCTTAAAGATGTATAATAAAAAAATACACATTTTAAACGGTAGCAGCAAAATTTCAATAAATAAAAGCTATTTTTTTTGGTGGATACATTGCAAATAACAAAATTAACAATGAAAAAAAATCTGTTGACATCTTCGTGGATTTCTGGTGAAATTCTTGGGGATACCCGAGGAAATCCTTTAAATATTGCATAAATCTTTTAGAATGATTCAAGGAAATCTTTAACGTACACCTGCTTGCTTAAAAAACAAAGACGCTGTCACGTTAATGCTTCCAGTGGACGATTTGCCCTATGGACATGCCCTATATAAACTGCAGCGATTTGCAGTAGACAGGATGTCCCGGGCCCGATCCATCTGACAAGCCAATCGACCCCTCTGTCACCATAGAAGATGGTGTCTACATCGATGTCGATAGCCTTACCACACTAGACAACGATCTAGAATGAAACAGTCGAAATACATTTCTGACGAAAAGTTTTCTGGATACGGCTAAATGCTTGGTTTGTTGTTGGATTTTGGCCACATTCTTAGTGCAATTTTCCATAGAATCATAGTAGAATTCTTGCATTGTTTGTAGTGCTTTTTGAGATTTTTTGCAGGTTCTTCTAACCGTGTATTGATCAGAATCGGTGCTAGATGTTTTTGGGTGCCTGGTGAGATCTATCGAAGTGTAGTTAATTCAGTCAACTCAGTATGATTCTAAATTTAAGCTGTATTGAGTTTAATTTACTCAAGTGCTTATAATATTGACAAAGCTTTTATTTTAATAAACTTCGATTTCAAAAAATCCATTTTCAGTGGTCCGCGAGATGTTTGTAGAACTTCAAAGGGGGTCGCAGCTCAAACAAGGTTGCGATCCAGTACAATGGATGTCACACTAAAAATCTTTCCCTTCCCCGATGAACGTAAGGACGTAGCCAGCTCACGCTATGACTGAACCAGACGATTAAAAAAATCGAATGTACCATGACCCCACAGTTATGGATCAAATAGTGTAGAGTCCAACCTATAAAATTCAATAAAATGACATGGAAAACGTAAAATTGTAATTGAAAAGCACGAATTGAATCGTTTCAAATTGGAACTTCGGTTAGTAAACTGTTTTGAGTATAATATTTACATAGGATTACATAAAAATTAAAAATTTCATCGGTTTCTGAAAACCATATCATGGATCAAATTTCATATTATGGATCAAATTGTGACATATTACGGATCAGTGCACAAAATCAAGTTAGTTAGAAGTGCTGATATTCGGTATTTAGAATCAACAATCAAGAAAACTGTTTTCTAAAGATGAATTCACACTAAATCGAAGCGAACGAGCATGTTTTATACTATAACATATGAATTTTACCACTTGTGGGAGCTTATGAATGCTGACGGCACTTCTTACAGAAAACGACCATATAATGATAGCTGTGTGGTACCAACTAAACATTTGTCAAATACACCGTTTTTAAGCGATTGAATGTTGTGCTTAACTTTACAAATGCTAGAAGACAAATACAGTCATCTCTCCATTACTCGATATTGAAGGGACCATCGAGTTAGGGAGGTATCGAGTTACAGAACACAAAAGCAGTGCAACTGCGTTCCAAGGGACCATCGAGTTAGCCATGAAAACCAACTTTTACTATGGTTCTCTAACTCGATATCGAGATACGGAATATCGAGTAAGGGAGAGTTAACTGTAGTATAACATGGGAAAAATATGTTTTACGTCAACGTTTATGTTTTGAGCGAGTTATCCGATGTTGAACGCCAAAGTGATCCGTCACTGTGGGTGATCCGTAACTGTGTGGGCATGGTACATCGGATTTTTTTCTCGCTAGAGATCAGTATTTGGGTCTATATTTTCATAATCGGAAGGTTTTGAAATGTTCTATCGGTGAAAATTTTTCCATACATATTGTATGGGCGGAAATGCGTTGAAAACTTGATTTTCATGGGATTTAAGATTAAGAATGGCTAAAAAGTGGAAAAAAATCAAAATTTCACCGATGGAATATTTTAAAACTTTCCGATTATGAAAATATAACTCAAATACTAAACTCTAGCGAAAAAATCCTATGTACATTCGATTTTTTATAATCGTCTGGTTCAGACATAGCGTGCAGCTCCTTTATTGATTTTATGATGTTTGTAGCCCTCGAAAATATACATTAAAGAGAGTAGGCTATTCCCAAGCTATATCTGTTCAGGGTTGGGAAAAAAATCTGAAATTCATTCTACAGAAGCCGAACAAAGCCAATCGCAGTCAGCGAAGGCAGTGAAACTCACGCCTATCGCTGCTGTAGGCAAATAGCCTTGAAAATTGCAAAACACCCGTTGCTAAGGGCAACCCAAAATTACTGTAGAGTAAAGTGGGGCAAAAGTTCGAGTGGGGTAAAAGTTTCTTTTTAAGATTTCTAGCTCAATTCAAAACAAATCTTATAAATGTCATGGTGGTTCGAATGCTATTCAAGTAAGAGACTTTCAATCCAAATATCATAACAATCGATTGAGATTTGGAAAAGTTATGGCTATTTGTTATTTTTCGACGTGAATATTGTAATTTTTGGTCAAACTTTCGTTGCATGGAACCAATTGAAGATAAAATCTTTTTCAATATTTTATGTAAGGGCGTTTCTAGGCCTATCATAAGGTTGCTTTGAGGTGTATTAGTTTTTGCATAAATGCTTGAAAACAATTTTTGGCCCATAGTGGGGCAAAAGTTCGAATCAGCGGGGCAAAAGTTCGACCCATGTATAAAATCACGGAAAAATTTGCAAATTGCCTAAAATCCACATATAATCTTCAAATTTAGTTAAATTTGTCTGATCGTGTGAAAATTGTAACCAAAATTTTACATTTTCACTTAGTTTTGCGAAAAACTGCTATTTTTGAGTATATTACAATTAACCCGGTTTTGGGCAATTTTTTGATAAAAATTTAGTGTGTATTTTTCGTCAAACTGAAGTTTACGGCTGGTGTAAAGTATGCCTGTCATAAAAGAATCGATATTTTGTGTTTTAGCCAGCGAACTTTTGCCCCACACTAGATTCGAACTCTTGCCCCACCGGTGGGGCAAAAGTTCGAATAAGACAATCAATTTTGAAACTGTTATAACTAAAAATGGGTAAATATCTTGACACAAGTTTGTTCAGCAAAATTATTTCCAATATGTTAAAGGTTCACTGTAAGGTATTTGTTTTGTTTTAACTGCTATTGTTTTCCTGGAAACTTTAATTATACCACTAAGGTCGAACTTTTGCCCCACCTTACTCTAGAAAAATGTTCTATTTCCCACTGCATTTCCCGCATTTAGAGCCTTCAATGACACTAACGATTTAAAAAATCCATGCTCCCAACATAGGCTACTTGATGAGATTCACGTTTTTGAACTACTGTACTGGGAAAGCCACGTGATTTTCGCGAAATTCAAGCCTACTACTATTACCATTCCCAGCACTGTATCTGTTAGTTGTTTGTGTAATTAAAATTATTCTGGTCGATCACAGAGCAGCAACTACGGTCATTAACCTTCCAGTCCTCGCGCGGTTTGGCATCGTCAGAACCACCGCGCTGCTGTTGTGAACGAAAAGCGCGACGACTGAAGTGTTAATGCTCATGCTTATGTTGGGTTATTCACTTTTCTAAACAATACTTTTATGAGGGTCTGTGAAAAGTAAGCAAATTGTAGAAACTAATTATGATTAATAAGCATTTATGCTTCTGTTATCACGCTGGCCGCAAAAAAAAATCTTGAAATTTTCGAAAAACATATTTTTTAGATTTATTGGAAACATCGAAATATCTTCAAAATTAGGTGACTAATGATTGATTCCATAAATAGGAGTTATTTTGGATAACTTATGACAAAATAGTGCGACATATAAAAAAATCAAAACAGTTATCAAATATTTTTTTGTTAAAAAATATGAAGCAGCCGTTTCTCTTTACATTATTTAGGAAAAACAAATAACTTTACACAGATATTGTTAACGCATGAATCTTCAAAGACTGAATCGATCATAATTAGGACAAACTATGGTCACAAGTACCATTCATTTTGGTAATCTATTTCTAGGAAATAAAATCATGTGACACATTGACCAATTTCACTCGATTTTAGGTTATCTATTAATTATTAGTAATATTGCAACAATAATAACAACTGAAAATAAAAGTAGTTATCATTGCGATCTGAACATTGGTTTATCATTAACTTTGAGATTTAATCTGTTTTTAGAAAATACAACTTCGCTAGATAGCCGTAGCGGTAAACGCGCAGCTATTCAGCATGACCATGCTGAGGATCGTGGGTTCGAATCCCACTGGTCGAGGATCTTTTCGTAAATGAAATTTAATCGATTCCCAGGGCATAGAGTAGCTTCGTACCTGCCACACGATATGCACATGCAAAAATGGTCAATCGGCAAAGGAAGCTCTCAGTTAATAACTGTGGAAAAGCTCATAAGAACACTAATCTAAGAAGCAGGTTTTGTCCCAGTTGGGACGTAACGAAGAAGAAGAACTTCGCTATAAGACAAGATACCGTTTGAGGTTTTTATAATTTTTCATCACAGTACAATAAAAAACAAAGGACTGTTTATTTACCATACACAACAACGGTGTTTTTTTTTTATTATTGAGTTCTGTTTGATCTTTCGACCTTGACACTTGCTTTTGCCGGGGCGAGCGACGAGGGCAGGATCAAACATTTCGCGCGTCGGTCTCGTAAGTGAAAAAGTGGCGTGATCGGTGGGTTCAGTTGAAGAAAGTGAAAAAGTGCCGCGATCGGTTAGTTCTGTTTGATCCTTCGACCTTGACGCTTGCTCCTGGGCAGTGCGTCAAGAAAGCCCGAACAGTTTTTTTTTATTCTTTTTGGGTCGCGCGCTTATTTTTTTTCCTGAGTGCTTTTTTATAGCCGAGCAAACGAGTGAAGCCGAAAGTGGATTGTGGCTGCTCAGTCAAGGATAACGGATCAATTGGTGAGCTCGTTTCATGCTACTATTTCTAATCTATAAAATATGTATGACTGCACATTCAATCGTTACAATGGTGGGATGTAAATATGATTTTTCAACAAACTATGGATGGTTCGTCACTGTGAGTGTCGACACAAACTCTGATTCATGATTTATTTATGTTTAACATTTTTTTTTCAGAACACCTCTTATATACCTTTATTTTTGTAATTCAAAAAACTTTGAATGGTTCGACACTACAAGTGTAGACTTGCGAAAGGTTCACTTTATTCAACAAACTTTGGATGGTTCGCCACTGTAAGTGTCGGCATAAGAATAAGAGTGTTCTATGATGTCCCAACCAATCGAGTTTTTTTGTTTCTTTTCAAATGAGTAAAATATAATAACACATGCTTTCGTCCTGACAGCTGTAGGAATGTTACATTTAGGTATTTGTTCAACAAACTTTGAATGGTTCGTCACCTCAAGTGTCGGCATAATTTTCCTCTACATAGAAATTGTTCATATCAAATGAAAATATTATATTTACGTATAAGCATGTATATATCTCACAAATCATTGTTTATCATGGTCTAATCGCTTATCAAAGTGAATTCTATGACCCAACGATCCTCCCCATTAACAAACATCCCTCCCAGTAACCTTTGTGGAGATGCAGAGGCAAACACGGTCTCCAAAAAGCAAAGGTTACACACTAACATTCCTTCCCCCAATCCCACCTGACTGCAAGGACGTGGCCGGCGCCGTTATTGACCCTGTATAAATAGAGGCACTGAATTATGCACACTGAAGAAGATTATGGCCAATCCCAGCCGAACTTCTAGTTGTTCTTTGTGCATTTTTACTGACTTCGGTCAATCACGGAAGAGCAACCATTGATATGTGTAGTCAGTCTAAGCTAAGCTAAGCTAAGCTAAGCTAAGCATACACAACAACGGTGTTTTTTTTATTATTATTACGAAGAACAAATAATTGGATGTAAGGAAATTAACAACAAAATATGTTGTTTGAATATTAATAGTTCCTTACGAAATTTAAATGACCACCTAAATTAGTTATCGCCGTGACATTCTTTGTTTGATCAAATATCACAACGGTGATATTAATTTTATCTTTCATTGTTTTCTTTATTCCTAGATAACAATTGTAAAGGTAATGTTACTTGTAGTGTCAATTTTAGGAACAGCTCATGGGCTAACGGGAAAACTTTTTACTTGAAGACAAAAATACAAAAAGTCATTTTATTATATAAATATGTAAATAAAAGTTATGTATTCAATGAATGAATAATATTTCAATTTGGATTTAGAAATAACAAAATAATATCTAATTTTGCAGTTAGATTTTAATTGCAAACATGGTTATCAATATGTCATAAATAACAATTTATATCATTTTCATAAAATTTTGGAACCAGATCCATTACCCATGTGACGAAGTAGAATTAAGTAATAAATTACCGTACAGTTTGTTGAGTTTTTATTCAATTTGTTATACACTTCGTACGAAATCCTACATTGATAATCTTTTATCTCTATTCCCAGGAAGATATTAGAGGCCAGTTGAACTTCCCACAGTTACCTCAGCTGGAGTTTTTGAGGCAACCATACCTGTATTATCCGCGGCTCACCGAAATGGAGTTATCAGGTAATTAGTGTGTTTGACATAATAGAAGCTCCTTGTTCATTCTTTATTAAGTCTATTGGGATCAGGCTTTGCAGAATTCGCTCTCACTTGATTTTGAACACGATCCAAGTAAATGAAGAAAAACATCCCATCTATGTCGATCCATGATCAGCCTGGGACACGGTTATATGAAAAATTTAGATTCTCGCTCCAGTCCACTTTTTGGATTGCATTTAGGTCCCATAACAACTGTGCAAAATTTCAGCTCGATCGGCGAAACTATATTTACGCGCCAGCCATTCAAAGTTTGTATGGGATTTACTATGGGAAAACTCACTTTTGCAAAGAAAAATCGCCAGCGGTCGCCCATAGTGCTCTATAAAAATTCTGAACACAGATCTAGTTAGGTATTTCTACGATGAACAACATTGTCGAAGACCGCAAAGCAATATGATGCTTGTGAAAAAAAAGTTATTAAACATATGCTATTCGGAAATTTTGCCCAATTTTGTTATTATTCCTTTACATGTTAATCAACGACGCCTTGCCAATAGGTTTTCATTGAAAAACTTTTTTCACAAGTGCGATGTTTCGCAAGTTGTAACAAATTTGAGAAACAACAGCAGCGAACGAGAGCCTTAAAGAAACAGCGATGATAAAACTTATTTCTCTCGCTTATTTACCGTAGAGATCACGTGTTTTATTTTACAGGCGTGATAAACAATCATAAAACATCCTATAGCAATAGTTTTCTCATACACTATTTTCCCCCGATCAAATCAGAGCTCATGAGGGACCTTCCTTAGCCAAGTGGTTAGAGTCCACGGCTACAAAGCAAGCCATGCCACACAATATACGAATGCGAAAATGGCAACATTGGCAGAGAAAGCACTCAGTATACCCTCTAATACCCAAATTTTTATTTTCGATCTAAATTTCATTTTTAGTTATCTAAAATCGTTCTAAACACGTTTTGGGCAATGATTTATTTTCATTCGCAAATCTATGGATTTCGGTTTTTTATTTTTATAATTTTTATTTTTGAACATCACTACCCTTATTCATTTTTTCTTGAAGCCTCTTCTAGTTACTGATTTTTGGCAATAATAAAAATTCAAATTTTTACGCTAATTTAAAAAAAAATAAATTTTTAATATTTTTCTGGAAATATTTTTATTTTCCGTGTATTTAACGGAAAAAACAGGTTAAAAATTATTTGGATACAACACGGAGAAATATTTTTACCTTATTTTTGAGTTTACTTTACCCAAAATTAAGTATATCGATTATAGTTTCAACCCAAAATCTCTCGGTTTTCTCCTTCTCCCACACGAATGTTGTCAAAAATAGAGAGAGCTGCATCTACCCAAAGTACCCCCTTTGGCCCAATAAGCCAAATTTGGGTAAATGCAACTTTTCTTATGTTTGGGTCGAAAGAATTTAATTTTGCGTTAAATCAACCAAAAATTGAGTATATTTTTCTAATGGAACTAAAGCCAAACTACCTAGTGGGGACCTTGGAAATTTAGCCAAAATTGAGTTATTGGGCTCAACTACGGAATTGCGTTGAAATAACCCAAAATTGAGTTGAATTCCGTCTCCGTGAACCAAGCTCTTTTTTTGTGATAGGTTGATCGTAGAAAAATATAAAAGGTACGATTTTTTATATCACACGTTAAATGAACCCTGGGTATTTGTAGGTTACATAAGAATACAATTTTTCAAAACAATTTTCAAAAATACAAAAAAAGTTTCAAAAGTCATAAAAAACTTTTCTTATATGCGTGTTATGAGTCAAGGTTGAAGCCAAAAATAAAATCATTTTGATTTCCGAGCTACGAAAAAATACACAAAACTTCAAAGTGTACCCCGTCTAAAGGCGGGGTTGGGTATTAGAGGGTTAATAACTGTGAAAGTGCTCATAAGAACACTAAGCTGAGAAGCAGGCCAGGCTCTGTCCCAGTGCGGACGTAATGCCAAGAAGAAGAAGGAACAGATTCTCATGATGTGTTGCGGATCATTATACGTGAGATATATTCTCAATTTTCTCAGAATGTCTGGTAAATGGGATAGCCATCAAAACAAGGATTTTTCTTCTTTTTTACCTAACGAAAATGGTTAACAATTTTGGATTCTTAAACCTTAATGTAATGTAGCCCACATATTACGTTAAGCTCCTGATTACCTGACATTGTATAGCCTATATTTTAGTTTGTTGGTAAATTGACCAAAGAAATTTTGTATGGGGAATTGTGGTTATAAACTTGTGAAAAATGGTGCAAAAATATAGCGAAACGAAAAAGTTATCGCGATTTGAATACTTTTTGTAGGTAAAAAAGAAGCTGATGGTAGAGGGATTAATCTCTTCATGACAAAGTTTATACTTTTTTCCGGCAATCATGTCAAGAGTTAAAACTAGATTATTTATGAGCTTAACAGCTCAAAAGTCTGTTCCGCAGCTTGATTTTTTCTCGAATCAAGAAGACAAGTTTTCTCGAATTAGGCAAAACAAATTTCAGCTACTTTGAAATTCCTCTGTACATCGCTGATCCTAGTCTCCTCCAAAAATAATGATTGTCATGTTCATTATCTCTTTGGGATCTTATAAATTGTCAGTTTCCAACAAGCTATGTCGAAATTTTAATGTTATGAGAAATCCACCCTGCGATTTTGGGGCCCCCAGGAGCTCGGGGCCCGGTGCGGACCGCACCCACCGCACCCCCTAGCTACGCTACTGAGTTTATCACAGGGACAATTAAAAGAATAAAACCAAACTCACACGACAACACATGAGGATAACTAAGGGACTGTCATACATGGTTTAAAATTTAGAACAAACTGAATCCGAGGAACTCAAACATAGCAAACTAACATATAGTGGGGTAACTAAAGCCTTTGATCCGGTTGCCTAAAGCTTAAATCTTACAATATAATCCAGCGCCTTTGCCGAAGGATATCAATGATGCTATTGAGGATAGGTCGTCTTGAAGGGCGTCTCGGATGCTGCCTGGAATTCCGTGCATCTGTCTTGAATATTCGTACAGCGGGCATATGCAAATTACGTGCTCGACAGTATTGTTTGTACTGCAAACCTCGCAGACCCGGTGGAAAGGTGTCTCCCCTAGGTTGTGGGAAACCCTTGTATGACCAGTTCTTAACCTGGAGATAAATTTTTGGTCCTTTATTATACTGTTATCAGGTCTTCGAATACGCCGTCCATCATGACCAGAAATAAAGTTACCGATATGACGGACCCCTGTGGTACGCCGGTTTCTTTATTGAAGGTGGTGGACTTGGCATCCCCTATAACAACCCTAAAGGATCGGTTGGTAAGGAAGTTCTTTATGAAGTGCAGGATGTGACCGCTGACTAGCATTTCTAGAACAAATAGTGTCCAAGTCCGGTTGAACGCTTTTGCGATGTCCAGTGAGATCATCTCAATGTGGTAGTTTTTATTATTTGCCTATTGCAGGACTTCACCGAGAACTGCAAAGTAGGTGTTCGTACCATACCCAGACCGGAAAGCGTGCTTCCGGTGGTCGAGTAGACCGTGTTGCTATAAATGGTGTGTTAGTCGGCGGTTCACCATTCGCTCCACTACCTTCGAGAGGCAGCAACTGAGAGCAATTGGACGGTAGCTTGTTGGGTCTCGTAACTGATTTCCGGCCTTAGGTATCGGAACAATGAAACTCTCTCGCCACTCTGTCGGGTAGGAGTCACTCAGCCATAGATTATTAATCTGCTCGAGCAAAACGAGAGTAGGCGGGGAGACGGATCGTTTGCCGCTAAGGACGTTTACCTTGGCCAATAGGTCAGTTGTTGTTTGAGAAGCATTGATCCTCCCAACATTTTGCCCCTTAATCAATAAAAATCTCATAATTGTTGAAATTACTATTAGGATGGATTTGCTATGACAGAATTCTGATTTCCATAAGCTTCAAAACCCAAAGAATAACTTACACGTGAATTCATATGCTCTAAAAATAGTTGCAGAATTAAATTAAATACATAGTTAACTGAGACATTTTAGATGTTTCGGATGCTGCCTAATTTTTTAACGATTTTTGCCTTAAATTGTTAATTATTTTATTTGACATTTGTGTTGGTTGGTAAATGGCTGGGCATGGCATACCATTGGTACCTCGCGTACCTGAAGGAATAAAATAGACCCCTTTGGGCGGTCCTTAGCCTCTTGCCCAGCAACTCATATCCCTCCTCGCGGTACTGGCCGGGGTACGAGTAACCTTAGGGAAGATCGGGTAACCAACCCCCGGTGGGAACTTTGGTCGTATGCTGACAGGGAAGGGGGGGTTTGCTTTTGCTTTTGCTTCTGCAAACCTTGAGCGTCTGTACTCCATGTTAGGAGTGGCTCACAACAGCGTCTGTTCCCCATGTCAGGGGCGGCTGATCATCGTCCGAGTGCCAGAGAAGGACTCTAAGCTAAACTGCGCACTATGGTCCTCCGAACATTTAGGGGGGATGGTCCTCCGGAAATCTAGGGGGTTGGTGTCAGGCCCTGCAAGCCAGCCGTAAAAAAATCAAGCAACGAATAATCAACGAGAGAATACGAACCGGGACAATCGGCGAAGACCACAGAGACGTAAAGGGACTAGCGATTGGAAGCTCGGTACGTGGAACTGTACATCTCTCAACTTCATCGGGAGCACACGCATACTCGCCGACGTGCTGAAAGACCGTACATTCGGCATCGTAGCGTTGCAGGAAGTGTGTTGGAAGGGATCAATGGTGCGAACGTTTAGAGGTAACCATACCATCTACCAGAGCTGCGACAATACACATGAGCTGGGAACAGCTTTTATAGTGATGGGTGATATGCAGAGGCGCGTGATCGGGTGGTGGCCGATCAATGAGAGAATGTGCAAGTTGAGGACCAAAGGCCGGTTCTTCAACTTCAGCATAATAAACGTGCACAGCCCTCACTCCGGAAGCACTGATGATGATAAAGACGCTTTTTACGCGCAGCTTGAACGCGAGTACGACAGTTGCCCAAGCTACGACGTCAAAATCATCATAGGAGATCTAAACGCTCAGGTTGGCCAGGAGGAGGAATTCAGACTGACGATTGGAAAGTTCAGCGCCACCGGCTGACGAACGAAACGATTTTGCCGCCTCCAAGAATATGGCCATTCGTAGCACCTACTTCCAGCACAGCCTTCCGTACCGATACACCTGGAGATCACCACAGCAGACAGAATCGCAAATCGACCACGTTCTGATTGATGGTCGGCACTTCTCCGACATTATCGACGTCAGGACCTATCGTGGCGCTAACATCGACTCTGACCATTATCTGGTGGTGGTCAAACTGCGCCCAAAACTCTCCGACGTTAACAACGTACGGTACCGACGGCCGCCCCGGTATAACCTAGAGCGGTTCAAGCAACCGGATGTCGCAGCGGCATACGCGCAGCAACTCGAGGCTGCATTACCGGAAGAGGGTGAGCTGGACGAAGCCCCTCTTGAGGACTGCTGGAGAACAGTAAAAACAGCCATCAACGATGCAGCTGAGAGCAACGTCGGGTACGTGGGACGGAGTCGACGGAACGATTGGTTCGACGACGAGTGCCAGGAGGTTTTGAAGGAGAAGAATGCAGCGCGGGCGGCCATGCTGCAGCAAGGGACCCGGCAGAACGTGGAACGCTATAAACGGAAACGGCAACAGCAGACCCGCCTCTTTCGGGAGAAAAAACGCCGCCTGGAGGAGACGGAGTGCGAGGAGATGGAACAGCTGTGCCGGTCTCAGGAAACGCGTAGGTTCTATCAGAAGCTCAACGTATCCCGCAACGGCTTCGTGCCGCGAGCCGAGATGTGCAGGGATAAGGATGGGATCATTCTGACGGACGAGCGTGAGGTGATCGAAAGGTGGAAGCAGCACTTCGACGAGCACCTGAATGGTGCTGAGAGCACAGGCAATGAAGGACGGGACAAAGGAGGAAATGCCTTCGTCAGTACTGCGGAAGATGGAAACCAACCAGCCCCAACTTTGAGGGAGGTTAAGGATGCCATTCACCAGCTCAAGAACAATAAAGCTGCTGGTAAGGATGGTATCGGAGCTGAACTCATAAAGATGGGTCCGGAAAAGCTGGCCATTTGTCTGCACCGGCTGATAGGCACAATCTGGGAAACAGAACAGCTACCGAAGGAGTGGAAGGAAGGGGTAATCTGCCCCATCTACAAGAAAGGCGACAAGTTAGATTGTGAGAACTTTCGAGCGATCACCATTCTAAATGCGGCCTACAAAGTACAGGGGATAGGCAAAATGATTGAGATAGGCAAAATTTTGCCCAAATTCAAATGCTTATAACTTTATGAAAAATGGATGAAATTGGATGCATCTGGAAGCAGTCGACGGCAAATTTGGTCCAGTTTTAGGAACTTCCTTGGCCATGCATATTGGCCACTGGACACCGGAGATGTTCCGGATTTTCTGAGGTCATGTCCAAATGTCATTTTTTCTGTCGCTTGTATTTTTGTGTGGTGTAAAGTTAGATAGATGTTTGCAATTATCCTAGAAACTAGAACTAATAGGAAGTTGAATGCCACCGGACGCATTAAGATTGGGTGGAAATCTTCAGAAATATGACCATTTCCGTAAAACTGGTTCCGGAAAGCATGGTCAGTCATGTTTGTATTTCCAATCATGTAAATATTATCCGGAGCTATATCAAGCGGATACCAACCTTAAAAATGATGTTTCCTGCAGCGTATTCAGAACCATTAGATGCACAGACCACTCTATAGAACGTTCCAGGTGCCCTGGGGGAAGTGGTCAATTAGGAACATATCCGGAACCATATCAATATGGGCATCAAACTTCATGATTTTCAAAGGTTATGCTTTTCGAAGCATTTCCAGCATCACCGGCTGCCATAACCACTTTATAGTAGGTTCCAGGTGCCCCGGGGATGTGGCCAATTCGGAACATGTCCGTTCATCTGTTTAGAATCACATTCTACCATAAACAGTAAGATCCATGTGACTTGGAAAATGGTGAGCATTTTCAGAACCACAAGATATAATAATCACTCTATAGTATATTCCAGGGGCTCCTAGAGATATGGCCAACTCGAAACATGACCTCATCCCCCAGGGCCCATGGAACCTGCTATACAGTGGTCATATAAATAAGTTGCGCTGTAAATACTTCTATTAGCATCACCTTCAAAAATCTTGATGTTTTTACCCATATTGATGTGTTTTCGGGCATGTTTTGAATTGGCCACATCCCCGGGGCACCTGGAATCTACTATAAAGTGGTCATGGCAGCCGGTGGTGCTGGAAATGCTTCGGAAAGCATAACCTTTGAAAAATCATGAAGTTTGATGCCCATATTGATATGGTTCCAGATATATTCCTAATTGACCACTCCCCCAGGGCACCTGGAACCTTCTATAGAGTGGTCTGTGCATCTAATGGTTCTGAATACGCTGCAGGAAACATCATTTTTAAGGTTGATGTCCACTTGGATATAGCTCCGGATAATATTTACATGATTGGAAATACAAACATGACTGGACCATGCTTTCCGGAACCAGTTTTACGGAAATGGTCATATTTCTGAATATTTCCAACCAATCTTAATGCGTCCGGTGGCATTCCACTTCCTATTAGTTCTAGTTTCTAGGAAAATGGCAAACATCTATCTAACTTTACACCGCACAAAAATACAAGCGACAGAAAAAATGACATTTGGACATGACCTTCAGAAAATCCGGAACATCTCCGGTGTCCAGTGGCCAATATGCATGGCCAAGGAAGTTCCTAAAACTGGACCAAATTTTCCGTCGACTGCTTCCAGATGCATCCAATTTCATTCATTTTTCATAAAGTTATAAGCATTTGAATTTGGGTAAAATTTTGCCTATCTCAATCATTTTGGCCTATCCCCTGTATAATCCCAGATCATCTTCCGTCGTCTGTCACCCGTAGTAAACGAGTTCGTGAGAAGTTATCAAGCCGGCTTTCGTTGACGGTCGATCGGCAACGGACCAGATCTTTACTGTACGGCAAATCCTCCAAAAATGTCGTGAATACCAGGTCCCAACGCATCACCTTTTCATCGATTTCAAGGCGGCATACGACAGTAATCGACCGCGTAGAGCTATGGAAAATCATGGACGAGAACAGCTTTCCCGGGAAGCTCACGAGACTGAATAGAGCGACGATAGAAGGTGTGCAAAATTGTGTGAAGGTTTCAGGCGAACACTCCAGTTCGTTTGGATCCCACCGGGGACTACGACAAGGTGATGGACTTTCGTGCCTGTTGTTCAATATTGCGCTAGAAGGTGTTATGCGGAGAGCCGGGCTTAACAGCCGGGGTACGATTTTTACGAGATCCAGTCAATTTGTTTGCTTCGCGGATGATATGGACATCGTCGGCCGAACATTTGAAAAGGTGGCAGACCTGTACACCCGCCTGAAACGCGAGGCAGCAAAAGTTGGACTGGTGGTGAATGCGGCCAAGACAAAGTACATGCTAGCTGGTGGGGCCGAGTGCGACAGGGCTCGCCTAGGTAGCAGTGTTACGATAGACGGGGATACGTTCGAGGTGGTCGACGAGTTCGTCTACCTTGGATCCTTGCTGACGGCTGACAATAACGTTAGCCGTGAAATACGGAGGCGCATCATCAGTGGAAGTCGGACCTACTATGGCCTCCAGAAGAAGCTGCGGTCAAAAAAGATTCACGCCCGCACCAAATGTACCATGTACAAAACGCTCATAAGGCCGGTAGTCCTCTACGGGCATGAAACGTGGACGATGCTCGAGGAGGACCTGCAAGCACTTGGAGTCTTCGAACGTCGGGTGCTTAGGACGATCTTCGGCGGTGTGCAGGAAGAACGGTGTGTGGCGGCGAAGGATGAACCACGAGCTCGCCCAACTCTACGGCGAACCCAGTATCCAGAAGGTGGCCAAAGCTGGAAGGATACGATGCGCAGGGCATGTTGCAAGAATGCCGGACAGCAACCCTGCAAAAATGTTATTCGCTTCGGATCCGGTTGGTACAAGAAGGCGTGGAGCGCAGCGAGCTAGGTGGGCGGATCAAGTGCGTATCGATTTGGCGAGTGTGGGGCAGAACCGAGGATGGAGAGATGCGGCCACGAACCGAGTATTGTGGCGTGAAATTGTTGATTCAGTGTTATCTGTGTAGATGTTAACTAAACAAATGAAATGAATCCAATGTCATTGGTACCTGGTATAGGAGGAAGCTTCAGAATCGTTTTTAAAATTTTGTTTTGAATTATCTGCAGAGCTTTCTGCTGGTATTACAACAGCTAGTCCATATTGGTACAGCATTCAACATGGCTTGCCTGAAAATTTGTTTGAATATCAAAGCTTGTTCAAAGTTTTGATTTTCTATTAATAAGGGGATAGAGACATTTTACATATATGTTACATTTGGCTTGAATGTCCTCAATGTGTTATTAAACTATAAAACTATTTTTCCCATTTGTCAGAAAAATATGCTTATTGAAAACATTTGTTAAATACCGTAAATTAAAGTGTCCGCAAAATTATTTTTTCGACAACTTTATGCATGGAGAATGTAGAAGACATCTCAATTATGGATTCTAGGCGAATTAAAATCGAAACTTGGTCCAAAAATACCGTGAAAGAGGGCAGTGTCCGGCTTTTGAAGCGTCCGGCAATCCGATGCAGCACGGTATATCAACTAAGAATGACAAGCTATTTTTTTGGAAGTTTCTTGATGAGGATGTATAAAATTCTATCAGGATGCTGCATCTTATATTAACCTTCCGTTGACCACCGCCAAATGCACCGTGATAATGCTGAGTACGAAACGCGAGGTTTTTATCTGTGTTGTACAAACTGCATAACTTCTCAGCATCAGCCTTCAATTTATTATTAGGAAAACGCAAGAAAAATTTCGTTATTTAGAAGCTTTTTTTTGTTGAACTCATCAAAGATCCAAGAGTTGAGAAAAAAACACAATTTTGAAGATGTAACCTTGAAGACTACTAAAATTTTCAGTGTTTATATGAACCAAACTAAGTTACTGTTGCGTAGTTGCATAAGATGCGCCACTGACAAACACCATTATCAATCTGTATAGATCGGTGCAAAATAATAATTGTTGAAATATCGATTGATATTCACGTTTAGATATTGAATTCAATATTAATCAAATGTTTTTGGGATATAAGAAAAAGATATTTTGAAGAAAACCAAAAGAGTTACTTAGAGCAAAAATGGTGTTGCATATATCTAGGCGTTAAACATAATATGGAAATTTATGACTTTGATTATAAAAATGGCTTAATTTGTAAAAAATATTATCGCTAAGAGATTTGAGACCGGATTCATGTTCTACTATAATTGGGCTGTCAGGGATAACCGACAAACTCTTTAAAATTTCCTCAAATAATGATCGTAGAACATAATGATTGTAAGGGTTTCAAAGATGCTAAAATCTCATCGATTATGAATTATGAATTATGAATGAATGAAAAGCTTCAAATGTTATTGCTTCCAACGAAAATAGTTCTGACATGAAGTGTCATACTAATAGTATCTACCTTTGCATTTGTTTTGCTTAACTGATTAACATAAATTATGTTATTCCATTTAGTATGTTGGTTACTATCAAAGTTACCCGCATTATCAAAATTACTTCAAATGTGAAACTTAGCCAACAACTATAGGATGAGCATGAGCATGTTTGACCGCCCGCAGTTGCTACTCCGTTATTGCAAGAACAGCTGTACTTACACAGGGAACCAACAGCCATTATTCGGGATCAGTATAGCATCTTCAATGTGTAAGTACTGGTGCTCTCATTATTATAACAAACAATACCGGCGCCGGCTGCGTCCGAATGCAGGTCAATTTGAGGATGGGAGGGAAATGTTGACGTGTAACTAGCTTTATAGATGCCGAGGAGTCCTCTGCACTTCCACAAGGACACACTGGGATTTTGGATATGGGAAAGGATTCGTTTTGGTAAACGATAAAGATATAGTTTGAAATAAATACGAAAGCATTTACACGGATGATCGATACCGATAGTGCGGTTACTACGCAAACCAACCACAATTGATCCGGATTCCGTCGCTCGCCCACAAAGGAGCAATCTGTATTCAACGGGCCAAATACTACTTCCCGGAATCGTAAAAATGATTAAGACCGAAAAACTTTCCATAACCGAAATGCAACGTTATTTCCTTTATAAAGGAACAAACTCACCAGATGCACCTGCAAGATGTGTAGAACGAAACGCCGGCCAAAAACTAGCGCTCTAAAATTCACCAAGTTAAGCACTCTTCTAAGGGATTCATACTCGCATTTTTTCTCTTCTTTCTATTTCAATAATTTCATTTCAACTACAAAATCTAAAAAACTATCCGGGTGTCGTAGTGCCGATCGAAACCCCGGCAGAATCGCAGAAAAATCTATCACGAAGCTTAGCCAACAAGTATAGGATGTCCAAAAAGTATAGGCAAGGCACGACTTTTATAACAAGCATCGTTATTTTTCCCTAGCAAAAAATACATAAACTTATATGTGGAGTCAACTCTCCTTAACTCGATATTGATAGGACCTGGGAGGGAGGAACCGATACAAAATTTATGTACGTCATAGTGAGCCGAGATTCTGCTGTCACGAACTGTCACTGTGAGCCCAGATCTGAAAGAATGGGCAAACTTGATAAAAGCGCGTAATTGATCAATACAATTTTTTGCATTTCAACAAAGTTGACAACAATCGGTTGAAAATCAATTCCTGCACATCCAAAAGCAATGCCACGATAACACATTTTAATTTGATCGAATATAAAGTATTGAAACACGCATCTTTTTACTGTTTCCCAATGAAAATTAAAATTAAATTCATATACAACTATGGCCCCTTTTCCATGTTTGTCTAGAAAGATCTAAGGTACACAATAGAAGAAAACTAGCGATTTTTCCCAAGCCTGCCTGGATTGTCGTTGGTGAGCGGGAGTTATCTTGCGATTTGGAATAGTTTTGTGTTACCGTAAAATGGGGTGTTAAGGACTCGTGGGGTTTTAAGGGATTGAACTTCTCCATAAAGTTTAACAAGTCACAAAAACGTCGAAAGTCGATATATCAGTCATCTGAAATGCTTGATTGGTTCGGAGGATTGTGAACTGCAGTATGTGATAGGTAATGTCTAATAAAAAAAAGTATTGTGGAGTCTAGATATTGAAAACGATTCAAAAAATTTTTTGTTCAAATTTTTTAGGCTAAATACATTAAACTACAAAACTATGAAACAATATAAGGAAAATTTGTGAGTAACTTAGAAGATAAGTTTATTTAATTGAGATCACAATGCAGGCAACAATTTTTTTAAAATTTAACCTAGATTTCGACTTTTAATATTTTTTATGGAAAAAGTCTGTTTTTGAAAATACGTGGGGTGTTGAGGGATTATCTTTTCTACTTTTTCCAAGTTACTAAACTCATTCGATTTATGCTGTAATATACTTTTGCCTTACTCCGTGAGGTAGAACTGCATTGTAACAGTTAGGGACCCTGTTTTGTTTGTTACTGAATATCTTCAAAAATGTCTTATCTCAAAAATTGGTTAGAAGGGTTGGAAAATCTTGTTAACTACGTATTAAAGTAAATATAGGACTTTTCTAGACATTATTTCCAAAACTTGTTCGAACATACTGGTAAAATGTTTGGGAAGTTAGAATGATTCTTTTATTTGGAAATGCAAAATGGTTTTGCAGCCGTTGTTTTCTTTTAGTGGTAATCCTATGAAGTGGTAAACAATAATAATATTTTGTCATTTCTCAGAGTCTATAAATGAAAAGTTGCGCGAAGAGTTAAACCAAATCTATCGAGCTTTCAAACCGTCCAGCTATCAAACAGACCAGCAAAACAAATAGGGGCTTCTTTCGAAGACGAAGGAGAACAATCATTCAAAGAAGCCTCTTCGCGTAACTCTCTGTACATAGATTCTGTCATTTTTAGCTCTTTTTGAGAAACTTCGCGGCCTCGTTGGGCACTTAACGTGTTATATAGTGAGCGTTAGATTTCCGCTCCAACACTTTTTTTCTTCGGTATTTTTTCGACTATGCCACTGGGTGTTGCATGCAAATCCTTTGTTTAGTGTAGTGTTTTATTTTCAGAACAAATTGACAATTTTCCCTATTAAAACTCAAAGCTTGTTGAAATTATCCTTATATTATAGATTATTTACGTAGTTGCTCTGCATAGCCCTCAGGATTCGTATACTGCAAATGTTAAGGTTATGATCCTGTTGCATATAAGTATAAAAAATCATTTCAAGACAATTTTATGATGTTTTGATAGTTCCCAAATAGGATTAATAACTATGAAAAATTTAGCAGTTAAAATGAAACGGTTTGCGTTTGCAGGAGTTCCAAGTTCAATAATATTGATATAGTATCTGATTAAGGTTGAACATAACTTATGAAATTGAATGAAAGCACCAACGTTATTGACCAAAAAGATTATGTTTTGCTGTTTGAAAAACATGGTTTTATTTACGAAACTCAAATTCCTTAACACCCCATTTTGCATTTTCCGTCAAAAATCACACATTTTCATTATTATCTCAGAAATCTGTCATGGGATCGTCATAATTGTATTTGGCTTTTGATATACACGACGAGAGGGCTGTACTTTGTTCAATTATTGACATACTAGAAGATGAAATTTTTTTTCATCCCTTAACACCCCCATTTTACGGTATATTTCGTGTGTAGTATCTGTGCCTCCCTCCCAGGATAGGACCATCGAGTTAGGGAGGTATCGAGATTTTGAATTTTTTTGGAAATTTCACAAAATACATTCAAAATAGTTATTTAAACGTGACAAATAGTAGAATTTTGACACATTCATCTTTTTTACACATTTTGGACAATCAATAAAAATTCAAAGTTTTACTATAAGCACAGTGTTGTTCAGACTCATTTCCCCGAAAATAACATTTTCCGAACTACGAAGCAACGAACTACTACAAACATGCTCTATCCTCCTAAGATAGAAAAGCAGATGGTTAAGCTTCAGTACTGCACACAAAATCGATCAATTTTTATCCCAGAAGCCACAATTCAAGTTTCGGTGAAATGATTCGCACTCACTCACTCACTCATTTCATTTCACCGAAACTTGAATTGTGGCTCTCTGGGATCAAAATTGATCGATTTTGTGTGCAGTACTGAAGCTTAACCATCTGATTTTCTATCTTAGGAGGATAGAGCATGGTTGTAGAAGTTCGTGGCTTCGTAGTTCGGAAAATGTTATTTTCGGGGAAATGAGTCTGAACAACACTGTATAAGCATAATCATAACATTCAAATTTATGGCATTTATTAACATTTGGATAATATTTGAAACTTTTTTTGAAAAAATCGGGTCAGAGAGGTGGTTTTGTTAGAGAACGTTTGACAAAACTGTAAAATTCTAAAAATCATTTGTTTTTATCTTCACATACGACACCATCACGAGGGTATAATTCATTCATCAGCAAATTTAAGTAGCTACGCGAAAAAGATGTGTGATTCTAATACCAAAGCCATATATAAAATCAATGATCAAGTTCAATTTAAAATAGTCAGCTAAGAAGATGAAAAATGTATAGCGGATATTATGCTTTTCAACGTTGTTTATTCAGTCAGCGATAGACTAATGATTCGAAATTATTACTTTTACGCCAAACCAATTCACCCAGCGCAACACATTATGTGTAGGAATGATCAATTAGAGAAATGTCAACAAAACAGCAAATTACTGTGATAAGTAGTGATAGGAGCTTATCTTTTAAAGTGTTCAACATTCAATAATGTTCGTTATCTATCATCGAATCTGGTGTGCCAACGCTGAGATTCCTTGCCCTACTGCTCGAAACGCGACGGCAAATCACACTTTGCATTTTATATTGTACATGTAAGTGAGAATGATATATATACTTGCTTTGCTTTCACAACAACACCTTTTAATCTTCGCTGTCCTATCCACAATTGCCTAATTACCATTATTTACATCGTTTGTAATCGGAGGGGAGGAAACACCCTTATCTGTGCATGACGATTTGCGCTTTAACTTGATATACAGCAATTCACCCCTCGCTTCTACGAGGAAAATAGCCGTATCAAACAAATTAACTTTGTTTAGTGACATCTGTTATATTTACTTTATTGATATTCATGACAGCGATAAACTGCTTGGCATGTGCTAGGAAATAGTTACAACGGGTACTAATTGAATTAAAAGATTTTGTAATTGGCTTGGGTGCGTTATATCATAAAGGAGACGTGAAAACACGTTCGGGTATGCATTAAAAGACTAGCACATAAGGCCAATTTTGGGCAAGTGATAAGTGGTTTGATTGCCTGCCGCTACCGGGTTTACGGTAATTAAATTGAGGGGGAGTTCCATCTCGTAATTTTGTCATCTGCTGCCAATTTGGTGCAATCAAGCAAAAATCTATGATTGTTCATTGCGAAAAAGCACATGGGATGATGTTTTCCTAATTTATTGGGAAATGTTCATATACGCCTTTCCTGTATGTGTTATGCTAATTTGTACTTACACACTGTTTTCCGAAAAGTATTTTCTACATCTTAGACCGATAGGTTCTTTTATTTATTTTTTATCAAAATAATGGAGGGATGAACAAGTTATGATTACATTTGATTGTATATTCGTAATTTAGTAACAATGAATGGCACACTATCATTCCTTCCCTTCCGCGATTTATAATATATATATTTCTCAAAATTATACACTGCAGATTGAAAGCTACTCCCAAGCTCCGTATGTTGGTACATTGTGCAATTTCAATTATTCTGGTCAATCGCAAAGTAGCAACTACGAATTATTTTACTTTTTTTTTTCAAAATTTAAATTGTGATTATTTTTACATCTTTGAACTTTTAAAACCCATGAGAATTTACTTTACCTAAGAATCGTGCCTTACATGAAATCCCAGAAATTATATAATCAAGAAAATGGTTACTTTAACTAAAGGTTAAATCGCTAAAAACGATAATGTGGTCGAAGTGTTTATAATTACATTCAATTTAGCCCAAAAACAAATTACTATAAAGAATGCAGAATTTGTCTACCTCTAGGCAGTGCCGTAGCGTGCGGTTAGCCAGGTTGGCGCTTGTCAGGGGCGCCAGCCTTTAGGGGGCGCAAAAATACGTGACATAAATTGGTAAAATTCAGAAAAATACATATTTTATATGGGCACCTAAAAAACTAAGTATAAAAATCAAAATTATGAGGTCTAGATAGTCATAGTTGTAAAGGCGCAGCTATTCAGCATGAGCATAACGAGGGTCGTGGGTTCAAAACCCGACGGTTGAGAATCTATTCGGGTTTGAAATTCTCCCGTTTCATCAGGGCATAGACCTTGCTTGCAACAGTTACTGAGTTGCTTGCATTGGCGTGGGAACAGGGGGGGGGGCCGGTTCCGTAGGGTGTGATGTGGACATTTTCAGATTATCAAATAGTACCATCATGCGACGGCTCAAAATACATGATTTTCATCCAGATGTAAATGGACACCATGCCATATACCTGGCGTTACGCACCTAGTGGAACAGAGCCTGCTTCTCAGCATTTATAAACGGAGAGGTTTGCCATCTGACTATTTTTGCCTATGTATATATGCCAAGACATGATGATATTGTATACCTGAGAAGTCGAATAAATTTCCAACCCGAAAGGATCCTCGACCGGTGGGAATCGAACCCATACCCATTAGTTTTATCTTACTGAAAAGCTGCGCGTTTACCGCTGAGGCTATATGGGTCTCTTAAACATGAAGTTATCATACTTGAATTTTATTTCCGTTATTACCAAATTAGTAAAAAAATGTAATATAAGGAATCGAAATCATTTCCCCCCTATGGGAACGGCTTGACGTGTTGTTCACTACCAAGACAGCCAAGACATTTACAGGGATTCCTTTAGAGATTTCGCAAGGATTTTCTGCAAGAATATCTCTAGTGATTACTAAAGTAAATTTTTTACTGGAATTCTTCCAGAAGTTTCTCCCAGAAATCCTCCAAGATCTGTTCCAGGAATTATTTCAGGAAAGCTGCGGAATTTCTCCAGATAATTTTTAGGTGATTTTTTCTGGTATTCTTTCAGAGATTCCTCTAGAAAATCAAGGATTCTTGCAGAGAATCTTCAAGACACACTTTTTTTTATGAAGGGATTGGTAAAGTATGCTAATGTTCATATCTTCAAGGTTTCCCCCAGGAATTTCTCTAAGAGTTACACTAGGACATTTTGTTTTAATGGTTACTCAAGATATTTACAGTGAGAGGCAAAATAAAGTGCCCACCTTACCAGTTTTCGAATTTCTCTCATTGATTTGGTTCAAATTAAAGTTAACACACCTAAATCTTTTGTGATATTTTATTTTTGATGTTCTTTTAAAGTTGCACTTACGAAATTTTGATTAAAAAAAGAATTTTACTTAAAGAAAAAGAAAATCAATTTGTATTGAAAAAAAAGTAGTGACAAAAATAAGTGCCCACTTCCTTCTTGGCCCCAGAAAAGATGATTTAAGAAAAATAAAAAGCAATTTAATAGTTAATGTGTCCTCCTTTGGCCTTAAGGACTTGCTGGAGGCTCTTCGGCATGCTTTTCACCAGGTTTTGTAGGTGTTGTGGATCTAGTTCTTCCCAGGCGCGCTCCAAGGCTTCAAAATAATTATTTTTGTTGGTAACACCAGTTTTTTCAACCCTAGCATCGAGAATCGCCCACAAATTCTCGATGGGGTTGAGGTCTGGGCTTTGTGGAGGCCATTCCAGCGGTTTAATCCGACAAGACCGGAAAAAAGACTTGGTCTTCTTTCCAGTATGCTTCGGGTCGTTGTTCTAGAGAAATATGAATTTCTCTTCAAGGCCCGTCTGGATCAGCGAAACCTCCAGATTTTCCAGCAAGATGTTAATGTAGGAATCTGCCGTCATTATTCCGTCGATTTTCACGACGCTTCCTACTCCACTCCATGAAAAACACCCCCAGACCATCACTTTTTTTTTTTTTTTTTTTTTTTTTTTTTTTTTTTTTTTTTTTTTTTTTTTTTTTTTTTTTTTTTAATTTCTTTATTAGTATCATTCCAAACATTACATTCATTATTTCTTATATCTAGGTGTTCTGTGTTATTAGACAACACTATCATCCTAATTTGGTAAAACAAATCTAAGATTTTATTAACATTTTGTTAACAACATATTACATTTCATTTGCCGTAGCAGTTCAGATTTTTTACAGGTGAGTTGATTTCACCTGCTTATAAGAGAAAAAAAAAAAGTTTTTAATATACTTAATCTAACTTAACCTAATCATATAACGCATTAATCGTGGCAATAGAAGATTGTAACGATTTTTGCCTGAAATTATTGATTATTTTATTTGACATTTGTTCCAATGTTTCAACATTGGATATCCTATGTAACTCATTGGTACTATACCAGGGAGGAAGCCTCAGAATCATTTTCAAAATTTTATTTTGAATTCTCTGCAGAGCTTTCTTCCAGGTATTACAACAGCTAGTCCATATTGGTACAGCATACAACATGGCTGGCCTGAAAATTTGTTTGAATATCAAAAGCTTGTTCTTAAGACAAAGTTTTGATTTTCTATTAATAAGGGGATAGAGACATTTTACATATTTGTTACATTTGGCTTGAATGCCCTCAATGTGATTTTTGAAAGTTAAATTCTTATCTAGCATGAGTCCTAGATACTTAACTTCATCTGACCAATTTATTGGAACCCCTCTCATCGTGACAACATGTCTACTTGAAGGTTTCAAATAAAGAGCTTTTGGTTTATGTGGGAATATTATTAGTTGAGTTTTGGAAGCATTAGGAGAAATCTTCCATTTTTGCAAGTATGAAGAAAAAATATCCAAACTTTTTTGCAATCGACTACAGATGACACGCAGGCTTCGTCCTTTGGCGGAGAGGCCTGTGTCATCCGCAAACAAAGATTTTTGACATCCCTGAGGTAACTCAGGTAAGTCAGATGTGAAAATATTGTATAATATTGGTCCCAAGATGCTGCCTTGGGGAACACCAGCTCTTACAGGAAGTCTTTCAGATCTGGAGTTCTGATAATTAACCTGAAGTGTACGATTTGACAGATAACTTTGAATTATTCTAACAATGTATGTTGGAAAATTAAAATTTTTCAATTTTACAATCAAACCTTCATGCCAAACACTGTCGAATGCTTTTTCTATGTCTAGAAGAGCAAGACCAGTAGAGTAGCCTTCAGATTTGTTGGAACGGATCAAATTTGTTACACGTAAAAGTTGATGAGTGGTCGAATGTCCATGGCGGAATCCGAACTGTTCATTAGCAAAAATTGAATTTTCGTTGATGTGGGCCATCATTCTGTTCAAAATAACCTTTTCAAAAAGTTTACTGATGGAGGAAAGCAAACTGATTGGACGATAGCTAGAAGCTTCTGCAGGATTTTTGTCTGGTTTTAAAATTGGAACAACCTTAGCATTTTTCCATTTGTCAGGAAAATATGCTAATTGAAAACATTTGTTAAATATATCAACTAAAAATGATAAGCTACTTTCTGGAAGTTTCTTGATGAGGATGTAGAAAATTCCATCATCGCCAGGAGCTTTCATATTTTTGAATTTTTTAATAATAGTTCTCACTTCTTCCAAATCAGTCTCCCAGGCATTTTCGAAAACGTTCTCTTGATTGAGAATATTTTCGAACTCCTGAGTAACTTCATTTTCAATTGGACTAGTAAGTCCTAAATTAAAATTGTGAGCACTTTCAAACTGCATAGCAAGTTTTTGAGCTTTTTCGCAATTAGTTAGTAATAATTTGTTTTCCTCTTTCAATGCCGGTATAGGCTTCTGAGGTTTTTTCAAGATTTTAGATAATTTCCAAAAGGGCTTAGTGCCGGGGTCCAATTGAGAAATTTTATTTTCAAAATTTTTGTTTCTTAAATCTGCAAAACGTTTCTTGATTTCTTTCTGCAAATCCTGCCATATAATTTTCATAGCAGGATCACGAGTGCGTTGAAATTGCCTTCTCCTCACGTTTTTAAGACGGATCAAGAGTTTAAGATCATCGTCTATAATCACGGATTCAAATTTTACTTCACATTTTGGAATTGCAATGTTCCTGGCTTCAACAATGGAATTTGTTAAAGTTTCAAGAGCATTGTCAATATCAATTTTAGTTTCTAAAGAAATGTTAACATCAAGATTAGAGTCAACATACGTTTCATATATATTCCAGTCGGCTCGTATATAATTGAAAGTGGAGCTGATAGGATTGAGAATCGCTTCATGCGATATTTGAAATGTAACAGGGACATGATCAGAATCAAAATCAGCCTGAGTAACTAATTGGCTACAAAGATGACTAGAGTCGGTTAAGACCAAGTCAATCGTAGATGGATTTCTAGAAGAGGAAAAACATGTAGGGCTATCAGGGTATTGAATTGAGAAATATCCTGAAGAGCACTCATCAAATAAAATTCTGCCGTTGGAATTACTTTGAGAATTATTCCATGACCGATGTTTGGCATTAAAGTCACCAATGACAAAAAATTTTGACTTATTGCGAGTCAATTTTCGCAAGTCAGTTTGAAGCCAATTAACTTGCTGTCCAGAGCATTGAAAAGGCAAATAGGCAGCTATGAAAGTATATTTACCAAACTGTGTTTCAACAGAAACACCTAAAGTTTCAAAAACTTTAGTTTCAAATGACGAAAACAGTTGATGTTTTATACGCCTATGAATGATGATTGCAACTCCCCCACATGCCCCATCAAGTCGATCATTACGATAAACAAAAAAGTTAGGATCTTTTTTAAATTTGGATCCAGGTTTTAAATGAGTTTCGGTAATAACTGCTATATGCACTTTATTAGCTGTAAGAAAATTAAACAGCTCGTCCTCTTTACCATTCAGAGAACGAGCATTCCAATTTAAAATATTTAAATTATTATTTGGATCCATTAGAAAAACGTAATCCAATAACAATTTTATTTGTAAATTTTACACCTACTTGGACTGCTTCAGTCATAGTGGTGGCTTTGAACATTGCATCAATCATTAGATTCAATTGTTCAGTTAGAAAATTAAAATCAGAGGCAGACATATCATCTGATGATTTCCCATTGGAATTTTCGGTAGACGAAGAAGCGGGGTAGGAGTTACCTGTGGCGGTAGGGTTTTTTCCATTTGATTTGAAACAAGTAGAATGGGTACTCATGGAACGAACAGGGGAAGAGTTCAAATTACCTGCTACGATATCGGCAAAGGATTTACCGTGGGTAGATACATTCGAAATTGAAAGATTCGAACGGCTACCCGACGGATTAAAATTTGTTTGTGAATGAGCATGATTATGATCTTCCTGGTGGGTATGATTCCTAATCAAGCGATCGTTAACTGAAAAATGAGCATTGTTCGATACTCTACCAGGCAAATTCCGGAAACGACCGTTATCGTAACGGATATTATCTTTCATCTGCTTGGCACGAGCCTCAACGACTCTTTTGCGTGAAATGCATTCCCAAAAGTTAGCTTTGTGAGGGCCCTTGCAATTGGCGCATTGAAATTTTCTGGTATCTTCTTTCACAGGACAGTCGTCCTTAGCGTGAGAAGAACCTCCGCAAATCATGCATTTAGCATCCATGCGACAATTTTTTGTACCATGACCCCACTTTTGGCACCGACGGCACTGAGTGGGGTTCTGGTAATTTCCTCCAGGTTTCTGGAAATGTTCCCACGTCACACGGACATCGAACATAAGTTTAGCTTTTTCTAAAGCTTTAATATTATTTAGTTCTTTTTTGTTAAAGTGAACTAAATAATATTCTTGAGAAAGCCCTTTCCGAACAATGCCAGATTGGGTTCTCTTTTTCATAATGATTACTTGGACTGGTGAAAATCCAAGTAAATCATTTATTCCATTTTTGATCTCTTCAGGTGACTTATAGTCACTTGAGAGACCTTTCAAGACGACTTTGAACAAACGTTCAGTTTTGTCGTCATAAGTAAAAAATTTGTGCTTCTTCTCTTCAAGATATCTGAGAAGAAGTTCGCGATCTTTAAGAGTTTCCGGCAAAACGCGACAGTCTCCTTTCTTTGCGATTTGGAAGGAAACCTTGATTCCCCTAATGGAGTTCAAGATCTCCTGCCTAAAACCCCCAAATTCGGAACAACTGACCACGATAGGCGGCACTCTTTGCTTCCTCACTTGAATCAAAGAGCCTGGGCTAGAGGCTGCTTCGATTTGGTGTTCGGAAAATTTGTCTAGAGCATCGAACTGATTGCTCATTTCAATACAATTATTCATTTCACCCTTGGAAGAAACTTCACATTCCGGGGAAGCGTCCTTTCTTCCATTCTTGCCACGTGTAGTGACAGTTTTTAAAACCCACTTTTTTGGAAGGAAGTAGTGAATTCAGAGATTCACCCTTCCTTTTGTTAGTTGTTGATACCATGTTTAGTTAATAAACGAGAAAGACGTGACCTTCGAGAGGTTTTTTCCCTAGACGGTGTCCAAGAAGGATTACCACCGCTAGCTTTCGCCAACGGGTCCAACGAAAAATCGAAGGCACGGGTCCAAACAAGGATCGTAAAGGGATCAATAGTAGAAAAAATAGTACTGAAAAGTACTGTTTAAGTAGCACTGAAAAGTACCGTTTTTAATTTTAGCACTGAAAAGTACTGTTTGTGTAGCACTGAAAAGTACTGTTTTATTGCTTTAGGTAGTTTTTAAGAAAACTTCCAAGAGCAGAGAGAATTCGTGTACGCACAGCACGAAGGTACGATGCGCACTGACCCAGACCATCACATTTCATCACATCACACTTCCATGCGTCACCGTTCCTTGGATGTGGCGCTCCTGAAGCTCGAGCTGTCTAACCGAGAGCGGCGGGCTCGTGTGTGATGCAGAGCACCACATCCAAGGAACGGTGAAGCATGGAGGAGGAAATGTGATGGTCTGGGGGTGTTTTTCATGGAGTGGAGTAGAAAACCTCGTGAAAATCGACGGAATAATGATGGCAGATTCCTACATTAACATCTTGCTGGAAAATCTGGAGGTTTCGCTGATCCAGACGGGCCTTGAAGAGAAATTCATATTTCTCTAGAACAACGACCCGAAGCATACTGGAAAGAAGACCAAGTCTTTTTTCCGGTCTTGTCGGATTAAACCGCTGGAATGGCCTCCACAAAGCCCAGACCTCAACCCCATCGAGAATTTGTGGGCGATTCTCGATGCTAGGGTTGAAAAAACTGGTGTTACCAACAAAAATAATTATTTTGAAGCCTTGGAGCGCGCCTGGGAAGAACTAGATCCACAACACCTACAAAACCTGGTGAAAAGCATGCCGAAGAGCCTCCAGCAAGTCCTTAAGGCCAAAGGAGGACACATTAACTATTAAATTGCTTTTTATTTTTCTTAAATCATCTTTTCTGGGGCCAAGAAGGAAGTGGGCACTTATTTTTGTCACTACTTTTTTTTCAATACAAATTGATTTTCTTTTTCTTTAAGTAAAATTCTTTTTTTTATCAAAATTTCGTAAGTGCAACTTTAAAAGAACATCAAAAATAAAATATCACAAAAGATTTAGGTGTGTTAACTTTAATTTGAACCAAATCAATGAGAGAAATTCGAAAACTGGTAAGGTGGGCACTTTATTTTGCCTCTCACTGTATCTAGTGATTTCTTCAGAATTTTTCTGATGATTCCTCCACGGAAACATACAAAGATATCTCCAAGTAGTCCTCTCAAGATGCTTCCAGGAATTATTCCGAAAATTCTTGGATTCCTCCCGAAATTACTCCAGGGATTCTACCAGGAATTTTTACAAGTGTTTCTCAACTTACAAATTCCTCAAGAATTTCTTGGAGGAATTCTCCCAGAGTTACCAAAAGGAAAATCGCGACATGAATTATTTTAATAATTTCTCCAGACTGACTGGGACTCGTTCTGAACCACCAATAGGGATTCCTCTAAAAGTTCTTCTTGAAATTCCTTCAGTGATTCTCCTATGAATTCCTGCAGGAATTAAGTCATACATTATGCTAAGAACTACTTCATGGATTATTTTACGAAAATCTCTACATATATTCCTCCAGTAAATGCTTTACATTGATTTTTTTGTTAAATCTCTTCATGGAATCTTCTTTCTGATGTTACGTCCCCACTGGGATAGAGCCTGCTTCTCAGCTTAGTGTTCTTTATGAGCACTTCCACAGTTATTAACTGAGAGCTTACTATGCCAATGACCATTTTTGCATGCGTATATCGTGTGGCAGGTACGATGATACTCTATGCCCTGGGAAGTCGAGAAAATTTCCAACCCGAAAAGATCCTCGACCAGTGGGATTCGAACCCACGACCCTCAGCTTGGTCCTGCTGAATAGCTGCGCGTTTACCGCTACGGCTATCTGGGCCCCATGGAATCATGGATTTCCAAAGTTGGGCTGGTAGACAATCAACTGCACATTTTAATGAAATATGCTTTTCGTCTACGCAGCCAAAAAGCATATTTTATGTTCCAGGGATTTTTTCATGAATTGCTCTAGAGAATTCTTCTAAGAATCTCTCGATTGACTCTTGCAAGAATTACTTCAGACATTTTTCCAGGAATTCAACCGGGGATTATTCAAGGGATTACTCTATTTTTTCAAGAATTACCACGCATTTATCCGCATCGACCAAGGAGTGTGGGTTCGATTCCCGCTTCAGTTAGGAAAACTTTTCGTGAGGAACGTGTTTCGATTGTGAAATTGGGCGTTGCATGCTAGTCCGTGGTCTGGTGTGGTGCTTCTTTCAAAGGACAAAAGGTCCACTGGAAGCATTTACGTGAAGGTGTTTTTTAAGGTTTCTCCAGGGATTGCTCTAGGAATCTTTTCAGGACCTCATCTATTTTCTTTCAAACATCTTCTTAAGAAAAGGAGTTCTTAGAGGAATCTTTAAAAAATCGCAGATGAAATTCAGGATGAATTATTATTCATTTTGATGAAATCTCTGGAGGAATTCATGGGTAAATCTATGTAGGAATTTATAGAGGATTCTCGAAGAATTGCCCGGAGGAGTTTTTGGAGGCCAAGAACGAGTCTCTAAAGAAATTTGAAGGGGAATTCCTGGAAGATTACCTGAAAAAATCCTTAGAAGAATTCATGTAGCGATTTCCTGGATGCATGCCTGAGGGAATTCCTAAAGTAAACTTTTGAGGAATCCCTAAAGGAATTCAAGAAGTTATTTATTGTAGAATTCCTAGATGAATTTCTCCAGGAGAATTTCGGGAGCGATCCCGGAGGAAGTCTCAGGAATAATTCGTAGAAGAATCTCGAGAAGACTACCCGAGAATATTCTGGAGAAACAAATGAACATATATCTGGAGTAATGCTTCAAGAAATCGTTGAATTATAACTTGGAGGAAGCATTAAAGACATCACTGCATAAATCCCTGTAGAAATATTCCTGGAGGAATACTAAGAAGAGTCCCCGACCAGATAGAAGAAACAAGATTATAACAGTTTTGCTCTTATATGATTTTATTATAAGACCAGTTGTTATAAAACATATACCGTTAGTAGTTGGAATAACAAATTTAACGCCAAATAAATATAGAATATGATAAATCCTATTAAAATTTTACCAATATGATTACAAAACGTGTTACCGAGCTGTCACAACAAAACAACATTATTGCAAATTTTGTTTTTGTTCGTAACTTTAGATGTTATTTACAACCAACTTACACATGCAATGTAAGAAATATAACAAATGTCATGTAATTAATCTGATACTAAAAAATTATATGAACTTCTGTTAATTCAACAGCTTTTGTTACAATATGTCATAATCTTGTTATGTGATTCTAGACGGGTGTCTGAGAAGCCTGAGTGGCCCAGAAGAAATATCTGAAAAAGTTCCCTGAGGAATCGTTCGAGAAATTCCTGGAGAAATTCTAGTTAAAATTTTACTGGAGGAATCACTGGAGACATTCCCGCAGTAAGTCTTGGCGAAATCCCTGTACAAATATCCCTGCAGAAATTCCTGGAATAATCCTTGGAAAAATCCCTGGAGGAACTTCTGGCAATATTCCTGATGGAATTGCTGGTATTTCTGGAGTTCTATCGGGAACGGTCTGGTAGCGAACAAAATTTGTTTCTTGGAGAAATCTCAGGGTAACCGCTTGTGGAACCCATGGAAAAATCGCTGTAAGGATTACAGTAGAGATTATCTTGTATCTTATGGCTGCTGCACATAAGGCTGAAGCACGTGCACAGAATGCAATCAGTGGATTACAACCAAATTGTATCACAATTATATCAAGATTTGTTAAAAATATCAAATTTTATTTCATTTTTGTTTATGCACGTTGAGCTGTAACAATGTCCTTACATAATTAAAACAAAATCAGTTATAATAACAAAGGCTGTTTCAAATTTGTTTAAATTTATAACATGATTATAAAACAAATAATTAAGTTATGAATAATGACAAACTGAGTTATATATTTGTTTGATTTGAAACATAATAAGTTACATTTTTGTTTAAATTATATTATATATTGTTTCAATTTTGTTTAGTATAGAGGAAATTGTATTGAATTTTTTATTATTTTATCCACTACCGACCAGTGGATTACAACAATATTGTAGTACGATTATATCAAGATTTATTACAAATATCAATTTTGTTTCATTTTTGCTAAAAGTATTTTGAATTCATGGAAGAAATTTAACCATAATTGAAACAAAACCATAATAACAAAAACTGCTTCAAATTTGTTACTAGTTAGAACATAATTATAACACATTTTTCATAGAATTTGTGAGAGCAATTGCTTATAACAAATTTTTCTATAATTCAGTAATGGAAAATAACAAAATGAGTTATATTTGGGTTTGATTCGAAACATAATGAGTTACACTTTTGTTTGAATTATAACATATATTGTTTCAGTTTAATTTAGTTTAGAGTAAATTGTATTATAATTTTTATTATTTTAACTACTAATCATTAAAAATTATAACATACTTTTTTAGAAAAAACGCGCTAACGGAATAGCAAAATCGCCAGTTCTTTCTGAAACAGGTTCCAGGTTCCCTTGTGCCCTTGTGCCCTGAATGGCCATACTGACAAACAATTTCCAGGGTTCCCTTCTTAAGTTCCATATCTTTCATATAAAGCTAAAAGAACGAAAATCGGTTAAGAAATGGATTTTTGAGAGCGTTTTACAGCCATGGGTCATTTTTGACCCTTAATGCATAATGTGTCACTTTTTTTGTAGCGCCGCTCCTAGAGGTCGCTGAAAGCTTCTTTTAGCACGAAAATGTTCGTTTTCAAAAGTTAGGAAAAGTCAGAAAAATTCAGATTTATATCTCTTTTCTCTACAAAGTTACAGCTTATTTACCGTGCCGATTGGCCAAAAATGACCCCAATGCACAAGGAAGGTTAACTCGTATAATGTCCGAAAAAAATAACTGAAAAAACAGACATAATTACTGAAGGAATTTCTCAAACATTACATAGCGGGAATTTTTGTCGCAAAATAAGGCTTAACTTTCAAGGAATTTCGGCATGGCCAAGTTTTCTTCAAATGCATGGCAGAAATTTAACCTGGTGTGAAAACATGTTACAAAATTGGCTATAGTGTTTTATTCAAGCTCTCTTTGATTTTGATTCAATTTTTTAAGTATTTCGCATGAATAAAATTATTGCTTAAACTTCCAAGAGGACTTATTATTTCATAAATTATTTGGTTAATTGCAAATCTTTTCGAAATTAGTCAAACAATGTTGTGGGAGTGTGGCACATGTCCATGCTTTCAAGCGAATTCCGCCCGGTGGAATCCATCCCTTCTATGTTTACTTCTTAGACGGCATACATTTATTACGTAACGCTAAAATTGAAAATTTTTGACCCCCTCCTCCCTCCGTAACGCTTTTCGTATGAAAAATTTTAAATTTCTGTATGAGCCGTAACGCTTGAGCCTACTCTCCCTCCCCCCAAAGCGTTGCATAATTTGTGTACGGCGCCTTATTAGCAAATTGATTCCGGAAAATGTTTACCTGAAAAATGTTACTTAAGCTTTCAAAAGTTCAGTTTTCCCTCGCAATTCCTCCAAAAAATCATTCAGTCTATCAAACCTAATACAGTGATATTTATCCTTCCTTCGTATAACGCTATGAGAAAATTCGTAGAAAAATTTTTTTATGCTCCAAAAAGCAAAGAATTTAAAAAAAGGTGAACTATAGTAGTTTCGATAAATTTCAGAATTCTTATACGTATGGTTCCTGATTCCTGAAAGTTCATCAGTAATTCCTCAACAAATTTTAAAAGTTATGTAAAAGTTTCCACTAAGATTTAAATTCATTAAAGTCTTACATTTTCGTGTTAAACTTCTAGACTACAAAAAAGTCGATAGACCCTTCAAAAAAGATTGTTCGGAATTACTAGAGTCAGGAAAAATGGGTTGGAACTCGTGGCTATTTTTTTGTTTTTTTTTTGAGAAATTCAAGAATGAATTGTAAAATCTGAAGAAAATATCTTCCAAAAAAATCCAAAAGAGTCGTAAGTGCGGTTTGAAGAAAAAATCTCTGGAAAATTATTAATCTTTGTTAAATTTTTCGCAAGAATCTTAGGGGAACAATAATATAATTCTCTAAAAAATCTCTCAACAAATTAATCAGGAAATCTTTGAGTATTTTCGCGGAAGAGTTTTGGATAGAACAGTTAAACGTATTCCGCTAGGAACTTTATAAAAATGTGAAAATTCTTTGAATATTTCTTAGTTAGGCAATTCCGTAATAATAAAAACATTTTTTCGAGAGAATTTTGAAGATGTTGCTCCTTGATTTAAGATAAATCTAGAAAATAATTATCAGTGAAAGATACAAATAGATTTGCGGAATACTTCTCTCAGAAATCATGGATAACATTGTCCTAATTGAATTATTTTTAATTGCTCATGAAATTCTTGTGGAATATTACAAGAAATCCTTAAGGTGATTACAGAACGAAGCCTCACCACAATTTTTTAAGAGCACAAGGTTTGAGAACCCAACAGCGCTCCGCGTTGAAAATTTATACCGTTGGTCACCACCAGCAAGCAAGTAATTGTCAACTGTTGTCAGATTCTCCAGTCTTGTGCACTTAAAAATTCGAAGTTTGGCTTCGTTTTATAATCACCTTAAAGTAACACCTGAAAGAGTTTTTATGCAGAACATCCGGGTAATTTATGCTGCGATTTTTCCAAACAATCCTTTAGAGAAACTTTAGAAAGAACTTCAAAAACAAAGTTGGAAAATCTTTTGACGAACTCTCTGAAGAATTTGTGAATGAATCCTTGCTTGGTGATTTTGAAGACATTTTTGGTGAGACTCTTAGAATTTTTTGTACTATTATTTGGAGAAATCCTTAGACAATCCTGGAAATCATGAACAAACTATTAATGAACAAAGGAGGATACTTTAAACTAATAATTGAAATTTATAATAAGTACCTAGAGGACCTCCCAGGACAAATGATTAAAAGAATTTCTAATGCAATCTCTGGCGGAATTCCTCAAGATATTGTTTAAGCAATTCGATAGAGGTTCTTTGATAAATTTTCTGGTGAGATCAGAAAGTCTGGGAATGATTTTTCATGAGAATTCCAGGACGAACTCAGTGAAAACTTGTAAAGGAGTTCATGAACAAATTCCCGTTGGAATTCTTAGAAGAATCTCTTCAAAGCACATGGTTGAATACCTGAAAAGATCAAGGAAGAAACGCAAAGAACATTCCTTGTGAGTTTTTTTGCTAGAATTCTTGAAAGATTTTTGACTGGAATTCACAAATATCACTAATGTGCCGCGAAATGGGAATAAATAACATATACCGAACGGGACCGAAATCCGTACATCTAAGAAATGAATCTAAATCCGTCCACTTCATACAAAACGCCCACTATTTGTATGAAGTGTACGGATTTTGAGCCTGTACAAATTTCGGTCCCCCACCGTGAAAATCGTGATTATTTCGACCGACATTACTTCAGTAAAACAAATATTTGCTAGGCCCCTTAGCTACGCCAATGGTTACTTGCAACAAATTATGTTGAAAGCTTCATAGAAAATACCTAATAATTAATTAGGGAATTTTAATCTTTTTGAGAGAAATCTCGGCCTTATCAATATTGTAGACCTTACCAATTTGAAATTAATGTGAAACTCGTCTTTGCTGAAATAGCTTAGAATACAAATTAAATATTGTATCAAAATTTTGAAGACACACATTTACCGAAATGAGCTACCATCAATAGTGATTTTTGTTATTTAAACGCTTTGTGCACTAGCAGAAAGCTTAAAATAAGGTAATTTGAAACGTTAATCTACTATTTCTTCAGTTCTTTAAAAACGGTAATTTCGGTAGATGTCGCTCATAACTGGATTCTGAGAAGATTCACATTAAAACATCAGGATTCCACATTATTAGTAACATTCTCACACAAACCGGGTCTAAATTTCCACTAGAAAATCTTGGCCAAATTTCCACATAGTTATATCAGGCGAGTTTTTGATATAATTTCAAGGAGGATTCTTTGTCAGCTCCGGACGGTGTGCTCACGTGGCTTTGGGTCGAATTTCATGGAATCTTATCCAACATTACGATCAATCTTGAGAACAATTCTCACAAAATTCCTAGATGATTATTGAAAAAATATTTAACATTGGAATGAAAACATGAGTGAAAAGACATTATTATTATTATAGCTTTATTAAGGAGATTTTCAAACAGTGAAAAGACATAAGAAGTTTTATTCGTAACAATGAAAATAATTTCAATTGTGCAAGAGAATGTTCATATTTATTGATATGGGCTTGATTTGACAAAAAAAATACTTTGAAGTGACTTTTATATATTTCAGAGAATGTTCTGAAAAAAGTTTTTTTTTTTCATTTTTAACGTACATTATTTGAACTACTGCGACACTAGAGCGGTTCAAAATTTTAAAATGTTTAATAATCCAATCTCCAATATCTTTCGTACCATCATCACCATAAAAAAGTGTTCTGTGAAGTTGTCAGCTTTCTCGATGATGATTCAAAGGTGGTCCACAGACGATGTAGGTTTATATGGAAATTCCTATTGAGAAATTTTGAAAAATGTTCCAAACACGTTAGTACTGTAATGTAAGAACAAAATTATTCATCACATAGTAAAAACTCATTCTCAGATAGCCGTAGCGGTAAACGCGCAGTTATTCAGCAAGACCAAGCTGAGGGTCGTGGTTTCGAATCCCACCGGTCGAGGATCTTTACGGGCTGGAAAAGTTCCCGACTTCCCAGGACATAAAGTATCATCGTACCTGCCACACGATATAGGCATGCAAAAATGGTCATCGGCATAATAAGCTCTCAGTAAATAACTGTGGAAGTGCTCATAAGAACACTAAGCTGAGAAGCAGGCTCTGTCCCAGTGGGGACGTAACGCCAGAAAGAAGAAGAAGATGCTTATAACTTACAGAATTCATTATATAGTCACGAGCTTTATGTGCAGGCTCTGTCCCGGTGAGGACGTAATGCCAAGAAGAAAAACTGAGACAAAATTTCAGCGCGATCGGTAAAACTGTAATTTAGCGCCAGCCGTTCAAAGTATGTATGGGATTTACTATGAGAAAACTTACTTTTGTAAAGAAAAATCGCCAGAGGTCACCCGGGTGCACCCTACTACCTCTATTAAAATTATGGACACAGATCTCGACAGGCATTTTTACGATAAAGAATATTATCGAAGACCGCAAAGCAATCCTGGGACCTTCCTGAATCGAGTGGTTAGAGTCCGCGACTACAAAGCAAAGTCATGCTGAAGGTTTTTGGGTTCGATTCTCCGTCGGTCCAGGATCTTTTCGTACCGAAAATTTTCTCGACTTCTCTGGGCATAGAGTATCATCGTACTCGTCACACGATATACGAATTCGAAAATTGCTACTTTGGCAAAGTTAGCTCTCAGTGGAAGTGCTCATAAGAACACGGTTGGTTCTTCAGATTTGTGCTATTAAAAATTCCTGGTGTCTTCACCTTATTTTGAAATAAGCTAGGGAATGAGCATGATTATAATTTACCTGATGGGTATGATTATTGAGCAAGCGACCGTTAATTGAAAAATGAGAATTGTTGGAGATTCTGCCAGCGGAATTTCAGCTACGATGAATGTTGCCTTTCATCTGTCTGCTACGTGTCTCAACGATTCGTTTACGCGAAGGGCAATCCTAAAAGTTAAGACTTGTGGTTGGCCCCGAAATTTGCTCATACATACTTTTTGATATCTTCCTTCACAGGACAGACGTCTTCAGCGTGAGAAGAACCTCCGCAAGTCATACAATTAGCATACATGCGGAAATGTTTAGTACCATGACCCCACTTTTGACACCGGCAGCACTGAGTGGGGTTCTGGAAATTTCTTCCAGGTTTCTGGAAATGTTCACACGGACATCGAACATAAGTCTTGCTTTTTCTAAAGCTTCAATATTATTTGTATCACTTTTGTCAAAATGAACTAAATAGTATTCTTGAGAGTTGTGTTTGATCCTACGACCTTGACGCTAGCTCCTGCGGGACGATGGTGACTCCCAGATCTCTACCTTATCCCACTAACCCAGTATTCTTTCCATAACAACTCGGTCTCTTGTAACAACGGCTGTCTAACTAACATTCCTCCCCTTCTCCGATGACCGTTAGGACGTGGCCGACGCCGTTATTGACTTTTACAATTTGAGCTCTCGATTTGTGCACATTGAGAATGGTTAACAAATCCCAAGCCCCATTCATTAAATCTCCGTGTAACTTCGATTGTTCTGATCAATCACGGAATAGCAACCACGAATTGTACGGTCATCTATGCTCATGTTCATGCTCAATGTTCTAAATAATATTCTTGAGAAAGTGCTTTCCTATGAACGCCAGATTGGGTTCTCTTTTTCATAATAATAACTTGGACTGGAAAAATCCAAGTAAATCATCTATTTCATTTTTTTATCTCTTCAGGTGACTTATAGTCACTTGAGAGACCTTTCAAGACGACTTTGAACAAACGTTCAGTTTTATCGGCATATGTAAAACAATTGTGCTTCTTTCTTCGAAATGTTTGAGAAGAAGTTCGCGATCTTTAAGAGTTTCTTGCAAAACGCAACCCCTAATGGAGTTTAAGATCTTCATCCTAAATTCTTCAAACACGGAACAATTGATCACGATAGGTGGTATTATTTTTTTCCTCACATGAATCAAAAAGCCTGGGCTCGAGACCGCTTTTATTTGATATTCGAAAAAATTGTATAAAGTATCTAACTGATTGCTCATTTCGATGCAATTATCAACATTAACCATTTAACCCTTGGAAGAGAGCGCACATTTCGCAGAAACGTTATTTCTACTATTTTTGCCTTGTTTAGTGACAGTTTTCAAACCCATTTTTTTTAAGAAGTTGTGAATTCAGAGATTTACCCTCCCTATTGTTCGTGGTTGCAACGATGTTTGATAAATAAACGAAAAAAGACGTGACCTTCTAAAGTTTTTCCCACCACGCCTTCGTTCCATCTTCACCTTAATCTTAAGATTAAGAATATTTGATATGATGTTTAGTTCCTCAGGTAATGACCGTCGGTAAAACTCACAAACTCATTATTCTTTGTCGTCGCAGCATATGAACCACGGAAAGCAATTAATTTTTAGACATTTTACACACCCCTAAATTTGAAAATTTGTGTGAAATCTTTGATCTCCCTATTGCCCATTAGAGTTAGTAAAGCAAAACTTTCACAATATTCGTATCTTATCTTGCAATAATGTTTACTTATTGTACGTTATTTATATAGGTACTGTCCCTCACTTCATACTAGTCTCATATGCGAAAACTAAGCATGAGGAAAATGAAATTCAATATTACAAATTGCTAGCTTATTGTAAATTGGTTCAAAATAATGCATAACACAATGTAGAAATAACGTGAAATGAAGTTGACTTATTCCAATTCCATATGAAATAGGAACTAAACTTTTGAACTATGAACAGTTTTGTTTCACTGTGAGACTGATATGCACTAAATTAACCTTGCTCAATAAAAAACCCATTCATAGCGCTTTATATTTTTAAATAATTTTATATATCAAAAATTGGAAATATGTGAAAACAGCATTATGTAAGTTTGTCCTCTGCTGCAATTAATACATAAAAACGGTTTCTATAACTACAACATCACTGTTTGTCATTTGTGAGGCCCTTTCCAACTTTAAATCAACCTTAATTGTAATTATACAGTAATGCTGGCGTCATATAATCGTATTTATGCATAAATAGCAGCTTGAACACTCGCGTAACAGTTCTAAAGGGCCAATGATCAAATTGTAAACAAATCGGGTTTTGATACCATTCGATAGCATCTTCTAACACCCACAAACTATGCAAACATTGTCAACATAATCATAAAACTTACCGTTATAAACTCGGTTTTCAAAACGGCCAATAACAGCTTTTTTCCAAATCATTCATTGGCCCCCACTCGAAAAGGCCAATGATTGGTTCTCGCTCCATCAAGAGGGCCTACAATCGGAAAATTTCGCAAACTGTCATTGGCCTTAGCATGGTGAGAGGCCAATGACTCTCTCTTGCTCATTCATTGAAAACCGAAAAGGCCTAGCCTTGGGCCAAGCACGCTAATAAAATTCTATTTTGGCCAATAAAAAAGGCCCATGCCTTGATGAAAATCGAAAATGGGCCAAGCATTTAAACTTATCATTTTTTCCACATTTTTGTCAGTTTTCAGAATAAAATCAATTATTAGCGTGTAGCAATAGTAAATCGTCACTCAACTAGCAAGAAATCACATTGATTGAATTGAATACTGAAAAATAGGAATTGAAAATGTGGTGAATAATATTCAAATCGAATTTTCTCAGAGTCAACGATCTGAGGATTGGCCCTTTTGAATTGTTACGCGAGAACAGCGGAGTTACTTGTGCTGTTACTTTATTTGGGAGGACAAACTTACATGATGCTGTTTTCACATGTTTACAAGTTTTGAAAAATAAAATTATATAAAAATATTGTACCTACTGATATGCAGTTCTGGGCAGTAAGAGAATCATTTTTTTATATAATATCATACTTAATAGTTCAAGGAAAAAATATGAAATTATACAAACAGTTAAATTTCAATCTGTTCTCATTTCTTTACAGGGCAGCACACAGTATATGGCAAGAATCGGCGACCTCGAACAGCATTCACATCCCAACAACTACTGGAGTTGGAGAAACAATTCAAAGTCAGCAAGTACTTATCTAGACCAAAGCGATATGAAGTTGCCAACAATTTGCTGCTATCTGAGACACAGGTGATCCGACATAAATCTAATAAATCAGTACAAAATGTTCCTTTTCCTTTGAGTGCACCATCCATCGAACCAAATCCCATAAACTCTAACCATAGTATGCAATTAAACACAACCATTGTTGTATATCGTGAATTTGACTTTTGAATTCGATGATTTTCTAATCGAATGGCTGTTTATTACACTTAATTGAAACAATTTAGGAATCAAAATTCAATCAAAGCATCAAAGGCATAAACGGAGCATCGAGCTACAGTGAAAAAGTGATCGATTGGTCATCACCAGCGAGTGACAAATCGATCAAGTTTTCTGCTCGATCGGATATCTAATTCTCCAGTTTTGTGCTCTTACTTTACCGAATCTCCTTTTCTAACAAGTTGAACGCTTCCATACAAATGATAGACGTTTTTGAAGCTGTAATTTCAAATCAATTTGTCTCATTTCAGGTCAAAATATGGTTTCAAAACAGACGAATGAAGTGGAAGCGCTCCAAAAAGATGAACGATTCGAAGAAACTTGCACACAACACTGCATCCGTTACTAATAATGCACAGTATAATGAAGTGAAAAAAATCGCTTCCGATAACATCATCCAACCCAATGCAGAAACCCCCGAAACTAATGCAGAACATCAGTTGGCTAGCAATAATCTACCAAGTCAAGCAAAACTAGCGGTGTCGTCCAACTATATAAAGCACGATAGATGTACAAATGGCAATTCCATAACCGCTAAACAGTCTATGCTACGATTAGACCAAGAAAAGTGTAACGTATTCAAGCCATATATAACGTAAAACTAAAACTGAAGTATTTATAACCATTTGTTTTAACTGAGAAAGAAATCCTTAGATGCGGAACATTTTTTTCAACGGTAGGTCAGAACGGTCAGAATAACTAGGATAAGCAAAAATTTGGCCAATTTCAGAACGCTGTAACTTTGTCAAATATTGACCGATTTTGATTCTTCAAGAAGTACTGTGCCCGTCCAGTATATTCTAATGTAGTTTTGAGGGTACAGCCACAGAGACTATGAACACCGAATAATGGTGATAATTCGGATTTCCGGAAGCATGTCTTATGCAGTAAAACTTTGACGTAGTTTTAGCAAAAACATCAGTTAAAAATTCAAAATGTTACTTCACATAGAGAAAAAAGAAGACATTCTGAAGGGATTTTTTCTCCAAGTATTAATATCGGTGCAGAAATAACTAACATATGGTAAATTCCCCGGAATCGGTGCCGGTACGGATCCAAATTGTAGTCGTCCAATACATCTCGTGCGACGGCTCCTTTTTTATGCTTTGTCATGACTATAGACTGACAGACGGGGTTGGTGGTCTGATGACTTGACTTCGCTTCTGCTTCATAAGCAGAAGGTCATGGGTTCAATCCCAGGCCCGTCCCTTTCCTCGTACTTTGTAGTTGTATATCTCTCACTTGCTTCTATCTTCCATTCTAAATCTATCACACTCAAACTATTCGTTCATAGCAAACGCTAGAACACGGAGACGGACAAGAAACCGTTTCCCTAACGCTTCCATTCTTCCACGCGCATGCCTTTCCTTACGCCGGATACATAGGCAGTCTGCTAACCACAAAAGCAAACCTCTCTGCCATGCCTTTCCCCCAATCCATACACTCCCGCATGAACTGGCGTAGATGCAGTGGTATATACGATCTACGTGGGAGCCAACATTCTGACGTGGCAGGCACCATTGTCGCTAAAAATAGAAGATCACCAGCACTTATACACTGAGTAGGTATGCCTGTTAGTCCCAAGCAGTCATTCGATTGGTTCCTTGTATAAGTGCAGCTGATCTGGCGATACTGGAGTAACATCCACGGACGGCCAATCAAGATCAAGATCAAGATCTTTGTCATGACTATAGACTGACAATGGATATTCAACTAGTTTGGTAACTTTTAGACCACCGAAAGTTCCCGGGGTTACTTGTCAATGGGGACATTGCGACGGATCATTCTCCATGATGCACAGTGCGTTGCTCCATAGACAAAAATCAAATTTCAAGTTATTTTATCCGGTGATAATAAGTATCCACAAGTGTTTATAGATAGCATCCATTATAGAAACAAGTATTTATATGCTATACAAAGCACTAAAAGTACTATAACAAGCGTCGAAAGTGACAGTTGGCAGAGTAGCAGAAAAACTAAATTTTGTCGCATGTTTTCAGCAATCCTTTCAATTAGGGCTTGTTCATAAATTTCATAACGCTGAAGGGGGTGGGTGGGTTTCATCATGATGTTACGGCTAATACAAAATTTGTAAAATATCTATACAAAAAGAGTTACGAGGGGGTGGGTGTCAGAAATGGTCATTTTCAGCGTTATGAAATATGTGAATGAACCCTTACCACGGAGAGTGTTGAAACCAATCTATTCAATCAAAATTTTAAAGAGAACATGGCTGAAGATTGGTAAAGGATATTTGATGTGATAAGAATAGCAACTTTTGTTTTAAATATGAGAAATCGACACGTTGAGTTGGCTATGAAATCAAACTTATGAAATATTAACATGTAACTTTAACTATCGATTCAAAAAAACTTCCATCGAGTTCCATCCCGAATCACGCACCGACATATGTTTCTTAGAATGTCCTCTAAGAGGTCTGAAAGATACAGCTGCAACTACCTGCAACTCTTCGAGATTTTTGACTATTTTTATGTATACTCCTTAACCAGCACAAGTATGAAATCTTGCAACGCTATGTGGCCTCGGCTCAACCAGACATTACACTAGAGCAAGTTTATGCTTGAAATGATATATTTAAAATGTGTGTGATTTTTATATAAAAAACTTCTTACATCATTATGAGCAATAAAAATTACAAATTACAAGGTTTTTCTTGAAAAATAATTTTAGTTTAGTAGTTTAGCGATTATGCGTATATAATATGTCATTTATGCAAATTGTAGTTCTTTTGACCAGAAAACATTTACCCTTCCATACCAAGGTGCTCAAATGACTTAATCTTCTAGTTTTGATTTTTGTCCCGCATCTCCATATATTCAACGCACTGTGTGATGTCACAATTGTTCTTATCCCATTAGATTATCAAGTGCATCATTATAATATACACAGAGAAATTGAGTATTTTTTCATTCGCTCCTTCTATTGTTGAGTAAGTGGCATAGTACTGAAAGTTGAGTTATTTGATCTACCGGTTGAGTAAAAATAACTTAGCCAGTAAGTATATTTTGAAAACAACTTCTACCCCATCATCTCAAAATTGGGTTAACGCACGAACCCCCGGAATTGAGTGGAATGAACTCACTTTTGAGTATTTCGTTTATTAATAGTAACACATAAGCCATTTTATGAGACGTTTCGAATCATATCTAGAACGATTCGCGAATCAGGCGAAACTGACAAAATGTACACAATTTAAGAAAATAAAGCGTTGAAATTGTAGCTCGATTGTCTATTCACTGCACTTGAACTTTTCCCCTATCGATAATTTAACTATTCAAAAAACGCAAGTTTGTAGAAGGCGAAACTTCACGTCATGCAAAACCACACACTTTATTGATTACGCCTGTGTTTTTGTTTAGCAAAGTGATGGGCGCATCTGAAATCGAAATCAAAACACGGCGAGAGTAAACGGCGACACTGCAAACAAAAAATAAACAAGGCGTACATGGCGGGCTTAATTGAAACCAGAATGTAAACACGGCGCAAAGTGACAGGCGACACTGAAAATAATATCGATTATAGGCTCATAACATTGGGCGATACTGGCATTCTCGAGTACGTTTTAGGCGAAACCTTTAAAGATTTTTTGAGTACGAAATAGCTACGGGAATTGTAGGAGATGTGTGTGGTATTGATGAGGATTTTAAAACTAGGTTTATGAAATATGTTTTAATGTGAAAAAGTTAAAGTTTGAGTATATTTTCTCCAATTGGGATTAAAAATTGCACATGAAAATTTCATTGATTATTTTCTCATTGTTATTGATTTGTCAGATAGGCCCTAATCGCGAATTCCTCTAGATATGGTTTCCGTTTGTTTACCAGCTTTGAAAGTTTCTGGCGGGCCGATTTATTTACGTTTCTTCTAGCGCTACATTTGGAAGGAGCATATTCAATAATGGCGCTGGTGGAAATGCAACACAGTTTTTAATGTTCGCATGTAAAATTTAAATCAGTAAGCAAGGAAGATATTTTTCATCTACGTTACCTGTAATACATGTAAACCGGGCAGAAACATGCGCTGAAAGAGACGGGGAAGTCATCGGCAACAAAAACGTTACCAGCGCCATTCACATATCATGCTAGTTTTTAAAATAATAACAATGAGCGGCCCGCCAGAAAACGTCATTCGAACGTCTCGTAAAATGGCTTATAAGCCATTTTACGAGACAGTCGGTTGACGTTTTCTGGCGGGCCGCTCATTGTTATTATTTTAAAAACTAGCATGATATGTGAATGGCGCTGGTAACGTTTTTGTTGGTGATGACATTTTCGTTTCTTTCTGGCTATTTTTCTACACGGTTACATGTCTGATGTTACCCGTAAATAAAATAAATTCTTCTTTGCCAGTTGATTTTAATTTTACTGGGGAAGATAGAAAAGCTCGTTGCACGACATGCATGAATGAGCGCTTCCCAAATGTGGCGCTAGAAGAAACGTAAATAAATGGGCCCGCCAGCAAGTTTCAAAGCTGGTAAACAAACAAAAAACATATGATTCGAAACGTCTCATAAAATGGCTAAAATAAAACTGTTCAGGAAAGGAAGTTGATCATTTTTTCACCCGACTTGACCCAGGAGGACACCGGAATAACTCCGGCCACAGGCAAAATTTTGGACCACTTTCTCCAGCATAGGAAAATAGAAGAGTTTGGATTTCATATAGTGAAAGAAGTTTGCAAATCGGATAGAAAATAGCTTCACGAGAATTTTTTGATTTTTTTTTTCTTAACCCGGTCGGATACGGGTTAAGAAAGCTGCAGAGAACTCTACGACCACTCATAGGTGTTACGGGATGTTGTGGAATGTTGATGGAAAGGGTAGCGCCACAGGATACGTTCGGTAGTTAAAAAACACGGTAGGGGAACTGGGGGTAATATGCCCATAGGGGGCAAAACGCGCCACCATCGATTTGGATGAACGGTGTGTTTTAGAATGCTTTTTTTCACCCTAGATCATAGAAAATTGATCAAAATGCTTTACCTAACATGTTTTTATGTGTTTTTCTCAACCAAATCAATAAAATCGTATAAAAACGTTTTTCGCTGTTTTCGTTGCAATTTTGTGCGATTTTCAATGTCATTTTTTAGGTCGATAAATAACCAAATTTCTGAAACTATTGCCGAGAGCCAACTTGTGCACTGTCATAGTTTGTATTACGTGCAAAACATATGTTAAATTTGCCCTCAAAAAGCTTATTGAAGGACCTAAACTTTAATCAACTCTGGGGGCAAAACGCCCACCCCTATTTCATAACACCAAAACAGCCGTTTGAATTCAAATTCTACCAAATGTAATGTCACGTTGACGTTACGCAAAAATTGGAACCTTACAAATGTACATTTTTTGCATCAGCATGTATACTATTATCACAGACAAACATACGTAACACTTAGAACAAATCTTAATCAAAATCATAGTCACGAAGACATGATGCCCAATGATATAATCGGTGTGTTTGGCCGACGGGCCAACAGATGGCGGTAGTGTGTAAACGTCAAACACGAACAAAAACGATACGAGCGCTGCGGGTGGCGGATCGGCCACCTACCATATTTTTTAATCGATCGTTAAATAGGTGGTCGATGGACAACGATAAGAGTGTGACGTCTGTTTGTCTGTGCTATTATTGAACAATAACATCTGAACAAACGCCCGGATGTATGCAACCTATAAACAAGCATGATTGTGTGCGTACGTTTACGGCATGGCTAACGCCGGCATGGCTAACGCCCCAATTGTGCTGGTGTAGAGGAAACAGCGGAGCATGTCGTGTTCGATTGCCCCCGTTTCATTGTTGTGAGAGGTCGCATGCTCACTACATGCGGAGGGGACACGTCCCCCGACAATATTATAGAGAGAATGTGTGCGGATGCCGAGTGCTGGAATGCAGTAACTACGGCTGTCACTCACATTATGTTAGAATTGCAGCGTCTATGGCGCGCCGACCAAGAGTTGGCTGCAGAGGATTAGCCCTGCCGAGGCTGGTCCCTTGTAACATTGTTTAAGTTGTTTGAGCAATTCTAAATGAATTGCTCATGCACAGTGCATAGGCTGGTTTTAGCGGGTCGTCGTTGGTGCGTCATCCCCGCATTCCCTGAGTTATCTTCTCAGGGGATCTGTTTGCAGATTTCCCCCTTGTAAAAAACAAAAAAAAAATAATAACGCCGGACTGAAGCGGGGCATTTTACCCCGCAAAACAATACATATGCAGTTAAGCAAGCATTTTTTAAAACTTAATTTATAAACCCCAGAAAAGTTAAAATGGATAGCTGTTTCTACTATTGGGTAGAAAACATGTTTGTCTATCCGACCATAATTATTCCGACCAATTCTGTGACGAACCACCTTTGAGTTCGGACGCACTTTCATAGCGCTCTTGTAAATATTTTACAACTAGACTTCAGACTCCGGGCCCGCGCGCGTACCGGTCAGTCCGTATTTCAATTGTATATATTTATTTTCTACTTTTGACAACATAGCTCTGCGCGCTTCTCGTGCTTTGCCAGTAATTGCAATTAAACTTTTTTTTTTTTTACCCTCGACGCGAGCGTAGCGAAGTAACTTTTTTTTTACCCCCGAGTGTGTAGTGTGGTCATATATCAAACATGCCTTGCGGAGTGAAGTCTTGCAGCGTCAACGACGACCACCTTCTATGGAGGTGTACTTATTGCGACAAAAAATACCACGCTGCCTGTATTGGAGTCCAAAGACATCGGGAGCACATTATTACCGCGTTCATGGTACCAATGTGTGCCGACTGCCAGGACATCCTTATGAAGGAGGCCGACGTGCGGAAGCTGCTTCATCAACAAGAAAAACTTCTTGAAGCAGTGCACTCACAAAACGACACAAATCAGCGTATTGCTGCTGACCTAAGTAAATTCAGCTTAGTGTCAGTATTATTTGAAAGCATTGAGCACCTGCTCAATGAAGTAAACGAATCGTTGGCTTTGTCCAACAAAAACAACGAAAGCATACGCAATGCACTCGACCAGCACATGGTGTCGTGTGACTCACGCGTGACTTCAGCAATCACCGACATCAACATATCGAATACAAAAATGTCACAAAAAATTAAAAACTTTTTTGACGATTCTGCATTGGCTATTGAAAAGGCAGTCAATTCGGCAGCAGAAGTAGCAGTAAATGCAATCACGCCAACGAAGCCTCCAACCACTCCTGACCCACTTCCAAAAATAATTGACGAGGTCAGAAATGAATTGGCCTCATTAGCCAAATCAGCTGCATTTGCAGCAATAGCAGAAGCATCAACGACGACGGAACATAAACATGCAGAAATCCTATTCTTATCGAAGGAAATATTGGAGGAAGTTAAGTCTGTCTCATCTGCTGTCGAAACTATCAAGAGCAGCACTGGAAAAAACTCATCGCAAGCCGACAAAACATTAGCCGAAGACATTCTTTCATCGGTCATCCATAAATCCAACACCAAAACCCATAAACCAAGTCGGGCTCATCAACAAATTCAACATCAGCAGAAACCACAGCCGTCACCCAATAAACATGCAAATAATGTCATCAAAGAACTTTTCGCTGAACGTCGAGCAAAAATGTCCAGAATACGATCCGTCCAAACGACTGAATCTCAACCACCAAATAGTGGTTGGCGATTTATAAACAACGGGAAAAAACGACTTTGGCTCCAAGACTGGTCTAAGTATGATGCCACATACTCAAATAAAATTGCTGAAAGAGGATCAACACAGAATAAACATGAACGGGATTCCAACCTCAACAAGAAAAGCAACAACAACCAAATCAAACCATCAGACAAGCAGCTTCTAGCAACTGCTAAAGTGCAATTCGCGGGTCCGCCACCTAACACCGACCACCCAATCGCTGCTCTCACGGTTCCGAAATTAATCAATTTCAGAAAGGGCGAAACCATAAACCCCTACCGCGTTGAAAAGCAAACACAACCACAGAACAACACACAATTGCCAACAGTGCCAACAACAAATACTGCACCATCATCAACGTTAACTGAATCACCTGGCTGGTCACTCGATCCCTTGCGACCACCCATCGTCACCTTAACACAACAATCAGCTGAGGGTGATGGCCGCTTCCTAAAAGCAAGACTGCGTGATCCCAACATCATGAAGATCGTCCGACTGTTTCTGGCATACATGAAGGACCAGCCTGCGAATATCTGCATTGATGGCAACACACCAACCAGCATTAGGATGGTCCTCGCGTCGGAAGGATTGCCAACGGATCCCGATCATCTTCTTCGAATTTTTTCTGACGTTCATCAGGAATATGGAGTTGGCCCAGCTGAAGCAGCAGCGGATCTGGAGGCGTATCGTCGGTACCTATCGAGCGAACGTACTAATCGACTTCAACAATTGCGGGAGAATTCACACAAATTCTTCTCTCCCTATCCAGGACCGTCAAATTTTTGCAAGTAAGGACGCCCACTTCTACGGAAGAACACAGTATGATTTTATCAAACGACGTGCCTCCAAACACTTCTTTGCAATGTAGACAGAGTGTGACTGAAATCTTGATATACTGTCAAAATTTCAATCGCATGAAAAGCCCAGCAAAAATGAAGGAAATTTATAAAAACATTTTAAGCTCATCCTTTTCGGTTATTCTGGCAACTGAAACAAGCTGGGATGAAAGCGTAAAAAGCGAAGAAGTCTTTGGAAGCGGCTTCAACGTATTCAGAGGCGACCGGAATTTTTCAGAGTCCGGAAGAAAATCAGGTGGGGGAGTACTCGTTGCTCTTTCAACTGATTTTAATTCTGAAGTAATCAACACACAATATTTTAAAGAATTCGAACATGTCTGGGTAAAGTCACACATAGCAGGTGAAACACACTTATTTGCCTCAGTGTATTTTCCACCTGACCATGCGCATAAAGGCACGTATGAAAATTTCTTACAATGTGCCGAACAAATTTTATCACAACTCCCCCCAGAGGTTAAAGTTCACATCTATGGTGATTTTAACCAACGCAATGCTGATTTCATTCGGGACTCTGAAAACGAAAGTATTTTACTTCCAGTCGTTGGGGACAATGAAACATTGCAGTTTATTTTCGATAAAACCGCAAATTTAGGACTAAATCAAATTAATCATATTAAAAACAGACAAAACTGTTATTTGGATTTCTTATTGACAAACATTTACGAAGATTTCTGTGTAACTGAGTCATTGAATCCATTATGGAAAAATGAAGCGTTTCACACAGCAATCGAATATTCCCTATTCATCCATAAAAATGCAAGACCCAACGACTATGAATACGAGGAAGCCTTTGAATACAAATCAGCAGACTATGAAAAAAATAAATGTAGATTAAATAGTGTTAATTGGCAAGAAATAATCAGAAATGAAGGAAGTGTCGAAACTGCTGCATACATATTCAATGAAATTGTACTAGAAATCATAAAACAAGAAATTCCTTCCAAAAAAATACGACGAAACCTCAGTACAAAAAATCCAATATGGTATAACAACCACATAAAAAATCTGAAAAATCGGAAGCAAAAGGCACACAAAATTTATAAGAAACACCAGAAAGATGAAAACTTAGCAAAATATTTGGACATTTGCACTCAATTGAATCTTGCCATCAGTGATGCTTTTGAAGAATATAATTCAAAAACTGAACTTGAAATAAAGTCATGTCCAAAGAACTTCTTCAATTACGTAAAAACAAAACTAAAATCTGACAATTTTCCATCTGTTATGCACCTTGATGAAAATGTGGGCGACAACTCAGAAAAAATTTGCAATCTATATGCAAATTTTTTCCAAGAAATCTATACTACATTTTCGGAAGAAGACCGCGATCGCAATTATTTTGCGTTTTACCCGGAATTTTCTAGAGATATTGGTGTGAATCAAATCAATGTGCGGGAAATTTCAGACGCTCTAATGAATTTGGACGCTTCAAAAGGTCCCGGCCCTGACACGATTCCACCAATATTTATGAAAAATTTAGCAAAAGAACTTACAGCGCCATTGTTTTGGCTTTTTAATAAATCCCTTGAATCCGGAATCTTCCCAAAAATATGGAAAAGCTCCTTTTTAGTGCCTATCTTTAAATCTGGCCGAAAATCTGACATACGTAATTATCGTGGTATAACCATTATCTCTTGTATTCCAAAACTTTTCGAGTCAATCGTCAACGAAAAACTATTTCTTCAAATCAAAAATAGAATTACTGACACACAACATGGTTTCTTTAAAGGTCGCTCGACCTCAACAAATTTACTTCAATTTGTTGACTATTCATTGAATGCAATGGACAATGGAAACCACGTAGAAGCTCTTTATACGGACTTTAGCAAGGCATTTGATCGCATAGACATACCAATGCTACTTTTCAAACTAAAAAAAATTGGAATCGAGCCAAGACTGCTGAAATGGCTTGAATCGTATTTAACTGACCGCCAACAAATAATAAAATTCAAAGGAAACAAATCAAAACCAATTCAAGTCACTTCGGGTGTCCCTCAAGGCTCTCATTTGGGACCTCTTCTTTTTATTATGTATGTAAACGACATTTCCTTCATTTTTAATAAACTCAAAGTGTTAATATATGCTGATGACATGAGGCTCTACCTGGAAATAAGAAATGAAGAAGACATCAATGTATTCCGCAATGAAATAGAAATATTCTACATATGGTGCAAAAAAAGCCTATTAGAACTGAATGTAAAAAAATGCAACCTAATATCATTTAGCAGAAAAAGAACAACACCGCGAATTTCAATTTCATTAGGAAATCAAAATGTAGAAAAATGTGAAAGAGTAAGGGACTTAGGAGTAATCTTAGACTCTAAGCTTTCTTTCGTAGACCACTACAATACAATAATTCACAAGGCTAATAACATGCTAGGGTTCATAAAACGCTTCTGCTACAACTTTCATGACCCATACACAATTAAAACTCTATATATTGCATATGTAAGATCAATCATGGAATACTGCAGCATTGTATGGTCTCCTTTCTCAATGACACACGAAGAAAGATTAGAATCTGTACAAAAACAATTTCTACTATATGCTCTTCGTAAATTAGGTTGGACATCATTTCCACTTCCACCCTACAAAGCACGCTGCATGCTTATTGACATACAAACTTTGAAAGAGCGGCGTGAAATCGCAAGAGTTTCATTTGTAAATGATATCGTTTCGCAACGTATTGATTCTACAGAAATCTTATCAAAATTAAATTTCTACGCTCCTTCTAGGCAACTACGAAATCGTAACTTATTCTTGACAAATCATCATCGAACAAATTATGCCAAAAACGGGCCTCTAAATCAAATGATGGCCATTTACAATCAACATTGCGAAACTATTGACTTTACCATGTCTCGGCAAAATCTAAAAACATACTTCAAATCTACTAGAAATCGCAACACATAAAATAAAACAAAATGAAATTAACATTACTTACACTACACTTTTTTTTCAATATTTTATATAAATTTCATAATTTTAGTATTAAGAAATAAAACATAAATATGTATATGTAAAATGTACTAGTCTACGTCGTTTGACGAAATAAATAAATAAATAAATTAAAAAAGAGCATTGAATAATGTTTTTCACATCTAATCTAATCGCTGTTCTCCTTAACGTGGGCAAACTACCCCCACTCCCCCTACGAAGTAAACGCAACACAAAATTCAAAAAGCAGCCACCCGCGCACGGCTTGCTGCGATCAAAATTTCGAGCAACTTCGAGTTATGTCAATAATCGAACCAAATACAACCCGAAAATTCTCCCGGCGTGTATATTAAAGATCAATATCAATGATGACGATCTTATGACAGATTTCTGGGATAATCATTAAAATGTATGATTTTTGACGAAAATGCAAAATGGAGTGTTAAGGAATTTGTAAATTTGTAAATAAAATTGTATTATATTTGTGCTTTGTAAATAAAATTATATTTTGCCAATACAGTCATCTCTCCCTTAGGGGAAGTGGTGGTAAAATGAACAGGGGTGGTAAAATGAACACCGTGCCTTTTACCGAGAAAAATCAAATTTCAATAAATTTTTATCATGCACGGACGATTTAGAGCATAATTCGGTGTGTTTGGGTTGATACGGAGGTCAATTAAAGTGAATATATCAACGAAAACTAATAATTTAGAAAATCACGTCTGAAAATTAGAACTGACGTAACTTTTTGCTCGGAGGTCTAGAGGTTTTTCAGTGAGGTAAATATCGTTATGATATCATGTCAATTCTGATATTTTTAAATTTCTTTTTGAATGGGTTACAATCCTTAATGGATATATTTTCGAATATGCAATGAAAATTTTCAAAATTATTTGTTTCGCTCACGTTTTTTGCATGATGTTCATTTTACCACCAAATAATGTTCATTTTACCCACATAGTGCAGGTAAAATGAACATTTGCGTCGTTTTTTGCTAGCGATAAAAATATGTGAAAATTTAGCTATTTGAGTCTGAATTCGTGTCCCTGCTTTAGATAACATCCCTAACTTTGATGTTGTGCGATGGAACTATATAAATTCCTCGTTTTTCTATTAGAAATAAGATGATATCCTTAAGGTGTTCATTTTACCACCCCTTCCCCTACTCGATATTGAAGGGACCATCGAGTTAGGGAGGTATCGAGTTACAGAACACAAAAGCAGTGCAACTGCGTTCCAAGGGACCATCGAGTTAGCCATGAAAACCAACTTTTACTATGGTTCTCTAACTCGATATCGAGATACGGAATATCGAGTAAGGGAGAGTTAACTGTAGTTAAAACATATTACATACATACTGTGTAGTATTGAATCCGCATTATTCAACCACATGCTTAGAGAGGCGTTCTGAATACGCTTAGCGGCATCCAAGTAGCCAAAGAATGTGAACATGACTCCCGATCGTAAATCAGGCAATCAAGTAGGCATAGCCAACAAACCAACACGTCACTCCTCCAGTAACGTCAAAAGCGGAGCGTCGAACTTTCGGTGGTGCTCCCGTTTCCAAAAATGAAAATCTAGCTAAACGAAATCTAGCTTTCTAGGAAATAGTCCTACTGAAAAATTCGTAAAGCTAGTATTTTTTTGGGGGACCTGTCCCAAAAATGCATAGAGGTGTTCCTGAAGATAGTTTTGAAAGAATCACTGATACAATAAGCCGGTTCAAAAATTAAGGGATCTATTTTGTAAATCGAACGGTTTCATGTGACTCATCTGTAGTCATTGTCGATCAAAGCAAGCATGCATATTTCAGATGTCACCCGTCGACTCCCATAGTAATCTAGTCACATAAAGTGACAACTGTCGATAAACTCGAGTGACAGAGCTGACTCGAGCGAAATTTTTGGTCGACAGTGACTCCAGTCGAGTCGTTTTTGATCGACTCGACTTATAAAATAGGGCCCTAAAAATGTTTGAGAATCCAATCTCTCATATGTTCCATACCATCCTTACCATAAAAATAGTGTTCTGTGAAATTTTCAACTTTCTAGGTGGTGATTTAAAGGTGACCCAAAGACAATGTAGATTTATATGGAAATTACTATGGAGAAATTTTGAGATATGTTCCAAACACGCTAGAACTGTAATGTAAGTACAAACATATCATCCCATAGTAAAAACTCATTCTTCAAACCATAATAAAGAAATTCGCTGAAAAGAGAAATTCAATCCGACAGATAACAGAAGAGATATTCATGAGTTTGTTTGCTATTATTTAGCTTAATATAGGATTATAGCCCTGCAAACATCTACAAAAATCCCAATCAAAATTAGCTCAAAAGGGATTTGTTCTTCAGCAAAATCCTTCATTAAGGTTTGAAGAATGAGTTTTCAATATGGGATGATAAGTTTAAAGTTACATTACAGTACTAGCTTGATAATTGTGCTTATTTTGCGAGCGACGTGAGATGACTACTGTTAATCTAATGGGAGCGTGTCGACTTTTGTCATCTCAATAGACTCATTTCACCTCACCCGATTCTCAGAATGAGCCTGAATATTTGACCACATGATATCTAGGAAAGGAAATATTTTACGACATTCTCGTTACAATGGATTCCTCTCAAATTTTCTGGCTATCCAAATAAACAAGTTTATAATGTTTAATTTTGATTTTTAAAATTACTATGGATGTCATACTAACATTCCTACCATTCCCTTGATTAAGGTAGAAACGTGGCCAGTCCTGTTTTGACTTTACAATGTTTGGAAATCTGGATAGTAAACATCGAACATTCTACGCTACTCCCAATTTTGGTCTGTTGGTTCCATATGCGATTTCGTTTGTTCAGATCAATCACGGAGTAGCCACTACGAACAGTACGGTCATCAATGTTACCATTATGGGAATGATGTGACATATAAGCAAAAGGATCGACATTTTAGCTATTAGATTCCAGCAATTGTTTATTTCACTTCATAAGGCGACCTGAATGTTCTTTTGTGTTCAATTTGGATGTCATACTGAGCTGTGTGTGGTTGATTACGTGTATTTCTTCAAACAATTTAAAAGCAGAGAGAGATAGTAAAATAATAGTTCTCGTTCTTCGTTAATATTGCACCAAAATGTGCTTCTAAATATTTCGTAAATCTAATTTTGAGAATGTTTACTTCTTTTTTTTTGTCAAATTTTCACAAACGCAGCAAAAGGCCATTAGTAAACGCTTATGTAATGGTTTTTGAAATCAATAGCTATAAGTGTTACCTAAGGGGTTACTATCATGTCGTCTTACAATTATTTCAGATTTTTTTCAAACATCTTTAATCAATTTTCATTTGCCGTTTGATATAGTGTATTAAGAGTAACTCTCTTAGATGCAATAAATTGTCTTAGTGATAGATACCTACAGCACTTCATTCATCATTACAAACACAGCCCATTTTCCGAAAAAACGAGCGTTAGAAACGCACTGATGGGAGCAGCCAACAAGCAAATTCTGCTATCTATTGGAAAGATCTAAGCAGTTCAACATTTCAGTTTATAAAGCGTTACAATTGTGATCTCCCTCTTTCCGTAACTTTTCGCACGAAATGTGCTTTGACGAAACAAAAGTTTGAAGGTTACAGATGATGAATTTGAAACTTTGGTATATTTTTTTTTTCCTTCTTTGAGTTATGCTTTGTGTTTCATTCGACTAGGACTCTGAGTAATTCTATTAATTATTTCTTTTGATTGATACACAGGCCAATGTTTAGCATCCCTTTGGGAATCTTCGCAGAGTTACAAATCATATGGCGAGTTACATAAATTGTGTAACTTACCATACGAATTGTGACTCTGTTGAAGATGCTCTAACAATACATCGGGTTACAGAATTGCTTGCAGAAAATCATGCAAACCCGTTTTCGGTGTCAAGTAAGGCAGCAATCCAGGATCAAGAGACGCGATACGTTTCGATTGTTAAATGTGTAAACATTTTTTGAAAAAGGCGAAACCTTAGGCGTTCTTAATCAGCGAATATGTTCATTGAATTACTGTTTCAAAAGACTCACTTCTGTAATTTTCTTATAATCAGTTTCAAATAAATAAATAATAAATATAGATGTTAGGTGTGTGCCACCAATTAACTTTAGTAATTTAAGCAAAAAAAAGAGAACTATTGGCAAACATTATGTAACTCGCCAAACAATTAGTAATTTTGCTGGAAATGCTTTTAAGTTCCAGATGATTGGCTATACTTAATATATGCTGAGTTTGCAACCATTCTTCACCTGTCATTGTAAAGGAATATACTTGCACCGTTTTAGAAAATATGTTTTACAAATATAGGTAATATGCTCTCTAAAATTAATCATGACTAAGTAAATTAAGCTCTCGTTATCTGCATAAACAGAAATGAATAATGCATTGGTCTAAGGACCCTACGATGGAACAGAGAGCATAACTCTCAGCAGGAAGACACGATCGAATAATGGATTAAGACAATTACACACAGATGAATGATTCAAAAGCCGGCACCAATGCTGCAATAGCCACAATGGAATGAAATAGGATGTAACACTTTTTTTTTTTATTTGCAAAGCCTTGGGTAAAAATAACCCGTCAAGTGGAACACAGTATAAGCAAAAACAAAATAATTATCTAGTTTTTTTCACATTTTTCGTACAACCTAAAACAAAAGTGCCAATACTGACGTTTGTGAAAACTTGCATGCTGGTTATAGCAGTAGTAATAGTACGTAAAACCATCAATCTACTTTTGAGATCGCTTTCCCTCTTCGTCATAGCTATCACTGTCCTTCATCCTTTGACGTCTGTTTTCGTCGGACACTCCCAGGATTTTCGCAACCTTGGACTGCTTTACTAAATCCAGCGCCTGAAAAAATAAAGAAAAATACATTGTATGTAATTGATGATGATTTCACAGTATTTACTTGTTGTTTGTGTAGCGGAATTTGGGGCAAGTGTGCCACCTTAAGCAAATTGATCTCTAACTTTGCCCAAAGCTTATAAAATCCACTTATTTAGCCTCATGATGTTAGTTTCACATCTTTCCATAACCACTGTATCATTCAAATAGAAAATAACTTCAAAAAGTATTAGTTTTGGAGGTTCTCAAATACCATCCAAAATAACCTATTTTTTGACACTATGGGGCAAGTGTGCCACCCATATGGGGCAAGACGGCCACCGAATGAACATCGCATGTAATTCTACTTGTAATAAAATTTTCTTTATTTCCGAATAATATTACTTACAAAGCATACGCTAATCGATAATTTAAAAAAATAATTTAAGTTTACCGTAACAAGGGGATGATTTATAACAAGATTCAAAACATGCCTAGCTCTCTATTACTCAATTCGAATAACTTAAATGGTTGTTTTTGTCTCCATTCAATAGAATATATGTATTACCGTTATATTACTGTGAATATGTATAATACTACACTAGATCAGCACTATATAACGGTAAAATGTTGATGTAGATATGTAAAACGGTACTTAATAAGCCGAAAACCAGAAACCACTACTGGTGCCTCATTTTGGTTTATTATTATGATTTTAATGATGATGATTACATTTTTATAAATTTCACTTCAACAATTCTCGTTTACCAAATAGGTGGCACACTTGCCCCAATAAGTATAGATTTCAACCAAACTAGATTTCGTATGTAGAACTGAATCCTCTTTTCATTCAAATGCCACAATAACTTACACATTTGAATAGTTTCACGATCTACAGTACATAAAAAAAAATCTGTTAATAATTTACCATTTACCATGCTATTTAGAAACAACGAAATCTTATAAAAATCTACTCAAATTTGGTTGTCTTTGCAAAAGTCGATGTAAATACGTGAAAAATAAAGCAACTTTCATCATATTTTGATAATTGTATTGTGAACTATAAGGGAACATATTGCTAAGCTCAAATAGAAAATATATATTGTAGTTTTTATAAAAAGCAGGGGTGGCACACTTGCCCCTATGGCACACTTGCCCCAAAGTCCGCTATAAAATCGCATACAGTCAAAAGATAGACGGGGTTGGTGGTCTAATGGCTACCGCTTCTGCTTCATAAGCAGAAGGCCATGGGTTCAATCCCAGGCTCGTCCCTTTCCTCGTACTTTGTAGTTGTATCCAAGCATGGGAAAATTCACTCACTCACCCGAACGCTACCGATAAAATATCTGCAAAGTATCTGCTGCCACCGAAGGTTCAATGACTGCCGAACGCTACTAGGGTGAGCGCAATCCCGACGAATCGCAAACGATTGAGATAAACCGAAATTAAAAGATATATGGAGCGGAGAGAGCACCTATCCGCTCTTGAATGGGAGACACGAAAGAACGCGTTCGCCATTCAATCACTGAAAGCTTCCTACGAAATGTACAGATTTTGCGTTCACTGAATCATTTCGCCTTGTGGATTCCCAGTCAGTGAACGCTCTTCACTTCTCAAACACGAATGCCACTCGTGCGGAATCGGAATGTAAAGAATCATTCGCTACAGCAATCGGATGCCTTCGGCACAAGGAGTCGGTAGCGAATCATTCTGTTGCCATTTTTTTCTAACTTGTCGCTCGGCGAACAAGAAGAAAGCACATTGGAAATTGAAACACTCCGCTTGGCTGGAGAAACGGCAATCTCGCTCTTGACTGCTTGTGGAAGTGAGATAGAGAAACGCAATATTCGAGTGAATGTTTCCCATGCTTGGTTGTATCTTTCACTTGCTTCTATCTACCACTCTTAATATATCCCAGTTGATGTATCTATCACAGTTCATAGCATTTGTTAGAACCAGAGACGGACAGAAATAAACTGTTTCCCTACGTTTCCATTCGTTCATTATTATAGCATGCCTTCCTTTACGCCTGATACATAGGCAGTCTGCTAACCAAACCAGCAAGCCTCTCTGCCATAAAAAATTATCCCACCCTTTCACCCTTCCCGCATGAACTGGCGTTGACGCAGTGGTATATACGGTCAACCGTGGGAGCCAGTTGAATGCATCATCAATTCCTTCCCCTTCCCCTCATTGGTCTGCATTCTGACGTGGCAGGCACCATTGTTGCCTAAAAATAGAAGATCACCAGCACTTATACACTGAGGGTGCCTGTTAATCCCAAGCAGTCATCTGGTTAGTTCCTTGTGTAAGTGCAGCTGATCTGGCGATACTGGAGTAGCAACCACGGGCGGCCAATCAAGCTCAATCTCAAGCTCAAAATCGCATACAGTCAAAAGATTATCCTATCCATAATTCAACGGGAAATGACATAGTTGCTACAGAATAACTACAGCCAACACTGTATAAGTTCTTGGAAAGATTGCCGTAAGTATTTCTTGACGAATTACTAGAATATGCCTCAAGAACTATCAGGATATTCCTAAAGAATCGTTATAAGAATTAATAAATTAAATCGGTCGCATCGTGCACTGAGTATGATTATAGCAAAAATCTTCCAATTAGCAGGAAATGTGCCTCTGGAGTCGGCCTTCTGTTATTTCAAAAAAAAAACATCAGCTAGTGTTGAGAAATATTAAAAGTGAGACTACTGTGAAAGTTCATTTGCAAATGAAATTTAAAATATTCGTAAAGTGTTCATAATTAATACCAATGCGAACTTGCTTGTAAACAACTTTGTATGGAGTTTACAATAAATATTTTCAATTAGATTATTTTAAAACTATGAAGTAGGTATATAATATTCTGGGGATTCTCGTATCCACTGGTTTTTAGAGTAATGCAAATGGGAAGTATGCACTTCAACAGAAAAGTAATCGCCTATCTCGATGCGTGGGAAATTTCTTGCAACAAATGCTCAAGAAAAGCATTTTTCTTTGATCGCAGTATGCAGTTCAAAAGAAATGTCAATTCAAATGGGGCTCACTGTAGAAAATTTCATGACCATTTCTTTCCGCAGAAACATTTACTTTTCTTGAGCTGAATAGCATACTTAGCTAAAGCTTGAAATGATTCTGAAGAAATTCGGCTGTGCTCGTGTACATACACGTCACATGTCACCAACACTACTTAAAGAGTGCTGGTGGAAAATATAAACAAAGATCAGCTGTTTCCAGCAAAATCAAATGGCAGTATTTTCCACCAACAAATTTGCACTTGCGTTCGTGACACCGCTCGGCGAGAGCTGAGTTTGAAGTTTTTATAGAGATTACTATGGAAAACGCAAACCTTTTGGGTTCGATCCTCTAACTGCTCTTCATAATAATCTATGGAAAAGTGAACACAAATACCTTATGTTAAATCTTCCCAGCTTCAACTTTGCCGAAGACCACATTTTGATTGGACGTCAGGATAAATTGTTATTCATCATCATAAAGTGGGTTTGCATGTAGCATGCTTCACCAACTGTTCGGCAGGCGACAGTGGTGCTCCTGGCGGATAGAACAGATCAAAATAATCCAGGCTACTATGTTCTACAGCAAAAAAGCAGTGTTTTTGAATGAAAAACTCGGCATGATTTCGACTTTACTATCTACAATACCAAATTATCCATACGTTCAATCAAAAATGTGGTCTTTTACAAATTTGTAGCTGGGAAGATTTTCTTTTATTTTTAAGTTTGTTTACTACATACTCAATCTACTACTTAAAATCAAGATGGCGTCAAAATCCAAGATGGCCGCCAGATTATGTGCCTTAAGGGGAAGTAGGCCGTCATTGAAATTTGTACGCGTCGTTGCTAATTGTTGCTAATTCATCTCACGATTTCGAATAAAAAAAAAACCAGTTGGTTTTGCACTGGCACAGCTGAAAAAGTATCGGCATACTTTATGCATGTTAGCGCGTACAGTGATACTTTTTCAAGTCAATATAAACTATCAAGACTGAGTTTTATCACTTTGAAAAGCAAGCTGAAAAGTCAACATTGTAGCCAAAACGAATGACGAGCTACTTAGCCTTAATTAGTACTCTTATTCTTCATTCGACTCGAAGAAAACTCGATTGAAAACTTTTTTCTTTGTTGTACAAAAAGTGATGTTTTCATTGATTGCACTCGCCATATACGACAAAATCGTAGAATATGATTTAGAAAATCGTACATTTCATACGGTAAGTACCATTGCTAACCTAGTTTTTGTAGCCTATCTTACTCATTTTTTTTTCTCAGCTTTCTGCTGATGACCTCAAAGTTCTCATTGAGCGGTGCGCTAATGGTGAAAAAACGGGTTTTCTAACCAAATTCAAAATGACCGCCAAAATTTGTTTAGTCTCAGATGAAAGCTACAGGGGATATTAGACATATAACGTGAATAAACAGCTAAGATTTATTAAAAAATGGGCCTTTTCGCAAACTATTTAGCTAGCTGTCGTACGAGGGGTCCACCAATTTAAGAAAACCAAAAAGTCGCAAATCTATGAATTTTGGTTTTTGATTTTTATAATTTTTATTTTTGAACATCCCTGTCCTTCTTCATTTTTTCTTGAAGCTTCATCTAGTTACTAATTTTTAGCAATAATAAAAATTCAAGTTTTTACGTCACTTAAAAATAAATCTAGATTTTTTTATTTTCCGTTTTATATACGGAAAAACAGGTTTGAAATTATTTCAATGCGACCAAGCTCTTCTTCTGTGGTAGATTGATCGTAGAAAAATATGAAAGGTATTGCGGCGCTCATTTTAAATCTACATCCAGCGGCGGCGGTAACGCGCAGAAGATAGGCGCGCAATTCAAACGCAACGTCAAAATTCAAGTAGGCTTGGATTTTTTCGTTCTTCAAGAACGCATGGACAAATTTGCTAAATCTGAAACATTTGGTGATTTTCATTATAACTGCGACGGTATATCGACATTTTCAGATAATCGCATTACGTGGATTTATCTTGCAGAGCACAATACGATTTTTTATATTACATGTTTAATGAACCCCAGGCTTTTGTACGTTATATAAGAATACAATTTTTCAAACAATTTTCAAAATTAAAAAAAGGTTTCAAAAGTCATAAAAAACTTTTCTTATATGCGTGTTATGAGACAAGGTTTAAGCCAAAAATAAAACCATTTTGATTTCCGAGCAACGAAAAAATACATAAAATTCCAAAGTGTACCCCGTCTAAAGGCGGGGTTTGGGTATTAGAGGGATAATTAAATCTGCCAGATATTAACAGATCATAACCGCGTGATTCAAAATAATCAAGTCCAAGATTACTTTTCGATCATATTAACTGTGATTGTCCAATGTCCATCACCTTGTGAAACGCTCAAACTTTCAATGCTGAATAGTTCGAAATTTTAATTTTCGAGTTGTAGCATCAAGGGGACGATATATCCTTCCCGACCAGACGGAAGAAACAAGATTATAACAGAATGTGTTCCTCTGATATGATTTTTTTATATCACCAGTTGTTATAAAATATGTACCATTAGTAGTTAAAATAACAAAAATTCGAACAAAATTTGCACCAAATTAAACTAAAATATAACAAACCCTATTACAATTATATCAAAATTATTACGGAATGTGTTGCCAGGATGTTACAAAATAACTAAATTATTGCAAACTATGTTACTGTTTATGACATCGGATGTTATTTGCAACAAACTTATAGATGCGATGTCCAAAATATAACAAATGTTGTTATAAATGTGTTACTAAAAATATAACAAGTTGAGGACAAAGCCATTTTGATGACAAAATTTTATCAACTTTTGTTATTTTTAACTGCTGCTGATAGGAATGTGTTATAATCTTGTTATGTGGTTCTGGTCGGGTTGCGAAACATGTTGCTTTACGATACGAAAATCAATGTTTACCCTAAGGGCATGAGCGGCTACTGGTGCACTGATGGTATAACATTTTATTTATTTATTGTTAGTTTACATCAACAGGCAAAGTAAGGCCCCAATTATGTTGGTAGTTAAAAACAAAGCCAAACATACAAGTCGAAACGAGAAAGGTCCGATCTACAAATAACACATATGAAAGTCAAGAGTTAAAACTTAATCTAAAGCACATTCTATGTCGTTTTCAGTTGTTTCATCCACCAAAAAAAGTTGTAAATCTTCGACGTAATGTGGCTTGAGAAGTCCTACATAGGAAACTAGCAGGTAGGTTTTTGAGAGAGCCGATCATTATCCAGTATCATCTTGGATAAATAAATTCCGGCAGTATAACTGGCAGACTCACCATCTGTTTATTAATTTTACGGCATCGTGCGTTTCAGTTAAAATATAATAGCTGTGGCAGATAATGTGTAAAATGGTTTTCAGGCAAAACTAATTAGGTTGATAGGGTCAGGCGGGGCAAGATGCGATTTAAGCCTACTTAAACGTTATTATTTTGGTAAAATTGGTAACCATCCTTATCTTTTACATTATTACTTTGACCTCCAACCATTAAAAGTTTTAAAAAGTGATAAATAGTTTTCCAAATAACACTTTAAAAAATAGCTTTTTTTATCATCGGTCAAAAAAACTGCGGGGCAAGATGGGCACCCCCATTAAAAGATGTAATTTACTAAAGAAAACTATTATTTTTCAATGCTTGCAATATCCCAAGATATTAACTTTAATATCTGATAATATTTATCTTCAACTAACTTTGTTATTAAAACTTTTATCAGAAAATAAATAACTTTTCATAAATTGCTAAGATTTTACTTAAAAAACGATTAAATTTGTTGTTTGTTTGTATATTTTTTAGAAAAATTGTTTTGTGCAAAGAAGATACCGTAAGTCAAGCTCACAGCTAAATGTGGTGCTATAATTTCACACTTTTACTTAATTTTGAACATGGTGCTCATCTTGCCCCAAGGGTGTAAATTTATTAATATAATCAAAACAATTGAAATATTTTTTTAATTTTGATAAAAAGTTTTGCTCCTGATAATCTACAGAAGATTATTATATAACTATACGGCCAAAAACGTATGAATTAATTTGTTTACGCAACAAAAATATCACTATTAAATGAACAAATCTTATATGAAAAGGTAAATTTTTGGACTTCTATGTATTTTGGACAATATTTACGTTGTGCTGTTGATTTTTTAGCTGAAATTTATGGCCATCATATCAATTTACAGCCATTCCATGAAAAACCAATCTAGTGGGTCTCCGAATTCCGTGAAAATTTGCTATTTTGTTCCTTATCCGAAATAAAGATACACGTATTTTTGGATTTTTTGATTAGGGTGACCATTTCCGAAATAGGGTGACCAGAAAAATGGCGATTTTGCAAAATTTTTATTTAAAAAAATATTATAACTTTTGAACCGTTTGACCGATTTTCAATCTTTTTGGACGAAATGAAGGCTAAAGATTTTGACTTTTCGGGAAAAATATAAAATTTCACAAAAATTGTGTTTTTTACATGAAAAAACTCAATAGTTTCCGTTTTTTCGTGTTTTGAAGGCCTCAGGACCAAAGGGGCTATTGCTGCTCTCATTTTTTCTTGAAATTTCAGAAAATTTTACGTAACTGTAAAATTTTCAGCGATGTATGTGTTTTAGTTTTTGGAGATATATTTTTTTGAAAATAAAAAATCAGTCATTTTTCATCGGCACACACTGTAGATCTCAACGCATTAGATTCGTAATGTTTAAAAAAAATCATAACTTTTGAACAGCTCAACCGATTTCCAAGCTAAGCACACACAGGCCTTAGTCTTAACTTCTCAGAAAAAATAGAAAAAAATAGAAAACTTTGAAACTTTGTCTGAATAGTTGAAATTTTAAGCTTTCATTCCATCCAAAAAGATTGGAAATCGGTTAAGCTGTTCAAAAGTTATAATTTTTTTTAAACATTACAAATCTAATGCGCTAAGACCTACAGTGTGTGCCGATAAAAAATGACTGATTTTTTATTTTCAAAAAAATATATCTCAAAAACTAAAAAACATACATCGCTGAAAATTTTACAGTATACGTAAAGTTTTCTGAACTTTCAAGAAAAAATGAGAACAGCGATAGCCCCTTTGGTCCCGAGGCCTTCAAAACACGAAAAAACGGAAACTATTGAGTTTTTTCATGTAAAAAACACAATTTTTGTGAAATTTTATATTTTTCCTGAAAAGTCAAAATCTTTAGCCTTCATTTCGTCCAAAAAGATTGAAAATCGATCGAACGGTTCAAGAGTTATATTTTTTTTTTAAATAAAAATTTAGCAAAATCGCGATTTTTCTGGTCACCCTATTTCGAAAATGGTCACCATAATCAAAAATCCAAAAATACGTGTATCCTTATTTCGGATAAGGAACAAAATAGCAAATTTTCACGGAATTCGAAGACCCACTAGATCGGTTTTTCATGGAATGGCTCTTTAATGATATTCATCAGAACCCAAAATAATGTATTGAAAAAAAATCGGTCGCTGCTCATCTTGCCCCACATTCCCCTACGTACAACGCTGGATAGACTTCATACGAATTCTAGCACTCACCTCTTTTTTGCTGCGTAGGGCGCAATCCTCTAAGGTATCAGCAGCCTCGTACTTTCCTTGTCGTCTGTAGAGGGCGCCTAGATTCTTCAATGTTGTCGTCACAGTAGGAGAGTCAACTTTAGCTGCTTTGTGCCAACCGCCATATTCTCCATACGGTGTGTTTTCACGATTTTTCGATTTGTTCTCTTCTCTTTCTTCGGCAACCTGTGCGTTCACCCCAAAATAGAATGATTTGTCATATCGAATATTGAAATAAAATCTCGATTAGACATTACCTGCCAGATAGGCTTGTTTTCACCGTTGATCGCTCCGAATTCCCTCTCGTGAGCACGAGTTAGAACCTGCTTGTACAGAATTTCAGCTTCCTTATATTTGCCTTGTTTCAGATAGCAGCTTGCAAGATTGTTCTTGGTCTTTGCGACGTTTGGATCATCAGGCCCAAGCTTCATTTCGTATATTTCCAAGGCTCTTTGGTAATACATCTCCACTTCTTCATACTTTGTCTGAAAAAAGTAGCGAATTAAAATATCACATACATTTATCTGTAATAAGTATTGTATCAGTCTTACCTGGTTCTGACACAAAAGTGCTAAATTGTTCAGTTGTTTTGCAACGTCCGGGTGATTTTTGCCAAGCACATTCTCACGAATTTCCAAAGCTCGCTTGCAAAGCGGCTCGGCATCCTTGTATTTGCCACGTTTACCATAAAGCACAGCGAGATTGTTGAGAGTAGCAGCTACAGCTGGGTGATTTTCGCCTAAGGTTTTTTCACGAATTGCAAGCGCATCATTAAGCAAATTTGCAGCCTCCTTATATTTATTCTAAAGCGTAAAATATAAATAATTGGTAATGCTTAGTTATACATTTAAATTATTTGTGAAAGCAATAGCACAGACAAACAGATGTAACACTAAGGAAATTTTAATCGATTACACTTTAATCGCTCATTTCAAATTGAATTCTAAAAGAAAGTAACAACGAGTGGATGAACCCAGGAGTGTTGGGCTCTTGGCTCGTGAACTGCGGAATGGCGGCGTGAACGTGGCAACAATCCAGGAAATACGCTGGCCCAAAACCGGAGAACGTGAATTCCGAGCGTCGGGTGATTGAGAAGCAGATGTAGCGAGTTATTCCCTGAAAACCGGTAAGCGACCGAGTCTGCATGTTGAGAATGAGGGGCAAGTTCTTCAACTGTAGCCTGATCAGCATATATGCACCGAAGAACGATAAGCCCGATGACATGAAGGTTGAGTTCTATTGAGACTCTCAATTTGAGAGCCTAGATAAGGTGTACGGAGTTTGCCGAAAACAAGATGTCAAGATAGTCATTGGTGACGCAATTGCGTAGATCGAGAAAGAAGACTTCTTACGACCCGTCATTGGAACAGAAAGCCTTAATTTCGTTACCAATGATAATAGCATGTGGCTTGTAATCTACGCTGCTTCTAGAGCGAATATCCCCAAACACACCCCACCCGTGTGGCGATACTTGCTCCCAAATATACCACGTGCTGGTTGATGAGCGACATTTCTCAGATGCCATGAATGTCAGGACCTTTCGAGGCCCTAACATCGACTAGGATTATTATCTCTTTGCAGCTAAAATCCGGGCGCGGGTGAATAGCATCACGAGATCCAGAACTAACAGAACGCTGCGCTTCAGTACCCAACGCTTGTCGACTGATTGGGTAGATGCACAGTATCGCCAGCAGCTAGACGAGCAGTTGGGAAGAATCAATGTTTCTGGAGATGTCACCAGCCTGTGACAACAACGACGCGGAATATGATTGGCACTGGTCAACACCTAAGAGAAAACGACTGGTTCAATGAAGAGTGCCAGGGAGTGACAGACGTGAAGAATGTCGCCAGAAGCTGTATCTTTGTGGCCGATACAGAGCAGCGTGAAAAAAAAAAGAAAAGACAACATGAAGATAGTCTGGTAGCTGAAGCTCAAGATAGCATGAGCCGGAACTATATGCGGAAATTTTATGCAACGGACCATACCAGTATCCGCCATGTGCAATGGTCGAGAAGAAAATTTACTGACGAGAAAAATTTTACGAGAAACAGGATGAACGTTGATGGTGACGATCAAGCTGTGGACCCACCGACCATACGAGAGGTTAAAAAGGCTATCAGCGAGCTGAAGAACTGTAAAGCTGCTGGGAAGAACGAGATCCCGGTTGAGCTTCTCAAGCACGAAAGTGAACAGCTTTACCAGTCGATCCACCGAGTACTTCTGTACACCTGCTGATTGGATAGCTTCATACGCCCAATTTACAAAAAAAGAAAGGGTACAGACTGAAGTGTTCCATTTATAGAGGAGTTACCCTTCTGAATTCGACGTACAAAATATTGTCGCGCATCCTGTTTAACCCTTTAATACCCAACCCGGGGTACACTTTGGAATTTTGTGTATTTTTTCGTAGCTCGGAAATCAAAATGATTTTATTTTTTACTTAAGGCTAAGTAGCCCGTCATTCTTTTTGGCATCAATGATGACTTTTCAGCTTGCATTTCAAAGTGATAAAACTCAGTCTTGATAGTTTATATTGACTTGAAAAAGTATCACTGTACGCGCTAACATGCATGAAGTATGCTGATACTTTTTCAGCTGTGTCAGTGCAAAACCAACTGA